>NC_045785.1:47502640-48763354 GCF_009873245.2 Balaenoptera musculus | reverse complement strand
TTGCCATTACCATGTTTTAAGGATGAGAAAATTAAGGCTCCATTAAGAGTTTTATAAAGTTCATTAATGCCAGGAGTGAGTTTGAATGTAAGTTACCAGGAGTAAGTTCCCCAGACACCAAATATTGTAGTGGTGTCCAATTTGCTGCAAGATGATTCTTCTAAATGAAATTTCTATAGAAATTTTGTCTAATGGCCAACTTTGTTTAAGCCAAGCATGTCTCTTACTGTGAGCATTACCAGGGGAAATACAAAGACCATCCAAAGCTTGCATGCCCCTAGATTTTTCACCTTTGTGTGTATAACACACGGCTTTAATGTTACTCTATTGCTGGTGTCTTTATTTATCAGTGTCTCTGAGCTGGGGATACTAGTCCTGGGTGTCCCATTGAAGGTAATGCTCCCAGATGACTCACAAATTAGGTTCAATAAAATGTAGTCATTCTTGGCTTTTAGTGACTTCTTGGTGCTGAACCCATTTAACTTACCTAATATCCCATTTGAGTTGTTAAATCCTAAACGTGGATTGATTAGGACAGGGGAATAAGCTCTCGAGTGAGTACAGTGAGCTATTTTGAAGTGGATAGAAGGCCTACTTTGGAACGAAAAACCCGATTATCAGCTTCATTTTGCCACTTGTTGGCTCTGTGTCCCTGGTTTCTTGTGTCTCCCTTCTCTCATGATCATTTGGCCTCAGTTCCCTTACCTGTGGAAATGGGAATCAGAGGTGATTGTGGAGAGCAAGTGGTAACATATATGTGAAAATGATAAAGTATAAATGGTTATAGAATTGTAAGTTAGTATAATACATTTAAAAATAAAATGTGAACAGAAGTGCATTACGTGGCTGGAAACATACCGTTGAATTAGAAATTGTAAGAAAAAGAAGAATCAGGACACTCTAGGACCATAAGGAATCTCCGAGATGATCTAGTTCAATTTCCTTTTTGACAGATGAGGAACTTGAGTTATCCTGAACTGTTGCCGTCTCTCTCCAGTAATGCAGATTATTGAGATGAGGTTAGAACTAAGCTGACCTATAACTATGAGAGCATTTGCACTAGATCCAAACCAAGAGCATCAAGATAAGGATGGTTTGTGTGCCAGGGTCTGGAGAAGAACAATGGTTTACTCACCATTTCAGGGAATATGCTTTCTCAGCAGGCCCCAGCCATGTGATCTGACATGACACTCCTCACCCAGTACTGCTGCAAACGTGTACTTCATACAAAAAAATAATATAACATTGATTTTTATCTCTTTTATTTTTAACTTTCATAAAGTTATCACACATGATTTTTGTTTTTATTAATGAAAGGTAACAAAAATGTCATGCTTATTTTATAAGCAACTTTTTGATTGTTTATGTATTTATGAATTTTAATTTTCAAACCAATCTAAACATATTGCATGGAGTTTAGAAATTAGAGAAAGACAAAAAACTAACCATGATCCATCATTTGCGTGTATTTCTTCCAGTCCATATAGACATATTTTATATGACAGTTATCAGGTTAAACATAGAAATATAAAGCTTGGTTTGTTTGTTTCACCCATACCATAAGCATTTTCCTATGGTGCCAGATTCTATTACTATCAATCACTTTAAATGACTGAGTAATGTTCCATTGAGTAAAGGGACTGTTATTGAGTAGATCTACCATAATTCATTTAGTCATTTCCCTATTATTGAACAGTGGTTTCCTTGGAATATTTTACTTTTGTCAGTAATATATGAAGATACCTTCATACCCAGAGATTTTCTACTCTTTGGGGTTATTTACTTAAAGTGACTCTGACACCTATTACTAATTTGTAAACGCTCCCCCTATTAAAAACATGCATTGCCCCCTTGTACCAGTCCTCCTTCCAAGATAGATGTTAATCCCTTACTCTTTAATAAGGAGTTTGGAGACCTACATACCCCGGCCTCTGTCTAAGTCCCAGCATCATATCTTTATCACCCTCTGCATCTCATGTTAACCCTAGCCCCCTGGCCTGCCTATGTCCTTTTGGCCATTCTTTTAGCTCTGTGCTGGTGCTCAGGCTGGTCCTGTGACCTCACCCACCCCTGCACACATCCTGCGTATACCAGCCCTTTAGCTCAAACTCATACCAGATGGTACCTCCTTTGGCAAGCCTTTGGTGGTTCCAGCAAGATTTAGGCACCCATCCCCTGGGATTCCGGGATTCCTATTTATCTGTCATCACACTTAGCACACTTTGTTGCAAATACATGACTCACTGAAGCTGGGAATGTATCTTTCTCATTGTTTCCCCAGTTGCTAGCACAGTATTCAAACACATAGTTAAGTGTGGAACAGCTGCTAAGGAAACCTATCAATAGATTTGGCAACTGGGATATCCCTGTGATATGTTATGGAAAGAGTAAAATATTCTATTTGCAAAGTATTGACAGATAGTAGATGTCTCCTCATCCCATTTTAAAACAGCATCATATATTACTAGTAAAACACAAAGAGGAGAAAGACTGAACGTGGGATCTCTGTAATGAATCTGAAGAGTGAAGGGTACCAAAGACCCCAACTGATTTACGCACATCCTTATAAATATGTAACATTTTATTATTTAAAAATTTTATCATGCTGTCTCGTGGCTTTAAATGCCATCCGTATGCTAATCATTTTCTACATTTTCATCCCCAATCCCACCACTCCCCTGAACTTAGGATGCATGACTCCATCTGCATCCCCAACCATTTCCATTGGATACCTGCTAGGTAATGCACACTTCAAAAGCCCAGAACCAAACTGTGGTTATCCACACCAGCTACTCCTTCCTCAACCTTCCCCATCTTAGTGAACAGCAACTCCAGTCTTCTGGGTGCTCAGCTAAAAACCCTGGAGTCACATTTGACCCCTCTTTCTCTCATACTCCATTTCCCATCCCCAAGAACATTTTGCTGGCTCTGCCTTCAGACTACACTCAGAATTCAGCACTTCTCACCACATTATCTATGGCTATCACCCTGGTTTTAGCAGCTTATCATCGTTTTCCTAGATTATTGTCATAACCTTCTAACTAATTTCTTAGCTTTCAGTCTTGCCCCCCATATTTTACACACAAAAGCAAAAGCATCAAGTGTCCTGTCCTTGCTTAAGGTCTTCTAACGGATACCCATCTTCAAGTCCTTTCATGGTATACTAGTCTGCATGAGCTGCTATAACAAAATACCACTGACTGGGTGGCTTAAACCACAGACATTTATTTTCTTACAGTTTTAGAGGCTAGAAGTCCAAGATCAAGGTGTCAGCAAATTCGGTTTCTGTGATACTGCTCTTCCTGACTCAACAAACAATGCCTTCATGCCGTATCCTTACATGGCATTTCCTCTGTGTGCAGGCAGCAGGGGATGGGGAGGAGAAGGGAGAGCAGGAGAGGGAGTGGGCTCTTCTTATAAGGACACCAATCCTATTGGATTAGGGCCCCACCCTCATGACCTCATTTAACCTTAATTACCTCCAGGAAGACTCTGTCTCCTAATACTATCACATTGAGGGTTGGGGATTCAACATATGAATTTGGTGGGACACAAGTAAGGTGGTGACAGTGGCCTGTAAATTCCCATGTGAGCTGTGGCTCACTCCCCCACCTCCCTCAGCCGCTCCTTACAGCTCCTCGAACACACCCAATATGCTCCCATCCCAGGAGTATTAGACCCACTGGACTGTCCCTCCACCTGGACTGTCCTCCAGACATCTGCCTGGCTCACCCCCTCATGTCCTGCCTGTCTCTACCCAAATGCCATTTATTGGCTGTTTCTTCCTTGGCCACCTCGTATAAAATAGCACAACTGCTCCACCTCAGCCCCATCATTACCTTGCTTTATGTTTCTCTAAAGCATTTCTGTTACCTGACTTTATATATTTATTTGTTTATTCATCTCTCCCTCTTCCACTCTAGTAGCAGAAATATAAGCTCCATGAGGGCAGATATTTTGTCCTTTTTTGCTTACAAGTATATTACTGGCATTTAGAACAGTCCTGGTACACAAAAGATTCACAGTAAGTATTTGTTGAATGAATGAATAAAAAGTAGTTTCTTTCATATTCATTGTCTTATTTCAGCCTCAAACCAAACTTGGAAGAGGGTGGGGTAGATATTTGTTCTATTTTTACAGATGAGGAAAAGTAATATTCATAAGAGTCAGATTTCATATATGTAGTGCTAATTTCATTTGTTGAGTACTTAATATAGCCAAGGGATATGCATACTATCATACTTGCTTTCATTTAATCCTTGGAGTAATCCTAAAAGATTATATATTATTATCCCTATTTTAACACAGTTACTTATGCCTTAGAAAGGTAACTTGCCCAAGGGAATCACTACTAAGTGACAGCCTAGATATGAACACTAATCTGACTTCAAAGAGCTTGTTTTTATCTATTATTACAGTTCACATCCTTTTAGCACAATACCGTGTGCCAGGGACCATGCTAAATATTACAATAACGCTACGAAGTATGGACCACTATTATCTTCACTTTGCAGATGAGATAACTGAAGCTCAGAGATGTTAACTTGTCCAAGGTCACACCCTGCTGACCTAAGAGTCTGACTGGCAGATGCTCGTTGCCTCCCTCCAAGAGCTAGGTCGTGAACGAAGCACTTTTTACTTTCCATTTCCCCGCCTTTATACACTAATTGCCTAAACTCACCCCCAGGTCCAGGATGTCCCAACCATGACACACTTTTAAGTTTCTATTTGCAATTCTGATCTCAGTAGACCCTGTGAAACAGCAAGCTTTGGCTGGTAAATTAATAGGTCAAATCGGTCATATAACATTTGTCAATATTTTAAATCATTTTTAAAAGAAAGCATCGTCTCCTTTTTCAAGCTCTTCCAGGCTAGGCCTGCTTCTTTGAACCTGTTTTCTTTCTTCTTAGATACCTGGAAAAATGTACCTGTGATTCACTCAGCCTGTCTGGCTGCTTCTAATGGCATAGCTTAGGTTCAATAGTAGAGAAGGATAATTGAATCTATTTTTCAGACTTTCATTGGTGGGCTCTATTCTGGGCACATATTATTAGAATTGTGAGAACCAGACATTTCTTTAAAGTAGAGACTGTTGGGCTGAGCCAGGAAGATTATTAAAAGACATCACAATGCCAGCCTTGGAAAATATGTAGGGCACCTAGATTCCTCACTCTGTCCCTCCTGTCACAGCACAAAGCCTATTCAAACACCTTCCCAGGAACAGGCTTCTTCCCTCAGCCAGTCCTCTGTAACCTGCCCTTGCTGCACTGCACACTTGCCCACCTCGTATGGGGCCAGTGGTTCTCAAAGTGTGGTCCCAGGACCAGCAGCATCAGTGTCACCTAAGAACTGGTTACAGTAAATTCTCGGGCTCCACCCCAGACCACTGAATCAGAAACTCTGGTTGGGGAGCCCAGCATCCCACCTATTTTCACAAGCCTCCCAGGTGAATCTGCTACAGGCTCAAATTTGACAGCAAACTCTGTTAGGAGAAGTGTCGACACCCCACCCCACCCCACCCCCAGGCTGGTCCTCTCCTCACAAGCCTGTGGGTGCTTGATGAGAAGGACACAACTGGTTTCCATCTTGCTTCCCTGGTTACAGCCACAACTGAAGTGACAGAGAGCTCAACTTGGGGACGCCTCAGTTCTTGACATGCATGGTACATAGTTTTGAGCCTGGTTTAGAGAACAATATTTTTAACTATAAAACAGATAAGGCAACTTTACAGAGTAATTGTTGTCTGCTTTAGGGAAAGCTCATCACTAACCTTTCCCATTTTGATCATATCTTTGCTCTTATTTAATAGAGTATGATAATAACTACTGTTTAATCGAGTATATTCTATTTGCTTTATTTTGTAATGCATTTATGTAATGCATTTAAAACAAATAGTGCTACAACTCCTATTCAAAAATAGCAGTCTCCTACTTTCCATATACCCACCACTCCGAGACATTCACCATTTTAGGTTTTTTAGCTATTTAACTCCATATTTCTAAATAGCACGCTTATATTGCTATGTCTTTATCTGTCAATTTCAGGCATTATCTCTTGACTTCCTCATATTGTGGTTGAGAATGTAGTTTCCCTTCTTCTCACAACCCTCACACAGTTCTCTCCAATGTTTCAGCTACTCCCCATCTTCCTCTGTCTCTCCTTTTCTTCAAGCACTGAATTCCCTGGGTGAATTGGCAAGCTTATTGTTGGCACCGAAGCCCCCCACCTGTTTCATCCTAGACCCTTGGGTCTTAACTCCCTCTGCTCTGCTGAGTACCTATCACTTTTCCTTCTGTTTTCAGGCTCAGAGAGTACATGAAATCTCCCATCTGCTGTGGTCAATCCCATGTTAAAACAGGAGTCATTCGTGCTAAACTCATGCCAAATTTCGCACAAGCATCATTAAAGAGATTTACTTTTCTATTTTGGTAAAAATGACTTCATTTTTAGTAACTTATACTAGAATAATTTATACAAAAATTATATTACATTTTTATTATGTTTTTATAAATTAACATTTGCAAATTGATGTTTTGTATTGTGGTTATAAACCTTTGTATTTGATATGCAAGTTAGATGTTGCAATTTTAAAAATTCTCATTTTACCACTCTCTCCCTTGGGATGTACTGAGTTCTTGGGTTTAAAACGATAATACTAATAATGACTTTGCTTTAGAGGCATATAGCATCCTGAACTCTTACCATGTACTAGGGATTACTCTAAACCCTTTACATGTATTAATCACATAATTCTCTCTACCATTGTGTTAAATGGTAAATGGTAAATGTGCACTGTTGTTAACACCATTTTACAGATGTGGAAACTGAGTCGCAACAAGGTTAAATAACTTGCCCCAAGTTCCAGAGCTATGCAGTACTATATTATACCACATATTATAATAATCCCTTATGTATAATGTAGAGTCCTTATTAAGGCGTCCAGAGACTATTTAATATTTAATCCTTACAGCAGTTCTGCAATTTAGGGTGTCTGGCCTCCCTAAATCTCATATACTTCCAGACCATAATCTCCTACTCTCTGCAGGCAGTTCCCTTCGAAGTCCACAGTGGAGTATTTGCTGTGCCTGACTTCACTTGGACCCACTTCCCTAATCAATAAATCTAACATCTCTCCTGATGCTAATGCCTGCTATGGTCTACCAGAAGGCCCCACATCCTGCTAACCTCAAGCAGAGAAGTTACCATCCTTGAGTGAGAGAAAAGCCAGACTCCTCTGCTTCTGCTGATTTGGGGTGCTGACCCCTCCTTTAGGTCCTGGTACATTTCCCTGCCCAATGTCATATTAATTTCAATTTGGCTGACTCCATTTTAGTGATTACAATGCTGCAGCGAGATAATTCTGTTACTTCAGTATTTATTTGACATACTCTCAAAATTTTATTTTGAAAATGTAGAGAATTTATAAAATAAAAAGCCCAAAGAAACTAAATTATTTAATGTATTTTAAATTCAAAAACATATAAATATTCTACAAAAATTGGGAAAAATGTAAATTTATAAAAGATAAACATTATAACTATAATACCATTATTGGCAAATAAAAGTTCATTAAGATAAATATTCAAAATACAACCTAAAAGACACATAACTTACAAAAATCTAATCAGTCATAGAAGTTGAAAATGAAAATATTATTTGCTCTTTTTAAAAATGTGTGAGTTTAGGGGCTTCCCTGGTGGCGCAGTGGTTGAGAATCTGCCTGCCAATGCAGGGGACACGGGTTCGAGCCCTGGTCTGGGAAGATCCCACATGCCGCGGAGCGACTGGGCCCGTGAGCCACAATTACTGAGCCTGCGTGTCTGGAGCCTGTGCTCTGCAACAAGAGAGGCCGCGATAGTGAGAGGCCCGCGCACCGCGATGAAGAGTGGCCCCCGCTTGCCGCAACTAGGGAAAGCCCTTGCACAGAAACGAAGACCCAACACAGCCATAAAATTAAAAAATAAATAATTAAAAATGTGTGAGTTTAAAAATAAAGTGAGTCAGTGACATCACTGAGTTGCAAAAATATTTCTGTGCAAGCTTTTCTTGCTGCTGAAAAAGCTCTTGCTGGTGATTTTCTGACTAGTCAGATGAATGGTCTGGAGACACTTAGGAGTTACCCCTAAATATTTTCCTCCGAATTTCATGTTCAAATAGTTTTACCTCTTATTTGATAGTTGTGAGGAGTTCTTGTCTGAACAACTCTTCCTCCACACCCATCCCAACAAAGACTGTAGGTCTGGTATTGATAAGGTCTTCCCCACCTCACCCCACCCACACCCTGCCAAAGAAAACATTTGATTTGCCTTCATCTTCTGCATTTGCATCATAGATATTTGTTAAATCTGATGCAGAAGTACCTGTAATAATTTCCATACTGTCACATTCATATTCTACTTTTTCAGAAATCCTTTGAAGTGCAATAATTATTCCTTCAACAGGAACTTTGCAAGACCACAGTATAGTTGCTTATTGCTATTCATACAGGCCTGGAGCTGTCTCGATTTGTGGATTTTGCATCAGTTTGTCTTTTCACATCATTTGAATAACTGAACCAATGATCTTGCTCTCCAGATATTAATAACTCAAATTTCAGATTTAAGAAAAATTTAAATAGTGCACCAACAAATAAATGGATATTTCAGTACTTAAAAATAGCATAGTATACTGTAATACCACAACTTGGAATTCACTACTTCCTACTTGTATGGAGTACCCAACATGCCTTGAGTCCAGGACTCCCGTTTACAAACAAGGAAAATGGTACTCAGGTAAGTGAAGTAATTAAGCCTGAAGTCATCAGCTAGCAAGAGCCAGCATTAAGATTTGAATGCAGTTCTTTGGCCTCTAAAGCCAAAGTAGCTTTCATTATTTCTTAGTAAGTTACCTAGTCCCTTTTATATAGACTCCATGCTTTTTACCCTTTGGGTGAAACAAGTGACTGACATTTTTTCTCAGCAGAAACAATCACTTAGCTTAACACTAAGAGGCATTTTCCTTAGGTGAGGGCTGTTGAACACCGGAATGGGCTCTTGTAGCAGGTTATACAATTTCCTGTTCTGTCATTCTCAAAACTAATTGAGATGAGGAGTTTTAAAATTTACACAGGTTCCAGATGACCTCTCAAGGTCTTTCCCATTCTAAGATTCTATGATTCTGCAGGTCTATAAAAATTAAGACAATTTAAATTTGAAGTCAGTCGCCCCAGTATTTGGTCCTTTGGCTTTTTGTTACCTTACAAATAAAACATCTGGATGACAGAACTGAGTGACTTTTTTTTTAGCTGTGTTGGGTCTTCGTTTCTGTGCGAGGGCTTTCTCTAGTTGTGGCAAGCGGGGGCCACTCCTCATCGCGGTGCGTGGGCCTCTCACTGTCGCGGCCTCTGTTGTTGCGGAGCACAGGCTCCAGACACGCAGGCTCAGTAGCTGTGGCTCACGGGCCCAGTTGCTCCGCGGCATGTGGGATCCTCCCAGACCAGGGCTCGAACCCGCGTCCCCAGCATTGGCAAGCAGACTCTCAACCACCGCGCCACCAGGGAAGCCCTGAGTGACTTTTTCTCCCTTATTTTTGAGCCTCACGTAACCCCAGACTTTGTTTTCTGTTATGCCATCATCAAAGCATCCAGGTGGAAAGGATATCTTGAGAAATTGGAAATAATCTTGGTTATCTTTCCTCTATTTGCTCCCTTCATCTTTTTTCTGTCTAATAAGCACAAAGTAAACACAGAACTGATTTTTTTATTCTGAAATGTTATGAACATTAAGCTCTGAGTATTGTCACGGGAATGCATTTCATTTGAACTCCAAGGAGGCTTAATGTAATTCTTTTAAGGAAAACCCCATTAGAAATGCTATGACAATTTCTCTTTGCCACAGTGGATTTAGAAGGCCTCCCTCTGGCAGGTCAAATATTTCCAAATCAGTTCAGGTGTTTTTCAGGTCCTTGAGGAGTCTGGAGAGCTAAGTTCTGACTACCTAGACAGCATTTTGAAAGATTTGAGATGGTTTGGTTGTGGAAGTTTCTATCATTTGTCAGTTGCCTACAATGTACCAGATCCTGTAGTGGGTTCTTTACATAGGTTTCTTCATTTGACTCAGACACTCCTACCAATTAGTATGATCCCATTTGGTTATTAAGCCAACTGTAATTCAGAGCACTTGAATGACTTGCCCATCAGCTTCTAGCCAGTAAGTGACAAAACTGGGATTTGTTTCTTTTTGTTTTGTTTGTTTTTTTTAAACATCTTTATTGGAGTATAATTGCTCTTCAATGGTGTGTTAATTTCTGCTTTATAACAAAGTGAATCAGCTATACATATACATATATCCCCATATCTCCTCCCTCTTGTGTCTCCCTCCCTCCCACCCTCCCTATCCCACCCCTCTAGGTGGTCACAAAGCACAGAGCTGATCTCCCCGTGCTATGCGGCTGCTTCCCACTAGCTATCTATTTTACATTTGGTAGAGTATATATGTCCATGCCACTCTCTTCCTTCGTCCCAGCTTACCCTTCCCCCTCCCCATGTCCTCAAGTCCATTCTCTACATCTGCGTCATTATTCCTGTCCTGCCCCTAGGTTCTTCATAATCATTTTTTTTTTTTTAGATTCCATATATATGTGTTAGCATACGGTATTTGTTTTTCTCTTTCTGACTTACTTCACTCTGTATGACAGACTCTAGGTCCGTTCACCTCACTACAAATAACTCAATTTCATTTCTTTGTATGGCTGAGTAATATTCCATTGTATATGTGTGCCACGTCTTCTTTATCCATTTCATCTGTCGATGGACATTTAGGTTGCTTCCATGTCCTGGCTATTGTAAATAGAGCTGCAATGAACATTTTGGTACATGACTCTTTTTGAATTATGGTTTTCTCAGGGTATATGCCCAGTAGTGGGATTGCTGGGTTGTATGGTAGTTCTATTTTTAGTTTTTTAAGGAACCTCCATACTGTTCTCCACAGTGGCTGTACCAGTTTACATTCCCACCAACAGTGCAAGAAGGTTCCCTTTTCTCCACACCCTCTCCAGCATTTATTGTTTGTAGATTTTTTTTTTTTAATAAATTTATTTTTACTTATTTATTTTTGGCTGCACTGGGTCTCCATTGCTGTGTGTGGGCTTTCTCTAGTTGTGGAGAGCGGGGGCTGCTCAGCAGTTGTGGAGCAGGGGCTCAGCTGCTCCGCAGCACGTGGGATCCTCCCAGGCCAGGGCTCAAACCCGTGTCCCCTGCATTGGCAGGCAGACTCCCAACCACTGCGCCACCAGGGAAGTCCCTGTTTGTAGATTTTTTGATGATGGCCGTTCTGACAGCTGTGAGGTGATACCTCATTGTAGTTTTGATTTGCATTTCTCTAACGATTAGTGATGTTGAGCATTCTTTCATGTGTTTGTTGGCTGTATATCTTCTTTGGAGAAATGTCTATTTAGGTGTTCTGCCCATTTTTGGATTGGGTTGTTTGTTTTTTTGATATTGAGCTGCATGAGCTGCTTATAAATTTTGGAGATTAGTCCTTTGTCAGTTGCTTCATTTGCAAATATTTTCTCCCATTCTGAGGGTTGTCTTTTTGTCTTGTTTATGGTTTCCTTTGCTGTGCAAAAGCTTTTAAGTTTCATTAGGTCCCGTTTTTTATTTTGTTTTTATTTCCATTTCTCTAGGAGGTGGGTCAAAAAGGATCTTGCTGTGATTTATGTCATAGAGTGTTCTGCCTATGTTTTCCTCTAAGGGTTTTATAGTGTCTGGCCTTAAGGCAAAACTGGGATTTGAATCTGGACCTTCTGGTTCCCACACTCAGGCTCTTCCCACTGCAGCATCTTGTCTCAGCACTTCTGCTCCTGGCCACTAGCCCTCAGTCCTGCATCTGTACGGTTGGATTCCCAATCCAAACTTAAACTTGGTCAAATATTTCCTTTCACTTGGTAGCCTGCCAACATTCTGTTCACTTGGCTTGAAGATGATCTTGTTTCTTTTGAGAAACCCCGACACATTCCATCCTCAATTCATTGATCAGTCATTTTATAATCCCACTCCACCCACTGTACCAAACCACTGCTGGGTGATGGAGATACAAAGAAGAGAGTCTCCCAGTTGAGAGGGGATGAGTATATCCTGGAGAAAAGATCATTGCAACACAGTGCAGCACATGGCAGAAAGAGGAATAGACAGTGTCATATGAGAATCCCTACTATTAACTTTGCCTGGGAAGATCTGGGAAGGCTTTCCAGAAGGGGTGACATTGGAGCCAAGTTTTGAAGATGTTTGTGATGGACTGATTGTATTCCCCTAAAAGTCATACGTGGAAGCCCTAACTTCCAATGTGACTACATTTGGAGATAGAACTTTTCAAGATGTAATCAAGGTTGAATGGAGTCTTATGGGTGGGCCCTAATCCAACCTGTTGTTCTTATAAGAAGAGGAAATTTGGACACACAGAGAGACACCAGGGATGCACATGCACAGAGAAAAGACCATGTGAGGACACAGCAAGAAGGTGGCCATCTGCAAGCCAAAGACAGAAGCCTCTGGGGAAACCAAACCTGCAGACACCTTGATCTTGGACTACCAGCCTCCAGAACTGTGAGAAATACATTTCAGTTTTTAAGCCACCCAGTCTATGATACTCTTTTGTCATGGCAGCTAGAGCAAACTAATACAATGTTCCAAAACTCTCCTTCCTCCTCCTTCTTACTTGAGTTGTTTTAGCTCCTTGACAGTATTCCACTAACACCTGTCACACACCTCCTGCTCTTCCATCCCTACCTCTGTAGTGCTCTAAAGGACCCAGGCATGTTTCTCTAATGAATGATAGGTAGGTGGTTTCTCATATGAACACTCCAGCAAGTGGTCACATGAAATCCACATCAGTTTATAAATATTGATACTGGCGGGGCACAAATAGCTCCTGGCCATAAGAAGTGTATATGTTTCCAGTATATTTTCTGCAGCCTTTTCTAAAATAAGCTCAGAAGTTCTACAACATGTGACAGTAAATGTGTCACTTCTGTGAAATACAATACAGAGCAGAGAACCGTTCATAAGAATTGTAAATGTTTCTGAAGATTTAATTACTTATATAATTTTATGCAATTTTACACATTTATGTTTTTAATCAAAGGTTTAAAATTGGTAATAATCATAAGAACTCTGTGAAAGTAGAAAAATGCTATGGAGACACGTGAGGAGAGATCAAATAGACTGTAATTAGGTAAATGTACGTTCAGTCTCGGAATAGTGCTGGGCACACAGTAAATACAATGTAAGTGTTAGACGTAATTATTGCTTTGAGACAAAACGGAAACTCTCCAAACACAAAGACCGTCAGAAAATATTGAAGAAATGGAATAAAAACTGGAAATTAGAAGAGTAAAAATTCATAAAAGTAATTTGATAAAAGTACCATATAAAATAATCAATAAGCTATGGATATAACACATGAAAACAAAATAGGAAATCAGGTTGCAAATGTGAGCACTGAAAAGATATTTGATAATGAGTAAAACAGATTTTTTTTTTTGAGTGGCTCATAAAAAGACCATATGTGACCAAATAATATAAGGGTTTGATAACAGTTTCAATTTACTATCTGTCTTCCCAACATATGATGAGCTTCCTAGGGGAAGAGATGAGATCATATCCTTCTCATTTCGGTATTTTCAGGGTGGAGTACCTGATACTGAGTGAGCCCTCAGTGAATGTGTGATGAGTGAAGGAAGGCATGAATGAATGATTGACTAAGGTTTCTGGGACAAGGAAGGAGTGGGGAGGTGCTCACGAAGTTGGCCATAGTATCTGCCACATTCCTGTCTATATCTGAACTGCCCCTTTCTTTGTGTCTTCCAGCTGTGACTTCAGCCTGACCTCTTAATTAATAGCTGACATTTGTGCAGAACATTACAGTTTATAAATGCTTCTGACCTGTCAACTCACTGACTTTGATCTTAAAACACCCCTGGGGTGTTAGGCAAAGCGAGAGTTATTATCACTTTGTACGCATGAAGAACCAGAAGCCCAGAGGGGCTGTGACTTGCTCAAGGTCACTCAGCTTATGTTAGGCAGTCAGGACTCAGTTCCAAATCATCTCAGTCCAAAGCAGGTGTTCTTTTCACTGTACCATCAGCCGTGGTACACAGAGGAGGCCACAACTTCGAGAGGCGTTATAGATCCTTCCCAGGGTGGTAACAATGGAACTGGGCCTTGAAGCATACGTACTTAGCATCTTCTTCTACCAGCATAGCCAGTCGCTAGTGGAAGGAGTGATAACTTCAGGGATCTACTTGGAGAGGGAAAACTAGGCACTGGCATGCAGTGGTTACAAGCATGGGCCATGGAGTCATGGTTTGATTAGAATCCTACCTGTGCCCCTTAATCATTATGAGGTCTGAGAAATCTTCTTTTCGATTAAAACTATTCATTGAACACTTACTATGTGCCTTTCAAAGATTAGGTTCTGGGTATACAGTGGTTTAAAAAAGAAAGGTATGACTCTTCCCACCACTAGTTGTCTAATGCTAAACAAGTATGTAATTTTATACCTAATGAGCACACAAAAGTTGTTGCAAGGCATTAAGTTAGATGGATAATCAAGCAAAGCTTTTAGCAGGTGCCTGGCGCACAGTAATGGCCCGGGCAATGATAGCAAAACACAGGGGCTTGAAAGGCACGGAAGGCTTCAACCTCACCACTCACCCCCACCATGGCTCTGGGTGGTCCTATCCCTACCTATCTGCACCCGACATCAAGTGTTAAGATTAGACCACCCTCTAATATTAATGATCCCTTCAGTTGGCTCTCCATATATCTCTAAATTCCTTCTCATCCACTGGTAACTTTAATTACCACCGCCGTCCACTGTCCTCTAATGATACATATGAAAATTTAAGCCACCGTGGTTTGTGACCCACAAAACACAACAGGCAGAGGGGAGCTGCCTCATCTCCTTAGAAGCCTTCGCCAGCTCCTCTCTGCTTCCCAAATGCGAGTACAGCCTCCTTGACTCTGCACACAGTATTGCTTCCCAAGCACAGATCCCTGGAAGAGTAGTGATCCTGGCAGCTAATAAAATTCTCCCTCGAGAAAAAAAGGACATTAGAGTGAACTTTATGTAAATCTAAATGATCCATTTTAAACCAATATCCTTTATTCTGATTATTTATTCTACTAGTGTTGGGATTAAATGTCATTAGCATCATAAAATTATGATGCTCATAGTTAGTATTTTTTTGTAAATGTCCCTATTTAACAAGATAAAGAGCTTGAGCAAGATTTTTTTTTTTAAACTGGCCTGTGAAATCCAAAAGATAGGACTTTTGTACACAGCCAGGACTGATGTACTATTATAAGGTCTCTCCTTCTAACACATCCCTGCTCTATTCTGTCTTCATCTCCACGCCGTCCTCCTCTCTCCTCTGATCTAGTAGCACCTGACCTAATCTTCCCTCCACTCCTTAAACTCTACGATTGCTTGTGTGTTCAGGTCAGTTCCTGCCGATTACTCTACCTGGACAACTTTTCATCCTGCAAGACGTACCTTAAATATTCACCTTCTATTTAACTTCCCTCCACTTTCCAAGACAGTGCTAGGTGAGTCTCCCAGGGTGCTGGCTGAGTCCAGCGTAACATTTCCCCTTTCTCAGCAGGGTGGTGGTTTCTCTATTTGCCCCTCCCATGAGACCTGGAGTCCCATAAGGGCGGAGATGGAGCCGTGGCCTTCCTTTTTTCCACTCCTTGTGCTGAGCCCGGCGGCTGGCCTGTCACTGTGGACCAAGTGGCTGAGGTAGAGCAAAGGAGATGGGTGGAGGGGGAGGAGGCGTGAGGAAAACAGAAGAAGAGAGAGGAGAAAAAAAAACACAGGCACAGAATGGAGCCAGAGAGATACAGAGAGGAAAGACACACAGACCCAGGCATAGAAAGACATGGGGAGGGAAAAGAAATTGAGAAATGAAAAGAGAGAAAGAAAGAGGTAGACGGAAAAGAGAGAGAGGGAAGAAGAGAGGAAAATAAATATGTTGTGGGAAAGAGGGATAAGCAAGAGAGGGAGGGAAGGAGGGAGAAAGGGATGGTAGCGAAAGGTTGCTGCTTGTCAGCCGACGATATCGTCGGATGCCCTGGATTCTCTGCCTGGGCTGCCGCTGAACACAACACACCCACCTTCTCAAGGCAAAAACACCTGCCTTGCCATCATCTGTCTTTAACACATTCAGGGGGCTCTGACTTGTCGACCATTTTTCATCCTATAATTATTTGAATACATTTGCATTAAATTATATTTAGATTTACATCATCTCTGCAATTTCCCAAGATAAAGAGAAAAATCTAACTAATGAAAATGCTGTAGACAATGTATTTAACCTTAGAAAATTGGCAATTCATTAAAAGAAAGAAAGCATTTGCTGCTTTAGCAAAAATATTTTATTCCAGAGCATAGTTTCTGCCAGTATCTGTACGAAAACTCCCAAGTAAGGTTTAGAAGGCTGTTATCTTTACTAACTTAGCTCCAATTTTAAAAGGATTTTTTGGTTGGAACGGTATATGTTTTTGTTAATGCAGTTTTTTAGAATGCACCTTGATTTCATAAAATTACAACTTTTTTAAGTATACAATGTCATTTTTTAAAGTTTTGGTTGAAAAAAAGTGAGTAAAAATGAACATATCAAACTCAATTCACCAATGGGAAGCAACAATTCATAGACAGTTAAGGATGCCCTTGAATGAAAAGGCGAGTTCTCAAGTTGAGTTGGGTACAACCACCTTAACCACTGCTGTGTACGGAGCACTGCTTAAGAGCTTGGCACACCTGCCTCACTGAGTATCCCCAACCCTATCATGTTCCTTTCATTGTTTCCGTTCCATCTGTTATGGCAACTAGAAAATGAGAATTCAGGTCACTAGGAAAAGTCAACTAGCTGGTAAGTGGCCGAGCTGAGTTTCATCCTAGGATCATCTGACACCAGAAGCCCGTGCACCAAAATGCTCTTCCTGATTTGACAAAGACAACCTGTATTACTGTTAACCTAGGTGGAGACCGATTGACCCATTGATCTCTAGCCTTAAACACCGAAAAGATAGGAGGAGAAAGAAAGTCACTGCCATTTATTTGATGTATCCTCTCATTTAGTTCTGATGGCACACGTGTGCGGTAGGACTATTTGGGTATTTATCCCCTTTGACCGCTGAGGAGCTCCTGAGAGGTCACACAGCTTGCCTGGGGTCCACAAATTGCCTCTCCACTTATCCAGACTCCATAATGAGGTATGAAAGTTCAGAGTCTTCAAGAGCCTGCCCCACTGGGGAAGAGAACCATTGTTTTCCTGTAATTGTTTAAAAAAGCTGAACTCTTGAGTGCTTGCTATGTGCCAGATAGTGTTTTGTGAGTGCATGACAGGAATTCTTTCATTTACTCCTCACAACAGACCAGGAAGGAGGCTTGCTGCCTCAGACCTCTCCTGGACTCCTTTTCACCCTAGAGCAGAGATTGATTTGACTTCAGGGCACAGGCAGGTCTAACAAGACAAGTCTCGGGAACATGCTAGAGAATGCAGGTCCAGCCTCAGGGCATTCTAATTCTGACTTTTTAAAAACACCTCACCGGCCAAATAAGCCTGTCTGTGGGCCTCGCTTAGTCCCCTGTGTCTCTCCTTACCCCCTCCTCAAGGGACAGGGCGAGAGGTGGCCTGTAGCATCTGCTATTCAGTTTACAGAGCCTGGCAACGTCTTCCATACTCTTATTTTAAGAGAATGCCATTGATCCTCCCAACTTGGGTATTCCAGAACCATCCATTCTACTTTCCTGCAGCTTCTAAAGTAGCTACACACAGTGATCATGTTATTACAAGACCCTTAATTGTTATTAATTGCCATTGGAGGTGATGATGATTAACATGCTGTAATGAAGTGCTCGCCCACCATCCTGGTGTGCGGATTTAACCTGTGCTCGTTTAAGGAGATGAACATATTCGATAGAGCCCTTCATGCCTTGGTGCTGTAGAAGAGGCGGGGGGTGTATGAGTTAATCTGGGACCCCAAAGCCTTGGGCCACTTCTTCCGTGGGAAGATCTCACTGCCTGCGGCCCATGCCTCCCTGCTTCCCGTCAGCTCTTCCGGCTGCCCACTGCCAAGCCAGCCTCGCTTGATCAGAATAGCAGGCTCGTTTGATGACGTGCCAGCACAGGCTTCAAACACCAATTACCATGCCGCCAATGACAAATAGGAAGGGAGAAAAAGCAGCAATGATCGTTTCATAAATTTCTTATGAAGACAAATGGCCCCTACATAAATCACCCTGCCTTGTTATTGAAAAACCTCGCTTATTCAGACATGGAGACAAGGGTTAATTTCAAAGTTGTGGCAGCACAACCCCTGGGTGGCCTTGGGACAACTTTGGGTCATCCCCATGGCCTGAAACCAGTGGGTCCTATAGTGAGGTTCCCCAGAATGATGACAGCCATTAGCTCAGCCCCGTGTGCTGCTTTTCTGGACTGTAAGATACTGAAGGTGAGGGTCATTCTGTGTTTTCACACCATGTGGAAACTTCTAACAAACAGCCCAAAGAGGGTCGGATTAGAAGTACACCGACTAGCACTGCCCGTGTTCTTGGTAGGCATTTTGTTATGCACTCCATAGAGAAAATTTC
Organism: Balaenoptera musculus; assembly: GCF_009873245.2. Taxonomy (NCBI): domain Eukaryota; kingdom Metazoa; phylum Chordata; class Mammalia; order Artiodactyla; family Balaenopteridae; genus Balaenoptera; species Balaenoptera musculus. Next base: position 48,744,722 of record NC_045785.1, on the reverse strand, counting down.
ATCTGGTCCTCATAAAATTACACAAGGGCAGCGACGGAGCAGCACAACGCTTAAGAACATTGGCTTTGAAATCAGGTAGCCCTCGTTCAAGTCCAGAATTTACCAGACTTTATTAGCTGTGTGATATTGGCCAAGTTACGTAGTCTTTCTAAGTCTCATTCCCTGGTCCGTAAAACAGAGGATAGTAGCTACAAGATTCGTCATTGTAAGGAATAAATTAAATAACATGTGATAAATACTTAGGACAGAAAATACTCCATGTGTTATCATGAAGTTATTATTTCCCCATTTGACACACGAAGAAACACAAGCTCATCCAAGTTTAGTGTCTCATCCACAGACACACAGCTAATAGGGCAGCCTGGATTCAAACCCATATCTCTGCCCAACTCTCCTGCTTTGGCCTAGACCCTAAGGATTCCATTGGGGGTGGGCGTTGCCAAGGTCTGCCGTGGCAGGGGTTACTGAGGACAATATGCCTTGCGGTTAACTTCCTTAATTTCCACATCAGAGGTAAGGAGTCCCCCCTACCTCTCAGTTCTTCCATGCCAGCTGCCTTTTCCTAATTAATAGAAAAATTTAACAATCTCAAAATGTATCATTAAAGGTACAGGAGAATTATTTCAGAAATTGATTACAAAAATGCACACTCACCTTTGTTCTGTGTCTTTGTTTCTGTTGCTGCGTGTTTTTAAAAAGATACTTGAGGGGCTTCCCTGGTGGCGCAGTGGTTGAGAATCTGCCTGCCAATGCAGGGGACACGGGTTCGAGCCCTGGTCTGGGAGGATCCCACATGCCGCGGAGCAACTAGGCCCGTGAGCCACAAATACTGAGCCTGCGTGTCGGGAGCCTGTGCTCCGCAACAAGAGAGGCTGCGATAGCGAGAGGCCCGTGCGCTGCGATGAAGAGCGGCCCCCTCTTGCCACAACTAGAGAAAGCCCTCGCACAGAAACGAAGACCCAACACAGCCAAAAATAAATAAATAAATACATAAATAAATAAATAAATAAATAAAATACTAGATGAAAATTTATTAAAAAAAAAAAAAAACATACTTGAGTGAGAACGCCTGCCTTCCCAATCTCCTGTTTTGTGTCTTGTGCGTTTGCCTCACACATCTGGGTTACTTCCAGGACTGCTAAAGGCATTTGCATTTGGACCCTGCTGCCAAGGCCTGCTGGTGGACGTCAGCTAAAGTTTGCTTCCATGTCTGTGTCTCTATACACAAATAGCTCAAGAAAAGTATGCAGACGATTGAATCTGGTCAAGCCACTGGTCAGTTCACCAAACATCTCAGTAAAGAAATGCTTGAGGGCCTGCTGTGTGTCGGGTGATGGACTTGGTAATGAACCCATGCAAACGAGGGAAGCACCTCCACTCTGGAAATGGCTTGTGCTCACCTTTCGAGGCAAGTCCGTCACGGTCACTGTCAGCACTGAGCCTCTCACTTAACACCAAAGACGCTTCTGCATGTAACAAGCATTTACTGAGCACCTGCAGTGCCGGGCTGCCTGCAGGTACAGGGGAGCAGGCAGTGATAGATCACACACGAACCTTCCACGGAGGGGGTATGGGATTGCCTAGTCTGGGCGTCCTCAGACAAAACCTGCTTAGGGAGCGCCTCAATCCCCCTGCCGACCCTCAGCAGGAATTGGAACCCCTGGATGAGCCCGACCCTTGTTCTGAAATTTTAAAAGTAATGGTGAGGGTAGTGAGTGCTCTTCTGTGAAGAGACTACCAGCTTGTCACTCCCTCTCAAGAGCAATAAGATTTGCCTTTCTTTGAGGCAAAGAAAGACTTTTTATGTTTTTCAGGTAATCACCACCCCCCTTAATACACACACACACACACACACACACACACACACACACACACACACACACACACACACACACAAGCCTTTGAACCCCAGACAGAAGGTGGGTATGAGAAACTAGGACAGTCTGCGCATTGTCTTGTCAGCGAGGAAGTGACAATCTGGAGCAGAAGGCAATGCAAACAAAAGCCCTGCCTTCTGTCGTTGCTGATGACTTGGAGCAGCAGTTGTGTCTGCTGGGCCGCCCCTCCCCATTTCTAGACCTGGAGCCTGCGGCATTGCAGCTGCTGCACCGTCCTCCCGCTTCTGTCTGGCCCTGGCCCTGTCCCCTCAGATGGGGTCCTTTTACCCGCCCCTGCTGCTTCAGGGGTGAGGGGGAGGCAGGAGAGTAGGGAACACATCTGCCGGGTGTCCTCAGGTGCAAGGTCCAGCGTTTCATCCCCAGGGCAAACCTAGGAAGACTGTATCCTTAGCTCTGTTTTACAGATGAGGAAACCAGACTCAGGTCAGAGGATGTCACAAGACCACCCTGCTTGTGGCAGAACTTGGATCTTGTTCCAGACCTTCCTGACCCCAAAGCCTCTTCTCGATCTCTCCATAAGAAACTCCAGGAGGAAGGAAGGGAGGTTCCAAAAGTGAAGATGGGAGTAGCCTAGTGGGGAGAGGGGTGAGGAGGAGGGGGGTAAGTGCTAATAAACCTCACCCGCTTCACAACTTGTGTAAAAGCTCATCTTGGCTCAGAGCCCCTCCCTCCTTTTTTTTTAGTTCGTACTCTAAATTTTATTATTTAACAAAGCACATGTATTCTATGTTACAGATTTATTTTTAAAACATCTCCCTGAACATATTCCCTTATTATATGTTTCCATCATAATCCTATGTATTTTTTATTGAAGTTTAGTTGATTTACAATGTTGTGTTAATTTCTGCTGTACAGCAAAGTGATTCAGTTATACATATATACATATATATATTCTTTTTTATATTCTTTTCCATGATGGTTTATCTCAGGACATTGAATATAGTTCCCTGTGCTATACAGTAGGACCTTGTTGTTTATCCATTCTATATGTAATAGTTTGCATCTACTAACCCCAAACTCCCAGTCTACCCTCCCCTAACCCCCCTCCCCCCTTGGTAAGCACAAGTCTGTTCTCTATGTCTGTGAGTCTGTTTCTGTTTTGTAGATAAGTTCATTTGTGTCATATTTCAGATTCTACATATAAGTGATATCATATGGTATTTGTCTTTTTCTGACTTACTTCACATAGTATGATAATCTCTAGTTCCATTCATGTTGCTGCAAATGACATTATTTCATTCTTTTTTTAAGGCTGAGTAGTATTCCATTATATATGTGTACCACATCTTCTTTATCCATTCATCTGTTGATGGACATTTAGGTTGTTTCCATGTCTTGGCTGTTGTGAATAATGCTGCTATGAGCACAGGGCTGCATGTATCTTTTTGAATTAGATTTTTGTCTGGATCTATGCCAAGGAGTGGGTTTACTGGATCATATGGTAGTTCTATTTTTAGTTTTTAGAGGAACCTCCATAGTGTTTTCCACAGTGGCTACACCAGCTTACATTCCCACCAACAGGGTAGGAGGGTTCCCTTTTCTCCACACCCTCTCCAGCATTCTGGTCATTCTGACTGGTGTGAGGTGGCACCTCACTGTAGTTTTAATTTGCATTTCTCTAATAATTAGCAATACTGAACATTTTTTTCATGTGCCTGTTGGCCATCTGTATGTCTTCTTTGGTGAAATGTCTATTTAAGTCTTCTGCCCATTTTTAGATTGGGTTGTTTGGGTTTTTTTGTTGTCGTTGTTGAGTTGTTTAAGCTGTTTGTATATTTTGGAAATTAAGCCCTTGTTGGTCGCTTCATGTGCAAATATGTTCGCGCATTCCATAGGTTGTCTTATCGTTTTATGGTTTCCTTTGCTGTGCAAAAGCTTATAAGTTTGATTAGGTCCCATTTGTTTATTTTTGTTTTTATTTCTATCGCCTTGGGAGACTGACCTAAGAAAACATTAGTACGATTTATGTCAGAGAATGTTTTGCCTATGATCTCTTCTAGGAGTTTTATGGTGTCATTTCTTATGTTTAATTTTGGCTCAAATCCCTTTTAATCCACCCCCTTCCCCTCGCTCTCACTTCCTGGTTCTGCTAACATATGTATTTGGGTGTCTATCCACTTATGGGACATATTCTTCTTCTCTGCGTATTTGAAAAGCCGCGTTCACTAAATCAGTCATTTGTTGAATAAGCGTTTTTGGAGCATTGACCTCGTACAAAACTAGCATATTCTTTGGAGTCCTGGAAACAAGCCTGGAGGTAGGAAACAAGACCTCCAGTTCTTCCTTGTTCGATTTATAAATGTTGGTTGAGTGAAGAGATCCGTCCCTCGCCACCACGTGTCTAGGTATATAAGAGGGTGGATTGGGATATGAAACTCACCATCTGCTGGAGAACTGAAGGGCCTCGCGTGAAAAGCCCCCTTTCCAGACCGAGCACACGTCTTCCGTAAGGCCCCACCCTGGCTCACTGGCTCTCTCACCTGTTACAGGACGGAGAAACAGCTTCCCCAGCATCCCCTTTACTGATAACCTTGAACACAGGTCCACAAATCTCCTTTTAAGTGAATGACTACTGGCCCCTCTTAGAGGCAGACAGTAACAAAGTCACAAGTGAAGGGAACACAAGGATTCTGGGATCTGTCACACTTCCCAGCCATTGTCCTCGTCGCCAACTTGGTCCTTTCTTGCTGTGATGATGTCTGACGGACTTATTCTCTTGTTCTGTCTCGGGTGGAGTTTACTAATTCTCAAGCCTCAGTCAGAATCCCACGCTGCTCTGGACCCAGCTCTGGTCCCCTCTCTCCTTGAGCTGCTCCCTTACTTCCATTTTCCAAGGAGGAAGCTTGGCAGTCTGATAAAATCAGGATGCATCATGAGAGATTTTGGCCAGGTTACCCCATCTCTCTGAAGCTCTGATTCTTTATAAAATGGGCAGGGGGGAGCAGCCTCACAAGGTTGTAGTTAGATGAAAGAGAATAAGGTAAAGATGCTCCCAGCACAGCACTGCACATACCAGGTACTCGATAAAAGTGAGTTCACTCCCTTTATTTCTCACTTCATAGCGCTATCCCTTTCAACCAGTGTCTTGCTAACTGTTACATAGATGCTTGTCCTGCTCCTTGAAAGCAAAGTCTCTGGAACTGCTATACATCATATCCTTGTCCTAAGGGATATTAACACTTTAGGTTCTGAGGAGTCCTGCATTAAATAAATCAGTTTAACCCATTTTTGTTCCTCAATTACACTTGACAAGATGAACACGTTGTTTACGTAGCAAACACATAGCACACCCTATGTGTTTTCACAAAGGCTAAATCATTTAGTTCTCATAACAACTCTCTACGGGGAGGTATTATTGTTACCCTCATTTTAAAAGATGATGGAACCATGGCACAGAGCAGTTAAGTCTTTTGCTCAAGGACACACAGTTACTGTAGAGCCAGGACTGGACTGCAGTCTGCCTCCAGAATCTAAACTCTGCTCAGCTGCCTCTCCAGTTTAAAACACACACACACACACACACACACACACACGTATATATTGATCCCACAATTAGAAATAACAATACCATTATTCGTGTAATAGCTGTTAATATTCCACCAAATATTAATTCCACAAGATATGCTATAAGAAAGGCTGCCCTAGGCTCTCTTCTGCTACCATGTCTCTGCCATCACTTGGTGCCACCGCAGAACCCAGCACCATCCAGGCTTCCCCAGTGACAGCTGCATTGCTTTAGACACCAGCTCCTTTCACAGGAGAAAGCAAAGTACCAGAAGCCACAGGGGCTCCCTCCCTCCCTCTCCTTTACTGAAATATTTCCCAACCAACCCTGCGGGAAGCCTTCCCAACCAGTCTGCTACTTCTTTCACATGGTATTCTTTCTCATTTCAGTGAGTTTTGCAGGGTGCGTGGGAGTTTTCTTTCCTTTTCCTGAGGATGCAGATCTCTTCCCTGGAGCCCTCTGTTTCAATGGAGAAATCCTTCAGTTGGTCCTCTCAGCATCTGTGCTGTCCACAGCACACTCATACCCCCTTGGGTCTAATCAGCAGGAAGTGCTTTTCCACGTAAAGTGGGAAGTTGGGTTAATGTGGAAATCCCCAGATATTTAGAGAGCATGTCCGGGGTGCCCAATTTTGTGCTCGGAGAATGGAATCTGGTATCTGGTCTCTTTCATGGCAGGGGACCTTCATGAGCAGAGCACAGAAGGTGAGTCTTGGGAAAACCAGACTTGGAAGTTTCTCCAACATGAGTACCTCTGACTTTCTGCTTCCCCGCCTCAAGTCACAGCACAAGTTCAAACATCCTAAAAAGTGTCATTTTTAATAAAATGTCACCAAAGGAAGGGACCTTAGCAATGTTCTAGCTCAGGGTTGGCAAACAGGTTTTCTCTCCAGTACCAATAGTCATGGATTGGAAGTGTTGCTTGAACTGCCGTGGTGACACGTTCAAGACTTGAGTCTGAGTGAAAGGGTAAGGATGTTGTGATCCATTTAGTGGTGTGTGTCTAGGGACTGGTCTTAGCCTGGGTTGCTTAGAAGTCCAGCTTGAGACAAGGATTCTTGGAGAAGTGACCTACTGAGGGAAGGCTCTCAGGAGAAGAGGAGAGGGGAAAGCAGGCTGGAGCAGGGGGAGACAGCTAAGCAAGGATGTGGGCTCAGCTGAGGACTAGCCTGCCCACTGGAGCATGAATCGAGGCCAGGGGACTGACCTTCTGTACACTGGTGGTTAGGCATTGGCTGCGGCCAGTGGAGGTGGTGATGGCGCACACACTCCCAGCCCGGTGGCTCTCCACAGCAGACGGCTATTCTTGGGAGAAGGGAGCAGCTGTGAGTCATTAGCAGCCAACACTCACAGCAGCTGGGAGGTGGCTGCACCAGCCCAGTAAAGGGGTCTGGGCAGGGCACCAAGAACATCCACTACCGGCACAGAATGAGAGAATAGGGTCCCCTGGCTAGTTAACATCCTTAAAATAGCCCAGCCAGCTCATTTTACAGGTGAGGAATCTGATGCTCAGGGAGAAGAACTGAAGCCAAAACCCCTTTCCATACTATCAGAGTCTTCCATGGTCTGACCCTATAGCAACTCTAGTCATCTACCATGCTCAGAGCATGGCTGATATTCCAGCCCTGCCTATGCCTGGGTCCCAAGGCTTCAGACCCTTCTCTTGCTGCCACGCCTTTACTCCTACTGCTTCTTCTGTGGCAGCCTGCAAAATACCTTTCCTTTCTTCTCTACCAAGCAATTCTCAATAAACTGTAGCCCCACTTTATAACATTTGGAATAGGAGGTCCATCACAGATTGCCTATAGGGTGTTTTGTCCCTTTAAAAACAATCAGAAAGGCTTTGTAGTCTCAGAGCAGGTGACCTACTGGAGCCCGTAGATTATCTACAATGCCTACACTGCCATTATGGATCTCCTATAAGTATTTATACAACATGATAGATTTCTTGTAGAATCTCACAGATTGCCTTTGATAATTGCACCATGTTCAATAGTCATTCATTCGACTATCTACTGTGTGTTTACTATATGCCAGACCACGTTGTGGAGAAACCAGGTGAACAAAACTGACAAGGTCCCTGGTCTTATTCTAAGCAGAGTAAAGGCTGTCAATATACAGAGAGCTAATAAATAATTTCAGGTGGCATTAAGTGCCCTTGAGAGTGATTGGGGCAAAGACTCAAAATTCATAGGTCAAGGAAAGGCTTCTCTGTGGAGGGAACATCTGAGTTGATATCTGAACTGTAGGAAACAATCATCCTGAGGAAGGTGTGAGAAGGAGCCTTCCAGGCAGAAGAAACAACAAATGTAATAACCCAGAGGCAGGAATGAGCTTGACATAATTGAGGATCAAAGAAAGTGTCAGGGTACCCAGGCCAGCGAGAAAGGGGTACAAATCACTGAGCAAGGACTAGGGGTCAAGAAAGAAAAGCCACAGTGCCTTCCCTCAGGAAACTCACACTCATTTCTCACTGTTACTTGTAGAGAGTAATAATAAGTAACATTACAGATCACCTGTGAGTATTTACGGTACCATTTCAGCGCTTACAGATGCCCTCCAAAATCAGCAGTGATGATATTTCACTGTGAATTGCCTGTAGGAACATGACATGTCATCTCAAGTTATTTGGGTTGCTAGAGATGACCGGTAAGTTCTTACAGTCTCAGAATAGGTCCATTTGTGTGTACTTTTAGGCAAACCATTTGGAATGCCTCTACATGATAATAGCAGAGTTGCAAATGACCTCAAGTTGTGATTCCATTGTAGACCCCTCAGATGCTTTTCAGTTGCTAAAGCTCGCAAAGTGTGTTTGCAGTATCACTAAGAATTGCTTGAAGATTATTTTGAAACCCAAGAATGTCCTCAAAGAACAATTTTTCTTTGACTCAGTTTTCACTCTTTTATTGATTAACATGAGAAATTAATCAAAAACAAGTATTTGGTACAATTTATGGCACCCAGTTAGAAATTTTTCCCCATGCATCAGTAAGGATTAGGTACAGCTGCAGGTAACAGAGACCCACAATAATAATGGTTTAAATAAGATGGAAGATAGAAGACTATTTCTCTCTCACAGAAGAGTCTGAAGTCAACACTCCACGGGGCCAATTTGGCAGTTTTACTTGGGGAAGTCCTCAGAGATCCAGGCTCTTTCCAGCTTCCTAGAAGCCCTGCTACCTAAGGTGGCTCTCCAGTCACTCCACCTACGTTCCAAGTAGCAGGACGAGAAAGAAGGGAAGAAAAGGCAAAGGATGCATGCTACTTCCTTTTCACGGAAAGTTTCAAGAAATTGTTTCAACATACTTCTGTTTACTATTGGCCAGAAGTTAGCCACATGGCCACATTGCTGCAAGGCGGCTGTAAAATGCATCTTCATTCTCAGTGCTCATGTGCCCAGTGGCATATTCACTCACTAAGGAGGGAGGGGAAGTAAGTGATGAGGAGCAATCAACAGCCTTTACTACCTGGTATGGACACAACTCGTGTAACAAAATTCACATTAGTAGAAATGCCCCAAACCAGTGGTTGCTAGCCCTAGCATGTTTTAAAAAAAGAACAGTACAACTAAATTGAAACAGGGAGGGAGTCCAAAACAGTTGTCAACGTATAATTTTTCCTAGTGAGGACGTGCAAAACAACTTATTACCCACCGTCATCATCATGTCATAAAGAATGAAGACTTTATCACACACACACACACACACACACACACACACACACAAGATCTTTAAAAATATTTTAAATGGAGTAAACTTAGCCTTTGGTGAGGAGGTGGGGTAAACTCATTTTCTTGTTGTTTCACCACAAGGCAGCAGACACTTCATCATAGAGCAGTATTATTAAATGATGCTTCAACCTGAAAGCATTTCTTTAAGACAGTATGATATTTTCTGTTTCTAAAAGCTTCCCCGAAGTTACAATAATCATGACCATTTATTTAGAGCACAAACCGTTAACTAATGGACCTCAAACCAGATTCTATTTATAGATGATATCTTTGATCTCATCACTACTTTTTTTTTTTTTTAATTTGCTGTCAACATCTAAAGCTTAAGAGATTCCACATTTTGAAAAAATTGTAATTCTTGCTTCTCTTGAAAAGTGGGAAGCTCTGGCATGGGGCTCTTGTTTCCACATGATCACCCGCAGCTGGATGTAGCTCTGTAGCAGCTGCCCCATTAGATGGGGGGAGCGCTTGCCAGTTCATTACAGGTCCCACCTGGCCGGTGCCTTGCCTTTATGCTACCTGCCAGGCCCCTGTGGAAATCTGAGCTTGTGATTCCAAATTAGAGCTACTCACGTGCTGGTGTTCGTATATGTACTTCTAAACTTTGCATCAACCTGAAAGTAAAATGTTATAGCCCCATTTTTTAAGATCAAAGAATAGAGAGGTGGGGCGACTTGCCCAAGACCAAAGCTCTAAGAGCTGCCCATCTGGAATTTGGACCCGGGCCTCCCTGGCTCCAAGGCCCGTGTGTATTCTGCCGTGCCACCCTGCCTTCCAGGGGGCCTGTGACCCATATCTCTGTCAGCCCTCACATAGGTAGAATTATTCATGCCATCTGGGTTAGAAGACTTCATTGGAATTAGCTGAGAAAAAAAATATGAATTTCCTGTTTCCCTTGCAGTATTCTCTTGGACTCCTTTTTATATTTATTTTCGAGGGAGAAAAAAAAATCCTGGGGAAGGAAGGATGGTTCAGAGGAGGCCAGAGCCATCTATCATGCAGACACAGCAGGCATTTAAACAGCTCTGAGAACATAAATTGTTTACTTAATCGGCCCTGGCTAATCCATGGAGTGCAGAAGCCAAACTGCATTATGGGAAGCGGCTTCTGCACGTGGGGCTGGCATATCCGGCAGAGCCGGGGGTCCTGGGGCAGCTGCTGAGGGGGCTCGAGGCCTCCCACACTCTCCAGGCTCCCAGTGCCTCATGGGTAGGGGTTTTTCAGAGCATCAGGAGGCACTGGATCTTTTTTTTTTTTTTTTTAAACATATATTTGTATTTCCAATTAAAGTCCTTCAATCAGTTCTTTCTTTCTTTATTTATTTATGGCTGTGTTGGGTCTTTGTTTCTGTGCGAGGGCTTTCTCTAGTTGCGACAAGCAGGGACCACTCTTCATCGCGGTGCGCGGGCCTCTCACTATCGCGGCCTCTCTTGTTGCGGAGAACAGGCTCCAGACGCGCAGGCTCGGTAATTGTGGCTCACGGGCCCAGCTGCTCCACGGCATGTGGGATCTTCCCAGACCAGGGCTCGAACCCGTGTCCCCTGCATTGGCAGGCAGATTCTCAACCACTGCGCCACCAGGGAAGCCCGAGGCACTGGATCTTTTCATCAGAGATGCAGTTCTGATATGGAATGAGAATAAAACACGTGCGTGTCTTTGAGCTTCTTTTCAGTCACAACTGGACTTTTTTGCTCTTAGCTGCCTTCTGGGAGCTTTGAGTCAGATATGGAAAAACAAAACAACCTACCTCCTGCATTGCAGACATGTTTAACCATGACTGTGTCAACCCTTTCCAGATCATTTGTCTTGACAAATGCACTGTTATTCCTTCAGTTTGTTGAGTTGACTGCTGTGTGACAGGCAGGAATGGGGATGGGTGTGCAGATGCAATAAGGTAGGATCCTTGCCCTCAAGCCACTCTGTCTGATATGGAAGACACAGACAAACAGATTGTTCATGGGGCTTTTTGTTGTTGTTGTATCTTTTTTCTTTTTTTTAAATTTAATTTTTATTTTATATTGGAGTCTAGTTGAGTTACAATGTTGTATTAGTTTCAGGTGTACAGCAAAATAATTCAGTTATACCTATACATATATCCATTCTTTTTCAGATTATTTTCCCAAATAGGTTATTACAGAATATTGAGTAGAGTTCCCTGTGCCATATAGTAGGTCCTTGTTGATTATCTATTTTATATATAGTAGTATATATATGTTAATCCCAAGTCCTAATTTATCCCTCCCAGATCATTCACGTTTTTATTCATTGATTCAACAAAGGGTTTTGAATGCCTCCTATCATATAAGTACCCTGCTAGGTACTAATCCCTGTCTTCCTAGAAGTTACAGTCTAATGGAGGGTGGGGGAATATTGTTTTAGTTTCCTAGGGCCACTGTAACAAAGTACCACAAGCTCTGTGGCTTTAAACAACATGAATTTAACAGGAATGTCTTAAAAGCCTACTGTGTGCTCGGAATGAAAGATAATTGGCAAGCCTCTAAGCTCAAGAGTGCTCAGTCCGGGAGGGAGAACAGGTCAATGGTGACAAAGTGCTGTGAGTGAATAAAGGGCTCTGAGAATCAGGAGCTGAGGACACACCGGGAGCCCCTTCTAGGGGAGCATATCAGAGGAGGATTCTGTGTCCAGTGCCCAGCAATTCTTGTGTACCCAGTGGGTACCTCATTTCCATGGCCATTTGCAAATAGCACTAACTTTGCTCCTGTCCAGAAGAATTCTATGTGTCCAGACTATGTTATTTTTAAAATACAGCAAGACTTGTGTTTCAAACAAACTGATCTTAAGTTTGAGATACACGCAGAAATGACTAGACAAGATGTTCTAACATCTGGAGTGTAGCCAAATGGTGGGGCCTGTTTTTCTAAGTTTATTTTTTGACATAGTGCTCAAACTTTTGCAAAATATGTTGTTTGTTAAAATAGTACTTTATGTTTCTTCTGCCTTAGAATTTTGTGTATTTAATATTCACAAAAAACCCGGTGACTGTCCTGAATTTCCAGAGGAGGAAACCAGCATCCACTTCTGTAGGCCAATAGCAAGAAAAGGGAAACGTGTGAAGGAACATTTTCTAATGAACTGTTACCTTTGCTCTTTAAAGTGTATTTATTGTTTTGTAAGCTTCCAGCCTCTAGTCCCTTTATGCAGGGACTGCATAAATGCCTACAGTCTCCTCTAAGCAGAGAACAAGAGGTATAAATAGTCTTGGTGTAAAGTCACAGGGAGTTGGGCTCTGCTGAACGGTATACTCAAAGGCATTCAAATTACAATTTACATTTACAACTTGCATTTTTATGGCACATGATTTTATCAAGGCAGCATTAAGTTCAGTATCTTATAAGGGCGATAGAAGTCAGGAATTTCTCCCATTTGACAGGTAAGGAAACTGAGGCACAGGGGAATTGACTTGAAGCTAATAGAAGAGCTTAATCACTAGGTAGTAGAATGTAGGGTAACACTAAGAGCACAAGTTTTAGAGTCTGGAGACTTGACATAGAAACTTGCCTTTGCAATTTGCTTCGTTCTGTGAGGTTGTGAAGCTGCTTACCTTCGCTAAGCCTTAGTTTCTCCTTCTGTGTAATGGAAACGAAAATGTCCACTTTGATAAGTTGTTTGAATACCCAGTGTGATCATATCTGTAAGTATTTAGCCAAACACCTGTTATATTACAAGCATTTAATAGTGGTTAATTTAATGGTATTATTAATAAAAAATGGTATTATTAATGGTATTATTAATAAGTCTATTCTAAGTATATGTTTTCTCCCATGTCTTACCAAGCCCTTAGTTTTGAGGGTTCAAATGCTTTATTGGAAATTCCTTCAGGATGCTACTAGTAATGAAGCCCAAATCCAAGGGGGCAATCCATTCCCCCCCTTTTTTTAAAATATCTACTCAGCAGGTTGCTTTAATGATCAGAGAACAGATACAAATTTGCACATAGGAGAGAAAATCATAGACTGTCAGGCCTGGAGGTGACCTTATTTTTCAGATGAAGAAATTTAACCAGAGAGTTAAATTATATATATATATATGTAGTAAATCATAATTATATATAAATTATATATACTCAAGTTTTATATATTTATAGATACTCTCATATAAATCATTTCTATTCTTCATAGTTTATATATATATAAATATACATACACATACATATTTTTTTTCATTCACCTCTCAGTGGAGAAGGTCTGGAGTGTAGAGACATTTCTCCCTGGGTATTAGGGTATTATATGCTGCATATAGGAGGGGAGGAAGAAGCAAAGGTGTTAACTCTCCAGCAGTTCTCTTTTTGCCCTCTGATAAATCTGAATTCTGAACCCTCCGTGGTTCTGCCTGGCTGATGAGTATCCTTAGCAGCTGAATCCACTCCCCTCAGTCATAACTCGACTGCTTGGTTGGGCACCTATCATCCAGCTGCTTTCCAACTTGCTTAAATTTGCTTACATGTCTCAGATCTCATTTATTATTTATCACTCCCCTCCCTTTTTTTGTTACTCTTTTATTATAATCTTAATGAGATCACTGGAGGAAGGGGAAATAATATGCGTACAGTCCAACTAAAGTTTTATATCAACAAGGTTCATTCAAGCAGCTAAATGAAGTTTGAACTGGGCAGGGTTGAGCTCAAACTAAGAAGACTTAATGCAGGGTAATGTGATGATCAGTCAGTGGGTGATGAGAATCTGATCCAAGGCATGGGCTTTTGGAATGGATGGAGAGGGATACATTTTGGTTATGTCTGTAAGGTTGAATTTAGAAGATGTTGTGCCATCTAGTTTACATAAGTGGGTAAACGGTAATTCTTGAAAATAGGGAAGTCAAAAGGAAGAACCAGATTCGAAGAGAAGATGAGTTCAGTTTGGCCATGTTAAGTCATACTGGGCATCATGGAAAGTTAATGTTTGCACATGAAACCTGAAGATGTCATAAAGAAAAAACTGATGGCTAGTAGGGGATGTTATTGGAGAAATGTTCACAACAGTAACTTTAAACCTTTTTGACTGTTACCCAGTACAAACGTACATGTGTATTCTCACACACACACACACACATACTCACAAACACAAGGTTCAAAAAAGCATACCTTTATTTTGATATACTATGATATCTTCTGTTATTCAATTTAATTTTAATAACATTTTGGTCATTACCCACTAAATTGATTTAATGACTCACCAATATATCTTGAAAAATATTGACCTGCAAAGTATGGCTGACTGAAGATCTTTAGATGAAAATGCAAATCATGAATATGGTACCCACAGCCATCCATCAAGATTTTGCTTTAGGGATTAAACTGTACGTGTTTAGAAGAAAGCATCAGTGTTCAGTAATATGAATTGGAGAAAGATTATATCTATAAAGAGGCTAAGAATTAACACTATGAATAAGAAAACAAATAATTGCAAATAGGACAAGGGAATGAATGAGTAGCCACATTCTTTTGTTTGTAAGGATCATGGGAAACCTATTGGATTTGGACAACATTAAAATTAATCCTCACACAAAGACACACCGTGGCAAGAAGTGGAACTTGTACTTGGAGTCAAGAAAAGGTGTCCGTATAGTCTCTGAGGGCCTCTTCACTTGAAATCAGGCTACAGTACAGCATTTCCTCTTTGAAGCCAACCCTTTAAACATTGCTGTAAAGGACAGGTAGTGCCTTTGGTCCTTTCCCATGTAGTTAACTGCATGTCAGTTTCTGGGTAAATATCTCTATGAAATAGGCTTTCTGATCCATGCTCAACTTGATTTGCATTTTATTTAGCACTCATTTACTGAACACCTGTTAGATGCAAGATCATAGAAGAATATGGGGATAAATAAGATAATGCCTGCCCTCCAGACCCTCACAATCCTGATGGGGAGACAGAAATAAAAATAAATAACTCTGGAAACAGGCCGACTGTGATAGATGTTTCACTGGGCATACAAAGGACAGTATGAGGTCAGAGGAAAGAAAAATTATTTTAAACTCAGGAAGCATGGCCTCCTTCACATCCTTCATTTCTTTGCTCAGACATCACCTTCTCAGAGGAGCATTCCCTGACCACTCTAGCTATAGCAGTATGCAGTAACTTTGTTCCATTAGCCTGTTTTATATTCTTCATGGCAATTCGTCTTATTATTAAAAATTGTCTTTATTGTTTATTTTTGTAACCACATGTTATTTGGAAAGATTTGTCCAAGACACCAAGATACAACAGACAGAACATTCCAAGTGAGGTTCCAAATCTGAGTGAAAAATAGCAAAGGAGATAGGTAAAGACCAGTGGTACTGCTCTTATGCCTCTCACCAACTCTAAGGACATGAAATTGTCAGGTTATCACAAGGTTGGAATAGGATTTGTGCAAAGGCGTGGACCCTAGTGAGTATGACTTCAAGTGCACACTTGGAGAGGCTGGCTATATTGCAGTGATCTACTGAGGCATCACATGCTACCCCAAAACTTAGTGGCTAAAAACAATGTATTGTTACTGTATTCTGTGATTCTGTGGACCAGTCATTTAGACAGGGTATATTGGGGAAATCTCTTATCTACTAGGCAATGATGTCTGAGGTCTCTGCAGGGATAACAGCGGAAGGCTGGCCAGGAAACAGTATCTATCTGTCTGTCGGCCTGTCTGTCTCTCTTGCCCTCATCCCTCCATGGGATGGAGTAGAATGGGCTTCCTCTCCTTATTTTCTTTTATAAGAGAACAAGAAAGAACAAAAACTTGTTACTTTTCCATATAGCTTCATAGTTGACAAAGAGCCTTTGCCAGAATAATCTCCAGTGGTCAACGTGACAGTAAGGGAAACTTTATTTCATTCACAAATGAGAATGTGGAGACTCAGTGGACGAAAGCAGCTAGCATCAAGGAAGGCGTGTGCTGGAGCCGAGACTTGAACCAGCTCTTGTGGGACCACTTTTAGTGCTCACCTGGCCCTCATGCATCCCACATACAGCCCTTCGAGTCAGACCTACTGAAGCCACACGGAGTCACACCCAGTGAGTGTGCAGAAAGCAGCAGCACGTGGCTTGTTCAAGGCAGTGGAGGCTCCTGATTCCCTGGGGAGATGCCAGCAAGGGCTGACCTTGAGAAAATTATGGCTCCAGCCAGAGGAAGAGGTATCAGCATTCACAGAGGGAATCCGGAATGAGGAGCGCAGTAACTGCCGGGTTTAATACTGTGCACACACTTCTGATGAATATGCAAATGTGGCTGGTACCAGAAGCAGGAGGCGAATACCATTTACTAAACAGCAGTGTGAAACCACTCTGAAAGGGGGTGTGTCGGGAGCATGGTAATGAAATTAATCCTCTTCACCTGTGAATTGTCAGGGGCTTTGCGTTCCATCCAAAAACGTCTGATTTGAGTTTGCTCTGCTTAGAGCCTCTTGTGTAAACTTGATCTTAATGGAGAATGAAGCTTCAGAAACCGATACAAAATAGGAAGTGGCAAAAGACACAACTGTAAATTTGCACTATTAAAGGACAACAGAATAAGGGCACTTCAGTTGTGCCTGCCCATCCAGGCTGACTGTTCTGGGGCTTCTTAAAGGCTGATGTGGATGGCTCTCAGTTGATTTATTAAACAAGAAGACTGATAATTGTGAAGATGGTCAGAGTGATTAGATTGAGCCTTTCTGTCTGGCAGAAAGCTCTGTATAGAAGGGACTGGGTTTGACTGTTCAGTCTCTCCAGTGGCAGATGAGAATAAAGACTATCTCTTTAAAGAAGAATTCCAGAGCAGATCTTAAAATAAGTATGAATAAAGAAGATCACTTACTGATAGGCACTGAGCCAAGCACTGGGATTCAGAAACAAATAAGTCACAGAATTCGAGGCGCTCATTTATTCACTCAGTCTGTGGTGAACTTTTGTTATGTGGGCTCCACAGCACTCATACCCCCTTCTTTTGGAACCAGCATCCACAATTCCTTTTTGGGGTCAACCTTTATCCCCTTAAGAGAAGTCAGAAGGACTGACATTCAAGATGCTCTGCTCTCCGTATCCAGTCAGACTGTCTCACAGAGTTCAAATCTAGAAAGGTATGCAGCGATGATGGGAAGAGAGTTGGGTGGGTTCCCCTGGCTGTGATCCATTAGTTCTTGCTTCTTAGGTCCTTACATCTGCCCTAGTTTCCACCCATCCATGAGCCTGATCCCCCATCTCACTGCCACATTTTTAATGACCTGGTATCCTCTCAGTAAAATGACCTTTCCACTTAGTGTAGCCAAAGTCCATTTCTGTTGCTTACAACCAAGTAATCCAAACACACACCCCTTCATCCATTCATTGACTGCCCCTTCAGCACTTTATTGCAGGCATGGGGTAAAGGGATGACTAGGATGCTGTCCTCAGGAAGCTCACCATCTGGGGGAGACAAGTCTATAACTCATTCTGTACCACAGGATCTGGGCTGAAATCAGGACAAGAACAGAGAAATATTATGGGAATATTATCAGGCAAATTTAATTCTCCTGAGGGGTGTAAGAAGGCTTCACAGGGGTCATGGCATCTATCCTAACTTTCAGAGAGTGACTATAGGTTTACCAGAAATAAATGAGAAAAGTGCCTAGGTAGGGGAAGTCACAGCCATAAAGGCTAGGAAGTGTGATTGGAGCATAAGAGAGATATGGAAGAGAAGATAGAAAATCAAGGAAAATAATCTTTATACAGTATTCAAAGCTTGGTAGAAACAATACGGTTGACCTTATTTTTTATGCAATGAATTTTGAGTCCCAGAATATTAAAGGACTTTCCCAAGGTCACAGAGCTACAAAGATACACAAGACTTACTCCTAATCCCATCTCTTACGTACCTTCAGAGCATTTCTGTGAGGATCAAATGGAATCAGAAATATTTGTTCTCCTGTCTGTTTCTGTGTTTAAACTGGGTCAGTTCTCATGGTAAAAGATGACATATGGTTCATTTTCTTTTCTGTTTTAATCCCTAGAAATTAGCAGAGTGCCTGGTACACAAAAGGAATTTAGTATGTTTGTTGAGTGAATGAATGAACAAATAATTATCAGTAACAGAAACAATAGCCAACTTTTGGAGAGCATTTCATAGGTTACTTGATGTCACAGTGGGCATCAGTCCTTCAGTAAATGTAGAAGAAATGATCTCATTTTCACAGGGTTCCGACCTTGGGTAGCAAAATAGATCTTAGTATCATCATCCCCATTTTTCAGACAAAGAAATTGAAGCTCAGAAATTTAAGAGACTGTGCTGGCTAAATTCTGGGCACCTGGAAAGGCAGCCTGTGGAGTTTGGATGGGCTGCCTCAGGAAGTATAGAGATACTGAAGGTGGATAAACTGATAGGCTCTCCATCGAAATAAAAGGCATTAATATGTATGCAGTATTCTGTATCTAGTAGCAATGGAGGATGGAGGAATTGAGTCTCTATGCAGGGAAAGAGAGACAGAAGCACAGGTAAGCAGGCATCCTTAAAGAAAAGAAAAACTCCCTTTTTAATTAAAATTAAATGTCCACTGTAAGGAGAAGAAAAAACTGGTGAGCAACAAATACCCACAGCCTTGTTTAATCACCTGTGATGAATTATAATTAGGATTTGAAAATTATTGAACTTTTTTCCCCCTGTTCACCTTGGAGCTCTGAAGGTGAATTTCAAAGAGTGCAGGAGGAATGAATATTAAAAAGTTTGTTTTATACTTGAACGCCAGAGCTCCCATCTCATTTTTCTATTAAAGCTCAACTTTTGAAATTTTTCTCCTCTTTGCAATAATTACATCTTCAGCCTGACAACTCATTACATGACAATGCTTATGTTAAAGCGATTCTATAGGCACTAGAAAAGGAAAGCTCGGCTTTTCAGTGATGGGCATTTAGAGGGTGGCTTTCTCTCTTTGGTTCAGAGAGGCCCTGCCTAAACCCATCCCCACCCCAGCTCCAAGCACCTTGCATTGACCATCCTGGATTCTTTTAGGGTTTCTTGATAGACAAGCGGCATTGGCTGTGGTGCCCTTGTTCCCAGGCACCTGGTAGCGGGTTTATTTTATTTTGTTGATTGTATTCTATTTTATTTTAAATCCTGCTTTGTTCTAGAAAGGCTGGAAATGAAGTTGTTTGTGTAAATTTTTGTCTGAACAATGGGACAAGCCTATTTGTCTTGCTTGCCCTACAGTGGTGACATTCTTTATTTTTCAGTACTCTTACTGTTAGTCTGATCCATTTTGTTTCCAATTATTATTGAGTTCCCACTCTGTGCCAGACCCTGAATGCGGTGAGAGAGAGAGGATGATAAACCAGGTTCCTCAGATGCAGCTCTTGCCTGCACTGAGCTTACATCCTTCTGGGGGATGCAGACATGGTGAAGGAGGAGACGGGTTCTCTGTGAGCTGCTCCACAAGAGAGTATAAATGTTACAGAAGGACACAGACTCTGCCTGGGCTTGGCAGTACATGTGGGGAAGCTTCCTGAGAAGGTATCAATCGTGAGACCTGATTAAGCCAGGAAGGATGAGCCAGGATGAGCCAGGATGTGCACTGCTGGGGGAGGGGTGAAAGAATCAGTGAACACTCCTGGTAAAGCACTGGTCCAAAGCAAGGGCGGCAGAGTTCCGGGAACTAGAAGCCACTTTGCAGGGCTGGAGAGTGGAATAGAGGGCCAGGAGGAGCTGTGATGGGCAGGAGGCTGGGGAGGAACACGGGGTACAGATTCCCAAGGGCTCCACCCCCGGCTAAGGACCTCATGCTGTGTGTAGCCTCAGGGCCACGTGCAGCCAGCCAGCCAGCCAAAGGTTTTTTTACTGGGGAATGAGTGACTTTGCTTAAAACCCTGGCCATGCCCACCACCCGCTGAGCGCCTACTAACCAGGTGTTCTACATACATTATCTTACCGAATCATCACAACAAACCTGTCAGCAGGTATTCGTATTTCCATGTCACTTTTTAGACCCCGGAGGCTCAGCCGTATTTGGTCACGTGCTCAAGCATCTCACCGCTGCTTGTCAGTGATGGAGCCGACTGGGGTCCAGGTGGGGAGAGCTGTGCAATTCAGAGGCCAGGACCTGCACCCAACAAGGCTGTTCCCAGCACTTCCAGGGAGGATGCCAAATGTGTTATCAGCTTTCTGAGATTCCTTAGGGATCCTCACCTTGTGCTTTTTACAGTTACTGTTCTAACAGAGGGTTGTAGCAGTGAGAGCCCTACATCAGGAACCTGCTTCTAGTCTAGGCTTCTGTTTTCTCAATTATAGAAAGAATTGTTAAATTATGCTCTTAGGGGGGAAAGAAAAGTTTAAATCAACTAGAAGAACTTCAGTGGAAGCTTCAGCTCTCATAACAAATGAAGGCTTTTAACACAAGCAGCCGTCACTCACTTTTAGCAGGTGTGAATAACATGGCAGGCAGGTCTTGGGGGCTGAATAGAATTTAGAAAACGGGAGAGGAGAAGGGAAAAACATGTCTAAAAGGACAGAGGAGAAAAGTTTAGAGTTCTATCAATATATAAGGGTTTATATCTCAATTTTGAGTCTTGACCGACACCAGATGGCTGGATTCCAGGTCTTGAAGAGGGAACCCAGAGCACTAAGGAAATCCTTCTGCAGTGATCACCTCAGATCATATCAGTTCCTAAAGGCTGCTCAGCCCCTGGGTGAGAAACTGCCCTGTTTAGTGGCCGGCAATGACCACACACCAATCGGCCACTTACCTTGATTTCTTCCTCTGGTGTGCCTTGGGCGTGGCAGAAAAAAAAAGGCGTTGTCTCTAAGAAGCCTTCTCTGATTCCACGCCTAGGCTAAGAAGCTGTCTTCTGAACTTCCACGCCCCCTCTCTGCCCATCACAGCCCAACTCTTTCCTCCCCACTGGATTTCAACTCCTTGAGGCCAGGCACAATGTCTTTTCATCTCTGTATCCCCAGTACGGTCTCTGGTACAGAGTTTATCTCTATAACAATAGGCAACATTTCCTGAGTGTTTTCTCTCTTGCTGAATAGGCCAGGGATGTTGCTATGAGCTTTATAGAGAGTGTTTCACGTAAAACACATCTATGACATAGGTACTATTATTCTATGTTATAGCTGAGGAAACTGAGGCTCAGAGAAATTAAATAATTTGCTGAAGGCCACACAGCAACAGAGTGTTGGCACTGGCAGCATTACCCGGGAGCTTGTGAGAAGAGTAAATCCCCACCCCAGACCTACAGAATCAGAATCTGAATGTCAACAAAATCTCCAGGTGACGTGTATGAACATTAGAGTTTAAGATGTGCTGATCTACTAGAATGTGAAAAAATGTTTGCTGAATGGACAAATGATCGATTAAGTTTGAGTCCTGGCTTCACTGCCTACTTGCTCTGTGGATGGGAAAAATGACATTGCTCAGCCTTGTTTTCCCTATCCGTATTAAGGGAAGAGTAAAAGAATACAAAAATAGGAATTGTGAGGGTCCAAAGAGATCATGCCTGCAAAGCCTGCCCATTCTAAGAGCGCAAAGTTAATATTGTCATTAACTATTCCCTTCTCTGAACCTGACTTAGCTCCTAAAATGTAAAATGAAGGGGTTAGACTAAAGGATCTCTGTTTCTAACTTTGTAGCCTTGTGGATCCTGAGAACAATTAGGCTGGAAACACCATTAGGCTCCCTAAATTATAAATATGTTACTTTGTGGTCATTAGTTTTCCTTCCACACCCACTGTTGTGTCAAACTGCAGACAAAGCATTTTGCCTTGTCCCTTTCTTCCCAGTGTTCCGCACCTAGGGAGGAAATTTTCCCTTGGTTGACTCTTGCTGCCCTTGTTCCCAGCTCTGACTCCTGCTTTCCCATTTTTCTGCAAAAGATTTCAGAAAGAAGTGCATGTTGATTTGCTGTATGTCTTCTTGATTAGATGGCAGATTTGTAACCGGGGGTGGATGTGACAATCAGGCAGGCTTTGATTAGACCTTTCTTGTATGTAAATCCAGGTCGATAAGATAAGTGGCGTTAGGCTGGAGCTGGCAACAAAGGTAGGAAGAAATCCCAGGTGACTGGAATTAAAGAACTGTGTGAGCGGGGTGTTGGTGCGAATGATGTGAATTTCAAAGAGCCCGGGATAAACACTCGCTTTCAGATGGGCTAATTTATGCAGGAAGTCGTTTGAGAAGCCAATTCTCTCATCACAGAGAGTTTATAGAAGCCAGCAAAAAATGGTTAAGCACTGGAATGTAAACACTGGTAATTGGTAATTAATGGGCACACCTAAGAGGAAGGCATATGCCAAATTAAATTGATTGCTTGAAGTCATTCACTGATTCATTAAATAGAGTATGTGTTTTTTGAGCTCCCATTCCTTGCAGGCACTCTGCTAGGTGCTGGGGACTCAGAGATAATAGGGTTAGAGTCAGCCTGCCAATGATGGGGATGGAGTGCGGCTTTAACATAAATAATTAACGGTGTTCTTTCGTTTCTTCGTGTATTCATTCTTTCAATTCCTGCTCTGGGTGGAACGCAAGACCAGGCTGCAGGATAAATGGGGAGGAAAAGAGACCAAATCTCAGCCCTCCCGGAGCTCATATTCTGACACTGCTCTAGCCTCGGTGCCTCAGACGATAAGCACCTAGTAGGCATTACAATAGGTGTATCAGAAAATATCTGTGAACGGGTCCATAAATAGAGACAGACATTAAAGAAATAATAGCGTGGGTAATTAAGTACCAGTTGTCTTAACTGCTAAGGAAGAGAAGCATGGTGCAGGGTGCCCTGAGAAAACAAAACAGGGTGACAACCCTCTGGGGGATCCAGGGGAGTCATTTCCTAAAAAATGACATTTAAAATGATACCTAAAGGTGAGCAACAGTTAGATATTAGTGTGTGGGGATTGCTGGCCCAGGTAGGTGAAGACGGCCCATGTGAAGGCACTGAGGGGAACTAGCTTGGTACCACTGAGGCGCTGAGACACCTGCAGCTTGTCAGGTCGTGTTAAGTAGAGGGGGAAGGGAAATGAGATGAAGTCAGAGGGTAGGCAGGGACCAGATTATATCCAGGGTTTTAGATCACGTTTAGGATTTTGGAATCAGTGCTGAGCTTCCTAACAGCTCTGTGTGGCAGGGCACACAGTGGGCTTTCAGAAGAACATCGGATGACATATCCCTTGGAATTATGCAGTAAGGGACTATGCTTCCCAACAATATCTGTAATATCAGCCAAAGGCAGGACTAAGAACCTGTTAAAGGACAATGGAAGGGGAGGTCTTGCACAGAAAAACAAACAAAACCAAAAAACAAACAAAAAACAAACAAGGCATGGCATTTGGAGTCAGAGGAACCTTTGTTTTGAATCTCAGAACTGCCACTCAGTCATTTTGTCTGTGACCCTGGACCAAGCATTGAATATCTCTAAGTCCTGCAGAGATAGGGGGTCTAAGTGATTCTGTGTGGGAAAGGCTTTGTCTAGCGTTTAACACAAAGTACCTGCTCACTTTCGTTTGTGTAGCTCCAAATTAACCGAGGGATAGCAGCATAACAGAGTTAGACAGAGATGTTTGGGGGTGACATCCTAAAAATTTGGTGTCTTTCTAAAACTACAGTTCTAAAGTATTTGTTCAGAATTTACTTAATGAAAATGGGGAGAAACTGATTTATTTTAAATTAGCAAATATATTCAAAATAGTGTATTTGGACTACTTGGAGTTGTGTTAGAATTGTGATTTTTTTGAACCCCCAAATTTCTTGTGTTTGAAAGTTAGATAGTAGAATAAAATAAATTATTATTTCCTAGGTAAATAACATTATGCTATGGATGATTTAGTTTCCGATTTCCAGCTGACTTTTTGGCGACTGACTTCAGGTGACTCCTACCTAGCTGGCTGGTCTGGGGTTCATGGAGGCTGGTGGGGACATTTACAGCTGCAGGGATTTGCTTTCATATGCAGATCACAAGAATACTCTATGACACAGGGGGTCACTGGCAAATTGTGTATTTTTATTTCCATATAAGGGCAGTTTCCTTCAGGAGAGCAAGGCAGCCATACTCATCTGGAGTTTCTGTCTGCCTTTCCTCTTCTGATAACAAAATCCCTCTTTGTTGATGGGAATTTATTCCTTATAGTTCATGATATAAATCCTTCCTACCCGTCACATGGTTGGGCACGCATCCAAGCTGGACAGTCAAAGCACCGCTTTTTCCCTAACCAAAATGGTTGATTCAAACGTAGGCCAATCAGAACAGCTCAGGCTGTTTATGGAACTTTCAGGAAAGCAGTATTCTCTGCTCTGTAGGATTCCTAGTTGTAAAAATGGTGTAAACCAAGAACTATCATCTTTGCCACCACGTTGGACAAGCCAGCCCGAGAGAGGAGCAAAGCAGAGGGTACTCATAACCATTATTTGAAATCCGGGCAATATAATTTGAGCCCTTTTGAAGTTAGCTGCTCTCCTGAACTTCCCAGTCAAATGTCCCAATAAATGTTTCTTCTTCATGTATGCTTTTTTAGCTATATTAAATAATAATTGCCATACTATAATCTGCACATATTTGAAGTGTACAATTTAATAAATTTTGACATTGTGTACACCCAGGAAACCATTACCACCATCACAGTAATAAACAGCCATGTGTACTTGAAACCATGCCACTCAGGTTGGGACTTGAACCCATGGTCTTTTAATTGAGATCACACACCCGGTCTCAGGACTTAATGAAGCTCAGGTTCTTGATGTCTCACCGCAGAAAGAATTCAGTGAGAGACAAAGTGATAGGTAAGAAGTGGATTTATTTAGAGAGAAACACACTTCACAGACAGAGTGTGGGCCACCTCAGAAGGCGAGAAGCCCCGAAATACGCTGTGGTTAGTTTTTATGGGCTGGGTAATTTCATAGGCTAATGAGGGGGAGGATTATTCCAACTATTTTGGGGAAGGGGCAGAGATTTCCAGGAATTGGGCCACCGCCCATTGATCTTTGATGGTTGGCCTCAGAACTGTTATGGCACTGGTGGGTTACGCTAATGTATTAACAATGAGCATATGAGGCTCAAGGTCCACTGGAAGTCAAATCTTCTGCCATCTTGGACCTACTTGGTTCTAACCAGTTTTTGTCATGTCCTATGGCTATGTCATTCTTTTAAAGGTTGTGCCCTGCCCCCTTCCCTGCTGTTTCATACTGTTATACCCGGGTTCATAGCAGCATTAAGAATGGATAAACACAATGTGGTATATACATACAATGGGGATATTATTCAGCCTTAAAAAGGAATTAAGCTGGGCACAGAAGGACAAATACAGTATGATTCTATTCCTATGAGATAGTCATAGAGACAGAAAGTAGACTTGTGGTTGCCAGGGGCTAAGGGGATAAAGGAATGGGAAATTATTGTTTAATGGGTACAGAATTTTAGTTTGGAAGATGAAAAGAATTCTGGAGATGGATGGTGGTGATGGTTGCACAACAGTGTGAATATTCTTAATGCCATTGAACTATACACTTAAAATTGTTGAGATGATGTTACAGACTGAACTGTGTTCTTCTATAATCTGTATATTGAAGCCCTAACCTCCAGTGTGATCGTAATGGAGATAGGGCCTTTAAACAGGTAATTAAGGTTAAGTGAGATCATGAGTGGGACTCTAATCCAATAGAACTGGTGTCCTTATAAGAAGAGATAGAGGCACCAAAGCTCTCCTTCCAAGCTTGCGAAGAGGAAAGGCCGTATGAGGACACAGCAAGGAGGTGGCCGTCTGTGAACCAAGAAAGGAGGCCTCACCAAAAACCAACCATACCAGCACCTTGAACTTGGACATTTAGCCTCCAGAACTGTGAGAAAATAAGTTTCTGTTTAAGCCACAAGCTTGTGATATTTCGTTATATGATATGATACTAGGCAACCAGAGCTGACTGATACAGATGGTAAATTATATGTTAATGTATTTTACCACAATTTAAAAAAATTCTAGTTTGACTTGGTTTTCTATTATGTATAACCCAAAGACTCCTCACTAATATGGCAACCAATTTAATTTCATCCATTGTGTGAAAAATCCTATGTGGCCTCTTGCATTAATTGGCACAATACTTTCTAAATTTTCAGTGAGATTTTGCTACTTTCTATATATGGGTGTCCCAGGCAGCCACCGCACTGGCTGGCCTTTCGATCTGGCTGTAAATTTCTTGGGGAAAGAGGTGACCCCAGGATGCTCCAGAAACAGACCTCGTGGCTTTATTCCTTAAAATCCTGAGTGTTAGTCCTCAAATCCTTGATTCCTGTTCCCAGGGAACCTTCCCATGAAGACATCGCTTAAGGCAGCCTTGAATAATAAGTGTTCCCTCTCCTTGGAGCCTTCCTATTCCATTTCCAGATGTTCCTATTTGGAAATCTTCCCTTATCTTTCTCTTTAAGTGCCAGCACTCAGGAAAGGCCCAGCCCCACTGACAGCCCGGAGGCTTTCTGCTAAAGGGATTTCACAGTATCAGGACTAACACCCCAGCCTATTAGATGGCAGAAATCCTTTCAAGGCAAGTTGGGGCTTATTTGTAACTTATCTGAGAAAAACATCACAGAGTGTATTTGTAGCCAGGGATCCTTGAGCGAGAAGGTAACAGATGAAATAACTTATTAGTCCTCCTCCTTCCCAAGGTTCTCTAAAGAATGAAAAACTCCACTGTACCTACTCATCAGAGCTTTTGCTCTAGACGGTTTCCCCAGGGCCTCTGACACTGTCAACGTGAACACATCTGTCTGAGGCAGATATGCACTGTCAATGGCAAAAAATGACTTCACTTACTGAGCATGTACCATGTGCCAGACATGGTGCAAAGTGTTGTACTTGGGTTATTTCATTTATGCCTATTTACAGGAACATTGTGAAGTGAACTTATCAACCTTGTTTTACAGATGAAGAAACAGAGGCCCATAAAGTACAAGCAACTAACTTGGATTTATTTACCTTGTCAGTTGGCAGAGTCAGTGTTATGGAACTCAGGTCCAGCTGCTCGCCACTCAAAACTCAATACCTGAGAGAGAGGCAAATGCTGGTAGAAAGGAAAGTTGCTTTTAATTAGAATGCCAGCAATCGGAGGAGATGTTGGACTCAGTGTCCCCCAAAAACCATCTCCGAAGATTCTGCTCTGCCATGAAAGTTTTTAAAGGGAAAAAGGGAAGTAATCTCAGTGAATCATTGAGATATGCGGTCAGAGTCATCACCATTCCCCAGACTTCTTCTAATCTGTCTTTAGATGCTATCTTCTTCACATAGTTTGTTCGCGAGGTTACTGAAGGGAAAGCTAGGGAAGAGACCTGGTCATCTGTTAATTACTTATTCTTCATTTCTACTTCTTTTGATCTATGGAAAGAACCAACAGGTTAGCCAAAGTATCGTGTGATCAAAAGATTTGAAAGGTGTGCTAGGGCCAGAGATGAGTAGAACATGGGGGCGGCTGATTTAAAAGTTAGTCACAATGTAGTTTTGCTTAAATTGGCAAGAAAAAAGGGTTTCCTGCTGAGAGTGCGTTCCTGCAAAGAGCTGCCTACAAATCCCACCCGCCCCCCCCCCCCCCGTCAGATATCATTCCATTTCTATGGGATTAGGGATGAAGGTCCGTGTTCTGTGACTTCTTCATGCTGAGAAAGGACATCGAGGTCTTAGGGTGAAGGGTATTGACATGGGTTTGAGGCATCTCTTTTCTGACAGTTTTAGTTGCCTGCTTACATATATGGGCAAAATGAGCTACAATTATTTTGATGCCCACAAAGATAAAGATTATTATGAGCAGTAGCGTTAATCCCATTCTGTTAAGGCTACTTCTTTGAATAGTGCTGACCATAAACACAGTATTGCTCAAGATGGAGCACCTTATGTCATGACTGCAGTCTGGTCATCATGCAGGTAGCTTTTTCCCTCTGGTGGCAGTTATAGTATCTGTAAAACAAGTCAGGGATGTGCATCAGAAACTGAGTCTATGACTCTATTGTCCTCATCCTTAACTGCTTGAACCTGCTCTTTTGTGACCCAGGGAAGCCTGAGAGATTTCAGCTTTTCTGCAAACAAGAGGCAGGGGACATGGAGGGGCCTTTGTACTAGGGTGGGTGGGGCACAGGGTTCTGCTCCTTTCCATCAGGATTTGAACCCAGATCTATCTGCCTCCAAAACATAGACCATCTCCTCCAGGACATACCGTCTCAATTCAGAATTTCAACTTTTATAAGATATCTTTGATCTGGATATTCCTACACTTTGGTATTGCCATCACGACTTTGGTTGTTTCGTTCATTCCTGAAGTGGCTGTGGTGATGATCATGATAGTGTACCATCCATTTCCTGAACATCTAACATGGGCCAGCCACCAGACGCTTTTCCTAAATGATCTCTGATCCTTATACCACTCTGCAAGTAGGTGTTATTTTTCTTGTTATACAGATAATGGAGACTGAAGCTCAGAAAAGGTAAAGGATTTGCCCAAGGTCACACGGTCTCTAAGAACAGAGTAAATCTCAGCCGGGTCTGCCAGATTCCACAGCAGAGGTGCTCTGCACCCAGCCATGCTGCCCTCTACCAAGAATACCCTCCATTCAAGGGGCAATGCAGCTTTCCCCAGGGTGGCGATGGTGGTGGAGGGGAGGGGGAGGGTTTACAGGCAATAACATCTCACCTTCTCACATTCTTCATAGTCATTTACAAAGTGATTTCACCATCACCTGGCTGCATATCAGGAGCACTTCAGAATTTAATTTTAAAAAATAAATCAGGGGTTACAATGGGAGAGAGGGATGAATAGGTAGAGCACAGAGCATTTTTAGGGCAGTGGAACTACTCTGTATGATACTAAACTGATGGATACATGTCATTATACATTTGTCCAAACCCTTAGATTGTATAACATGAAGAGCGAACCCTAGTGTAAACTATGGACTTCGGGTGATTATGATGTGTTGTCAATGTAGGTTCTTCAGTTATAAAAAATGTAGCACTCTGATGCGGGGTGTTGATAATGGGGGGCTGTTCATGTTAGGGGACAAGGGTGTATATGGGAAACCTTTGTACCTTCTTCTCAATTTTGCTGTGAACCTAAAACTACTCTTTAAAAAAAGTCATAACAATGAATGAATGGACCCCATGTCAAAAGAATCTGATTCAGTAGTCTATCACCAATTTTACTGAAGTGGAAAGTAAGATTAAGAAATAGGATATAGGATGAGAGGTACATCTACTTAAGAACGAGGAGTTTTGTCTGTTTGCTTTGTATGCTTTTTAGGGTAATATCTTAGATCTAGAATTACTGGGCCAAAGGGTAAGAATATTTTTATGGTCTGTACATGTGTGTGTATATGTACTCATAATACACTTTCCATGCGTGTTACGGACTGAACTGTGTTCCCCCCACACACCCCAAATTCATATATTGAAGTTCTAACCCCCAATGTGACTGTATTTGGAGATAGGGTCTTTAAAGAAGTAATTAAGGTTAAAAGAGGTCATGAGCGTGGGGCCCTAATCCAACAAGACTAGTGTCCTTTTACAAAGAGAAGGAGACATCAAAGATGTGTGCGCACAGAGGAAGGATGGTGTTACCAGACGACAAGACAGCAGTCATCCACCAGCCAAGGAAAGAGACCTCGGGAGAAACCAACCCTGCTGGCACCTTGATCTTGGACTTCCAGCCTCCTGAACTGTGAGAAAATAACGTTTTGGTGTTTAACCACCCTGTTTGTGGTACTTTGTTATTGTTACTGAACTTGGGTCCACTTGCCCACCACACAGCAAAGCCAATTGACTGACACCAGGTTGGGGTGAAGGAAAGTATGGTGTTTATCGCAGGTGCCGAGCAAGGAGAATGGGCAGCTCATGCTCAAACTCTCTGATGGCTTTCAGGGAAGAGTTTTTAAAGGCAACATTTGGGGTGAGGGTTGCAGGGGGCACGATCAGCTTGTGGACTTTCTTCTGATTGGTTGATGGTGAGGTAACAGTGTGGTGTCTCGGGAATCTTAATCATCAACCTTCTGGTTCCAACCAGTCTGGGGTTTCCATGCTTGTGGTCAGCATGTATTCACCATCCCCTACCTGGGTGGGGGTCTTAGTTTCTACAGAACAACTAAAAGATATGTGTCAGATTGTTATCTGTATCCCTTGAGGAGGAACTAGGACTCTGTTTCATGGCTGAACTATTATTTAAGCTATCATTACTTTTCTTCCTTAACAGCTTTTCCTTTGTTTCTGCATTCCCTCACCTTTCCTAATTAGTAACTGTTTCAGTCTACTCTTTGGAACTCAGGGAAGGTCAGGAGACTAAAGCCTTTTTCTACAAACAAGAAATGGGGAACAAGGAGGGGCTTTTGTACTGGGGAAGACCCCACAGGGGCCTGCTCAGTTTCAATCCCCCCTTTTCTTTGGTACTTTTCAATCCTGAGGGGAACAGGGTGGGACTAAGAAGGAAATCAAGTTTTGGATAAAGAGATTAATCATAAGTTCAGAAGGGGAGCTCAGTTTTAGGGAGACTTGGTTTCATTATGACAGTCCTAGCAAACTAATACAGTATACAAGTTTTGTTGTTGTTGTTTGTTTGTTTGTTTTCTCCAAATTGCTTTCCATAAATTTTGGGCCAATTCATACTCTTGCAGCAAAATCTAAGCAGTTCCATCTATCACTCTGTAAACTCACAACTTGCTTATTATAAGGCTTTTTAAATCATTATTTTATTTTATTTTGCATTATTTACCTCCTACTGAGGGGGAAATGTTTTCATAGTTGTAGTTGTATTGGCTGCTTTTATTTCTTCTTTCAAGTCTTTTGCTCATTTTTATATCAGAAACTTGGCTTTTTCTTATTTATTTGTAGAAGATCTTTATATATCAAAGACAGTCTTTATATCTAAAAAAAATAATATCAAAGATATTATCCTTTTAGCTTTCAAATATATTGTAGATATTTTCTCCATGTTATTATTTACTTTTCGATTTAGTTTAAATTGTATCTTATCAAATCTACTAATGTTGTCTTTTCCGGTTTCTCTTTTTGGAATGGTGCTTCTACTGTCCTGCCTGCCTCAACACAATAGATACAGAGAAGTACTCACATGTATTTTTATCTAGCTATTTTGTTCTGGAATCTAATTAGGGGTAACAGATAAGGTAATTATCTCCCCTCAGTCA
Source organism: Balaenoptera musculus (assembly GCF_009873245.2). Lineage (NCBI taxonomy): Eukaryota > Metazoa > Chordata > Mammalia > Artiodactyla > Balaenopteridae > Balaenoptera > Balaenoptera musculus. Next base: position 48,713,499 of record NC_045785.1, on the reverse strand, counting down.
GTGATGAACCAGTTGCCCCACACCTTTATTTAATAATCCAGCCTTTTCCCCAGTTTTAAAATGCCCTCTTGAATATATGCTGAAATCTTATAATATGGTTGGGTCTATTTTTAGCCTTTCAATTCTGTTCCATTGGTCTGTCTATTTTGTTTAAATTACAAGTGAGCTATTGTTTCTCTTCCTGTACAAGACATGCTCGTTCCAAATGCTACATAAATAAGAAAATGAGCCCCCAGATTTTCGTTTTTGTGAAGATTCAAATGATTTTCTTTATTTGCTCTGTGTCTCTTTTGCTAATGTAAACAGATAAGGAGGACACTCAGCGGTTTTCCTTGATGTACTCTAATGATGATAAGACTTTAGCCTTCTTTGTATTCAGGATTTTAATTCTCTGGTTTTTACTGGAATGTCATTAATCATTTTAATCACAATAAACTCATTTGATAGTAATGTGAATGTCCCAAGAATTTAGAAAGCACTTCCATTTTAATTTGCCAGTAATTAACTTTACTATTATTTTATAGTGTTATCAGTTCTAGGAATAGAACCTTGCAGGTGAACTTTAAGAAAACACCATTCCTTTGGGGGAGGCAGAGTAACAGAATACAGATGTTTCTTATTGGTCTTAGTGCAGCTGTGGGAAACACTTTCCATGTTAAGTTGATGCTGCCCACAGATGGAGAAATAAAAATGACCCGAATGCTTCCCATGTGTGTAGCCAATCTCCCCTCTTCCCCCTAAATCATTCTGCAGTGAAAGCTCCTGATAGGACTTTGTAAACCATTTAATGCAGATAGGTGTGTGGGGAGGGGGGGGGCAGGAGATGGAGGAAGACTTTAGAAAATGGAAGAGGAGAGTAACAAAGTGGCCCCAGAAGCCACAGGGATAGTGACTAAGGGAATGGCTGTTGACCTTGTTGACACCTTGATCCCTAGTCAGGGAATTGAACAGTACTCAGTGGACTTTTGGGGCACAGGCCACGTGCTCACACAAGCATGATCCAACTCCCTGTATGTCTGATGTGTGAATTCAAGGTTCAAATATCAGCTTTAATATATATTACCTAGTGATCTTGGGCAAGTCTCTTGTCTGCACTGAACCTCAGTTTCCTCAACCATGATATAGAAATAATCATACACTCTTGGATGATGGAAGAATTAGAGAATATATTTAAAACTGACCAGCAGGGTAGCTGAAACAGAGCACCTCCTTTAAAACCATATCTTCATCACTGAGATGATTGTTATAATCTTGTGGTGGGAGACTCAGGGTAAAACGGAAAAGGTGGGAGAATTAAGCCATAACAATTAGGCATTGAGTCTCAACTCTGCCCTTTATTATCTGTGTGACCTGGAAAAAAGAATTAGATGATCTTTCTGGGATAGAGCCTCCTGACATGTGAAATGGAGAACTTGTAATCCCACGGCAATCTGTGTCTCAGAGTTTTTGTAAGAATAAATTACCTAGTGGTTGGTAAAGAGCTTTGAAAACCCTCTAAGTATTATTTGCCTTTCAAATGTGAGATATTATTATCCCTTAGAGAACTCTTAACAAACCCTGAAGCCCTGTAGATGTGGCTAGCCCTGACTTTGAAATTATCTGATGGAAGAATTCTCATGGTCCCAGCAAAGAACAAGGAATAGCTGGGGGAAGGCAATGAGAGTAAGATTTTAACTCATTTGGGAAGAACTGTCTAACAATTTGGGATGTGTGATAGAATTCATTTGGGAAAAATTTCCAAATAGCCTCAGCGGCCTATTGAGAGACTGAGCTTTCCCTCGTTGGCCATGGTCTAATAGATAAATGAAAGATGGCCATCTGTCAGGGATGCCATAGAGTGGATGGTGGCATTGGTAGAGAATTTATTCACTTAACAAACATTTAATATTTTGTCTCCAGATCTCACCATATGCCAGACTCTGTGTTAGGCGCCAATGTTGAACGAGATTTGATCCCAGAATGAGTTAGGATCCTCAGTTGTAAGCAACAGAGAGCAATGGCTTTGTCTAACTTAAAATAAAGAAGGCAGAGGAGGGGCGAGTATCATGAAGACTGCAGAGTTAAGGAAGGACTGAACATCCAAGGGAGGAGTGAGGGAACAAGGACAGGCCAGTGGATAACAGAAGCAGGAACAAATGGACTCTGTGGAAAGAATGATTTGTTTCAAATTCTTTCAATATTCTGTCACAGCATGTCACTTCCCTTAAGACTCAGATTCCCTGGTGAAAGAATCTGACCTAATTTTATTTGCCCACCAGAGGGAGGACGTGTGTGTGTGTGTGTGTGTGTGTGTGTGTGTGTGTGTGTGAGTGTGATGGAAATCTTTACCAGACATTTCATCAGGACTACGTGGAATGAGGTGCTGGCATAGTTTATTCAAGGAGAAGGGAGTGTTGTTACCAAAATAATGGGTAGGGAATTCTGGGAAATAAGACAGATATCGATTACATTCCTAGCTCTCAAGAGTCACAGCACAGTGGGGGACAGACAAACAGCAACTGTGCAGAGCTGCAGGACCACTGTGGAGGGTACTAACTCCCCCAGACTTGGGGGCTTCAGGAGGAGCAGGGGTGATGCTGAATTGTATTTTTAGAGAAGAAGAGGAGGTGAGTGAAGATGTTGGTGGGAAAGGAAGAGGTTCTACAGATCCTTCTGATTCTAAGATCATGTGGTTCTGAGCACTGAGCCCCTGGAACTCAATGATCCCTCTGTGCTTTGTGATGCTTTCCCTGTCGTGTGCTTTTGCTTTATTTTCCCAACTGGACCATAAACCCCTTAAAGGTGAGGGTCTATCTTACACTCCTTGGGTCTCCTAATCCTAGCATGTATGCTTCTTGGGCTGAACTCATGTAATCTCAGAGCCCTGGAATTAGTCCTGCCCCTCCTCATTCCATGGTTGAGGAAATAGGAGTCCAGTTGGCCCTGGTAACCTGCACACAGTCCCGCAGCTGGTTCAAAGAACAGAAGTGAAGTGACATGTTCAAACGCTCTTAGAGGGTTTTATGAACACTTTCTTGTTATTTTTAAATAAGTGTTAGTTGTACATACTTAACTAGGTTATGTAATTACATATAATAGATTATATATTCATGTGATAATCATACGTTTAATCAGGCTGTAATATGTTATATTCCCTGGCTGCGCTTAGCAGGGTGCTGGGCATGGGGTGGAGCAGGGAGAGGTGTTGACCATAGAGTCCCAACTGTGTAAGTGGAGTGGATCTTAGAAAACAAAATGCCAAGAAGGGGAAGATAGATGGATGAATTGCATTCAAGGTCCAAGACAACGGGGAGTGTCCAGACTGTGAAGAGCCAGATGGTACACATACTCTTTTTTTTTTTTTTGGTTGTTGTAATAATATTTATTATGGTAGTAATTACACGGTGCAGGGTGCCCAGGGAGGCTGTCATACCACACTATGGTATTTATCTTCATGAGATGGGGTGACCTCTTTTCTTCCTGAGTGGTGGTGCATGGAGCTCCTGTTATCATGTGGAGATAAATCCGAGCCCCACAGAAAGGGGAGGGTGGCATGAGGAATTTATGTGACCCTGACTCCCACGGTCCACTCCGGCAGGTGGAACAAAGCTGGTGGAGCTGCTGCCACCACCTGACTGTCTGTCTGCCCCAGGTCAAGACTTGGTATGGTCCAAGCTGGTTCTCCCAGGGAAGAGGGGTCCTTGAGTTCTCTGCACCACTTCTACACTCTCAGACACAGAAGAGGGTGAGAATCTGTCCTTGTCCTCAGGGAGCTCCTAGTCTGATGGCAGAAACAGCCCTGCCCTCTGATAGAAAGACGGTGGTCCATTGCTTTTGATTCTTCTCTAGTTACTTTGTATCAAAAAGTGATAACTTGGGTGACACAAGATAGGCACTTCTGAGCCAAGGGAACTGTCCAGAGCTGGGTTCAGATGTCAAGGGTGTGATGGGACAAATTTATCCATCCAGCCTCAGGTCTCTCACAGTCCCAGAAAGGGTCTCAGACACACCTCCCTGGCCTTCCCGGGATCCTCTGCTGGCTTTGAACTTGAAAATGGCCCCAACCACAGTCATCCTGCTGCTCCCTTGTGGAAGTGCTGTGTCTTGCTGGTCTAACCTGGTGTGTGATCCCACTACACCCCAAGCAAGAACTGAATCACTTTGCTGTACAGCAGAAATTAACATAACATTGTAAATCAACTATACTTCAAAAAAAAAAAAAAAAAAAACAGAATCAAAGGACCTGCTTGCCAAGCCTGGTTCTGTGTGATCACGAGGAAGTCATTCTGTATCTCTGAGCCTCAGTCTCCTCACCTCTAAAATGGGGACACTATTCCCCAGGGTTGCAATGGTGATCAATGAGGTAATAATTATAGATAGCCTTTGAAAGTTGCCACTGACCACATGTTCTTTTGCTCATTTTTTTCATTCATTTAATACATATTTATTTTTTTAATAGTTATTTATTTATTTATTTATTTATTGGCTGCGTCGGGTCTTAGTTGCGGTGCGCAGGCTCTGTAGTTGTGGCGTGCAGGCTCCAGAGCACACGGGCTCAGTAGTTGCGGCACGCGGGCTTAGTTGCCCTGCAGCATGTGGGATCTTAGTTCCCTGACCAGAGAGCGAACCAGTGTCCCCTGCATTGCAAGATGGATTCTTAACCACTGGATCACCAGGGAAGTCCCTAATACATATATATATATATATATATTTTTTAACATCTTTATTGGAGTATTATTGCTTTACAATGGTGTGTTAGTTTCTGCTTTATAACAAAGTGAATCAGCTATACATATACATATATCCTCATATACCCTCTCTCTTGCGTCTCCCTCCCTCCCACCCTCCCTGTCCCACCCCTCCTGGTGGTCACAAAGCACCGAGCTGATCTCCCTGTGCTATGAGGCTGCTTCCCACTAGCTATCTATTTTACATTTGGTAGTGTATATATGTCCATGACACTCTCTCACTTCGTCCCAGCTTATCCTTCCCCCTCCCCATGTCCTCAAGTCCATTTTCTAGTAGGTCTGCGTCTTTATTCCTGTCTTGCCCCTAGGTTCTTCATGACCTTTTTTTTTTTTTTTAGATTCCATATATATGTGTTAGCATACGGTATTTGTTTTTCTCTTTCTGACTTACTTCACTCTGTAGGACAGACTCTAGGTCCATCTACTTCACTACAAATAACTCAATTTCATTTCTTTTTATGGCTGAGTAATATTCCATTGTATATATGTGCCACATTTTCTTTATCCATTCATCTGTTGACAGACACTTAGGTTGCTTCCATGTCCTGGCTGTTGTAAATAGAGCTGCAATGAACATTGTGGTACATGTCTCTTTTTGAATTATGGTTTTCTCAGGGTATATGCCCAGTAGTGGGATTGCTGGGTCGTATGGTAGTTCTATTTTTAGTTTTTTAAGGAACCTCCATACTGTTCTCCATAGTGGCTGTATCAATTTACACTCCCACCAACAGTACAAGAGGGTTCCCTTTTCTCCACACCCTCTCCAGCATTTACTGTTTGTAGATTTTTTGATGATGGCCATTCTGACTGGTGTGAGATGATGTCTCACTGTAGTTTTGATTTGCATTTCTCTAGTGATTAATGATGTTGAGCATTCTTTCATGTGTTTGTTGGCAATCTGTACATCTTCTTTGGAGAAATGTCTATTTAGGTCTTCTGCCCATTTTTGGATTGGGTTGTTTGTTTTTTTGATATTGAGCTGCATGAGCTGCTTGTAAATCTTGGAGATTGCTTCATTTGCAAATATTTTCTCCCATTCTGAGGGTTGTCTTTTCGTCTTGTTTATGGTTTCCTTTGCTGTGCAAAAGCTTTTAAGTTTCATTAGGTCCCATCTGTTTATTTTTGTTTTTATTTCTATTTCTCTAGGAGGTGGGTCAAAAAGGATCTTGCTGTGATTTATGTCATAGAGTGTTCTGCCTATGTTTTCCTCTAAGAGTTTTATAGTGTCTGGCCTTACATTTAGGTCTTTAATCCATTTTGAGTTTATTTTTGTGTATGGTGTTAGGGAGTGTTCTAATTTCATTCTTTTACATGTAGCTGTCCAGTTTTCCCAGCACCACTTATTGAAGAGGCTGTCTTTTCTCCATTGTATATTTTTGCCTCCTTTATCACAGATAAGGTGACCATATGGGTAGACATACTCTTCAAGGGAAGAAAACACTACTCAGCTCAAGCCAATTGTTGTGCTGCAAGAGTGTGAGTTCCATGTTGCCAGAGCTTCTAAGTTTTAAAGAGAAGATAAAAAATCTAGGTTTATATCTAGAATCTTATAATTTTTTAAAATATTGTGACAAATGAAAAATGATCTTAAATATAGTACAATGATATAATTTTAAAAATTATCTTGATTTCTGTTGTCTCTGGTTTAGAGGTTTCTCTTACCTGTCTGCCTTGAAATCGTGAGTCCTAACACAGGAGGATTTGTCCCTTCCAGTCAGGGTAAAGAAAAGAAAAACTTGGGTTATTTGTCCTGGGGGTATGTGAAAAGGAGGAAGTTGATGAGGAAACCAGATAGCAGGATTCTTATTCACCCTCATCTTGACAAGGGGTGCGGGGACTAGTCATGGAGATATCCAGACAGGGATGGGGGGACTCAAGAACATAGGAAGCCAGAGCCCACTCCTCTGGACATTGCCTGGGAGAGACAGCAAGAACTCTCAGCATTTGGCTTGGTACCACATCCCATAGGAGAGCATAGTAACACACATGTGTACAGAGATGTCGCCGATAATAGATCTAAGTACTATTCCTGCTTCCCCAGCACCTGTCCACACCCTGGACATCCCAGGGAGGGAATGTGGAGGAGTCCAGCACAGGCAGCTGGAAGAGACCTGTCATCCGAGGTTACAAAATACAGGGACTCTGTCTAGGATCCAAGATTTCAGCTGTAGAGGCAACACAATATTCCAAAGAACCATAAAGACCTGCTGCATCTGAGCAGACTCTGTACAGGGTCTAGGGCCACAACCTGCCCTACGGTCCTACAGCAGATCTAGAGAAAACCACATAGTTCTAAAGCCACAAGAGCATGTAAGCCCTTCTCTTTCACCCTTGGCCATGAGCATTTACAGAGAAGAGCCAAGGTGTCCAAAAAGACTCTTTGTTCCATAAGAGAGGGAGGTAGGATTAACAGACAAGATTCCATTTTTTCACCACTATCCCATGAGGGTAGCGGCTCATAAGGGCAGTTAGAAGAGTTTTAGGAAGTACAGGAGTCACGTTTTCTTAGTATGTTTCATTTGTATGATGCACAGGGAAACCCAAACACAACTGCCAGGCTGAATCTGGCCCATGGGCTACCTACTCATTTGCCAACATGAATCTAATCCAACCCCACATTTAATACAAGAAGAAACTGAGGTGCAGAAAGGGCAGGTATCTAGGGTCACAGGATGAGTTAGCGTTTGTATCCTTTAGGATGCTTTTGGTAACGGGTGACCTGGATAAAAGTAGTTGAAAACACTGGGGTTTACTACATCACATAACTAGAATTAGAGGACAGGCAGTTCCAAGGTCTGTTAACTCAGCAGTTTAATAATTGCAGCCCTCTGAGTTCACTTTTCCGGACCTCTTGGTTTTCTCCCTCATGGTCACAAGAAGGCTGCCCTGCTTCAGGCATTCACATCCTCACATGCCAGAATGCAGAGGCAGGGAGGAAAAGGATTTCATCAGAATGGAAAATCTTTTCTTGAAGCGCCCTCCCGCCTTTTGTCTCAATGGGCAGAATTCGGTCATGGCCCCATTGCTAAAAGTCACCTGCAAAAAGGAATGAGACTCCCATGGTAAGCTTTGATCAATCATGATTCACCCTCTGGGACTGGGCCCACCCTCCCTGAGCAAATTGCTGCTTTGTTATCTAAACAAAGCCAGAATCCTGTTAGTAAGGATTAGCATGGCTATTGGGGGTGGCACCTGCCCCTGTAATGAAGCTGGAAGCAGGGTCCACACCTCCTGACACCCCTGATGCCCCAGCCAGACTCCCATACTCAGCACCCACAAGAGGGGGTAGGCTCCTATCAACTTACAACATTCACATTTGATTGCAGAATTCATATTTGCTAGGTTCTCAGGAACATAGCGAAAATAGAAGATGTCTTAATAGTCTTCTTAAATGAGCTGTTTGTCCAATTTTCAACTAAGAGCCCTGCCACTAAATTAAAGGAAAACATTTCCGTTTTCCCTTGGAACATGCCTATCATGTACCGTGCTTTCCACTCACTTAATCAAATATAACTGATTTAACATAAATATTAAATATAATATAGTCATTATACTATATGTTATATAGATATGTTACATTAAATATAATAAATATTTAGTACAATTTTAATATGCATTGGTTTCATATAAATCTCACCACAGTTCTGTGAGGTTAGTACCACCCTCCTTACTTTACAGACGCTGACACTGAGAAGGTTCAGTAATTCACCCGTAGTCAGTCAGCCCAAAGTAGTTAACCCGGCATTCAGGCTGGTGCAGTTTACAGACTAAAGCAGGGACTTTGTCCAAGAGGGTTCCCATTGTTTTCAAATCCTTTACAGATTTGGGGCACTCAGATATCCAGCACAACCCACTCCTTTGAAGCTCCCAGTGTAAAAAAAAAACCATATTTAGGTCGTTCATTTTATTTTTTGTTCCCCCAGAGTTTTCTCTGAAGTGTTACACTAAAAATATGTCATTCTATTAACGTCTTTTTTATTCCCTTTCCCAATCCTCCAAAGCTTTAAAAGATTTTACCTTTGTCAAGTGCAGAAATTGCCTTGATTTCTTAAAGTGACAAAAATATGCTTGGGTGTTTGACAAGGCATTCCACCAGCCTCGCAGATAAAACCAGCAGTCACTTGAGTCCCTGAAACATCCCTGCAGAGGAGGCCCAGAGAGGGATCTATAGGCTGGTAGACATCTCTCCTGCTTTGGTTCAGAATTTAATTTTCTTAGTCATGGCCCAGTGTGGCTGGGTCAGGAAATAAAAGTACCCTGATCTGAACAATGTCAGGCAGCCCTGCGTTCTAGTGCAAGCTCCTGGAGTACTGGCTGAGTGACCCCAGGCAAGTATCTTCACTTCTCTGAGCTTCAACCCATTTGTAAACCGGTCACGATAATACCCACATCATAGGAGTGTGAGGCAGATCCCATGTGTTGGCTGTAAAGCACCAGTGTGATGCTTGGCACATAACTGATGCTTAGAGACTAGTAGCTGTGGTTATTATCATTGGTCCAGGTTTCACAGCTGACTCCCTGTGCAGTCTGAGCATCTTCTCCTGCAACTACCCTTTCCTGCTCAGACAAGGCGAATCAGACAGAAGTGAAAGGAGGAGAGGGGATTTGAACCCCTGTCAAGTACAGACCTGTTGGAAAACCCAAAAAGAGAAAGGATCCTGGCATCAAATGTTGCAACAGTTGGCATCATGTGAAAGAAGAGGAAGGCTTAGTTTATGTGGCCCCAAAGGAAAACTCTGACCAAAGGGTAGAAGGTACAGGAAAACAGGTATTGGGTGAGTATCAGGAAGAAGGTTCTCATAGTCAGAAGGCTGGAGTTCAATGGGGCTGCCTGATGAGGCAATGAGCTCTGCCTCCTTGGAGATATACAAGCAGAGATAGGTGACCACTTGTAATGTAGTTGTGTGTGTGTGTGTGTGTGTACTGTCTTGACCCAGATTTTCAAAATTGTGGCAAAACACACATAACATTTACCATCTTAGCCATACGTTGTTGTGTAACCAATCTCCAGAACGTTTTTCTTCTTGCAAACCTAAAGCTCTATACCCATTAAACACCAACTCCCATTCCCCCCTCCCCCTAGCCCCTGGCAACCACCATTCTGCTTTCTGTATCTATGGATTTGACTACTTTAGGGTTTCATATACGTGGAATTAATCATACAGTATTTGTCTTTTAGTGACTGGCTCATTTCACCGAGCATAATGTCCTCAGGGTTCATCCATGTTGTAGCATGTACCAGAATTTTCTTCCTGTTTAAGGCTGAATAATATTCCATTGTATACATAGACCACATTTTGCTTATCCATTCATCGGTCTGTGGATACTTGTATTGCTTCCACCTTTTGACTGTTGGTGAATAATGCTGCTCTCAGCATGGGTGTGCAAATATCCTTTCAAGACTCTGCTTTTAATTCTTCTGGGTATATATCCAGAAGTGGAATTGTTGGATCATATGGTAGTTCTATTTTTAATTTTCTGAGGAACCACCATACTGTTTTCCATATTGGCTGTACCATTTTTTGTTTCTATTAACAGTGCACAAGCATTCTAATTTCTCCACATCCTTGGCAATACTTGTTATTTTCTGGTTTTGGGGGTTTATTTGTTTTGTTTTAGTTCTTGATAGCAGCCATCCTAAAGGGTGTAAAGTGGTCATGTTGACCTAGTTTTGAGGGTTTGGTTGAGGTCAGCCAGTTCTTCTTCTTCAACAGCCAACAAAGTCCACAACCTCAACCACTTATCCTATTGGGCTCTCACACTCCAGGCTGCCATCCACCCGTCTTAGTCATCCCAGGGCCAGATATCAACTAGGGACAGTCCTGACGTCACAGTGCCTGTTGAAATTATTCACTCTAGCCAATCCTAAGCCTGCTTGCCCTGCCTTACCCTTTTGTTCTGGCAGAAACCACAGTAAAAGCCCTTCCCACATCCCCCATCTCTCTCTGACTGACGACCGACCCTGGTGCTTCCCTGAGTGGCCCTGTGTGGTGTGCTGTGTTCTCCCCAGACAACTGTGAGTATAATAAAACCTTGAAATTGTCCAGGTCTCTCTCTCTTGGTGTGCATTGGTAATATGATGAAAACACCTCTTCATGGGGAGGTTGCAGAGGCTGCAGGTGTTAAGGGACTAGATCAGTGTTTCTCAAACCTGGCTGCTCTGTAGACCACAGGGTCCCTCTCCCCCCACCACCAGGACTGATTCAATGGCCCAGAGAGAGTCTGTACTTGAACCAGCTCTCCAGTTGGTTCTAACAAGGAGGACCGTGGATCTGCTCTCCTCCAAACCCAAGATTCTGTAATTATTAAGAGAAGAAAATAGAACTAAAAGAACAAAAATAGTCATGTTAATTAGATCTATATAGAGCTCTGGTTTACAAAGCACTTTCATTATCTCCCCCTCAGCTAAGCCTCCCAGCAGCCTTGTGGAGTGGATAGTGTTCTGTCACCTCATTTGCAGGGGAATCTGAGCGGGCCCCCCAGGGCCAGAAGGCCAGGCACTGAAAGGGTAAGGATCTGAACTCCACTGAATCTGTTTTCAAAGCCCAATATCTTTCTACCACGGAATAAGGAAACCAGCATCTAAGGGGCTGCCAACACTACAAATAAGGAAAAGAGAACAGACCTACTAAAAATAAAACAAATATTCTGAATTTCAGCTCCCCCTTAGTCACTGGCTTTCTTGGATTTATTAAACACCCAGCTCTTCCTTACTGACATGGCAAAGTGTAGCTGCACGGCTCAGATTTCAGGGGGGTCATTTCTAAAACACTGTGAGGTCTTTGAAAATGATGGTCATCGTCTCTATCCCCCTGGCCCTTGGGAGTGCTGAACTTTTCTTTATTCTGGCAAATCCAACCCATCAAAGGAAGCTGGAGCTTTGAATAAAGACCAGCTCCTTCCATAGCGAATTATTCATTTATTCGGGCAGCAGTTCAGCAGCAGGTAGCAAATCCTGACTGGGTGCAAAGAGCTTGACTGTCTCGCCTCAGAGAATTAGGAATGGAGTCAGAAATGTAGTCCCAGGCTCAAGGGAAAGGACAGATGCAAATCCACACAAACCCTCCTACCAGAAGCAAGTACCTGTATGGTGAATGAATGTGTAACTAAATTAACAAGGGGAGCATTAAAAGTCGACCTTTGACTATACATGTATATCCCTAATGCATCACCCACTGGCAGACATGAGGAGTTGACTTCTTCAAGCGTATGCAGTATACACTGAGCACACCTGCATAGTGTCAAGCACAGCGAGATGGGCTCAGATGGCCAAGGGACTTGCCCCATGTCCCCTAGTTCATAAGTGGCAGAGCCCAGGTGTGAGCTCCCTGGAAGATCAGTTCTGTGAAGATAAGCATCCAGCCTGGGGCAGTGCCCTGACAGCATCAGTTAGATCTAATCCAGGCAGACCTCTAACTCCAAGGCCATGCAGCTTTTTTTTTCATTGAACTCATAGTGCGAGCACTTAATGGTCCCTTGTCTGGATTCAGCAGAGCCGGAAGCTGAGGCCTGGCTGAGAATCATTGCTGCAAATCCAAAGACCCAGGCCATGGACCTTCCTCATGCCGAGGAAACCTGGCACCAGGAGCTCCTTGATTAGATGGGAAATTCCAAAATAGAAGCATCTGAAGAACGCTGGGCTAAGGGAAGGGCCCTCTGGCACAATTTTGATTTGCAAGTCCCTGACATGACCTAATTTTACTCTGCTCATTTGCATGATAAATGAAAATACTGGAATGGAGGCCCACAGGGCTCTCTCCCCTCCCTGGCAGGCACCTCCGTCGTGGAGGTGACATCTCTAGCTAGCTGGTACCTATTTCCTCTGCCATTTGGGGGACATTTGCCCAAGGACCCTAAGGAAGGGGACATTAAGGAGCCCTTATCCAAACTAAACAAGAGGCGAAACGGCATCCCCAGAGAACGGCAGCATCAGAGTCATCGGAAAGTTTACGTCGTCCAGAGTCTGCCTTCACAAATTACGATCCAGCAGGTCTGGGTAGGGCCCAGGGTTCTGGGTTTTTTACAGCCACTCCTACCCCCAGAGCAAATTAAGATAAGGGTGGATGAGAGCTGGGCTTTGGGTTCAGCCAGGCCCGATTTGAATGTAGGTCCAACCACTTGCCACGTGGTCTTAGAAAAGTCACATAACTTCTGTGAGCCTCCGATTCTTTATGGGAATAACAATACCAGCTTCATAGATTATGTGAGAACTAAATGATCTAATGCTTCCTTAGCATTCAGTAATCAATTAAAGGTCAGATATTATTGAAAGGCTTATAAACAACTAAATTTTAGAAAGACGACTTGTTTTGTTTTTTAGCCACACACTATATGTGGAGGCAGATACTCTGGGTTCGAGGTCCCATGCTGCTGTCCTCTGGGGCTATGACTAGTTTCCCAACCTCTCAAAGCATCAGTTTCCTCATCAATTAAATGGGAACCTTCCTAACACGCACCATCCTGGGTTGTTGTGAGGAGGAAATGGAAAGCCTGGTATGAAACACGCAGCCTAAGGTATACAGCACTTCGTATTGCAGATTTGCTATAATTCATGTAATAGCAAGAAGGATGCGAGAGATACCAAAGTATCCCCCGTCAGCGGCCCTGATGGCCTGCTTTCCCGAGCATTACAGGTTCATTTGCAACTGCAGCATTCATTTGTATGCAAACAGTTATTGTGCAATAGGCCTTCCCTGCATGGAAGGTGCTAGCTGCAATCTCGTTTACATTATTAATTTGCTTAGTAAACCCATTGGAGTCAGGTTCGTGTAGAGGTGAGCTGGGAAGCAACCACAGGAGCCGGGCCTGCCTTGGGAGGAAGAGGCCCTGCAGGGCAGCGTGTGACAGGCGGGTCCAGCGCCCACACTGCTCACATGGAGATGGACAGTCATGAGGTCTGTGTCTTTGGCAGTCTTCACTCATCTCCAGAAACATCCTTGGTGTTTTGGATTTTTAAATGTTTATTGTTGTTAGTTTCATTGTTCTAGATAACTTACGTCTCCATCTGTAGTTTCCTAGGGCTCACATAACAATGTATCACAAACTGAGTGGCATAAAACAACCGAAATGTATTGTCTCACAGTTCTGGAGGCCGGAAGTGTAAAATCAAGGTGTGCACAGGGCTCTGCTCTCTCTGAAACCTGTAGGGGAGAAGCCTTCCTGGCCTCTTCCTAGCTCCTTGTGTTGGCCAGCAAGCCTTCATGTTCCTTAGCTTGTACACACATCTCTTCAGTCTTGGCCTCTGCTTCAGATGGTCCTCGTCCCCCTGGGTGTCTCTGCCCTCTTCTTGTAAGGACGGAAGTCATATTGGAATAAAGGCCCACCCCACTCCAGTATGACCTCAGCTGAACTTAATTACATCTGCAGTGACCCTATGTCCAAATAAGGTCACGTTCTGAGGTACCAGGGGTTAAGACTTCAACTTATCTTTTGGAGGAGGACACAATCCAACACATGATCCAACCTAACATACAGTTTTACTTCTTTGTTTATGTCAGAATACAAGCTTCATGAGAGCAAGGATTCTGTCCTTTGTTTCCCCAATGTCTAGATTGATCAGAGTCTGGCCCATAAAAGAACTCAATAATGACTTGTTAGATTAAAGAATGACTCACAGTCTGCAGCCTGGGGCAGGAGTATAAACATAAGGCTTCTGGGGGTTGGACAGTCTTGGATTCATAGCTCAGCCACAGTGCTCTATCCTTGTGCTAGTTTCTTAGCCTTTGCAGCTTTGCTTCTTCATTTCTATGACAGACATAGCAACACATCACAGCATTATCATTTTAATCGAACCATTCTTAGGCTATAGCTGTATCTGGCTCCATATGCACTATCTACATCGTGTGACACCATTTCCCAACATCCAGTTTCATCTCTTTTCAACTTGTTGACCTTGAACACAACGTATCCTCTCTGAGTCTCAATTTTCCAGGCTGTAGAATGGGGTTGAATAGCACCACTCAACCTAATCATAGCCGGGGCAATGTATGTGAAAGTATTTTGGAAACTAACTAGATGTAGGAATCTTACTTTCAACTTCAAGGTGCTATTAATACAATTCAACATTTATGCTGTCTCTTCATCAGGTTCAAAGAACTTCATTTTTATCATTTATGTCAGTGATTCCTTTTTACAGGGTGTTTGACTGAAGCCCAGAGAGGTTAAGAAATTTGCATAAAATCACAGAGCCACTTGCAAGGCTCCTTGTGCCCCCTTCACCCTGCCCCCTGTTCTCTTCCAGCCTTGTGATCGTATGGGGGAGACCCAGTAATGAGGCCAGCAGCTTCCTTCATTTGTGTAAATATAGGAAGGGGATGTCTGACAGCCTCTCATTAGTCTGTTTACCTCTTCCTCCTCCTCCTTCTTCCCTGTAAGGTATCTTTTTATGGGTGAGGAGGTAGAGAATGAACCAAAAGCAGCCAGAAAACAAGAATGGCAGGCCCTGCCTAGCAGTCCTCAGTCTAGGGCTGCACGATTAGGTTTCCAGGTGCTGTACGTTCGTCCCTAATCCCTGTCACCTGTGAGTTTATCCGAGCCCAGTTCCTGAGCCAGGCCGACCCAGGGAACAGGACCCAATAGGAAGACCCCACCAGCAGCCAGGATCTAGCATCTGTTTTGTTACCCTGAGCCTGGGGCTCTAGTCTAGATATCTGCCTGGACTATCTACCCCTGCCTATCTTAATTACCCAGGACACAAGCCTGGAGAGGAACAAAGGATCCTGAAAAATCTCATGGCCTTTGAAATCAAATGAACCTGCATTTGAATCTTCATCAGTTTGAAGCTGTGTCATCCAAGAATGATGCTTAACCTCTTTGAAGTTATTTTCCTCATTTATAACATGGAGATTCAACGAGTATAAGGATTAAATGAGATAATGTATGAATAGCACTTAGTGTGTGGCACCAAGTAGGAATTCACCGAATGCCTGCTCCCTAGCTTTCCGGCCTCCACCTGAAGCAGGGCCTGCCCTAAATCACATCCCCTGGAGCAGCCCTGACAGGTGTCCAGTCACGATCCCCTCCTCTGTGCCTCCTGCAAATCCTCCAACCACGCCCTCTCCATCCCCTGCCCCAGGCACTGGCTGCGGTCCTGGGGAAAGGAAAGGGCTGTTCCTACCTGATTGCAAGCATGGCTCTTTCCCTGGGGACCTCTGCTTCTGGGTCCACCTCACCCTGCGTATCAGAATCCACCAGAGTCAGACCCAAGTTTGGAAAAATCCTTAAGACATTGCAATAGGGACTTCTGACATCTCCAGCCCATGTCTTTCCAGAATCGCTCCTCTCTTTCTTTCTGGCCGTCATTGAACACCCAGGATGCCTCACATCCCAGCCAAGGATTGTGAGATCTCCTCCTCCCCATCCGAATAGTCAAGGAGATCTATTAATCCTCATTCAGTCATTCCACTAAGGCTTCCTCATTTATTCAACAAACCTTTGTAGAGCAAACTGTGCCAGGATCTGTGCTAGGTGCTGGGGAGGCCAAATGACTTGAGGCCATGGCTGAGCTCCCTGTGGGAGGACAGGAGTGATTGTGAGTGGCCAGGCGGGTGCGGGGTGGTGGGTGGAGGTGGAAGGATGCGCTGAGCCCGTCCAGGTGAGGCCCTGGCTCCTTCCTGCAGCATCCCGCCCTCGCCCCCTCACCTTGGCTGCTCTGACACAGGGAAACTCGGCAGCCCAAGGAATTGTTGTTGGGCTCCTTCATCGTGACAAGGGTTTAAACCACAATGAATATTTATAGGACATGGTTAAGAGATTATCCTAATGTGTGTTTCAAGTCCATTGATGTCCAAACTCAGAGACAGATTCTGTTTGTTTAGGAGCAATTATATGCCCTCGGAGTATTAGAGAGCAAACTGCGGGCCCTGGTGGTGGGGCGGGGGGAGGGTGTGGGCCATTTTAGGTTTTATTCAGGTCTGAAAATATTTGAGGATTCAAATATATATTCACTCAAATGCTCAGTGTGCATTCACTAATAAAAATTAATTATAATAAAGCTGATTATGTACAAGCTCCCATTTATTGAGGGATTCCTTATGCCAGGCACAAAGCATTTACACAGACTGACTTCTTTGGTCCTCACAGTAATCTTATCAGGGAGGTGACACTCTTACCCCTGGTATAGGTGGGAAAATGAAGCCAGAGAACCTCAGAGAGTATGGCTAGGTAAGTAGCAGAGCGAGCATTTGAACCCAGGCATTCTGGCTCTGGAGCCCACACTCTCAAACTGAGTACATGGTTGCACTGGGCACCTCACAAAGGTTGATTTATTCAATCCTCAGTGCAACTATATGAGGGAAGTATGATTGTTCCCATTTTGCAGATGAAAAGACAAAGGCCTAGTGGTTAATGACTCACTCAAGACCCCAAAGCAAGTAAGTGATGGGGAGTTGGCACGGGGATTTAAATGCAGGAGGCCTTTCTAGAGTCACGTGCTTGGTTGCCATGTGATAGAGCTTCACTGATGGGGCTTTGGCCCCAACCTCACCCATAGCTGAAGCCTTTTGATTTCCACCTTGGTTTTCTACAGCCAATTCCAGGGCCTCACAGGACCTCTGAGTCCTAAAAATAAGTCAGTTTATTTCCTCACTTCTTACTGCTAATGTCACCCCCAGCTGGCACTCTTCTCACCTCTAGGATTTCCCATGGGCTTTAAGAACATTCCTTTAGCACTTAAAACTATGTTTTCCAAAGCACTTTCCATTTGATAATTCACTTGATTCTCCAAATGATCCTATGAGGATACAAAGCGCAGCGATTGGCGGCTCTTTGAAGAGGAAGCCGAGAGTTTGAGGGGTGAGGTTCTTCCCCAAGGTCACATCGCTCACTAAGCAGAGCTGGGGCTAGAACCCAAGTCACTGATTTCCTTTAGCAATGGTGAGTTTCCTGTTTGCTTCCCCTTTGTATGTTGGAAAAATGATCTAACCTCAGTTTTGTCCTCCAATTTTGTTTAGTACTTAGAATCAGAATATTTCCCATCTCTTAATGCCTCTATCACCTTGAAAATTAGGAACAGACATTTGTTTGTCATCTACTAGCCCAAACATACTTTTCCAGCTGGAAGGAGGACCGTAAACTCAACTGCTGTAATTTCTTGGAAAGACTTTAATGTACCTGCCTCCAATTCCCAGCATAAACACAGTTAAGACAACTGGTCTATGCCATTTCTGTGTATTCTTAACTCGTTTCTCAAATGCTGGGCTGCAAGGCTGTGCTGTGTGCAACTTAGGTACAATGAGTAGAAGAATGTGTACACAGACCTCGGTTTTGCCATCTGTAAAATGGTTGGTGGTCATGACACCAAAGGCAGAGTTAGCAATCAGGGTCTGGATTACGTCATTAAGATACTTCTCCTGCTGTTCAGTTACTGTAAAACATCATGCTTCTTACTTAGAGCATGTCTTGTTCTACACGTCATCTCTTCTCAATTTGTACTGGACTCCTCACCCCCACCCCCCAGTAAAAGTGTAGGACCTATAACCAGGATGTCATAGCTCAAAATACATGGTTAAGTAGCCAGTAGACAAACCCAATGGCTTAATTGGGAGTGGAAATGAGGACAAGGCTCATTTCTAAGTAGAATGTAAAAGAATGAAAGAGCATATTCTTAGCTGAGAAAATGGATTTCATACTCTGCTTGCCAACATTTGTAAATCCCTTTGAAAAGACCTTGTTTCTCATAAAGAATCAGCACGGGCGTACAGGAAACGGCACTGCATTTGGACCCAGAAACCCTACATTCAAGTTGCAAGTCCCACCTTTACTAGCACTGTGACCCTGGAGAAACCATGCCCTAGATCCCAATGCTCTTGTCAGTGAGGATCTCTTAAGAGAAAGAAACATGTCTCTTCCTGTCTCTGAGCCTGGAGTGCACACAGCACCTGACCCCGCGTCAGAGAGAAATGCCCATTGCTGACCAGTGATCAGCAACTTACAAAACAAATGACCTCTGTCAATTCCAAAGACTTATTCAGAGGTGATTACTGACCTGTTTATTGTTTAATTTCCATAAGCACAGTGCTGTATTTGCTCTGAAAGAAAAGAAAGAAAGAAAGAAAGAAAGAAAGGGAAAGAAAGAAAGAAAGAAAAGAAAGAAAGAAGGAAAGGGAAAGGGAGAAAGAAAAAGAGAGGAAGGAAAGAAGGAGGGAGGGAGGGAGGGAGGAGATAGAGAGAAAGAAGCAAAAGGAAAAAGAAAAAAGATGCCCAAAATTGAAGGCTCCAACTGGAGCGTTTTATGTAAATGTAATCTGGATCTAGTCCAACCCACCCATAATGTTGTGACTCCATTAAATGAGGTGAAACCAGCCCCGCAAAATGCTCCGCTCTGATGAATAACCTCATCGGTGAGTTTCCACATTCTAATATGTTCCATTTTGAAAAACCTTTCTAGAAGCTTTTCAGAATCAGTTTTAAAATAAGTGCAAGAGGAACACTGTCAAAATTCTTGTAAGGTAGTGTTTCATTAAAAAAACCTAAACTTTTAAGACTGAAAGAGCTAGAAAGTCTACAGAAAAAAAAAATGACAAGGAAATACCTCAGGATTATTTTATATATATTTTAATGTATAATAAATATATGTATATTATATGTATGTAATAATGTATATCACATACGTATAATACATGAATATCATATATGCCTATGTATTAACATATATAATATTTTACATGTCAGATTATATAAATATATATTATATAATATATTCTATAGGATACAGTCCTTATTTAATAAAGCAATTTTGTTCCAAAAGAGTTTAAGAAAGTTCTTTGGATTTCAAAACATTTTTATGTTAGCAAATGCAATGATGGTTAGGTGTGCTGTTAGGAAACCACAAAAGCATATTACATCCATAATCGAGCTGTATAATGATAAAATCAATGATAAAAACAATACCAACACGTCAATTTATTGAGTACTTACTATGCTCCAGGACTGTGCTAAATGCTTTCCATACCTGATCTGATGCACTGATAACCTGCCAGGGAGGTACCATTAGCCTAGTCACAGGTAAGGAAAACAAAGCTGGGGAAGTTGTAACTTTCCTAGCTCACAAGCCTACTAAGTGACTGAGTGAGGAGGGGGCATGTTTGTCTGACATACGTTTTAAACACTTCTCTGAGATTATTGGATTCTGAAGGATTCTCCCCTCCTTTCCTCCAGCTCAGAAGAAGAGGTATTTTCCCTGTTGGGGGCCTTCCTTCCCCTGACTCTCAATCCTGTCTCCTCTCGCCTCCTTAAGAGTTCACTCCATCAAATATCTCCTCTCTCAGTTTTTCTTTAACTCTTTCCTTCTCTACTTGCTACTTCCTCTCAGCCTAGAAATCTGCTTAGGTCTCTTTCATCCTAAACAAACAACAAATGAAACTTCCCTTGGGACATTTGCCTCTGTTAGTGGCTGCTCTCTCTCTTTCCTGCCCTTCTCAGCCAAGATTCTTTTTTTTTTTTTTAATTTTTACTTATTTATTTATTTATTTAATTTTGGCTGTGTTGGGTCTTCGTTTCTGTGCGAGGGCTTTCTCTAGCTGCGGCAAGCGGGGGCTGCCCTTTGTTGTGGTGTGCAGGATTCTCATTGCAGTGGCTTCTCTTGTTGCAGAGCACAGGCTCTAGGTGCGCAGGCTTCAGTAGTTGTGGCACACGGGCTCAGTAGTTGTGGCTCGCGGGCTCTAGAGCGTAGGCTCAGTAGTTGTGACGCACGGGCTTAGCTGCTCCGCGGCACGTGGGATCTTCCCAGACCAGGGCTCGAACCCATGTCCCCTGCATTGGCAGGCAGAGTCTCAACCACTGCGCCACCAGGGAAGCCCTCAGCCAAGCTTCTTGACACCACCCCTCCTAGGACCCTCCCATCAGCGCCTCCCACCCTTGTCATCCTCCTTCCATTGTGTGGATCCCCTAGCCGGCTCTGGTCCCTAATGACAGCGCTGCTGCCAGCCCCAGTGTGCACCCCCCAGTCCTCACCTTGCCCCTGCTGCATTTGACCCCAAGTCCTCCCTACTTCTCGAACCCCCTCACCCCATAGCTTCTGTGGACAGCACTGGCTTGTCATTAGGCTTCCTAGCGGTCCTACTTCTTTGTGGCTGCCTCTTCCTTTGTTTTTACTGAATGGACTCCTGCTCCGACTGCTCTTATCACTGTTTGCATTCCCTCAGATTAACCTCATTCACACATTCTTTCAGCTCCCTTTTTTTTCCCCCCCCACTAAAAACTCCAAAGTCTGTGTTCCTAGTCCTAACAATCTGCTGGACAGCTCCAGATTAAAGACCCGCAGAGGTTTCAGAGAACCAGACCTCAACTCCTTACTCCCCACCCTCATGACTGTCCTGTGTCCTCCCCAGCCCTTCCCCCTTCATCTCTGTTTCAATGGACACCAGCATCAGCCACCTACGTATCCAAGCTGGAATCAGAAATCATCCCAGACTCCTCCCCTTCCCTTTCCCTACTGACCTCATACAATCAGCCCCACTAATCTATCCTGAATTTGTCACCTTCTCTCCATCTCTAATGTAACGACTTCATCATCTGTTTCCTAGAGTATCGTCACAGAGCAATCTTCCTACCTCCTTTTCACCAGGTCCAATTCTTCCTCTAAGAATGAAACATAAATCTGAATGCTTAACTTCCCTATGTAAAATCCTTTAGAGCTCTAGACTGCCCGCTCCTTAGCCAAGAAGGACCACCTGTGACTTGTCACCTCTCTAAGTCTGCAGTCTCATCAGTCCTGACCATGATCCTTCAGAGTGACTCTCTCATAACACTGACCTGATGGAAATGTTCCACACCCCAAACTCTGGTTCCCAAGGCCATGCCTTTGCTCACAGTTTCCTCTATCTGGAATGTCATCCCCTCCCATCTGAAACTCACTCATTCTCCAGTACATTTCTCAGCAAGCTTATCTTCCAGGAACTATAACCAAACTTCCCCCAAAGGGGGCTAGAAGCCCTTCCTTCATACTCTATAGCATCAGCATTCCCACTACCACCACACCCAGCGTGCTGTTTTGTCATTATTTCTCTTCCTGCCTGTCCTCCTGGACAGCGAGTTCACTGAAAGCAGCAATCCCACCTTGTTCATTTCTGTGTCTCCAGTGCTGAGCAAGGTGCATACCACTGAGTGCATTTTTGTTGACCTCAATTGGATTTGTTAAGTTAACCCTAAACTGGGGTCTTTAGAATGAACACTGATCCATGGCAGGTACTTCAGTAGGGTCAGAAGAAGCTAAGCTAATTTGGAGATATCCCAGTGGTGAGAAAGACCTCTCCTGACCCCACTGGCTATGGCAGTGTCCGCTGTGAAGCCAGAATACAGCAGCACTGCCTTGGTGACTCAGATGCACAGGGGGGGAGGTGGGAGGGGAGTGCCCAGGAGAAGCTTTCCTCATTGGAGAGGGAAGTGAGTCTTCTCAACTGCTCTGTGTCTCTCCTGTGTACTCTTTGTTTGAAGGTGTTAGCATACTTTCTCTGCTAGAGGAAGTCATTCATTGCTAGTCCAAAGTCTGCCTTGGAACATGACCTCAGCATTTGGCCCCCTGGTTAATAATCAGAAGTGCCTGTTTCAAATCTTGGGGAAAGAAGTTCCTGCAATCACTTCTCTGCCACTTTTTGCCTATAAATTAATCCATCAAGAAGATGGTGTTTCCTCCCGGCTCTTAGGGGATTCACACCACTTATGCAAACTCCTGGCGGCTTGAGTCTGAGTTTGGATGCCCTAATGAGTTCAGGAGCAGAGCTCTTTAAATGGCAGGCTCGTATTTGCATATAGAATGATGGCGCAGGCAGCAGTGAGATCTTAGGTCTGCCTTTCCCTCAAGTGGCCCCCGTGTCCTCACACTAAGGGAGGGAAGCTCAAGTGGTCTGTCAAGTTGCCTGAACTCTGTTTGCTAATTCTCCATTTTCATTTCTTAGAAGACTCCAGTGAATCTGAGTACGTTAGACCCCATTCAGCCTCCTTGTAATGCATTTAATTATTCATTCATTTATTCATCCATCGTCATTACCATCATGCACCTGCTCTGTGCCACAGAACCAGCAGTCACAGAAGGGCAGGACTGCCAAGGGAGGGGCTGGCATTCTGGCTGTGCTTCTTTCCAGGCTATGCTTATGGACACCTTCATGAGGTGAGGATGAGATGGTAGGGAAAGCAATTCGTATCTACTGAGCGGTGGAGATCAGGGATGGCAAATGGATGGCACACCTTCTGGACTCATGCCCACAGTGCTCATGGAAAGTAATGAATGTCAGTGGCATGCAAGTTAAGACACATTTGCTATTCCTAGTGCAGATGGAAGGAGTGTGATTTGGTGGAAATGCTTGGTCTTAGGGTAATCACATTTAACCCTACCACTGTATGTGACTTTGGAAAAGACATTTAGACCCTCTGAGCTTCAGATTCCTCAACTGTAAAGTGAGAATAATGGAACATTTCAGGGTTGTTCCCAATGATTCTGTGAACTAATGTATGTAAAGAACCTTGTACATTGCTTGGTACCAAGTAGGTGCTTTATAAATGTTACTCACTTTCTCCTCTACACCACAATTTTAACCCCTTTGAGGCATACAAAGATGACTAAGACAAGATACTAAGTTTTGTGCTTTCAAACAGATTACTACGTACTTAACTTAAAAATAAAGGACAGGGGCTTCCCTGGTGGCATAGTGGTTGAGAATCTGCCTGCCAATGCAGGGGACACGGGTTCAAGCCCTGGTCTGGGAAGATCCCACATGCCGCGGAGCAGCTGGGCCTGTGAGCCACAACTACTGAGCCTGTGCGTCTGGAGCCTGTGCTCCGCAATGAGAGAGGCCGCGATAGTGAGAGGCCTACGCACCGCAATGAAGAGTGGCCCCCGCTCGCCGCAACTAGAGAAAGCCCTCGCACAGAAACGAAGACCCAACACAGCCAAAAATAAACTAATTAATTTTAAAAAAATAATAAAAATAAAAATAAAGGACAGTCTATGTTAAACACCAAGAAAGTAGTGCCCTCAGGGAGTTCAGAAGGCTAGATGTGAGCAGGAGAAGTAAATATAAAGCTGGGGAGAGGACCTAGAATAAATAAAAGATAGATGAGATAGATGGATGGACTGATGGATGGATGGATGGATGGTTGGACAGACAGATAAATTGATAGATGATAGAGAGATTGATGTAGGCAGGTAGACAGATGGACAGACGTGTTAGAAGGACTCCTGTTATTATTAGGTAGATGAGAGGGATCGGTAGTTAAATGGTTTGTCAAAAGGCCTAAAGGCACGGATACTCAATGGAGAGTAGTAAGTCTGTATAGAAGGTTTACAGATATGGTAAGAGAGATATAGTTGGAATAGTAATTTAGCAGCAAATGGTATAGAATCAAAGCATCCTGTGCCTGAGCTATCAAATAACCAAATTCCTGGTCCACGTACAAGTCCTGTTAACAGCATCCCAGCGTGAGTGGTCTGGCCTCTGTGAGAGCTAGGAGTTTACCACTTCCTATCCGCCACTCTGTGGATGGCCTGCAATACCATTTATTGACAGTCTGCTCAGTACCATGCTTTTTCTGTACATTAACTCAAATCCTCTCAAGTGCCCTTGAGGAAGATATTATTACCCTCATTTTATAGAGGAACAAACTGAGGTGCACAAATCTTGCAGCTAATTGAAGAACCCAGAATCTGCACCAGGTCTTTAGGGCTCCAAACCCTGCTGAATCTGCCTAGCATCTAGCATATATACCTGTTCATAGGGGGGACAGCTCCTTAGGTGTCAGTCTTGGTCAGCTTAAGAATACTCCCCTCCAAAGCCTTTCCTGGCGAGAAAGAACGGTCCTGCCCCCTTCCTAATGCCTGCAGAACTCACATTACTTTTTTTTTTTTTTTTTTTTGGTGTCTGGTACTTAGAACTACCCACTGTAAATCTCATTTCTGTTTAAATTCTGTTTCATAAATTCTTTCTTTGTTCTGTCTTTAAATTAGGAAGAATTATCAAAAGTTAATAGAAATTTTAAAGCCTTGCTCTTGCTCTCATTCATGCTGACCTGAAAAAAGGTCTATTATCTGTTTCATTGCACAATCCGATGTCTCCCCTCTAAAACATGTATTAGTGTCTTTAGCTATTCAAGGGATTCAACTGACTGAGCATGGTTGACTCATTATAACTTGATTTATCAGACTCTTAAAGATTGTCCTTGATGGACTCGGGGCCTGCCTGGAGACCAGCTAGGGAACCTCTCCAGGAGTCATGCCATCTAACCTTCAGCACTGGGAAGGCAGTAGATGATGTCATCCCATTTGCCAAGCAAAGCCCCAGAGAGCAAAATGCCTTTGACTTAGAGAGATTTGAGAATACGATACATTCTTTATAACTTCCTTTGCAGACCTCTGTGCTCAAGCCCTTAGTTAGCCAACAAATCCAGCAAATTTTTATTGCAAACCTACTACGTCTCAGACATTATGGAAGATGCAAAGCTAAGACCCATTTCTTGCACTGAAGAAATTCACAGTTGCAGCAAAAAAAACTTGTCAGGCTGTTTAACAGCTATATCTTATAGGTGGTGACCACTGCTATTGTAATGATCTGAACAAAGTGATATAGGAACACAGCCAGTGCAGGGGTATTCTCTACAATATCTGCAATATTAAGAATTTTAACCTCTATTTAAATACCTTCAGCCACAGGGTTCTCAGCACTTCACAAAAGAGTCTATGTCTTTGAATGTCAATATAAGATACTGGTTAAGGATGTAGGCTCTGGAGCCGCATCCCTTGGGCATGTTATTTAAGCTCTTTGTGTCTCAGTTTCCTCACTAGTAAGATGGGAAAATAATAGTACCTATCTCATTGGGCCATTATGAGGATAAATAAATTAATGCCCATAAGGTACTTAAGATAGAGGCTAGCACATAGTAAATATGCATGTTAATATTAGCTACTATTGCTGAGAACATGAAATGCTAGAAAACCTTCATATATTAAGTCTAAAGCTGCCTCGGTCTAATACCCATCCAATAGACCCAGTGACATACGCCCTTGGGCAAAGCCTGAACCAGGCTCAAGCACTGCATGGAAACATTCCAAGCTGGTTGACTAAGTTGCAAAGGAAGGAAGGTTCTTTACTAGTCTTTTGAGAAGAAAATCCTACTGAGTCCTCATCACATAATGTAGTGATTTGTGTGGACTGTCCTCGTGAAAGACTAGAAAACCCAAAGATGGGGTTTGCTTATAACTTTACTTGGATGGTGTTAGATTTCACAGCTGAAAAACCAGGTCTTTGTTGCACAAATTCCATATGTAAAAAGCTCTGCTCTTGGTACAAAAGAAGTTGGAAAGATCAGTAAAAAAACGGTTCCTTAGTGCGCGGTTTAGAACTTGAACTCTGCTATGTGATTTAAATTTAAATCTCAGCTCTGCCACCTTCTAGATGTATGACCTTGAGAAAATAACTTCAATTCACTGAGCTTAAAATTTCTCATCTATAAAATGAGATGATAATAATAATACCTGTCACAGAGTGTGGTTATGGGAAATAAGTGAGATGATATTTTTTAAGTTATTTGCCACAGAACCTAGAATATAATAAATACCAAGCTAACACTGAGTACTTATTAATATCCTATAACCTTACAGTCTGATGGGGGAAGAGGGAGAGAGACAGATGGATGTGTAAGTAACAATGATTATAATAACTATGTTGTACACATATAGTGTACAACAGATAAACTCAGATAGAAGACAGTGGGAGAAGAAAAACACAGAAGGAAATTATGCTTGAGGAGATAACGTTGCATTACACGGTTGCAGACAGATGGACCAAAAGTTTTTTCTATCATTTATTTATTCATTCATTTAACAGAGTTTTTTGTGTGCTGGCCACTATATTAAAGTATTGGGATTGATCTGCTTACTGGGGAGATGGAATTCCCAAAGAGACAAAAGCAAAGATGCAAGGGTGTAAACAAAATGTCCAAAAAGGGTAAGATCTCTATCATGGGAGGGAAGTAAGGTGAATGGAGAAAGCGGAAGACTGGAATAGCAGGAAGTCTTGGAACGCCAGACTAAGGGATTAGACCTCATTCTCTAGGCCAGTGGTTCTCAGCCAGGGTGACTTTGCTCCAACAAGGGGGCATATGGTAATGTCTCAAGACTTTTTTGGAGGCTACTGGCATCACGTGGGCAGAGGCCAGGGATACTGCTAAACATCCTGCTATGCACGGGATGGCCCCCACAGCAAAGAATGACCTGATCCAAAATTTTAATCGTGCCGAGTTTGAGAAACCCTGCTCTGTGCATCGGGGAGATGAAGCAGGTTGTAGAGCTGGGAGTGAGAAGATCAGCTGTGAATGTGATTCCTCTGGAGGATGTATGGCTGTGGGAGATGGCTAGAGTCAGGGAGACCAGATGAGAGGGATTTGCCATGGTTTGGGAAGAGGTACTGATGAGGCATTAGAGGAGACGGCCGATGTGAGAGACATTGCGGGGAATAGCTACCAGACAACGTCACAGGATCAGCTGAAACAGTGTGAGGAAACACTGAGCACGTGATAGGAACTCAACCATTATTACTACACTTATTCATTAGCCACTTCCAGATGTGTCTAAAGAACCTTTCAATTTTAGATAATTTCAGATTTACAGAAGTGTAAAGATAGTACAGAGAATTCCCATATACCCTTCACCAGGTTCCCCCTGATGTTAACATCTTACACAACCGTGTACATTTGTTCAAAACTCAACTGTAGACTTTATTTTAGATTTCACAGTTTTTCCACTCATGTCCTTTTTCTGTTCCAGCATCCATTCCAGGACACCACCTTGCATTTAGCTTCCATATATTTTTATGTGCATATTTGTTCATTGAAAAACAAATGCATTCCCAGTGATGAAAGTCACCTCCTCTCCAGAGTTCTTCTGAGCAGACCCAGGTGAAGTGAAACCGTTGTGCTTTGGTAACATCAGCTGTGGGCTTTACTCAGAGTTCTCGGGAGCTACTGTCTTGGCAGGAAATCAACTCTGCAACTGACACTTTATTCTGTAAATGGAATTACTGCATTAAGCCACACTCTTTCTTTAAGAGGTTTTCTTTTAGAAGAATTAAGTATCTCAATTTAGTAGTATGAGATTCAAATTAAAAGAAGCTTCAAATTTCAGGTGCTCTTTTAAAAATTTAATTCATTAAAAATTAACCCAGATTATAAAAGCATTGTTGAGCCAGTTCAAACAATCCTCAGTACCCAATATATGTGCCTAATACTTCTGAGATGATGCAGCAGTTCGACAACTTTTGCCTATTCTGTCCTTGCCTTTGTGGTCTGCCCTCCCAGAGTAAGCTCAGAGAAGCCAGGTGTGGGTAACTGGTCACCTCCAGTCTTGACCTTGACTGCTTTCCCTCCCCCTTGCCTTCTCATGTCCTTTATCTCTTTTTTTTTTTTTTTTTTTTTGTCCTTTATCTCTTGGTGTCTGTTCCGGTTCCTCAGTTTCCTGGCTTCGTACTCCACATCCTGATACCCACCTCAGTTCATTTTACTTGTTCTGTTTATTTTCATTTTTATACAAAACTATACTATTAATTTACATTTATTGGAGAAAATTGGAGCCTACAGATAAGCATAAAGGGAAAAATTGAAATTAGCCATAATCCTATCAAAACTGATATCCTTATATTCTGTTTTCTAAAGTACACATATTATTCTCTCTAAATAGGCTCCTATAGTGATAACAACATAGCAATATGTAGCATCTGTGCCCCTATCAAGTCAGTTAATCCTCAAAGTGTCCCATGAAGGGATACTATTATTTTTTTTAATTAATTAATTAATTAATTTTTGGGGCTGCATTGGATCTTTGTTGCTGTGCGTGGGCTTTCTCTAGTTGCTGCGAGCGGGGTCTACTCTTTGTTGCGGTGCACGGGCTTCTCATTGCGGTGGCTTCTCTTGTTGCGGAGTGCACGGGCTTCTCATTGCGGTGGCTTCTCTTGTTGCGGAGCACAGGCTCTAGGGTGCGTGGGCTTCAGTAGTTGTGGCATGTGGGCTCAGTAGTTGTGGCTCACGGGCTCTGAGCGCAGGCTCAGTAGTTGTGGCGCACGGGTTTAGTTGCTCCGCAGCTTGTGGGATCTTCCCGGACCAGGGCTCGAACCCGTGTCCCCTGCATTGGCAGGCAGATTCTTAACCACTGTGCCACCAGGGAAGTCCCAGGGATACTATTATTATCTGCATTTTACAGATGATGAACCAAAGGCTCAGAGAGTAAGTACCTTGCCTAAGATCACAGGGCTGGGAAGTGGAGGAGCTGGGATTGGAACAGCCTGATTCCAGAACTGTGATGGTAACCATGGTGATAGATACCACACCACATATCATTTTATTGCCTAAAATACATAATGCATATCTTTCCATGTCAACACATATATTCTCCTCTTAGATATTTTTCATGTGTCCAGTCTTACATACAAACGCTTCAGTAAACATCCTTAACCATAGTCATAGGACCCATCTGAAATTGTTTACTCCATCTTTTCTTGTTTCCATGACTCCTTTGGTCATCTTTGCTCTGCTTCTGCTCCTCAGTCTTGTCATCTTCTTCCCCCTCCCCATATCTGCCACCTACTTCTCCAAATGCACACAACGCAGGCACACACACAGACGTGCACATGCGCGCACACACACACACACACACACACACTCCCCTCCACTCAGCTCCCAGCCTGGTCCATTCCCTTGCTGTGGAAGCATCCCTTGCTGTGCTCTGAGCTACACATCTCCTCTGATGGTTCCATTCATGGAGAATGATGACTTTGACATGGAAGCTTTGCTGTGGAGTCTTCATCTGGGTTTATACAAATATTCATTTTGACAAATATTTCTTGGACATACACTGTTTACACAGTATTCTAGGGACACAAAAGTATAGCTCCTCTCCCCCAGAAGTGTACAGCCCTAGTAAATGCCTGAGAGGCAAGTAGAACCAACTAGAATGTAAACTATGAGTAAAATGAAGGTATTTATAACATGAGGTGGGAATCAAGAGGAGGCAGCTGTGGGTTTTAATTGGAAGGCTTGAAGAAGTTTCCAAAGGAGGAGACCAAATGACTAATCAGTATGTACTTATTCTGTCTTTGGCAGGTACCATAGATGATGGTCAGAGAGGCTGGATCACCCAAAGCTTTTTTTTTTTTCTGGCTGCATGTGTCATTGCTGCTGCGTGTGGGCTTTCTCTAGTTGCAGCGAGCAGGAGCTAATCTTCACTGCAGTGCATGGGCTTCTTATTGCCGTGGCTTCTCTTGTTGCGGAGCACAGCCTCTAGGCGCGCGTGCTTCAGTAGTTGCGGCACGCGGGCTCAGTAGTTGTGGCACGCGGGCTCAGTAGTTGTGGTGCACGGACTCAGTAGTTGTGGTGCACGGGCTTAGTTGCTCTGCGGCATGTGGGATCCTCCCGGACCAGGGCTCGAACCTGTGTCCCCTACATTGGCAGGCGGATTCTTAGCCACTGCGCCACCAGGGAAGCCCTCACTCAGGGCTCTGAGCCCAACAGTTGAAGGGGAACATCAGTAGAGTGACCAACCATTCTGGTTTGCCCAGGACTGAAGGGAGTTCTCAGGACATGAGACTTTCAGTGCTAAAACCAGCAAAGCCCCAGAAAAACTGGGACAAGTCAGTCACCCTCAGTAGCCGTGAACAATACAGATAAAACTTATTGCCCTTAGGGAGCTCACATCCTAGTGAAGAGAGACAGATTGTAAACTAGTAAAGGAATAAAAGATGCGATGTCAGGTGGATATGTGCAGTGGAGAAAATAAGGCAGAGTAAGAGGATAGAAGGGGCTGGAGGGCTAAGGCTTGGGGAGTGGTCTACGTTAGATTGAGTCACTGGGGAAAGCCAGTCAGAGACAGGAGCGTAAGGAGAGAGTCAACTGTGCAGAAACATTCCAGGCAAATGCAGCTCAAGCATAATGTGTGAGGGGGGCAAAGAGCCAGGGATGGGATCAGAGAGTGGCCAGGAGCCAGATCCCCCAGGGCTAAGTCCCCTGGATGTCATTCCAAGAGAGACAGAATGTTGGAAGGTTTGAGGAGAGAAGTGGCATCACTGGGTATATATTTTACAAGGACCACTCTGGCTGCTGTGTGGGAAGAGAGTGGAGGGAGGGATGGGTGGAAGCAGGAAGGCTAATAGGGAGGCTCTTGCAATAATCTGAGAAAAGGGCAAAATATGAGTCAGAAAGTACAGGGGCCTCTGACAAACCTGGGCTTAACATCCACCCGTCATCACTAGTGCAAATTACTTAACTTCATTAGCCTTTAATCGTCTTATCTGAGGAGTGGGGATTAACAAATTATGCAAGTTAAATGAAATGATGTGTAGGAAAATGATGAGCAAAGTGCCCACTGCTCTACTGTGAAAATGCTAGAATGCCATAGGCATTAAAATGTTAAATTGCTAATCTGATTCTTTTTTTAATTTAATTTTTTAATTTTATATTGGAGTATAGTTGATTTACAATGTTGTGTTAGTTTCAGGGGTCCAGCAAAGTAATTCAGTTATACATATACATATATCCATTCTTTTTCAGATTCTTTTCCCATATGGGTTATTACAGAGTATTGAATAGAGTTCCCTGTGCTACACAGTAGGTCCTTGTTGATTATCTATTTTATATACAGTAGTGTGTATATGTTAATCCCAGTCTCCTAATTTATCACTTCCCCCCACGTTTCCCCTTTGGTAACCATAAGTTTGTTTTCGAAGTCTGTGAGTCTGTTTCTGTTTTGTAAATAAGTTCACTTGTATCATTTTCTTTTTTAGATTCCACATATAAGTGATATCATATGATATTTGTCTTTCTCTGTCTGACTTTCTTCCCTCAGTATGATCATCTCTAGGTCCATCCATGTTGCTGCACATGGCTGATTCTTAAAGCCAATGACTAACCATACAAACATCTGAGTGATTAGTCACACAGAAATGCATGTTCCCTTGCACTGGTTGTATTCTTCTACTTTTATCAGTGTAGGTTTAGGCTCTTTTGATTGTAGTCGGAAGTGTTAACTATTTCCAAAATATACTTAGTGGTTTTGCACTCCTACATCTTCCCTCCTGTGGTTCCCTCTACTCAGGGATGCCATTCCTTCCACCCCGATCCTGTTCCACTTGGCCCAGATACAAAGTCATCTTCTCCGGGGAACCTTCTCTACATCTTTTACCCCAAATGAGTCAGTTGCTGCTTTCTCATGACTGTAATACAGTTTTGTGTTTCGTTCTATTATACATGACAGTCTTTTTATCATAGTTTCTTTTTTTGGGGGGGGGTCTTAATTAATTAATTTATTTATTTATTTTTGGCTGTGTTGGGTCTTCGTTTCTGTGCGAGGGCTTTCTCTAGTTGCGGCAAGCGGGGGCCACTCTTCATCGCAGTGCACAGGCCTCTCACTGTCGCGGCCTCTCTTGTTGCGGGGCACAGGCTCCAGACGCGCAGGCTCAGTAGTTGTGGCTCACGGGCTTAGTTGCTCTGTGGCATGTGGGGTCTTCCCAGACCAGGGCTCAAGCCCATGTCCCCTGCATTGGCAGGCAGATTCTCAACCATTGCGCCACCAGGGAAACCCCTATCATAGTTTCTTATAAGAGAAATAGAGGGCAGGGGCAGGGGCAGGGTTTAATTCATCTTGGACCTTATGAGGATGTGCTGTCCACTCTACAGCTCAGTCCCTGGCACATAGCAGGAGCTTAAGAAATTCTTTACTACTAAACCATAAAAAAGAACGAAATAATGCCATTTGCAGCAACATGGATGGACCTAGAGATTATCACACTAAGTGAAGTAAGTCAGAAAGAGAAAGGCAAATACCATATGACATCACTTATAGTGTGGAATCTAAAATACGACACAAATAGCTTATCTACAAAACAGAAACAGACTCACAGACTTGTGGTTGCCAAGGAAGGGGGGTGATGAGGGAGGGATGGATTGGGAGTTTGGGATTAACAAGTGCAAACTCTCACTGAATCACTTTGCTGTACACCAGAAACTAACACAACATTGTAAATCAACTATATTTCAAGATAATAAATTTTAAAAGAAAGAAATTTCTGATGAAGTGGGATTGAAATCACTGTGTTTAGAACTTGATCCTGATATACCACTAAGGAAAACAGAAATAGCATGCTGTAGCAGAAAGAGTGGATTTGAAGTCAGACACCTGAGAACGGCACTTACTAAGCTGTGTGGTGTTGCCTACATCAGTTCATCGGTCTGAATCTGTTTCCTCATCTTTAAGGAGTGGATCCGTTAGCTGTTGCTGCATAGCAAATTACCCTGCAACTTAGCATTCAACAACAGTTATGTATTGTTTCACACAGTTCCTGAGAGTCAGGAATCCGGGAACAGCTTAGCTGGATGATTCTGACTTCAGGTCTCTCTGGTTGCAGGAAAGGTGTCAGCCGGGCCCATCTTCACTTGAAAACTTGGTAGGCTGGGAGATCTGCCTCTAGGCTCATGCCCAGGGTTGTTGACAGGAGGTTTTAGTTCCTCTCCATGTGGGGTCTCCATAGGGCTGCTCTGGACGTGGTAGGTGGCTTCCTTCAAAGCAAGTGATCTGAGAGACAGAGGCATAGACAGAAGCTGTAGGGTTTATTATAACCTAATCTCAAAGTGACATACCATCCCTTATGCCATACCCTATTGTCACACAGGCCAAACCTGATAGCTGTGGGAGAGGATTACACGGGGGTGTGAATACTACGAGGCAGACATCACTGGGACTGGGGACCATCTTGGAGACTGGCTACCACAAACAGGGATAAAATTCACCCCATGACTGTTTAGAATGAAAATCTAGGTGTTCTTAGCTTGTCCTGCTTAAGGGACTCTGATGGTTTCAGGTCAACCCTAGATAGACCCAGGGTCTCTGCAGGGACACAGAGCTCTCCAGACCTGCCTCCTGTCTACTTTCCCAGGCACATCCTTCTCCCTTCTTAGTACTTTAAGCTCCAACTCTGTTGAACTCTTTGGTCTCCTGGCTTTTGTCCGTGCTGTTCCCTCTGCTTGGAAAGCCCTTACTTTCACCGTATGGCCTGCCTAGTAAGCTGTTCATGCTTCCAACCATCCTTACATCTTTTCTCCTGCTGAGGGTTTCTTTCCTCATCTTCAGGTAGTATCCAGGGGGCGTGTCCTCTGCACACAGACTCAGAATACACCACCCCCTTCCACACCATGCAGCACAAGAAGGATTTCCTTTGGGGTCTGACTTGGATTTAAGACCTGGCTCCGGTCTGTACTGAGTGACTTCAAGAGAAAGGAAAAGGACTAACATTTATTAAACTCCCAGAGTGCCAACTGCTGCCTCAGGCACTTTCTCAGACATTGTCCTATTTCCTCACGTACATTTTTCCATTTGGGCAACTGATTGGGCCTCCTTGGATCTTACTTAACTCATTAGTAATATGAGACTATTTTCCAAATATGCCCTGGACACTTCCACTCATCTGTGCCTTGCACACAACCTCTCCTGCCCTGGGATGCTCTCTGCTGCATCTCCATGTGTTTATTCTTACACAGCCCCTTGGGTTCTAATCCCAGCTTTACTCCTTCAGAGTTGGGCAACCTTAGGAAAGTTACTTAAGTTCTCTAAGGCCAGAAAATAGCAGTATCTAACAACCACTGCTGGTGCTGTGGAAATACTTAATGAGATTGTGGTTGTCAGGGGTCCCTGGAATAATGTCTGACATCTGTAGGGCTCCTAAATGGCGATTCCCTTTCTTTCCTTCTATCAGGCTCAAAGCAAACATCGGACCATAAACCACCCCCACCTCCATCCAGAACCCATTCTATTATATCTTCCTTTCCCACGTCAAGGTGCCCATTTTCAAAAATGTAACCACATGTCTCAGAAATGAAAGTATTGCTGAGGGGAAGAAGGTGTGCATCAGGCCCTCCAAACCTGGAGACGGATCTCAGGAAAGTCACCCTTGTGACAATGGCACTACAAAGATGGGCTTGTCCAAATGTCTCCAAGCCTCGGTTTCTCTATCCACAAAATGGGAAAAAGAAAGTCAGCCTGACAGGATTAGATGATAATACCAGGATTTAAAAAAACAGTCCCTGGGCCAGGACTTGGCATACAGTAGATGTTCAACATATGTTTTAAGCCCTTTATAGGACACACATGTTGCACTTGTATTTGTCAATAGTTCGGGCCTCCCAGTTTCGTGCGGCCACACCATGACCACCTAAACGTGTCACCCGCTTATTAGGGTACAGCCTCACTAATTAGGCTCCACGCTGGAAAACTAATTAGGCCTGGGTCTCATCTGTATGAATTTATGTCACCTGCCCCTGGAAGCGCCTGGCTTCCCCATCAATGTGCCCAAGTTCACAGTGAAGAGACTCTTCTCATGACTCACCCCACGTAGCTTCATTATTTATGTACAAGTCGGAGATGATCTTTGGCCTTTTTAAATTACATTTATTTTTATTGTCTTCTGTAATCCTATCGTATTTTCAATTACCCACTCATTCATCTGGAAGCAGATTTCCCCCCTTTGGCAGAAAAAAACAAGTAATTTTACAAAGTAGCTCAAAGGTTTCTGTTCCAATCAGAATCATTTGGTTCAGCGTCTGTCCTCTGGTTTCTCAGAGAATTTAGAGAAGAAAGGTAATTTCTTAGTTAACAAAAGATACCCACTTTCCCCCCTTCTTTGTCAGTTACATACACAGTGACTCAAAATAATTTGAAACCATATATTATTATTTTTGCCACAGCTTTGAATAGTAGTAGGAAATAGTCTTTATAACATAAGTGCTTGAATCAGCTACTTTATTCTTTCAGGATTACAATTAAATCCCCTACTTCAAATCTAGAAAACCAGCCCCCTCCTCTTTTAGACTCTGTTATTTTAAAGCTTTTCAGTGATTTTTATTCATTTGTTTGTTTTTCCAATTCATCTACTCATCCAAGGCAACAATGGGGTGGTGAAATGTTCATTCTAAAATATTTTTCGAAGAGAATCAGCATTCTGGTCATTAATTAGACAGTCTCTATAAGCTGAGCTGGTGTTGAGTTTCCAGTGAATGCTTCCCAAGAAAGCAGATACAGTCCTTGAATGTTTGAGAACAGCTTGGCTGAGGTCTGAGAAACCAACATGGGAGGAGGGAGGTTTGGGAAGTTCTCAAAGAAAGGAAGGTATCACAATTGGAATGCTAAGGCTACAGTTTTGAAACAAGACCTGAGCAAAAGGCATTTCCCCCTTGTTCTTTTCTATATCCTGAGCTTGTTGCCTGAGCATGATAGATGCTTCTTGGGTTTTTGTTCAAGACGGAGGGTTGGAGGGACAGTGATTCCAAACGAATCCCATTGCCATAGTGAACACAGAACTTTCCTTTGCCGATCTGCCGTCCTCAATTATAGATGAATAACATAGGACAAAGAGGGGATGCTACACTCCCAAGGCAGTCAGTGGCAGCGCTAGGCCTAACACACAGATCTTCTGCCCTCGGCCCAGTGCTCTGGGTGCCGGACAGGCTGTTGTCTGTCCTAGGGTGCTGAGTCATGGGACTTGGGCTCAAGTCAGAGGAGGTGACTGGAGATAACATCTTCCTCCGCTCTTTCCTTTTCTTCCACCTTTAGAATAAAAGGGGGTGGTGAGGATAGCGGAGTCATGGGGGAACAGAGTCAGCGAGGCCCACTCCTCACCGCTGAGCAAACCTGCAGGGAGGCAGGAAGCTGGGGATGCCGGCTGCTCAGAAAAGGGACCTGGGGCCAAAGAATAAGCAGCATCAAAGCCAGAAGTAGAAACCGGAGCAGCCAGGACAGAAAAGCCATCCCCAAAGTGTCAAATCATAAAGGATTCGTTCAGCCACTCCCGAGGCCTCCACTATAGGCAAAAGAGATATGGTGACAAAGAAGATGCCTTCGGGGAGCTCACAGTCTACTGAAGGA
Source organism: Balaenoptera musculus (assembly GCF_009873245.2). Taxonomy (NCBI): domain Eukaryota; kingdom Metazoa; phylum Chordata; class Mammalia; order Artiodactyla; family Balaenopteridae; genus Balaenoptera; species Balaenoptera musculus. Next base: position 48,676,887 of record NC_045785.1, on the reverse strand, counting down.
ATCAGAGAAGTGCATGGAAAACTACAGTGTATGTAGTAAGTGCTGGGGTAGAGCCGTGGTTTCCATCCTTGGCTACACTTGAGAATCACCTGAGAGCTTTTTTTAAAAAACAAAATACTTGGGTTCTACCCAGGCCAGTTGAACCTAAATCTTCATGATGGGGAGTTAACTTTTTATTTTTCAAATCTACCTGTGTGATTCTGATACGTATTGAGGGTTGACCATCTTTGCAATAGAGGGAAGCCCAGGGTAATATGGGGACCATTGTCTCAAACTGGGATGATCATAGCCATTGAATAACCTGGAGAGCATCATGAAAATAGATTTTAGGACCCCATAAAGACCTACTAAATCAGGATTGCCAGAGACTGGAGACCTGGAATCTCTCTTTTGGAAAAGCTTCTAAGGTGGTTCAGATGACCAGGTAGGTCTAGGAATCACTCTGTTAAATTAGCTCCATCCAATAGAAATAGAATGTGACCCATATGTGTAATTCTACATTCTCTAGTAGCCACATTAAAAAAGGTAAAAAGAAGTAAGTAAAATCGATTTTAATATTTTATTTAACACAGTGTATTCAAAATGTTATTATTTCATTTTGTGTATGGTCAGGCCACCCAAGGTGGCTGTTCTCTTGCTCTCTGTACATCCCCTGCTTGACCAGTTCCTGCCTCGCCTACACCCTACTCCCATGACTGACCTTCCCTCTTCATCATAGAGCCTAATCAGTAAATGCCTACATACTTGCCCCCAGCCCCAGCTAGTGATTGTTCTGATCTTTAGATCAGAACATCTCCACTATGATGGCTTATCAAAGGGATGATGAGGGGTTTCCCTGGTAACCGACAAGCCAACATGATGTCAGTTCCCCTATAACTGGTAATCTCCCTCAGTAGCAAAGACTGCTGCCACATCCTGCCTGCCATCTGCCATCCACAGTGGCGTGTCGCTCCAGGACCCTTTTGCTTCAGATGTGTAAGATCCCCTATCTATTAAATCGTTGATGTTTCTGTCACTGACTCTGGGCTCTTTCCTAGGTCTTGAGGCTGGGCAATTAATTACAGGGTTTGCAGGCCTCGGGGTGCAGCCCAACACCATGGGGTTAAGAAAAAAAAAAAAGAAAAAAATTGCTTATTCCTTTACCTTCTTTTTTTTCGTACTCGGTTTTTGAAGTCTGGTGTGTTTTTGACACTTAGAGCTCCAGATTACACTGCCCACTTGCCAAAGGCAGGACTGTGTGTGGTTTATCTCTGCATCTCTAATACCTAGTGCCAGGCCTGATCTGGCAGAGGCATTGCTTTGGGACCTGGTCCGGGGTCTCTGAATTCCAAACAACGGAACCTATGTGAACAGAGGCATAGAGGCATAGAACAATATGATGGGGGGCAGGGGGGAGATGGTGTAGAAAAGGAGAAGCAAGTTGCACAGGAAGTGAGGCTGGGGAGGGAGGCAGGGCCCAGCCCCAGAAAGGGAAGGCCTTGCAGGACATCTTAAGGAACTTTGGGTCTCCTCAGCTGTGGCCGATGCCTCTTCTCTTGCCCTGGGTAGTTTTTCTGTCTCATGAGCCTACCACCAGGCTTTTTTTGTTTTTTCCAATATCATTAAAATTTATCATTTTTAAAGTCATGAGATAGTCAATGGACTTTTCAAAATGATAAATGCAAACTTCCAGTCTTTGGGGTTATTTTGAAATTTTAGGTCTTGATACATTGTCAATTCAAAACCATGGTTTGAATAAAAAAACAGATGACTAGACAAAGGTTATTTTTTCTGATGTTGTTCATTCAGTTGATCAATGTGTGCAAACCTACACTCCTCCGTTTCCTTAAAGGTGTCTGTGTCCTAATCCCCAGGATCTGTGAACATGTTACGTGACGTGGCAAAGGGGAAATAAGGTTGCAGATGGAATTAAGGTTGCTAGTGAGCTGACTCTGAGATGGGGAGCTTATCCTGGATTAGCAGGTGGGCCTAATATAATCACAAGGGTCCTCAAAAGTTTAAGAGGGTGGCAGAAGAGGGAGAACAAGAAAGATGACAGCATGCAAAGGACTTGGCCTGATATAGCTGGCTGCAAAATGGACCACCAGGCTTTAAAAGTAAATGTAAAGGACTTCCAATTCACTCAATTATCTTTTTTTTTCCTGGGAGATCAGAGCTCAGGGCCTCCAGGACATAGTATGAGGTTTACTGGTTTATTGAGACATGCCTCTGGGCAGGGTGACTAAGTAGGCTTCTTTTTGTTTGGAACCAGAGCAGTAATTAGGGGAGACTTTGCTGACTCTGAGAATCTGGCGAGCATATGCTTTTGCAGTTTAATTTCAACTTCAGATTTTGTCAGGGTCCTTAGAAGCCTCACTGTGGGCGCATTAGATACATTTTAAGACAGTAATAAAACTGATTTGAATTATCCCATCTGTTAGAATCCTTTTACAGAAATCTGTCCTGCTTTCTTGGCACTAGCAGACTGATCAAGTTTGTTATGGGATTTGTCACTGGCTCCCATCAAGTTCCGAGACCAACTGTTCACATCCAGGGTCTTGGTGATGTATTTTGTGGTGTAGTGGCACGTCGAACAATTAATTGCAGGGCTGAAGCACAGTAGGAGAGACTGATGTAAAAATCACAGTCTAGAGTGGTACTGATGCTTGGTGATCAAAGGTGGATTGGCCCAGCCATTTGCCAAGGGAAGTCTGGTCTAGAAGGCAAGGCACAGAGCTGATGAAGCAACTACTGAACTGCAGGTTGCCAAGCCATGCTGCAAAGGACCCCAGATTTTTCAGTAGTATCTGAGGGGAGTCAGGGGAAGCTTGAGTCTTCTCACTCCTAAGTCAAGTAGAGCAGACGCATTTTTATCAGTTTTATCTTTTAGATTTCATCACAAGATTGCATTTAAAATTAATAAAAGGGCTCCACTACATCCCCAAAGAGCTTAAAAATACACTATGTAGACAACAGATAGCATGATGGCTAAGCGTTTTCATCAAGAATATCCAACAATGTATAATAGTAGAATCCCCTTAAGACAATAGATTGTGCAATGGTAACTTCAGGCAACTAAGTAGGTGGCACCAGGGATCTAGAACATTCATTAGCTCATGATTCATTCATTCATGCATTCATTCCACAAATACTTATTTTTCACCTCTTACGACCTAGATACAATGCGAGGCACTGGGAGTACAGATGCGAATAAAGTAGTTGTGTTCCCTGCCCTTGTGTTATTTATATTATTGCAGGCGAGACAGACAATAAACATGAAGACAAAGAAACACAATTATTATGGCTTGAGGTTGGAAAATTAATGTGGTGACAGAAATAATGAGGGAGGAATGCTACTTTAGAAAGAATTGTTGGAAAGTCTTCACTTAGGAAGTGCCCTTCAGCTGAACCCTAAAGGATGTAAGAAGCCAGCTCTGCCGAGAGCCTGGGGAACAGCATTCCAGGCAGGGAGCACCATGGGTGCGAGCACCTGTTGGAGAAATGGAGAGAACCGGGTAAGGTCTGAACAGACTATTTGTATAAGATGAGATGGAGCACAGAGAGAAACCAGGTCATACAAGGCCTCACTGGCCAAGGCTTTCTGTAAGCACAATGGGAAGCCATTGAGAAGTTTGGAGAAGGGAGTTGTGTTATCTCATTTACATTTTTTAAAAGCTGTTTCCTTCAGTCCATGGCATTGGGCGAGAACAAGGGCAAGCAGAGGCTTTTCCTAGAGACTAGTGTAGGCAGGTTACCAAGCCAGAGACTCTGGAAATGAGGAACACAACAGGATTCCCATTCTAAGAACCAGGACCCCAGGCAAAGCACAAGGAAAAGTCTGCACTAGGGTGAGCTCTCCATCACAAGGCAGAGGGGCTTGATGCCTAGGGTCAGATATGGCTGAACCCCCGTCAGGCCCCTACCTCAGGGCAGAATTGCTCCCATAGCCTGGAGCAGGGTTGAGCTGAGGTCAACTTGTTTGAAGCCCTGAGGTCAACTTGTTTGAAGCCCTGCAGAGCGAGCTTGAGGGCCAGCCCAGCATTTGGAGCCAAGTGATGCAACATGCTTTAATCCACCTGGAGAGTGACTCCATGCTAGCAGCCAACAGACTCACGCCAAATCCACTTTCCCCAGAAATTGCATCCACATTTTTGCAATTTGCTGTGTATTGATTTTCTCTGAGGGTCCTCTTGTTGAGTTATTTAACTGCCACCATTGCAAAGGGCAGCAAGTAATTTTCAGAGCAGACCCATTTCTTCTGAGAAACTCCAAACCAGGCCCGTCCTATAATTTCATTTCAGAGCACTCCTGGGTGATTATATTATCCAAATCTGCAGAATGAGTGGTTCAACCATGAGGACAGAGAGAAGATTCCATCTTCTTCTCCATCTCAAAATAATATATCCAGTGGGAGTAAAGTAACAATGGAGAGGTCCCCAGGAGAAAAGGAAATAAAGACTGAGACGTTCTTTATGTTTCCACTTTGAGGCAAAGATGGACTGGCTGGTCTCCTCAGTATTTACAATAGAGTTGGCTCCTCTGATTTTATGTTGGAATTCCTCAAATCCCTTGACATTGCTCAAAGGGGTCATGTGAAGCCTTAGAATCATTTCTTGAAGCTACATTTTATCTGGTGCTCTTTTGAAGAAAATGACCACTTCTTAACTCCTTGTTTCATACCATATATAAAATCCCACCCACCAGAGGATCTACTGAAATTCCTATTCTCTCCCCTTTTAAACTGGTAAGGAGTTTTTGTTGTTGTTGCTGTTATTGTACATGCATTCTTTTTCACTTTGGCTGCCAGGAAGCTGAAAGATAGATAGATAGATAGATAGATAGATAGATAGATAGATAGATAGATAGATAGGTAGATAGATAGATAGATAGATAGATAGATAGATAGATAGATAGACAGATGATAGATATTATTTGAAGCTCAGTCATAACAATCATATGACCCTCATGGTTTGTGTATATATAAGTATATATAATTTTAAAATATATTCTGAATATTCTATTTCTGTTTTCTCTTTATACTCACATATTCCTGGCCCCAATTATTTACCCTCATTCTGTTTAATTTATTTTACTGTAAATGTTTTAAGTCATCCAAAAAAATTTTTTTTGGAAATCAATAGGATGTAAAAAATAATTAAACCTTGCTGCCTTCATTTAGAAAATATTATGCCAGGTGTCATAGGGGCATACATTCTATATAAGAAGCTACAGATCCTGAATGAGAAGCATAATGAATGCTGAGTTTCAACACAAGGAGGGAAATCTGACTTCTGAAATATGATTTAGAGAATAGGACTATAATGTAGATTGGGCAGAGAATGGGAGTACCACGTTGACAAGATATAAACATGTTAGGAGGGAGAGAGAGTGTGGTGATATGTGTCATTATATTCTACACCTTTGGAAATTACACTAAGCTCTGGGGCAAAAGCGTTTTGATATCATGAAAGAGATCTCTGGAGCCAGGCAGCCTGGGTTAGAAGGTCGACTTCCTCCCTTATAAACTGTGTATAACTTTTTGGCAAGTTATTGGACAGCTTAGGGTCTCAGTTTCCTTATCTGTCAAATAGGGATAATGGTAGATATTGCCCAGTGCTGTTATTATGAGGATGAAATGAGTTAATACACATAAAGTGATAATGACAATGAGTGGTACCTAGTAAACACTCAGTAAATGTTTACTGCTCTTACTGTTGTTATTATTCTCTTGATTGGCAGTATACACGTTGTCTTATTTTTGCCCCCCGCAACTATATGAAGAGGACATTTTTATTCCACCATTAAAAATGAGGCTCAGAGAAGTTAAGCAAGTTGCCCAAATGCCAGAGTCAGGTCCTTGGAGTCCAGCACTGGGCTGTTTGACTCGAAAGGCCATACTGCTCCCCCTCTGATATACCTAACAGAATCCAATAAGATGGAGTCAACGGAAAACCTCTTACGGAGGTAGGTTGAAAACTGGATAGAAGCAAGTTACAGTAGTGATTCTTTCATTCAAAAATTACCTATGAGTACTTTACTTTGGACCAGTTATACTGCAAACAAAGATAAGGCTCCTTGTAGGCTCTGCCCTCGGGTGACTTCTAGACTAACAGAAAAGAAGAATAAACCAAAATAGAGTACAATATGGAAAATGCCAGATCAAGGTACATACAATGACATCATAGAGAAGAAAGTGATGGGGCATGTAATCCAACCTACTGGGGTCGGAATCTGGAAGGATGACTGTTAGTCCAGAATACTTTCCACTACCCTACCCTACCAGCCCTTCTTTCTCTATTTATTTTTTAAGTTTTATTTATTTTATTTATTTATTTTTGGCTGCACTGGGTCCTTGTTGCTATGCGTGGGCTTTCTCTAGTTGCGGTGAGCGGGGGCTACTCTTCGTTGCAGTGCGCAAGCTTCTCATTGTGGTGACTTCTCTTGTTGCAGAGCACGGGCTCTAGGAGCACGGGCTTCAGTAGTTGTGGTACGTGGGTTCAGTAGTTGTGGCTTGCAGGCTCTAGAGCGCAGGCTCAGTAGTTGTGGTGCACGGTCTTAGTTGCTCTGCGGCATGTGGGATCTTCCCGGACCGGGGCTTGAACCCATGTCCCCTGCGTTGGCAGGCGGATTCTTAACCACTGTGCCACCAGGAAAGCCCCCCAGCCCTTCTTCAGAGAAGCTGTGTTTTGCAAAAAGACCACAGAACAATAATTCTGCCCTAAGAATCTCCACCCCCAACCCACTAGTCCTCCTCCCCGCACTACCCCATAGGTAGCCCAGAGAAGCAAACCTACCTGCTGAAGGGGAATGTTACCTGGACCCCCACTGATATTCAGGTTAAACCTAGACGGCTCAACACGTAAATTACTAGGAATTTGCAAGCCTGTTGTTAAACAGCCATTATTAAAAACTAAATTAGATGAAACTACACTTAAATAAATTATATTGAAAACAAAGGTAATTAATACTCAAAACACTTCACTTCTTTGTTATTTTACTACATTTTATGACTATCTATGCCCTTGAGGTTATTTACGTCAATTGTATGCATCTGGTGGGAAAGTCGTAACATGGGAGCTACTGCAGACCCCTTCCCAACTCCACATTTAGTGACATCATGTTGGTAGCATGGAACCAGCCATGGTGGGATTATGTGCCCCGCAGGAATAAGCAAATGCTATAGATCAGGGCTTTATTTTTGCACCTAGAGCTGGTTAAGCATTTACCCCTGCCTCACTGGCCGTCAGCCCACCTTTTCCTCCCTACCCACCACTTCCTTTAACAGCCACTTCATTTCTTTCCCCTTTAATTTGTTCACTCCAGCTCCCTGTTTGATCTATACTTCCATATTTCAACCTTCTTGTTTCCCTGATCACATCGCTCCTCCTTCCCTCCTTCCTCACATAGAACTTCTTTTGGCCTAGAACATTTTCTGCCTTGTCCTGGAAGTTGATTTGCCAATGTATGAACTTCCTTTGATGCAAGGGAGTCTCCCATCACCTGGCTTATTAGGTTTGGAGGGATTGTTCGGCAGTATTGCTGACTGCCGTCATGGTGTGGGCATCTAGTGATAGAGGTCAGTGAAAGATCCCCTGGTCATCAAGAAACAGTGGGAGCCTAGGCTTGAGCCTGGACCCCAGGTCCCTGCCTTTGCTGTTTCCTGTTACCAAGACACTTTCTATGGCACTCTTTAGTGCTTTTTAATGCCTTCCTTGAATTATTTAATTGGATTGCAGCACACTAAACATTTGAAAAGAATTCAAGCACAAGCTGCCAGGCTCTCTCTTAATGAACATTCTGTATGTCATTGATTGCCAAGAAAGTCATTCAATGGATAGAAATCAGGAGGTTGAATGAAGAAATCAGGATACCTATTTTTCTCATGCTCTTCACAATACAACTGCTTTTTTCCACAAGTAATATTTCTGTCTCTCTCCATCAAGTCATGGTGGACTCTTTTCCCAGGCATAGAAGAAGTTAGCTGAATGGCTCTCCATGTATACTATATTTAATTTCTTGCCATTGCATTCTGTGTATTAAAGAGTGCAAGATCCCACTGAGTTCCATTATAAGCTAAATTCCCACAAATCCTTTCCCCTAAATGTGCTGATGGCATATGTTCTGTCCATAAAATCCATGTTGGTTCATGTGCCCAACGTGACGATAGGCAGCATGGATCCTGGAGGGAACTGGTCCCCTATATGTCACAATTTACATATGGCAACATAGAGAGGGTAGAAAAAATAGGAACACAGACCCCAAATCTCTTCCTTTAGCACAAAAGAAAGCTGAGACCCAGAGAGGCTGATATAGCAAATGTTGCACAGTGAGTTTTTTTGAAAGTAAATTTTAATAGTCATACCTTTAGCCTTGTAGCATTCAATATTGTGTTGCTTTCCTAGCAATCTGTGCCAAAATATTTGTACATATCCCACTATTATATACATCTCAAGTTATAGTATCATAAATTTATTCTAGATTTTCTACCAGTATATGAATGCTTTAATGATATGAGGGGCTGTGTTAATTACTCATCGCTTCCCTAGCAACTGACAAAGTTCATAGCATAAAATAGATGCTCTATATACTCATATGTCTAATAAGCACTTAATAAGTGTGTATTGAATGAGTAGATAGTTGTGTATCTGTTTCCCAGAAAAAGACATGGGAAATGGAACTAGAGGTGCCCAAACATTGATCTATAGAAATGTTTTTATCTCTCTGTGAATGAACAACAAGGAAGAGTGAGAGTACAATCACAAATGCAGCTTATAATTCTTTATTTGGTGGTTGGATTTTACAGGGGAGTAGGATAAACTCCAGAGTCAGTCTGTCTGGGTTTGCTATTAAGCACATGCATTTTTAAGATTGTTTTATCTTTCTGATAAATTGAACTTTTCAATTATTTTTATGAGATGCCTCTCTGTCTCTGGTAATATTGTTTGTCTTGAAGTCTACTGTATCAGATGTTAGTATAGTCTCACCAAGTTCCTTATGCATTGTATATCTTTTTTCCATTCTTCCACTTTCCACTTGTCTGAGTCATTCTACATAAAGCGCATTTTTTTTTAGTGACAAATAGTTAGGTCTTGCCTCATTATCTAGTCAGACAATCTTTGTTTTTTATATGGTATTTAATCTAGTTGTATTTAATGTAAATAAGGTAGAGTTGGATTTAAATTTATCATCTTGGTATTTGTTCTCTATTGTTCTATCTATTCTTTGTTCTATCTCTCCTAGGCTGACTTCCTTTTGGTTAACCAAGCACTCTTTTAATATTTCGTTTTATCTCTTCTATTAACTTTGTCTGTACTTTTTTGTGTTAAGTTTTAGAGCTTGCTGTAGAAATGACCTATGCACCTTGACTTATCTCATGCTACTTTCAAATATTATACTACTTATATGATACTGTTTTGTCAATGACGTAACAACTTACAACTGAATAATTCTATTCACCTACTTTGTCCTTTGTGCTCTTCATCATATATTTTACTTCTGCATATGTTATAGAACCTACAATATGCTCTCATTATTTTTCATTTATGATGTCAGTAGTTCTTTAAAGAAGTACATGTGTGTATTTTTAATATGTCACCTATCTAACCTGCAGAACTTTCTTTAGCACTACTTGTAGTGCGATTCTACTGACTACAAGTTGTCTCTGTTTATATTTATCTTAAAATGTATTTATTTTGATTCATTTTTGAAAAATATTTTTACTGGATATAGAATTTTAGATTGACAGTATTTTTTTGTCTTAAGCACTTTAAAGTTTTCCATTGCCTTCTCATCTCTCCTGGTTCCCTTGTGAGGTCTGCTGTTAATCTTTTTATGCTTCCCTTGCATATAATGTGGTGTTTTGTTTTTGTTCCCTCCTGTTGCTTTTAAGATTTTTCTCTTTATCTGGTTTTCAAGACTAGAAAGACTTGAAGTCTTTTTAGAAAAAAGACTACACCTAAGACTGACTAGGTGTAGTTTTCTTTGTATTTATTTTACTTGGGATTCACCGAGCTTCTTGGACCAATGGTTTCTCTTTTTAAAAAATCAAATTTAGAAAATGTTTCACCTAATAATTCTTCACTTTTTTTCCTGTCTCATTCTCTCCCACAGAAATTATAAATTGAGCTTTGTGAGGCAGGAACTTTTTCTTATTTACCACCGTTTCTACAATAGTAGATGGTTAGCAAATATTTTCTGATTACTCAACAAATCACTTGAGTTATAGAGTTCTGGCCCATTTCATTTTCCTTCAGAGTTAAGGTGCTTTAGAAGTTTTCCCAGGTTCTCCCGGTACAAGCTTGATGATTAATTTGGCACAAAAGTTAAATAAAAATAAATTTGAAGAACCATAGACTTTATTGGATAAATTCTGAAGAGCTCAAAACCTAATTTTCTGCTAGAAAGTCCAATCTGACAGCATCCTTTAGTGCAGCCCTCTCAAATACTCCAGCCTTTGATTTTGTACATTTTCCAAAATCTTAAAAAATAAACAAATTTCCTAGGAGGCCTTTCCAAGATTTTTAGATATAAATAGTCCCTAACACACTAGGTAAGATCAAAGTGATTGTTTTTCTCTTTCTAAAAATGTTATTGGAAACATTTTAATCAGTATATTTCCATGTTTATGGTTTTAAACAATTAGCTGTATGAAATAGCTTTCAATGAAATACAGTAGTCCCTTCTCCCATCTGTCCCCCATCCCCAGGTTTTACTCCTCCAATGCAACAAATTACTTTTTTTTTTTCTAGTATATATTTTCATGTGCCTTAGTATTACGCTCATACTATTTATTTTTGGTTGGACATTTTTTTAATTGTCTATTTACATTTGTTTTTGTTGTTGGAAGATTTAGTTTTCGTCCATCACCATTTCCACTCCATCTCTTCTATCCTCTCAATAAATGCATTTCACGATTTTGAGTTATACCAGTAGTTAGCTTTACATTATTATAACTTTGTTGCAACTATCATCTACCTCAGAGCCGATTTGTGTATCATGACTGTATTCCCTTTCTCTTACAAATTCTTCTTTTTTCTACAGTTAATATTTGCCTCATTTTTCCATTTGTTTACCTTTCTGTGTCTATCTCTTTTTTTTTTTTCAAATATTTCAACAGATCTCTCAAGTACTTAATAATTTTTCCAAATAATTGCATGCAGTTCCAAATTATCCTTCAGCTCTTCTGATCTCCTGTTGACCTCACTCCTGCAACCCTCCTCCATTCTCCTGCTCCAGTATGGACCAGTTGATTACTAGTCGGTGCATGGCTGTTGTTCTGGAATTTCCCATTACTACTCTTCTCTGCAGAATTTTCTGTTTCCTTGATTCTATATATTCCTGTTTCTTGGTATACTGCTGTCATTTGGCAGATGCACATATTTCTGTATGTTTTTAGGTTCGTGTGCACAGCAAGTAAAGTTTTTCAGTCCTTGAATGTTTGGACAATTCTTTATTTTAAAAAAAATTTTTTGGCTGCGTTGGGTCTTTGTTGCTGCGTGTGGGCTTTCTCTAGTTGGGGCAAGCAGGGGCTACTCTTCGTTGCGGTGCGCGGGCTTCTCCTTGCGGTGGCTTCTCTTGTTGCAGAGCATGGGCTGTAGGTGCGTGGGCTCAGTAGTTGTGGCTCATGGGCTCTAGAGTGCAGGCTCAGTAGTTGTGATACACAGGCTTAGTTGCTCTGTGGCATGTGGGATCTTCCCAGACTAGGGATCGAACCCATGTCCCCTGTGTTGGCAGGTGAATTCTCAACCACTGCACCACCAGGGAAGTACTTAGACATTTCTTTATTCTACCTTTATTGATGATTTGGCTGGGTATAGACTTTGGGTTGAAAATCATTTCCTCTAAGTATTGCTTCATTGACTCCTAGCATTTAGTGTTGCTTTCCATGTCCAAGGCCATTTTCATTCTATCTGCTTTATAGTGAGCAACTTTTATCTGATTAGATGGTTAGTTTTTGTTTGTTTTGTTTTGTTGTTTATCTCTGTTAAGTTTTTAAGTTCTACTCCTTATTACTATTATTCTGAAATTTAACAGTAATATGCTTTGGTGTAAGTCTTTTTTTTCCCCTCAAGTCATTGTATTGGATACTCACTGGGTACTTTTAATTTAGAAACTCATGTCTTTAATTCTGGGAAATTACCTACATAATTGTGTGGATCACTCTCCCTCTATGTTTTCTCTCTCTCCTCTCATGTCCCCCCACCAAGAAGTCCTTTTAGTCAGATCTTTTTTTACCTCCTGAATTTGTCATCTGATTTTTCATCTTCTCTCTCCTATTGCCATTCCTTTCCTCTTTGGTTTTTCTTCCTGTGATGGTTCCTAAACTTCATCTTTAAACTTTTTTAGTGATACTTTTTTAAATTTCAGAGATCATACTTTTTCATGTCATTCCTGTTCTATAGTTCTGCCTTTTCTATAGATGTTGTATCTTCTCATCCAAGTATATAATGAGTCCTTTTAAAATTATTCTTATGTTCCCTGCAATATCTTTGCTTTTTATGAGTGTATTTTCTGTTTATAGTGAACTCAGAATTTCCCATTGGAGGTGTTCTTCAATGTCTGGTGCTCATTGGATGTTTGTTCATATATAATTGCTAGGCAATAAAAAGCTGATTGGAAGCCATGTGAGTTGGGTTGGGATGGGAGAGAAAAGAAGCTTGTCAAATAGACTTTACTCTCTCAAGCCAGCTTTTTCACTGGAAGTTATACACTTCTCTCTGTCTTCCCAAGTATTGATATCTATTGGTATTTTCTCTGGAACCAATCTGTTTTTCCCTAGAAAATTCTCGAATCTCTTGCCTGAGAAGAGCCAGGGGTCCAGTTAGTGGTATTCTCAAAACAGGCAGGGAATGGGAGTTAAGGGTGGAGTCTAGCACTTCAGGACCCAAATTTTACTTAGTCCCCTGTTTCCAGTAGGGCTTCTCCCTCTGCTTTTCACTAGTCCTTCATCCCTGAGTTTAGAGCTCCTAGGGTGCAACTGCTTTGTCAGACAGACCTTTAAGTCCTACAAGGGTCAGAGCGTAATAGTCACCTGACTACACAGGGCAGGGAAGGAGCTCTGGTTGTCTAGCTGTTCTGTATACAGTCTTAGCCAGACCCCTTTTCAGCATGGAGCTTCATTCTTGCCTCTCTCGGGACCCAGGGCCTCCAAATCCCAGCCCTTTCTAGGATGCTCTGGGGTTAATGGGCCATCTTCACTTTGATATCCCTTCTGTACGCTCTCAGGATTCAGCTTCTGTCCTGTTAGCTCATTTCTAATCCATCTTCCAAAAATATGATGATATTCCCTGTACCTGCTATTTCCTCCTCTGCCTTTCTCTTTCTCTGCATGTGTTTGTTTCTCTATGTACACTACGGTGGTCATTTTGGGCTAGTGTTTTGGGAGGGAATGGAGATAAATGCACCCATATTTGGTCCATTAGGTTTACCTGAAAACCTCTACCAGAGTACTTTTCTAAAATGAAGGTTTGATTCTCGTGTCATTCATGTGCTCCAAATCCTTCAGAGCCTGCTCATGAAGTTCAGTATGAGATGAACATGGTTTAGCTTACCAGACAAAAAACTTCATGATAAGATGCCTTGCCTGCCTCTCAAGATTTATCACCAATTGCCTTCATAGATGAGGCCAGTGGGGAGTATCTGTCTGCCGCCTTCTTTTGTGAATTTGCTCTTCTGTGCAATACTCCCATCAGCATGGTTGCAAGCAGGTCTGTATTTTTCCTAAAATTGACCTTGTTCATCTCTTCACTGCTGACTGACACAAGCTGGGCCAGTTAATCCATTCCCTGTACATTTTGAAAACATGCAAAACTCAGGGACCATTGTAGCTATACTATATATTTTCTGGGTCTGTGAAGCAGAGAAAGCTTGTCTGGAGAGACAGAGGGAAAGACGTTCCCAATGAGAGTCTTGATTCTCTGGTCTAGTTCACTTCTGCATCCTATCTCTGCTTCTGCCCTTAGGTTCTTGGGTCTCTGACTGTCCCTGTAGTAAACTCCATGCAAATGGGGAGCCCATAGTTAGTATTCAATATGTGTTAGCTGCTATTATTCATTCTAGCCTCACTGAATGATTGTGATTTCTTCCAGTTTCTGGAAAACTGCAATACATTTCATGCCCATATGTATTCCCAATGTCTTTTCTGCCTGGATGGCCCACTCCCCTTTTTTTTTCCACTAGATGATTCTTATGCATATGTCAAAACTCAGCTCAAGGGCCTATTCTAGAAAGCTTCCCTTGAATTTCCAGCCTGCTTAGACATTTTTTTCTGAGTATCTTTCTATCGTAACATTCATTACCAAAATTTGCCAAAATTATTAATTTACTCTTCTCTCTTGATTGGGAGCTCCTTAGTAAGAGGAGCTACAGTTACTTTGACCTTGTTTCCTCAGTATATGCAGAAAGAGAAAAACTAAGTTCATCCAGGGAACCTCCTGCCTGCTTTTAATTGATAGTAGCATAACAATGTCTAATACTCTTGGCAAATAATACCCTTATTCTGATTATTCTTTCCCATGTGAGAGTTAACTCTAAAAACTGAATTTGGTGTAATTTTCACTTACTTTTCCAAATATTGTAATAAAACTTAAGAATAATAGATTTTTAAAAACACCCTCAGATCTTTCTAGAATAAAGTACTGTTATGAACTTATAGAAGGAGCATCTTAACTCTCAGGTCAAGGAAATTTATTTTCTACCAGTTCAGGAACCACATCAGAATAGAAGCTGGTTGATTAGTGGTGAACATGTATAGAAGAAGAAAGAGGAAGTAGCCATTGTCTTTACTCTTTTAAAAAAAGTGTGGGACTCAGAGTTAGGAAGGAAGGAAATAAAAAATAAAATAAACCCTTATTGGGACCCTACTATGCTCTAGTCAGCATGCTAAGTGTTTCCATATATAGTTGTTTTTGAACTCACAAATCATCTTAACAGGTGGTTTAATTTAGGTGTTTCCTGCAAAGAAACTGAGACTCAAGATATAAAATAACTTCTTAAAATCACACAGGTAGCTAGAAGCAACATCAGAATTTAACATGAAGTCATGGCACACTTTTAAGAATTTATCTTTCCAAGCATTACATCTTTCAAAAAAACCCTTCTCTCTAATAGTTACAACCGGATGATAGGAATATGAGTTATTTAAAGTCTTCTCATAGTTTTCTACAGTGAACATATACAGCTTTTACAATTAAAAATTACATATTTTTTTTAAAAATGCAATTCCCTTAGATCAATAGAAGTGCCAGGGGATTATATTCCTTTGAACAGCTAAGTGTTAATTAGAAGAATCTTTATTTTTGATTAATGTGCAGTAGCATATAGAACTCAGGCAATTTCCCCAAATCTTTACTATTAGTTATCAAACAAGCCTCCTATATAACCTGTTTCTCAGCACAGATGTCTGTTCTCCTGTGCTTCTAATTTCATGCCCTCAAAGCCCTCTGCGGGCTTTGATGTGGGGTGGCAGGGTGACCTACAACCAACCTGCCATGTCTAGGGGAGTCTTCCGACCCTCTGAGCCACAGTTTCCTCATTTGAAAATGGAGATTAGGATACTCACCTTGAAGCCTCTGGGAGAATTGGAGGAGTTGATTATGGGTCCAGCACATGATAGAGGAGCTATAGCAGAGCAGCAGTGGCAGCAGTGGGAGATGGTCCAGCAAGATGCTTGGGAGAATGTCTGTGGCCCCATCATCTGCATGATAATTCCAGCTCTGCTACTCGTCATGTGACCTTGAGCAAATTACTTAACTTCCCTGTACCTCAGCTTCCTCACCTCTAAAATGGAGATAAATATTTATAGAGTTGATATAAGGAATAAAGTAAGTAATTCACATAAAGCACTAAGAACGGTGTCTGGCACCTAGTTTGCTAGTAGTAACTAGTAGAAGTAAGAGTATAGGAGCCATTATTTGGGACCGTTATAATGAAAACTAGTGTAAGAACTTCAGAATCATTTGTTCTGCAATTTATGGGTCGCCTACCAGGGGATATATGATTTGATTATATCACGAGTGCACCACACCTACCGTCTCGTTGTGGTTTCTTCTTTGTCTTTGGATGTAGAATATCTTTTTTGGTAGGTTCAAGTCTTTTGTATCATTGGTTGTTCAGAAGTTAGTTGTGATTTTTGTGTTCTCGTAAGAGGAGATGAGCTCAAGGTCCTTCTACTCTGCCATCATGTCCTGTGGTCAAGAAATAATTTTCTAATAATCACATCTTTTAAATTTTCCACTCAGTCTGGGATGAACTGGAGTTGCTCTGGAGAGATGTCTCCAGAATCATTTTTTCATTCATTTTGTATTTACTGAGACTTGACTTCAGGCAGGCATCTCTCTGTGCCCCACAGAGATGGTAGAAAATCAGAGCTTCCATTTCAGTGAGAGAGAAAGAGGGAATGAGAGATGAACAAATCCATAAAACAGACGTTGTAGCCCCTCTTCGGAAACAGAATGGATTCCCACCCACAAGTTGGTTCCGATATTGAAACTGATGATGCCACACATACACCAACAAAGTATGAAATGATTTATTAATATTAGTCATGTAATAAGGCTCTCTGGGGAGATTAGGGCAGGCCTCCCAAGCTGTTCTGAAGTGGTTTGAGAAAGTCAGGAAATGGTTTGGAGTTTTCACAGTGGGTAGGGAGTAAGCATGGGGTGAGGGTCTCTGTGCACAGGTAGAGGTTTATATGGTTTGAACCTCTCACCAATGCCAAAGGAGGGCATACCCAGGCTTCCTCATCAGCTTGCCTAGAAGTGGGGCAGAAGAGGGAGGAATGAGGCTTAAAAGTTGTCAGCCAACATGAAAAAATGGAGTCAGACTCTTTATTACACCAGACAATTTCAGAGAGTTGTGAGTTCTAGTTTTAAAATATAGGGGCTTCCCTGGTGGCGCAGTGGTTGGGAGTCCGCCTGCCGATGCAGGGGACACGGGTTCGAGCCCTGGTCTGGGAAGATCCCACATGCCGCGGAGCAACTGGGCCCGTGAGCCACAATTGCTGAGCCTGTGTGTCTGGAGCCTGTGCTCCGCAACAAGAGAGGCCACGACGGTGAGAGGCCTGTGCACCGCGATGAAGAGTGGCCCCCGCTTGCCGCAGCTGGAGAAAGCCCTCGCACAGAAACGAAGACCCAACGCAGCCAAAAATAAATAAATAAATAAATAAATAAAATTAAAAAAAAAAAAAAAATATAGGTTAACGCAGTGAAAATGGCCTGGAGTATGTAGGGAAAGGCGACATGAGGATAGGTCAGTTTCAGCTAGGAAGGTCAGACACAGCTTCTCTGAAGAGGGGACATTTGAGTTGAGTCCTGAGTGATAAGATCAAAAGCTAGTCATTCAGAAGGGAGTGGCATGCAAAAGTCACAGAGGGGGACATGGGCTTACCAGAGTGAAGTGAAGAGAGATGAAGATGTAAGAGAATGGAGTGCGATAGCTGAGACTCAGTATGGGTGATGATGATGGTGATGGTCAGGATGACTACCATTATGTTTATGGTATATCCGATTGCTATGTTCAAATGTCTGAAGCGCTGTTTTATGGAAGAGAGGAATCTGTATGGCCCTGGCAGGAATGACGCTACAAAGAAGTGAATTTCTTGTGTTCAATATAAGAACGTCTTTGTGGACTGCGAGAGCACATCTTTAAGAGGTAACGAGCTCCCTGTTGCTGGTGGTGTGTCAAGAGAGCCTGGATGCCACTGGCAGAGAAGATGCTATCTGAGGGCTGGGAGAGCTGGACCAAGTGGCCTGAAAGGCCATTACATTGCTATCAGCTCTGAGTCTGATCTTCAGGGAAAGAGGCCCTGGAAGAGGTGGATAGGACACTTCAGAGAAGAATGTGGAGAAAGTGTGCCTTTCTATCATTGTTACCAACGCTGGCTAATGCTGGTTTCTTTCTAAGCACAGATATCTCACTAGCTATGGGGATTTCTGTTTAAACATTGCTGATTGAAGCCCTGCTCTAGTTAGTGGCTTATTTGCATGTCAAATTAGGGTTCAAAGAAATGCAAATATGAAAGCTTATTTGCTCAGATAAATTTGCTTTAGTAACCTGGAGGAAATCATAGGGTTTAAAATACTCAAACTGAAATTAATGGATGACTTTGGCCTCTCAGCTCTCCTTTACCTCACCTTTGGCCTTTTCTTTCCCTGTTTCAATTCACTTATATTCCACAAACATTTAGGATACCTTTTGTGTGGAAGGCACGGTGAGCAGAAGTATCCAGAAGCAGTTAAGTCAAGACCTTTGCCCTCTGCTAGAGGAACCGGGCACAAGGAAAAGAGTGGTGTAATCATAGAGATACAAATAAACAACGAATAATTAAGCAAACAAGCAAATAAGTAAATAAGTAAATGTTAAGTGTGATAATAGAGATACAAATGTGCAACAAAATAAGCAAACAAGCAAATAAGTAAACATAAAAAGTAAACAAGCAAATAAGTAAATGACACTTACTGTATGTCTGCCCCTTGTGCCAGGGACTTTGGAAGCAAAGAAGCTTTATTTTGACGACCTGGAGAAATCAGAGAAATAATTAATCAAACTTGTATTTGCTTCCTCCCCTTCTCCACCTTTGACTAAGGCTGCAAACTCCTTGAGCAAGAAATCATTTCTCATTCATCTTGCTATTACCAAGGACTGACACTTAGTAGGGTTCTCAATAAATAATTCTCGAATAGATGGATGAATACATAAGTTAGTAGCATTTGAGATGGACTCCAACTCTGGGTAGCATTTCCATAGGGCGAGGTGTTGGGAAAAGCGTTCTGATAAAAACTACTCGTTAAGCAAAGGATTAGATGTGTGGAAATAGAAGTTGATGTTTACAGCAGTCCAAACGGTCCAACGTGGTGCTTTATTAGCTGCGTGAAAGGAGCAGTGGGAGAAAGAGCAGAGAGAAAGCTGGAGCCTTCTTGAGGGACTTGGAGAATTATGGCGAAGAGTTTGAACTCCATTCTGTAGGAGATTGGCAGCCATTAGAAGTTTCTGAGCAATCAGATGACAAGATCAGAGGAGTATAGCTTTTTTCTTCTCTACTTGTCATTGTAGAAGCCGTAGCTGTCATTAGTGATTAAAGGACCATCTAGTGAGAGATCAAGTTTTAGAGAAAGTTGAAACAGCAGTTACCTTGCGGGGGTGTGAATACGCCTTTATGTATTTATGAATTAGCAGGTTCAAGAAAGTCTTATGTCTCATGAATATCGCTGATATGACCTCTTTTTCTCTCCCTTCCTGACTGTCATGCCCTATGTAGTTTTTCTTTAGACTCTTTGGTATTAACGTGTACATCTTAAATTGTTGTCTGGAGGAAGTCTAACCTCACACCATGTCTGATGAGAAGTCTTCCTCATTGGTCCCAATATCCAGTCTCCAGTGTTTGCCTGAAGCCCCCCTTTCCTGCATCGGGCACAGTAGCCCATAGGCTGGACACTTCCCAGGAGCAATCTAGTTAATTATCCAGCTCTCCCTGCCTTCAAGAAGGAGAGGACTATTGACCTTCAGGATCCAGCTGGTACCAGTACTTTGCTTCATATATTATATGTTGCTTTGAGCTTTGAACACCAGCCATGTCCTTGGTTCTGAGGAAATGAAGGGGATAGTCATGATGGTCATAAGCTAACAAAGCTCACTCTCTCCCTAAATAAGTCAAATTACTCCAGTATCATTGCCTTGTAATTTCTTACCCTTTTACTATTGCAGGGAAAGTCTAAGTTACCTCTTGAAATCAATGCCTAAGTGTCCGAACATACTGCTACAGGGCTTGATTTTTAACCAAGGGCTGATAGGAAATTGAGTTTTTGGTTGTTTTCTGCATTATTTTGTTTTGTGTTTTTCTTTTCCTTCTCACAATAATCTCAGCATGGTTGGGTGATTTTCTTGGTGCCTGAAGAGAGATGAACCTAGGTTTACATCCTTTCATGAGAAAATTTTACAGCATGATGGTTCAAAGGAACTGATAGTTAAATAGATAATGATAATAAAAGCAAGTTACAATGTGCCAGGCGCAATCTTAGATACCTTATACATAATAACTCGATCTTTATTTTTTTTTTACGTCTTTATTGGAGTATAATTGCTCTACAATAGTGTGTTAATTTCTGCTTTATAACAAAGTGAATCAGCTATACATATACATATATCCCCGTATCCCCTCCCTCTGTGTCTCCCTCCCACCCTCCCTATCCCACCCCTCTAGGTGGTCACAAAGCACCGAGCTGATCTCCCTGTGCCATGCAGCTGCTTCCCACTAGCTATCTATTTTACATTTGGTAGTATATATATGTCCATGCCACTCTCTCACTTCGTCCCAGCTTACCCTTCCCCCTCCCCGTGTCCTCAAGTCCATTCTCTACGTCGGCGTCTTTATTCCTGTCCTGCCCCTAGGTTCTTCAGAACCACTTTTTTTTTTTTTTTTTTTAGATTCCATATATATGTGTTAGCATACGGTATTTGTTTTTCTCTTTCTGACTTACTTCACTCTGTATGACAGACTCTAGGTCCATCCACCTCACTACAAATAACTCAATTTCATTTCTTTTTATGGCTGAGTAATATTCCATTGTATATACATGCCACATCTTCTTTATCCATTCATCTGTCGATGGACACTTAGGTTGCTTCCATGTCCTGGCTTTTGTAAATAGAGCTGCAATGAACATTGTGGTACATGACTCTTTTTGAACTATGGTTTTCTCAGGGTATACGCCCAGTAGTGGGATCGCTGGGTTGTATGGTAGTTCTATTTTTAGTTTTTTAAGGAACCTCCATACTGTTCTCCATAGTGGCTGTTATCAACTTACATTCCCACCAACAGTACAAGAGGGTTCCCTTTTCTCCACACCCTCTCCAGCATTTATTATTTGTAGATTTTCTGATGATGGCCATTCTGACTGATGTGAGGTCATACCTCATTGTAGTTTTCATCTGCATTTCTCTAATGATTAGTGATGCTGAGCATCCTTTCATGTGTTTGTTGGCGATCTGTATATTTTCTTTGGAGAAATGTCTATTTAGGTCTTCTGCCCATTTTTGGATTGGGTTGTTCGTTTTTTTGTTATTGAGCTGCATGAGTTGCTTGTAAATCTTGGAGATTAATCCTTTGTCAGTTGCTTCATTTGCAAATATTT
Source organism: Balaenoptera musculus (assembly GCF_009873245.2). Lineage (NCBI taxonomy): Eukaryota > Metazoa > Chordata > Mammalia > Artiodactyla > Balaenopteridae > Balaenoptera > Balaenoptera musculus. The sequence goes on along the minus strand of NC_045785.1, from coordinate 48,655,780 downwards.
TCTCCCATTCTGAGGGCTGTCTTTTCGTCTTGTTTATGGTTTCCTTTGCTGGGCAAAAGCTTTTAAGTTTCATTAGGTGCCATTTGTTTATTTTTGTTTTTATTTCCATTTCTGTAGGAGGTGGGTCAAAAAGGATCTTGCAGTGATTTATGTCATAGAGCATTCTGCCTATGTTTTCCTCTAAGAGTTTTATACTGTCTGACCTTACATTTAGGTTTTTAATCCATTTTGAGTTTATTTTTGTGTATGGTGTTAGGGAGTGTTCTAATTTCATTCCTTTACATGGAGCTGTCCAGTTTCTCCAGCACCACTTATTGAAGAGACTGTCTTTTCTCCACTGTATATTCTTGACTCTTTTATCAAAGATAAGGTGACCATATGTACATGGGTTTATCTCTGGGCTTTCTATCCTGTTCCATTGATCTATATTTCTGTTTTTGTGCCAGTACCATACTGTCTTGATTACTGTAGCTTTGTAGTATAGTTGGAAGTCCAGGAGCCTGATTACTCCAGCTCCGTTTTTCTTTCTCAAGATTGCTTTGGCTGTTTGGGGTCTTTTGTGTTGCCATACAAATTGTGAAATTTTTTGTTCTAGTTCTGTGAAAAATGCCATTCGTAGTTTGATAGGGATTGCACTGAATCTGTACATTGCTTTGGGTAGTATAGTCATTTTCCCAATGTTGATTCTTCCAATCCAAGAACATGGTATATCTCTCCATCTGTTTGTATCATCTTTAATTTCTTTCATCAGTGTCTTATAGTTTTCTGCATACATGTCTTTTTTCTCCTCAGGTAGGTTTATTCCTAGGTATTTTATTCTTTTTGTTGCAATGGTATATGGGAGTGTTTCCTTAATTTCTCTTTCAGATTTTTCATCATTAGTGTATAGGAATACAAGAGTTTTCTGTGCATTAATTTTGTATTCTGCTACTTTACCAAATTCATTGATTAGCTCTAGTAGTTTTCTGGTAGCATCTTTAGGATTCTCTATGTATAGTATCATGCCACCTGTAAACAGTGACAGCTTTACTTCTTCTTTTCTGATATGTATTCCTTTTATTTCTTTTCCTTCTCTGATTGCTCTGGCTAAAACTTCCAAAGCTAAGTTGAATAATAGCAGTGAGAGTGGGCAACCTTGTCTTGTTCCTGATCTTAGAGGAAATGGTTTCAGTTTTTCACCATTGAGAACGATGTTGGCTGTGGGTTTGTCATATGTAGCCTTTATTATGTTGAGGTAAGTTCCCTCTATGCCTACTTTCTGGAGGGTTTTTTTTTTTATCATAAATGGGTGTTGAATTTTGTTGAAAGCTTTTTCTGCATCCATTGAGATGATCATATGGTTTTTCTCCTTCAATTTGTTAATATGGTTTATCACATTGATTGATTTGTGTGTATTGAAGAATTCTTGCATTCCTGGGATACACCCCACTTGATCATGGTGTATGATCTTTTTAATGTGCTATTGGATTCTGTTTGCTAGTATTTTGTTGAGGATTTTTGCATCTATGTTCATCAGTGATATTGACCTATAGTTTTCTTTCTTTGTGACATCTTTGTCTGGTTTTGGTATCAGGCTGATGGTGGCCTTGTAGAATGAGTTTTGGAGTGTTCCTCCCTCTGCTATATTTTGGAAGAGTTTGAGAAGGATAGGTGTTAGCTCGTCTCTAAATGTTTGATAGAATTCACCTGTGAATCCATCTGGTCCTGGGCTTTTGTTTGTTGGAAGATTTTAAATCACAGTCTCAATTTCAGTGCTTGTGATTGGTCTGTTGATATTTTCTATTTCTTCCTGGTTCAGTCTCAGAAAGTTGTGCTTTTCTAAGAATTTGTCCATTTCTTCCAGGTTGTCCATTTTATTGGTATAGAGTTGCTTGTAGTAATCTCTCATGATCCTTTATATTTCTGCAGTGTCAGTTGTTACTTCTCCTGTTTCATTTCTAATTCTATAGATTTGAGTCTTCTCCCTTTTTTTCTTGATGAGTCTGGCTAATGGTTTATCAATTTTGTTTATCTTCTCAAAGAACCAACTTTTAGTCTTATTCATCTTTGCTATCGTTTCCTTCATTTCTTTTTCATTTATTTCTGATCTGATCTTTATGATTTCTTTCCTTCTGCTAACTTTGGGGTTTTTGGTTCTTCTTTCTCTAATTACTTTAGGTGTAAGGTTAGGTTGTTTATTTGAGATGTTTCCTCTTTCTTGAGGTAGGGTTGTACTGCTATAAACTTCCCTCTTAGAACTGCTTTTGCTGTGTCCCATAGGTTTTGGGTTGTCGTGTTTTCATTCTCATTTGTTTCTAGGTATTTTTTGATTTCCTCTTTGATTTCTTCAGTGATCTCTTGGTTATTAAGTAGTGTACTGTTTAGCCTCCATGTGTTTGTATTTTTTACAGTTTTCTTCCTGTAATTGATATCTAGTCTCATAGCATTGTGGTTGGAAAAGATACTTGATATGATTACAGTTTTCTTAAATTTACCGAGGCTTGATTTGTGACCCAAGATATGATCTATCCTGGAGAATGTTCCATGAGCACTTGAGAAGAAAGTGTATTCTGCTGTTTTTGGATGGAATGTCCTATAAATATCAATTAAGTCCATTTTGTTTAATGTATCATTTAAAGCTTGTGTTTCCTTATTTATTTTCATTTTGGATGATCTGTCCATTGCTGAAAGTGGGGTGTTAAAGTCCCCTACTAGTATTGTGTTACTGTTGATTTCCCCTTTTATGGCTGTTAGCATTTCCCTTATGTATTGCGGTGCTCCTATGTTGGGTGCATAAATATTTACAATTGTTATATCTTCTTCTTGGATTGATTCCTTGATCATTATGTAGTGTCCTTCTTTGTCTCTTGTAATAGTCTTTATTTTAAAGTCTATTTTGTCTGATATGAGAATTGCTACTCCAGCTTTCTTTTGATTTCCATTTGCATGGAATATCTTTTTCCATCCCCTGACTTTCAGTCTGTATGTGTCTCTAGGTCTGAAGTGGGTCTCTTGTAGACAGCATATATATGGGTCTTGTTTTTGTATCCATTCAGCCAGTCTATGTCTTTTGGTGGGAGCATTTATTCCATTTACATTTAAGGTAGTTATCGATATGTATGTTCCTATTACCATTTTCTTACTTGTTTTGGGTTTGTTATTGTAGGTGTTTTCCTTCTCTTGTGTTTCCTGCCTAGAGAAGTTCCTTTAGCATTTGCTGTAGAGCTGGTTTGGTGGTGCTGAATTCTCTTAGCTTTTGCTTGTCTGTAAAGGTTTAAATTTCTCCGTCGAATCTGAATGAGATCCTTGCTGGGAAGAGTAATCTTGGTTGTAGGTTTCTCCCTTTCATCACTTTAAATATGTCCTGCCACTGCCTTCTGGCTTGCAGAGTTTCTGCTGAAAGATCAGCTGTTAACTTTATGGGGAATCCCTTGTGTGTTATTTGTTGTTTTTCCCTTGCTGCTTTTAATATTTTTTCTTTGTGTTTAATTTTTGATAGTTTGATTAATATGTATCTTGGCATGTTTCTCCTTGGATTTATCCTGTATGGGACTCTCTGCGCTTCCTGGACTTGATTGACTATTTCCTTTCCCATATTAGGGAGTTTTGGACTGTAATCTCTTCAAATATTTTCTCAGTCCCTTTCTTTTTCTCTTCTTCTTCTGGGACCCCTATAATTCGAATGTTGGTGCGTTTAATGTTGTCCCAGAGGTCTCTGAGACTGTCCTCAATTCTTTTCATTCTTTTTTCTTTATTCTGCTCTGCAGTAGTTATTTCCACTATTTTATCTTCAGGTCACTTATCTGTTCTTCTGCCTCAGGTATTCTGCTATTGATTCCTTCTGAAGAATTTGTAATTTCATTTATTGTGTTTTTCATCATTGTTTGTTTGCTCTTTAGTTATTCTAGGTCCTTGTTAAACATTTCTTGTATTTTCTCCATTCTATTTTCAAGATTTTGGATCCTCTTTACTATCATTACTCTGAATTCCTTTTCAGGTAGACAGCGTATTTCCTCTTCATTTGTTTGGTGTGGTGGGTTTTTGCCTTGCTCCTTCTTCTGCTGTGTGTTTCTCTGTCTTCTCATTTTGCTTAACTTACTATGTTTGGAGTCTCCTTTTCCCAGCCTGCAGGTTCGTAGTTCCCATTGATTTTGGTATCTGCCCCCAGTGGCTAATGTTGGTTCAGTGGGTTGTGTAGGCTTCCTGGTGGAGGGGACTGGTGCCTGTGTTCTGGTGGGTGTGTCTGGATCTTGTCTTTCTGGTGGGCAGGACCGCGTCTGGTGGTGTGTTTTGGGGTGTCTATGAACTTAGTATGATTTTAGGCAGCCTCTCTGCTAATGGGTGGGGTTGTGTTCCTGTCTTGCTAGTTGTTTGGCATGGGGCATCCAGCACTGTAGCTTGCTGGTCGTTGAGTGGAGCTGGGTCTTAGTGTTGAGATGGAGATCTCTGGGAGAGCTTTGGTCGTCTGATATTACGTGGAGCTGGGAGGTCTCTGGTGGACCAATATCCTGAACTCGGCTCTTCCACGTCAGAGACACAAGCCTGACACCTGGCCAGAGCACCAAGACCCTGTCAGCCACACAGCTCAGAAGAAAAGGGAGAAAAAAAGAAAGAAAGAAGAAATAAAATAAATTTATCAAAATAAAAATTATTAAAAATTTAAAAATTAAAAAGTAATAAAAAAAGAAAGACGAAAACAACCAAACCAAAAAACAAATCCACCAATGATAACAAGTGCTAAAAACTATACTAAAAAAACAAACAAACAAACAAAACCAGACAGACCGAACCCTAGGACAAATGGTAAAAGCAAAGCTATACAAATAAAATCACACAAAGAAGCATACACATACACACTCACAGAAAGAGAAAAAGGAAAAAAATATATATCTATATATTAAAAAAAGGGAAGAGAGCAACCAAATCAATAAACAAATCTACCAATGATAATAAACTCTAAATACTGAACTAAGATAAACATAAAGCCAGAAACAAACTAGATGCAGAAAGGAAACCCCAAGTCTACAGTTGCTCCCCATGTCCACTGCCTCAATTTTGGGATGATTCATTGTCTATTCAGGTATTCCACAGATGCAGGTACATCAAGTTGATTGTGGAGTTTAATCCGCTGCTCCTGAGGCTGCTGGGAGAGGTTTCCCTTTCTCTTCTTTGTTCGTACAGCTCCTGGGGTTCAGCTTTGGATTTGGCCCTGCCTTTGCATGTAGGTCGCCTGAGGGCGTCTGTTCTTCGCTCAGACAGGACGGGGTTAAAGGAGCAGCTGCTTCGGGGGCTCTGGCTCACTCAGGCCGCGGGGAGGGTGGGGTACAGAGGAGGCGGGGCGAGCCTGCGGCGAGAGGCCGGCGTGACGTTGCACCAGCCTGAGGTGCGCTGTGCGTTCTCCCGGGGAAGTTGTCCCTGGATCACGGGACGCTGGCAGTGGCGGGCTGCACAGGCTCCCAGGAGGTGAGGCGTGGAGAGTGACCTGTGCTCACACACAGGCTTCTTGGTGGCGGCAGCAGCAGCCTTAGCGTCTCCTGCCCGTCTCTGGGGTCCGCGCTGATAGCCGCGGCTCGCGCCTGTCTCTGGAGTTCGTTTAGGCGGCGCTCTGAATCCCCTCTCCTCGCGCACCAGGAAACAGAGGCAAGAAAAAGTCTCTTGCCCTTTCGGCAGCTGCAGACTTTTTCCCGGACTCCCTCCCGGCTAGCACCGAAGCCCGAGCCTCAGCTCCCAGCCCCGCCCGCCCCGGCGGCTGAGCAGACAAGCCTCTCGGGCTGGTGAGTGCTACTCAGAACGGATCCTCCGTGCGGGAATCTCTCCGCTTTGCCCTCCGCACCCCTGTGGCTGCGCTCTCCTCCGTGGCTCCGAAGCTTCCCCCCTCTGCCACCCACAGTCTCTGCCCACGAAGGGGCTTCCTAGTGTGTGGAAACCTTTCCTCCTTCACAGCTCCCTCCCACTGGTGCAGGTCCCGTCCCTATTCTTTTGTCTCTGTTGTTTCTTTTTTCTTTTGCTCTACCCAGGTACGTGGGGAGTTTCTTGCCTTTTGGGAAGTCTGAGGTCTTCTGCCAGCGATCAGTAGGTGTTCTGTAGGAGTTGGTCCACATGTAGATGTATTTCTGATGTATTTGTGGGGAGGAAGGTGATCTCCACGTCTTACTCCTCTGCTATCTTGAAGGTCTCCTAGCTCAATCTTTAAAACTGCCCTATGTAAGAAATACTTTTATCATACATAATTTACAAATGAGGAAACTGAGGCACAGAGAGGTCTGGTTCCTCATCCAAGATGACAAATTAATAGGAATGGGGCTAGCATTCAAGCCCAGACAATCTGGATCTAGCATACCATTCTCTGTACTATTCAGTATTGCCAGCTCTTTGATCCGACTTTTATTGTCTCAGTAACTTCCCCCCAGAAGCATTAACTTCATACTGATGTACTTGGTCTGCTGGTGTCCAAATTGTTTGGAAGTTCAAATTATTCTTTTAGTCAGTGCACACTTATTGAACACCAGCTAGGTGCCAGGCACTATTTTAGGCTCTAGATATACATCAGTTTTACTGATTCCATGGAGTTTACATTCTAGTTTTGGGGAAACGACAGTAAGCAAAAACAACAAGGAAAATAAACGTAGATCTTTATTAGGTCAGATGGTAATACGTTTGATGGAGAAAAGCCAAGAAAGGAAGAAGATGGGGAGTGACAGTCGTGGCTGTTGGGAAAGGCCTCACTGAGAGAGTGACGTTGTATTAGGACTTGAAGGTAGGAGTGGAGTGGGACGTGCATAATCTGAGGGGAGAGACAGTCAGGCATAAATAAGAACAAGTATGAAAGTTCCAGGGCAGGACTGTGGGAGGGTTGAGGCACAGCAAATATGCCAGTATGGCAGGAGTGAAGTGAGAGCTTCACTGGTAACAAGATGGAAAAATAAGCATAGAGTTTATAGTCAGACAAACCAGTGCTTACACCTGAGCTCAGCCACTGGTTGTGTCATCTTTGCAAGTCATGAATGCTTTGAGCTTTAGTTTTCTCATCTGCAAAATGGGAATACCATGTTGCTGTCAGGAACAAATGAGAAAGTATAGCAAGCCTGGCACAGAAATGGGAGATGCAGCCCTGGTCTGTCCTGTCTTTGTGGGTGTTCCCACAGACAGCCCCCGTTTTGCCATCTACAAAGATGGGTCGCACCCCAGGAGGCAGGAGCCCACAGGCTCCACTGTCTCATGACGCCATCCAATCACCATGCCCCAGGCACACACCAGGCATCTCATTTACCTCCTCGTTTCCTTCCGACAGTCCACCGCGAAAGCTGGGGTCCAGGCGGTGCTTCCAGCAAGATTGTGCCACTGGCTGCCAAGCAAAGAACGCCTTGAGCTGTTACAAACAAACAAAGAAAAGCAGTTTCCAAGATGTAGGCCTTTTGTTTGTGTGAACAGGGACATGAGCAAACACCGGCATGTTTCAGTTTGAAATAGCTTCTGGAGTAATTGCTGGCAGTGTGTTCCCTAATTATATAATGTCTCTCTTCTTTGGCAGTGACCTTGGTATTGTCTTTGGTGTGAAAAGCATCCAGTCTGGGACTCCACACACTTAGCCCGCTTAGCTATTTTGTGTACCTCCTTCTTGGAGCCATCCAAATGGATTTCTTTCTTTTGCTCTTTTCCTTCCTGGCTGTTAATATGTATTATTAGGTTCAGAAAGTGTTCGATAAACTTGTGGATGACAAATTTATTTGTTCCACAAATATTTCTTAAACACCGGTTCTGTTCCTAGTGGGGTTCTAGATCCTGCGGATGTTCAGAGCTGCTCTCAGAAAGGTTGGGAGAGACAGCTATGTAAGAAATTACAATGCAAGAAGGTATAAGCTGTAGCTCAGTGCTGAAGAATATGACCTTTGGAATTAGACAGACTTGGGTTTGAATCTCTGGTTCTGCCTTAGTTTGTGACCTTGGACAAGCTGCTTAAATTCTCTGGGACTCAGTTTTATCATCTGTATAATGGAGGGCATATTTCCTATCTCCTAGTGAGGTTGTATATTTTGAGTTAGACAATATTTTTAAAACACTTGGCACTGCATGTGGAGTGATGCTCGATAAACAGGAGTGAGTGTTATTATTACTAGTGCTGTGATAGAGGTGGGGACAAAAAGCATGAAGGCACAGAAGGAGGAGTGACCACCTCCCAGAGGAACAGAAACACAGAGGAGGTGCTTTTTAGGATGAATCTGGACGACAAAAGTAGCTTTGCCAAGCAGACAGAGAAAGGAGAGGTATCCGAAATGGCTGGGTGGAGGTCTGGAGATGAGAACGTGTCATCAGTTCATTTAACAAATATTTATTGAGCTGCTACCATGTGCTAGGCATTGGACTAAGTGTTAGGACTCTACAAAGATTATGGCAAAGTCTTGCCCTCATGGAACTTACATTTGTCAATGGAAGACAGGCCATAAACTAGAAAAAAAATGAGGTAATTAATAAACAGTGAATAACTTGTGATAATGTCTATGAAGGAAATAAACGGAGGAATATCAAATAGAGCACTTGCACATTATGGTATTATTTTAGCGAAGGTGGTCATGGGAGGGGTCTCTGAAAAAGGGACAATTAAGCTGAGCCCTAAAGGATAGAATGAGGCAGCCATGGAAAGAGTTGATGAAGGGCATTTCAGGCAGAGGAAACAGCAAATACAAAGACCCAGAGGTAGGAGGGGGCTCGCTGGGTTTAATCAACAGCAAGAAGATCCTTGTGGATGAAACATCATGGGCTGGAAGAATGGCATTTGTTGGGGCCTGGGAGGTAGGCAGAAGCTTGTTTTTATTTTGTTTTTGTTTTTACCAGTGGTAAGCAATGGTAAGGGTTTCCAGCATGGAAGGGACACAATCAGATTTATATTTATTTGGTGGACTTCCTGGCTGCCATGTGGAACATAGGTTTTGGGGGAGTAGAGTTATGTAGAAAACCAGTTAGGGAGTATTGCAGTCATCCATGGTTTTTGTTTTGCTTTTAAGAGGGGAGACAGGAGAGCCTGTTTTCTAGGCAATGGTGATGAACTAGTAGAATGGGAGGTTAATGATGCCAGAGGAAAAGTTTAGGTCTGAAGGTTGTTGCAAACAGTCGAACTAGGTTGGCTAGTGGAATTGAAGTGGAGATAGATTTGGGAAGTTCAACCAATAGAGTTTGATTAGATTGGGGCAGAGAGAGTGTGAAAAGAGGGAGAAATCAAGCATGACTCCAAGGGGTTTTGCTTAAGCAAAAAGGTACCATTTACTGAGATGAGGAAGACTGGAGAAGAACTGGCTTGGGTGGCTATGAGGAGCTTCACTGAAGACATATTATATTTGAGACATCTAGTAGAAAACTCAATGATATCTAGAGCTCAGGATATTATTTTGTGCTGGAAATAGAAACTTAGGGATCACTAGCATTTAGATGGTACTTACAGCCATGGTGAGCTCACTCAGGGAGAATGTGTGGATAGAGAAGATGCAAGAGTCCCAGGATTCGGGAGAGGAAGAGGAGGAACCAGCCAAGGAGATGAAGAAGGAGAGGCTGGTGAAGTTAGAGGGAAACCAGGGGTGCTGAAACTGTGTAAGCCAAGAGAGGAGAGCAATTCAAGGAGGCAGTGGTCAGGTCTAGAATCCCACCCACAGGTAAAATGAGTATAGAGAGGTGGCCATTGGATTTGGCAACATGGAGGGTACTGGTGGCCTTGGGAGTGGTGAAGATGGAGGCCAACTTGGAATGGGCTAGAAATATGAATGGGAAAGGGAACTTCACTTGCATCTTTAGGGCTTTTGTTGTTTTTGCTTTTAAATGGGAGATATGAGAGCATGTTTGGTGGATGACTAATGATGCAAAGGAGAGAGATTATGTGTAAAAGACAAAAGTCCTTGGCAAGGGAGAAGGGAGGGGCCTCAGAGGTGGGTGGTGGGGTCTGGCTCTGATAGGTGTAGAGACACTGCACCCATGGGAGCAGGAGGAAAGGCACAGAGCACAGGTGCAGAGAGTTGAGGGGGGTTTTGTAACACTGAGGTGGGAATGTGACAGAATGCTATGGCAGCATCTATTTGCAGTGAAGTATGAGGTGAGGTCATCAGCTAAGAGGGTGAGGGTGTGAGCAGGGACTCTGGGAGGCGTGAGGAGAATGAAAAGGTATGGAATGGCTGTCTCCAAGAATGGGAAAGTCAGTGTGCTGGGGAAGGAGTGAGTAGAGTTGGGACTAGGTCACACATCTCTGACTCCTGATCTAGAATGGGTGCTACTCTCCCAGCACTCTTCTCGTTCACTTCAGAATTTCACTGAGTTCCACGTGTGGTCCTTTGACATTGTAGGCCCACAATAAATGTTTGCTGAGTGTTCTGTACAGGGGATGGCAGTGCTGTTTTAAGGAAAAAGAGGAAGGAGACTAAGACTCATTGAGCATATGTTATAGGTTAAGCACTATGTCAGGCACTTCATCTCTAGTATCCTAGAATGAGGTCTTAGCGATGAGAAAACTGAGGATCAAAGAAGTTAAATAATACATTCACAAGCACTCAATATGTGTGGGTGTGTTTTGTATGTGTATCTACATATATAAATGTATATAGATGTATGTGAACATACATGCACAGAGACACACATGCACAATGCACATGTACACACACACACACACTTATTCTTATTTCCTAATAAGATTCTGTCTCTGCCTCAAGGAATTTATAATCTAGGAATCTAATCAAAGAGAGAAATTTTATACATAAATTAATAGAGCAGGGGTCAGCAAAGTACAGTCTATGGGTCAAATCCAGCCCACCATCTGACTGGTTTTTATAAATAAAGTTTTATTGCAACACAACCATGATCATTTGTTTCCATATTGTTGTTGGCTGCTTCTGCACTACACCTACAGAACTGAATGGTTTCAACAGTGTCTGTATGGCCCACAAAGCCTAAAATGTTTATCTGGCCCTTTATAAAAAAGAGTTTGCCAACCCATAAGATCAAGTACAAGGAAAAAGGTGCTAAGATTGAGAACATGCAACCATTTCTTTTGGAAGTGATCAAGAACTGCTTCAAGAAAGCAATGGCACTTGATTTCCCTCTTAACAGATTCACTCCTTCCTTCCACAAAGATTTTTTAGCATTTCCTATGTGCCAGGCACTATTCTAGGTGCTGAGGATACAACACTGAACAACATGGATTAACGTCCCTGCCTTCATGAGCCATGCATTCCTGTGGGTGGGTAGGATTTTGAGAGATGGGGTTAGAAGGAAAGTCACTGCTGTTGAAGCAGAACTGGAGCAAAGGGCACAATGGTTGGAATGTTCAGAGAAATTTTTAGAAATAGAAAGTGGTCCAGATTGAAAGTGTCAGTGGGCAGGAATGAAGGGCCAGAATGTAAAACAGTGATTTTCAAAGTGTGGTTCTCAGACCATCAGTAGAATCAGCCAGGGAGCTTGTTAAAAATACGTGTTCTTGTATCACAGTCCGGACCTACTCAATCCTAATATCTAGGGGTAGGACACAGGGTTCTACATATTTAACAAGTTCTTCAGAGGATTCTTAGGTTCACTATATTTTTGAATCATTGTGGTAGAAGTTCATTGAAATCAGACTCAGGAGTGTGCGTGCGTGTGTGTGTGTGTGTGTGTTGGAGTGGGTTATCAACAGAGGGAAGGAGGTAGGAAAGGGATGAAGGCCCCTCCCATTTCAGACAACTTAGAATCTTCCACTGGAATTCAGATATCTCTGAGCACATCTTGGAAACCAATGGATAAGGTCACTTGTAGATGCGGAAGCCCGTTACAAAAGAGACCATGAAGCTTCCTGGAGGAGAGCTGAACCTCAAGGACAGAAGGAAAGAGAAGGACTTAGTTGCTGCAGACCCCCACTTGCCAGAGGGAAAGAACGATGCTGAGTACATTGTAAGGACAGCTGCCAGATTTATCTCATAACTCAGGCCCTCATGCCTTTCTTTTCAAGACAAGGCTGATAGAGAGCCAGCTCACTGAACGTGTCCACCCCATCCGCCATTACTGTCCTTGAGAGGTTCATAGTTGAGGTGGAAACATAGAACATGCACTAAAATGGTAAACATAAAAGGCAAAATTAACAGGACAGGTAATTAGGTGGGGCTGGGTGGCCAGAAGTAACCTTGTGGGTTAGATGGGCTTACCTTTAACGGCAAACAGAGAGGAATGAATAAGCCTATCCAAAAAGCAAAATTCACTTGAGCAGAGAGGCTCATAATCAGAGACAGCACAGGCATGCAGTAATAAGTGGATCAATTTGGCTGGAAGAGAAAATTCATGTAGGGCAGTAATAGGAGATAAGTCTGGAAAGGTTGTTTAGGGCCAGATGGGGAAGGGCCTTGAATGCCAAGATAAGGATTTTGGCATTTATCCTGGAGGCAGTGGGGAGCCATTTGACTGTTTTAGCAGTGGGGATACAGGCTTAGAGCTGTGCTTTAGGGAAATTAAACCAGTGGGAGGATGGAAGATAGGTTTTGGACGGGAAATCCTGGAGGTGAGGAGACTAATTAGGAGATCATTGAAAAGATCCAGGTGAGAAATAATGAGGACCTTGGATTAACTAGAGAGGAGGGGAAGGAGGAGTTTGCGATTGAACAGAGAAAGGGAGTGTGCCCAGGGGAAGAGTCCAAGGCCCCTCTAAACTTCCCACCTGGATAATGGTGGTGACATGGGTACGATTTATAGAAACTGGGAGAACAGGGATAGACAAGTAGGAAAATTGTGGAGCCTGTAGGTTTGAAATGCAAGAGGGCCAGCAGAGCAGGTAGTTAAAAAGGTAGGAATTCCAGGGGGAGGCCAGTGGGGGTGGGATGGGCATGGGCGGGAGTTCCCTGCCCTAGTGGTTGAATATAAGACCATTGATTGGACTCAACGTGGTAAATCAATTGGATGTTGTTATTCTTTCTCTCCACACACACACACACACACACACACAGGGAGAGAAAGAGTCATACACTGACTCAATAAATATATACTGGGAAGAAAATCTTTGGTTGCATGTATGTATAGAGACTAGTTTTGTTCACTTCATTCCATGAGGTAAAACTCATGCCAGAAGCCCAGAAAACATAAAAGGGGGGAAAAAACACTGATGATAAAACTGTGTGAGTCCACCAAGGAAGAATAATCAAAACTTATTAGAAACTAATTTCTTTTTCCAAGTTACATTTTTAAAGACTTAAAAGAGACTGATCAATGCTCCAATAGAAAGAGTATAAATGAAGTTGGATATTGATGCAAAATTTTCCCACTTTATTGCATTTTTTTTTTCTTATTGTATTTCTTAACAATGCAATGCAAAGTCAAACAATTTCAGCAGCCCTGCTGTGCTCGGGAGGATTCTGGCACATCAAGAAAGGCTTCCCCTAAGCCAAAGTTACCAAGCCAAAAATGCAGTGAAAGTCTTCTCTAAGGAAAAGTAGAGTGGAAAATGAAATGTTGTTCCAAAACTTATTTCTTAGAGTGGATAAGGAAGTTGTTTAAGAAATTAAGTAGTCATTCCTAAAGTAAAAGCATCGAAATAAGAATATTAGTTAGTCAGGAAACCTAGCTGTGCAAGAATTATGGAAGGAAATCAAAAGTATTGAACATCTATGCTATGCTAATCACTAACACTCCCATCCTCGTCTTGCATGATGACACCCACTGCCTTCTCTGGCCACTTGCGCTCCTCAGGAAGAATCCTTCTGGTCCTAGAGTCTCCATACTATGTCATCAAATGATCATGAAGTTTGGAGGCAGATACTCCCAGGCTTGAATCCTCGTTCTGAGATTTATTAGCTGTGTGACCTTAGGCAAATCTCTTAGTTTCTCTGAGACTCAATATTCTCATCTGTTGCTGTAAGAATTAAATTAGCTAATGAGTGAAATATATCTTGCAGGGTGTCTGGCATGTAATAGACACTTTTCAAAAATAAAATTATTTTAGGATAGTTTTATATTTATAGAAAGATTGTACAGAGAGTTCCCATATAACCCACACCCAGTTTGTTCTACCATTATCATCTTATAGTAGTATGGTATATTTGTCACAATCAATGAACCAATTAATACATTATCATTAACAAAGTCCATACTTTACTCAGATATCCCTAGTTTTTACCTCATGTCCTTTTTCTGTTCCAGAATCCTGTCCAGGATACTATGTAACATTTAGTCCTCAGGTCTCCTTAGGATCCTCTTGGCTGTGACAGTTTCCTCAGACTTTCCATGGTTTTGATGACTTTAGCAGTTTTGAGGAATACTCGTCAGGTATTTTGTAGAATGTTTCTCAGTCCCTCAATTGAGTTTTGTCTGATGTTTTTCTCACGGTTAGACTCAAGTTATAGGTTTTGCGGAGGAACCCCACAAAGATGACATACCATTTTCACTACATTCCATCAAAGGTACATATTATCAAGGCTTATCCAGATTGATGTCGGCCATGATCACCTGGCCAAGATGGTGTTTTCCTGGCTTTTCCACTTTGAAGTCATTCCTGTTTGCTCCTTTTCCGTACTGTACTCTATGGAAGGAAATCACCAGGCCCCGCCCAGACTCAAGGAGTATGGAGTTTTGCTTCACCTCTTTGAGGGCGAAGTATTTACAGAAATAATTTGAAATTCTTCTGCACAAGAGTTTTCTCTATTCTCTCTCATTTATTTATATATTGTCACTTATTTATATCAGTATGGACTCATGGATATTTATTTTATATTTTGTGTTAAAAATCTAACTCTTTTATTTTGTTGCTCAGATTTTTTTTTTTTTTTTTGACCAATAGAAGCTCTTTCAGTTGGCTTTCATGTCCTTTCGATACCCCATCATTGCATGTGTTTTGCTTTGTTTTGTTTTGGCACTTCCTTACGTTCTGGTGCTATAAGGTGCTTTGGGCTCATCTTGTATATTGCTTGCCCCAGACCAAAATGAGCTATTCCTCCAAGGAATCCTGGTTCCTTGTGTTGAAATGGACAATTTTTAAATTGTTTTCTTATTTTAAGGACACACAGTAGAGACGCTAAGAATTCATTATGAAATTGTTAAACAACGTTGACAGTATAGACAATTTGGTGCCTCAAAATCAACAAATATTTACTTTAGTTCCTCCTATGTGCCAGATGTGGTACAGGTTTCTGAAAATATTAAGATGATACCAAACACTTATTGAGTGCTTCCCATGAGTACTGCTGTTGTATACACTATTCTAAGCACTTTACATGTGCTAAGTCGTTTAACCCTCATAATAATCCTACAAAGTGTAGGTCCCAATATCATTCTCACTTCATGGACGGCAATGACAGGATTCCTTTGCTATCCTGGGGCTCACCTTCTGGTAGATGAAATAGGTAAGCAGAGGGTATTAAGAGCAGGAAAGAGGGGTACCCAATTCAGCTGTGGGATTGGGGAGAACCTCCTGGATGAGGTGACACCTGAGCTGAGTCCTGGTGGCTGGAAGGGAATTATGAGTAGAATTTGTGGTAACCCTGAGTAAACACACCAGGAAGAGAAATGGGCCAATGTGAGAGGGGTGGTAAGCAGTCAGCCAGACATTGCCAGGCAGGGAATGAGTAGTGTGGGACTAACAACCAAGACAAAGGACTCAGTCTTAGAGTGTCATGTATATTCTGCTAGGTTGATTGGACTTCCTTGTAAATGATAGGAAAGAGGGAGTGACATGGTAAGGTCAGAGTTACAGATGGGTCAGTTTGACATAGTGCAGATGACAGGTGGGAGGGGCGAGACAAGAAGCAAAATGACTCATTAGTAGGGAACAGCAAAGGTCCAGGGGAGCGATTTTAGGGACCACAACCAGGGCAGTGTCAGTTCAGATAAGAGAAATGAGTACATGTTAAATTGGCAGGACCTGGAGATTGAGAAACAATATGGCTCTTGCATTTCTTTTCTTTCTAGAATGTACAGTCTGAATCCCAGGGCAATAAAAGAAAAGGGATCCAAGGAGAGTGCCCTAAGGAGAAGTTCAGGAATTTGACTAGAGCATCCTATGTTGTCAATCTCGAGAATCTGAGTTTGTCAGAAAAGGAGCAAAGAGAGAATAATCTTAACATTCTTGTATCACGGTAGTAACATTTATCTGCAAGAGTTATCAAATGCAATTATTATTATATTAGAATGAGTACGTGATTTGGAGCCAACCAAGAAACTCTACCAAGGTTGCATTCTACCTCTTCTTCCTAGCTGGTCTATCTTGCCTAAGTCTCTATAAGGCTTAGTTTCCTCATCTGTAAAGTGGGAAACATAATAATACCTACATCCTATAGCAACAAGGACAAGAGTTAATGCATGTAATGCTCTTGACACATTGACAAGTGCCACCTATTATTACTAGTTTAAAATTGTCCAGGATTTACTCTTTACTTTCTCATAAATTTCACTTAATCTTTCGTCTACCTTTTGAGGGTAAATTTTTGCATTCCCTCTTCTAAATTCCTTCATAGCAAGGAATTTAGACACAAAGAAGTGAGAGGATTTGTCCAAAATTAAAGAACTTCCAGAGTAGGTTTTCAGACTCTTAAGATCAGGATTTTCTCCACTACGTTTTCATTTGACAGAGACTTGCTGAATACGAAACCAGTTTTTGGTCTATTACATTGTTTATTCATTCAATGAATATTTATATAAAGTGCTATTCTATGGCTAACATTGTTCTATGATCAGGATATAGCAGGAACCAGATAGATAAAATCCCAGACTTAACATGCTAGATGGAGAGATGTACAAATAGACAGACAGATAGAAAACCTGACATCAAAGAAAGGCTAAGTGCTATGAAAGAAACCAAACTAGAATATGCCTCCTAACCTGAAACATATTCTTTATTGATCCCTCTTTAACTGTTTTGCCCAGATTAAATTTTCCACAAGTGACTGTCCTACCCTAGCGGGCTTCTTTCATTTCCATGTTTCCCACTGACACCGCAGAGAGAGAAGAGCTGTGAGAGAAGGAGTTTTGGCAGGACAGTATAAATATTGGCAGTGATCTTTCCTAAAAACACTAGCAAAGGTTCTGCCTCAATTTGGGACCCACTGTTTTAACAAGCATTTATGATTGTTGGCTTGAATAAAGGGAGGAAGCCGAAATACAACTAAAAAGAACAGACTAGGAGAAAACACAAGTTAAAAGATATCACTGATTTAATCATTAGTAGCCCTTGAAATGTTTGGTATCTTTTCTCCAGCCGTTTTCTCTGTTACTTAATGAGAGCCCATGATATATAAAATTTTTCATACTGCTTTTTACTAAACATTGTAACACAAGCACATTCCCAGACCACCAAAAACTCTCTGCCAACATAACTTGTAATATCTGCATGATATTCCATCATGTGAGTATAGCATAATTTATTTAACCATTCCACTATTGTTTATTATTTCCATTTTCTTGGCGTATCAAGTATGCCTCACTTTGAGTGTCTCATCCTAAAACTTAAATGCCCTAAAACAACATTTCTTTATTATTTCTCATGTTTCTGTTGGGTGGCTGGGTGGATTCTACTGCTTTGCCTTGGACTCACTCAAACAGTTGCTATCAGCTAGAGGGTCAGCTGAGTTTGAAGGTCCAAGATGACCGTATTCCTATGCCTGGCAGTTGATGCTGGCTGAGCACTGGGGTGCCTCTCTTCTCCTCAATGCCTTTTATCCTCTTGTAAGCTAGACTGGCTTCCCTACGTGGAGATGTCAGGGTGGCATGACAAGAGGGGCCAATGAAACTCCAAGACCTCTTGAGGTCTAAAAACCAGTGAAACTCTACTTGCAACTCTACTTTCTCCTTTTGGTCAAGACAAGTCAAAAAACCAGTCCAAAATCAAAGGATAGAAAAATATATTCTACTTCTAGATAGCAGGAGTGTTGAAGTCACCTTGTGAGGGAACACGTATGCCAGGATGTAAGGGATTTATGACTGTTAGTCTTACAGGAGATCACTACACAACAAGTGGCAGTGAACAATTATATATGTTAAGCTTTATGTTTTAGAGTCTAAAATATGATTTCCTTTGACTTAACCCCTAGATTTTGATTTATTAGGAGAAAAGATAAGATGAATTTTTAAGGCTCTTCATACAAAGGCTACTGCTTTCCAGAATGTACTTAGACAACCCTTCACCATCTCTACTTTCTAAGAGAGAAGAAATCCAATTGGTCAACCCCCCCCCCCAAAAATGTTAATTGTAATGCTCCATCACAATTAAAAGCAGGATTCTTTTCTAAAGGAGTAAAGCAGCTCAGTGGCAACGAGTTAGATTTTTCTGTGTTTGATTACGTGTAACATTCTCCTTGGCAGAAATGAAATCTTGGGTGAGGAGCTAGAGGCAGACCAGATCTCCGATCCGTCTACCAAACAAATCCCTTGTGATCTGAATGTATGAATTTGTTGAGATTTCCTGATGGCTAACAATATGCCTTCATGTTAGCAATGACAAAAAACTAATAGCTGGGCACGGTATTAAAAAAAAGGCCTCTTTTTCATGTAATTGAATTCTTTAATCTTGCACTGCATTCATGGAGAAGAACTCTTGGGATGACTTTCTTTGAAATCTCTGCCACTGATTTTATTTTCTGATATGTTGACCTTCTTCATCACGAGACATGTTGCAAGATTGGCGGGCTTCGTCTTCCGTGCATCAGATACAGTGAGAGCTGTATTAAGGCTCCTGCCATTGAAATGTATTCAGTGTGGATGCTCGTGAAGAATTTTAAAGTGATCTAGTCTGGTTGGTTCCCCTTTTTCTCCTTTCTCTGGAAGGAGGAGCAGTAACATCTCCTTAGCGAAGAGAACTGAAAAAATAATGACCACATCTCTCCTTCAGAACTTAGTCTGGTTTTCAGCTCACTCTGTGTGTTTTGAGAAGCAAACCATAAATCTGTATCAAGAATAGTGGTGATTATTATTTTTATTATTAAAGAATGGGTAAATGTCTTATTGGTAATTGCCCTGCCTAAATGTTCTCCACATGCATCAGTTTATACAATGTACTTAGTTATCATTTATCAGGCATCCGAAATGTGAAAAATACCTAGCCAGCCATTGACAATGCAGATATGAATTAGTTACGGCCCCTTCCTTCAAAGCAGTTCACAGTCAAGTATAAAGAGTGGACGTGTACCAAATTGACCCAGGTAAGCCTAAAACCTCACCTAAAAAAAGTGCTCAAAATAAGAATGCATGAAAGAGAAAATGTCTTCCGTCCAACCAGGAAACAAAATGATAAGTGTGTTCTTTATTCAACATAATGTCTGTAACACGTTTGTCACGATCTTTAGCTTCCTTGCCTCTCTGGTTTTGTTGTTGTTGTTGTTTTAACTTTTATTGGAGCACAGTTGACTTACAATGTTGTGTTAGCTTCAGGTGTACAGCAAAGTGAATCAGTTATACATATACATATATCCACTCTTTTAGATTCTTTTCCCAAATAGGCCATTACGGAGTATTGAGTAGAGTTCCCTGTGCTATACAGTAGATTCTTATTAATTATCTATTTTATATATAGTAGTGTGTATATGTCAATCCCAATCTCCCAGTTTATCCCTCCCCCGCCATAAACCTTGGTAACCATAAGCTTGTTTTCTACATCTGTGACTCTACTTCTGTTTTGTAAATAAGTTCATTTGTACCTTTTTTTTGTTTTAGATTCCACACATAAGCGATATCGTATGATATTTGTCTTTCTCTGACTTACTTCACTCAGTGTCTCTCTGGTTTTTTATCACCTACATCTAGAACAACCCCAGTCTAGAATAAGCTGAATCAGTCTTTACTTGGCGTTCATGGCTGCCCAGGTGACTGGAGGGTCACTTCAATGGGCAGACTGGCATGACCACCAACTTCAAAAGGATTGCCTCTCTGTTCAACTTATTTTCTCACTCTCTACAATAAATACTTCCTTCCTGTCCTTTTGCCCTCCTAATTACAACAGAGGAGAGTGGTCTTAATTCCTTTGCCAAGGCCAGCTCATTTACGTAGGCTTTGAAACATGTCCTTTGAGATGATGTTCCTTCCCATTATCATTTAAACATGCTCGAGTCTTCAGTTTTGAATCAATAGATAAATAACCTACCAGGGATCCCACCCATTCCCCCACCAACTATAACCGTTTCTTTTTCTCTCTCTTAACTTCACACCTGTTCTTCTTAAAAGTTCTGTCTTTTATTGCCATCTCCATTACAAATCTTGTTACCCTCCCTTTGGCCTCTTCTAATCTGGTTTCTTTTTGCACTGTTCCACTTGAATGGCCCTCACTAGTCCACAAATGGCCTCGACGTCATCAGCTGCAAAGGCCCACCCCAGCACCCTTTCCTCCACCTCCCTGCCATGAGTGCCATTGCTGATCATGCCTTTCTCCACGGATACCTTCCACCCTCAGCCTCAGTGGGACACATTTCTCCTGGTTTCTCATTCATTTCTGGCCACTTCTCTGTGCCCTTTCATATCCATCTTTTTCCACCTGGCCATTAAATGCTGGTGTTTCATAAAGCACCACTGTAAGCCTCTTCTCAGACTGTCCTCTACACTTTATACACCTATAGCCTTGAGGGCCAAATGTATCTCCAGTGCAGAGATATATCTTTCCTGGGACCCAGACCTATGTTCCTTGCTATTTCATATCTGCATTTAGATGTCTTGAAAGCATCTCAAATTTGGCACATCCAAAATAGCATTTATGAACTTGTCCTCTTCCAAGATTCTCCATCTCTCCATCACTACCTTTCATCCAATTTCACAAGTAAAAAAAACAAATCTGAGAGTTATCCTTGACACACCCTCTTCCTCAATCTTGGTCCTTGACCAAATCCCGTTAAGTGTAACTCTAAGATCTTGGTCCATCCATTTCTTTCCACTTTCACAGTCTCCACCCTAGTATGAGCCACTGTCACTTCCCCTCTGGATCTATTGCAGTGACCTCTAACTAGTCATTCTGATTCCTCCCTTACCCTCTTGCCCATCATTCTTCAAACAATCACCAAATGGATCATTGAAAAATGCAGAACTGAACTTATCACCTCTGTGATTAAAATCCTCCAATGGCTTTTCATGGCCCACAGGATAAAGGCCAAAATCTTTAACATGTCCTAAGGAGTCTCCCACAGTCTGATTTCTACCCACTCCCCCATCCTTCAGATACCTGCCCTCCATCATTACCCCTTCTTGCCGGTAGAACGTATTATTAGTGTTTTCTCTGTTGGAATACCAGTCTTCCACTCTCTTCACCTAGTTTACACCCATTTATCCATCAGATGTGTATGCAGAAATTTACCTCCTTGGGAAAATAATCCCAGAATGTCAAGACTAGTCTGCTTCTTCTGATTACACACTCTTACCATATACTTCTGTAATTATTTAATCAATGTATGTGTCCCTTGCTAGACTAGAAACTGCATGAAGGCAGAGGGAATATCTTTTTGACTCACAATTTCCCCCCTCACCCCAGGGCCTATCTCAGTGCTTGGAACATAGTAGACAATCAATGAATATTTTCATGGAGCATATACTGTGTGCCGGACATAGTTTTGGTGGTGATGCAATGATGAACAAAACAAACTCAGTGACTGCCCTCATGAACCCTACATCATACTGAAAGAGACATAACCTTAAATAAGCAAATAAATACATAACATTAGGAAATAATAAGTGCTATAAAGAAAATAGCAGAGCAAGTGCATTGAGAATGTTAGGTGGTAGTGGATTGGGGCTCTTTTATTTAGGGTCTACAGGCTAATTGGCTAATTGCCACCTCTATGAAGAGGTGGCATTTGAGCAGAGACTTGAATTAAGTGATAAAGCAGACATGGAAAGGAGCAGGAGAAGAGCTTTCTGGACAGAAAGCAAGTACGTAGAGGAATGAGTATGTTTGAGGGATAACTAAAAAGTCAGTGTAGAAGGAGAGAGGAGAGTCATGTCAGTAGAAAATGAGGTGGGAGAGGGGGACAGGGGTAGACCAGAGCACCAGAAAGTGTTCCCACTGGAGGATGCAATCCTAAGAGTTGTACACCATCTTGGGTAAAAAATACTGAAATAAGCATTTTTTTCAGAGTCCAGATCTGTGAGCTCCAATCCCAGTTCTTCCACAAGCAGGTGAGTGGTGCTGAAAGCAAATCATGGTCTCTCTCTGCTCCTCGTTCCCTTATGTGATAAATGAGAGTTTGGGACTCGATCATCTCCAGTGTTCTCTCTAGACTGAAAATCCTTTTTTTTTTTAAAAATGAACATCATTTGATAAGAACTGGGTTAGATAAGAATCTGCCACTATGATTTTTTTCTGAGTCTTAATTTTACTGTTTGAAACATAAAAATAGAAGAGCTTCCTCTCAGGATTGGCATGCCAACCAGAAGACATGGTAAGAGCAAAAGCTCTTTGTAAATTATGACATGCTTTTTAAACCCGTAGCTAAAACTTCCTGAGAATTTATAGTATAGTAGGCACTGTCGTAGGTGCTGTCCATGTGGCATTTCATCCTCATGGCAATCTCGGGGGCAGGTCTCTTTAACTGAGACCAAGTGAGAGTGAAAACCTCAAGTTCCCTCAAGCAGTTAAGTGGCAGAGTGAGTTTTGCACCCAGAGCTGGTTGGCATCGTCTTGAGGGCTCCTCATGAGAACACAGGGTCTACACACGTGAGTGCAGAGGTGTGGTAGGGAGGTGAGAGGCTGTTTGAAATTCAGACCCAGGGGCACTGTTGATGTAAAAGAAATTTCATTAACAATGACACCACATTTGTATTCCAATAACTAAAACTGCTTGAGCATCATTTCATCACAATAATGTTTTCCAAATTCTTACAAGAGAAATCTATTGTGTGACCCAGAGTTCATCACGGAACAATAGTCATTCCTTCTTTTATTTGTTCTTTTATCTCTTGAGCACCTACTATGTGTTATATCACACCCTAATTGCTAATGGGACAGAAATAAAGCAGGCTCCCTTGACCCTCCTAGAGTTTCTAAAGGACCATACAGTTTCTAAAGTGAACATGAGAATAAAAATGACATCACACTGCAGCAGCTGGTGTAAGCAGAGCCCTGTGCAATGTTGAGTGAGAGCTGAGGGGAAGCCATACGGAAATCAGGGAGAGCCTCGTACAGAAAATGTTGCTCAGAGCTCAGGTTCTTCCCTAAGATACAGAACTCACCAGCATTAAGGACAGCAGGGTTATCATGTCTCTTGCTTTAGACCCTATCCCATACTGCATAAACCCTAACGTACATATTTGTTCCACATTTTAATATCTGGGAAATGAGACCGCATCCTCGAATCCCTGACATCTTGTCATCACTGCCGGCCAGCAGGAAGTCATCGCTACCTCTGCTCAGGCACTTGCTCAGAGCTCATCCCGCCATCCCTTCCGCTGAGTTATGCACATTGCTGTTACTACATGTGCTGAGTTGGATGGACAGTTAAAGGATATTCAAAAAGGTTATACTATGATTCAGCTTTGAAATGAAATGTTATTTCTACTCCGGAAAGCATGGAAACAGAGCTGCATGATAGAGGATACACTTGCGTCCAAGAGATTTCTCACTCAGTATAAAATTCAAATTCTAAATGACATGAAAGTATCATCATAACTTTTAATTGGCAGCATCATTTTTTTCCTAGTGGTACATAAAATAATAGTACACCTTATCACCGATACCTCTTTGACTCGGCGAGATGTTGAATTTCAGTTAAGGCAGGCATATCTTGGTTTTGTTTTGTTTTGTTTTTTGGCCACATGGATGTGGGATCTTAATTCCCAGACCAAGGATCGAACCCACACCCCCTGCAGTGGAAGAGCGGAGTCTTAACCACTGGACCACCAGGGAAGTCCCCATATCTTGTATTTTTAAAAGCCATACTGATTCACATTGAACTTGGGGCCCACTTTATATAATCCGGTCTCTTTTGGGAACTCCTGCCATCCTATCCCTGTGCAGTTAATCCTTTGAACCCACATTCAGGACTTTACATTTTTTCCCTAGTGTGATAGCACTGTGTTAACATCAGCTTGGTGTTCCAGGCTGTTGGGAAGGCCTCTAATTGTGATTCAGCTATCCCGTATATTAGCCACAGCCTGTGCCATCCTTGTTGACGGTTCCTGGTCACCCAAGGATGATCTTATTATCTAAGCACGTTATGTATAAGGAATTGCACAGCTGAGGCGAGGTACAGAATGACCTACTCTAAAACAAGAGCGATTAACAAGTTTGGAACAGAGCCAAACGTGAGAACAAGGTTGTTATTGGCATGATTTTAATCATGATAGACAATTAGCCAAGTTTAATTATATTGAGATGGAAAACCAGAATGAGTGGCAGTAATGAATTTCTCTGGGAACTCTCCTGTGTCTCCAACTCAAACTGGCTGACCTATAAAGGGTGGAAAATGATAAAAGATGTTTGCCCACATGTACAAGCTGTGTTTACCTCGGGGAGCTGCCTGTGTGGGAAAGAGGTCTGGAGGATCCCCCTTTCTTCGGGGGACTCAACACAGGACACAAATGGAATTCTCGAGTTCCACTGGCATTTTGGCTTCAGGAAGGAGATGCAGAAGAGAGGAAACATATTTTAGCTGAACTTGGGCACATTAAATGTTAATGTGATTATGTAGCTGGGGATTCTTTAAATGTCGCCCGTGGCTGGAGTATTACTGTAGTTGTGTGTTAGCACTTTTTGGTGTTATAAAAGCTTAATATCTTCACTGACTGTGTCAAGCCCAAATAGAACACTCGAAACTTCGAGTCAGAAAGTGATTAGAATGTAAAAATTTTTTTAACAATTTGACACGCCTCGCCTCTATGCTTAGAAATGGAATTTAAAATGAAACTCTCCCTAAGTCTCCAGTCTCTTTTTCCATTATGGATTTTAATTGACTTCTTATAATTAAAGCACAGAAGAAGAAAAGTTGTGGAGAATTGAAATCTCTATAGTTCATATAGTTCTTTAGAGTTCACAGTGTATACTGATATTTCATCCTCGCACCAAACACACACACATGCACAGATCTGGGAAGATGAGCTTGTGTCATTGCAAAGATGAAGAAGCTGAGCTTCAGGGGTTGTGACTTATCTCAGTCAAATGGCAGAAATATACAGAAGCCTTCCGATTCTGAGACCAAGTTTTAAAAAATAATAAAGAAGGAAAAGAAAGGAGGAAAAGGAAAGAAAAAGAAAGAGAAGGGAAGGGAAGGGAAAGGAAAGGAAGGAAGGGAGGAAGGGAGGAAAGAAGGAAGGAAGGAAGAGAAAGAAAAAGAAAGAGAAGGAACACCTTTCAGGTGGAGTTTGAGATGGGCTTTTGCAGTGTGATGGACATTCTCAATGCGAAAGCCAAGTCCATCCATGTGTAGGTCTGAGCTGTGAATAAATCAGCCTGCCTCTTCCTTCCCTCCTTCTCTTTTTCCTTTCTTTCATCTTTCCCTTTCTTACTTCCTTGTACTCAGTACTTTTACTGGATATCTCCTGTATTTCCAGGAATAGTACTTGGCACAGAAATTCTATTTGCATCCTGTGGTGAATAAAACATGTTTTATCATTTTATACCCTTTGTAGGTCAGCCAGTTTGAGTTGGAGACACAGAAGAATATGATACAAAATTTGATCCCATACGCCTATGTTCATAGCTGCATTATTCACAATCATAATTTCACCAAAAGGTGGAAGCAACCCAAGTGTCCATTAACGGATGAATGTAGAAACAATATGTGGTAGATACATACAATGGACTATCATCCAGCCTTAAAAAGGAAGGAAATTCTGACATGTGCTACAACATGGATGAACCTTTAGGACATTATGCTAGGCGAGGTGGGGTAGTCCCAAAGGGACAAATACTATATGTTTCTGCATATATGAAGTACCTAGAATAGTCAAATCCATAGAGACAGAAAGTAAAATGGTGGTTGTCAGGGGCTGGAGGGAGTAGGGAATAGGGAGTCATTGTTTAATGGGTACAGAGTTTGAGTTTGGGGAAGATGAAAAAGTTGTGGCGATGGATGGTGGTGATAGTTGTAGATAATGTGAATGTACTTAATGCCACTGAACTGGATACTTAAAAACAGTTAAAATAGCAAATTTTATGCTTTGTATAGTTTGCCATACAAAACATTTGATCCCTAACATTCAGTGGGGCCCACTCTGTACTAACAGCCTCTGGGGGGAGACAGGCTGCAGTGTGACATGTGACATGTGCTGTGGTAGTGGGAATCACAGGGCAGCCTGAGGATATAACCCAGCCTAAGAATCTACGCAGAGGCTGGGAACCACTCTGTGAATGATGTGTGGCAGATGCCTGGATTAAGTCTGAAAGAAACTCTAATTTCTCCAAGCAAAGTCAAGGGACCAAGGTGGATGGTCATTCCATGCAGACAGAGCTACACAGAGGCTCACAAGAGCCTGGTGTGGTGTAGAAGTTGCAAGAAGTCCTTGGTGGCTAGAGCCCAGAGTTCAATGACATCTAGCTACTTTGACAATATATCTTCGATGTGGCATTGCCCATGTAGGACCTCACGTAGACCACATTCCTCATCTTGATGAACCGTTGGTGCAAGTATGGACCCTTCTTGGTAGCTGTTCTCAACTCTGCTGTCATTACTTACTGGATTCATTTTATCCATGATTTTTGTGACTCTGGCTCCACCTGCTATGTGCCAGCCATTGTACTGAGCACAGTCACATTTTTTCTGTGTTGTCTTCCAACAACCCTATGAGGAATATATCATTATCCCTATTTTACCCAAGAGATAATTGAGACTCAGTGAGGACAGATGAGTTTCTAATTCACAAAGATGTGAAGTGACAGGGTCAGAATTTGAACCTGGCTCCAAAGCCTATGCTTTCTTCTTTGTTGTAGGACAAGCCTTCCCTGCATTTGTTAAGACACTTCCAGTTATTATAGTGAGTATGTAGAAGTTGTGTCCTTCTCAGCTTTGAAAAACTCCTAACTGTAAATTATATTCAGCACACACCAAAAAAGAATCTGTTACAGTTGTTACTCCAAAACTCTGCAAGTTCCTATTATATCAACTTTCCACCTTGGACATGGCATCAGATTTCAGACATTCTGGGGTGGGGGCAGGAGGAACATACAATTCACAGCCCTTGCTTTGGTTTGAAGAAACTCCATAACTCATTGTTTAGACACCATCCAAATAGCAGTGGCTATGGATTTTGACTTTTTGTTAAATGAATTACATTTTCTATCAGAAACATGGTAGCTTCTCCAGACATTAGTAATGGATTCTCTAGTTTGTAGGCCTAAACCAAAACAAATGTTCTGCTATATAACATGATGATTTAAGAGAAAACAATCACAAGGGAAATTTATGGGTTATGATTTTTTTTCATAAAAATCCCAGAGAACTAAAATTTCAAGAAACTCAATGATGTGTATATATTGAAAATATCATGGAAAGCTATGGTGCATGGAATTATAGTCACTAAATTGCTGATTACTGCTGCAATGTGGCAAACAAAGTGAGCACTAAATCAGGAATCAGAAAGCCCATGTCTTGGTCTCAGCTCTTCTACCAGCTAACTGTGCACCCTTGAAATTGTCACTTAGCTTGGACCTTTTCTAGAAGTTTCCTCTTCTAGAACACAGTAACCTTAGTTGAGTGAATGAGTAAATTAATAAATGAAGGTATTGCGAGAGATACTCTCTAAAATTTCTCCCACATTAATGGTTTATGAGTCATACTTTCAATTTAGCTGCATTTCCAAAAGATGTATTCTGAATATCTTCAATTATAGTATTTAATCAGTGTAACTATATAAGGAAAATAATTGCACAGTTTCATTCCACTCAGCGATAGTTTCTTGGTCCTCTTTCAGGCCAAAGAAGGGCCCTGGGCCAGACATTTCGGGACAACAACAGTCAGTTAAATGTAAGGGCTGATTGTTGAGTTTAGACACACATGTAATTAGACTACAGAACAGACTGAGGGGTCGTGGTCAATGGAGGCTTTGGGAGCTTGGTGGGGACAGATGGATCCTGCCTGGAGGACTGAGGAATTGTGACTGGCTTTTTTAAAAAGTACCTTAGAGACCAGCCTATTTCCTAATTCCAAGTCTCCCCAGAGATGATTTAATGCCCCTCTTTGTAAAGAAAGTTTGATAACCTAGTAGATATGGGTACCACAGCTTTGATCTGCCAACAACTCAGATCAGAGAGAAGAATATGCTTTCTTTAGGGGCCTATTGTGTTTCTCCACCATGTATTTAAGGCACCGGCCTGGGATGTTTGTTTGTTTTATTTTATAATCTTGCCTCTGTCTCAGTGCAAATAATCTGTGTAGATCTAAAAGACTGATAGCTTCTTCCTAGTAATTCCCTGGAAATAAACTAACCAATTACAGAAGTCGTGGAACTACAGAAGAACCTAGAGGCAGCTTATTCTGACCCCCACTTTCAATAATTGTGGATTTGAAGGCCCTGAAGATTCAAACGATTTGCCCAGGCTGACACCAAGTAATGGGAGAGCTAGGATTAGCATGAGTCTTCCAGCCATATGCCTTTGGTTTTGTTTTTCTGCTAATGGTAAATTTAGGATTTGCCTTTTAGTAGCAAGCAAAATAATAAAAGAGTTGAATTTATTGTGTCTAGATTGTCCCAGGTGGCATATATTTATTACCTTCATGCTTCAAAAAATGTATTATTTCCATTTTGTAGATGAGGAAATTGAAGTTCAGAAATCTGAATAATTTGTCCCAAATCAACAACTAGTGAGTGGAAAGGGAGTCTAGCTATGAATTATACTCTTATAATATCTGGCAGTGCAGCACCTATAAAGTTTTATTTACTTATTTATTTAAATTTTTATTGGAGCAGAGTTGCTTTACAATATTGTGTTAGTTTCTACTGTACAGCAAAGTGAATCAGCTATACGTATACATATATCCCCTCTTTTTTGGATTTCCTTCCCATTTAGGTCACCACAGAGCACTGAGTAGAGTTCCCTGGGCTATACAGTAGGTTCTCATTAGTTGTCTATTTTATATACAGTATCAATAGTGTATATATGTCAATCCCAATCTCCCAATTCATCCCACCCCCCCCTTTTCCCCCTTGGTATCCGTATGTTTGTTCTCTATGTCTGTGTCTCTATTTCTGCTTTGTAAATAAGATCGTCTGTACCAATTTTTTCAGATTCCATATACATGCGTTAATATACAATATTTGTTTTTCTCTTTCTGACTTACTTCACTCTGTATGACACCTATAAAATTTTAAATGTGCATACCAGCTGAGCCACGATTCATTCTAAGTCAGCCTAATTATACCCATGCACCTATGGACCCATTGGAATAATTAGATATCTTCAACAGAAATAAAAGTTGTAGCTTGTGAGTGCAACTGTATAAGGATGCTTCTTACAGTATTATTTATAACGGTAAAAGAAAGGACATAACCTCAATGTTCTTCAGTATAGTAATGGTTAAATACATTGTGACAGTTTATATTATGGAATATTATTCAGCTGTTGAAAAGATGTGTCGATTCTCTCTCTCTCTCTCTCTCTCTCTCTCTATATATATATATTGATCTAAAGAAATGTTCAGATGGAGGGCGTAAGGGGGAGTGATTTTTAGTATTATAATAAAGGTATAAGGGGCTAAAGGTCAATGACCAGACTATTCGTGATGCCACCTTGGTTTCAGCCAGTTCCAGCCTATTTTTATCTCATCCTAACAGCTGCGCCCCTTCTTCACTTTTCTAGCAGTTGTGTCCTGCCCCTTTCCCTCCTGTCTCAGAAGGAGACTGTTAATAGCAGACTGTTACCATTGTTTACACTGGATGGATGGGAGAGAATGTGACCAAGCCTGCGTCCTTGACTGGATAACCAGGGGTTAAGAGCCAGAGACACCAGATACAAAAGCCAGGTACCAGAACTACAGCAGATCTTTATCCTGAGACAGGAGCACAGTCTGGAACGAGGTGGGGGTCTGTGCAGAGCAAGGGCAAGACAGGAAGCAGTGGGAAGTTCTGGAACGGTTGCCACGGCCCCATTGGCAGTCCACAGATGAAGCTGGAGACTGGTAATGAGCGTTCACCTTGAGCCTCCAGTGGGTACCCGCCCAGGCCAGAGAGGAGGAAGAGGAACCAGCATCTGTACTCTATCCCATGTCTTTCTGTCTGGGTCCCTCCCATCATCCCTAAAAGCTGAGTGTCCAGGCTTGAGCCCATCGGGATGCTGGGCCGTCATCCAACTTGCACTTCTGTGCCGCTTCTGAGGAAATCTGTGATTTCTTGGAGGCTTCTGGCTGTTCAGCCCTTTGCACCCTTCCTTGGGGCCCTGTCCATGTCAGTTATGGAGACCCAGAGTACCGAGCGCCCTGTCTTCTCCTTTTTCCTTCCTTCCCATAAGTGGCTGGGACACAGCCTGTTTTATATTCGTCTTCAGTTCTATCACATGAAGAAGTATCATCTCAGTCCCCAGGCTCTTCCTCTCCCAGCCCTGCTGAGGTCCAGGCCATCCCCTCTGCTTCCCCTTCATTGGCGTAACTGAAGCAAGCCCGCTGGCTCATGCCTTTGAAGGATTTTACCATAATTGATCAGGAGAGTAACAAAGGAACAAATTAAGAAAAAACAATTCTAAAACTATTGTCTTGGTCTTTAGTTTTACAATCCCTTGCTTCTATGAGTGATATTCCCCTCAGGCCCCCTCTTTTGGTCTGCAATTTGCTGCCGGTCCAGGAAGTCCACACTTTCCATAACAGAGAGGCAATTAAGACAGTACAATAGGTATGAACTACTTTGCTTGTCAAAAATCAGCTTGGCAGTCTACCTGCCTCTGAGTCCCACCTATGACACCCCTTTGGGGTAGTTCCTCCCTGAAAGTAATAAAAATTAAAGTCAGGGTCCCCTTCATTTGGGAATTTAATATTAAATCCTGGAAGAGGCAAAGCCAACTCTGAAGACTAGCAAAGCAACATTTAACATACGTGCACTAAGTAGCCCAAACTAAATCTGGACCTCAATTTGGGCAGTAGTGACGTCCCAGAGCCCCTGAGTGTTAATCACATGTTTGTAAATTGCATGTGGTTGAACTGTGCTTTGGGAGTGCATGATTTAAAACAATCCTGAGGAATCCTCTAGTGCTATAACTAATTAACCCTAATTCATCAGTTTTGTAAATCTGAATTACTTCCAAGGATAGAGTGTTTGGAGAATAAAAGACTAGACAAAGTACAATTAATTAGGGAAGGCTTCCTGGAGGGGGTGAGCCAGGGCCAAATCTTAGAGGAGTCAGTGATCGCAGATCCCTGTAAAAGACAGAAAGGAGAAATGCAGCCTTTCAGTGAAGGGCAGCCTTATAGCTGGCAGCAATGGACCTTCCTGTGAATAACAATTAAAACATCTCTTGCATGTGTATGATCGTTTACAGTTTACAAGGGCTTTCTTACACATCACAGAGATAATGACAACAATGAGGATACCAGTGCTAAGGACTTAATCATGTTTTCACAGTTATCCTACCAACAGCCCATTGGGCTTGGTGTTACTCTCCCCTCTTTCCAGAAGAGGAAACTAAGGCTCAGGGTGCTAAAAGTCACACGTGTGTCGAAGTCAGCTGGTAAACAGAAGAGCATAAATCTAAATTCAGATCTACCTGACCCTGTGGTTTTAATCATATTATCCTTGGGACTCACAGCAGGATGGAGAAGGGCAGATAGTGGATCACAGAGGTGTGGCAACACAAATACAGCCAGACCTTAGAGATATTGCAGGTTCAGTTCCAGACCACTGTGATAAAGTGAATATTACAGTAAAATGAGTTGCGCAAATATTTTCGTTTCCCAGTGCATATAAAAATTATGTTGGGACTTCCCTGGTGGCGCAGTGGTTGAGAATCCGCCTGCCAGTGCAGGGGACACAGGTTCGAGCCCTGGTCCGGGAAGATCCCACATGCCGTGGAGCAACTAAGCCGCCCGTGCGCCACAACTACTGAAACCTGTGCGCCTAGAGCCCGTGCTCTGCAACAAGGGAAGCCACCGCAATGAGAAGCCTGCGCACCACAACAAAGAGTAGCCCATGCTCGTGGCAACTAGAGAAAGCCCACGCACAGCAGCTAAGACCCAACGCAGCCAATAAATAAATAAATTTATAAAAAAAAAAATTATGTTTACGCTATACCATAGTCTGTTAAGTATGTGATAGGATTATGTCTAGAAAAGCAAAAGCACATACCTTAATTTTAACCATTTAACCATAATGTTAACCATTATCTGCGTCTTCAGTGAGTCGTAACCTTTTTGCTGGGAGAGGATCTTGCCTTGATGTCTGTAGCAGCTGACTGGTCAGGGTGGTGGTTGCTGAAGGTTGGGATAGTTGTGGCAATTTCTTAAAATAAGACAACAATGAAGTTCGTCACATCAATTGACTCTTCCTTTCATGAACAATTTCTCTGTAGCGTGCAATGCTGTTTGATAGCATTTTACCCACAGTAGAAATTCTTCCAAAATTGGAGTCAATCCTCTCAAACCCTGCCACTGCTTCATCTACTAAGTTTATGTAATATTTTAAATCCTATGTTGTCATTTCAGCAATCTTCACCAGGAGTAGAATTCATCTCAAGAAACCACTTTTAGGGTAATTAACTGGACTGATTTCAATACTATTGTGTTTCCAGAAATAGAGAGGCCTAAGGAGAGGGAGAAAGATGGGGAGATGGCCAGTTGGTGGAGCAGTCAGAATGCACACAACATTTATCAGTTAAGTTTGCTGTCTTATATGGTCACAGTTTGTGATGCCCCAAATCAATTACAATAATAACATCAAAGATCACTGACCACAGCTCACCATAACAAGTATAATAATAATGAAAAAGCTTGAAATATTATAAGAATTAGCAAAATGTGACACAGAGACACAAAGTGAACAAATGCTCTTGGAAAAATGGTGCTGATAGACTTGCTCGATGCAGGGTGGCCACAAACCTTCAATTTGTAAAAAAAAAATAAATGCAATATCTGTGAAGTGCAACAAAGCAAAGTGCAATAAAGCGAGGTGTACTTGTGCTAATAATGTATTCCCTCCTAGCCAATGCCAAGCACTTTACATACATTATCTCCGTCTGACGTGGGTGTCGATTCCCATTTTACCATCAGGAAGTTGAGGAGCAGAGAGGGTAAGTGAAGCGTCCAGTGTTACACTGCCAGTAAAGATGGTAGACATTTCATCCAGAGAGCCAGATCCTCCTGTATTCCATGCACCAGGCCTCGTTTGGGAGCCAGCATATATAAAATGGTGTCATTGCCCTGGGGGAGCTCACTGCCTGGAAGCTGGAGTCAGATCTGGAAGCAGCACGTTTCAGTCCAACGCACTGTTGGGGGAAGAGTCGCAGGAGGAGGGTAGCACAGAGGAGGGGTGCTCTGCTAAGCCTGTAGGGTTTTTTTAAAATAAATTTATTTTATTTTATTTATTTATTTTTGCTGCATTGGGTCTTTGTTGCTGTGCGCGGGCTTTCTCTAGTTGCAGCGAGGGGGGGCTACTCTTCGTTGCGGTGCGCAGGCTTCTCACTGCGGTGGCTTCCCTTGTTGCGGAGCACGGGCTCTAGGCCCACAGGCTTCAATAGCTGTGGCACGCGGGCTTAGTTGCTCCGCGGCACGTGGGATCTTCCTGGACCAGGGCTCGAACCCGTGTCCCCTGCATTGGCAGGTGGATTCTTAACCACTGCACCACCAGGGGAGTCCCGCCTGTAAGTTTTGCAGTTGGCTTCTGTCATCCTGGTTTTCCAGAAGAGACGGCCAAGCTGCCTACAGTTTTGATGTGTTCAAGTTGAGTGAAATGCTAAGAGGCAGTGTCAGGACTTTATCTCAAGTTCCAGCTCTCTGCCTCAGAGGTCAGTACCCCTTTCTTACCCTCTTCTTGTGATTTTCCAGGAAATGTTAAAACATTTTTGAGATAATTTATTTACCAGCAGCATGGTGGCATTTTGTGTATATAACACCAACCCCAAGAACCCATTCTTTCTCTTTCTTTCTCTCGTATTCCCCGAGAAAACGAGTAAACTCCCAGTTTTCTTCCACCTTCTATCTCATGGCTGTTCATTTGCAGTCTTCCCTCTTGGCTGCTGGCTCCTCCTCTTCCAGACCTTTAAATGCTGGAGGACTCCCAGGCTCTGTTCTGAGCCCTCTTCTCCGACAGCTCTCTCCCTGGGGGAGCTTAGCTAGCCACATGGCTTTAAACGCCATTCCTATACCCATGACTCCCAAATATATGTCTGCAGCCCTGACCACTACCCTAAGCTCCAGACTGCCTACACCGTGTCCCCACTGGGAAATCTAGGGTGTCCTAAACAGAACTTTTCAGTGTTCTCCCAAACCTGCTCCTTCCCTGGGCTTCCCTACCTAGTAAATGGAAGCATCATTTGAACTCAGACCAAAAAAAAAACACCAAAAAAACTTGAGTCAAATTATTTCTCACCACCTCTAGTCCTACTTCACTAATAACCATCATCTTTTCTTACTTGGACTAGACAGTTTGAACAATTCTTACTCTCTGGTCTCCTTCATTTGCCTCCTCCTTACAAGCTCTTCTCTACGTGCAACCAGACAGGTATTTGCAACATGTAAATCAGATCATTCGTGATTCCCCTACCCCAAACACATGCAATAGTACCCCCTTATCCACAGGTTTCACTTTCTGCGGTTTTAGTTACCCATGGTCAACCATGGTCCAAAAATATTAAATGGAAAATTCCACAAGTAAACAATTCGTAAGTTTTAAATTGCACGCTATGCTGAGTAGCATGATGAAATATGGCGCCACCCCAGTTCATCCCGAGCAGGACCTGAATCATCCCTTTGTCCATTAGTCACTTAGTAGCCATCCTGGTTATCAGGTCGACTGTCCTGCTATCTCAGTACTTATGTTCAAGTAACCCTCGCTTTACTTAATAAGGGTCCCAAAGCACAAGAGTAGTGATGCTGGCAATTCAGATATGCCAAAGAGAAACTGTAAGATGCTTCCTTTAATTGAAAAGGTGAAAGTTCTCAACACAGAAAGAAAGAAAAAAATT
The DNA here is from genome assembly GCF_009873245.2 of Balaenoptera musculus. NCBI lineage: Eukaryota > Metazoa > Chordata > Mammalia > Artiodactyla > Balaenopteridae > Balaenoptera > Balaenoptera musculus. The sequence goes on along the minus strand of NC_045785.1, from coordinate 48,620,811 downwards.
GTATGCCGAGGCTGCTAAGATCAAATCTTCTATTCATTAAATTGTGAAGGAGGAAGAAGAAATTCATGCTAGTTACACCTCAAGCTGCAAAAGTTACAGCCACAGTGCAGGGTAAGTGCTTATTAGTTAAGATGGAAAAGGCCTTAAATATGTACAATTTTTTGGGAGAAAGACCACATTCATGTAACTTTTATTACAGTATATTGTTACAATTGTTCTATTTTATTATTAGTTCTTGTTGATCTCTTACTGTGCCTGATGTATAAATTAAACTTTATCATAGGTATATATGTATAGGAAATAACATAGTATATATAGGGTTTTGTACTACACCTGCGCTTTCAAGCATCCATCGGGGTCTTAAAACGTATCCCCCCCGGGTAAGGGAGGACTCTTGTATTTAAGAAACTCCGAAGTTACTCATCACCTTTAAATAAAGTCCAGACAACTTCCATGGCTCCCAAGGCCCAACATGATCTGGCCCGTGACTACCTATTTCCTCTGCCCCCTCATCTCTGGCTCTGCTTGGTGACACTGACCTGTAGGCTGTTCTTCCACCACTTGAATCTCATTCCTACCTCAGGCTTTTATTCTCGATGTTTCCTGCCCTGACATGCTTCTTTCTGAGACCTTGTATAGTATGTTCTTTAACATCCTTCAGGTTTATGTTCAATTTTGCCCATCTTGCCCCAACTCCCGTCTTGCGCATTTGTTGTCATCTTATTCCTACAGTCACCGTAGCACTATCACCATAGGGAATATTTTTGATTGATGGATGGACAGGTTTTCCTCTTTATTGTTCATTTCACCTCCAGCACGTATGCTGCATAAGGGCAGGGATTGTGTCTGTCTTCTCCACTGCCAAGTTCCAGTGTCTAGAACAATGCCTGGTATATACTCCATAGACAAGTTGAATTAATAAATTATTCTTTTCAATGGTCAACATAATACATGTTTATGACAGAAAATTTAGAAATGATGGTAATCAAAATTGAACCTTTTGGTATATTTTCTTCCCGTCTTTTTCCTCTGCATATTTTCAAGTTGAGATTATTAGGTACATCCAATTTATAGCCTACTTGTTATATTTAACACACCAGAAACAATTCTCCACATTGTGTCCAATAATTCACATAATAAGTGCTCCATAGACATCAATTTCCTTCTTCCTATCTTGATTTCCTTCCTGAAAAACACTTATACAGGTACCCACACTGTGCTGTGGTTTCTGTTTAGCTGAGACAGAGCAGTACATTTGAAAGACTTTGAAAGATGTAAGCAAGTTATTAACCTCTCCAGACCTCAACGTCTTTATCTACAAAATGGGAACAATAAAATCTGCCTTGCCTAATTTATAGCATTGTGCAAGGACCTAATAAGATATTGGAGCAAACATCTCATTAGATATTGGAGAGACTTTTTTTTAAGTCATAGCACTGTACAAGGGGAATAAAATTTACAGGAGAAAAGATGACATCAAGTCATTTGTAAAGCAATTTGAAATTCGTGAATAAAAAGCTATTGGCAATGGTTCTGTACTGAGCCAGACATGTCCTAATGTTTGTATTTAATATGCCAAACAGTTGCCAATGCCTAATTCTAGGTTCGTACCCTGCAATAGCTTTTTTGTTTTTTTATTTTTTTTTACAACTTTCAGCTGTAAAACTGGGGTCAATTATTTTTAGCCATTTCTTCAGCCTATCTCATTAGCAAAGTACTTTGAGGTAATGACTTGGGCATATCTGATGATTGTTCGGTTTGAAAGATGTCATTTTCAGACTTTTCTGGAAGTTTCAAATCTGCCTGTGGGAGATCTGTTTTATGCCATAATGTCATTTCAGATTCAAGCCTACATACTGCCTTACACTTGGCCCTTATAAATGTTTCACAGCACCTGCATTTTTTATCATGACCCTTGCATGTGAACTTGGATCTCTTGTGCCTCACCTCCACTCTCTGTCTGAAGGGGAGAAAGTAATATTTTTAAATGGCCTTTCCCCCCCTTGTCAGAGGAGATAAAATTCCCAAATTATTTACCGTTGTGTATAGATATTCATATTAAAATTTTAAGGAATGGATTCTTTATAGTGTTATTCATGAACCCATGTGTTAAGTTTAAAACAAATGTGTCCTAAAATGAATATTTAATCTGTGTTGAATACCTGAAACCAGATTCATGTTGACTTAATTTCTTTGGTCATAAAATAAATTTACGAAATGAATCAATTTTTTTCATCCATTCGACAAATATTTTAAGGAGCTTATTGAATATGTCCTACATTATCTCTTTTAATCCTCATAATAACATGGCAATGTAGGTATTATTATTATCATCATCATTTCCCTATAATATGTATGAGAAAACCAAGCCGCAGAACAGTAAAGACACTGGTTAGCTAGCTCTCTGCTATAGTTAAGGGTCTGAAGTTTGGGCAGAAGATACTACCTGAGTAAAATCCCTGGGGTAAGCAGTTTGGGGGAGAACTAGAGATACCAAGTACAATAGCAAAAATGAGAGAGAAAGAGACAGTGACAGAGACAGGGATAGAGAGGCAAGACTTCCTAGAAACTTGAAATGAAGAGGCGTTAGACTGGGGAGAATCTAGGTCATAGCTCCCTAACTTTGCTTCACTTCGGGATCATCCGGGAATCTTTAAATATGACTGATGTCTGGCTTCTACCCCCAGATGTTGTGATTTAATTGGTACAGGATGCAACCTGGGGATCAGAATTTTTTTTTAAGTTTTCCCAGATGATTCTAATGTATAGCAAAGATTTGGAGACACTTATATAGGTGGTGTATGATATGCAGTGGACCTGAAATCATCCAAACTCCATTCTGTCCATCACAGTTTCTTGATGTCCCAATGGGTTGTGCTGGTTTATAGGTCTTGGGATGGTCATAATGCTTACATATACAGCACAAGCCTCAAATCCTATCAGAAGAAGAAAGGCAGCAGGTTTTAATGGGAAGAGGGCAAGCTTTAGTCACTCTGCTTCCCTGAGCCTCAGCTTCCAGGTTCGCAGCATGGTGATTATGGTGCCCATCTAGGAGGTTTGCTGTAAGAATTAAATTAATTCCAATGAAATTCCTTTATCTAATGATATCAGGATCTTTAGCCAGTGATTTGAAAAGAATAATAAGTTAAAGCAGGTGTAGCAAATATTATTTTCCAAAGGTGGCCAAACTGTCTCTCATCCCATGTGGTCTTCTTGTTATGTAACACTGACACTCCTCCATCTGAGGCAGGGTCCATGCTCTTCCTCTTGAACCTGGGTGCATATTTGTAAATGCCCGGATGGGTAAGCTTGCAGTGGAAAGGACACTTACAAGGTTAGATCGTAAAAGGCAATATAGCTTTCACCTGGCTTACTTTTTTTTGTGCTCTGTGCTTTGGGAGCCCAGAACTGACTTGTAAGAACTCTGGCTCCCCTGAAGCCACCATGCTGGAGAGCCCATGTGGAGAAGCCACACAGACAGAGAAAAAGATGCCCGAGGAGCCCCTGTTGTGCCAGCCCAAGGCTGTTAGAGTCTTCCCAGCATCACTTGCCAGATGTGAATGCACTATCCTACACATGACCCCAGCCCCCGACCTTCCAGCTGCCCCAATACAGCAGAGGCGAGCTGTCCCACCCAGCACTGCCCAAAATGCAGATTCATTAACAAAATGACTATTATTGTTACTTTAAGCCACTAACTTTCATATGTTTCACTGTGCTGCATTAGGTAATCAGAATATCAGTGAGTAATAAAAACTAATACATATGGACATTAAGTAGCTTATTTCAAAATAAATATAAAAATTCTTTTATTTAGCAATCTTCTCATCTAAAGCCAAGGGCTTTTCTTGGAGAATACAGCCCACTGACCAGACCCTTGGCATGAACCACATGTATAAAGCATTTTTAAATGATTTCCAGTGTCAGTTTTTTTTAAATAGGATGAGTGCTTAACAACACTTAAAAATTTTACCACTCCCCTTTATCCTTTATATTTGTGCTATTCCAACTTAATTCAACATTTTATTAGGCAGTTCATTTATTTTATCAAGTCTTTCCAAAGCATTCAACTTAGATTTCATGAAATGAAATATTTCTTTTTGTGAATATATTGCATCAATGTGCATGTTACTTGGTAGATTACAGGATAAAAATAACAATTATAATTTGAATAAACAAATATATAGTGAGCATATAGTTCATCCAATGTGAATGGAAGTACACAGGTATTTTAAAGAAAAATCTACAAGCCACTCATGTTCTTTAAAGTTATAATAGATACTAGTTAATAGATTTATCAAAATAATGGGAACCCTGTTAATCTAGCAGTTTAAGTGAAGGTTGTTTACGAGAATTTCTACCATAATATGTATAAAAGCACTTGCATTCAGTAGGCACTCATTAAATGCTAGTTTCTCTAACCATTAAATCCTAATTTGCCAAAAACTTTGCTTGCAAATAGTCTCTGACATCAAATACCAGCAGATAATTTTAACAAAGTAGCCTTTGATAACCACCTAAATTTCATACTGTTTCAGAAAGTGCATTACATTTCTATTTATGAAAAATCATTTCCCATGGGTTAGAGTTCAGATCAGGTGCATAGTATTTTCAAATCACTTGCTAAAAATAAAATTCATCATGACAAGCCTCTCTAATACTTTAACTACCAAATGCTCTTACCCTTGGAAAGCAGATCTACTCATGCAGCCCTGAGGCCCTGGGCTTTCTCTAGCCCCAGCCAAATCTTTGTACAAGCATAAATAGGATAGAGGGTTCAACGTCCTGGGAAAGGCACTGAATTTTAGGAGGAGGTGTGTAATTTACTGCCAAGTTTATCATAATAGAATCTAGCAGTCATTCAGAGCTTTCATCAAAGCATAACTCCATGACATGCCTCTAATCCAGGCCCCTGCTGAGCCATCCTGCAGACCACTGCCAGAGTGATCACCCAGACCCTTAAAACCGATCGTGTCAGAACTCCACAGTGGTTCCTCAGCACCTGCACGTCAAGCACCTGGGTAACCTGGTAAATTATACATACACACACATATATATATAGTCTTTATCATATTCCTTTCCATTGTGGTTTATCACAGGGTACTGAATATATCAGTAGTTCCCTGTGCTAGACAGTAGGACCTTGTTATTTATCCATCACGTATATGATAGTTTGCGTGTGCTAATCCTGAACTCCCAATTCTTCCCTCCTCCATCGCTCTGCCCCCTTGGCAAGCACAAGTCTGTTCTCTATGTCTGTGAGTCTCTTTCTGTTTTGTAGATAGGTTCATTTGTGTCGTATTTTAGATTCCACATGTAAGTGATATCATATGGTATTTGTCTTTCTCTTTCTGACTTCGCTTAGTATGATAATCTCTAGGTCCATCCATGTTGCTGCAAATGGCATTATTTCATTCTTTTTTATGGCTGAGTAATATTCCATTGTGTGTGTGTGTGTGTGTGTGTGTGTGTGTGTGTGTATGTATATATTCACATCTTCTTCATCCATTCATCTGTCGATGGACATTTAGGTTGTTTCCATGTCTTGGCTATTGTAAATAGTGCTGCTATGAACATAGGGGTGCATTATCTTTTTAAATTATAGTTTTGTCTGGGTATATACCCAGGAGTGGGATTGCTGGATCATATGGCAACTATACTTTTCGTTTTTTGAGGAACCTCCATACTGTTTTCCATGTGGCTGCACCAATTTACATTCCCACCAGCAGTGTAGGAGGGCTCCCTTCTCTATGCGGGTCTTTAAGATAAGGACCCTGACTTTCTTTTCCACTTCATCTCTAATCACTCTTATTCATATCAGGGCCTAGGACCAGGAACAATGTGTAGCATAATCAGGTTTTGTTCCTTTTATTCCCAACACTTCAGCTATGGAAAACCACAGCATTTACTGTGTTCTAAAATAATGTTTTCCAAACTGTAGGTCTTGACCCACTAAGAGGTCACAAAATTAACTCAATGAACATTAACATTTAAAAAAAATTAGAATAGAATGGAATGGAATGGAATAAATCAGAGTATATTACACACAGTGAGAGTAAGTATTGTTTTACTAAACTATGGTTTTAGTTATGTGTGTGTACCAAATTGTGATGTCAAGTGTATTTTTTACTGTGGGTTTTAAAATTGATGGACTGAAAACCTCACACATCGCAACCAATTTGCATTCTGTTTGTTCCACCTAGAAGGCCTTCTCCATGTAATACCTTTGTTTCTCCAACAAATTCCAACTCACTGTTCAAGACACAGCTTCTTCTGTGAAGCCTTTGTCAGACTTTTACTATGTGTCAGGCACGGAGCTAAATTTTAGACGTTATTTACCATTTTCATCTTCAGAACAAACATCTGAGGTTGGAGCTAATATTATTCCCATTTTACAGACAGGGAAATGGGAAGTGACCGCTGCATTGAGTAAATTGCCTGAGGTCACACAAGTGCTAAGTGGTCAGGCTGGGATTCGAATCCAGAGCCTGAGCTCTTAGCCATTACATTGAAGAGATTCTCCCTAAAACCCCAAAGCTGAGCCCAGCAGTTTTCTTCTGGGCCCCCCTGGCACGTAGTCTTCAACATGGCACTTTCTACACTATGTTGTACTTATCTGTTTCCATGTCTGTCTCCAACACTAAGTTATAAAATCCGTGAGAACATGAACTGTGTCCTACTCCTCTCTTTTGCTTTAGGACCATGCACATATATGCACACCGCCCAGAAATCACTCAATACATATTAAATGAGCAGGTGCCAATGGGAGGAAGGATCACCATTTCATAGATGAAGAAACTGATATTTATCCAAGAGGAAGCCTGGCCCATTGTTCTCTTTGGCCTCTTTCTATTGTAATAAATGTATTAACAAAGTTTAGTAGAAGGAGTGATCGCTTTGGATGGAGGTCAGGGAGATCTTCACAAAGGAATGAGAAATTTTATAGGTAGATAAAGGCACTGTGGGAAATGTCACACATAATATAAAATGTGCATTTTTAAAATTTTCCATTCATGATCACACTGTGTATAGGCATGCCTGAGAACCAAGTTTATCCTAGGTACCACTTAAGTCCATTCACTCATTCATTCGTTCAACAAATATTTTTGAGCCAAGCCCTGTGGCTTGTCCTGGGAATACAGGGATAACAAGACACAGTTCCTCCCCTCAAGGACCTCACAGTCTATAATGGAGCTGAGTGAATAGATAGGTGATTATAATATGATGTTGGCCAGTATTACGTAGCAGTTAAGGGCCAGAACTTAGCAGGCAGTCATGGCTCTGTAGGAAAGTGTTCAGCCAGAAAGAAATATCCTATTTATAAGAGAGAAAGGTGTTTGTGTTCATGAAGAAATTCAACAGTTGGGCAAACATCCTGGGCTCATAGCTGGGCTCCACCACTGGGGACTGGTTGGTAGCATCTTGAGTACTTCAATCAGCTTCTCAGAGCCTCAATTTTCTCATCTCATACGGCTGCTGTCAGATCACGTGCATAAAGCACATGGCACTCTGTACATAGAAATTTCAGTTTGAGGGCCAAAAATAATGTTTTTTAATATGTGTGACCTCCAGCAAGTTATTTGACATTCCTCTCTCTGCCATGATTTCCTTAGCCAAAGATTAAGCCTATGAATCTGAGTGCTAATTACTATTCGTTGGCCATTCTCCATGGAAAAAGAGGTAGGTTGTACCTTCTTGTGATGCCAGTTTGCTTCCTAGGTTGGGGGCCCAGGCCAGTGTACTCCTTACTTATCTCTCATTTCCCTACTGAGTACAGACCACACAACCTCTGCTCTCCTAGACCCAATACCTCCCCTCTTAGTACCCCAACATTTCCAGGTTTCAGGCATCTAATGTCATTATAATACATATTTAAGGATATTTTCACATCCTGACATTCTCAAATATACCCTAGAGTCTCTGTGTTTTTATCTACCTCAGACACTAGAGTTTCTTTTTAAATGGTTGTGTGCAACCTCCTTTTAAATTTTTATTTATTTATTTATTTATTTATTTATTTATTTATGGCTGTGTTGGGTCTTCGTTTCTGTGCGTGGGCTTTCTCTAGTTGCGGCAAGTGGGGGCCACTCTTCATCGCGGTGCGCGGGCCTCTCATTATCGTGGCCTCTCTTGTTGTGGAGCACAGGCTCCAGACGCGCAGGCTCAGTAATTGTGGCTCACGGGCCTAGTCGCTCCGCAGCATGTGGGATCCTCCCAGACCAGGGCTCGAACCTATGTCCTCTGCGTTGGCAGGCAGATTCTCAACCACTGCACCACCAGGGAAGCCCTAGAGTTTCTGAAGGAAAATTATTTTGTTGGAATGTGCCCCTCTTTTGATGAAGAGTGCCCTTTTTTTGCCCAGCTGTTGAATTTCATCTTTCTGGCTAAATACTTTCCTACAGAGCCATGAAGCCAAACCTCTTCTCCCTAACACTTCTGACCTGCGCTTATCATGCTGTCTGTAACAATGCGAAATCTAAGTTCATACTTCCTAATGCAAGCAAAAAAGTGAACCCATATTCATAAAACTTGTTCATTGTGTTTTGTCTCTTTTTGGATTAAATAAGGTTTGGTCTGTTTAGCAGACATAGATTGGGGGGCAGTTGAATGAGGGGAGATGGATTTGTTTTCATGGCTGTGAAAATGGAAGCAACCCAGAAGCACCACTAATTTTCGTAGCAAAAGTATCCCATGAGTCATGACATCTGAATCATCAAGTGTCAGAATCTTGTTTAATTTTATTACGTATTTACAATAGCGTGCTATCTGCTTCACAGGGCAATTATAAATTTTAAAAATACAAGTTCAGCTATTTGAATTGCTCAGATCGTACACTCAGTATTATCATTACTCCAGCATTTTAAAGAGGAGAAAAAGCAAGTAAGTACTTTAAATAGATCAATATCCCATTAATGTGGTTACTTACAAAACTATAATGGTTTAATGGTTTATCCCTAAATACTTCCTGAAATCTAATGATATGCATTGTTCTTTTATTTTATGTTGATAGTAAATCTGAGAACACATTTATACTTCTTAAGAATAGAAACTGTATTTTTTTTCTATCCACGATAAGCATCTTGTCTTTAGGAAAACAATAGATTTTTTTGGCTGTTGTGGTTAAAGGAAAATATATAGAAATGGATAGAGGTGGAAGTGTTACTTGGAGATGATAGAGATACCTGCATGGATATTCAATGTACTCAGATTGGATGCATAGATGGCAAGACGTGATTTCACATAGCTTCACTTTGTCCAATTTATTGAGCACCTCAAAGTGCCAGGAATTGTGTTAAAGGTTCCAGATATGTGGCTAATAATATGATAATAGCTACTATTTGGGAATACTTTACCCATGCTGGGCAATGTGCAAACTGATTTATCAATTAAACTTCACAACTCTGTCTTCTTTAGTTGATTCCCTAGAATCAGAAGCCTAAGAAGAGGATTGTTATGCAAATGATCGATTCAGGATGTGCCCAGCCAACATTCAGGGCAGCTGGGGGATGGTGCCCAGCTCAGGTACCAAGAGAATCTATCACACACTCTTTGGGGGGGCTATTGCCCCATTGTTTTAAATGAGGAAACTATGGCACAAAGAGTTTAACTTGTCCAGTCACTTTTAGTAAATTGGGATTTGATCCCAGATCTGTCCGAATGCAAGTTCTTGACCACTTTGCCTCCACTATAAGTGCAATCTGGGTGGTAACTTCTAACCTAAGTCCTGTACAGACTCCAGAAATAACACAGAGGAGAGCATGATGAACTTCCCAGAGAGGTCAAGGACTTCAGTGCTACATAGAGAAATAAAGCAAACCCTCCCTGCTCTGTGCATTAGATAGAAGACTGTGTTCTTAAACCCAAAGTCATAAGGGAAAGGAAGAAGGATCTTCCTGTATGTGTTGCTACAGAATCCAGTTCTTTTGTGCACCATAAATATAAGGGTAGGAACATGCTAAGCAAAATGTTAAGAGGAGATTATTGTTTCTAAGTAAAAATATGTCCCTCATTAAATCAAGCTGGTAACAGTTTTACCTCTCTTCCACAGAATGACCCTCCATGGGTCTTAAAAGTTAAGAGGCAAATACTGTTTTCCTTATAGCTGAACTGTCCTAAAGCTACATGGGCCGGAACCTGGCTGGGGGCCAACAAAATGTGCAGGGAAGAGAACCAGCCTAGGAGTCCATTTTTAGTTGTCATCCTGGCTCTGCTACTTACCAGGGGACTTCGATGGCATGCCTCTCTCGGCTTCACTGTCTTACTTGTAGAAAGGAAACAGTATGTGCCCTAATCTCCTGCTTCCTCTGGTTTTAACTGTAGCATCCTTTCTTTCTCTCGGCAATTCCAGATTTTTTCTTTTGCATAACTCTATTTCCCCAGCCTACACTCTAGGCCCTTTCCAGCCATAGTTACACTTCGCATACATCAACCTTGACAAACATCTACATTTACATGGAGCCCATCTCAAATGGCTTTTAGCTCTGTCCCAGGTGGTGTATAAAACAGATATGTGACGATTTGAGAGACGACCAGATATGTGCGTCACAATTCTAATTCTAAACACTAGTCAATAATTATGAAGTGCATTCGACATTTTGATTTGTGCATTAAGGAAATTTTAACTTCATCTTTGGAGAGAACACTTTTATTTTTTAACTACACAGAAAATAGTCATTTCACAGAGTGCCTTCCTCTCCTTGTCCCCATTTGGAAAGGATGACTTTGCTTTACACGTAATTTTAGCCATCACCGTCTCAGGTAGCTTTGAAGTTGGGTGATGGATCATATCACCTGTTAATATGAGACTATCTTGCTGACCTTTCTTTGGAATTTGATGCATCACCTTCTCCTCAAATATCTAGGGGGCGGGGAAAGAAAAGTAAATGTATGAGAAAGTCGGAAACTCTCTGCTCCTTTGGTTCAGCTCTAGTATGGTGATTAGATGAGTGTTTGCCTTGTCTCAGATCAATTATTTTGAGGACTCAGAATGTCTTGCTGTGTCTTGAATTCTGCTGATGGGTTTTAAGTAGGCCATAAAAATTCCTGTGAATGATTTGTTTAATTATTCTCTTGCTCCTCATTTACATTTTTATCTAAAACTCTGAGAACTGAAATCTGTATTCCATTCCATTTCCTGTGAGCTACAATTTGCCTTGTGGAGAGAAATATCTGGACTGTGCTTTATGGATGGAATAATATCAGCCAAGCAGAGTGAAATGTCTGTGGGGTTGCTCTGGTGGCTGTAGACAGAGCTCTTTCTTGCTGGTTTTTCTAGGGTTTAAGACGCTATTTGATGCCTTGACTCTTGTGCATCACTAGGGTCTCATCAAGAGTTTAAATGTGTTCAGGCTTTGCTTTTCTGGATTAGACCTTCTGAGAATGACCCACTACATTACAAGACTCTTTGGGGGGCTCTCCCCTCCATGATACATAAATAACTAAATGAAAAGTAGCACATTCAGCTTATCATAAGACCTTAGGTCTGGAGATACCTTCAGTACCATCACCTTACTACTGCAGAAATTGTAGTGTGCTAGAGTGGAAAGAAGATTAAAAATGGTGGAATGCTGCTTTATAAACATTTCTGTGTAGTTCGATACAACTGTGTTTGATATTATGGAGTCTTGACTGATAGGAAAACTGTGAAGAAGTAAAACTGTGGGGGTGAAAAGCTGCAGTTGCAAAAGAAACAAAGCAAAACATGCCTGAGATACATCTACCCCAACTGCCAAGATTGCTCATGTTGATGAAAATATTGAGTGTGCATTGGAGTCAGATTTGTAGGAGGGAAAAAACAGATCGTTTCTCCAGCCTCTCTATGGAGACTGAGTTCCGGTAGGGTGAGATGTCTGCGCAAGGTCTTCCATGAGTTAGTTGCAGATTCAGGACAAGAAGTAGCAAATCTTGATTCCAAATGCAATGTTCTTTTGCCCTCAAACCGCTATAAATGTGACAAATTATCTTATTAGTTTAGCCTGGTTCAGCATTTCCTCAAGTGTGGGATGTTAATAGGTGTTACATGAAATAATAGTTTCCTGGTCAAATGAGTATAGAAAAACAAAATTAAACACATTTCTTCATTTCAGACTTCTCTGAACCTTTAATATGTTAATATATATTGTGACTCTCAAAGAGGGAGATCAAATATACAGCATTTCCCAAACTTATTTGACCATAGAAACCTCTTTTCCTCAGAATAACTCATGGAAGACACTTGGAGAAGTTGTGGCCTTACTGGTAAAATTTAATATCCTTGTAACAGTCAAGATACTGATAGGAATTATAATTCGACCTAGATGGTTCAAATAATGAGACTAACAAAGGGACTTACAGAGATATGGGCAGTGTTAAAGAAGCCAATAATGGATGGTGACGCACCCACGCAGGGGTAAGCAATGCAGGAAACGTTACCACTGCTTTGAAGGAGCAAGGAGAGGAGCCTAGTGCAAGCTCCAGAGTAGAGCTGGGGCTGTTGGTGGGACCTAGCATCTCAGAGGGATGTGTCTTCTGCCAGGGGCACAGGGATGAAGGAGGAGGGAGTAGGAAAGAAATGGGGAAAACATACCCAACTTCTTTCTCCTTTTCCCCTCTGATTCTGTTGGTGCCCCCCTGGCTAAATGTGACTCGAAGCCAGACAGTAATGTAGCCTGGATTCGCAGTTTCTAGGTTCAGCCTCTCAATGTGCCACGCACCCAGAAATGTGCCATGCACTTACCTAGGCACTTCACATATGTTGATCATTTCCTTAAATTTCCCAACAATCCTATAATGTAGGAATCATGCCCATTTACAAATGAAGAAACCGACATAAACTCAGGTAACTAGTAAGAGATGGATTCAGCACCAGGTTTATCTGTCTGCCTTCCACTTAACCACAATTGCTGAGCCAGAAAATATCAGACTTTGAACGAAAGCTTAAAGAACTTGCAGAAGGAGTTTTTCATCTTCAATTGCTTTTGAGCAATTTCATCTTATCGCTAATGTGATTAATCCTCTAACAGAGTGAATAGCTTTAATTTGGAGGGTTTTTTATTTTATTCATCTCTGTAATCCCAGACCTTAGCACAGTGCCCAGCACTGAGTTAATATTTGTTGAATGAATGCAAGAATGAATACATGAGTGAGTGAACTGTATATCAGCATTCCAAGGATGTTTTCTCAGAGCTGTGTTGGGACAGAGTTGGCCTATCAGTCTATTTTTACATGTTCTGGCTTGTTTGAAATGGGAATGTTTCCATATTGAGCATCTGCTCATGCTTTTTTGCTTGGATGGCTATGATACCTCTCTCCTTACAACCCCCAAATACACACATTAAACACACACATGTATGTGCACACACCTGTACGTTGCCTTTCTGCCTCCGTCTCTGCCATGTTAATCTTTTTTATTTAGGACCACTTGATCAATGCAATTCCAAACCATATGCCAACCTCCTTAGTTTCCCCCAAGGTCCTATAGTAGCTCCCTGTTGTTCATCAGCTTAACACATATCTGTTGAATTTAATTGGAAAGTACAGTTTTCATCCTAAAATTCCAATTTTTCTATACTCTAGCTCCAAGGAACCTTACTCCATCAACTGTTCCAGGATGAACTCTCATATCAGATCAGGTTGGCATTCTCTCTGGAAGATGCTGTGGTCATTCTTCCCTCCACACCTTTATCCATGCATATTCCCCACAGAAATGCCCTTTCTCTTTCTTGTCGTCATTCATCTATTCATTCATTCACTCACTCCTTGAGCTCTTACCATATGTCAAGCACTGTTGTGCTGAAACAGATACCAAGAAAAATGTAGCTTGGTCTCTGTTAAGTGCAGGATCTTTCACAGGAACCTGACATACTCAACAAGGACATACAGTGCAATGTGCTGAATGATACAATAAATGCATGAGACCAAAATATAGAACCAGGGAGCCCCTGGAGTTCAGGAACAGTGTCAATTCCGAGTGTCCAGTACCTTGTGGGAGCTCAACAAATACTTGTTGAATGAATGAATGAATGAATGATGAAGTAACATTTGAACTAGTTTTTAAAGAATGTCTACCTCTATCCTTCAAGAACCAGCTCAAGGTCTTCTCCCTGTCTACTCTGAAATAAAATGCTCTTACAGTTCTTGAAACGTTCTATCAAACTTGCTGCCTCAAATTGTTCTGTATTTTATGCATCTAATAACAGTGTGAGCATTAGTAAACCATGATTATAACTTACAATTCTTTTTTTTTTTTCATATACCATCTATCATTGTGCTGGGTATACAATAAAATGTGGGAAAATGGTCTGGGATTCAGCTGAATTGATTCTAATAGAATTGAAATATTTGTATATACACATCCACTTGGAAATAAGCAGTAAGTTCAAATAGCATTTTAGGGTTTATAATATGAGTCCATTTTAGGAGAGCTTCCTAAGGCAGTGTTACAAATGACCTGGAGATCTTTTTACAATACAGATTCTGAGTCTATGAGGTGATACCTGTGCTTCTTTATTTCTAAGATGCTTCTAAGTGATGATGATACTGGCCCATGGACCACACTTTTAGTAGCAAGATAGTAGAGGTAAGAGGAACAGAAAATAACACGTGTTCAGTTCGTGTTATATTGCAGGCACTGTACAAGGCTCTTTGAATACATTAACTTAATGGTTTTCACATTACATTCATAGACTGGTTATGTTCAGATTATATGAAGAAAGTTTTAAATATACAAATTCCCAGGACCCATTTTTAGACATTCTGCCTGAGAGGGCCTATGGTAGAGAAAAATCAGTATTTTTTTTAAAAAGCTCCAAGGTGATTCTGATACACTGTGGTAGTCAGAATTCTAAGAATGGATTTCAGTGGCCTTGCCCTTGTGTAATTTCCTCCTTTTTGAGTGTGGTTGGAACTTGTGAATACTATGATATGTAATTCTCATGATTATATGGCAAAAGGGAGATTACCTAGTGAGTCTAATCGAATCACACTTGCTCTTTAAAAGCAGCATTTTCTCTGGTTTGTGGCAAAAGAAGAAGTTGGAGAGGTTTCAAAAATCAGAAGTCAATGCACCACATTGCTGACTAGAAGGCGGAGAGGGTTGTGTGAGAAGGAACGCAGGAAGCCTTAGGGGCTGAGAGCAGTGCCCACCAACAGCCAACAGGAGACAGGGACCTCAGTCCTACAACCACAGGGAACTGAAGTCTGCCAACAACCTGAATGGGCCTGGAAGCTGATTCCTCCCCAGAGCCTCCAGATAAGAGCCCAGTCTAGCCAACACCCTGGCTTTGGCCTTGTGAGACCCTAAGCAGAGAACTCAGCCAAACCTGCCCAGACTTCTCACCTACAGAACTCTGAGAGAATAAATAAATAGATGTTGTTTTAAGCTGGTAAATGTGTGGTAATTTGTTATGCAGAAATTGAAAACTAATGCATCAACATTCAGGCTCAGCAGTGACTACATTATGTAATATGATCCTCCCTGGAGCTCTGATACCTAAGTATTATTATCCCCATGTTATGGATGACCGGGTGGACTCAGAGGGCTTATCTTTTTTTCCCACAGTCTCACGCCTAATGGCAGAACCATAATTTGAATGTGTGTGTGTGTGTGTATATATATATATATATATATATATATATATATATATATATATATATATATATATTTTTTTTTTTTCCTCTCTCTCCAAAATTCCCTAACCCTCACAAAAAAGGCGGCAGGGAATCAAGCATATAGGAAATTGGGAGACTGGAAGAAGCTGAAGAAGAAAGACCCCAGTCAGTAGACATGGAAAAAATGAATCCTATTTCTTTGATGTACCCACAGAAATTGCAAACTCCATCCTGCTCTCTCTGTAAGATAGTTGAATGGTTTGAACAGATAAGGGAGGGTTGGGGTATCCTTTCAGGCTTAATGTAGCCACAATTCATGGATTGGAGGTGACTGGACCATCAGATTCTCCTGACACTTGCTCTGAAGGTTGGGAATGCAATCAGTGTGTCAGGGGGCCAGGAACAAATGGCTGGGCTTGGTCCTTGACCAGGGTCTTACATCCTCATGGCTCACTAGAGATAAAGAGAACATTTAGGTAAGGCCTTGACAGTGTTTCTTCCAAGAACAGAACTTAGAGTGTGGTGATGACAGCTGGGATATAAAACCTTGAGACTCAACGAAGCTCTGTCCTCTGGCAATCGAATCAGGAGAAGACTCTTCTGCCAAAGGTATGACGTGTGCTGCGTGCTTGCTTCAACCTGGTCTTTTCATTCAGTTTTTTCTCTGCTCTCTCAGACACTGACTAAGGGAAGCCAAGACAACAGGAAGATCCATCCATTCACTCATTCATCTGTCCTGCCTACACACATATTAGGCTCCTGCTGGTGTGTCCAGTGGGATGCAGAGGCAACTGGACTTCATCAGGCCACAGTTTAAGCCCAAAATGAAAAACGTCTTCTCTTCAGAAAGAATGAAAAGAAAAATCTATCCCCAATTTTGATCCTATCTTTTGAAAAGAGTTTTTAGCTCTATTAATCTGTTTGCATAGGCAAATTCCAAAAGTACTTAATAGAAATTCTACAGAAATCCATCCAAGAATGAATTATGTAGCTCTTGCAAGTAGGGGCTGCACTGGCTTCACTCACTGAATGTTCATTCATGTCCTTCATTCATTTGCTCAGAGAATATACACCAGGGGCCTTCAGTGTGCTACCCAGGTAGGCAAAGGTACAAAGGTAAAAGAAACAAAGTTTTGCCCTCAAAATCTAGCACAGGTGACCAAAAAATATTAATAATAATAATAACAGGTTCAATGTGCAAAATACTCTAATAGAGGGAAACGTATGTCCCTAGCCATGAACTCTTGTTTGTGAAAATATAACTTGAAAACCAGAGGACTGTGCAAGGAGATTTTTCTGCTGGACTGAGTTTTTTTCTTATTTAATCTGCTGTAAAACCCTCACTTTCCATTTCTACAGCCACTCCATCAGGAATTTTGATGAACTAGGGGACAGAAAGCCTATCTGTATGTAAAAAAGCTGAGGTATTACAGAGTGCCTTTTGGATTTTTCCTCTGACAAATGGATGGCATCTGCTAACAACACTTCTTTTCTTGAGCTTTGTAACGTTGCCAGACTGAGAACTGAGCTCTGAAAAAGGAGAAGGCGCTGTTAACAAATGCCTTTGTTATCTCTGGAATTGATTATTGTACAGTGGTTCACAGGAAAAAAAAACTTGATGTGTATCTTGTCTCAATATTTACCTGCTCCTCCCAGGAAATATTGTGCTAAGAGAAATTCCCTGCAGTACAACAAATGTCAACTTACCTAAGATAACTGGTGCAATTCACCAATCTACTGTCCTTTTGCCATCTGTGGAAACAGTATGATAAGACCCCAGGAAGAATTTCTTATTAAGTACTTGGAGATCTTTTGAATTTGATGGCTACTTGAAATGTTTCGAATACCTTTTCCCCCCTTCTTTCATTTGAGAAATATTTTTTGAAACCTTCTATGTGCCAAGCCCTTTGCTGGACTCTTGGAAAATACTAATGAAAGAAACAAACCCAAGGCAGAATGACCTTCATGGAGATCATGTCTGGTGGAGGAGAGGAAGATTCTACAAGCAATTCTGGTACATGATGGTAAGCCAGGATTGCAGAGCACACGTGCTGTGAGAAATAGTGGTGTAAGAGATCAAAGACAGCTATTTTGAGAAAGTGATATTCAAAGCAAAATTGAAAGCATAGGTGGGAGTTAGGAGTTATCTAGCCTTTTGGGGGGTGTGAGTGAGGGGGGACCAGTGAAAAAAAGGGAGATGGCATTTTCCAAACAGAGGGTACAGCACATAAAAAAGGGTTCATAGGTGAAAGAGAGCATGGCAAGTTGCTTAACTTCTCTAAGCCTCAGTTTCCTCATCTTTAAAATGGGGATAATGATAAAACCCATATTTATAGTGTTGCTAGGGTTCATTGGATAGTCCATTAAAATATTTAGTTTAGTGTTTATTAGTAAGTACTCATGAAATGTTAGCTAGTATTTATTCACTTATTGAGGAACTAAGAAAAATTCAAGATCAGGATAACTGGACTTCTTGGGTTTTCTTTCAGTCTTGTATACCAGGCTTTCTTTACAGCTAGCATGTAGCCTGTGTTCTACCTAAGGAGCTCTCCAATGTAGAGATGTAGCAAATATTTGTTGTTTATATGTCTGTATCTGACTCAAAATGATCGGTTCTTTGCAGACAAGTGCTATGTCTTATTTATGTTGTATCAACACACCTAATAGAGTGCCTGGCACAAAATAGTTTCTCAATAGATGTTTCATGAATGAATGAATAAATAGAAGAGATTAGAAACAATAGAATAGAATAGAATAGAATAGAATAGAATCCAATAAAATCCCACTGAATCTTGGTGCTGAGCTAAGTGTTGTGGGAAATTCAAAGAAGGGTAGCTCTTTGTCACTGAGATATTTACTTTGCAATGGCTGTTAGAAAACTCTGCTACTCCGGGCCACCAAAAGTTTGGAACAGCAGGAAAGTAAAAAGGACACTCATCCTAGAGATCTTCCCTCTTGCCTCTTAGAATAAATTTGGAGCATTACATTTCTTTTCTATACCTCCCTTGAGGCAAAAATGTGCAGCTAGAATGTATTACATGATAATAAAAATCTAAGACCTCCAAAATAGAAATCCGTATTATATTGCTATTTCAAGAATTATATGTACACAATTTTTATAATGAGGATATTGAAAATAGTTAAAATATGCCCAAGCATAGTAATAACCTTGGTGCCTTTGCATTTTATTATAAACTACACATCCTGTCACATACAATCCACTGTCATTAACCCTGTTCTAAAGATGGGAAGACTGAGGTGCCTCATAGCCAAGGGACCTGTCCAGGGTAGCGCAGTTGGTAAGTGGTACAGCTGGTACTCGGACCCTGACTAGGGCCTGCATATGCAGTGACAAGAGGGAATGGATGCCTTTTAAAGATAGACTATGAAGCCCTTGCTACCTTTGGGTTTGGTAAACATATTCATTTTATATTTTATATTAGATTATATTCCCTTTCTCCTAGATCTAATGTTTCTCCTGCATTTGTCCACTTATCTGGATCCTGCTCTCGTTTGGGGGTTCTGCAAAGTTTTACCACCACCAAGCGCCCTTGTTGAATATGCCAAGCCAGACTGATTACTGCCTTCTCTGGACTCTGCCATTCAGCCATCAGGTTTGCATTGCTGGTTAGTGCTCTGCAAGTACTACATTATGTACATAGGTGTATTTTTTATCTACCTCCTCAGCTCAATATTAAAACCACCAAGTATTAGTCCTGAAAGGCCCCTTACTCTGAGTTCAAATCTTAGCTCCATCACTGTTGAGCTGTGTGTCCATTTGCATTTTATTTGACTTCTCTGTGCTTCAGTTCCTCATTTAAAAAACGGGAACAGTATTTCCCTCTTATAGGGTTATTGTAAGGAGGAAATGAGTTAGTGTATGTCAAGCATTTGGGAGTTTTTGGTAGTTGTTAACTGCTTTCTCAGGCCAACAGTTACAGACATAGAGCTCATTCTTCAAATTAAGCTGAATCTGAGGAAAGAAAATACTAGAGTTCCATCTGTTTTACCCACCTGCTTTGTGGGCAACCCTCACCCCACCAGAATCCCTTGAGCTCCAAAGATCACCCAACATTCTTTATGGAATAAAAACCAAAAGCCTAGAGAGGTGAACTGACTTGTCTAAGCTCACACAGCCAGTGATAGGCAGGGAGGTCTGGCCTCGGGCCAGTGTTCTCACCTATACCACTCAGTTCCATGTCTCACCATCTTTGTGTATTTCTTTCTCCTCTACCCTCATCTCCCCCCAGCAAAAAGCTGTTCATGGTTTTATTCATCCAGTGAGGATGTACATATAGTAAGAGCAACCCCTACATTTCTGGAGCTCACACTCCCGGGGGAGGGGAAAGGGGGAGATGGAAACGTAACAGGTAGTTATAATAGGAGAGAATTGATGTAATGATAGAGGTGTGCGCAGGGAGCACAGATGAGGGATAATTAATCCAGCCTTGAGCAAAATGTGAAGGATGAGTAAGAGGTAACAAGGCACACTGAGCAGTGGGGGGCATTTGTGGCAGAGGACACAGCTTGGGCAAACACACAGGGGCAGGGAACAGTGTGACATCTGCGAGGAACTGCCAACAGTTTCCTTTTCCTACTAGAGCATGAAGCACGCGACGCGAAGTGGGGAGAGACAGGGCTGGAGAGGAAGTCAGGGGTCACATACTGGGGGAGGATGGGGGAGGGGCGTAATAGACACCATGTTGAAACATCTGTAGATTGATTTTGGTTTCCAGAATCTACATGTTTTCGTTTGAAGTTGAGTGGGTTATGTTTGTGGGGAAAAAAAGAAAAACAACCCATGTTTTGGAAGAAGC
Organism: Balaenoptera musculus; assembly: GCF_009873245.2. Classification (NCBI taxonomy): domain Eukaryota; kingdom Metazoa; phylum Chordata; class Mammalia; order Artiodactyla; family Balaenopteridae; genus Balaenoptera; species Balaenoptera musculus. The sequence goes on along the minus strand of NC_045785.1, from coordinate 48,600,406 downwards.
AGTAAACTAGAGCATTACAAAACGTATGTGGGTATCTCCTCAAGGGATGGAAAAGGGAAAATTCTCTCCAGCATTAGGCCAGCACAGAAGTGCTGAGAGTCACCAAAAGAAAGACATTGACCAATCGCTCTGTGTGCCGCTGTGGTACAGATCCGCCGAGATAAATGGAGATTCAGCCATGAGGAGAGTGCCCAGATCCTGAACAAAGCGACCTTAGTTAGCAACAGTGGTGCTCCATTTCTACCTGAGAACAAATTTTTCGAATCGGATAAGGTGGAAATTCTACAGATCTTGAGAAGAGACAGTTCACTGATGTGCTTAACTCTGGCCAGCTGTGGGAACTGACACATCCTGTGTGGTCTGCAGGACCTTCCCAGTGCCGCCGGGGGCCGGAGAGTGTAAGGAGAGAGGAGCAAAGGGCCTCCACGGCTGCAACAAGGAGTCCTGGCAGCTAAAGTCTATTTATTAGTGTCTCTGCTCCTCCCCTGCTGTTATATTAATATAATGAATTGTTCACAGGTGCATCAAATGAGGTTTAGATGATCACTGGGAGCTCTGTTACCCAAACAGGCCAAATTAGGAAGAGCAGATGCATCAGGGAAACCGCAGCCCCTTAGCAGAAGTACAAAGCTTGAATGAATGAAGGTCAGCGCTCACATTTGGCCTTGATGGCCTTCAGAGCAGTGGAATTTAGCCCCCTGTTAACTCTCGCTGGCCAGGAAGTATTCTCTGCCTTCACTGTTGTGGGGTTAGGATGGATGGGGTGAGTGTCTTAAAGAAATTGTCCTCTCTCCCAGATAATAATGGGAATGAGAATACGAATGACGCCCCACGGATTGGGCCTCACTGTGTGGTTCAGCGTGAAGGCTCCAGAATGAAGGGATGAATGAGAGCTGACATCATCCTGTGTTATGCTCCCCACACCGTTAGGCTCTGCTTCCCCTGGGGAAGGAACACCTTTTCTAACTGGCACAAAGGTTCTGTCTGCTCAAGAAATGGTGCGTTCTAGCTTTTGCACACCTTTTCAGGGGACTGATTTTTTCTAACCCTCACAAAGTGCCATATGAGCTCGTGATGGCTCCACAACATTATCTCTAACCCTTGCAACAACCTGTAAAATGGGCATAGTATTAGGATCTCTGTATTACAGATGAGAAAACTGAGGGTCAGAAAATTTAAGCAGCATGGTGAGAGTTAGAAGTGGCAGAGCAAGGACTTGATCTGAAGCAAATTCTTGCTTCCTCTGCTGCCTTAAACTAAAATCGACACAGTTTTCTTCCTTCATCTCCAGCAAAAGGATTGAGAAAGGAGAGAGAGAATACATTGGCACAGTGATGTGAGAGGAGCTCTGTAGTCAAGAGGTCTAAGTTTGATCTTTGTTCTGTATGAAACTTGCTTTGGGTCCTGGAGCCAGTGACTACTCTCAGTTCCTGTTTCTTCCTGTAAAATTAGAATTGCACCATTCAGCTGATTGCCAACGCCTCTTCTAGTTTCATGTTCAAGAAGCCCAGTGGGCTTTTCCTTTGGTTCATCTTTTGGAGGGTGATCTGGCAACACATACCAAAAACCATAACAATGTTCATGCATTCCCTTATGCACAAAAATTATAGTTCTGGAGCATATCCCAAAAAATTATAAAAGGAAGAAAAGAGCTCTGAGTACAAAGTTGTGGCATTTGTCATCATGACAAACTGCCAACACCTAAATGCCCCACAATAGGAGACTGTTTTTATAAATCATAGTGTATACATGTGATGGAATGTTTTACCATCATAGCATACCAAGTGTGATATCTCTCCAAGTAGAAATATGCATATGTGTTTATGAAATAAAACTGAGTAGAAAATAGGGAATTTAAAATTGTATATAGCTATATTACAGGTATAAAAACCATTTATAGATAGATTGATTGAAAGAGAACACAACATAAAATAGCATATTTTGGTGATAGGTTTATAAGTAGTTTACAAAAATTAAAAAATTTTAAATCTCACTTCGCTTTGCTCAGTTAAAGGTATTTCATCAAAACATTTTGAATTATATATTCCTCTTGTGATTATAAAAAGTGATGCTTCGTATATAAGTTCTGAAAGTTCAAAAACAGTATAAGGAAAGGGAAAAATATTCAAATTCTACTGATCACAGGCAACCTATTTTAAGATTTTGGTCTTCTGGTCTTTTAAACATTGATTTTGGTTTTTCTTTACATAGGCAGATCATCCTCTATACAAATCTAAATTGTTTTCTTTTTTTCTTTTTATCATTTGACTTTGTGTCATATTTTTCCATGTCATTAAAAAGGTTTATAAATACATAATGTATTATTTAATCTCATTTAATTTTTTTAAAGGTAGAGCAAAAAGTCATATCTTCACATGACTCATGAAGACAACTAACTTTTGTAGAATCTATTATAAGAAAATTATTAGCTGCACATATAAAAGCTAAGATTACATGACTGTATTTGTAATCATTCTTTTTGTAATTAAAAAAAATTTTTTTATCAAACTATACATTTTTAAACATTATAAATTATTACAAGATATTGAATATAGTTCCCTATGCTATACAATAGGTCCTTATTGTTTATCTATTTTATATATAGTAGTGTGTATCTATTAATCCCAAACTCCTAATTTATCTCTTCCCACCCCTTTTCCCTTTGGTAACCATAAGTTTGCTTTCTATGTCTGTGAGTCTATTTCTGTTCTGTAAGTAAATTCATTTGTATCATATTTTAGATTCCCCATATAAGTGATATCATGTGGTATTTGTCTTTCTCTGTCCTACTTACTTCACTTAGTATGATCATCTCTAGGTCCATCCATGTTGCTGCAAATGGCATGATTTCATTCTTTTTTATGGCTGAGTAATATTCTGTTGTATATATATATATAAACACCACATCTTCTTTATCAAGGATTTTTTTAAATAGGGGTACACAAGTGGCATATTATTTGAGCCTTTGCACATCTTCCTTTTGCCTTTACTCATTAAGACAGCTTAGCTCAGCATAAATATCTTGAGTTGCAACGTTTTACTCTGAGAAGACTTTGGGCTTTTCCTTGCTGTCTTCTGGTTGAAGTATTGAAGAGAAGTCTTAGGCTAACTTGCAGGTGATCATCTCAAAGGAAACTGAAGTCTTCTGTTTGGTCAGGGAATACCTAGGATTTTTAAATTTATAATTTAAAATTATTATCTATATTGTTTAACAGTTTAAATTTGACAAATTTACCTCATAGGATAAAGAGAAATGTGGTTGTTTATGGTAAAGTTTATAATACAGTTATATTTATAATCATGAAAAATTAGAATGACTTAAAAGCATTAGTTAAATAAGTCATGATGTGAGGGACTACTATAAAAATATTTTAGAATCCTTAAGGGCACTAGAAAATGTTTGTGACACATTGTTAATTGAAAAAAGAAGGCTACAAAAGAATATGCATATTATGTGTACATATGTGCTACATATAAATGTATGTATATTTCATACTTATATCTATATTTCATATATATATTCTTATGTATTAAATATCTTACTGGAAGGGAATCACACACAGACACACACACACACCACACACACATACACACACAAACACCAAAGTATTTACCACAATTTATTAGTAAAACAGTATAAACTAACATTCTTTCCAGGTTCTTCATAGATGTATGTCTATTGTTAACTGATTTTACCTAAAATGCAGCAAGCTTTTGCTATCTGTATGCTTAAATTCGTTGTCATTTTGCTCCTTGTTTTTCTCTTAGGAAAGTTTTCCTCAATTATATCTTAAATTATTACTTCTGTTTCAGTTTTCATTTGCTCCTCAGACAATCCTATAATTCTTAACAGCGGATTTTCTTTACTGTCCTCCATTTTTATCACCTTCTAATTATTTTGATGGGTCTTTGCCCTTTTTCTCCCTCTGGAAATTTTTCAAATTTGTCCTCTTCATCACAAATCCCATTATTCTCAGGGTTTATTTTGTTCTTTACCACTTCCAAAGTAGGCTTTAATTTTAACATTTTTAGTTTACTTCTGTCCTTCTTTCTTGTGGCTTTTGGTTCTGGTTTCATGAAGATCATACCTTCCTGCATACACTGAGGATGCCAAATAGATTTCCAAAATTATTTCTTCTAGAGTTCCTGCAATAGATAATTTTCAGAAGTCTTCTGAATATGTAATTCCTTTTCTCTTTCTCTGTAGTACTTTTTTTTACAGTCCCCATGTTGATATTTTTGTTTTCCATTTACTCAGCCTTTAACAGAAGAGATCTCTATTCAGATCTAGTGTTTGCCAACAAATGTGATATGTGGATTGCCCTTGACCCCAATTTCTGTCCACTGACATGCTGGTCAATTCCTTTAACAGATCTGCAGTGGATGGCAGGTTGATGCACAGAGTCCTTAGTACAATTCTTGTGTTTACCGCGCATCTGTTTAGGGCTACTGAGACAGGTTCTTTCCTCTTTGCCTTCCTCTCCACGATCCCAGATGAAGTGTATATGAACCACAGTCCCCAGGATTCACTGCTACAGGACTGCATGTTTCCTCCTCCCTCATCTCTGGCAATTTTACAATTTTACTTTTGAAAATCATACCTCCTTGGATTTATTGCACTACCATTAACATTTTGTCTTTCTTCCTGATTTCAATTTTGTTTGTCTTTTTAATTCTGGGAATTATGATTTGGAGTGGTTATAAAAAGAATTCTAATATGGAAAGTTAGGAAGGACACTCTGGGCTCTACTTTTCTCTTTCAAAAGTGGACCCCATTAGGAGAAGAATGTTTGCCCAGTTTTCAAGTTGAAACAGATTTTATTTTTTGGAATCAGAGTGGAGATAACTGGGAAGGGCTGAAGAAGCATCCTCTTAAAGATCAGATGGGAATGATATGGTTGGAACATTGATTACATTTTAAACAGTTCAATGCTTGTAGTTAATGAGCAATTCTTGAATAATTTGTCAGTATCTTGACACTGGTTATCGGTGTGTTTTTATGAGTTTTTGGATTTTCTGTCTTTATTGGAAGATTGACAGAGGTTTTCTCCAACTACTTTTCTAATACTATTTTAAACCAGAAGCCTCTGATTATTAAGATTCATTTAATAACTTCATTTTGATCTTGAGTATAGGTGCAAATATATTAAGGCATTTTTATTTTAAATTTACTCTAATTTGAGTTCTAATACAGCTCCCTGCATGATCCTAGTGATCAGATACCTCAAAGCCACCAACATCTGCAATCTTTCTAATTATAACTGATTTGATTTCTATGTCAATCTTGGACTCTGACTGCCTTATATGAAAAACTGTTGAAGAAACTGAGTTTTTAGCTTGGAAAAGAGAAAAAGAAACACTCGAGAGCTTTCAAATCTTTCAGTATTTGAAATGCTACCATGCATAAGAGAATAAGCTTACTATGTATAATTCTAGGGAATAAAATTAGTGACAATAAGTAGATATTAGAGGAAAACAACTTTTAGTATTACATTGTAAGCTCCTGAAGGATCCTGTTGGGTTTCGTTCATTGTATCTACAGCCTTAACCACAACAGATGCTCAATAAATGTTTACTGAGTAAATGTTGTTAATCATTTGAAAGACATTTTGTGGAAATGAATTCAGGCACACAATGGATCATCATCTGACAGTGATGTTCTGTAAGGAATTCCTGATTGGAGAAGACAGATGTACTGAATCAACCTAAGTTTCTCTCAACTCTAGGTTCTGTGACTCAGGACCCCACCTGCAGATTAGAATAGAGGGTCTTTTCTCTTAATTCCATATTTAACAAGATCATGTATGATGCAGGATGGTGAGCTGAGTCCAGACCCTGCTTTCTTGTCCTGATTTAGCTGGTTATGTTGCTTTGGGTAAATCACTTTACTGTGCTGCAGTAGTTTAGGTCTTCGTTATACTGCTTTGATGGTTAACACTGGTATCCTAAGTGTTTTTCTGCCTGTGGTCCATTCTCCACACTGTGATTTGGGGATCTACGTAAAACCTACTCTTAACCATAACGCTCCTCTCTTTGAAACTCTTCCCCACGTCCTAAGGGTAAAGTCCAAACTCTCATGTAATGATGAAGAGACATGCCTCTAGGATTAGACTCATACATTTGTACTCAGTTGCTGTTAATTCCCAGCTATGTGGCCTTGGATAGCCAGATGTGTCTCAGCTTTCTTACCTGTAAATTTCAGATAATGAAAATTACTACCTCGGGTTTATGAGCATTAAATTATATCATACACACACTAGATAGATAGATAGAGCTGATACACACACACACACACACACACGCGCGCGCACACACACACACACACACACACACAGTTAAGGTTGGCTGCCCCATGAACTGACGCATCCCTTCCTATTCCATCTTGTCACTGCTGCCCCTTAGAAACTACTTACAGTCCCCTTTACATACAATGGTTCTCTACCTGAAACATGCTTTTCCCTCTACCTGAAATCTCCTTTGTTCTTCTGGATTGTCATCCCTTTTCATCTTTCAAGACCAAGCTCTGCATCTCCTCCTCCTCTTTCCCTAATTGTCCCCTTTCTGCTAGATGAAGTTGTTCTCTCTTTCCTTTGTATCAATTACTGTTCTTTTCACATACCTTTATTAAAGCATTTGCAGCACAATATTGATATAATTTGATTATATTCTGCCTTCTCTACCAGACTGCTGTCTTTGAAGATGGAGAATTTCTCGTTTGTTCATTTTAGAATTCCCAGTGCTCAACTTAATTCTTAGTGCATGACAGGCATACAGTAGAGGTCTATGAAATGAGTGGAAGAATGAACAGAGTATTATATTCTGGCATCTCTAGCCATAAAAGGGACTTTTCCTCCCATCTCAGCAGCTCCTCAACTAATTATCATCTTGGTTTATGGAGAGTTACCTCATTCCCCCTTATAACTGTACTTCCAAGACAGTTGGGAATTAGCCCGGTGACCATAAAATAGGAAAGAATAGGAACCACATTCACTATTAGTCACCTGAGGGTCTGAAGGAAAGACTGGACACAGTAAACCTAACCCGGAATCACCTTATCAGAGGTTTGTATTTCTAGCCAGTCCTCTTTCTGCTCTTAAGCTCTTACTAGCCTATGCCCCAGGCTCTACCTGGTACAAAACTTGACTCCAACGTTTACAAGCTATGTGACTCCATGCTTGTTGCTTAACTGTCTTTGGTTTCCTCATCTGTAGAAAAAGGCAGTAGTACCTACTTTACAGGGTTGTTGAGAGGACTCTGGGGAATTATGAATGTGTTTGGCCCATTCTAGAGGCCCAGGAAATGTTTAGTCCTGACCCTCTTTTCCCCTCCTCATTCAGGTAACTGGTTCTTAGGCACCTCTCTTCTAGGCTTCAAAGGAGATTAGCTATAGAGGGAGACTCTTGCAAGAGTCTTGGAGATGCTGCTTTAGCAGCGATTCAAGAACCAGCAGAGTTAAAAAGATTATCTTCTTCCTAAAGACACCATTTCCTAAACCAATCAGTAGGATTTTGTTTTTCTTCTTTTATGTGTTTGGAGAAATAAAGAAGTCATGTCTACCATAAGCAGCTATAACCTTTTTTATGAGATAAACTAAAAATACGTACAATGCCACATAATGCACTTACATCTTAGCTTGTAATTAATGCAAATTTTGGGAGATTCATATACAATGTGATTAGACTCCTCTAGCACATAATTTATGGTTGAATTCACAAAGAAGCTGATTAAGTGAGAAAATTGATTTCTGTCTATACTATTTTTTTGGGGTTATGTTTTCAGTAAGAACATGTCTGAGGACTTAGAAATTAGATTACAGTGCTGGAGTTGTGGTTCACGGTATTCATGCCACTCTTTGACCTCCTTCTTACAGATCAGCTAACCTGCAGAACCACATGATACTTCCTGATAATATCCTGTGGGATAAGTTTCAGTAAAACAACATGAGGCTCTTGTAGCTCCAAAATACCAACACATGGACAATTCACCGACTCACCAGAGGAGTATTTTTTTCCTGGCTTATTGATTGGCTAGGGGCATTTTCTTGAATCTTATTAAAAAAACATTTCAGCAGATTTTCTCAGATGTGAATACAGAAAGTACAAATGCGGTTAAATCTTTTCCTTGCTTGTAGTTCAAGTGGTGGAACTGAATATAAACTTCAGAATAAAAAAATAATTGGAACACTTTCTCATTTATTAAAAGAACACACTCTGTAAACTGATGATAAATATTCACAGACATAACCCTCATCTACTAGACAATAAGATTCTTGATGGCCCATGTCTTCATCTTCTTGGTTTCTCTCCATTCTCTCTAACTCCTTCCATGTGATAAACTCCCAAATTCTACCAGTTTACTTTTACTTCTATAATATTTCCTCCCTCCCTCCTTCCCTCCCTTCCTTCCTTCCTTCCTTCCTTCCTCCCTCCCTCCCTCCCTTCCTTCCTTCCTTCCTTCCTTCCTTCCTTCCTTCCTTCCTTCCTTCCTCTCTCCCTCGCTCGCTCCCTCCCTCCCTCCCTCCCTCCCTCTCTTCCACATTTATTGAGTACCTACTCTGGGCCAGGCATTGGATACGATGGTGCATAGATCAGACAAGGTATGGTCTCTAGTCACAAGATGCTTCTTACAGGGTCCTTTACGTTTTGTATTTTCTTCAGAAGTGCAATGTAATGTTCACATTGTACCAGGTAGAGCCTGGGGCATAGGCTAGTAAGAGCTTAAGAGCAGAAAGAGGACTGGCTAGAAATGGTGGCTATATCATTTAACCTTTCTGACCTTTATAGGAGCTTTACATGTCTGAAAATGGACGTGCTCAAGCTAAGCCAAGAGAGGATGTGCCTGCTGGGAATATGGGGGAGGGTAGTGTTGTCCTGAAAACTTGACTCCAACGTTTACAAGCTATGTGACTCCATGCTTGTTGCTTAACTGTCTTTGGTTTCCTCATCTGTGGAAAAAGGCAGTAGTACCTACTTTACAGGGTTGTTGAGAGGACTCTGGGGAATTATGAATGTGTTTGGCCCATTCTAGAGGCCCAGGAAATGTTTAGTCCTGACCCTCTTTTCCCCTCCTCTTCCTGCAAGTTCACAGCGTCTTTCCAAAGCAGGGAAACATGTATTTGGGTCTTTTCTGTTAACAGTAACTGCCTACACAGGGTCCTGAGCTGTCAGCTCAATATTGTGGCTGGGAGTAATTGAATTAAGGGCTTCACGGGAATGGCATTTCAAAAACAAACACTCGGAAAACTCTTTCTTGAAATTTTCCCCCACATTCTGTTTGCTAAGCATGGATTATCCTGGCATTTGATAGTCTGGTTCAATTATGGCTTTTAAGTCTTTACATCTAGGAAAGTGACACCTTTGGGAGGTGGGAAGTGGAAGTCAGAGGTTGAGATTGTGACTTCAATGAAATGATTATGTCCTGGGAGCAATCATGCTATGGAGAAAAAACAGTGGTTTTGGAGTCAGACAGACCAGAGTTTGAATTCTTATTTCTCCCCTCAAGCTGTGTAGTGTTGCAGACGTTGCGAAATGACACATTATTGACTTGTTATCAATAACGAGCGGGCTGGATGGATGTGAGAGTCCCAGCGAGTAGATACTAGTTTTCTCCTTCTTGTTTGGGACCCTTGGATTCAGGGGCTGAGCTTCCTCGTCTTCCTCCGCAGGGTCTCCGCGTGGTGTAATTTCCATTCACAAAGTCTTTGTCTCATCAGATGTTCCACTACACTGTTATGTGAGTAATTAATGAGTCACTGTTGGCATTTTTAGAAGCTAGACAACCCTCCTAGAAGCCAGAATGAGGCCCCAGTGTCAGAGTTCAGCACTGGTCAATAGATGAGCAGAGGATATTCGGCCAAGCCAAGACCCTGAAACCCCACACCAGAGCAGTCTTCTTTCTTCCACTTGTGAGGAAGCGGTTAAGAGCGCAGACTCTGGGCCCAGACTGAGTTTAAATCCTGGCTCTGTTACTTACTCACTGTGCGCCCTTGAACTAGTTAGTTGGTTTCTCTGCGCCATAATCTTATCATCGATAAAACAGGAATAATAACAGTGAGAGCTGCTGTGATGATCAAATATATTAGTGCATTTAAGATATTTAGAACAGTGGTCAATGAATATTATGATTATTGTTGTCCTTAGGCATTGTGATATAGTAGAAAGAGCACACGACCTGAAGCCCGAAGTGTGGACTAAGTCTGGAGCCTCTGCTTACAAACTGTAGTATCTTTGAGAAATTCTCTGAGTTTCCAGTTCCTCAAATGAAAAATGGGGGTGATAATTCCCACCCCATCTACTAGAAAGAGTTACGTGCTGGTAAACAGAGCTGGTTGTAGAGTGCCATCTTAACCTAGGAAGTAAAGTGACTGTCTGAGGGTCCAACTCTAAACCAGCACATATCAGATCAAAGCAGAAATATACAAAGTTGCCTTAAAGGAACAGAATCCCCCTCCCAAACCAGAACAAAGCTGAAGTTATACTTTAATTCAGTGTTGGGGATCACCCAAAGACATTAAAGAGAGAGACATGAGGATAAGCATCCATGGTGCCCATCTAAGCACTAACAAGGAGGAAGACAGGGGCCTAGCTCAAGGACCACCACCAGCCCCACTACCCTGGTTCTTCAATCCTGGTGCTGGTTCTATCCCTGGGGTGAGATGGAGGGTTCAAGTTGTTTTCTCCACTTACCAGCTAGATTATTTACGGCAAGTTATTTCACCTCTCTGAGCTTTTTTTTTTTAATTTTTATTTATTTATTTATGGCTACACTGGGTCTTCATTGCCGCACACGGGCTTTCTCTAGTTGTGGCGCGCGGGCTTCTCATTGTGGTGGCTTCTCTTGTTGCAGAGCATGGGCTATAGGTGCGTGGGCTTCAGTAGTTGTGGCATGCGGGCTCAGTAGTTGTGGTTTGCAGGCTCTAGAGCACAGGCTCAGTAGTTGTGGCGCACGGGCTTAGTTGCTCTGCAGCATGTGGGACCTTCCCAGACCAGGGATCGAACCTGTGTCCCCTGCATTGGCAGGCAGATTCTTAACCACTGCAACACCAGGGAAGTCCTCTCTGAGCTTTAGCTTTCTCATCTTGAAAATCAAACGACCTTCTGATAACTTGGCTGTCCTGGAACAAAGTGCCCTGATTATGCCGATTTAATGATTACCACCCACTGGCAGTTCTATTTCTCATCCTAAAATCTTAAGCTAGAATTTAAGTATATTCATCAGCCTCTTGTGAGGTTTGTTATTGTGAGTTACTCTTCCCAAGCCTGCTTACTTCTAGGATACAACAAGATTTAGCTTATGACTTTAAGTCTCATGGTCAAATGTTAGTTTAGGATGGAAAGCGTTATCCAAGGTAAATGCTACCTGATAAGGCCTATTGGCAGCCTGCCACTGTCTCTGGATGGTGATGTGGAAGTATGTGCCATCTTTCAAGGTTCTGCAGGTGGACCTGAGGGTCACATGCAATAATGAATGGAAAGGGCTTTGTAGACTATGAAGCGCTTTGTACACATAAAGTGGGGTGTGGTTGTAAAGGAAGGGGTACTGCTGATAGGAGCCTCAGTTTCAGGTGCCAAACGGCCTGGATCTTCCAGTATATGATAGATGCCAAAGTAAGGTGATAGCTTAGGAAGAGTTCCAGTGGACAGTTCCACCATTCCCACAACCCTGAGGGCTTGGCAAAAAAAAAAAAAGAGAGAGAGAGAGAGAGAGAGAGGGAACCCTCATTTTTAATATCAAATCCTCCCTGCTGATTCTGTGAAGGCCTGGAAACAGCAGGTAACAATGTGTAAGTGACTTTGAATTAAGACTGAACTCTCTGTGTCCTTCTCTTCTCCCTCAAATGTGGAATGATTTTCTAAGAATTTAATTATCTAAGAACACAGCATCCAAGCTGTTAGACCCTTGTTAGTGTTAATTCAAACTTAATGTGCATGAGATTTAGAGATCTTGGATACTAGGAAAATGATTTCAATTTAAATAGCCCTCTTTGTCCTACACATCACAAAACATCTTTTAACATAGTTTTTTTTTTTTTTTTCTTTTAATAGAATACTACAACCCAGGTGTCTCCCACTAAAAAAGATTCTCACTATGGAGAAGTCAGATGTTCTACAAATCAGCACGATGTGGCAGGAAGAACAAATATGGGCTTTGGTGCCTTAGAAACCTAAGTTCAAGTCTTAGAGGTTCATGTTTTTCCACCTGTCTGTGGACAGAAGCTTAACTTCTTTGAACCTCAGTAAATTAACCTCTCAGCAAGCATTGGGAGGTAACAAAAGTGGGGAGAGTTACCCAAGTGGGACTAATGCAGAGGCGTGTCTTCAAGCTGGTGGTCTTGGAGTCTGGGGTCGAGAATTAGCTGATCCATCCCAAGGCAAGGAGGAGATGTGTAATGAATGCTGACCTGAAAGACTTTTGTCCATTGGGTTTCATGACCTGCAATTAAATCATGGCTAATATAAAACAAGAAACATGCCTTCTTAGGAAAACAAAACTCTTTCAAAAGCGTTATGGTATTTTCACTGAAATATATATAACATATATTAACTGTAGAATGATTGGATAACAGAAACCAGCCAATCCTACTGGAACACATTTATTTCAAAAATGTGAGCTAAGCCCTGTGGCACAATAATTCCTTTGAAAGGCATAAAGGAATCATCTGTTATTGTAATCGGAAAGCATGGCTTTAGGTAAATTGAAGTTCATTGTTTTAAAGTTTGAAAGTAGAACTTTGTAATTGGACCAACAAAGATTTGTGTGTGTATAATTTTAAATCAGTGTCCCCAGCTTACACTGGTCTCATTCACGTTTTGGAAATAATTTGAGGTATCCTTGTGACAGAACAGTGTTCCCGCCCTATTAACACCTTACATTTCTATGGCCTATGATCAATATTACCTTCCCAATAAATCTGTGAGATCACTGGGCAGAATATCTTATCCGTTTTTATAAACAAGTAACTTCAGTCCCAGAGAGAATAGGGGCCTTTTTCAGAGCCACAAAACGAAGTTGTAGAGCCCAAACAGGAACCCAGAACTTCTGATTTCAAGCTTGGTATTCTTTTCAGCAAAAAAATATTACAAAGGACCCACCACAAGCTGGATTATTTGCTAGACAATTTCTCCCCTCATAACATCAAGTTTCTCTCTGCCATGATTTCCCCAAATTCAGAACCTAGTGTACCCTCCTCTTTGGCTCTACCCTATCAAGAGCCTATTCATAAAATAATATCCAATGTTAGTCATTTACACTTTAGTATGAATTTAAGTCAATGTGGTCTCTCTCCCTTAGTCTTTTACATTTCAGTCATTATCTTCCAGTTAAATAATAGCAAGCCTGTTTAGCCTATTACAATAATTCCAGGAGCATAAGATGCTCCAGTAGTTTTTGTTTAAGGATTTTTATTAGGCGCCCCTAGTAAAAAACAACCTGCAGTATATCCATGACCCTAATATGTAAAATGTCTTTTAACACAGGATTGTGAGCTCCCTAAAGGAAGGGATCATAGCTGTCTTGTTGGCTATTCAGTGGTTGGATACAAAGACTGTCATATATTTAACACTCTAAATAATTATAGAATAAATAAAATCAACCTTACAGATATAGCAAGTCATGTCAAATATGTCACATTTTCACAAGCTGAGGAAAAATACACTAAATGATATAGTTGAAAAATGTTTCACAGCCATTGGTAAGATTGGAAAAGAGTCTCTAAGGCACCTAAATAATCCACCTTCTGCCTAGGAACCACTTATGGAATCAGGTCCAAAAGAGACTAAAAGGGTAAAATGGGGGAGTGGGGACTCCAGCTGATGTAGTGGCAAAAAGGGATCTCCACAAGATGGCATACCTAGAGTTTCTTGGTTTTTAGTCACTATTTTAGTGCAATATTTGTTTGTTTTTATACTGCCATAAAGCAAGCAGAATCCTGACTTACGGTTCATGGTCTATCATATTTCTTACATTTACACATTTCTTCTTTGAAATGTGGGGTTGTTATGTTGGGCTGTCGGATGGGGACTTGTTATAACATGGTGAGCGGGTTGGGGAGTTGTCCCTCCCCTACTGAACTTGACAGTGGCCTCTGACCCACAGATCAGAGGGCAAAATATTTATCCAAGACAAGTTGAGCTGTTGTTTCTCGGGAGGAATCAAAATCCTAGTTGGAAGTTCAGTGAAAAAAAAAAAAAAAAAGGGGAATAAAAGTTCCTATTAAAAAATGAGCCTTAAGGTCAGAAGTGGGAAGGTAAGGACCTACCAACATTTGCAGCATAAAGTAGACAAGGTTTAGTGATTTAGAACTGGGGTCAATAACAGTGTAAGGCCAATTCTTAATCAATGTTTTCAGTGTTGTATGTTTGTGTATGTGTGTGTGTGTCTATCTGTGTGTATGTGTCTGTGTAGGGGTGAGCTTGATAGCATGAAGGATGTATCAAATTGTGTCCTGTATTTGTTTTGATTTCTTGCTACTGAGACCTCAAAATAAATGGAAATACTCTGCTCCTTGAAGGCAAGGATAATATCTTGGACAACAATTTGTTTTTTTGTGTGTCTAATACATACACAGCAAATATTTATTGAATTAATTAATCCATCAAAGGAGACAAATTCAGTGATTGTTTGTTCAATATAATAATACAACACTCAAATGTTATTAGTTACAGATTGGGTTATTTTGATTCTAAGTTGCTGGAGGGTTTTTTTTCCCTGTAACTAGTTTATTGCCCAGTAGAGAAGAGCAGTTGTATATTTCTTAACTGGTTTGAGTTTTTGTGTTTCACATTTTATTTTTTCAAAAAGGAAAAAAGGAAAATCAACACCTGAATTCAAGGCACACTTCAAAAATGGGTGCAGGACAGTATGACAATAACTAAACACAATAATTCACATATACACCCCCATGCACCTGTGCAAAACTGTTGGGACATGTAGGGTGCTATTTACATACTATTGGGTGATTCAGGATTTGTCAAGATTCCCAGTTGTCTGAGAATACTTAATGGATTGTCACTGGCATAACTCTGGGAGGCTGTCTGCAAACCTTCAGACCGACATCTTTACAGAAGCAATAGTAAATATCATGGAGATCCTTTTTTTTTTTTTTTAAGATTTTTTTTTTTTAATGTGGACCATTTTTAATGTCTTTATTGAATTTGTTACAATATTGCTTCTGTTTTATGTTTTGGTTTTTTGGCTGCGAGGCATGTGGGATCTTAGCTCCCCGACCAGGGATCGAACCCTCACCCCCTGCATTAAAAGGCAAAGTCTTAACCACTGGACCACCAGGGAAGTCCCTGTGGAGATCCTTTATAGTTGTATTTTTCGTAAAGGGTTATATGAACATTTTTATTATTTATTTTCTTTCTTTGTGTTTTGCTTCCTAATTTACGGTCTGCCTTACTCCAAAAGGGTATTGAGGAAGCAAATTGAGTTATGTATGGATTTTCAGTTGCTTCATTCAGGGAATGTAGAACAAGCTTCTGTAAATGTAGTCCAGCTCTTATCACTTCTCCACTAAGCCCTTCAGTGACTCCTACAACCTAAAGGAGTTCTGCCTGGTGCTTTCCAACATGTTAGGGAATCTTGATAAAATATGCGGCTGCAGAGTGGGCAGGTGCTCACCATGGAGGTCCCGTACGCCAGATTAAAGACACTGGATTTTATCCTGCAGCCACTGGGGAGCCGTTAAATGATTTTAAATAAGAGCTTGGTATAATCACATTTGGGTTTCACATTATGTACCATCATACAGTATTTTTCTCTAGAAATCTGATTCTTTATTGACCTTTCTGAAAATAAAGCCCACAGAAGGGATAAATCTTCCTCTAAAAACTATGAAATATATTGAGGCAATAACAAACTGCGTGCAAATATGAGCACAAATAAAGGTACAACAGTTATATCTCATCTGGGCAGTGGCCCTGTGGTTGCCCAGAGAGAGATAAATCTTCACAAGGATTTCTCTCTTTGGAACTTCTGTGAGAATTTTAACAGGGTGACTGGTGTCACTGGAAAGGAATTAGTTGGAGAGACCCTTTGAGTAGTAAAGAATCTGGTGGGTGAGTGGCTAAGGGAGGGATGGCCTTTGTCCTAACAGACTCACAAAGTCCCCTGCTTTTGAAGCCTTGCTGGTCACTCTCCCACCCTGAATACTTCTCTTTGGGGACATGGGGAGGTGTTTCAAGCGTTTAGTAATTATCTGTGTTTTAGAACTTAGGACACTATTTTACAAAACTACCTGTTTACTTACCTTCCTCTCCCATTATTCTGTGAGTTACTTTGGAACAGAACTAGTCTCTCATTTCCTTAGCATCAGTGCCTAGTTCAGTGCATCATTCACGAGGAGTACACTCAGGAAGTTTTTGAATAAATGAACATATGAATGATCATAATATGGGCTTTCTGAATGGAACCAGACATAGTTGTTCAGAGGAACAGATTTCAGGCGAGATATCGAAGGCTCCAGCCCCAAGGATACTTAGGGATATAATGCATAAAGTTACATAGATGCGCGTAATTAAGAACTGATCTGCAGCTGGGAACGTAACTAAATGACTTTCTGGATTCCTCCAACTATAACTAGATTCTCCAGATTTAGTTACACATAATAAACCCAAAGGACATAATATGCCAGATTCTAGAAATATCATCATATAGTTCATTTTATAGACAGGTATTAATGGTGCATTTACATGGAGATGGATTGACTGGGGACACAATGATGAAAAAGAACTTGAGTTTTGGAATCAGATGATGTAGGTTGGCATCAGTACTTTTTGAATTAATGCCTGAGTGGCTGGACAGGTGGATGGGTGAGTGACACAGAAGTAGGTCATGTTAGTTGCCTCAGATCATAAAATTATGATGACTGGTGAAATAATTACAGAAATTCTGATTTCCAGAGTTATATTGTGTTCCCATGCAGAGGAAGAAGAAGGAAAGAAGGGTTGATTCAAGATATTCCTTTTGTATTGATAGAAACAGATGCAGTCTTTTCTGCCATGAACCAGGTAATCTGAGGGAAAGCATTAAATTTATACCGTAATCATTAGAGACCCCTCAAGTGGAGTTATCCCTAAGTCAGAAATTAAGTGGGAAAGACCTTGATCTGAAGTGAGTTGGTTTATTCTATACATTTTAATATATTTGGGGGTAAATCCTTAAATGAAGAGATAATCCCTGATAAGCTCTTAAATATTTGAATACCAGTAATGAAATCATAATTAAATCAAGTGAAATGTAATAGTAAATGTCTATCTAGTGTTGCTATTCCCTCTTGGGTTCCTTGGAATTTGAATGGATAAATTTTTTATCTTACAATTCTTGGGATTTAGTTCAATATTTATTTTATTATCAGTGTAGACCTACACACACTGACTAGTTTAATGACAATGAATGCTGGCGTCTTTAACTAACAACATAGCAAATGATTTTAATGAGAATGATGTAATTGTACTCAGGGAAGATACTCTGACAGATGTTGGTATAGGAATTATATAAATAAATGCAATTTCCTGCAGCCTGAGCCTGCTCTGTGGCCATGGGTAAGTCAGATAACCTTTCTCAACTCTACTGTTCTCATTTATAAAAGAAGAAATTTGCTTAAGCTTTATCTTTAAGTTTCTTTTGCATAGTTAAGCTCTAAGAATGTTACAGACCTATATTTCTACAAAATGAGATCCAGCTCGATAAAATTGAATCAATAATTTGAACATCTACTGTGTTCTGTTCACCGTGGTAAGTTCTGGCGTGTAATGATGAACGTGTATGACGTTTGTTCAATGAATGCTCACCCATTCATTCATCCAACACATAGTTACTGTTCGGGACTAGGAATATAAACTTACTGTATTAGATTCCCAAGTCTGCTGTAAAAAATTACCACAGACTTGGTGACTTAAAACAACAGATATTTATTTTCCTATAGCTCTAGAGGCCAGAAGTCCAAAATCAGCTGTGTGCTTAGGGAAGTATCTGTTTCTTGCCTCTTCCAGCTTCTTGTGGCCACAGGTGTTCCTTGGCTTGTGGCCACATCACTCCAATCTCTGCCTCTGTGGTCACATTGCCTCCTTCTCTTCTCTGTCTTTCCTCCATGTGTGTCTTATGAGGACACTCGTAATTGGATTTAGGACCCACTTGTATAATCCAGGATTGTCTTCTCATCTCAAGATCCTAACTTGTGTAGCAAGACTGCAAAAATTCTTTCCAAATAAACTCACATTCACAGATTCCTGGGATTAGGAGGTGGGCATATATGTTCGGGAGACACCATTCAACCCACTACAGTGACCAAACAAACACAAAAACAACAAGCAAAAACAAAACCATTTCTTTGCCCTTATGGAGTTTATAGTCTACTAGGGGAAATAGAGATTGTCAAGATATAATTATAAAATACAATTACATATTATAGATAGTTATAAATAACAGTTATAGATTGTGATTAGGTCTATGAAGGGAAATTACAGGGTGCCTTCAAAGATTTTAACAAGGGGGCCTCATTAAGGATGGAGGTCAGGTCAGACCTCTGGACAAGTGGCATTTAAGCTGACCATCAGTGACTGTGTAGGAGTTGGGGCCTGGGGAGAGGGAGGCTGTTAGAGAGGTCGGGAGAGACTGTTCCAACAAACAGGACATTATGTGCCAAGGCTTTGAGATGGGGCTTTGTAGAAGTGAATGAAGGCCATTGTGGCTGGAGTATACTGAGCAGGGGAAGAGTGGAGTGAGTTGAGGCTGGGTCAGATCATCGAGGGACTTGAAAGCCTTTATAAAGACTTTTGGAAACCTAAATACAGTGAGGAACCACTGATGTATTCTAAACAGGAGGATTTGAATTGCGTTTTTTAAATGTTACTGCAGCTACTATTTGGACCTTGTGTTCTAGGGAAGCAAGAGTGAAAGCAGAAGAAAAGGAAGTTCTAGGCAAGAGGTGGCTATGGCTGGGTCCAGGGTGATAGCAGGAGAGATGATGGAAGTGAATGTACTCGAGTTACATGTTGGAGGTAGAATTGACAAGGTTTGGGAAAGGAGTGGCTATAGAGAAATGAAGCTTCAAGGATGCTTTCAGTCTGTTGGAGGGACAGGCATTAAACAAATGAATATAATACAGCGATTCATAAGGTGATTAAATAATACAAATGAGAGAACAAGTGATAGTACCTAGAACAGGGTTGGGATGGGGTGGGTAGAATGCCAAAGTTTGAATTAGGCTTTGAAGAATGTTAGTTAGGCAAAGTGGTAGAGAAGAGCATTTCATATAGAGGGAGGAGCATGAGGAAAAATATCCAGAGACATGAAGGTGCGTGGTGTGTGCATGTTCAGGGAGCTAGGAGGATCCCTGGGAGGGAAGCGTGCAAGTGAATGTTTGTGTTCCCAACAGCATCTCTTTTTAATGTTTATCATGGTCCTTTGCACACAGTAGTATGTTGATTCTTCCTATGACCTGGCCTTCCTACTATAAACCCATTCCAACTGAGCGTGACCATCTCAGATCATCCCACTCAACCAGCAACTACAGACTCACATGTTCCTAAACTGCATAAACATTATGATTTAGTTAATCCAGATCCAGAAGATGCCCAATGACTAAGTGTACTTTTTTAGAATTTGGCAGGAAATATTAACTTTCTTCTGGAAGTAACATTATGTGCCCATGATAGATACTTGTTTAGTTTTTATTTTTAAGTGAATACACAAGATTTCAGGCTCTTTTATTCTCAGTGTACATGAGTAGTGGTGTTTGGGTAGGGGTGTGATGCAGCAAAAAGTAGGAAGGAAATGCCTGATGTCAGGGTGGGTTGGATATATTACTTGACCTTCTTTCTGCTATGAGAGTGATGTGTCTACCTCACAAATTTGACCCTTTCCCTCAAATGTTCAAAGCCTTTTGATAGTTTCCATTCACCTGTATCAGTAGTTTCCAAAATAGCTTCCACTGATACACATGTGGCAAATGACATTCACAGGAGTGGCACTCTTCTACCAGGTAAGACCCAGGGTCATTGACACTTCTGGGCATGTCAGCTGTATGTCTACTCTTTATCTCCTAGGCAGGAAAACATATGGAATGCAAGAGCCTGAGAGTAACATTTTTATAGGGATAATGATGTGCTGTAGTATACCACCCAAGTAAATGTTCACAAATATGGGGAATTTTATGATCAATGAGTATTGATTTTTGGGAAAAGAAGCTCACTCCAAAAAAAAAAAAAAATCTACCAGTGTCTTAATACTTGTCACGCTTAGCATGACTAAGGGCATTTTTTAAGGCAGTTTGAGTACCAGGATTGGCAGTAGTGTAACCAAAGCTTTGCATGGCTATACTCTGGAATATCTGTGCTTATTATCCCAAGGGTAACTTTTCTAGAGACAGTTGAGTGACCAGAAAAGAGACAGCCATGTGCCAATTAGTGATTACTACTGCAACCTCTACTACTGATAGCCACTGATTTATTAAGTTTCTTAGCATATACCAAGTAGTATGGCAAACGTTTACAAACACTATTTTATTGAATAATTAAAATAGACACTAGAACCATCTATCATTATCCCCATTTTACAGGAGAGGTAAGTGCAGCTGAGAGTTGAAGAACTCACCCAAACTCACACCCTGTAGTGTCAGAACTAATGTTAGAAATGAAGCTGTAGTTTAACATTATATGATCTTAATCACTATTTATATGTTTTATTCTATATTTATAAATGTACAATAAAACTGCTACCTGGGATACATATAGAAGAGACTCTATATTTCTAATCATTCTGGAGATATCCCTTAGAGAATAGGCATGGCTAACAAGAGCTTCATGTTTTTTCTCCCCAAGGCACAGGAAGACAGACAAAAGCCATGGAGAACTTTGCCTTGGCATCCTTTGACAACATTCCACAAACCATCCTCCTCCCTCCCCCCTCCCTCCCTCCCTCCCTCCCTCCCTCCCTCTCTCCCTCCCTCCCTCCCTCCCTTCTTTCCTTCCTTCCTCTGTCATCCATTTTCCTGTCTTTCTTCACAACTCCCAGTTAGATTGTGATCTAAACATTCTTAATTACAAGGTGCTTTCATCTCTTCATAAGGTGCTCCTTACATATTTTTGGTTGATGACTGCTCACTGGTGGAATTACAACCACATCGGCTCAGTCACCCTTGACATTAGTGCAGAGACAGATGTTGCATACATCTCTTTCTCTCTGCCATTTATAAGGAGCTTAGTATCTACTCTAAGAAATTACAGTCTCTATGGGGGATCCAGACATGTGAAAAATGGCTCCAACACATGGCAGGGATCAGGATTATAAGGAGGCCCAACATATAAAAAAAGTGAAAAGAGAGAATGATTGGAGAAGGGAAGGAGCTTCATTTAAACTAGATCCTGCAGATTGGGAAGGATTTCAATAAATGGGAAAGGGAAAGAGCAATCCTGGAGGAGGAAACAGCACGAGCAGAGTAATGGAGACACACGTCGAAGGTGTGGTCAGGAAAAGACCCATCATCTGTGGTGCTTTGATCAGGGATATATGAGCATGCTACTAGAATATTATAAGATGAATTGTGGGAACATAGAGGAACGAACGGGTTTTTTTTAATCATGGAGGGAAGCTTTTGCTCTGCCTGAAATTTTGGTGCCATATTTGTTGAAAGACTCTCATTTCCTTCTTCACTTCCATCATCATTTTCATTGTTGTCATAATCACCATTATTAAACTTTATGATTGCATAGCTTTTTAAAAAAAATTTTATTTATTTATTTTTGGCTACGTTGGGTCTTCGTTGCTGCGTGCGGGCTTTCTCTAGTTGCGGTGAGTGGGGGCTACTCTTTGTTGCTGTGCGTGGGCTTTCTCATTACGGTGGCTTCTCTAGTTGCAACCACGGGCTCTAGGTGCACGGGCTTCAGTAGTTGTGGCACACGGGCTCAGTAGTTGTGGCACACGGGCTTAGTTGCTCCGCGGCATGTAGGATCTTCCCAGACCAGGGCTCGAACCCGTGTACCCTGCATTGGCAGGCAGATTCTTAAGCACTGTGCCACCAGGGAAGCCCTATGATTGCATAGCTTTTTACAATTTCTCATTCATGATTTCATTACGTCTTTAATACCTCTTCACTGAGTTGATGGCTTGGTTTTCATGGAAAGTAATGAAAACTGCAAATAATGCTGGCTAATACAATAAAAAGGATATATTGTCTCATGTTATTTTTAAGGTAATGCTGGCTTTAGGCAGTGACTCAGTGATGTGACAGGATGTGATTTCTCTTGATCTCTCTGCTTTGACCGCATTGGGTCCAACTTTATCATAAGGGCTGTTCCCTTTAGGAGCCCACACTGTTGCTTCCTGGGCTACAGGCTATTTTTGTCTCAGTATTTCCAGCAGAAGTCTGGATGGACAAAGTCAAGTTTTCTGCCAGCCCCTGAATCAACCAGTCTGGTCAAGGGGATGGAGTGTGATGGATTGTGTTGACCGGCTTAGCTTAGGTCCTGTGCTCCGATCCAGAGCTGTGGGTGAAGTCAGCTTCCGAGAAATCACATACTTTCCCAAATGTGAACTGAGGTTTTTAGGAAGGAAGAAGGGGACTGGGTGTGGTTGGGATAAATGCTAAAGAGGGAATTAAAGAGAATCCTTTAGAGAAATATAGGTACTTTTATTGCCATTTTGTAGCTGAGGAGTGGACATTTATAGTCCTGTTACTTATGCAAAGATGAAATCGTTCCCTTTTTTAAAAAAGGCTATATACGTTGAGAGAAAAAAAATCTATACTGTATATGTCATTATGGGACTCCAGAAGGTGAAGGAATGTTACTATCCCCTCTGCAGAGACAGGGCAGACAAGTGTCATGGGCTGTGACACTGAGTAAGTTATTAAACTTCTCTTACCTTCAGTTTTTTTGGGGGGAGGGCTGGAAAATAGAGATAATAGTAGCTCCTACTTCACAGCGTTGTTAAGAGGATGAAATGAGACATTTACCAATCCAGGTGACCAAATGTTTTTCCATTCATTATGGGTTGAATTTTTACAACTTCCAGGGAAGTAACCGAGAGCATCCCGTCTTAAGAGATGAAATTTCTGAGGCTGATGAATTTCCTCTGGTTATTAGCCACAGGAAATACCAAACCCAAGTCTTGAGATTCCAAGCCTTACTCACTCTCTTTCCACTACACCGTGCCGCTGTTTAATGAGATCCCCAGCTCTCTGCATCTTTGCCTTGCAGTTAACGGGATCCACACTGAGGGAACTACACATGCAAATTATTATTAGCATGAAAACGGGTAATTATTATTTTTTACATTCGCGTCATCGCAGATAATCTTTGTGTTAGACATTCTTTAGCAATGAATGACTGAACTAGAGGGCTTGTGGTTCATTCAGAGGGTCATTAATTCTAAATAAATTCATTTACTGTCACTCATGTTGCTTAAACAAAGCAGAGCGAAGAGTGAGTGCAGAGCAATTTCAGACTGTAAAGGCTGAGACGGAAGCTGGAAATCACCTAGCCCAACCTTTTAATTTACATATGAGTGAAATGAGGGCCTGAATAGGGAAGGTCACGCGGTTAATTAGTGGCAGAGCTGGGACTAGCACGCGTTTTCTTTACTTCTATGCCAAAGTCTTGCCATTAAAGCATGAATGCTGATCATCGGACTCCTATTTGGTTAGGAGTTCCCTGATTACTTAAAACACATTGAGTGCTTAGGATAGAGACACTTAATGTGCTAAAGGTTCCAAAATGAAAATATATGAAGACTCTTTCACAAATTCCCTTGTGCTGTATTAATTTTAATCTTCATTGTTTCTGCAAGGCACTGGTGGGAGGGATAAACAAGTATCTGTATCTGTTGAATGGTCTTATTTGAGTCCAGCCAATGTAAAGGTATGAACTAAAAACATTTTACATTAAAACAGAGCAAATTGCTTATGGTAACCATTGCATAATGAAGGAACACAATGAAGAATTAAGTTCAAATTACTTATCAGGTCTCTTCCATTTTCTAAGTTTTTAAAGTAGAAAATTGCACAGTATAATTACTGTAAGTTAATTTGCATTCATATTACAATTCAATGAGCAATTACATTCTTTTTTATTTAAAAAAACATTTTATAAAGTGTGATTTGCATCAGTATGTTTCCAGGAAAAGTGGCGACTTTTCCCTTGTGAGGTTTTCATAGAAATTCAACCATGCAGCCTATATCTTTGGTATAGAGTTATAGCCTCTTATTGGCTTCTTGGGACAGGAGAGGAGAGAACCATGTGAAGTGTGACTATGGTTTCAGAGCTTTTTAATAAGAACTCTTCAAGGCATCATAGAATATCAGGGTTTAGAAGGAGAATTTAGAGGTCTTATTGCTCAAGACTTCTTTCCCCCATTTACTTCCTCCATCTGAAGCTTGAATTTCTCCATTGAATTCCTTCCAAGCCATCATCCAAACTATATTTGATTAACTCCTGTGCCAGGAAATTCTTTGCCTTCTGATGACACCCACATCATCACTGGTCAGTGCTTTCATTTTGTGGAAGATGCTCCATTTTGGCCTAACTATCCTTGCATTAATGTACTTTAAAGGATACTTTTTTTTTTTTTTTAACACATTCATTGCTTTGGCAGTGCTATGCACAACATACAGCACTCTTTTTACATTGAGAGTAGAATATTTTATTCAGGACTTGCAATATTAGCACAGATATGTGTTGGGCCATCATAGTGAGGCAGGAGATAGATGGGCCCCAGTCTGAACAGCTGGAGTTTGTCCCCTGTGGACAGATACTCCAAAATGGCAGGAGGGAGGAGAAGCTAAGCCCTGTCCAGATAAGAGATAAAAGACCACATATTCTTCATTCTCGAAGTCAAGGAGACCTTCCCGACTACACACACGCAGAAGGGCTCCTTGGAGGTCAAAAAGGGAGGGGGTGTCACCTCATAGTAAGTGACGTCAACCTACCCATAGGCCTCTTTGCTGGAATCCATCTTGGCTAAGAGATGTGCGCACACGCATGGGAGGATCCTGAGATAAACTAAATATGGACTCAGAACCAGGCAAAGCAAGATGATTGGCCAAAGGAAACCCGGCAGAAATGCCCCATGAAAGTGATTCAAACTACCACAGGGGAGCGACTCTCTCTGAGCCCACCTGTGTGTCTATCCACACATACCCTTTTCCCTCCCAATAAACACTTTACTTGTTTCACTGCTTTCCGTCTCTGTGTGGAAATTCTTTTCTATACAGCTGACAGGCCAGGGTCTTGTCACTGGCCACTGGTCCCCGGTGGTCTCGTGGCTAGGATTCAGTGCTCTCACTGCCGTGGCCTGACTTTAATCTCTGGCCGGGAACCAAAACCCTGCTTCAAGCTGCTGCAGGCCAAGGCCACCCGAGATCAGTAGCGTGGTTCCCATAAACATGTGGGGTCTCACTGGCTGCTCCACTTTCTCTGTGCCTGCTCTTTTTAAAATTGTTTAAATTAAGATAAAATAGATATATATTGAAATGCATAGATCTTAAGATTAGTTTGATCAGTTTTGACGAACGTATTTGCCTATATAAACCAACCCTACATTAAAGATATCATATATTCCATTATCCCAGAAAGTACCTTGTGCCCCTTTCCAGGCAATCCCTCTCCACAGAGGTAACTACTGTTCTAATTATTTCTTATCATAGATTTATTTTTCCTGTTTTTGATCCTCATATAGGTGGAATCATAATACCTTTCCCTGCTTCACCTGGTTACTCAGTTATCTTTCAAGATGGTATCACTTCCTTCACAAAGTCTTAACATCCTACTCTGGGTTAAATGCCCAGATTTGATGCCCCCCCAGCATCCCGTACTTAGCACTATCACTATCATAGCATTTACTGCAATGCAATGCAATGCAATGATGGGTTTTCTTCATGGGCCTGTAAGTTGTTTAAGAGCAATTTTTTTTTTTTTCTTTTTGTTTTCTTCTTCTGCCAATGCCCAACATTGTGCCTAGTATAGAGTAAGCAATCAGTAAATATTTTTTGAATAAACAAATAGAATCTGAGTGTGATCTTGAATGAAAGGGACCATGAGAGGCTTATATACCTTTGGTATTAACCTTTGAAATTTTGTGCATTCTGTATTTTAGTATACTTGGAACACATGATGTTTCTAATAAGCTGGGTAGAAATGTTCCTACTGAACGTTATTCAAAATTTTATTAATTTGAGAGCTTTATGTGTAGAGAAATATTAGCGTATTCCTGGCATATGCAAGCACTACAAACTATTTAATAAACAGTGGCTATGTAATAATTTGTTTGAAATCCCCAGAGCTTACAGCGCAAATTCATTTTATTATACTCCATCCAATGAGAGGTATATTTGAAATGATTGTAGGAATAAACAGAATTTTAAGTAATGTATAATACACAAAATGAGCTACTTTTCATCCCTTCCTTTGGAGGAGTGATTATTGCTAGTTGAATTTATGACTTCTGACATTTGGTTTTGCTTTCAATTGCAGGTCAGTCTCAAACAGTACTTATAGAGGCTGCCCCTCTGGGTGTCTTAAGAATCATGTGCATAGGGATGAATTACGTGAAGTTCAATAAAACTCCTTTCTACCCATCTGCATGCTACTCATGCCCATGTTTTTTATTCAGTTGACTCAGAGCTCCTTAAAGGCAGGATCTGTTTCTGATTTACCATCATTATTTCCAATGCCTGGCACAATGCCTGATATATAAAATGGACTCCATAAACGCTCGTTGATTTAAAGTGAACTATTTTTGGAATTGTTCTGGAATGAGAACCAATGTTTACTGGGTGACTTATTCAGTGCTAGCCATGTTCAATATATTTTTCCATTTAAAGCTTGCACAATCTCATGAAGCAGGTATCACTATTGTAGAACTGAGATTTTGAAGCTCAGAGAGGTAAGTAACTTGTCAAAGATGACTCAGGATCCAGTACACACCAAGAGGAGTACTTCTCTATCTGGGCTGTCATGAAGGTTAAATGAGTTAATGAATGGAAAGCACCCAGAATGGTGCCTGGAATGTAATAAGCAATGTAAACATTTTTGCTGTTTCTCAGGGTAGATGATAAAGGAATGTTTATTGATTTTTTCTTTATGCCACACATAATACAAACTATATTATTATTTAAGAGAAGAAAAAAAACACCCTAATATTTAAGTAAGTTGTTTCTTGACATGTTTGGCATAAAAACTTAAAATGGTACTTTAAGATTTGATTTGGTTTAACCCTGAAGACTATTAGGTCCTTGGTGGGCAGCTTGTTTGCAGTTAGAATCTGTATAACTTTCTTCCAGCCTGGAGTTGGGAACAGTTGTAGCTTGTTGCCCCTGTCAGATTTAATGAGAATTTGCTGAGTTTCCCTGGTGCACCTTCTCCAACACTGAAGAGAGAGTTTTGCATGAGCATCTTCCATTTTTATCACTGAGCCACTCGGTGTCAGGTATTCCCTTCAAAGTCTGTAATCATAACCTCATCTGAAAACAGAACAAGGTGGAAGGGGGTGAAGTCCACAACTCTCAAAGGCAGGGTCTTAACATGTGTATAAATTGTTTTGATGTTTCACAGCTGTCTCAAGCATTGAGAAACTTTTTGGGAGAGTCAATGAAAAGTTAGACCTATGTTCAATCACGTAAGGTTTGACATTTATCCCAGTTGCTTGAAGTGCATAACAGTTTTCTACACCCCCTTTCTCTATTTCAGTGAGGTCTTCTGTGGTTTGTCCATGTCCCCTGGTTTTCTTTGTATTGAGTTCAGACTCCGGAGGTCTGTCTTTATAGACGAGGAAACTAATAGAGTTGCCTGGAGAGCCTGAACTTTCTACTAATGTATCTTAAGTGTTCTGTAGCAACTCTTGCCACTTTCTAGAACTTCAGAAAAGTTGGAGAGACTTGAGCCACTTTCTCTGGTCCCCACCCTTAGGTTCGCTGGTCACACCCGGAAGTAAATAGAAACAGTAGTATCCACCGGTGGTACCTCCCTCTCACCTTGTTGGGAGTTCCCTCCCATCAACTTTTCTCCCAAGATTGCATTCTGCCAATGACCTCACACATTTTTCCTGTCTCTATGTAAGTTGCTATCTTTTCAGGAGGTGCATGACAGCCTCTGTTTGCTGGGGTCTCCATTTGTACAGAAGCTGTTATTATGGAATAAGTTTAATGGGTCGTGAATTTTGTGGAGACAGGGAGGGTCTCTCGATCACTTTGTATGTACCAGCCATGGACCTACCGGCTCTACAAGGAGTGCATTCGGCTAAATATTTTTAGCCCATTGACTCTGGAGGTAATAACTCTAAATGCTTCATTAAATTTTCAGGGCTGAGTGATGGAAACTACGAGGAAAACAAACAAACAAACAAAGCCCAAATCAGCCACATTAGCTTCATTTATTACCCAGCTGGAGGACAGGAGTGTGGCCCTTATAAAGAATAAAAATAAACTTTTTAAGGAACTGTAGCCAGTCTCTTCTTTTCCTTCCCCGCGCCCTGCTTCAACAGCACAGGATTTCACTCGATATTTTTCCCTCCCTCACCTGGCATTCGGGACTCTGGAGATGGGTGTGCCACGACAGTCTGTTGAATGCAGTCTCAGGGCTGAAGAATTTTCGGACTCACACACTCTTTTCTGAGATTTGGTGGATCTTTGTAAGCTAGGACCAGAAGTAGGGAGCAACTGATTGCATCCTGGCTGGAGGCTTCTCCTGCGCGTGTCCTAATCTGGGATGGTTTACTCCCGGACATTCTGAGAACCAGAGTTGGGAGGGTGGACGGCAGGGGGAAACGTTGGGGGTTAACTGGGGCCTGAACACCCTCAGGGGCCTGAGTCCCTCCCTAGGACTCACGAAAGAGTGATAGATGCACGCCTCCTCCCTCTCCCAACTTTGCCTGGGAAGCCTCGGTGACGACAGGGGCGCACGAGCCAGGGTTGGCCGCTGGGACCTAGCGCCCCCTCCTGCGAAGGGGGAGCGGGGGCCACACGTCGGCGCGGGACCTGCCCTCGAGTTTTCCCGCACTAGCGCTTTTTCCACTTGGGTATGCGCATGTTTAGAGGCCTGGATGATAAGAGAGTAGACCCTAGAGAAAAATGAGGGAGGCCGGGCGGGGGCGGCTGGTGGCGATGGTGAGTGGCAAAAACAGGGAATACTTTGTGAAAAACCCGAGTCTGGTGGCTTTTACCCCATCTCGCCCTCACGCCCTCCCCGCCCACGCAGCCGGGGCGGAGACCCGGCGCTCTGGGCTCGGCTCTCCTCCACCACGCCGGGATGGGGAGTGAGCGGCAAGGCTCCAGAGGCGCGACTGCGAACCGCGGCGCCCCCGCTCGCTCGCTCGCTCGCTCTTCCTCCTCCTCGTCGCCACCGCGGCTCCGCTAAGCTCTCGGAACGCGCTCGGGCGGCGCACAGAGCACCCGGGCGGGAGCGGGAGCCGCGAGGCCGGGGCGAGGGGAGCGCGGCGGGCGGCCAGGCGGCGGCGGCGGCGGCTGCGGCCCGGGAGCGGGCAGGTGAGCGGCGCCGGCGGGGCGGGGGCGGGGGCGCGGGAGGAGGCGGGTCTGCGCGCGAGGCGGTCTCCTCCCCCTGCTCTGACGCGGGGCCCGTGGCTCCCGGGGAGAATGGACCCAGCTTGGCTCTCGCCCGGGCTTCCCCGGGCTGGAGAGCGCGCCTGAGTGCCGCCGCCCGCCGGGCATGGGGAACTGCTTCCTGGGCGGCTGCGGCAGCGGAGGAGGATGGTCTCGGCGAGCCTAGGTGAGGCACGGCGGTGGGCTCGCGGCCGGCCCGGAGTTCAGCGCGGGCAGGTGTCGGCGGGTACGCGGCGCCCGGACGCCCGGGTGGCTCCGTCGGGGTCCCCGGGCGCGGAGGAGGGCTCCTGGGGCGTTCCTCGCGGGAGTTTGGCCAGGAGTGCGGCGGGGATGGAGACTGCAGTTTTCCTCTCTGTTCCTTCACTTGCTGGGGAGGGGGGGAAGGCGCCTCTGCTCCTTCCGTATGGGTCTCCCCCTACCACCTCTTATCTCCCTACTTGTGACCACGCGCGGTTCTCTTTCCAGACCTGCTCACCTAATACATTCGTCTCTCTCCGGGACCCCGTGCACCTTCCTCCTTCCTGCGGCCCCGTCTCTGTCCACCAACGAGCCTTCCTTCTCCCACTCCAAAACCTACCTGGTACTCCCGAGCCCTTCCTCAGCCGCGCTGCCGGCGTCCCCGGGTCGGACCCTCTTCCCTGCTCAGCCAAACCCGGTTTTCACTTCCCTACTCCTCGGTAGCGCTGCGGTTCTGCTCCGACCTGCCGAAAAGCGAGATCTATCCCAGTGGCCCCTACCCTTTCGCAAACACCATCAGAGCCGGACCCCGCGTCTCCTCGGAACCCATCTCTTCCCGAGTCCTCCTCCATCGACTCGGTTCTCTGCTGCCGCCCCTTGCATTCCACTCCCCAGCACCACCCCGCGCCGCCCTCCACTCCGACAGCTCTCCTCCCCACCCGCCCCTCTTGCTTCTCTCTGCTCCAGACTTGACGCTCTGCCTCGGCTGCAGAGCCAGGTTTCCCCACCCCCCTACTGGGGAAACTTTAAAATCCATGTGGTTCGGTTCATAAAGGAGCCCTAAAAGGAGGACTCAACCGCCGAGAGAGCCTGCAGCCAGGGAGTCAAGGATGGCGGAGGTTGTGTCGTGGCGTCGGGAAGGAGCTGTAGGCTGAGTATACTAAGTACATTTCAAAACCCTGGTTGCTGCAGCCGGGCCTCTCCTCCCGACGCTGGCTCGTCCCGCGGAGTATTATTGTGACCCCTGGTGGGAGGGCGCGTGTATTCTGTGCACTTTTGAAAGCACTTTTTCTTTTTTTTTTTTTTGGTGGTGGTAGTGCTGGTGGACGGGATGAAGGGGACACGAGGGAAGGTTGCTTTAAGAGGTTGATGCCACTTGGCTCCGGCGTTGCTCCCTCCCGGACCCGGCAGACTGTGTATGTTTCACTCCCTGTGAACTAACCTCCATCCCCCCAATTGCAGCCTGCAGCACACAAGTCCTCATTGTTGGGGGTCTGCCTGGGCACTTCCGCCTGGGCTGGGAGAATCTGGAGGAATGGGGTGGGGGTGGGGAGGCCGGGGGCGCCGGGCGACCGCGGTGTGGCTCTCGCCCTCTGCTCAGCGGCGGCGGACGGAGTGCAGAGCGCCGCGGCGCGGGCATCGGTGCACTCCGGCGCTTGTCTCCCAGGGTGGGGTGCGCGCCCGCGTGGGTCGGCGTCTGCGTGTGCGTTTGGATGCCGGCGCACACCTGGGTTTTAGTTCGTTCAGAAAGAGGAGCTAGTTGAGAGGTTGCAGCAGAGAGTGCGTGTTTTGCTGCCCAGAGCTGGGCGGGCGAGTCCTCCGAGAAGGATGCTACACTGCCGCTCCTAACATCCCGGCGGGGACCGGAGCGAGGATCCGCTGCTGTCGCTTCTTACTCCCTCCTGCTCCCCTCCTGCTGGCCCGTTCAACGCACTTTCAAAATGTTGATGGTTTTGAATAAAGGCCTTGTGGGGGGTTCCGCTGACATTACATCACACTTCACATGTTTTCTAGTAATCGTACAAATTAAATGTGGCTTGCGTTTAGAACCCCCTAATTATCCGGTTCACGTTTGTACATTTATGTGCCAATTATAGGTCTTCGGGAAATCCATAAAATTATAAACCATCCTCACCCCCTGAATTAGCACCCATTGTTTTTATTCTCTCAATGAGTGATTCTGGGTGGAACCCTGAATTGCACAGGCAAGATAGAGGAGGTGGGGGGGGGGAAGTGGAGAGGTTGGATGGAATAGGGACACTGCACAGCTTCTCCTCAGCCCACTCCCATCTCTTTCACTCTCCGTGCTGACAAGGCTTGGTGACAATTCTGGAATCTGAAAGGGATCACAGATTTTCTTGGTTTCCTATTGAGAAGGGCGACCTAATGAAAACTGTATAAAAGTCAACTTCTAAGCAATCAGAAATTGTCTGCTGATGTCCTTGATTGAAATCCCAGCATTCAAATGGAGTATTGAAAACTCGAAGAGATGGCTTTTGAAGCGCTATTGTTCTTTTCCATACAGAGAGGCCCTTTAAGGGTTTAGGAAGTCCAAAATGCGGTGATTTGAAAGACTGACATTGTAACTATTAGGCAAGGGTGAGAGGATAGGATCCGCAGGGATGAGAGAAGAGGGCGAAGTGGGGAGTACAAACGTGTTGTTACTATCTTCTGGGAAAGCGCTGCTACCAAGTGGGAATTCAGTTCTATACATCAAGTTAGCAATTAAATCTCTGACTAAAGCAGATTTAGAAGATGAGTTTTAGTGTTTTTTTTTTTTCCCTCTCCTTTTGGGTGGTGGTTTGCTTAAGGTCTGAATAGGCATATCTGAAACATTTAATCATGTTCATTGTATTCAACAATAAAATCTGAATAAAAATTGCTTACTGTTGATGAAGCTCATCTCACAAGCTGTTTCACAGTATGTTTCATTCGCAAGACAGACCATTGTGTGAGGCTGCAGGGAAGACATGGTATCACTTATTGTTCATTTTCTCCCAAAGCCAGAGAGGAATCCGCTGCTCCCACTCCCCTCCGCCCTCCAAGGAATTTTTTCTTAAATGGGTGGGTGTTTGGCTTGGTCCCTGATAGTACCCATCTTAAAAATGGCCTTTGGTGGATTTTGGGTGCCTGAAGCCACCCTGCAGGCAGAGGAAGAATCTAATTGAGGCAGCATTTGCATTTTGATAATTCACTCAAGTCAAACATTAGGTTTTGCTGGGGTTTAATCCTTCTCTCAAGCTAATAAAGCTCACAAAGCAAGAAAATCACAGTATATGTCTGTTAGATAGCACTTTACAAAGTTGCATAAATTGAAGGCAGTTGTCAGGAACTTTAAGTGTCACTTAGGGCTAACTGTAACAAAAAATGTTCACTGGTTGAGTTAAGTGATTGAGGATGAATCACTTGACCTCTCAGAACCTCAGTTTCATCATTTGCACAACAGGGACAGTATTATCTACTTTGTGGAGCTGTGAGCAATTTTATGGGGGAAAATGTCTCATTGGGAGCTTTGGCACTTAGCAGGATTTCAGGAGAATGGTAACTTTTAGTAATAGAGAGCATGGAATTCTGCTAAGGAGAGAGGATGGTATTTGGAATTGGAAGGGCAGAATGAAATCCAGGTACTGGATTGGCAAATCACCTCTCTTAGTATAATAAAAATAGGAATAACTAACCTTTGTGGGGCACTTACTAAGACTCAGACTTAAGCACTTCACATGCATTAACTTATTTAATCCTTCGTTTAATCCTTCAGTAACCCTAGGAAGTGCATACTTGTATTCTTATTCTCATTTGATTGATAAGGAAAGTGGGGCACAGAGAGAGTTGGTAACTGGCCCAAGGTCATACAGCAACTAATACAATTTAAATCCAAGCTTTCAGTCCTAATGACTATGTTATGTTACCTCTGATTGGGGAGGTGAGCTCTGTCTCCCAGGGTGGTTGTCACATTTAATGGGGAATAATGGAATAGTTAGACTTCCTGTAGGAGAAAACTACAGGTTGTTCCCAATTTCAGATGCCAACAACATAAAATGGGTGCTTCTCTATTACCAACAGGGCATTAGGCTGATGGTGGACATTTTGAACACTTCTGACATCGTGGCAGGTATTGGTTCACATATGTCTACTGTGTTAGTATATTCAGTAACTGGGTAGGCAGAGATTGCATTACTGCTCTTATTGGTTACCAGTGGAGGTACGCAGAGATTCTCAAAATTAAAAGATGGTATAACAGGTCGTTAGAAGACTGGACTTGGGTGCTAGGCTGCCTGGGTTCAGACCTCAGTTCCCCCAACGCTGCCTGCTGTGTGGCTTTGACCAGCTTATCTAACTTCTCTGTGCTTCAATTTTCTGTATAATAAAAAGCTACCTGCCACATAAGATTGTTGTGAGAATTATAGGAATTAACACCAAGTGCTTAGAATAGTACCCAGCATGTGATGTTATTTAACTGTTAGTGTTATCCTTCAAAGAAGAGAAAAATCCTTTTCCTTGAAAATAAAAAGTTTTCTGTTCGTCACTGATATCCTAAGACTTAAATATCCTAAGAGTATCTGGCCTGTTGTTTTTTGTTTTGCTTTTTTGCTAACCAGGAGGTAGACAGGAGGAGAGATATTTAAGGAGTTCAGGCAAAGGTTTTGTTTTGTGTTTGGCTTATTGGAAATATTTCCTTGAACATTTCTCTTTGTGAAGGGAATAGTGAAATCTTCATAATGCTAAGATCTCTATGTCATTGCACTTTTCAGCAGTTATTTTCAAGGACATAAAATGACTGTTGGATGGATTAAGTTCTAGGATTAGTTAGTCAACTCTTCCCAATTTATAGATTGGAAAGCAAATCAGACTTGGGGTGATGCATAACTGTACCACTGAGAGGCACCATCAGAGCCGAGAATTCTTTGACCGGTGCTCCTTCTTCTAGACCAGACTGTCTCCTATACCAGGATAGAGTAGTGGCCTGAAATATAAATAGAATTGGAGCAGGAAGGGATGGTGAGCGGTGGGGTGGGTATTACCAGCTAAGAGCGGAAGCCAGCCAGATGTTCTGTACTGAAAAAAGAGTGTCCAGTAGGAAAAGAAAACCCCTCCTCTGGGGTTATATCCATGAAAAAGTAGCACAGAACTCAATCTATGAAATGTGTATCAGGATATGAACCTGTGTACAAAAAAGAAAAAAGACATTAAATCAGTTAGTCACTTGAACACTTCCCTTAGGTTGGAGAGCAAATGATCAGGTTTCTTTTTCTGTGAGATGCCCTTTGTGTTTTGCTTCCATTGGGTTCTTAGAAACGGGAAGGTTTTGGTTTGGGGATCATAAAACTCCTCTGGCTTCTATTTCATGAAATATGCTACCATATTCTATTGGAAAGAAATTGCCAGCTTGCTTTTATTATTATTATTTTATTTTAACCTGACATGTAACCAGTCTACAGTGCCGCTGGGGGATTCTCATAAAGTGAAAACAGAAATAACATTCTACTGAATAGGAGAACTCACAGCTAAAATGGTAAAGGTTTGTGGTATCAAAGATGGGTTGTTTGGCTTAGGGGATACAATTAGAGGAGGTAAGGTAACAGACAGATGTGAAGTTCAGAGTGAACCCAAGTCAGCTGTGTTGACCACCTACAGTGAGTCTTGGAATATTACCAACCCTGTGATTTTTGATAATTTGAGCATCATACCAATTTCTCACTCTCTGTTGGTCTGTCACTCTGTTTCTCAACTGGATCTATCCATTCACTCTTCATCAGTTAAGCATCTCTTTCTCTACCTTTGTCTCTTCTTGTGTTTATCCCAGTCTTTGTCTCTTTTTCATTCTTTATGTCTGTCTGTTCCCATTCTTGTTAGTGTCATAATCAACAATAACTGAAAATTATGAATATGCATAAAGAGTATCTGGAAATTGAGGCCACACATGTCCTGATACAGACATCACTCCTGTGTCCATTCAACGTGTCTTACTAGCACCTCCTTTACCTGGCTCTGGTTCAGTGCTAGGCACTGCAGACAGTTCCAAGATGCAAAGGTACAGTCTGTGCCACCTGGACACCTGGCCTTATACATAAATAGCTGCTACAGCATGACATGTGGTACAGAGAATATCTGTATAGCAGCACTGGAAGCTTCCAGATGAGGAATTATTTCTACCTGGAGAAAGGAAAGGATAGCTAAGGCTTCACAGAAGAGATTTTGTTTCAGCTGGAAGCTGGAGGTTGACCAGGAGTTTCTGAGGGGTTGAAGGCATTCCAGGTTGAAAGAACTATATGGGCAAAGACAGGCGGGCAAGAAGCTTCATCACTGGTTTGGGGATGGGCATCCTGTTAAGAGTGGCTCTAAGGTAGCATATGTGGCTGAAATGGATTATTTTGTAGAGCCTTTTCCAAACTCTGTTCTGGGGAACACTGGTGTCCCCCAGGATGGTTATGAGTATTTCAAAAGAAAGGGCATTCACAAGGAAAAAAAGTTGCATGCTCAAAAATACTTAGGAAGCCCTGAATTATATATCCTACTCTTAGTAAGACACAGTATTTACTGACATGTGAAAGCTGCAGAGATTTCCTGCAGTTAAGAAACTCATGTACCTCATTAAGAGTTTTCCAAACTTATTTTCTGCAGAATCTTTGATTTTAAGAAGTCCCTCTCAGTGTCTCATGAGATAGACTGGAGAAAAGGTTTGTAGGTTAAACACTTATGATTTTTAAGCAAAACAGTTAATTTGATTGAGAAGGTAATGCGTTTGATTTGAAATGTAATAAGGTATATTTCTAAGACATATGAAAATGTGTACATAACAATGCAGTAGAAAACTCTGTCCCTACCACTCAGCCTAGGAAGGCAAGCCATGTAAATGTAGTCGAAGCCACTTAGTAACCTCTCCCCATCAGATCTCCTTCCCTCCTGCCAGAGAGAACCACTATTCCACATTTGGTATTTATCATTCCATATAATTATTTTGAATATGCTTTTCAGAAGAACAGACTTAAAAAGAATTCCATTGAATTCTCATCCAATTTCTAGCTAGTCACTACAGAGATGATAAGAAATAGTAGTTTGTCCAATAACTGTCCAGGAGAGGACATTTATAAGCTCTTTAGGGAGAAGGAATGTGGCTTCTACTTTTACCAACAGTGCCTAGAATATAGTAGATGCTCAATAAGTGTCTGCTGGATTGAATTGAACTAAATGTGTGTACTTTTATGTGGTTCATTAAGCTCATGTGGATAGAAAGATTGGGGTAAGTTGTTTTCCATCGACAATATTGAAATCCTTTGTGATCAACAATCTTGAAAACACATTCTTTTTTTTGGTGGCAGTCCTTTATTTTGTAATCTGGATTTGGAAATGAATAGTAACAATCAGCTATTGAAAGTAATCTCTGTTTTCTTGACATCTTTTGGAATCATTAACAGTAACAACTTATTCAAATCTGTCCTATAACTGATCCACTAGAACTATCCACTTTCATTACAGGAACAATGATAACCAGATGTTTTTAATCAAAGGAAATTTATCAATTAATGCTAATTAATAACTCAGTCCCTGGACACTAGATACTTTGAAGGTTTATGAGGTTCCCTGGGGAGTAACTTATTTTCAGTAACAAAGCTTTATAATTACACACCATCATGCCACGACAAGCATCTCTCTTCATAGAAGTGGGGGACATCCTCTTGAAAAAGTTCACGTCATCTAAAACATATGTCATATTTGGGTGACCTTTTCCTTTTTTATTATCCTAGCTTATATTCATATATTACTGTATACATGTATGTCACATGTAGAGTGAATGTTAGAATGTTGCTGAGGAATGCATAGTAGAAAGAATGGGAGCGGAAAGCAAGTGGGAGACTTACAGGCTCCCTGGGAGAGGCTTTTCGCGCTAAATCATGGTTATATGGAAGATGGTGGCTTAGCTTTTCTCATAGGATTCTATGTTGATTATTGCTAAGATACACCCCTAGGATTTTCTGTCTTTGACTTGGCTGGTGCAGATTTTTCCCAGTAGATTTGGGAGTAGTAGTAAAAATCCCAACAGGTGGCAGGACGAGAGTCAGCTTTGGATGTGAATGATCGTAAATGATGCAGACACTGCCCAGAGAGTAAGGAAGAGAAGCCACGCATTGCTGTTCCCTAGTGATTGCCCGGTGACGCCCACCCACTCTGACCATGGCACGTGGTGGTGCTTGTCTTCAATCCCAGGACACGTTATTTTGAGCAGTATTACATGCATGCTCACAAAAGTTCTGAATATAAAACACAACCATTCAAACATACTCAAGTTAGACTAAAAGTGCTGGTAATACAATTGAAGTCAAAGATGGGCCAGCCATATGCTAAATCTGAGCTACGGCATGTATTGTTAGAACATAGTTCCAATGAATGCAAAAAGGTTACTGTAATTTATTCCTTTGGGAAGCTGAATAGATTTATAGGCCACATAGAAGTTGGATTCTTGCCAATCTTCTGCTATCTAACTTCTTAATTTTAGCGTAGTTGAATTTATCAGTCTTTTCTTATGGTTAGTACTTTTATGCCTTGTTTAAGAAAGCCTTTTTAAAAACCCTGATGTCATAAAGATATTCTCCTTTATTATCCTCTAAAAGCTTTATTGTTTTTTCTTTCACATTTAGGTTCTATAATCCTTTCTTATAGTATATTTTCTGGAATTAACGTTTGGTGGAATATTAACAGCTATTATACGAATAATAGCATTGTTATTTCTAGTTGTGGGATTGATATATACGTGTGTGAGGTAGGAATTTATTCTGTTTTTTCTAATTTTCTTCCATATGGGGAAAAGTCATCCTGGCATTTAAGGTTAGTTTATAGGCATATATTTTGTCCACTCTTTTGCCCAAGCCACACTTCTTTATTATTATAGCTTTATAAAAAGCCTTGGTAATTGCAGGACAAACCCCCCGTGATGTCCTTCTTCAAAAGTAACTTGGCCTTTCTTGACCTTCTGTCTTCCATGTACATTCTCTCCATACACATTTTATAATTATCTTTTAAACTTACACTCAAATACTTACTGAGATTTGATTGGAATTATTGTTTGAATTTATAGATTAACTCAGGGAAATGACATTATTATAATATTGAGCCTTTCTACCCATAAACATACCATCATTCATTCATTTAGTTCTTGTTTAATGTCTTTCCATACAGATTATAAATTTCTTCGTAAAGGTATGCACTCTTTCGTTAGATTTATTTCCAGGTGCTTTATATTTTTGTTGTTGCTATTATCAATGCCATCTTTAAAATATTATATTTTCTAGGTATGCATTAGTTTTCATCATACTTCACCTGTATTTCTTATTCTGGATGGTGAGGGCTAGAAGGGGAGGAGAAAAACTGGTGGTTATGAGAGCTTACTAAACATTAGGTTCTTTACATGCTCTGATTTGAATGCAGAACAGCCTCAAGGGAAGAGCTCTGGGTGGCTTAGCACCACCCTTGGCTGGGTCACTGCTGTCCTTTGCAGACCAGCCGTGCAGGGCTTTCCTTTGTCCCAGTGGGTCAGAGGGTTGTGGAAGTGAGGATTGCGGCCGATGAGGGGTCATCACCCCGAGTAGCAGCCGCTCACCTGGTTCAGGTGGCCGAGGCCTTTAAAAGACGTCTCTGGTTTTCCCCTGGAGTGAGGGGTTGTGCAGAGTCGTCTGGCTGCCTGAGGGATGCAGTTTGGCTGGTAGCTACAGTCTGGTTTGACTTTTCAGGTAGATCTCTCAGGTCAGTGAATATTGTTCCCACTTTTCAATCAAGGAGCCAGAGGTCCAGGGAAATGAAAAGACATGTGCAAGCCGTCTGGCTGAGCTGGAATGAAGACCCAGGTCTCGCTGCACCCATATCAATGCTCTTTCATTGCACCTTATTGTCCTAAGATCCTCAAATATTTGATGATGATGATATAGTGAAATACTGAAGCATTTTTCATTTGAGGAAACACCATTATGCATGGAAATTGTAACTTATATCTGCCCAAAGAGGGCTAATTGTAGAGCTTTCTGACTGTAG
Organism: Balaenoptera musculus; assembly: GCF_009873245.2. Taxonomy (NCBI): domain Eukaryota; kingdom Metazoa; phylum Chordata; class Mammalia; order Artiodactyla; family Balaenopteridae; genus Balaenoptera; species Balaenoptera musculus. Next base: position 48,560,874 of record NC_045785.1, on the reverse strand, counting down.
CCCATGTGGTGATTGTTACCTGCCATTTGTTATCCTCTCTCTGTTGCTCTGTTTGTCTGTCTGTCTGTCTCTCTGGATTTCCTCATGCTATTAATTCTTTCATAAGCCTACTCCCACTCATTTCTCCCCATTCAAATAATATTTGTATATTAGGACCTAGGGCAGGATATCCATTTCTCTCTGAAAGTTACCCCTAGGATATCAGTGTCCATAAAATTTCAAATTTCTCTCCTCCCCTTGCCAGATGCTGTACCTCTTTCCTTCTTCTCTCACATTCTGTCATCAGCACGTTTCCTTATATTTTCTGGAATGAAGATAATGCATACCGCACTAGGTTAGGGTGATGTAAAAGAGGATGTCTTAAAGAAAGCAAGATTAAGGGACCAAAAATCTAACCACTTGGTTCTCCTGATAACACTATACATTTTCTCTCTGCTATATATGTGGGGTCATAGGAGTGAGGTGAGATATCATACTGTATACATTTGACTGCTCCAGATGTGTCAGGGGAGGGGGAAGTCTTGACTTGTTTCAGTAGCCGTAAGTCAGCGTGGCTGGGAGGAAGGGGGCTGGGTACTGGACTAACATCGCCCTCTTTAAAAATATAAAGGTCATTGACTTTACACACACAAGGACTGACTATATAGCATAGGGAATGCTGCTCAATATTCTGTAATAACCTAAATAGGAAAAGAATTTGAAAAAGAAGAGATACATGTATGTGTATAACTGAATCACTTTGCTGTACACCTGAAACTAACACAACATTGTTAATCAACTGTACTCCAATATAAAGTAAAAACTAAAAAAAATATAAGCGTTCTACACCATAGGCTCAATCTAAGTTTGATGCTTCCTTCTGTCTGCCTTTCCCAGGCAAGTGCATCTTTCTCAGGCTTCCCGAGCCCCAGACCCTGCTAAGCACCACACTTCATTACGTCAGTTGTTCTGCTCCGTGTGTGTTGATCTGGAGTCCTTTAAAATTGAGAGTTTCTCAAGGGCACTGTCAACTGGATTTCATGCCCCATATGCTTGGCCTATTGAGGAAGTTCACCGTAAATACTTGTTGCTACCTTTAATTTTAAATTTTTATTTATTTATTTATTTATTTATTTATTTATGGCTATGTTGGGTCTTCGTTTCTGTGCTAGGGCTCTCTCTAGTTGCGGCAAGTGGGGGCCATTCTTCATCGCGGTGCGCGGGCCTCTCACTATCGTGGCCTCTCTTGTTGCGGAGCACGGGCTCCAGACACGCAGGCTCAGTAGTTGTGGCTCATGGGCCCAGTTGCTCCGCGGCACGTGGGATCCTCCCAGACCAGGGCCCGAACCCGTGTCCCCCGCATTGGCAGGCAGACTCTCAACCACTGCACCACCAGGGAAGCCCACTACGTTTAATTTTTAAAGGCTACCATAGTGCCTTTGCAGTGGAGGGGAAAGTATCCCTTTAGTGAACTATTTTGATTCTATGAAAACAAAATAGGACTTTCTTTGAACAGTTTCTTCTGGGACATGTTTTTAGCTCCTTTTATTCCAAAACTATGCCTTTCCTGTCCTGTTCTTTTCTGTCCTCCCTCCTCTCCTTCCTTTCCCTCCTTCCTTTGTTTTTTTTTTTTAATCAAATCAAAGGAGTTGCATGAAATCAACAACAAAGACATCTCAACTTATGGGTCTGTAGTGTGACTTTACAGTTACCGGAATGGGCAGTATTCCCTGTCTTTATCACATGCATTATTTCAGTGGAGGAGGAAGAATTTGGGGAGCAGTTGGGAGGTGGACTTTGCAGTTCCTTGTCAAATCCCATAGTAGCATGAGTATTTTATGTGGGTAATTGGTCACCTTGTGGCTGATCTGTAGCTGGTTTAAAATTTCAGCCTAAAGATCGAAACTCTGCCAACCAGTATGTGTCAGGGCTGAAGAGTGCCTTTCTGTGCTATCCCCAAACACACCCAAAACAACATCAGCTGCACCACCACGACTTTCAAGCAGAATTTAATTATGTTAATGATATGCACTGTATCAGTGAGAATCTAGTCAGGAGACACATACCAGGTACCTTAACTGGAAGAATTCAATACAGGGAACTAGTAACAGAGATGTTGGAAGAGCTGAAAGTGTGACAGAGAGACAAGGGATGGACACTAGTGAGAGCAGGAAGCCAGTTTGCTTCTAGATCTTAATCTGCAGGCATCAAGGGAGCGGGTGGTGTTATCAGAGCCCAGGTGTTGAGGCTGTTGGAAATGTAACGGAGGCTGCTTAAGAGTGGTACCACACAGGGAGGGGCTGGAACTGTGGAGGAGACTCTGCCACAGCAGGGGATGCCACCTTGAAGCAGAAAGAGAGGGAGAAAGGGAGGGAGGCCCTTGATCCTCCTCCTTCCTTCCTGTCTCCTGCCATCTTTCCCATTCAGTGAGCCTCACTGGAAGTTAGTTGGCCAGAAAACCTGGGGAAATGTAGTTGGGACCAGCTTTCTGCCATACTCAACAGAGTGGAGGGGAAGGGCCAGGAGTGGATCTGAGAGAAACAGGCAAAGGACTAGTTCACATGCCAGGGAAATAAATCTCTTACAGAAGTGTTTATTAATATTGCAGAGCTAAAGGAACACAACGGAGTTCCTCCTCTTCTCTCTCCTCCCATCCCAGCCCGTCCAGCCTCCCTCGCAGAATATTGGGAGTGACTCTGCTGGCAGCTGAATCTTTATCTTGTTAGGGTGAGTTAATGTTGGGTGCCCTGCTGAGTAGGATAGCAGAGTAGGACTACAAGTCTCTGAGAACTCAAAAGTTTTTTTTTTTTAATAACTCATTTAGTGGCAAAATGTGACCTGACCTGAAGTGACTTGAAGTTCCTTATAATCTTTAGTGCTCCCTTTGTGAATAGGCGTACAGCGGCTCTAGAAGCATTTATGAATTTGATTACAGGGCATCACCCCAAACCCAGCTAGGGGTATTACAAATAAAAGGTAAGTGTATGGCATAGTAAAGGCTGCCTTTCTAAAATGCAAAATAAAATCCACATTATGAACACAAAAGACCCAGGGTATTTGGATAAGGTATTGTGACCCTGTATTTCAACATGGCAGAGGAAGAATGAATGGAAATGTGGCCCAGTAACATGCAGTTCTAGGGCAATGCTGATGGTAAACAGCCCAGCCCCTCCGGAATCATGGAATGCCAGGGCTGGATGTGCTCCTGTAGCCCAGCAGAACCACCACTTCATTCTGTAGATGAGATGTCTTTTGCTTAGGCTGGAGACCTGGCAAACATGTCACAGGGTCACCAAGGGGTGAGTCATGGAGCTGGAATCGTTTACTGCCCCTTTACAATGAATGAATTTTAGGCAAATGCATTTAATGAGTGAATTTTAGGCCTGATTCTTTGGTTACTTCAAACATTTGAACACTTGACATTTAGATGGAATGAAGGAAGCCAGCAAGTGAAATATATAGGTAAATCTACACACACACACACAATTCAGATGTCTTCTCCTTTGATCTTCAGAACAGTCCTATCAGATAGGGAGGGCATTATTGTCCCCATTTTACAGATGGTCAAACCAAGGGGACTTGGCCAATAATTAGCTCTGTGGCCACAGGCAAAGACCCTCAACTCTCTGAGCCTCAATGGAAAAATGGGTTCCTACAGGGCTGTTTTGTGAATCAAAAGAAGTGACACCTACAGCACAATTAGAATTGTGCCTGGTACCCGTGGTCATGCCATAAGCAGTAGTTCCTTTCTCCCTCCCCCTCCCCCGTCAGACAAGTGAAATAGATGGCACAGCCCCACAGCTGTTCCCTTTGAAAAGGACATGCTTCAGTATAATGAAGAGAGTTCAGTAGCTGAATGGTAACAGACCTCCTGTCTCTGTGCCTTCTTTTTTTTTCTTTCAGCTTTCAGAGGAGGGGCTTGAAGTCATGCCACCCTCAAATCAGTCACGATTTGCTGTGACCTTGGTGACCCCTATTGTCTTCAAAGGTTAGGAGACAGTTTGATATCTTGTTTCCTCCAAGTCCAACTGGAGGGGAAACCACCATGGCCACAAACACAATTTTCTGCAGAAAGCAACCTTCTTGTCAGCACACATGGGACTTTGTTTATCATAATTCATGTTAGGTGGGCATAATAAAATATTTTCTTTTTTTGAGTATTTTGCAAGATTAATAAAGCAGCATTCTTGGGGAAAGTTTATTAATCCATAACTTATAGAAAACTCCAGAGGAAGAAGATATGAGATATGTTCTGTAGGTAAAGACGTCAGGCTTGCCACCACTAGAATTGAATTATGCCTGCGTTATTCAGCTAGCTATCGTCGGGGTACATTCCAGGTTGCTGATGTGATGGTGACCTTGTCTTGGACATGATCTAAACAAGCATTTGTTCCCTTTTATTTTTAAATTGGGAGGGTGTGAAAGAGGAGGTGGCAACGTGTAGAATAATCACAGTCCTCGGGATGTGACCCTTTCTGTCCCCTTGGCTGCACTTCAGCTACATTAGACACAAAGACATGCTTTTGAACCCTGGCTCTTTTGCTGTATGCACTGGGTTTCTGCTGTCTGTCAAATGGAGATTGTGGTGCTGGCAGCAGTGATGATGGTGATGATGAGGATGATGGTGATAGGGATGAGGAGAATAACGGCTGCCTCTGTGTCCATGACAGGGAGTGATGATTTACGGGAAAGGATGTGGGACTCTGTCACTTCATCCATTCACTCAGTGTTTTTGAGCCCCTGCAGCATACTGGCACAATGGCAAGCTCCATTTTTTTTTTTTTTTAGCCATAAAAAAGACACAGATTTCTTTCTCAAGATCCAGGATTAGCCCGGGAAGCACAAATAAACAGATAATAATATGGCTAAGTATGGCCCCCAAAAGTATTAGTTACAGTGAAAAATAAGACAGAAGGATGGATTTTGCCAGGGTAGGGAAGGGTCAGCATCTAAGTTAAGCATTCTGAAGGTGGCTTGGAATTTGCCGGTGAGTCTTGGTGCAATAAATGTGTTTTGAGTCCTGTGTTGGGCTTTTAGAGTGAGCGTATCAGGAACTCTAGTTGCCCGTATTCCATATACAGTCCACTGGGGGAAAATGCAAAACCAGTAAAGGCAAGAGGAGGCATGTAGACTGGGGGACCATGACAGAGGTAGAGATGGGCACTTCCATGTATGAGGAACCCTACATAAGTTGGTACAAATGGATCACAAAGTGATGGGGTGTCAGGAGCCGGGGAAAGTCAGTCTGGGCGGGTGAACAGGGACAGTTCATGGATCACCTTTTTACCAAATGTTGGCCAGGAGGTTGTGGTTGGGTAGATGGTGGCAAATAGACTTCAGTTTATGTCGCCTTCTCTGCAATTCTCTCGCTTCTCCTATTGCCTGGGTTCAAAAAGCAGTCTATGGAGAAATACGGTTGTATTTTTTTAGGTGAAACGAGCACTGTCAGGTGTGGTGTAGTTTACTGGTCTTTTAGGTTCTCCTGTTACAAGACCTGCAAGCGCAGGTGCTTACAAGGGCCATGCAGCTGACATTAGCTGGTGGAATAGTCTGGAGTAGGCGGAGAGGGGGCACTGGGTAAGCCACTATTCAGCTCCAAATGATGATTGCAATAAGAGAGTGCTGGACCAATGTAGCCAGGTCTTCAGCTTTTCCAAGAAAAGCTAGAAACTTTTTTTTTTTAAAATGAGAAATCCCTCTGTTTAAAAATTCGGCGCTAAATCAGTTAAAACAAACAACAAACAAAAAATATGTGTAGGCAGAAGATAACTGGCCTGTGGGCTTTTAGCTCATGAACTACCCATTGGTGAATTTTGGCCTATTCGTTATAATTAGTATGTTATGACTACATAAATCTCCCTCAAGTGGAAGTTCAGTCGATATTACGAGGGGGTAAATTGGGCCATTTTTTGGTAAAGGAAAGTTTCTGCAAGACAGTTGAATGGTGGAAATTGGTTCTCATTTATTTGTGTGTTCCCTCAATCACCTTGTTTGTTGTTCTTGATCAGATGATTCTGATACATGGTGAAGCTTTGTAAAACCAGTGCCCATGGCAATTCTGGTGTGTTCTTAGCTGTTTGTTGGGCAGCACTGAGCTTTGTATCTGTCTGAGTCTACAGCTGCCTTAATTAAGCTTGTTATGTGCTGCTACCAAGGCAAATCCCTGTAGCGAGTCAAATGAGTAGTTTTAGGGTTTGAAAATGATAGCATTCTGTGGCTTTCTCATTTAGGGTTGAGACTCCCAGCCACTAAAATATGCACATTTCAAACCAGAGTGAGAACATGAGCAACTTAGTAGTTACTGTGGAATTGAGCGAATGTCATAAATATTTATTTATCTTTTTCATAGCTGGCATAAAAATGTTAGGATATAAAAAAGTTGTTCACTATAAAAACAACAGAAAATTCATTGGCTATACATCTCCTGAGTGCGTGTGTCTCTTTGGGTTTTCATTAGTGTCTAGCAATATACTTTGAGGAATTAGATTTGAACAGAAGCTTCAGCTGAATATGAAAGCTCCTAGTGTTCGTAATTAACCCGTTTTCAGCGAGGATCCATTGCATACAGCAGTCTTCTTTTAACCGTATAGTGCTATGGTCAAGTTTAATGAATGTTTCTTTCAGAATTTTTTTTTAAAGAAAGAATCTCTGTTTATTGAATTTGGAAAACACAAAAAAGTATAAAAGAGAAAAAAGTCACTTATAATATTTCTATCCAGAAGCAATCACTGTTAATGTTTTTGAGTTGCAGAGATAAATAGGCTGTGGTTTGAGGTCAGACCAACATGGATTTTAGTCCAGGTTCTTCTGTTTATTTAATCTTGACACTGCTTATTTTTCTCATCTGTGAAATAGAAATAAAAAGAACATCTATTTTATTTAACATGTTGATTATTAAACCAGATAATGCATATTAAGCATTTAGCACATTACTCGGCACATAGAAATCACTTAAAAACTGAGCTATCGTATTTTCTATTCTTTTTGCTATAAACGTTTTTTTTTTTGATAGGTAAGAAGTGGATTTATTTAGAGACAGGCACACTCCACAGAGAGAGTGTGGGCCATCTCAGAAGGTGAGAAAGGCGCTTTTTGCTATAAACATTTTACCTGGTGGAGTTCATCAAAAATAGTTGTCAAAACACTATTTTTTTTTGTAAAAATAAAACAACTGATGTTCCCATATCTCTTTAAAAAATACTCTTTAAATGTCCTCCCCCTCTCCAGTGGTACACAGTAGGTTCTATATTTCTGTTTTTTTTTTTTAAAGATTTATTGATTGATTGATTGATTGCTGTGTTGGGTCTTCGTTTCTGTGCTAGGGCTTTCTCTAGTTGTGGCAAGCGGGGGCCACTCTTCATCGCAGTGCGCGGGCCTCTCACTATTGTGGCCTCTCTTGTTGCGGAGCACAGGCTCCAGATGCGCAGGCTCAGTAGTTGTGGCTCACAGGCCTAGTTGCTCCGCGGTATGTGGGATCTTCCCAGACCAGGGCTCGAACCCGTGTCCCCTACATTAGCAGGCAGATTCTCAACCACTGCGCCACCAGGGAAGCCTCTATTTTTTTAAATTGAAGTATAGTTAATTTGCAGTGCTGTATTAGCTCCAAGTATAAGCAGAGTGATTCAGTTATGTATATGTATATTCTTTTTCAGATTCTTTTGCATTATAGTTTATTTCAAGATACTGAATATAGTTCCTTGTGCTATTTAGTAGGTCCTTGTTGTTTATATATTTTATACATAGTAGTGTGTATATGTTAATCTCCTAATTTACCTCCTCCCTGATATCCCCTCTGGTAAACATAAGTTTGTTTTCTAGTCTATGAGTCTATTTCTGTTTTGTAAATAAGTTCACTTATATCATTTTTTAGACTCCACATATAAGTGACATCATACGATATTTGTCTTTCTTCGTCTGACTTATTTAACTTAGTATGAAAATCACTAAGTCCATCCATGTTGCCACAAATGGCATTATTTCACTCATTTGTATGGCTGAGTAATATTCCATTATATATATATGTACCACATCTTCTTTATCCATTCATCTGTCAATGGATACTTAGGTTGCTTCCATGTCCTGCCTATTGTAAGTAGTGCTGCTGTGAACATTGGGGTGCATGTATCTTTTCAAATTAGAGTTTTTCTCCAGCTATATGCCCAGAAGTGAGATTGCTGGGTCATATGGTAGCTCTATTTTTAGTTTTTAAGGAACCTGCATATTGTTCTCCATAGTGGCTGCACCAGTTTCTATTCCCACCAACAGTGTAGAAGGGTTCCCTTTTTTCCACACCCTCTCCAGCATTTATTATTTGTAGACTTTTTAATGATGGCCTTTCTGACCAGTGTGAGGTGATACCTCATTGTAGTTTTAATTTGCACTTCTCTGAGAGTTACTGATATTGAGCATCTTTTCATGTGCCCGTTGGCCATCTGTATGTCTTCTTTGGAGAAATGTCTATCTAAATGTTCTTTTTAAGTTATGTAATATTTCATGAACATACCTGTATCCACATTTAGCTTTTCCCTTTGTGTATTTAAGTTTTGCTCATTCTTTTTTTACTATAAATAGTTCTGTGATGAATATCTTCATTCATCAATCTTTTGCGGCAGCTGGATTTTCTTGTTAGTACAGTGACTGCCTCCCGCATCTGGAAATGGGCAGAATTACTGCCCGCATTCTCCATTGGAACTTTTGGTGATGATGGAGATGCTCTTTGCGCTGTCCAGTGTAGTAGCCACAAGGCACACGTAGCTCTGAGCATTTGAAATGTTATCTCGTGTGACTGGGAAACTAAATTCAAAAAATTGTTTAACATTATTTAATTTTAAATAGTCTTACAGGGCTGGTGGCTGCCATATTGGACAGCGTGGGCTTACACTGTTCTGGTTCAAAGAGTAGAGTGGACTTAGGCTGGGATTTTGTTTTTCGTACAGACATCCATAGACTATTTAGCTTTTTCTTCTGGTCTTTTAAGCTCCGGTACAGTCTCAAGATATTGCATTTTCCCTTTCTATATGTTTCTACTTTATTTTGACAGGACGTTGGTGTAGGGTGCCTCACATTCCTGCTGCCGTGTTACGTTAGAAGTCTGAGTTGATACTTAAGTACGGGTTGCTCATAGTGATCTCCTTCCAGACAATACAGTATGGAAAGGGGATAAAAAAGAGTAACTTTGTGGTGGCAAAACCTGACAAACAGCGTATCAACGAGGTGATCGAGGTTAACACCAACAGGGATGGATCATGTTGATAGTACGTGCCTTTGATATGATGTGACGAAGATGGCACTTTACCTCTTCAGTCTTCGTCCCCAAAACACATAACCTCAATGTAATTATGACAAATCCCAATTGAGGGACATTCTGCAAAATACTCAACCGGTACTTCCTAAAGCTGTCAAGGTCATCAAAAATAAGCAGAGTCTGAGAACTGTCAGAGTCTCGAGTTATAATGGCTAAATGTTATGTGGTACCATGGTCGAGATCCTAGAACAATGAACCAAAAAAAGGACACTGCATAACAACCAAGGAAATATTAATAGAATGAGGACTTTAGTTAATAATAATGTAGTGGTTCATCAGTTGGTTCATTAATTGTAGTAAAGGTACTACTATACTAGTGTAAGATTTAAAAAAAAAGTCTGAGTTGAAAATGTTGACTCTGTGAGGACTCTTCAGGTTGCCAGTGACAGGAATCTAGCTTAGCGCGACTTCAGTCTAAAAGGGAATTTCTCTGCTCACATAACCAGCAGTAGGTGTGGTCTGGCTGCAGGTGTGGTTAGAGCTGAGTGCCCTGTCAACTCTGGTTCCACACGCTAGCTTGACTTTCTCTGCCTTGGCTTTGTTAGAAGGCTCTTCCTAAGCAGTGGCAAAGACGGCCCCCAGCCATCCAGACTTACATCCTACTAGCTTAGCAACCCTGGCAGAGGGGAAGAAGGCTTTTTCCCAGTAGCACAGAACAGCCTGGGGCTGGCACTCAGTGGACTTGTTCTGATTCCCGAATTCGTCTCTGTGGGTCAGGGCTGGGGAGGTAGAATTCCTGCCCATTGGCCAGTACTGGACCCAAGTCCCCACCTACAGAGCCAGAGGGGGTGGGGTCAGCCCCACCAAACTATATGGAATGAAACTGAGATGAGAGGATGATTCCCCAGAGGAAAATCAGGGTGGGAAATGCATGCTTGGCAGGCAGGCACAGGCTACGCAGTCGCTGCTCACTGCACTGTATCTTTGAAGCATTCTTAGCTCCCCTGATTCTCTTCTTAGGAAAAGCCAGTTTGTTGGGGGAGAGGGAGGATTTTCTGTCCTGTGAATTGCTGTCAATTCACATAGCAGGCTTCTATCACTTAATGGGACAATTCCCCTATCCAGAGGAGGGTTCTTAGATGTCTTCCAATTACGAAAGCACTGGGATGTTTGGATTCTGTCTGGTCTTGCTCTGCCTGTGTTTATGACAGTAGGCTCACAAGTTAATTCTTCCTCTCTAGGAAGTAGGTAACTGTGCCCCAGAGAGTTAACAAGGTAATAAGTAAATCGATGCGTCTATTGTGATTATTTTTCTTTATAAATAAGGCAAAAGATACATTGCCTAAGCCCCTTCCGGGAAGTGTCTGAATCGAAGCTGATGGGATTTGCATGTCAGACTCCAGATAATCTAGGAATCTGGTAGAGAGTGGGCACTTCAGTCCCCAGCTGGTGTATTGCAGCAGTATCTTGGGACTTCGAGGTGTAATTAAACCATGCCTATTAGTAATTACAAAAAGGGGGACTTACTGCCCTTAAATGTGAGTAACATATCAGATCTTCATAAAAGCATGAAGCTATTTATTTCATCAGCAAAGTCCATGTAGAAAATATTTTATTAATACTCCAATTTTCTGATTCAGCCCTCTGTGTAATAAAATACGGTGACTCAAACAGTTTCTTTTTTACTGCTGTGCTCAGCCTCGTACGAGAGGTTGAAGTTTTGTAGCACCGTTCATGCCAATTTTCCTTTAAACTCTCCAGCATAAAGCATAACAGCAAATTAATATTCCCCGCCTGTAAGATGAGATTGACCTCATAGGTATAAGTTCATTTCTTGTCCTAACATCTACTGTACCGTGAAATTAGCGGTCTTTTCTTTATCTATCTATATATTTTTACTTCATTTTCATTGTGGCAGGAGTGGCGGTAAGGACCTCAATCCAGATATTGTGTCACCCTGTCATATTATCAATTTTTAACTCGTTAGTCATTATTGTATAAAGATGCAGGCAGTGTCAGGAGCACAGCTCACTTGTTTTTAGTGTTGTTTTATTCCAGGTGGAATCATAGACAAGCTCTCTATATGTAAAAGGGGCTGAAAGCATGGAGCCCAGTCTTAGGGAAACTCTGTGGGCACTTCTGCTGAGTCACCTGTGCTGAGTTGAGTTACCTGTGAAGGTAAAAGAAATGAAGCGCTAACAGGCTGTGGAGCAGGGGAATCCTAGGACACGATAGGACATATAGGTTATGTTATCAGGTGAGTTAGATGATCTGGTGTCCTTGAACTACTTACTTGACTTCTCTGCACCTACATCTTCTCAGCTGAGAAAGAAGGCTTTGGATGATCCATCTCTAAGATCCCTGCCCCCTGTAACTCCCTGATTTTATATACCCTGAATCTTTGTTGATGTGTAATAATACCTAATGACTGTGTATTTCAGGGTTACACACACACATTCTTGCTCTCTGCCTCAAAAGCCTTTGCACATGCCCTTGGCCGAGGCTCTGTCCTTGTCTGTTCTTACTGTACTTTTCACACATGAGATTGTACATCAGAATGGGTAGTTTTGGGTATCTTGGCTTCCCCATAAGGCTGTGAGTTCTTTGAGGGAAGATGCCTTTGTTTATATATCTTCCCGTATATGAAAAGTATTTTGCAATGAGACACTCAATAAATGTTTTGCATCCATATCTTAGAGATCTTACAGGGAAAGACAAAAACAAATACAAATATATCTGAAAAGGCAAGGGACTCCTGTATAGTTGTGAAATCGCTTAGACACTTAGGCCATGTAAAGTAAATTCAGTCGTTTCTCAGGGAGATTTCATTTTAATGTATGTGAAATGCCAAATGTTTGCAGTCGAGTGGAGAGGTAAATCATTTCATGCCCGTAATGGAATCCTTTTATACATTTCTGATTACTCAGCGCCTTGTGGTGGGGCCGTGCTATGTTCCTTCCCATCATGTCAAAATGCGGCCTTCTGGGTGGTAAGGTCATTCATGTGCTTTTAAGAAAGAAAAGAGAGCTCCCACCATCCTCACCGGGGTTTTGATGTTTCAAGATTGTTCTTGCATGGAGAGCCAGTCTGCAGAGCAAGACAGTGTGAATACATCTCCCCAAATCAATGAGAATTGTGCTGTCCTCTAGAAAATTAGGTTTGAGCCACATCAACGTCAGTGCCTGAGACTGAATAAATCCCATCTCGTGATTGCCCCATGTATGAATTGTGTAATGCGTTTAGATGGTCACGCGCTATGATTGCCTCTCTCTCCTCAGCGTTACTAAATGGTAATGTGGTGGATTCATGTGAGGAGAAGTGTCTCAAATAAACAGTCCAGGCTACATGAGATAATCTAGGGCCCGCACTCAGGAAGTCTCCATGGACCAGTGTAAGAAGTGACTGTTAACCAGAGACAATGGGAAACACACTTTGTGGCTTGTTAAAAAAAAAACAAAAACAACACTGATTGGCATGAAGTACTTCAGTAACCTTGCTTAATACAGAGTCATGGGTAGGTTGACCATGTTTGTGGACAGAACCTCCAGTTTGCTGCTTCCACCTGGGGAGTAGTCCATGGGCAGGTCAGGTGAACTTTCATAACTTTTGTTCATTCAGCCGCTTGAAATAAATGCCTACTGTGTGCCAAGCACCATTTTAGGTACAGGGCATTGGGGGGTTGGAGTGTTTAGAAAGGAACAGCTCCATAGACTGAAAGCCTGCTGTTGTTTTTCATTCTCTCCACCGCAGGTGTTAAAAATTTACCTGAAAAATAAATGCTCTAATACCGAGGCCCCGTTCATTTCTTGCACTGACTTGCAGACAGTCAGAGGTGGTGGTTCCGATCTCCAGCCGGTCATACCAGGAGGGGAGCTCTTGCAGGGATGGACCCTTGGAGCTGTCAAACACTAGCTCTATTTTAAGTTTGAAAGAAATTTAGATGGTAATTCCGAAGGTCCCCTTCGCTCCTAATCCAGTGGAAACTACCCATACAGTGAGTGCTGGGCAAAGGAAGCCACGTGGTCAGTGAGCGAGTACCCGAAGCATTGGGGAGGTTGGACAGGCTATTATACTTCGGCACTATCCATTTTAGAGCAATTATCTTTTTCAATTCAGCTCTGGCTCCTGGTGTCTTAGACTTGCTGCTGGGTCTTTGTAGCGAGGCAGGAACCTTGGAGTTATTTGAGTCCATTAGGTCTATTACGGCTCGAGCTGATGCATATTATTTTTCTACCTTGAATGTGAGTGATCAGCTTTCCTGGGGAAGCAACAATAAATTCAGTCCAAGTTATGCAGCTTACTAGCTATGTGACCTTGGGCAAGTCCCTTTACTTCTCCCAGCCTCACTTTTCTTATCTGTGAAATGAGGTTTTCTTTGTACCTTTCACATTCTGTGATATATAGATAGGATTCTGGTAGTTCTGTGCTTGCTAGACCAGTGAGCTGATGAGAGGCATTTGGGTCATGGGGACTTTACAGGCTACTGGGATTCTGAGACTTGGCCTACCTTCTAAAGCATATGCATGTTATCCAAGTAAATATGCCTGTCAATGTCCTGATTTATTTCACAGAATGACATAAGCCTGGAATCTCAGGCTTGAATTAATATGAAAATGTTGTTTAATTAGGACAGTCCCATTTGGAGAGCAGGAAACTATGCCATCCGTCCATTTATCATGTTATTCTCTTACTCAGTATTTGTTCATCTTAAGCACCTGCTCTAGGCTTGGTGCTATGCACAGTGCTATGAAAACAAAGAAAGATACAGTCTTCGTCCACAAATCTCTCCTCATCCTCCATGAAGGAAGAAGAACCTTGCATTACAAGCCAGTCGCTCTTCATCGCATTGCCTTTTGGGTTCTGTGTGGCTGGAAGGATGTTTATGGTGAGTTGGCGACCCCAGTAGAAAAGAAGGGGGGAAAAGGTTTCTCAATTCTGGCTCCTGCAAACATCTTTAATCACCTCAAGCTTAAACTAAGATTGGAATTGGAGGGAAGAACTGTGAAAAAGCCTCTTTATAAACAAAAGCCCCATCAGGAGCTGGACAGCATTTCCTGGGAAGAAGGACTTCAGTATTGGATGGCCATGCTCAAAACTATAACCCAACCTTCAAGTCAGTGTTCAAAGGAAGTAAAAGGCCACACAGAAAATGAGATGTAATTGGGCACCCTGTGGGGAGTGGGACAAAACCCAGGAGGCCTTGAAAAGCCTCAGTGTGGCCGGTCCCCAAGCCTGGAGCCGACATCTCCAACCTTCCCAACAGAAGCCAGGCGTACATGCTGTTAAGACATTCAGAGCTGTGAAACAAGGGCTGGAGCATTTGCCTCTGACTTGTAAACGTTGGGTGTTTTTGCTTTGCATTTTAAGACAGAAAAAAAAGAAATTTTATTATAAACTCCGAAATCAAAAGCTGGAAGTAGAAAGGGCCATTTGTGGTTGAGGAGAAGTTTGTGAGATGCCAGTTAACATACTGAGTGGCTTTCAGGAAGACTTCCAGAAAGGAGAAGAATATTCCAAAACAAACAAACAAGAAATAGATATGTCACCTGCATCATTAAAAACCCATCTCCTACCTGTTTCTGTTATCTCCCCTTTTCCCCACCACTGCCTACTGAGCTCCTCCTTATGTGTCAAAGCCCCATTTCATTACCCTCCCCTCCCTCAGGCCGTCCTAGGTCCTCTCTGTCAGAATGGATGGCTCTCCTGATCACGCTCTGCGGCACCAGCATTAGGCCCCGTATTCTAGTTATTCATATACATGATGGTCACCTCTGTAAGACTCCAAGTGTCCCCAGTGCAGTGACTGTGTCTCCTTCTCTTTATAATCTCCCCTGCCTTTGGGCCTTGCTCAAAGAGGGCACTCGCTAATGTTGACTGAATGAATGCATGGAAAACCTTCAATATCCAGTGTCTCTGATAAACCTGGTTAATGTGGGTGTACACCACGTGGAAGTCGTTTTTGGTGTGAACAGTTTCATCAGGGAGTGGGAGAAAGTGGACCAAGTGCGCCGGCCTGATTGGCAGATAACACAGAGACCAAAGAGCCAACACACCAGGCTTAAAACAGTTCTTCAGACCTGAGAAGGGTTGACTGAGTCAGACAAGGTAAGATTTGAAAGAGCTAAATGCAAAGTCTTGGACTTAGGTGCTAACCGTTCATATTAATAGCAAAAGAGAATGTAGTGAATATCTAGCTGTTCTTAAGGAGATGGGGAGGAGGAATTGATTTAGGTTGATACATGCCACCGATAGGCTACGCGAGATGCCTGTTGGGGTAGATTAATAGAAGTATTTAGTACCTAAAGAAGAAGTTGATCGTGGATTTCTGTCCCTCTTCTCTGGAGGGCCAGTCGGAAGTTCAAGTAAGTGTAGACACATCTGCCTCGTATACCAGGCGGTGACTCTGTGAATGTGGCATGGTGTTTTCTCTCTCAGCTCTCTTCCCTGGAGCCCCGCACTGGGCATGGAATGTAGTAGGTTAGATAAATGTTAGTGGAACAGGAATTGATCAAACCAGAGTATGTCTGGAGGTAGAATGTTGAATGAGGAAAAAAAAAAAAGATTGTCCCTTAAAAATTAGAAAAGTAATAGAAGCAACCAGAGATAGTTGTACTTTGAAACGCGTGTTTGTTGGCAGGGATGGGTGTATGGTGGAAGTGTGAAATATAATCACTATCTTCAAATATTTTAAAAACTGCTATGGGGAATGGGTATTTTATCGCCAAAGAAGTGAAGGTCAGAAAAAGCAAGTTTTGGCTCAAGGAATTGTCTAAGTGTGAAATGGTTTATACATGATCATGTCCTTGCTCCCTTTCCCAAATTTTGTAGGATGAAAAAATTGATGGAAAAGGGTATGGTAGAAGACTGCCACATTGGATAGGGGGATTGAATAAAATGATTTCTGGATCCTTCTAAGTTTAACATTTTATGAGTTCTATCGAATAACAGGGCTTTTTGACCCTCGAAAAATGTAGTGTTAATAAAAGATAAACTATGATTACTATAATTTTTTATCCTTCCTAAAGCATGTTTATTTATATGATCTCAAGTGAACCCTATAATGAAGATACATGAATATAGGGGAAAATTGCTTTTGTCATCCTATAGATTAAAAAACGCACTGACTTGGTATGGTCAGATGACTTGTTCAGGGTTATTAGAGGAGCTATAGGTCCTTGACTTCCTAACAAGTGTTTGCAGTCTGGCTCTATATGAGCAGTTAGAACATCCCTAAGAGGCAGATTCCATTTTTATCCCCATTTTGTAGATGAAGAGACCGAGGCTTAGGTTAAGTACTAGTACACACAGTCAGTGTCGCATAGCCATTCAGTGGCAGAACCCGTGTTGGATCCAGACAGTGTGATTTCAAAGCTCCTGTTCTTAACCTCTGTGCTGGCTTGCATTTCTAGAGTCAGCATGACATCTCTGATGATGAATTGCTAAAATCGTGGCGTCAAAGAGCAACCAACAGTTTACTTTGCTGTCAACCGTTCACATGATCAAAATGCAAAATTAACAAGTAAAACTGTTTTTTTTCCAAACATGGAGTCCTAGGATCTGTGTCAAAAGTTAGCAAGAAGGGACTTCCCTGGTGGTCCAGTGGGTAAGACTTCCTTTAGCTCCCAATGCAGGGGGCCCGGATTCGATCCCTGATCGGGGAACTAGATCCCGCATACATGCCGCAACTAAGAAGCCTGGATGCCGCAACTAAGAAGTCTGCATGCTGCGACTAAGACCCGGTGCAGCCAAAATAAATAAGTAAATAAATATTAAAAAAAAAAAATTAACAAGAAGAGTTGAAAAAAGATACGACTTCCCAAAGGGTCCCAGAGAATCTGGCACCTTACACCTGAAAGTGCTTCATGACACAGCTATGCATCACTCACCTGGCTTGTTTGGCATAGAGATGCGAGGTTAAATGGATTTCTCCAAAGCCTGTGTCTAACCTGTGTTTTAAGTGTCCAAACTTTTCTTATGCTTCAGTGACAGCAAATGGAATGAGGGGAGTGTAAGATGGTGTCTCAGAGCCCGCTGAATTGCCCTGGGCATATTCTGAGTTACCCCAGACCTTTGGGTGCTTTGATCTTGCTGTGTCTTTGCCTAGCCACCTTATGGCTTATTAAAATGCTTCTGTTGGTTTGGCCCAACAAGGAATATCCCTAACCTGCTTTCTTCCTTTAGCTTGTGTTCTATCTTACCCACATTTTCTGCTTTCACTTCTCTACTCTATTTGCCAGTCAGCTTCCCCACACCTATTTGCCCTCTGACCCCTGTCCTTGGGATCTGTTGGCTCCTTGCTTAGTGATGAAAAGTAAAACCAGAGGTTGATAGCAGAAAACTATCTTTCAGAAACTTGGTGTTTCTGAAAATTGAGTCAAAGAGCCTCTGTACTTAAGAAAAGAATGCTACAGATCTATACTCTCCAGTATGGTAGTCAGGGGGAACACCTGTGGATATTTAAATGTAAATTAATTAAAATAAAATACTCAGTTTCTGAGTCACACTAGCCACATATCAAGGGCTCAGTCGTGTCACGTGGCTAGTGGCTACCTTAGTAGAGCTAGTGGACAGCACAGATACGTATCATTTCCATCATCACAGAGAATTCTCTTGTACAGATACACACTACTACATATAAGCTAGATAACCAACAAGGACCTACTGTACAGCACAGAGAACTATACTCAGTATTTTGTAATAACCTATAAGGGAAAAGAAACTGATAAAGTGTGTGTGTGTATGTGTGTATATATATATATATATATATATATATATATATATATATATATATATATATATATCTGAATCACTTTGCTGTACATATGAAACTAACACAACATTGTAAATCAACTATACTTCATAAAAAAATAAATAAATTTAAAAAGTGCTTGGGATAATTGGTATGGAGACCTGAGAACAGTTTGAACCAGACAGACATGGGTTCAATGCTAATTATTTTATAGTTGGGAAGGTTACTCTCTGGCCTCCAATTTCCTCATATGTAAAATGGAAATATTTACGTTGCACGGTTGAATGGCAAAAAACAACTAATTTTTAATGAGTAGCTGCTTTCTAAGAGAGTATCTAAAGTAGGTCGAATTGCTCAGGAAACTTTTTCATAATCTAAAGACCATGTTTCCTAACCTACGTTCCAAGAAAAATCAGACCCATAAAGGCTTTCTTTGATCAAATAAGTTTGAGAAACTCCTCACGCTCTCTCCCTCTTGGAGATTCATAATGCACAAGTTAAAGAGAACTCGGAGAACTCCTGCTGGAAAGAAATATGCTTTTATTTATTTATTTACATTTTTTTAATTTTAAAATTTTATTTATTTTTTTATACAGCAGGTCCTTATTAGAAATATGTTTTTAAACTCAATGTTTTGAGCTTTTCTGGACATGGGACCCCTCCCTGTTCTTACAGAACACCTATTAAAATAGTGTCCACAGAAACCATTTCGAACATACTGCTCTGAGGGCATGGTCAACCTCTGTGTTCCAGAGGCATCTGCAGAGAAGTTTCATTGAAAAGCATTTGCGGACTTCTCTGGTGGTGCAGTGGTTAAGAATCCGCCTGCCAGTGCAGGGACATGGGTTCGATCCTTGGTCCGGGAAGATCCCACATGCCGCGGAGCAGCTAAGCCCGTGCGCCACATCTGCTGAGCTTGTGCTCTAGATCCCACGAGCCACAACTAGTGAGCCTGCATGCTGCAACTACTGAAGCCCGTGTGCCCTAGAGCACGCACGCTGCAACTACTAAGCCCACGCGCTGCAACTACTGAAGCCCGTGTGCTCTAGGGCCCGTGTGCCACAACTACTGAGCCCATGTGCTGCAACTACTGGAGCCTGTGCTCCGCAACAAGAGAAGCCACTGCAATGAGAAGGCTGTGCACCACAACGAAGAGTAGCTCCTGCTCACTGCAACTAAAGAAAACCTGTGCACAGCAACGAAGACCCAATGCAGCCAAAAAAAAAAAAAAAAAAAACAAGAAAAGCATTTCCTTCTGCTCTAATCCCTAATTCTAATATAACAAAAGGGATGTGGTGTATCCAGCTCAATCTCTTTTGTAGTTCCTTAAGGAAAGGATAAATTCGAAGTTAGTTCAGGACCTAAAAGTAACCTATTTTGTCGAGGTTTAAGGTTCAGTAAACAGCGATTGAGATCTCTTGTATTTCAGACAACCACAAAGGCTGTTTTTGTACTTCAGGACTAGAGGCTAATGTAGCCATGTGTTTCTATTGGTTTGCAAGGCTCTCTGCCTTCAGCAGTTTGTCTTGGCAACACAAGGCCCACTGGGTCTGACGTTGGTCTGATAGAAAAAGGGGAAAGTAATTCAACCTGTGTTAGTGAAATGATTACTTTGAATAAAGCTCTACCTGGGTTGGCTCAAGTAATCTGCTAAGATCTAAGGCAGTGGTCTCAATTTTGTTCTCTCTCTGTACCACCTTTGATAAAGGCTGACAGATAAACCCACTCATATAAGCAAATCACAAGAGGGTGGGACATTGAGAACTACTTGTCTAAGAGAGCAGCCAAAGCAGGAAAGGCTCACTAGCAAGTTCTTGAATCAAGATTCTGGATTCTGGATACAGATATTTCTCGCTCATGTACCATATATATGGATGTCATCTCTCTCTATATATTATTCAGTCATCTGTCTCAGGGGCCAGCAAACTTTTTCTGAAAGGAACCAGATAGTAAATATTTTCGGCCTGACAGGCCATAGGGTCTTTGTTGCAACTACTCAGCTCTGCCACTGTAGCTCAGACGTAGCCATAGACAATACACGAATGAACGTGTTCCAATAAAACTTACAAAAACAGGCAGCGAGCCAGGTTTGGCCCACAGGCCGGAGTTTGCAGAGGATCTATCTCCTTGATAATCAGTATAAGCACCAGTTACAGGCAGTTTCTGAAATGCTTGCCTGAATCAGATCCTTACGCTGATGTGGAACTTTGGGAAAACCAAAAGTCCTTTCAGTGACTCTCGGGCAGTAATGGCTTTGCTATAGATGGATCCTTACTGCTAGTATTTAGTCATCGCGCATGATTCCAAATG
Source organism: Balaenoptera musculus (assembly GCF_009873245.2). Classification (NCBI taxonomy): domain Eukaryota; kingdom Metazoa; phylum Chordata; class Mammalia; order Artiodactyla; family Balaenopteridae; genus Balaenoptera; species Balaenoptera musculus. The sequence goes on along the minus strand of NC_045785.1, from coordinate 48,540,592 downwards.
CTCATTTAGCTGTCACAACAACCCGATGAGTTAGATACTATTATTATCATCTGAATTTTGTATCAGAAACGAAGGCTGAGGAGTTAGCCTGCCAGAGGTCACACAGGGAGGCCGTGGCTGGTCCTGAGTGTGCAGCCCCGGGGTTCTGCCCCAGGGCCTTTGCTCTTCCCCCAGCACCAGGCTGTCGCCTGGAAAAACAGGCCTCCCTGGTTTACAGGCTAGCACAGTGCTCCTTGGACTTCACAGACGTCCCCTTGTCTTCACCTCCGCCTCCCCAGGCCCACATGCAGTTTTCCTTGAATCCCACGTGGGTCTTCTGGCTGCTTCTAGAACATGCCTCTCACACAGCAGGGTTTGGAAGTGCTGTTCCTTATAAAGGGAGTACGTTCCCGGCCTTCTTTCCCTTCTTCACCACTTGTACTCGACTTTCAAGACCCAACAAAAATATCTTTTCTGTTTTCTGAAACTCCACTGGGCAGAATGAATTCCTCCCTTCTTTTTGTTCCAAGAGCCTGATACAAACTAAATTTATCGAAGAGAAGCAATCGATAAGAATTGTGATCAGAGTTACTTTTGGCATGAACACTATATTACTTTAAAAATGCAGTTTTCCAGCAACATAAAGTGGCATCCTCTGTGTGTATGTGTATGTATATATTCATCTGCCTGTGTAGAATGCATGGGTCGAGAAATGCTTCAGATGTCTTACAGGAAGTTATTTTTACCTGCTAGCATCAAGATATCTCAGGGGTCATTATAGTAACATTTCCCAACATAGTAATGTTCCGTAAAAGATGGTTGTTAAATAAATAAATGAACCGCGAAACATTCAGGACCCATGCTCTTAGAGATTCAAGCTTAACTAAGTACATGAAAGCATTAATTAATTGATATTTTTAGTATGCCTCGCATATGCCAAGCAGGGAGCTAGATCTTGAGGATACAGCAGTGAACACCATGACTTGATTGTTCCTTTTGATTATCTTACATATGATAAATTCTATAATCAACACCTGTGAGTTACTGTATTCATTAGGGCTACATCCTTGCCACAAAATACATGATGAAGAACTGTCAGATGGCTCTGTTGCATCCTCTTCTTTGTTCTTACCTCTCTGAGTGTATTTTGTATCTCTCTTGCCTCTTAGAGCATCCCCAGTACCAAGCATAGTACTGGGCTATTAAATACTTGTGAATTACTGAACATTCTTGGAACGAAGAATGTAGAGTAGTGTGTTATTCTGGAACGAGCTTTGGTTGTGGGCAGCAAGCCTGGGTTCAAATCCCAGCTCTGTCACTGGCTGGCTATGGTAAGGATCAGTGAGTTTCTCCTGCACAGCTGGAGGAAAAGCATGGTTACCAGCAACATGGCTGAAGGACTTAAATTATTTACAGGAAATGATCATATGGATCCTTAGAGGTTAGGAGGATGCCATTGAGATGGTTATGTGAGCCATGGGGCATGAGGATGTAGAAGGAAAAATAGCCACAGCTGGAGAAAGAAAGCTGGGAATTTGGATACCCTGAAAGCAGACTTCCTTAATGGCATTAGCTAGGACTGTAGTAAGCATGGTAAAAGTTTGTGAACAGGGAGTTAGGAGAAGAGGGAAAACACAGCAAAAAAATGAAAATTATGCAGGTCATGAGAGGTTGAAAAATGAAATGAAAAGGACCAAAGCTGCCTTTTCTTTCTCTTTCTCCTTGATTTCTCCTGATCTCATTCTTGGGGGGGGAGCTGAAATCATCTCTACAGGCCCCTTTCGAGGGAAGGTTTGAAAGGAGAAGTAACTTCATACAGGATAAGACTTTGTGGTCCAGAGAAAGTTACATGCCAGGGCTCTGATTATTCGCACCATGGGGATAAAATTCAGGGCAGATGCTTGCAGGACTTCAGTGTCCAGGAATTAAGGAGCTCCAGGTGATGTTCATATCAGGAGAATAATCATGGATATTTTGGTGTCCGACGAGAACTGCTAGAATTGAAATGAGTGCCTTTGCAACATATTTTTATAGACTTTATCTCATTTATACTTTGGAGCATCCCTTTGAGGGTAGGTGGTAGTATCTCCATTACAGGCGGAAATTGAGGACCAAGTTAAATGATTTGCCTTAAGGCCACACATCTACTGAGTAACATAGATAGAACTGGAATCCCATCAGGCCTTCTGATTCAAACTCTGTATTCTTTTCACTCTGATGAGCTTCTGGAAGAATGTTATGGTCTATTTAAGAGGACTGTTCGGGGCCCAAACCTTCATTGTCTATAATGAGACTGTTGAAGAAAGTTTGGTATGTGTTAATAGTACTGCTTAAAATAGCAGATCACAGAGGCAGTATTGGTGTACTGCCAGTTAAGAGCATTGGCTTTGGGGTTTGCACTCTGGCCCTCCAGTAAAAGCTATATGGCTTTGAGCAAATAAGATGTTTGTGCCTCCTCAAACATAGGAGGTAAAGAGTTAACTACTTTATGAGGTAACGTAGGTTAAGAACTCAGAAGTTTTCCGGAGTATGGTATATTAGCTATTATTTTTATTGTTCTTATTGTCATGCTGGTTTATATGGGGACAGCTGGGTATCCAAATGACTGTGTCAAGGGAAGTATAGGGCTAGTTACCCGCCTCACATTTCATTTGAAGAACAATATAGTTATAATTGATACAGGGTTAGAAATGATCTATTGGTGAAGAAATTATGAGTATACTGTGCAGTTGCTTGTTCTCTCTCTCCTTGTGTTACTTCTCCCTCCCTCCATCTATTCTTTTGTTGGCTTGAGGCTAGAAGGATAATGGGATCAAAGAGAAAAGGATAATCGGAGTTTATCTATCTATCTGCCTATAATGGGCATTCCCAACACAAGAACATCATATTAGAGGCATGGCAGCATGAACTACCATCATGTGTTTCCTCTGGCTGTACCCACAGAGTGGTCCCATATTACTGTCTCCAGTGGGCTTAGATGGTGGTGAGTAGAGGATGTGAGCTTGCAGTTGTAGGCAGGGACCAGATCCCAAAGGGCCTTGCATTCCATCCTGGAGTGTTTAGTCTCTGTGCTGAAAGTCACAGGAAGCTGTTGGAGCCTTGTAAATCTGGGGAGTTAATTGATCACATTTGCTTTTTGGAACCAGTCTCAAGTAGAGGGTGTGAAGGGCAGATGGAAAGTGACAAAAAATAAGTCAGAGATGTGGGTGAAGGGCGTAGGAGAGAAATAATTAGGACCAGAGCCAAGATAGTGACAACAGGAGTGGCGAGGAGAGGATGTGTGTGTCTGGGGTGCACAACGCGAGGTTCCAACTCTGCCTCCTATTTAAAATAAAATGAAGAGTTGAAGCATGAATTGATTATTACCCTTGTGGCGTAAAAGAGAATATCTTTGAAAGTTTTTCTAAAAGAATGACATAAAAATGAGGCAAGCACAGCTGGAACAGCTTCAAGGGCCCCGGTGGAAAGAGAGCAAAGCAGAGCCGGTGACACATTTTGAAATAATGTTATTGAGGCTTCAGAGTGGGTAAGAGAAGGAGAACTTTGTGAGGGGGAGCGGGATTCGGTGGAGATGCGAGATTGAGGGTCACAGAGCTGGAAAGTGATACAGTAATGAGGGATAAGCAAGAGTCGTAAGAAGAAAACCAGAAGGGGAAATGAGCTGTGTGGATGGGGAGCTAGGCTCACTTGCTCACCTCAGAGAGGGCTGTCTTTGCCTGAAATGCACAGAAGAGGAAAGAAAGGGGAAGGGGGAGGAGCCTTCAGAGAAAGATGGAGGTAGAGACTAAAGCAGATGGAGATGATAGGCCAACTGTAGGTAGGACCCGAGTTGCAGAAGGTGGAGAGATACAGGAGACACAGAAGAGGGGAGGGAGCCTGGAGCTTGGGATGGAGCTGGTGGGCAGTCAGAGGCAACCTGAGAAAGAAGAGGGGGGTACAAAGGAGCCTCGAGGAGTTCAAGGAGATCACATCACTATGGGAACAAAAACCTGCACACGGACCCAGGAGCACAAATAGCATGAAATCCAAAAGGCCCATGGAGCTCCGGCAGAGGAGAAGCCTGTTATAACGTTAGCACAAGGAACAAGGCTGTCTAGGGTGATGGAAGTGTTCTGGGTGAATCGGGACTGCACAGTTGGTCAGTAGGAGAAGAATCATCTAAGGACAGGATTGTTGTTTAACAGACGGCAGGTGGATGGGTGGAGGGACATCTTTGTTGAAAGACGTCTGATCTCAAGGTTTATTTGCTCAGAAGGGGAAATAATCACATTTATGAACGCATGCACCCCACAAGGAGAAACATGTAAGGGAGGATGTATGCACAGATATGAGGTCTTCACTGCATCAGGGGAAGGTTGGGAGGGGCCTCCAGCGGGTCATCGATGTCCCTGGAAATGGACAGCAAGTAAACCTTTGAAGCTTTTGTTTAGAATCTGTTGTATGATGCGAGAAAGAGGATGCGGTGAATATAGCTGATGGATTATGGGTTTAGTTGCCGACACCTCATTTCAAATCTGTTTCTTGCTTTTCTAGTGAGATGACCTGGTGCCAGGCATTTGACCTCTGATCCATAGTTTCCTCATGGGTTTACAGTGTTACTGTGATATTTAGAAGAAGGATGATGTGTGCATGTGTGTGCTTGTAGACACACATACACACCAAATGTGATTTGGTGATAGTACATTTTATCACTAAATACAAAGGTATGAAGTTCAGAAGTCAAAGATGGCCCGGTGAGGATTTCCTCTCTATGTTTTAGATAAGGTATAATTCTGATACTACTGCTGATGCTGATGCTATAACCGCCTCGTCCTCCTTCTGGGTACCATTATTGAGGCGTGGCCCTTTGCCCAGCCCCGTGCTGCTCCTTTAACATAGCATCCTAGTCAGTCCTCATAATGACTTAGAGAGGTGGGTGGTATTATACCCATTTTCCAGATGAGGTAACTGAGGCTTGGGGAGGTTTAGTGACTTGCCTGAGGTCTCACCTAGTAAGTGGAGGAGCCAGGCACAAACCCTTGTCTGACTAAATTCAGAGCCTTACTCTCAACCTGAAAGTGGGGGGAAAGTGGAGAGCTGGATAATGTCTTTAAAAAATAGGGTTAGACTGATCGTGCTGATGCCACTGCCAAGATCCCTGTGACTTAGCCCCCTGTGCCTCCCCACCCCCTGGCCAGGCCAGTGGGAAATTTTCTATGGCCTCTGGGAAAGATAGAGCCCACGTGATCTGAAGGCAGCCCACAAACTTGCTCCTGAAGGAAGAGAAAGCAGGACCGTTCTGCAGCTTAATGCTGCTGCTGCTTGGGCTTCAGGTTTTAGAAGGTAGAAAGGGATAGAACTAGTGGACAGTTGTTGGTGTCCCTTCTGCATTTGAAGACTGGTGTGAAAATCACATTCCATCATGATAAAAAAAATAGAAAAATACATACTTAAAAAGTGAAGATGCTGAGGAATGAGGCTGCATCTGTGAAGGAGGGAAAGTGTCCCGTCTCAGGAACAAGCACTGAACTGAATGGAGAGACTGTAGGTGACTTGCATGGTCTTTGGAGCCTCAGTTTGTCCATCTGCAAAGTGAAAGAGTTGATCCATTAGGTCTCTAGGGTCCTTTCTAGTCCTAACAGGCTCTGTTCTAGAATATAGAACCTCTAGCAGGTTCTGTTCACTCTCTGGTTCTTTTGTCACCAGTTCTCCAGGTCTGGCCTTATGTTTCCTTAGACTCCATTAAAGCTGCTAGGACTTCTGTCCCATCCTTCTTATGGAGATAAACTAGACAGGACCCTTCTTCCAAGGGGCTTAAGTGGTGGAGAGAGAAAACACGTTGGCATTCTATCATCCTGTATATTTATGTGTAGCTGACCCACTAGCCTGAGGGCTTTTGAGGACTGAGGACTGTGCTTTATTTATCTTTAACCCCTGGTGTCTGGAACAGTGCCTATTAAATGTCTGATGAAAGAATGAACAGATGGATGAATACCACCCATACCATTTATGAAGCGCTTACTGTGTACTAAGCACTTGACGCCAGTTTCCTCTTGTAAACCACACGACGATCCAATGAGATAGGAGCCATCCTTTTTTCCCTCGTTATACTGTATATATAGACACTGGGCAGTTCAGTCACTCACCCAAGGCCTCATAGCCAACGGGGACAGACAGAGTTCGGATCCAAACCTTGACTGTTGCTGACTGTAACCCTGTACTCTTAACTCTCTGGAATTGTGCATCTCTCAAGAGGAGGCTGAGGACACCGATAAATACCTCCCAAAGGGAGCCATCAATGAACCATCCGTTTCTTTGGAAGCAAAATAGAATCAGTGATGAAGCACCAGTGGGCCGTCTCCATGGCACCTTGCCATTTTGAGGACGTCTTTAATGGGAAACAGTGCCCCGTGGCTAGAGCTCAATTGCACTGTGTTCTAATCCAGTAACTTTTTAGCCCCTTCTCTTTCTCCTTCCATGCCTTGAAGCCTGAATTCCACCCTTACTGAGCTATTTACTCTTTCCCGGAGTGTGTCATGCTGTCTCTGCCTCTGGATTTTGCACACCTTGAAATGTAATCACAGGTTTTTGTCTCTGACTCCTCAACTCCAGTGAGCCTCCTGGAAGGCAGAGGCTATGTCTTATTTACCTGGCTAAGAGCTGGCATATGGTAGTTGCTAAGTAAATGTTTGTTGAATGAATGTGTTACAGATAATCCAAGAAGTGATGTTTCTCACCCCCAGAACCTGCACAGAGAAATGAGCTTGTGAAGCGAATTTCAGCCACACATCTTGTTTTACACAGGCTGAGCCAGGTCCCTGCCCGTGAAATCTGGAAGAACTGAAAGAAGCTAACACAAATCCAAGGAAGAATTTTATGTGAAACATTTAAACTCAGGGTTGCCCTAAGTCTCCTGTTTCAAAACATAGTACCATATTTTATTTGTGTTGATTTGCAGTGTTTGAATAATAGCCACTCCATTAGTACTTCATCTGGCCAGGGGGAGTACACAATCTGCCACAGAAACCTTGAGAAATGGTGTCCTGCGGCTGCTGTGGACCATGGGCAGGCACCCCATTTTGTGTGCTGTTCATCATGGAAGATCTGGGAGGGGGTGTGTGCCTCTTAATAAAACCCGTCACTTCTCATCAAAGAGCACATCATAGCACCGGGGGCAGTGCTTACATTTCTAACGTGCTCTACAAACATCCTACAGGTACCTCCTTACTGATCTTACATTACTGCTTTTTAAATTAAAAAAATTTATTGTGGTGAAACACACATGCCATAAAATTTGCCACCCCAGCCATTTTTTAAGTGCTGAGGATATTCACAATGTTGTGCAGCCAATCTCTAGAAGTTCTTCTCTTGCAAAATTGAAACTCTGTACTCATTGTAACAGCTCCTGATTTCTCCCCTCCCCCACCCCCTGGCAACCACCATTCTACTTTCTGTTTCCATAAATTTGAGGACTCTAGGTACCTCATGTAAGTGGAATCATATAGTATTTGTGTTTTGGGGGGGGGGTGGGGACTGGCTTATTTCACTTAGTGTAATCTCCTCAGGTTTCTTCCATGTTGTAGAATATGTCAGAATTTCCTTCTTTTTTATGGCTGAACGATATTCCATTGTATGTATATACTATGTGTTGTTTATCCATTCATCCACTGTTGGACACTTGGGTTGCTTCCACTGCTTGGCTCTTTGTGAATAATGCTGAGATGAACGTGAGTGTACAAATAGCTCCCTAAGACTCTGGTTTCAGTTCTTTGGGATATATACCCAGGATCGAAATTACTGGGTAATATGGTGGTTTTATTTCTCATTTTTTGAGGAATGCCATACTGTTTTCCATAGGAACTGAACCATTTTATGTACCCATCAGTAATGCACAGGGGTTGCAATTTCTCCACATCCATGCCTGTACTTGTGATGTGTTTTTATGACAGTAGCCATTCCGGTGGATGTGAGGTGATATCCCACTGCAGTTTTGATTTGCATTTTTTTAATGATTAGTAATGTTGAACATCTTTTTGTGTGCTTTGTGACCATTCATATGTATTCTTTGGAAAAAATCTCCAAAGTCCTCTGCCCATTTTAAATTCAGTTATTTGTGGTTTTTTTGTTGTTGAGTTATATGAGTTCTTAACATATTCTGGATATTAACCCCTTGTCAGATATATGATTTGCAAATATTTCCTCCCATGCAGTTTTACCCTGTCGTTGGTATCCTCTGATACACAGAAGTTTTACATTTTTATGCGGTCTAATTTATCTGTTTTTTTTTCTTTTGTTGCCTGTGCTTTTGGTGTCATATCCAAGAAACCATTGCCAAATCCAATGTCATGAAAAATTTCCCCTGTGTTTTCTCCTAAAATTTTTACAGTTTTGCCTTTTGGTCTTTGATCCATTTTGAGATAATTTTTGGATATGGTGTAAGTTAAGGGTCCAAGTTCATTCCTTTGCATGTGGATATCTAATTTTCCCAACACTATTTGTTGAAGAGACTGTCTTTTCCCCCATTGAATGGTCTTGGAACTCTTGTCCAAAATCATTTGACCATGTATGCGAGGGTTTATTTATGGCCGCTCCATTTTTTTGGTCTATAGGTCTGTCTTTATGCTGCTACCACACTGTTTTGATTACACTTACTGCCCTTTATTCTCCAAACAGTGTGAGGTTCCAGGGGTAAGTGCCAATCAATCTATGAAAACTTTGAGGTCCAGACAGGGAAAATGATATCTCCAGGTCTCCCAGCCAGTAATTTGCAGAGCTGGACCTCTGCACTCTTCACTGTGCTACAAAGCTTGTTGCCTCCTGGGCCAAGATATACCCCACCCTAAGAATCAGAGGGACAAACTTTAACCAGGGTTCTTCATAGGAGAGTCATCACCGTTGGAAGGGAAAAAGAAACTAGTATCTGCTAGGCCCTCTAACTACATTTTTGAAAATTAATGATTTTATAATTTCCCAATAATTGCAACCCTTTCGTGATCTCAATTTCATGCATTCCACCCTCTAATATATATTCCCACCATCTTTAATCCTACATCTGTCCCCCGACCCTGACACTCCTATTCCTCTTTACCTTCTTTTGCTTATGTCTTTTCCACAGTGCTCAGACCTTCTAACATACTGAATACTTTGCTTCTTTTTTTAACGTTTATTGTCTGTCCCCACCCACTAGAATGTTTACTCTCTCCAGCAGAGATTTTCCATTTGGCCACTGATGTATGTATAGAGTGTGTGTTTGTGGTGGGCAGAATAACGGCCCCCAAAGATTTCCATGCCTCACTTCTCAGGGCCTGTGAGTAAGTTACCTTATATGGCAAAAGAACTCTGCAGATAGGATTAAGGTTAGGACCCTGAGATGAGAAATTATCCTGGATTATCTGGATGGGCTCAATCTAATCACACAAGTCCTTAAAAGCTGAGAATGTTCCTGGCTGCAGAGAACCAGAGAGATGGCAGCATGAGAAGGACTCAGCCTGCCATTGCTGGCTTTGTAGATGTAAGAAGGGGCCACAAGCCAAGGAATCAGCGGCCTCTAGAAGCTAGAAAAAAGCAAGGAAATGAATTCTCCACTAGAGGCTCCAGAAGGGAATATAGCCCTCTTTACAACTGCTTTTTGCCCAGTGAGACCTTTGTTGGACTTCTACAGCACTGAACATAATTACAGTTGTGTTGTTTGAAGCCATTAAATTTGTGGTAATTTGTTAGGGTAGCAGTAGAAAACTAATACAGCACTCAGTAAATATTTGTTGAGAGAATGAACGAGTGAACCTCCTATCAGCACAGAGAGGTAAGGATTCATCCTCATTAAGAGGGAACAGAGTCAGCAAGGTGAAGCCACTTGGCCAGTGGCTCAGAGTAGGTGATTAGCAGAGCGGGATCTCTAATCTCTCAGCCACCCCCCTGTGTTTCCTCCTTGCTGATGTGTGAGGATGTTGGTTTGTCATCGATCTTCCCAGCCACGCACACCAAGTCTCCTGTTGGTTCATCCTCGGATAAAGTGGGTTGCAGTGTGGGTGTGTCTCTTGCCTGAGACGGGCAAAGGAGAATGAAAGCATTATGACGCCCTGTATACTTTAGAGACATAATTAAAAACCTCAGCCTCAGTGCACGTGCTCCGTTCCTCTGTACAAACAAACAAAAGAGCCACCCAGCAGCTTCTTTGCTGGGACCTACAAGAAGCAGCCACATCTGCCTTTAGCATCTCGTCTTGGGAAACTCTCTGGGTCAGGGCATCCCAGGATCAGGGGCTAGCGTTAGATCTGGGAAAGCAGTGAGCTAAAAATTTGATTTCACACCATCAGGTTTGAGAGAAATCTTGAAAGCAATGCCCAATTGTTAATACGAAGGGGTTGCTAGGGGCCGAGGAGCTGTAAAGTCGTATTTTTTGAGACTTGCTTCTACAGACACCACAGATTTATTTCAGTGGATTTTGAAGCCTCTGTGCATGGCAGGCAAGCCAAGGCAGATGGTGTGTGCGGGAGAAAATAGTGGGGAGACTGGTTTCCTCATAAAAATTTTCCATTAAGAGCTTCGCTAGGCTGAGGTGGGGATGCTTCTTGGACCTGAAAAAACAGACGCCAAGCGAGAACACAGTGAGCAATCTGCATGAGTGACGTGTACAACTCCGTGATAACAGGCAGTACTTAATCTACAGACGTTGACACATCATCAGTATTTTAAGAGTAACATCTTCTATATAAAAATCCTCAAGAACCTTATGCTTTATGCTCTGGCCTCCAAAATGATTATACCATCTCCATGCCTAGATGTGAGAAGCCTGGATTGATTACCCAAGGCTTGTTTCCTGCATTTCTGTTTCCCTCTCATGTGACAGGTACCAGTATCCATTTGTTCCATTATATTCCGAGTTTGAATTGGAAAAATAAGCTAAATCAGAGCAGTCTTTCTTGAGTTATAAAACCAGCCATGTGAAGATGCTCTGAGTACTATTCTGCTTGTGCATAGCTAAGAATCAGCTCCTCGAGGGAATTTCGCAGCTGATTAGCCTGTTGTGTAGAAGCATCCCTTCGGGAATGACAAAGGAGCACAAGGTGGTATTTCTTTGCAATAAGCAGATTACTCAAGAGATTTCCTTTCTCTTCACCCTTCTCTCTCTGGAAGTCTCTGGAATGAAAATATTTTAGGAGAGGGGTGAACCAGAAGCTTGGAGGAGGTATAGGAGATTCATAGTCATCAACTCTTTACATTTCAGATGTAATCCGCAGGCTGTTATGCCTGTACTAGGGGTGGGGTTTGGAGGAGGACCTAGACAGCCTCTCTGCTGGGAGTGCCCTTTAATTGTGTATCTGATAAACTCCTCTTCATCCTGCATGCCGTAAATCAAGGCTACCTCCTCTGTGAAACCTTTCTTTTTTTTTTTTTTTTTAACAACTTTACTGGAGTATAATTGCTTTACAATGGTGTGTTAGTTTCTGCTGTACAACAAAGTGAATCAGCTATACGTATACATATACCCCCATATCCCCTCCCTCTTGCGTCTCCCTCTCACCCTCCCTGTCCCACCCCTCTAGGTGGTCACAAAGCACTGAGCTGATCTCCCTGTGCTATGCGGCTGCTTCCCACTAGCTATCTGTTTTACATTTGGTAGTGTATATATGTCCCTGCCGCTTCTCATTTCGTCCCAGCTTCCCCTTCCCCCTCCCCGTGTACTCAAGTCCATTCTCTACATCTGTGTCTTTATTCCTGTCCTGCCTCTAGGTTCTTCAGAACCTTTTTTTTTTAGGTTCCATATATATGTGTTAACATACGTTATTTATTTTTCTCTTTCTGACTTATTTCACTCTGCATGACAGACTCTAGGTCCATCCAGCTCACTACAAATAACCTCAGTTTCATTTCTTTTTATGGCTGAGTAATATTCCATTGTATATATGCGCCACATCTTCTTTATCCATTCATCTGTCGATGGACACTTAGGTTGTGTGAAGCCTTTCTTGATTAGTCTCGCCAGACACACATCTTAGCTCCTGCTGTAAAATGTTCCTTCGTGTGCTTAGCACTGGTTTATGTGTCTCCCCACTAGACGTAGCCCTGTATGAGCAGAGAGACCTATGCTATTTCACCTTTGTATCCCTAGTGCTGACATGCAATAATAATTAGTAAACACATTGTTGTTATTATTATCATTATCACTATTACTGTGTTTCAGGCTTTGTGCCACGAAGTTTATCTGAATTATCTCAAATGCTGATCACTTATTAAAAAATATTCAGTATGTAGAATCACTTTCCTGTACAGCAGAAATTAACACAACATTGCAAATCAACTATGCTTCAAGTAAAAAAAATCTAGACAAGTCACTTTATCAGAAGTTAATGTGTCGATTATCATCCTGTGGTAACAACTATTAAAGATTTTTTTTACATATATAGAGCATAGCAAAAGTCATTTTTAAAAGCTGTAATAAATTAATTTCCTCACATGACAGAAACATAAGCTGACTGGTCTAAAATTTTTAAGATCAAGAGATAATTTTTTAAAAGTCCCACAAGGATTTTCTGAGGTGACAAGACATATAAATAACATAGGTATAGTTTTTGAGTGTTGTAAAAATTGTTCCCCCATTTTACAGTAGCATAAATCTATACCAAATAAAAAAAATCGATATGTAAAGACACAGGTGTGAAAAGTACAGAAGTAGGTATATGATTGACTGATATTTGGGAAACAGCGTACTAAACAGTGTGGTAACATAAATGATTCTGTTAATGATGGTAGCCACTGTTTATTAGGACCTATTCTGGGCTAGGTAACTTATTTACCTAATACCAGATCAGCTTTACAGCAGCCTCAAGAAAAGATAAAGCTTTGGGTCAGACGATTTTACTCTTTAGTTTGTTGTTATTTATTTCTCTAAGGCTCAATTTTCATATCTGTACAATGGAGATAATAATACCTACTTCACAGCATTGTTGTGGCATTACATGAAATAGGAATGGTGTCTAGCACCTTGTAGGTGCTCAGTAAATGTTTGTTGAATGGTCTGTTCAAACTTTGCAAAGTGCTTGGCAAGTATTAACTTTTTGACAACTAAAATAATAAAAGCAATAGCCTGCATTAACGGAGTGCTTCCTACGCGCCAAGCACTTCTCTAAGAACTTCACGTGGCTTCACACGTGAAGTAATGTCACCGTTTCCATTTGGCAATTGGAAAAACCGGGACCAGAATGGTGAGATAACTGACCCCAAATCAGGCGTTCGTGAGTGATGGAGTTCTAAAGCAAGTCCTTCCTTGACTTTCAACACAAAGGTTTGATTTCTTGCTTCCATGTCTCTTTCCCTGTCTGCAAAACGGAGAGAGTGGTAAATCATATTTGATGTGTAACTTGGAGATTAAACTTTATCCAGTGAGCGATGCTGAGTCTGTCCTCATTTGTATAATGTGGGCGGTAGTTGTTGCAGCTGGTGAGCATGCAGGCAGCCTCGTTTGTGTTTCCCCGGGGGCGCCGCTTGGTTGAATGATGGAGGTTGGCTCCCCTGTTTCCAGCCATAGGCGGTTGCTAACAGGCAGTGATCGAACTCTCACTAAAGCAGCTAAGCCGTTCCTGGGGCAGGAGACCCAGTCTACCTTTGTTCTAAAAAATATTGATTACAAACCTGCCTGTGAGCCATAGTATTAATTTCACTCTGAGTAGATGATTCTTTGTAGCTTCATTAGGTACGTTGGTTCGTGCTTTAGACTGGAAGGGAGATTTGGGCAAATACTGCTGGCTTCACAGCTCCAAATGCAATGAGATGTGATGGAGTTCATAAATCTATCTCATATTACATTTTAAGGGATCTTAAAGATCATCTGCTTTAAAGTGTTTTCTTTTTGCTCATTTGTTTTGTATGTTAGGCAGTGAGAACCTGTTTAAAAGTGAGATTCCATCCATAACTCCACTGTATGAAACTGGTAGACCTGGGAAGGGGTTCTCAGCTGGCAGCCCCTTCACACCACCTCCTCGTCCTGAACTTCAGGGACCCTCCTGTTAGGCCCTGAGACAACTGCAAAAAATCACCCCAGGGCCACCCACGTCCGTCACAGTTTGGAAACTCCAGATTAGCTTCAACCCTCAAGATGCAGAGCTAAGCTGGTGACAAAGGCAGCATCGCAAAGCAGGGTCTTTTGACATTTTTTTCCAGTGATCATTTCACTCCCCCACCATTCATTTACTTTAAAAGGGAAGCTAATCAAAGGTAGAAAATGCTTCAAGTAGCAGCAGTTTTAGTAAGCAGTGACATCCCCTCTCTTCCCCTTTTGGGTTCATGAAAAAGGCTGTTAAACATATGTTCTTAGCCCACCTCCAAGTTGCTGAGGCATGCTGTGCCGCGTTGCCAGATTCAGTACATCCCAGGGACTCCATCTCCCTAATGCATTGCTAAAAATACAGAAACTCACACGAAAGCATATGTTGTGGTTCGCCTTTGATTTGGGCACAGATCATCCAAGTGTGAAAACAGAATCGGTTGCTCCCCCCTCCTCATGCTCGGATTTTGCACATCTGTACTGTACTTAGGGGGGCAATTATAACTTACATTTTATAGGGCTTGGCAATTTTAGGAAGGCACTCAAGACCCAATATCTCATGTGATGATTAGGGCAGACATTCCGAGGTAGGCAGAGTTAGGGGGCTTGACTTATACCCATTTCAGAGTTAAGAAAGACATTCAGATTTGAGGCTGCAGTGCCCCAGGATTCTCAACAAGGTCTTCAACTCTAAAACTCCTCTTATTTCTTTGCTGCCTGCTTCCCTCTCAATTTTAGGCAGAGGTGGAGTGTTTGCAGTTTTTGTCGTTGTCACTAAACTAACCTTCTATTATCTGGACTGTGAGTGATAATAGAATGGCTATTCCAGTTGTTAATTATTTGGAGGCACTTGCCCTCCGGCAGAGGAGTCACCGATACAGAGTGTCAGGATCGAATTCTCTGCAGAGATTTGGGGGTTTGTACTGGACATCTTCCGTTTGTCCCTCTGGGTCCTGGGAGGCGGACCTCTGTGATTCCATTAACATGCTTGTCCTCTGGCTTCTGCTTTGTTTGGCTGGTGGGAACACTGGCGGTGGGCTGACAGAGGGCCCCAAGTAAAGGTGGGAACTTTATTCTCCCATCTCTGTCACTTCAGGGTCACTGCAGGCTGGCTGCTTTTCTCCGCCAGAGGTCACAGACCCATAGAAGGGCCCTCTCCACCCAGCCTCTCAGTATTAAGTTCTAGTAACCGCTCCTCCCCACTGTCCCTTCAGGCCTTGGGGTGGTAGCAACTCCCCAGTAATAACTCCGCATGGCTTCTAGCCCTGCAATGCCGCCCCGTCCCGTGTGGCTTCCCTGTAACCCTACCTGCACCTCTGTACCTAGTTCCTGTATCAACCTCTGCACAGGTCACCCAGTTTGAAGAGGTCGTCTTAGATCTTGCTGGGCCTGGACCAGTAGAGGTTTCTTAGGTAACATAGCATCAACTATAATGCCCTACATTTTGAGTCTTTGAGTCACTAAGAGGGAGGTCTCACTGGAAAAAGTCCTTTGCATTACCTTCTAGGTAGTTCCCTTTCCCTAACTTTCAGATACATCCTTGGCAGTAGCTAAAGTTGAAGACTATATATATAGATGCCTATGATTCTCAAATTTTATGTGGATACAAATCACCTGGGGAGCTTGTCAAACTCGCCAGTTACTGGGCGCCTTTCCCCAAAGACTCTAATTATATAGACAGGAGTAGGGCTCAGAAATCTTGCTTTTTAACAAGATCTACAGATGAACTTGACGTAGGTAGACCCTAGACCACCTTTGATAAACACTTCTTTATGCCATAGTCTGCTTATCAGTTTTTGGCCTTTTAACTCTGTCACATTCCATAATCAAATTCACGTCTTTCAGGTGGACTTAACATAATTCATTAAGGTTCTGTGTACTAGGTGTGTGCATGTGGGCATGCATGCATGTGTGTGCTTAAGGGAAGGGAAATTTTGTTGAAAAGAACCATTAAGCGAGATAGTGCCCTGTCTCTTCCCTTAATAAAACTAGTTGTTGATGGTAATTTCTCAGTAGGCTTTGTGTTTTGATGAGTCTCTTTGTCTTGGAACAGTTTTCTATTTCTCCGTCCACCTGTCCATTCATCTACTCATTCATGACACATTTATTAAGCATCTACTATGTGCCAGGCGCTTTGCTAGGTACTAGAGATAAAAAGCCATCCCTGTCCCCAAGAAAACAAACGTGCAGACAAATAGGTATTTGTTTATTCATTCAACAGATATTTATTGAACACCCAATATTTACCAGGGACTGTTCTGGGCCCTGGGGATACAGTGGTGAGTAAAACAGTCCAATATCCCTGCGTTCATGGAGCTTAAATTCTTGCAGTTCATACTAGTCCTCTAGTAGTAGACAATATGGTGAGAAACAAAGGATGGAATTTTTCCTTCTGCCTCCGGGGC
This sequence comes from Balaenoptera musculus, assembly GCF_009873245.2. NCBI lineage: Eukaryota > Metazoa > Chordata > Mammalia > Artiodactyla > Balaenopteridae > Balaenoptera > Balaenoptera musculus. Next base: position 48,524,185 of record NC_045785.1, on the reverse strand, counting down.
GGGCTAAGGGACCTTTCCAAGCTAGAGCAGTGCAGGCATTATTTCACCAGGCAGCACCAGCTTCACTGTGACAGATCCCAGCAGTGAGCGAGACCAGACTGCACTGAAGGAGCACGATTCCCTGCCCATGGAGCCAATCACTGTAAATATACAATGACAGATTAGAGAAACCCAGGGCTGGCAGTAGAAGGGGCTCAACCATGGGCTGCATACTTCAAGACTGCAGTGCTTTGCCGTCAGCTCTGGCATAGCTGTTTGTGTTGGGAAATTTTTAAGAAAAGTAGCAGACCTTCTGGGTTGGGTACACGTGGAAGACAAGACAGTGGAACCATGCAGGGGATGCTGGGCTTTCTGTTACCACCGAACCACTGGTAGCACATCCCAGTGCCTCTTCATACCTCTGTTGGCACACTCATCATGGCCTGTGATGGTTAGCTGTGTCCCTGCCTCTGCACTTACAAACTCCTGAAAGACAGGGACCACGAGCAGTTCATCCTTCTATCCCTGAAAGCTACAGAAGGAGGTACGCAAAGTGTTAGTTGAATGAAGGAATAGATACGTGGATTGAACAGCTCCTTATTAAATGCCTCCTATATGCTAGGTACTGTTAGATTCAAAGGAGATGGAAGTTAGTCCCTTCAGGTGGCTTCAGCCTGTGGTAGAAGCAGCCACATGCACACGTTACTACTGTGCAGGGTCCTGAGAATGATGACAGCTGCTGTCACCTCAGTGACAACCTGGTGTGGTGGTTGAGAAGGGAATGGGGCTGAGTGGCCAGAGTGTGGACTCTAGGGCCAGATGGCTTGGATTCAATTCCTACCTCAGACATTTACTAGCTCTGTGACCTTGGCCACATGGCATATCTTGTCCATGCCTCAGTCTCCTTGTCTGACCAACCTTTTGGGGTCTGGTAGGATTAAATGTGTAAATATGTGTACAGAGCTTAGCGCAGTACCTGGGACAGAGCAAGCACAAAGGGTTTGGAAGCATGGCTGCTATAGACGGGATATTTGTGTCCCCTCAAAATTCATATGTTCACCTAAGCCCCAATGTGATATTTTGAGGTGGGACTTTGGAGGTGCTTAGGTCACGAGGGTGGAGACCTCACAAGTGAGATTAGTGCCCTTAACAAAGAGGCCCCAGAGAGATGCTTTCCCCCTTCTGCAGGTGAGGACACAGTGGAAAGATGGCTGCCTACGAACTAGAAAGTGGACCCCACCAGACACCAAATTTGCTGGCACCTTGAGCTTGCAGCTTCTAGCACTGTGAGAAGTAAATTTCTGTTGTTTAAGCCACCCAGTCTGTGGTGGTGTGCTATAGCAGCTAGAGCAGACCAAGACAATGACCCCTGTCTGATATCAGAGTTGGATTCATGTCTCACCTTTGCAACTTCCTGGCCCTGTGGCCTGAGGCGAGGACATCACCTCAGTTTCTGTTGTTACTTAAGTGGTGCTCACGGTGTTGCCTGACTTCAAGGGCAGGTCTGAGGGGTCAGTGAGGTCCTGTAGGTCAAGCACATAGCGTGGTACTAAGGACTTCGTAGGTATGATGGAGGAAATGAGTGGGAGAAGAGACGGCCACCTGCTTGCAGGGAGGGCTTCTTTTAGGATAAGCTCGAGACTAAGCAGCCACATGTGCCATCCTGTGACACTGCCAGGGTTAGACAGAAGGGTCTATAAGGGTGGTGGAACAAGCCCTAAATGAAGGTACCATCATTTAGGATTAGTGTCTCTGAAACCAGGCAGAACCCTGAGACCTGGGACAGGGTGGCAGGTCATAGCAGGACCAGCCACTAAGAGATGGGATGCTGGGATGCTGAGCCCTGTGAGAATTTAGGGAGGGACTTTCAGCCTTCCCACCCTACAGGGTGGGCTGCAGCTACACTCCTGGGTTGAGGCAGAGCCCTCCAAGCGCTGCTTGCACATTAAATCTTCTGTAATAAATACCTATGCATGGGCCAGTTCCAAAGCAATTACATCATCATCTTGGAGAGTGCAAGTCAGGTATTTTATGAAAGATCCATAAGTGATTGTAATGTGCCATCAGGGTTGAGAGCTACCGAGGCAGAACTTTCAGGTGAGGCCAAGTTGTCCTATTTGAGAGGCGAGGCCAAAGAGATGATGGGGGCAGGGGCCGAGGAGGGAATCGGCCAGGTCTCTCTGCCAGGTTAAAGCTCTCTGCAACGTAAACACTTCATTTTTTATTTCCAAATAATGCAGCTCTGAATTTATTTAGCATGATTGGAAAGGTGATTTACTCTGGGATAAATTTCTTTTTATGTCAAATATTAGTAGAATGATAACAATTTGTACGATCATTTACTTCCACCAAAAGTTTTCTTTCCAGGCAAGAAATGATACTTTTCTTAATATAGACATTTAAAAGAAATTAATAAAGGTGTACATGTTCTTGATTTATTAGTGAATCATGCATTGAAATGACAGAACTTTGTTCTGTTACATGATCCATATTATAATGGCTTTGATGAAAATGTTTATCCGATCTTAGGACTTTGTTTATTCTTGTTTACTTTCCTGTCAAAACATTTAGGCTTATCATCAGTCATAAAATAATCCATTGTTCATTAATTCAACAAATGTTTACTGTTAAAACAAAGTTTTTTGTTTGTTGGTTGGTTTGTGTATTTTAATTTGTCGCGAGTACGCTTAGCATGCCTGTATCAACAAATTCAAATTCCGGCAAAGGGACGGGTCTCCCTGGGCATGCCATATGAAGGCTTTGCAAGCCAGAATTTTACTTGCTTTAGAAAAAAGCACGTACTGCTTTTTCCCTTTTGGGATATGCTTCCTGGAGGGGCCTGAAATAGGCTGGAAAAGTTATACCCAATTCTTTAATAATCCTTTAAGTATCTTCTGATGTGCATCTCAGAATTGTGCTGCAGATATAAAATTTGCAGTGGGAAAAAATGAACTTGAATTTTATAAGAACCTAGCGATTATGTTCTTGAAATATGTTCATGCCTCTGCCAGTGGCAAGGGGAGACACCCTCCCTGATTTATTCCCCTTGGACCAGAGTTTGTGACTGCTGATTTCCTTCCATCCACTTTTGCTAATAGATTCAGGAAGTAATTTTTGGGTGTGGAAACAGTAGCTCATAGATGATAAAAGTAGAGCCTGGGCAATTTGGGAGGTAGGTAAACTTATATAGTTGAGATCTCTTCATACCACTCCACCCTGCTTTGCATTTGCACTATTCTTTTTTATTTTCCATTAAATCCAGATGCTTTCAGCTGGGCCTTGGAGGGGTTGTACCAGGACTGTTTCTGTTAAAACACACACACACACACACATACACGCATACACTCTCTCTCCTTTCTCTCTTTCAAGGAACTTTATATGCTCTTAACTGCTCACTTGGCTTATCAGCCCAGCTATGTGTTGTTAAAATTTTATCTCTGTTGAGCATCATTAAGGGGTCATGGAGGCTGGTCAGAGGAGGTAGAGGGATGGAGCAAACATACCAGCAGCTAACCGTGTCAATCAGTGGGCATCTTGATTTATTTGTAAGGTAGCCATGGAAGGGGAGAGAGATTGAATTTTGCTTGTAAAGGGGATGAACCAAGAAGTGTATTATACATTCGTCTTAAAGGTCACATGTATGAGTAGAGAGAGTTCTTGAGGACAATATCATATTATTACAAGGTAATCTGCCATACATAACTGTGCTTGTCAGTGCTCTGAAAGCAAAATGATATATTTTTTTTTTGGTCTGGGCTCTTCAGCCTTGATAGAAAAAACAGGAACTTAGATGTATTTTCTTGAAGGCAAGGGCTGTGAAAATCCTTTCAGGGAGCTTGTGTGCCAAAGCATGCTGTGTTAAGTCAGCCGGAGGTCATTACCGTTTTTATTAGGTGATTATATTATAAATATGAGTTGGGCCTCAATCATAAGCAGATCCTTTATGTGTGTTTCTGAACATTCTGGCTCCAAAGCGCTAAATTCCAAATTGGAATATTGATTGTCTGATGCCTGAATTACAGCCTTCTTCAAATCTTGAAGGAGGCCTCAGGGCCCATGTGTCTTTTTGGAGATAAGTACTTGTAACTGAGAGATGTAAGGTCTTAAACAGTGAGCCCCACAAGGTGGAAAACCAAAGGAAGACTGGGATACTGTTCTCCCCCTGGTGAATCACGAGGTATTAAACACACCATTTTATGGCATACATAAGAGAAATTGTCATAATTTGTAAATGTCCCTGCATTTCCTCTCGGGTAAGGCAAGCATTAATGCATCCTGCAAATGTTTATTACTTCCATGCAAATCCAACTGAATAGTTTTTTTGATTCTTTAGATTTTTTTTTAACTTAACCACAGGCATCTTTCCTCGATTTTCCAATTCTATAAATGCCTCTGAGTTTTAAAGTTTAACCCTAACATTTTTAGAATGGCCATACATACCTTAGTCAGGATTTCTCAATCTCAGGACCATTGACATTTTGTGCTAGAAGATTTTTTGCTGCACATTATAGGATGGTTTGCAGCATCCCTGGCCTGTACCCAGTAGATGTCAGTAACATCTTGTCCCACCAGTTGTGACAACCAAGCATGTCTTCAGATGTTGCCCCCTGGGGGGTAAAAGAGCCCCTGGGTGAGAATCACTGCCTTAATGTGGTGTTCAGTGAAGGCCCTTCGACATTCTCAACACGGAATGCAGTGACATCTCTGAGAGTTTAAAAGGAAAGGCAAACGCAAACCCCAGGGTTACAAACCCTTGTCACATATTGACTTCTCCTCTAGCAAGTGAGTCCCGAGGGCAGGGCTCTGAGTTTTCTGTATCCCCATGGCCTGGGACTGCCCGTCAAGTAATGGGCCCCCAGGAAATATTTGTTGGATGAATAAGAAAAACCAATTACATGTCACTAAATACGTGTTTAGCTTCCATAAACGTATGCTTTTATGTATTTATGTGTGTATGTGTATGCATATGTATGTATGTATGTATTTCCATAAAAAAGTTAACTGAGAGTTTTTAATATTCTTTTCTATCCCAGCATCTGAACAACCAGCACATAGCAGATATTCGGTAGATATTGGTTGAATGGCTACCTGGCATGTAAAGAATACATTAAAATGATGAACTAACAGAACATCCATGGTCACATGGCATCAGAGATGCACTTTTGTGGCAATTATGACAGTCTGCTGTTGGATGTGGGATACTCCCCTAATGGGCACCCGAGAGGCCAGATACTTTGCCTCCTTTGAACTTTACACTCAATGGCTCTGGGGCCCAGGTCCAGGGGGGACCAGTTGAGTCTTTTTGAATCCACACAGGCAAGAGGGAGAATTTTTTGGTTCAGGGAGGGATGAATTATTTTATTTTACATTCCCAGATCATCACAGCTGTGTATACAGCTGCTTCTGAGTCCCGGAACTCCCCTGACTGCCCTGCCAGAGTGGCCCATCTCATCTCACCACGATGACTATTTCGAAGGCCTGCGTTTAAAGTTATAAAAAAGTCAGAACATCGCAACCCTTCCCAAGATTGATGCTGAAATGGCACAAAAGTTTAGTGTTATTGGAAGGTATCGGAAATCACTTTTTAAACTTTAGATTTAAATTCGTTCTGTAGGCTTGACCACTACAATGGTGTGATTTTTAAAAGGACTGTAAAAAACATTGACAAGGTACAGTGGATTTCTAGGTCAGGACTCAAGGCTTGAGGAGGAAAGTGGAATCAAAAGGCACTTTGGTTGGACTTCCCTGGTGGCACAGTGGTTAAGAATCCGCCTGCCAATACAGGGGATCCCTGGTCAGGGAAGATCCCACATGCCTCGGAGCAACTAAGCCCGTGCGCCACAACTACTGAGCCTGAGCTCTAGAGCCCGTGAGCCCACGAGCCACAACTACTGAAGCCCGCACACCTAGAGCCTGTGCTCCGCCACGAGAAGCCACCGCAATGAGAAGCCCGCGCACCGCAACGAAGAGTAGCCCCTGCTCGCCACAACTAGAAAAAGCCCATACGTAGCAACGAAGACCCAGCACAGCCAAAAAAAAGGCACTTTGATTAAAATCAGAAAAGATGGTAGAAATGACCTGGTCCAAGCTTTGCGATTTACAGATGAGGACACTGGAAATCACTGGGGGATGAGATGCCTTGTCCAAGGTCACAGATTTTTTTTTTTTTTGGCTTGTCTTTAAATCTATCTCACTCTTTCTCCACCCCCTCCACTAAAATTAGACCCAGATTCACTTACACAGATAAACAGTGATTTTCCTAGACTGCTAAAACTTTGGACTTAGATATGATAACTTAGAAATAGTCAAGTGCAACTACTTTCTTTTACTTTATGAGTAAACAGAGGTCCAGAGAAGGGGAATTATGCTGTTAAAAATTTTTTAAAAAGCCAGTTATTAGCAAAGCTGCAACTTGAATCCAGGGGTCCTCTCTGTTGAGTTATCCTTTCACAAAGCAGGCAGCTTTCTTATTATCGTATTTTGCACTCTCCTTATTGCAGCCATTTGTTAGCTAATATTTCCTGGGCAACTGCTTTATACTCTGGTCAACAAGGCGCAGTGGTCAGCAGGACATGGTCTCTGCCTTTAGGAGCTCACTATTTGGTGGGAAAACTGAGAAACGAGTGGACAATGCCCGCTGAACATACTATTCGAGATAAGAAGACTGTTTTGGGGCTGTGGGTGGAGGCTGCCAGTGAAGATGCCTGTCAGAGGTGACACCAGGGAATGTGACGGTCACTTCAGGAGGAATGTTCATCGCAGGGGCTGCGAGGAGTGCTGAGCCAAAAAGAAAGCCCTGGAAAGAGAGTTAATTAACGTTGTGCCATGTAAGAACACACACCTTGATTCAAGACCCAGCTTCCTAACGTCTTAGCTGGATGATCTTGGTTCAGTCATTCATTGATGTCGTCCTCATTTGGCATAGTGAGGATGATCATTAATAATAACCCTTACTTGCATTATACTCACATATATACTTTTTTGACCGCTAGGTCCCTGGCCTTGTAATGTGCTTGGATATTCATCATGACCACGTGAGGTACCCCCATGTTCCAGAGAAGGAAGTTTCCTAGGTTCAGAGCAGAGCCATGATTTCATCTCAAGCCTAAACCCAGAACCCAAGCTTAGAACTGGCTTGTACTGGCTCTGGGAGTATAAGACTCTACTGAGGATTCAGTGGGCTGATACTATCACAGGGAAGTATACACTATACGAATGTTCATTGTTCTATATAATAAGATGTCCTCTATGTCCACTTGGTAGGCCCTTGTTTGGGGACATATGTATGCATCACTCGTATTTCTTATCCACAAATTTTCTATTCATGATGGATGAGTAAAATATGGAAAAGGAAAATCTTTATTAAGAGTATCAAGTTCTTGGTCCTGGAGAGGAAAAATAATTTTTCCTAACTTTTTAATTCCTTCTTATATAATCCCTTGACTTTATCTTGATACTGCCTGGGCACCCACCCCAGAGGGAGGGTTGGATCTCCTTCCTGCCCATCTCTCATCCTATGGTTTTTTGAGTTTTTACTCCCACTGATGAAGCTCTTGCTCTGTGCCAGCCATTGTGATAAATCCTTGCAGCGTTCGTAGCAGGAACAAGGAAATGAAGGCCTGGAGAGGCTGCCTAATTTGTTGCTGGCGAGTGAAGGAGGCAGCATGCCACCCGGGATCTGTTTGGCTCCATCACCTCAGCTTCAGCCACTAAGCAATATTGTCTGTCCTCTTGACGTAATTCACTTGGGCAATTTTTCCGACCTCACGATGGAGCAAATGTAATACTCACTTTTCTAGAGTCCTAAGCTACTTCCTTTCAACCCCCACTCAGCTGTCCCCCACCTTAATGTGTGACTTTTTTCTTAGTGTGTTTCTAACATCAACCTTTGGCTAGTTTTGGGAGGTGAGAGGTAAAAAATACCTCTTGGGGAAGTTTGCCCATATGCGATGGGAGGACGAGTGCGTGCCATGATACTTACAGTTGAACTTACACAGTTTCTTTGGATAGCTGCAATTTGGGGAGCGTTTGCCGTCTTGCTGACTTGATTCTCTCTGCAGTCTGCTGAGGTGGGTGTGACTGCCTTCATTTTACAGAGGAGGAGACGGAGACGTGCAAATACAAGCTGACGCCAGTCCTACAATCCGCGAACCACTGGTGCACAACCCCAGTAGGTCTCTGGACACATGTGTTGCTCGGGTCCCCAAACAAGTAAAGCACCTAGCACTGATTGGAAACTGTCTTTCACACTCCAGGGCTCTTGCTTTTTTCCAAGGTACCCTTTTAGGTGAGCTTTGTTTAGTCCTTTTACATTGCTGCACTTCATTCTTCCCATCTCTTCTAAGAGAGGCTCAGAGTAACCCTGGGGGTTAAGAACACAGGCGCCGGAGGCAACACCCTGGACCCTGGCTCTGCTGCTCCCCAGCTGTATCGTGTTGGACGAGTTCCATAATCATTTGGAGCCTTAGTTTTTGAGGTGAGGATAATAACAATATCAACCTTTTGATATCATCGTCAAGATGAAATAATTTATGTAGGTATAATGCTTATAGCAGTATCTGACATATGATAAACGTTTTGTATATGTATTAGCTACTATAATTACAAGCTATCATTATTTACCTTTCGAACATTTAATAAGCTACTGCCGTGTGCCAAACACCATGCTAGAGATTGGGGGTGGATTCCTGGTGTCCCTTTCAGCTCTGATGTTCAGTGATAGATGTAAACAGCCAGACCTTCCATCACTGGGGGAAGCACTCACTGTGTGGTTCGCTTCGGGGGACGTTCTGACTCTCTGCTTACAAATCGTGATGTGTGAAATGAAAAATGCATTTAGCTATTACTTTCTTTTACCCATCTTGTTCACGTAGGTGGATTGTATTTTACTACCTAATTAAGAGTAATGGGAAAAAATGGAAGGGAGCACATTTGTAGCCGATGTGTGGGTTGAAATTTCCTGAGCTGGGAAACAAACTCATAAACAAGAAAGACAATAGCACTATTTAAATGAGAAAATCCACGGATAGCAGCAAATGGAGTAATGCCATTTTGCTGTTTTGGGCCGGGAGAAGGAAGGCAGGAACATATTTGCACATAGGGTCCTTGGGGAAGAGTGGTCCTGCAAACAGCAGGACACATTTGGTAATGAAAATTATTTTCACCCTATCATATTAGCATAGTCCTATCTTTCCACACACCTTTCCACTGCTGCACGGATGGGAGATAGAGTCCCGGACCTCACGCAAACCAAATCAAAAGGGGATAAACTGGAGATGCTTAGTCTTATTTCCTCTCTTTGGGAACTAGCACATAAATACCAGTTTCCCCTTGCCTCTAGTTTACAGGATTTAGCCACACGTGGTGGAAAGAGCCTGGACTTTAGGGTCAGATGATGACTCCTGCTCTTTTAATTATAAATTCCTGGGCAACCTTGAGCAAGATATGACATCTTTCTGAGGCTCTTTCCTTCTCAGGAGCATGGGGGACAGAATTACATTTGGCCTGCCTACCCAGTGCCTGGTGCAGCAGGAAGTGCACGGGCTTTGCCGACAAAAGGACCCCATCTGACTCGTGGCCCCTCCTCTTTACCACACTGCTCAGAACCCCAGTTTCCTCATTTGCTAAATGAACACAGTATTAGCTGTGTCGCCAGGCTGTTGCAGGGTCTAATGGTGTATCATGTGTTTGGTTGGAATGTAGTGGTCCATTTAAATTAAAATGTGGCCCTTTAGACCTGTTTTTTTATTGCGAAACGCAGAATATGTACAAGAGTCTATTGACCACATATGTGGACAATTAATGAACAATAAACAAATAAAAATAAAATAAAACCCCAGGTACCCACTCCCCAGGCCACGAAAGAGAATGCCATGAGTCTCTGGAAGCTTCCTAAGGTCTCCTCCTTGATAGCATCCGCCTGCCTGCTCTCCAGGTAACCTCTAGCCTGAAATGTCAATCATTTCTTTGATGTCTTTTCATAGGTCTCCCTAAACAATTTATTATTTGATTTCATTTTGCCTGCTTTTGAACTTTACATAAATGTAAACATATTGTAAAATACCCTTGTGACTTTGGTTCTCATTATATTTTCAAGATTTCCTGATATTCATGCATGTAGATATAGTTCATTAATTTTCACTGCTGTATAGTATTCTGTTCCTAGGGTATCCCTTTATTTATCTCATCTAGTAATGGAGGCATTTGGCTAGTTTCTACATTTTTTTACTGTTATGAAATATGTTGCTATAAATATTTTTCTGTCTCTTTGATTCTGAACCCGAAAATGTCTTTATAGACAGTTTATTCTTGTATCTTGCCTCTGCCTAGTTGTTTTATATATAAGACGGCTGAGAGCAGGGCGATTCGCAGGGTCTCACAGCTAGTTAATGACAGTGCGGGGCCTGTCGTCCAAGTCTCTTGTCCCAGTTTGGCTCATTGCTGTGACAAGGCTCCGTGTCTGATGGTTTGCCTTTTTATTTTAAGCAATTTCCCATCCTCTTGATATTACAATTTCGGAATTTTTATTTGGGCTAGCTCTTGAATACTCTCCTAGAAATATGCTGGCATTTGCTGTTGAGATGATTATCTCCCCGTCTCCGAAGTTGGGTCAGTGCTCGCTTCTCGTGGGCTCTGTCCCATTCATGCTGGCCCTGGGTGCACCCCGTGGCTATGGACCTGTCATAAGCGTCTACCCCTTCAGCAGTGAGAGCCTGTGAGACATGTTTCAATCAGGGAAGGAATCAAAATAGACCCAAGATGTCCAGGGGGAAAAACTGCTGAGGAAAGAGGGATCTGAATCTTTATAAAGCACTTTCTTAGGAAATGTCCCTTTACTATTAATAGGAATGGATATTCAATTTTAGGCCCCCTTTTAAAAAAACTCTCTGGGACCGCAGTTAGACTGGAGGCTGATGGAATGCATATAGGATGGGGGGGATTCTGTGGTGAGACACGTCTGCAAGTTTGAGCAGCTGTTGCGGTGGAACAGCTGAGGCGCAAACAAACAGCAGCTGCTTTTAGCACTTCTTATTTCGAGAGGCCCTGGTTTGTTAACTCCAGCGTTTGGCTCACTCATAAGCTCTCTTCTCGGAGCCCTCTCGGTGTTTCATCTCACTCTGCTACCCAGGAGCTGTGCAACGTTGGGCAAGTGATCCCTCTTTCTGGGCCTCAGCGTCCTGCCTCTTGTTGTGGGAATAGTAGCTCATACTTGTTAAGAGCTTGTAATGTGCCAGGCACTGTGCGTGGATCACCTCATTTAGTTTTCGCAACACCACCATGAGACAAGCACTCTGATCATGTTTATTGTATAAGGAGGAAATTGAGCACAGAAAATTGAGGCGCGTTTGGCCCACCAATCCCCAGGAAACAGGGGATTTGGGAATTGTTCTGGGAGAGATCTGTTTGGGCCTCTGTCTGTCATACTTGGTTGTTTTTTTTTTTCCTTTCCTTTTTTTTTTTTTTTGGCTGTGCCACACAGCTTGTGGGATCTTTCCTTGACCAGGGATTGAACCCGGGTCCTCAACAGTTAGAGTGTGGAGTCCTAACCACTGGACCGCCAGGGAATTCCCTGTCCTTCATACTTTGAATGGGAACTGTTGTATGTTCTAGGTGTACCCCTTCCCACAGACCCCTTTCACATTGGACATCTAGCCATCACACCATCTCTCAGCTGTGGAACCACAAAAAAAGAACATGGCTAGGATTCTGAATTCTTGATTTGCATTTTTCTGGAGAGAGGATCAAGGTTTCTGCCCCTCTCACAGGGATCTGTCACCCCCAAAGTGTAAGAATCACTGACTTCATGTTACTGTCACTAAGACAACAAACCACTGCAATCAACCATTTGAAGACAAGGCAATAGATCCATTCTTCATGTGAATGATTAAACTTTCAAAGGCTTATATTGATTGCTTTTTAATGATATGACCAAATATTTTGGAGTTGTGTAGTTACTATGGAAATTTGTTGTAAGGAATTTGCCTAGGAATCCAAAGTAGTAACCTGTTTTGTGAGTTAAACTATACTTAGTCCAAATATTTCACCAGTATGTCTTTTCACTAAACATTTTCAAAGAAATTGAAAACAACTTTTTATCACCAGAAGTGGTGACACAGGTTCTAACAGTAAAGGATAAAGGATTGTGTGTGTATATATGTATGTGTTTGTGTGCATATGTATGCCTATATTTTAGGTGGATCATCAGTGTATAGTGAAAAATAAAGCCTAAAATGTGGTGTTTTATAGTTGAGGTGTAGGAGCAGTCCCTTCTTAGTAAATTGCAGTAGGTATTAGTAGTTGAATAGTAATAGTAATTAATACTAACAGTGGTTTGCATCTATTGAGCACATATGGTATTAGGCTCTCTTTTTAGGACTCCACATGAATTAACAAATATAACTACCAGAACTGCTGTTCGAAGTAGGTGCATAGCTACTTTGTTCATTTTCCAGATGAGAAAATTGAGGTGCAAAGAGCTGAAGGACTTGCCCAAGGTAAGTCGGAGGGCCAGGCTAGGATGCATCCAGTTAACTGTAACGGCAGGTATCAGAGTTATAAGGATATGGAGCAAGTTGATATATTCACTCTTTGGCATGACCTTCATTATAATTCCTCAACTCTGAGACTTTTGCCTCTTTCTGGGAGGTCTAAGGTAAAGGAATCAAACATGATTAAATGCCTAACATAGGATAAGTGTCTTTACGTATGTTATTGGTTCTTCAGTACTGTCCCATGCATATATTTATCATGGCATTTTTCTGGTTGTTGTAGCTTTACCTCACTCTTAGGTTATGAGCTATTCACTTATCTCCGTACTGATCTTTTGCTTTAGTAACAAGCCACCCCCGAAATGTCAGTGGTTATTCAGGTCAGCTGCAGCTCAGCTCAGCTCAGTTCTAAGAGTCTTGTCATTCCAGGAACCCAGGCTCTGTGGTTCTCATGGCAAAGGGTGGAAATGCAAGTCTGCACTGAACAACATAAGTGCTTTTGAAGTTTCTGCTCAGTTGGGATGCGCGTTATGTCCACTTATATCCCATTGGACAAACTAGTCATATGGCCAAACCTGCCAGTGGGGCAGAGAGTATCCTCCATCTACCTTGAAGTGCTGGCAGTCACACGGCAAAGGGCATAGATGAATAAACCTCTCACCGGGAAGGACACAGATAGTTGGATATCATAACGCAGTATATTACCATCTGAGTGATCCTAGAAGTCTACTTTTATTCAAGAGAAAACTGAAGCCTGGAGGTGTTATGTACATACAGGATTACAGAATTTGAACTAGTTTTTCTGATTCCATGTACATGCTCGTTCCCCATCTGGTTTCAACTTCATCTCTTTCTGCTGTGAAACGTATACTGTATTCTTGGGACACACTGAGTTTTATGTAATTTACCAAAGCAATGTGTACATTCATAATCTGTGACTTGGTATATAATGTTATATCTGTAATTGCATTTTCCTCTTTCTGTCCTGGTAAATGCTCATTTTTTTTCTGAATACTCAGGGCCTCTGAAAGCATCACTTGTTTCTCCTAGGCTGTGTTGGGGGCCCTCCTTCACTGCTCTATGGTGTCCTCTGTTGCCTCAGTGCTTATGTCTCTGCATTTTAGTTGTGCGTGGACTTCTCTCTTCCCCTAACTAAACTGAGAGTTTCTGGAAGGCAGAGGGAGAGGGGCTGCTTTTCCGCTATGGGTCCCTACAGCAGTACAGAGAAGGGGCTGTAAATGTGCATTGAGATAATGAAGAGTTGAAGTTTTCCTACATAAGAATGACACGTCATTGTGGGTCAATAATCTCACATTTCATGTCCATGTCAAGTCAGTTGGATTTATATCATCCCAGAACAAAGGGCCTAGGAAATCTGTCCACTATCATGACTTACATGTGTTCCAGCTGCAGATTGTTCTTTCTTTTAAAACTCAGCAATTTTTAGACAATGTGTTTCCAGAGTGAATTTTATCCCTCCATTTTCTGGTCTAAAATAGGCTCCAATTATTCTCTTTAATTAAGTGGTTTTATTTTATTAATTGTTTCTGACTTACAGAAGGTCCCTCGAGACCCTGTATATGTTTCCAAATGAAGCCAGAAAGAAAAGCGCATTAATTATACACACAAACTCCTTTTGGCGAATTAAACATGATGCACAGTGAACATGAAATGGCTTGCTCTCCTGAGCTATCAATCTTGTCATTAGTGATGGCTTGTATTAGTAGTATTGACATGGGCTTATCCAAATTGGATTCTGCAAAGAGTCATTTTAATTTTGCACAAATGTAAGAAGACAAAGTAGTTTGAGATGCCTTTTTTTTAACCCTCTCTGTTGCCGAGTGACTGGAGCTTCTCTGGTTGTGATACCAACTTCATATTTTATAGTACTCTAGGGTTTGTAAAACATCAGATGTTACCTTATCAAGCCACAGAGCAACACTGGGCTTGCTCTGTGAGTCTCAACAGGTGAAGAAATTGAGGTTCTGCTGTTAAATTAGGTTACGCCTCAAAGCCTGCAACCAGAAAGGGGCAGAGCCTTTCGAGTTATTCATATTTTTAAACACTTCTCTGAGCAGAGATAGGAATAGAGTTGTGCCTAAGCCCCTCTCCAGTCATTTTCAGTGGGTAGCAAAATGGAATTATTAGCATTGTTTGGACACCTTTTCTGTTCTGGGATGTACTGATGAGAAAATATAATGTTTTTTGAACGTGTACTATGTGCCAGGTACTGTTCTAAGTGCTTCACAGGATGACTCAGTTAATCCACGCAGTAACCCTGTGAGGTAGGATCATTATCGTTTCCAATGTGTAGTTGAGGCACAGAGAGATTAAGTCACTCTCTTAAGGTCACACAGCTAGAAAGTGGCAGAGTTGGGATTCAAACCCAAAAGTTGGGCACTAGATCCCAGGCTCTTAACTCTATATCTTACTGTGCCCCAGCGGTGATATCCTTCTATTAAGGGGCATATATGGCCCCCTGCAGGAGGCAGTCAGAATTTCAAAGCAATATTATACATGGCTGTGGTGGCTTTATGATGGTGTCATGGAAGATGATCATCGGTCCCTCCCCCCAGGAAGCATGGATACATGGTTCTAGGACTGTCATTGGCCACTGCTGAGCTTTGGTCCTGAAACTGCATTGTTTGAAAAGCACATTACATTTCCAAGCCTTCTTTCTTTCCAAAAAGAGCTTGTTGTGATGTTTAGAATACTCTAGGGAAATTACTCACCTTTTGACCTGAAGAGAGGACCCCTTGGGTTGATGGTCTCAGAAGTCATTCACTGAGCCCCCACTGTGTGCTGGATGATTAAGACCCTCAAGAGCTCAAGAGCTTCCCAGGGAATTACATGATAACAACAAAAACAGAAAACAGTTGTTGAAGTTTATTGAGGGCTTACTATAGGCCAGTTACCATTCTGAGTTCTTTACACAACTTTTTATTATAACTACTTTAAAAATAGGTGTTTCACTTGCCTTCTGCAGGGCATTGAGTCTGAGCGAGTTTAAGTGATGTGTGCGCTTAAAAGGCAAAGTCTTTTCTCCACATAAAATGTTGAGATGATTGAGTTTTACTATCTCTGAAAAGATCATGTTATTCAACAATATTCATGGAATATCTACTACATGCTAAATAGTATCCTAGGTCTAAAGGATACAGCAGTGGACAAAACCAAAATCCTGCTCTCAAAATGGAGCTTACATTTTAGTGGAGGCAGATAGGCAATAAATCAGTAGATCTGGTTCCAGATGGTGATAAGAGTGATGGAGAGAAATAAAGAAGGGAAGGGGGATAAGTAGTGAGTTAGGTTGCAGTTTTAAATAGCGTGCTCAGAGAGTACCTATGTGTGTGTGTGTCTGTGTGTGTGTGTGTGTTTATTGAGGTTTAATTAAAAATCTAGTCACCAGCACCACTTCTGCTTAGGGCCTGTGATTTCTCTCCATTGCTTTCATAAAATCCTTATGTACAAAGCTTTTAATAACAGGGTCTTGTCTACTACTCATTTCATAGCACTTCCCCATAAACTGTGCTCCAGCTTCACTGATACAGCTCTGTTTCCTTGAAAATACCACACCCTTCTGTCCTTGTGCCTTTGTGTGTGTCATTTCCTCTGCTGGCAACTCATTCTTACTTCGTCTAGGAAGCTTTTGTAGACATTGCTTACCCTCTCCCCGCAGTTCCACTGCATTCCATAGCACCAGTGTCTGATTTCACACTCTATCGGCTTTGTGTTTGGGTGGGTGTCCCTCTCCCAGCAGACTGTGAATTCTTCCATTAGGAAATGATTTTCCTTTGTAAATGCTTAATACATGTAGAAGGAGGGAACATACATAGACAAGGAGGTAGGGAAGAAAGAAGGAGGGAAAGACTGGAAGATTAGCCTGAAAGGAAAGGAAGTTAAGGAAGTTAAGAAAGGAGGATGGAAGTTAGGAAGAAAGGAAAGAAGGAAGGGAGAAAGGAAGGAAGGAAGGGAGGACAGAAAAAAGAGGAGGAGGAGGGAAGGAAGAAATCAGAGTTTTAAAAAAAATTTTACTGAAGTATAGTTGATTTACAATGTTGTATTTAATTTCTGCTATACAGCAAAGTGATTCAGTTACACATATGTATTCTTTTTCATATTCTTTTCCATTATGGTTTATCACAAGATATTGAATATAGTTCCCTGTGCTATACAGAAGGACCTTGTTGTTTATCCATCCTGTATATAATAGTTTGCCTCTGCTAATCCCAAACTCCCCATCCTTCCCTCCCTCTCCAAAATCAGGGTTTTTTGATCAGACATGACAAGATCAGAATTGTATTTTCAGGACATTAATCTGGAGATTAATTGTGGAGAGGAAGTCGTTTAATCCTGACACACATCTGCCTCCACTTTGGCAGCTCTTTTAAAGTTTCATCCTTTGGGTCAATAAGACATTGAATTTTCTGTGGCCCCTAGGACTTAACTCTGCTGATAGAAGGAGGGAAGATAGGGCTGATGGGGGAATATACCTTTGCAAACTTTTCTCGTCCCTCCCAAAGCATGATGAATCGTGGAAGTCCTGATTGAAAATTCTAATCACAGCTCTGCCGTCCTCCAGACCCGACCCGTTGACAGCTGATTCACTCCTTTTCATGCCTGCTGCCTCTCTCTAGTATGCTGGCTCTTATGCAGGAGTCTATCATTAGCAGACAAAGCATGATGGATTGGCCGGGGTTCCCTTCATCCTTAGAACCTGGGACAAGCTTCTTTTTTCAGACTCTCAGGGCCTGTGTGGGACATCGTCATGAATGAAAGGAGGAAGTAATACCATATTGGATGTGCCTGTCTGCTGCTGCTGTTTAGAAAGAGAACGATGCATTATGGGGAAAGTAAGTAGATAGCGAGCCTCCCAACCCCTCACCCTCAACCCAATAGCAACTGATGCGGAAAATCATTGATCACCATCAGTGCCCCAGCAGAGTCTGGTGATTTCATTGGAGATGTCATACCCTTTTCAAAATCAGAATAGTACACAATTTCTAAAACTGAATCTCACAAAGAAAAATCAGCCCACATAAAGTCTTTGGACTTCTGAAGTGATCTAAGATCCAAAAGGATTAGGATTGATTGATTTTGATCTTGGAAGTGGGTTCACAGCAGTTCTGAAATCTGTGGTCTCCCTGGATATGATGCTATGAATGTCAGCCAGATACTAGTTTATTTATTTTTTAATTTGATTCCAGGACCCTGAGTCTGTAATGTTTCAGTGAGCAAAACAGTTATGTTTGGCTCCAGCGAAAGATTGATAGAAGCGATTTTCAGCTGTGGAATCAAAACAGAGTGAAAAAATGTCACGTTTAAATAAAATGCAGCACTTGGAGGCATCATGTGATCTCATAATAAATGAATTCATGGCACAACGTTGACATGTTTTGAAGGAGAATTTCTTTCAAAAATTTGAGGTGATTCATTTTTATGATTAAGTGCAGTAAAAAACAATTACCAGAGAATTTTTAAGTTAAAGGAGAAGAAGCTTTGAGGTGCTTATAGCTAACATCCTATATTGCCTTCATTTTTATACTCCACCTCGTGTAGGCGATGAAGTTGTACATCTGTGAAGTTTGGCTGAAGGCCCTGGAGCTCTGGGGGTGCTCATTCATCCCAGGCCTCATCTGTTATTTGTAGTTTGGAAGGGGGAGGGGCAGGAAGCCTTAGCAGAAGCGGTGATGAGAAGTCCGCTGGCTTTGGATTCAGACAGACCTGAGTGTGAATAACTCTGTGTGGTCCCAGTCAGGCAAGCTAACCTCTTGGCATCTCCCTTTCTGTTCCTTAAAATTGGGGCAAAACGAGATAGAAACGAATGCTGGGCATCTAGCATAGGGCCTTGCACATACTCAGTAAAGGGTGAAAAACACAATGGCAAGCGTCAGTAGTACTTATTTTACCAACATGGATGGGCGTTTACTCTGTTGTCTGTCTGAAGCTCTGTACTTGATGTTCTACAGAGACTGGTCCCAGATCTCAAGGATCTTGTAATCCAGAGGGGAGATGGGTGGACTAACAAGGGGTGGGAAACCAGGGGTAGAAGAGGACTGAACAGAGAGTATCTTCTCAACCTTGTAATCAAGCATAGTGTAGGACCAGTTCATGTGGAGCTCTCAGAAAATATCTGCTGAATAAATTGAGTTGAAAAGGTAAGAAATGGGATTAGAAGGTTAAAAAAAAGAAACTCTATGTATTAGTCAGCATTCTCCAGAGAAGCAGAACCAAGAGGATGTGTGTGTATGTAGAAAGATTTATTTTAAGGAATTGGCTTCATGCATTTATGGAATCTGGCAGTTCCATCTGATGAACTCCTACGTATATTTCAAAACCTGATTCCATGTGTATTACCTCCTTAAGGCTACAAAGAGATACACTATTATCTGCAGTCTACAGATGAGAAAGCCATGGTTCAGAAAGGTTGAGTCACCTGTTCAAGTTTCAAAAACTAGTAAAGAGCAGATCTGGGCCTCAAACCTGGGTTTTCAAGACTCCAAAGTCTTAACTACTAAGTTGCTCTGGTTCCATGCTCAGAAATAATTTTATTGCAGCATTGTAAGGACAACAGCAGAGGTATATATATACAAGTCCAAGAGGAGCCAACAAAGAGAGAATTCATTTGGGGGCACAAAGGAAAAGCAGGGTATCCTTCAGAGGGTTGATGTCTAATAGTGCAGATGAAGTCTGAAGGCCATTTGCTGGAGAATTCTCTCTTGTTTGGAGAGGATGGTCTTTTTATTCTAGCTAGGCCTTCAACTGATAGTATGAGGCCCACCCACCTTATGAAGGGCAATCTGCTTATTCAAAATTCACCAATTTAAATGTTATTCTCATCCAAAAACACCCTCCCAGTTGACACATAAAATTAACTGTCTCACCCTAGGAGTAATTTCTAAAGAGATGCATCAGGAAAGGCTCTAAGTTACTAGAGTGTCTGAGTTTAAATCTTACTCCATTAGTTTCTATCCATGTTATCTTTGGGCAAATAATTTAATTTCTGTGCCTTGATTTCTTCACCTGTAAAACGGAGGTAATGATAGTGCCTACTCAACAGAGTGGTTGTGAAGTTTAAGCGAGTCAGTACAAGGCATTATAGTGAATACTCCATAAACTGGAGCTGCTAATATTGGTAGTATTAGACATTTACAAGCATTTAAGCATAGACACACCCTATGCAAGCTTAAACTCTCCTTACGTTTTTTTTTTTTTAAATTATTTATTTATTTATTTATTTATGGCTGTGTTGGGTCTTCGTTTCTGTGCGAGTGCTTTCTATAGTTGCAGCGAGCGGGAGCCACTCTTCATCGCGGTGCGCGGGCCTCTCTTGTTGCGGAGCACAAGCTCCAGACGCGCAGGCTCAGTAATTATGGCTCACGGGCCTAGTTGCTCCGCGGCATGTGGGATCTTCCCAGACCAGGGCTCGAACCCATGTCCCCTGCATTGGCGGGCAGATTCTCAACCACTGTGCCACCAGGGAAGCCCTCTCCTTATGTTTTAAAAACATGTTTTAGGAAAAAGTATTTTTTAGATTAACATATTTTCACATTGCCATATAAGTATTGTTTGTCATCCACTGTGCTTAAGTACTTTATACGCATTTTCTGATGTAATCTTTATCAGAAACATGGAGTAAGGTATATAATCGTGCCTATTTCCAGATGATAAACTGAGGCTTAGAGGGTTAAATGATGCACTCCAGGTGATACAGTGACTCAGTGGCTGAGTGGGGTCTCCGTTGGAATTCTCTTGACTGTTCACCTGGTTCATTTTCCGTCTTTTCTTACATATCTGCATGATGTTGGATGGGACAAAGTCACCTAGGCCTGAGTTTTCTGCCTCTTTGCATTTGGAAATTCAGTTATTTTGGATGTTCAAATTTGCAAGTTTCCTTTTCATGTAAAGGGATTATTTACATGAAATAATGCTCATTTTACATTTAGTTTGATTCTTTCTCTACATTGCTTCATTCCCTTTTTGACTATAACTAGGTCCCCTAGAAAAGGACAGGTGCAAAATACCCCATTTACGTGCTAGGTAGGCTAGTAGTTATTTCTGAACAGGGAGAAATGACAAACACGTGTGGGTGCTTTATATAAGCTCAGTGTCACTAGACTGGGCTCTTTGCAGGTGAGTGGCCCCATGAAAATCAATGATGGCCTTAGCTGAATTCCACTTATTTGCACTCACATTAGGGGACCAGTAAAACTCAAGTTCGTCCCTGCTTGGGGAAATCACATAAAAAGACATGTGTGTATGTGTAATGTTTGTGCACACGTGTATGTCTGACCCTTTAGCCTGTTCCCTGCCTGTATTTGCAGCCAACTTGTTGTCCTTATTATCCCTCTCCCTACTATCACTTGATATAATTGCTGCACAGAATTCCTTGCAACTCCTTAGTGGGTTGTGATCTTCTCTGCCTCCAGACTCCTGAGTTCTTCCTGCCTTGAATGTTCAGCTCCCTCCTTTATCTGCCTGACGAACTCCTATGTATCCTTCAAAACCTGATTCAGACATCAGTCCTCTGAAGGATACCCCGCCCCTTTCCTTTGGGTCCCCAAATGAATTCCGTTCTCCTCGGTGGCTCCTCTTGGACTTATGTATACCTCTGTTTTTGTCCTTACAGTGGCGCAGTACAGTTATTTCTGAGCATGGAGCCAGTGCAACTTAGTAGTTAACAGTCCTTAGAGTCTGAAAAATCTAGGTTTGAGTCCCAGATCTGCTCTTTACTAGTTTTTGAAGCTTGAACAGGTGACTCAATGCTTCTGGACCACAACTTTCTCATTTGCAGACTGCATATAATAGCGTATCTCTTTGTAGCATTAAGCAGGTAATAAACATGAAGCAACTGGCACAGCGCCTGTCCCATGGCGAGCCTCCAGGAAGTGGGGTGCTGGCGTGACTACCTCAATATGTCTTTTCCTTTTGTTTCATTTGAGCCTCTCTGAGGTCAGGGACCTTGTCCTCTTTATTTCTGTATCTCTAGCTCCTAGCACAGCATGCTCAGTAAATCTCTAGTAAATTCTGTATGAGCCGAATCCATAGAGTCATTTCACAAACCCACAGACTGTGGTTTGCAAACTTCACTATGATCTTTCACTAAGGAGATCTTCATTTTATCATAGTGTCTGGTTATATGACTGGAACAGCTATTTTGCTTTGAAGGCAACTGATACCAGATGTTTTGATTTTGTGTGGAGTCACCTGGACTTTGGGATTTACTTCTCTTTGATTCCCAAGGTCATTGTCCCTTTTTAGTGCTGGTTGGAAGTATAAGCATGCCTTTGATTGGCTCAGCCAGACAAGGAGCTTATAATTATTGCTGTTCTCCCTGAGAATCATCCTACCAAGTTGATCTGAGTTCAGAGAAAGCTCATTCCTTTCAGGCCTCGGGGCCAAGTGGGAGCTGCCTTGTCATTTTCTTGTGTACCTTCCATGAAACATTTAACACCATCAAACAGACATTAGCATGTGGTTTGTTATTACACAGCTTTGAACCTACAGAGGTGGTCAGCTCTATTGGTGGATGATAATGGCAAGTAAGGAAGCAGTAGAGAGTGATGAAATCAAACAGATCTGTGTTCAAATCCTGGCTGTGCCACTTATAGGCTGGTGGGACCAAAGACTAGTTCCTTAAGCTCTCTGTGCCTCAGTATCCTCATTAAAAAATAAATTGGTGCAGCCGCTATGGAGAACAGTATGGAGGTTTCCTTAAAAAACTAAAAATAGAGTTACCATGTGATCCAGCAGTCCCACTCCTGGGCATATATCCAGCAAAGATGAAAACTGTAATTCGAAAAGATATGTGCACCCGCAACGTTCATAGCAGCACTATTTACCATAGCCAAGACGTGGAAAAAACCTAAAAGTCCACCGACAGATGAATGAATGAAGAAGACGCGGTACATATATACAATGGAATACATGGAAAAAACCTAAAAGTCCACCGACAGATGAATGAATGAAGAAGATGTGGTACATATATACAATGGAATACATGGAAAAAAACCTAAAAGTCCACCGACAGATGAATGAATGAAGAAGATGTGGTACATATATACAATGGAATATTACTCGGCCATAAAAAAGAATGAAATAATGCCATTTACAGCAGCATGGATGCAACTAGAGATTATCATACTAAGTGAAGTAAGTCAGAGAGAGAAAGACAAATACCATATGATATCATTTATGTGTGGACTCTAAAAATATGATACAAATGAACTTATTTACAAAACAGAAATAGACTCATAAACATAGAAAACAGAGTTATGGTTACCAAAGGGGAAAGCTGAGGAGGGATAAATTTGGGATTAACAGATACACAGTACTATATATAAAACAGATAAACAACAAAGACCTGTTGTATGGCACAGGGAACTATTTTCAGTATCTTGTAATAACCTATAATGGGAAAGAATCTGAAAAAACAAAACAACAACAACAAAAAATATATAGTGCTGTACACCAGAAACTAACACAACATTGTAAATCTTATACCTCAATAAAAAATTAAAATAACAACAACAAAGAATTAACAAAACAAGAGTAAGGATAAAAATAGTGTCTGCCTCGTAAACATGGAAGCCAACTGACTTGATGGATATGTAGCTTATCACAGGGCTCACCACGTGGTAGATTGTGAATAAAGGGTAGCTGATCAGGACGGCGATTCGGGATGATGCGCCCTCGTGGGCTAGGAGAAAGGGCGCTGGGCTCTTGCCGGTGTGGCCGTTGAAGGAATCAGGTCCATTTCAAAATGTTGGTGCCACTTGCAACGGTTTTCTTCTGTTGAGATGAAGTATTCCATGCCTGTCATTTCTTGCCCATGAATGAGTGTGTGTATCTCAGGATTGCCACATGATGGTGAGATTGTGCAGACATAATTGGTAAGGAAAAGAGGCTACAATCACTGTTTTATTCATATAAAAATATATTCCTTTGTAGTGACTCTTGGACAAACTGCAGATGAATGTGATTCATTTTTGTCCATAGCTTTCTTTTGTGTGTTCTTTTCCCCTTAGGAGGGAAAATTCTCCCCATCACGTGAACGTACCTCATGCAGAATTCCTCTGCAGCCACTGAACTAATGCATGTCACTTTTTCCTTGAAGGTGCCTAAGTGGTAGGACTATATGTTAATCATCAGTCCTGAAAGGTGTCATTTAACAGCAGGGGAAATATGTTACTCTGTGCATTAATGGAAAAGAGATTATTTTCAAACATTTCAAAACCCTGAGGACTCTCTTCAGAGAACTTCCTTTTTTTTTTTTTTTTCACTACCCATTTAGAGAAAAGGTACCACAGCTTCCCATGATTTAGAAATAGGGCTTTAAGTCTAGTGAAGGAAGCTTAATGTCAGAAAATTAAAGGCGAAATGTGGGATGCTCAGGCAGTCTGGGTGCTACACAGAGCCCTAACACACACACCGAAAAAAAAAAAAAAAAAAAAACCTTTTACCCAAAGTGCAGTGGTGATTTCACAAAAGCAAGGTTAGGATTAGAGAAGTACTCAGAAATTCTACCAATGCCTGATGGTTTGGGATGGGAAATATCCCACTTAGAACGTGAAGAAGAGATAAAAGCAAAGAAATACGGAACAAAAAGGAAGGCTGTGTTGAAGGACCCAGGGTCACAGAGGAAGAAGGTTTGACCCTCTTTAGAATGGTGGGGGAGGGTCAGGATCACTTGCCTCGAACTTGAGGTACTAAAGGTTTTCTGTTCCCAGGTTGGGAAGGAAATGGGTCTGAACTGTATGTTGGCTGTCATGGCCTCCCCTACAGATGGCTGAACCTACGTCTTACCTCTGTAGGCGGAACGCTGTTTTGGGGAAGAATGAAGGAGCTAGGCCAAGGGCAAGAATGGCTTTTCCCCTGGAGAACTTTGGGGTCTTCTTGGAGTGGGAAAAGAACCCAAGCTACAGATTGAGGGATAAACAAGAGAGGTGTTTCCAGAGGGGGAAAAGCCAGGTGACATGGCTCAGGCTTTTGTGTAGTCAGGCAGGAGACAGTGGGCTGCCGGTCAGATACTGAGGTACTTGTCGGGGGGTGAGTGGGGGGAGAAAAGCATCCTGGTTGGTGGCTGGAGGGTAGATTGGTTTTCATTCCTGACTCTGGCAAGGGGAGTGATGTGGGGGGAGCTATTTTACCTTTCTGTGCCTCAGTTACTTTATCTGTATAATGGGGTGGTAAGACCTGTGTCACCAGTACTTGAGACCTTAAACGAGACAACAGTTACAAGCCCTGTGTATGTATATATATGTACACATACACACACACATACATATCTACACATGTATATGTATACATACATATATGTATGTCGTGCTGAGCCTGACTCATAAATATTGGTTCCTGCTTCTCAGTCACCCCTCAAGTATTTTGCAACCATTTATTTATATTGCAAGACCTAGAGCGAGGGTCACCTCCTGTGTGAAGGCACAGCTGCCCCCTCTCCTTGGCTTTTGCTCTGTCCTCTTCTGTTGTAGTGCCTGTGACAGTTTAGCCGACTTGTGAATTTCTCAGTGGTCTGTTTCCTGCAGTGGACGCTGAGCTTCTGGGGGCCAGAGAAAATCTACTCATCTCTGTACAGGCATACCTCGTTTCACGGTGCTTCGCTTTATTGCCTGCGTAGATCCTGTGTTTTTTATGAATTGAAGGCGTGTGGCAACCCTGCATCGAGCAAGTCTGTTGGCACATTTTTCCAACAGCATCTCCTCACTTCATGTCTCTGTCGCATTTTGGTAATTCTCGCAATATTTCAGACTTTTTCATTATTGTTATATTTGTTATGGTGACCCGTGATCAGTGATGTCTGATGTTACTAGTACTACAACTCGCTAAAGGCTCAGACAATGGTTAGCATTTTTTAACAATCAAATATTTTTTAATTGAGGTATGTATGTTTTTAGACATAATGCTATTGTATATTTAGTGACTATAGTATAGTGTAAACGTAACTTTTATATGCACTGGGAAACCAAAAAAATTCGTGTGACTCACTTTATTTTGGTGGGTCTGGCACCAAACCCCCAATATCTATCTCTGAGGTATGTCTGTACTCCCATCTCTCAGCAACTTGCCTGGAGCAGAGGCAACAGTGAGTTTTGAGTGCTACATCAGTTTGTCTTTTTTAGGCTTGTGTTGATACGTCATTTGAGGTGAATTTATAGTCCTGTGCTTCCCCAGATACTCTTGCTGATCGCTCCAGGTCATGTTGATCAAAGGGCCAAATGCTCCTTCTAGAAGAGAACCTGGAACGTTGTTGAGATTAGTTCATTTTCCTGAGGTTAGAATGCCAACAAAGGAGTTTTGCTGCAGTGGCAGAGGAGTGATGGAGCCCCGAAGCTCATTCACAGACAGCAGTGTGGTAACACCCTGGTTTTTCCCTGCATCTCTTGCTTACCTGGAATTTGCTCTTTTTAGTGATAACTTAGCCACAATAGGACTGGGAAGGCAGATCTAACACTTAAAAACAAAATCCTAAACTACAGCCTAAAACCAAATTAGAATAGGCCTTTTGGATTAGCTATGCCATTTTTGTCTCTCATTAGTGCTGATAATTAGGAGAATTAAGGATGGACATTTAAATTATGGCTTAGACAGCAAAACATCTCTAGGAATGAAATTACTATTCAAGTTACATTTTCAATGAGATCTTGAAATCACTTAAATAAAATGAGTCTAAACAACGCCTTGATGCTGGGGGCTCTGAACTCCAGAACCAAAATAGATCATTGGAGTAATGATAAAAAGCATTGTGATGACCATTATCTCACACATTTGTGCAGCAAATTAGAACTTATAAGCCTCTTTCATATCAACAGAATCTTAGCAAATTAGAACAAGAAGGGATCATAGAAATCATGTTGTAATGCAACCCCTTCATCTCATGGATGGGGGAAATGGGCTTTTTTTTTTCCACTGCTTTAAAATCACTTCAAAATGCCTGGAAAATTAGAACCACTATTACTTCAAAACAGCTTTACTTGGATATGCTTGTATTTTATTACAGATGTTTCATATGCATCATTTTGAACCTGGCCATTTAGAGTTTAAGTCTAAGCACTAAAAATTGAAGTATAAAAAACAACCAGGAGTTATTTTTTTATTAAGATGTCATTGACATATAACATCATGTTAGTTTTAGGTATACAACGTAATGGTTCAGTATGTGTACATTTGGGGAACCGATCACTGCGGTCAGTTCAGTTAACAGCCATCACCACGCCTAGTTATAGTTCTTTTTCTTATGGTGAGAACTTTTAAGATCAACTCTTTAGCAACTTTCAAATTTATAGTACAGTCTTGTGAACGGTAGTCACATACTATACATTACATGCCAGGACTTATTTATCTTGTAACGGGAAGTTTGTACCATTTGACCACCTTTACCCATTTTGCCCTCCCTCCCCCCGCCCCTGGAACTGGGATATTTCATTTGATGGTCATAGCAGGCCTATTTTGCAAGGTAGGCAGCACGAGTATTATTATTGCCACTGTACCAGGTGAGGAAGCCAAGGGTCGAAGATGAGGAGTGTTAGGGCCCTGTTGATACAGTGGGGTGAGACTTTGCTGCTGCTGTCCTGCTGACCCCAGGTCCTCTCCTAGTTTGAATAACCCGCCTTTGTTGACACTTCACCTGCTCAGAGGGGCCTTCCCTGCCCTTGAACTGAATTAGCCTCTCTCGTTCACTCCGTCACTCTCTCTCCTTGCCCTGTTTGATGCCATCGCTCTCATTACCGCCTTACGTTATAGAAGGTATATTTTCTTTTATCTCTTGGTTTTCTCCACGAGAATATAAGCTTCATGGGCTTTATCTCTTTTGTTTACACCTAGAATTCAGGCACCTGAAACAGTTCCTGTCCCACCACAGGTACTCAATAAATACTTGTTAAATGATTGAATGGATAATTAAAGAGGTAGATGGCAAATTCGGATAGTCTGAGGTAAAGAGACTTAGAAAAAAACCTCACTGTATTTTGAGAACTTGCTATATGGGTCTGAAAAGTAGCCTCTCCATTTGCTCTGCTGTGGCCTCAGCTTTTAAGTAATTCATTCATCAAACATATTTCACAGTAAATGCTCTTCCTGTGTTCTAGACACTGTTCCAGGTGTTTGGAAGCCACAGTAACAAAACAGATTAGAAATTCCTATCAAAGGGGAGCTTCCATTTTTTATTTTTGGTCATTGAGATGAAAAATTTAAGAAATAGAATTTATAAATAAATGTGTAACTTTGCATCTGTTTGTGTAGGCTAGGAATTAAAATACGAGGAGACAAGCAAAGCAGAGATAAGAAGGATGGGGGTTCCATTCTACATGGGGTGGCCAAGAAAGGCTCTCTGAGAATTGACTTTTCACTGTTTGATGAATGAACGTGCAGTCGGTAGTTGTGCGTTGAAAGGATGAATGTTTTAACATCCTAATTGTTTCTGCATCAGAATATCTGTGAGGTAGCATCCTTCAAGTAAAATGCATAGTAGGCTTTCAGGATCGTACCTATGAAATCAAGTTGAAGCGCAAATATTACCTGGCGCGTGGATTCCTCCACCACCTTCTCCCTCCTCCTCTGAAATGGGTGAGAACTGCCACGTGGGAACTGACCGCGGTGAAGCCCTGATGTAGACATTGCTCTGCCCAGTTCAGCCCTTTGGGAGCGAAAGCACGCATTCTTGGCAACCAGACAGCATCTGGTTCACCTCTTCCACTTTCCGCCTGTGTGGCCTTCCCAGTTCCAGGGTTTTCATTCTTCCAGTGACGATGTTAATTTCTACATTAGCCGTATTTCTCACGTGCCTCCCAGTTGCTGCCCTACAACAGTAGCTCAACAAACATTCATTTCTCATCCTCTTTTGTATCTATTATGCATTAAAATTCTCCTGTTATTGAGGGATTAGAGTACCATGCAAGCGTGAAAAAGAAGCAATCCAGAGCTTTTTCTGTGCACAGGCGCTAACAGTAATTGCAGGGCCGTGATACATGATAACCATCTAATCTCAGCTCATAAACGATGGTACATTTTAATCAGATTTTAGATGTTATGAAGGCTCTAAGTAATTACAGTTATTTTTGCCTTAAAATTGAACTGCTCTTATTAAAATTCTTTTATTAAGTCTTTTTTTTTTTCCCTTCTGGTAGTTATGAAAGATTGTAGAATTTCCGAGTCAGATAACCGGGCATGAGACATCACTCAGATAGAAGCTCTTATTATTTAGATACAGGAATAGGTCCAAAAAGATGGCGTTACTGACCATGGACTTGCTGGTAACACTGGAGCCTGGAGAGGAAGCAGGCTTTTCTGTCATCTCTGCTGGTTCCCGCTCACTCCTCCTCACCTTTATCCTGATGTAGTGCTTTTCTTTTCCCCCTTTACAGACTGCCCTCTGGTCCGTTTTCTCTGAGGCAGTTGTTAATTATTTTTTTATTTTTCAGATGAGAAAATAAGAGGGTCAAGTATACTATTATTTGTTCATCCAAAACAATTTACCAGTGATGGGCTATATTAAGTTAGGTGCTGTGCTGGGGGATCAAACGGTTTGTGCAGGTGCCCCTGGCCAGGAGGGAAGGCAGATCCAGGGTGGGAACTCGGGTCCCCAGGTCCAGCGTCAGTGCTCCTTCCATTGCATTCTGCCAAAGACTTAGGACCCGCTCAAGGTCCAAACTGTATTGTTATTAATGGTAATGATAATAATCATCCTGAAGAAGATCGGGCTGTAAGATAGTACAGATGTGCCAGGACCATAGGTAAACAAGACTGTGTCTCTGCCCTCAAGGTATGCACATCCTGTCGGGGTAGCACATGACAGGCACGATAACAGCATCCAGTATCACCAGGCTTCTGACCTGGGAGGCACCATGCTGGGGGTGTTCCATGCATCCTGTAAAATCCTAGCAAAAGCTTTATGATGACTGTAGTATTATCCCTGTTCTACAGATGACAAAACAAAGGTTTCCGTGTCTTACATAACTCACCCCAGGATGTGTAGCTCGTGGCCGTCACAGCTGGGAATCTAACCCAGGCGTGTGTGCCCCAGAGTCTGTGATCTCACTGAAGCACTAGCGCTCCTGGGGCGTTGGGGGGAACTCCATCATAATGGGATTACAAACTGGGACAGATGTATCAGTACCCAAGACCCTCACAAGCCCCTGACACTTCTTGATACTTCTTTTTGCTAGAACCTTCTCTAACTTTCCCCTTGTTTCATCAGGGTGACCATGGGGGCCTTTTCATTTGAGAGGCTGCCGGGTGTGCCTGAACTCACACTGTCTGAGCTAACTGTGTACAATTTAGCATTCGCAAAGTGCTGACAGTCCTCATTCAAACCAAGTGTGAAAGTTTTTAAATTAGCTTTCACAGTTTGATTCACAAGCAGCAAATGCAAAACGGCACAGGATTCATTTCTCCAACCATCACCACGATGGTATAGCTGAAGGCTATCTCAGCTCATTTCCTTCAGCAGTTAGACAAGAGCCTGGGCAGAGGCAGTGTTCCTTAAGAATGTTCTAGAAGAGATCTCAGTTACTAAAAGAATCATATCTGCAAATTGCACATTGGCAGCATGGAGCCCGCATGTGTGAAGAGCAGGAACTTTGGAACCGGATGGTCTTGGGTTTTGCATTTTAGTTCAATTGCATGCTAGTTTTCTTGAGCAGCACCTTGTTCTTGCTTTCTGGTTGCATGAATTGGGGCAGGTCAGTTACCATCCTTTAGCCTCAGTTTGCCTCACTGTAAAATGAGAATAATATTTGCAAATATCTGAAAGGCTCTGGTGAGGGTAAAATGACACGCTCTATGTCACGGCCTGGCACAGTGGCTGAACTCAGTCAGTTAGAGCTATTGTTCTCAGTGTCATCTTGAACTTTGTTTTCCTGCAAACAGTGCTCACTGTCTTAGAGAGGGAATTTTTTCCCTTAGGAAACATTTATTGAGCATCTGCTCTGGGCCAAGTGCTGTGCCCAGCGCCGGAGATAAGTTGATAACAAAACACAGTCCTGCCATGAAGGACCTGTCCGTGCAAAGACAGGCGCATAAAAGCAGCCTTATGATATAGCAGGGTAAGTGCAGTGCAGCCTCTGATCACCTTTGAGGGAGTGGCAATAAGAAACCTTAGGGAAACTACAATGAGGTTTCACCTTACTCCAGTCAGAATGGCCATCATCAAAAAGTCTACAAATAATAAATACTGGAGAGGGTGTGAAGAAAAAGGAACTTTCCTACACAGTTGGTGGGAAGGTAAATTGGTGCAGCCACTATGGAGAACAGTATGGAGGTCACTTAAAAACTAAAAGTAGAGTTACCATATGATCCAGCAATCCCACTCCTGGGCATATATCCAGAGAAAACTATAATTCAAAAAGATATGAGTGCCCCAATGTTTATTGCAGCTCTGTTCACAAAAGCCAAGACATGGAAGCAACCTAAGTGTCCATTGACAGAGGAATTGATAAAGAAGATGTGGTACATATATACAGTGGAATATTACTCAGCCATAAAAAAGAATGAAATTTTAAAAAAGAATGAAATAATGCTGTTTGTAGCAACATGGATGGACCTAGATATTATCATACTAAGTGAAGTAAGCCAGACAAAGGCAAATATCACATGATATCGCTTATATCTGAAAAAAAGATGCAAATGAACTTATTTACAAAACAGAAATAGACCCACCGACATAGAAAACAAACTTACGATTACCAAAAGGGAAGGCGGGGTGGGGGGAGGAATAAATTATGAGTTTGGGATTAACATATACACACTACTATATATAAAATAGATAACCAACAAGGACCTACTGTATAGCACAGGGAATTATACTCAATATTTTGTAATAACCTATATGGGAAAAGAATCTGAAAAAGAATTATGTATATATACTGAATCACTGTGCTGTACACCAGAAACTAACACACCATTGTAAATCAACTATACTTCAATAAAAACAAAAAGAAAAGAAAACCTTGGGGAGAAGCAAAGTTTCACAAGATATGTAGGAATCAGTGAGGTAAGGGGGGGTTGAAAGGGAGTTCCAGGCAGAGAAAATAACCCATGACAAAGGCAAGGAGGTGAGAAGAAGTAAGGTTCTTTCGGGGAATTTCTGGGTGCTTCCAAATGGTTAGGGCAAACTATATGAGAAAGTAACTTAACCTACCTCCATTTCCTCACCTGTAAAATAGGCATAAGGATAGGACCTGCCTCATACTCATAGAGCTGTTGTCAGGATAAAATGAAGCAAGTCAAAGGATATTCCTGGAATACTACTTGGCACAAAGTAGCAGAGAATGTTCTCAATTAACGTTAAGTAGTGTTGAACAGTGGTTAATAGATGTCATTACCTAAGAGCTTCTGAGGACTTTGATAATGTCAGGGTGCATTCTGTGTCATCAAAAGGGGGTTCTTACATGTGGTATTCCCTAAACCTATTTGACCAATAGCTGGATGGAGAACATTTCTTTTTAGTGAATTCTTGGTAGTAATCTTTTCTCAGGACCTTTGTGCTCTAAGGTTTGGGAAAAGCAATGGTTAGATGCAGCAGACGAGATCTGTGTTCTTGTTTTAAGATGAATGAACCTAGTTGAGAGTCTAATAGCTCCAAAAAAGAGAGAGAAAAAAATTACAAGAATTTTTTCTTTCTTTTTGTTTAGGGACCCCTTGTTTGGTACACATAAATACACAGCCACACCAATACTTGGCATTTGAATAAAAACCCACATTCAGAGGAGTTAGAACCTGAAGGTTTAGAAGGAATCTCCCTTTGTTTATTTAAATGTGTTCCTGATATTCATGTCAAGCTAATAGTTTTATTGTACAGGTGTCTATGGCATGGTGTGGACAAGTGAAAAATCCACAGGCATAGAAATAAGTTTTATGGCCTATTTGTTTGCTTAGCACTAGAACCAAGGTTTGGTGCCAGGTGATCTCCCAGCTTCTTCCCAGCCATGTGCCAGAGAATGAACCAGCCAGACTGTATGGATCTGAATGTAGTGAGGAACTGGGGTGGAGGGGAAGGGTGGGGGGTTTGGATGTAGGGAGCCTCTCTGATCAGAGATGCAGCGATCAGAGATGCAGCGTGGGAGTTAAGAGCACACACTCTGAGATCAGACTAGCTATCTCAGAATCTCTGCCACTTACCAGCTGTGTAACCTCAGGCAAGTACTGATTTCCACAGGCCTTGATTTCCTCATCTGTAAAATGGGGGTGAAGAACAGTAGCCACTTTGTGGGGCTGCTGAGTGCTACCATGTGAAATTCTTAGAACAGCACCTGGGTGTTGGGAGAGCCATGGATGTGCTGCCTGGGGGAAGCCAGTTCTACTCTTCCCTGAGCAAATTAATCCGCTTCTCCGAGCCTCTGTTTCCTGTGATCATCGTGCCCATCATCTAGAACTGTTAGGAGGATGAAAAGAGGTAAAGTGAGTGGGTGCTCAGGATATGACTCTTCTTCTAGTGCAGAGTTCAGGGGCTGGTACCAGACAGACCTGGTTACTAGCCGCAAAGCCTCTGTGCTTCTGTTTCCTCAGTGCACACACAGAGCAGGCTTGTGAGGAATAAAATGTGCAGTGCATGCACTTAGCACAAGGCCAGGCCAGAGACTGACACTCAGTAAGTGTTACCTATGGTTATGTACTGAGCCGGGCTGGCCAGGCAGAGCCCGCATACTGCAGCCTCCAAAGGGATTGAAGCAGATGTAGATTGTGTCTCCAGGAAGCCAGTGAATGGTTACAGTGGCTGCCTTTCCATAGTGGCCGCAGGAATCAATACACACGGCTGCCCGATCACTTCCAGTACAGTGTATCTGATAGACAGACTGCACGGCCCACGACACACAGATGCAGAGAGTGGATCTGAGGTTTTCCTGAGCCACAGCAGCAGGATGGATTTTCACTGTTTGCTTCTCGTTAGACCCAGGGTGCTTATTTTCCAACACAGAACACATGCAAATTGACAACAGGCGCATGCTTTTAGATATAATCAAGAAGAATGAGCTCGTGTACAAGCATTAATTTGTTTTAGTTCAGTGTCAGGATTTCCAGAGTTTTGTGCTATGTGTTTTGGTTTGGGGTTTTTTTTCTTTCTGGAGAGGGGCTTAGGGTATATAAAATAGCGTCTTACCTCTTCTTCCTCTTTTCAAATGAATCAACGAGGGTAGGGTTGCAGTAGTGTCTACTATGCAAATTCCCTTCTACTTGGGGTAACCGGAAGGGATTTTTCTCTGCTCTTTGGCATTTTCCAAATCAGCCTGAGTGACCAGCCTCAGAAATGTCCATCACAGGACAAGTTTGTTGAATGAATCCAAAGTATCCTAGACCTTGCTCCATCTCTACCATCCCCATAAAACCCCAGAGTGTTGCCTCCATGGCATTCACTGGGAAATTAATAAGTGCTACTTCAGAATAACATCTATTGCTTAAACGTGAAAACCTTTTGTTGACACTTTTTGGCACTAAATGTCATAACTAGATTATAAGGGATCATATCTTAATTTTTAAATGCAACACATCTTTCTAATTATAATCCTTGAAAACTCTTTATCGCATCTAATATGGTAGTGTGCACCTAGGGTAGGTTCAGCAAATACAGGTTGGATTTTGATTAAAAGGTGGCTTTTAAAAAAATGAGACCATGAGTACCTTAAACGTATCAGCTCAATTCACGTGTCAGCCTGAAATCGCTGGTCTGTAATCAGTTCTCGTTCTCACTTTCCTTTCTTAAGTGTGCCTTTAGAAATGACAATTTAGTAATAAGACTATAACGGAGTGCTTTGTTAAAAGGCTTTGAAAACGGTTGATTAAAAAAGAAGTGCTATGTTTTCTTAAGTCAGGAAGAAGGAGACGGGCAGAAACATGGTGGTGATGGACAGGTGCTGAGGAGGAATGGTGTTTTTAGGCTTTCCTCTGTGCTTCCTCTCATCTCATCGTCACTCAGCAGTCAACCATTCATTCACCCTGTTTCACAGATGAGGAACTGAGCCTTAAAAAAGATAATGAACTTGGCCAAGGTAATATAGCTTTTATGAAAAAATTATCTCTGATATTGGAAATGAGACAAGAAAGTATTTTATACTTCCAGTCACCACTGTGCTGAAGGTTCTAGCTAATGCAGTAAGACAAGGAAAAGAAAAAAAATTTAACAATGGAGAAAAAAATTGAGCTGTGATTATAATCGGAAAAAAAGATAATACAGCTTCTAAACACTGAGAGTTTATAAACTACATCTCATTCATTCCTTTTAGTAAACTTATGAAGTAGGGGTTCTTAGTAGTTTTATGGTTGAGATAACAGAGCCAGAATGACTTGTCCAAGGCCCCTTGAACCTGTCAGGGTTGGGGCTGTGACATGGGACCTTAGACCTAAAGGACTGCACTTGAATAATATCACACTGTGGCACGCTGAGCGATCATTATGTGAAGAGTTACGGGCTTAGATGGGGTTCCAGATTACTATATAATGGTAAGCAGAAATAGATACCATATGTGTGTTTAACCAGGTCCCTTTGCCTTTATAAGGTGATATTAGACATCAACTTATTTCTAATTTTGGAAAAGAAACTTTGAAAAACTGAGCCTTGTATCTAGATGCTTGCGTGCAGGCTACCAGCTTGATATTGAGAATGGCCAGTGCAAGGAGGGGGTTGAAATGACAAAGAAGGACACATACCACGGCCATCATCTAAAATGAGCAAAACGACACATCTAAATATGTCCCTGATTATATTATAGGATTTAGGTTTTTCAGGGAAAACCCTGTTCTTCCGAATTGGGACACAAGGAATGCAAGTAGATGACGGGGACAGAGAGGGAGGGAAAAGAGAAGAAAAAAGAGTGAACAGAAAGACCTTGGTCACTGCAATATATAAAATAGATAACCAACCAGGACCTACTGTAGCACCAGGGAACTATATTCAATATCTTGTAATAACCTATAAAGGAAAAGAATCTAAAAAAATATACATATGAATAACTGAATCACTGTGTTGTACCTCTGAAATATGACATTGTAAATCAATTATACTTCAAAAAAAAGAAAGACCTTGGAGTTCTGGAAGTTCTGGGGGGAACTAGTCTGTCGTGGACACTCCTGGAAGTGTGTGGATGCTCTTCCTTCTTTTTTTACTCCCTCCCTCCCCTCCTCCCTCCCCATCTCCCTCCCCTCCTCCCTCCCCTCCTCCCTCCCCTCCTCCCTCCCCTCCTCCCTCCCCTCCTCCCTCCCATGGTCATTAGCACCTGCTCCTGAGACAGGCCCTGTCTAGGTGCTAAAGATGCAGCAGTCAGTGAAACAGTCTCTGCCATGGAGAGGTTTACATTATAGTTGGGAGATTTGCACAAGAAACACAACTAATGTGCGAGTTTCTAATATAGAAAGTGTTTGGAGGAAAACATAGCAGAGGAGACAGATTGTGCACATAAGGGGTAGGGTTTGAAATTTTAAACAGGGACATTGGGGCAGGCTTCCCTAAGAAAGTGACATTTGAGTTGAGACTTGAAGGAGGTTGCGTGGGCCTGCTGCCACAGGTGCCAAGTTGGGAGCGCGCCATGCATGTGGAAAGAATGGCAAGGCGGCCCGTGTGCCTGGGACAGGGCACGGAGGGGAGGATGGTGGCCAAGGAGGTCAGAGGAATAAAGGGGGTCAGGCAGGAAGGTCATAGAGCGCTTTGTCCTAGTATCAAAGAATCTGATGCTGTTCTGAAAACCCACTGTAGGGGAGTCTGAGCAGAGGCAGAGAACACCGCTAGAAGGATATCGCGATAATCCACAAAGAAACTGATGGCGGTTTGCAGCAGAGTATTAGCTGAGGCCGTGGTGAGAAGTTTGGATTCTAGATGGAGTGTTCCCAGTGCTTATTGGGTTTGTGCTTAGGTGCCAGGCGCTGAGGTGCAGGGCACTGAAGAGTTGCGGCATCAGCATCCTTCAAGAGTGAGTGAATAACACACGCTCTGAGAATGCTCCCCAGAGAGACCGATACTGGGGGGAGAGGCTGTGCTGTGTGGGAGAGGAGACTGACCTTCAGGGCTCCTATCCCGCCCTACCATGTGCTGGGAGGGGGTCCAGAGCAGCAACCATTTAACCTGTATTTTCTTATCTGCAAAACGGGAAAGTACTATGTATACTTCCTATGCATATAAATAACAAATACAAATTGCTTAGGGAAATCATCTTAATAAATAGGGTAGACACAGAGAGGTAACATCCAGACTTTTAAGTGGCCGAATAATGTTATATTGATATTTAAGAGCCACTCAGAAGCCAGACCTCCTCCAACCTTTATAACCATGTAATCACTGGCAAATCACTTAATCCCTCCATGCCTCATTTGTACAGTGGAAAAGGTGATACCTGCCTACCAGATTAATTTGTAAGCATGTAGAACATGCCTGACATACAGTAATCAAAACTAGTCCCTAGTGTCACTGTGAGTTCCAGGGAAGTTGTTCAGAATATCCTCAGATCATTAGCATATTTGAGCTGCATTGTACCTATTCCCAGGGCATTTTTTAAAAAAATTCCCATGTTTTCTGAATCCAAATTTTACCCAATGGTCAAAGAATTGCAAAGAAATCAAACCCTTCTATTTGGTTCTCTGTTTGCTCATCCCGTGCAATCTGAGTGTCTGTAATTTCTTCTTGGATAAGTCATGTTTACCAACATCTCTAAAAATATATTCCAGCTTTCAGAAAGAAAACGACAATAGCTGTAACAAGATATTAGAGGCTGTATAAACTTGTCTTGCTTGAAGTTAATGTGAAAAATGTAGAGAAAAAAATAAAAAGGGGAAATTTGGGAAATTGGGCAGTGATGTTTAACCAAAATGACATGTGCATCTCTGAATGTAAAATGCACAACTGTGTTAATGCCTTGCCGGCTGCCTGCCATCCTGAGGTTTTATCACATCATAATGCGGTGATGAGGTATTTCTTTGCTTTTTTAGTTTTTCTGCTCGCAGATGCCAACAATGATTATTTGTAATTTCAGAAATAAAGATGCTCAAAAGCAACATCTGTGATTCCATATTTTTCTGTGGGATCCAGAACGCATGTCTTACTCCTGTCTGTTACCGGGGAATATTTGCAGTCAAACATAATTCCTGTGTAGTTGATTTAGCTCTGGGCCAGATTATTGACTAAAAGGTTTTAAAATGGGGCTCATGCTCTCAGTATCTACACTGTGTGGATTCCCGACCTTTTAATCCCCATTTTCTTTAATACAAATAAAAGAGAGTTTATCAGTTGATTCAGATGAGTGGGAGTGTGCCATGTAAATTTCAAGGAATTATGTGCTAAATTACGGGACCCATTTGGGGGCTTAAATATTATTCTCCACTACACAAAACTGGCGTGGATTTTAACTGAAATGGCACACAGTGGCAGGCAATTATTTTTGTTATTTTATTTCCTATCCTGGCCTCCAGAACCAAAGGACAATGGAAGGGGATGTTCATTTATAATTTGACCTCCTGAATTGTTCTTGAAATGCAATTTAATCCTCATATCAAGCAAAGTCTAATGCTGTATTTGCCAGTAAAATAATCATTTGCATTTTTTATTGACAATACAAATTGTGTTTAATCAGGCAGTTGGCCTGTTAGCATTTCCAAATGATTGAAGACCTCGTTTGGTTCACACTACATCCCATTTTGGGTCAAATGCATTTTGTTCTTTTAACATTGTGCTTTTTTTTTTTTTTTTTTTCCCAACTGTCCAGGTCCCACCTAGCTATGATCGCTTATCTCTGGAAGAAAGCCAGAAAGCTCCTAAATTCTTGTTTCTACATTTACAGATTTCAGCCCAGCTTGGAAGAATAGGTAGAACATATTTCTACTAACTTACTTGATTGTTGAAAGGACTGTGGTGAAATGGATGTAGCTCTGGACCACAGATTGAAAGGCTATGGTTTGATTATCATTGCCAGAAAGAAAGACAGTTTTCCAGTTTGCAGCTATGTGACACCTCACCTCTCTGAGCCTTTGTTTCCTTATTTATAAACAGGAAGGACAACAATGTCCTCTTACTTTCTTTAGGATTTTCCTGAGCTTTTATCCTTTGAGAGGTACCATAGCTAAGCTGGGTGAGAAGACCAGCTCCACCTTTACTAGCCAGATGACCTCAGGCAGGTTCACCAATCTCTGCCTCAGTTTCCTCATCTGTATAGTGGGCACATTAATAGTATTTACTCCACAGGGTGTTTGTAAGAGTTAATATGTGGAAAGCTGTAAACAATGCCTGGTCTGTGGGAAGTGCTAATTATGCTGCCATTATATTATCATCATCATTCTTATTGTTAATAACATTTCCGCACAGGGTTATTGTGTGGATTAAATCAGTTCCTATTTGCAAAGTACTTCCAACAAACCCTAGTGTGTAGTGAGTCCTCTAAGTGTTTGCTTCTATTTTTATTTTCAGTTAGCTACCATGTATTAGGTGCTCACTGGATGTAAGGCATTAGGTTGGGAATCCTTGTAGCAACTTGTGAGGAGGAGGAGGAGTTACTAACCTCACTTTACAGATGAGGAAAAAGGCTCTGAGAAGTTCAGCCACCCCTGTCCCCACAGCGGGAGGGGAGCAGGCTGAGTGAAGAGCCGTCAGGGCTAGAGGGCAGGGCAGTCTGCCTCCAAGCAAATGCCCTTTCACATCTGTGCCTCCTCAGTCCTGTGCTCGGGCCCCGAAGCCCTGAGCTGGGAGTCCACCCCAGACGGATACTGTTTGAGCAGTGTTCCAGGCCCCTCCCTCACACACAGGGCTGTGCATCTCACTTTGTCTTTTTACGTTTTTATTGGAGTATAATTGCTTTGCAATGGTGTGTTAGTTTCTGCTTTATAACGAAGTGAATCAGTTATACAT
This sequence comes from Balaenoptera musculus, assembly GCF_009873245.2. Taxonomy (NCBI): domain Eukaryota; kingdom Metazoa; phylum Chordata; class Mammalia; order Artiodactyla; family Balaenopteridae; genus Balaenoptera; species Balaenoptera musculus. Next base: position 48,484,888 of record NC_045785.1, on the reverse strand, counting down.
ATACATAGATCCCCATATCTCTTCCCTCTTGCGTCTCCCTCCCTCCCACCCTCCCTATCCCACCCTTCTAGCTGGTCACAAAGCACCGAGCTGATCTCCCTGTGCTATGTGCATCTTACTTTGGCCTCACTATTCACCATGGTGACCTGGGCTGGACCATACTGCCCCACCCATGCTCCCCACGGAAGCTTCCACTTGGCCTGGTTGTCCCTACTGTGAGGGAACAGGAATCCGAGGCCCGGGGACCTATTTTGATTTTCTTTTTTGCCCCAAATACCTGTGCCAGCTGTATCTCCCCCTCATCACCTCCTCCAACCCCCTCTCTATCCGTTATTCCCAATACAATACACGTTGGCAATAAAAGGTATTAGGACAACGATGATGACCGTGATGGATTTTAGTTTGTTTCGGAGTTAGACATTCAGTGATAATTGAAAATATCAAATGTGTTTGGATTGGTTCACAAAGACACAGATGATAATAATAACAGACATTTATTGAGAGTTTGCTATGTGCCAGACCTGTTCTAAGCACTTAACTGTTCGAAGCAGCAGTTACCTAGTAATTTATCTAATAGTCATGGCAACGTAGGCGATAGGCACTGATACCGTCTGCAATCTCCATGGTGTGCAGGGAGTGGGATAACTTTGTACGGAGCAGAACTGGCAGATCCTTCAACATTTGATTCTACTCATCTTTTTTCTTGGTGTTAATTGGCTGGTTGAGCACATTCACCTGGCACCGTGTTCTGCAGGTGATGCATGTGAGTGGAGGAATAAAAGGGGGCAGAGCAAGGGTGTATTGAACATGCAGGTGCTAGGCATGGGGCTCCATCCTTTACCCATGTTATCGTATGTCACGTTGACAACAATCCTCTGAGATAGGTATGCTTGTTCTGCTGTTAGAGATGAGGTCGCTGAGAACTGGACCTGTTAAGTGAGGGATTTCTTTCCCTCACGCTGTTACATGGCAAAATCAGGATTTGAGCCCAGGTCTGTCCACACAAAAGCTCACACTGGGCTTTCCTGGTGGCACGGTAGTTAGGAATCCACCTGCCAATGCAGGGGATACAGGTTCGAGCCCTGGTCCAGGAGGATCCCACATGCCGCGGAGCAACTGAGCCCATGCACCACAACTAGTGAGCCTGTGCTCTGGAGCCCAAGAGCCACAACTACTGAGCCTGTGTGCTACAACTACTGAGCCTGTGCTCTAGAGCTCATGCTCCGCAACAAGAGAAGCCACCGCAATGAGAAACCTGCGCGCTGCAGCGAAGAGTAGCCCCCACTCTCCTCAACTAGAGAAAGCCCGCACACAGCAACGAAGACCCAATGCAGCCAAAAATAAATTAATTAAATAAGTTAAAAAAAAAAGCTCACCCTTTTGTAGGGATTTAAGTTCTTCCCTTTCTCCTCCCTCTAGTTTTAAGACTACAGTGGTAAACAAAACAGACAAGGTGCCTGTCTTAAAGAGTCTTACATTCTAGGATAAAGAAGGTGTGGTATATATATACCATGGAATATTACTCAGCCATAAAAAAGAATGAAATAATGCCATTTGCAGCAACGTGGTTGGACCTAGAGATGATCATACTAAGTGAAGTAAGTCAGAAAGAGAAAGACAAATACCGTATGATATCACTTACATGTGGAATCTAAAATATGACACAGATGAATTTATCTACGAAACAGAAACAGACTCACAGACATAGAGAACAGACTTGTGGTTGCCAAGGGGGAAGGAGGGTAGGGGAGGGATGGATCAGGAATTCGGCATTAGCAGATACAAACTACTATATATGGAGTGGATAAACAACAAGTCCTACTGTACACCACAGGGAGCTATTAATCAATACATTCAATATCCTGGGATAAACCATAATGGAAAAGAACATGAAAAAGAATGTATATGGGGGCTTCCCCGGTGGCGCAGTGGTTGAGAATCTGCCTGCCAATGCAGGGGACACGGGTTCGAGCCCTGGTCTGGGAAGATCCCACATGCCGCGGAGCAACTGGGCCCGTGAGCCACAATTACTGAGCCTGCGCGTCTGGAGCCTGTGCTCCGCAACAAAACAGGCCGCGATAGTGAGAGGCCCGCGCACCGCGATGAAGAGTGGCCCCCACTTGCCACAACTAGAGAAAGCCCTCGCACAGAAACGAAGACCCAACACAGCCATAAATAAATAAATAAATAATTAAAAAAAAAAAGAATGTATATGTATGTATAACTGAATCACTTTGCTGTGTAGCAGAAATTAAGGCAACACTGTAAATCAGTTATACTTCAATAAAAAAAAAAAAAAAAGACGTTCTGGACAGGGAATCGAGCAAGACACAAACAGATAAATAAGCAGGTCATTACAGATGTGTAAGAGGTTGAGAGGGTAGAGGTGAGAGAGAGCCCCTGATCTAAGAAGCAGGCATTTTGCTAGGGTCCTCAGGGAGGTCGTCTCTGAGGTCCAGAGGATGGAAAGGGGACAGCCATGCAAAGAGCAAGGCAAAGAGAGTACCAGGCAGATGGCACAGCAAGGACAACAGCCCTGAAGCAGAAGAAAGTATGGGATATTTGAGGAAGAGAAGGAAGGGCAGCACGCCTGGTGGAAGGCAGGCAGAGGTCAGACCAAGGAGGGCCCCGTGGAACAGGGTAAGAAGTTGGGAATTCATGCCAACTTCCATAAAACTTAGAATAGAATTAGCCATGTGACCTTGAGAAATCCCTTTATAGGTCTGAGTCTGCAGATTTTTCATATGTTAGGTATGGATAGTAATCCCTGCCCTGCATCCATCTCGGGGATTGTTTGAACATCAAATGACACAAGGAAATTTAGAGACATTCTTCAAAAGCCACAGAGAATGATGGCTAATTTACCTGATGTGTTTATCTGTGTAAAAGAGAGGAGTCTTTGGAAGACTGATTTATATAAAAAAAGGAAGCTGAGCAGTGGAGTTCCTGGATGCTCAGTCTCTCATTGACTTGTAGTAGTCACAGTAGTAGAAGTAATAATAATGATGATGATAAAAAGAAGAAATATTCAATAGGCTCTTACTACGTGCAGGAAACTGAGCCCTGATATTTAAATGCATTGTTATTTAATCCTCACATCACTATATAAGACATAAATACTGTTATTGCCTTCATTTGACAGTTGAGGCACTGAGGCACAGTGAGACTAAGCCTCTGTTTCCATATGTTTGGTTGTGAATAACAGAAAACTCAACAAGTGGCCTGAAGAAGTAAGATGTTTATTTTTATTATATTATTATATTAAAAGAAGAGTGAAAGTAAACTAGTGCTGGGAAATCTGGTCAAGAAAGTCATCAAGAATCCAAGACCCCTTGCCTTTCTGATCCATCATCCTTACCGTGCAGGTTTTGTTCCTCATGAGAGCAAAGTAGCTGCTGTAGCTCCAGTTTTCTTGTCTCGTTGTCAAGTCAGGAGGAAGGAGAAGGGCCAAAGGAGAAGAGCAATTGTGGGAAGGGTCAAAGCCTTCCACTTGTGAGGCTTTGCCCTTTGGGAGAAGGGATACATTTATCTACATCTCATTTTGCCTCCAACTGGGCTACATGACCAACCCTAGCTAAAAGGGAAGCAGGATTCTGGAATTCCACTTCATAGTTGAGCAGGCCAAGGTGACAGAGAAGGGTGTTAGAAAGTGTGTTAGTGAGCCACGCCCCAGTCACACTGCTAGTAAATGGTGATATGTATTTCAGCCGAGTCATTTAGACTCCAAGAGTCGTACCCTTGACCACGGTGCCGTGGTGTCCCCCTTTTGGAGAGAGGCTTGGGAATCTTGGACCAGTTATTTAGCCTTTCTATGCCAATATTTTTATTTGTAAAAGGGGAGTAATAAGAGTATTTAAACAATTGGGTTATTGGGAGAATAAAACAAAACATAAAACAATTACCACAGTGGCTGGCATATAATAAGCGCACACCAAGTAAAGGCGTACCTCACTTTATTGCACTTTGCAGATGTCGTGTTTTTTTTACAAATTGAAGGTTTGTGGCAACCCTCCTTGAGCAAGTCTGTTGGCACATTTTTCCAACAGCATTTGCTCACTTGATGTCTCCGTGTCACATTTTGGTAATTCTTGCAGTTATTTCAAACTTTTTCATTGTTATTGTATTTATTATGGTGATTTGTGATCAGTGATCTTTGATGTTACTACTTTGACTTGCTAGAGGCTCATATGATGGTTAGCATTTTTTAGCAATAAAGTGTTTTTTAATTAAGGTATGTACATTGTTTTTTAGACATAATGCTATTGCACACTTAATAGATTGCAGTATAGTGTAAAACATAACTTTTTAATTAAAGTATAATTGATTTATAATATATTAGTTCAGGTGTACAACATAGTGATTCAATACTTTTATAGATTATACTCCATTTAAAGTTATTATAAAACATTGGCTATATTCCCTGTGCTGTACAATATATCCTTGTATCTTATTTATTTTATATGTAGTAGTTTGTACCTCTTAATCCCCTACCCCTATCTTGCCCCTCCTCCTTTCCATTTCCCCACTGGTAACCACTAGTTTGTTCTTTAGATCTGTGAGTCTGTTTCTGTTTTGTTACATTCATTAATTTGTCTTATTTTTTAGGTTCCACATATAAGTGATAATATACAGTATTGGTCTTTCTCTGTCTGACTTATTTCACTAAGCATAATACCCTCCATGTCCATCCATGTTGTTGCAAATGGCAAAATTTCATTCTTTTTATGGCTGAGTAATATTCCATTGTATGTCTGTACACCATATCTTCTTTATCTGTTCAGCTATTGATGGACACTTAGGTTGCTTCCATATCTTATCTGTTGTAAATAATGCTGCTATGAACATTGTGGTATATATATATCTTTTCGAATTAGTGTTTTTGTTTTCTTCAGCTGTATACCCAAGGAGTGGAATTGCTAGATCATATGGTAGTCTGTTTTTAGTTTTTTGAGGAAAGTGCATACTGTTTTCCATAATGGCTGCACCAGTTTACATTTCTATCAACAGTATACAAGTGTTCCCTTTTGTCCACATCCTCCCCTACATTTGTTATTTGTGTGTGTGTGATTTTCTTTTGCCAGATCTTAGTTCCCTGATCAGGGATTGAACCCACGCCCCCTGCAGTGGAAGCGTGGAGTCTTAACCATTGGACTGCTAGGGAAGTCCCTGTTATTTGTGGTCTCTTTGATGATAGCCATTCAGACAGGTGTGAGGTGATATCTCATTGTGGTTTTGATTTAAATATCCCTGGTGATTAGTGATGTCGAGCATCTTATGTGCCTTATGTGTTGGCCATCTGTATGTCTTCTTTCAAAAAATGTCTGTTCAGGTCTTCTGCCCATTTTTTAATCGGGTCGTTTGTTTTTTGATATTGAGTTGTATGAGCTGTTTATATTTTGGATATTAATCCCTTATCAGACACATCATTTGCAGATATTTTCTCCCATTCAGTAGGTTGTCTTTTTGTTTTTTTGTCTGTGGCTTCCTTTGCTGTGCAAAAGCTTTTAAGTTTTATTAGGTCCCATTTGTTTACTTTTGCTTTTGCTTCCTTTGCCTGAGGAGACAGATCCTTAAACACAACTTTTATATGCACTGAGAAACCAAGAAATTCGTGTGACTCTCTTTATTGTGATATTTGCTTTATTGTGGTGGTCTAGAACCAAATCCATATCTCTGAGGTAGGTCTGTGTATGTTAGCCATTTTTACCGTTACATTGTAAACCGCTTCTGTGCCAGCATTTATGGATACGGAGAGTCAAACAAAATATACAACAAGGTTAAGTTAGTGATGGCGTGCGGGGCAGCATTAGCAGGGATGAGGGAGGGATTGAGGTTCCTTGAAGGTGAATGGGAATAGATAGGCAAGGGTGAGGGAGTCAGGGATGAAAGGATGGGTGTTTATAGAGACGATGCTCTTTAGGTGGCAAAAAAAGATGAGGCTAGGCTCACCAGGAAGAAAAGAGGGAAGATTATTCCTGACAGAGGAAACAGCATATGCTGAGCAGGTGCAAAGCCGCAGAAGGGTCAGACTGCACAGCCTGTTGGGGGAAGAGCAAGTCTTTCCTACAGGCTAAAAAGTAGCGTAGGGGCGAGCAGGATTCCTGAGCGCCTCCTTGATGCCAGGCGCTGCCCCGAGCCCTAGGGACACAACGAGCAGTGAGGGGCAGTCCCCACTCTCAAGAAGCACATCCCACTGGCACTCTGTCTTCTCATTTGCTAAAAGGGGAAGAAAAAGAGAAGGAACCTACATTTGGTTAACTGTCTGCTCTGTGCCGGATTCAAGGCTAACTGTTTTGTGGACACTGTCTCACTGAACTTCAGGTTGTTATTATTCTCTCCCTTTTACAGGTGAGGAAACTGAGACTTGGTAAGATTAACCGAGTTGTCCAGACTCCCCAGCTAGTCAGGGGTACAGCAAGGACTCCGATTCAAGTTTCTCTGACTCCAGAACCTGTGCACTATGCTCTCTGCTCTGCTTCCAGAAACCTGGGTAGTGACCCGCACCGCCCCCCTCCCCCCCCACCGACCCGTGCTAAAATGCAACAATATCCAAGGGCACTTCAGAGCCAAATGCAGTATAAACACCAAGTGCTGGGATTTTTCAATTTAAATTTATTTTATTTAAGAAGAAGGAAAGCCCTTTACTCCTACAGTAAATTTGCACCAGCTTGTCAGCTATTCCTCAGCCAGGCTGGTTAGCCAGAGTGGGGCTGTCCAGGTTGCTTACGTAAAGACGGATGACTTGATTGTAGTTCAGTGCCTGAGCTGTCACCCAGCCGCCTGCCTAAATATGATCCTTATTGCCCTGCCCCTCTATAAACACCACCGCGATGAAAGCATAAAACATTAAAAACATCCCCTGGGTGACTGCTATTGCCTTTTGAATTAACACCAGAAATGCTTATTTGAGATATGTGGTTTAACTCAAGCGATATTTCTCGACGGGTTAATGAAGATCATATGTTATACGTTAACCTAATGTAACACTATCAATTATTTAGTTATTTTTATTGATTGACCTCTTCCAGATTATTTAATAGCAGATTTTTCACTCTTCGGAAGATTTAATGCCTAGCACTCAGGCACCTGCTTTCTCCATTATGAGTGTCCTCTGAATATAGAGGTGTGTGTGTGTATATATACATTTTTTCTTTTTGGAAGAGACAAATTGCAGACCATCCTGGAATTAATGAATGTGATGCGTAAATAAGCTTGCTGAATCTAAATGTAACAAAGAATCTAACTGCAGATGACACTGGAGAAAGGTTTCAAAGAGGCAGATCATCAAACCCCGGCAATTAGAATTGCTATTTAAATATGCAAAAAGCAGAAAGGCAACCCTGGAAAGGGAGAGTGGGTGGCAAAACTCGTGTCAGTATCAACTGGGAGAAGTAGCCCATTAAAGCATCTCTATCACTGACTTTGTAACCGAGAACTAGAAGGCGATAGGAAATCATGTCCATGTCGCTTGTGTTGTGGGATGTGTGAGTGTTCCCATGGCTGCTCATGGGCTGTGCAGGGAGGAAGGAGGAGGAGGCTGGAAGCAGGCTGCCTGGCATCCACTTCTCTCGTGACACTGATTAGATTTTTAAAAATTTATTTTATGGAAATATAGTTGATTTGCCATGTTGTGTTAATTTCTGCTGTACAGCAAAGTGATTCAGTTACACATATACATACACATATGTACATATATATACATATATATATTCTTTTAAAAATACATATTCTTTTCTGTTATTTTTTTTTTTAATTACTTAATTTATTTTATTTATTTTTGGCTACATTGGGTCTTTGTTGCTGCGTGTGGGCTTTCTCTAGTTGCAGTGAGCAGGGGCTACTCTTCTTGCAGTGCCTGGGCTTCTCACTGTGGTGGCTTCTCTTGTTGCAGAGCACAGGCTCTAGGTGCATGGGCTTCAGTAGTCGTGGCGCATGGCTTAGCTGCTCCACGGCATGTGGGATCTTCCCGGACCAGGGCTCAAACCCATGTCTCCTGCATTGGCAGGCGGATTCTTAACCACTGCACCACCAGGGAAGCCCTCCATTATGTTTTATCACAGGATATTGAATATAGCTTTCTGTGCTCTACAGTAGGACCTTGTTGTTTATCCATCCTGTATATAATAGTTTGCATCTGCTAATCTCAAACTCTTAATTCATCCCTCCCGTACCCCCACCCGCCTTGGTAACTACATCTGTTCTCTATGTCTGTGAGTCTGTTTCTGTTTCGTAGATAAGTTCATTTGTGTCATATTTTAGATTCCATGTATAAGTGATATCGTATGGTATTTGTCTTTCTCTGACTTACTTCACTTAGTGTGACAATCTCTCGGTCCATCCATGTTGCTGCAAATGGCATTATTTCATTCTTTTTAATGGCTGAGTAATATTCCATTGTATATATATGCCACATCTTCTTTATCCATTCATCTGTTGATGGACACTTAGGTTGTTTCCATGTCCTGGCTATTGGAATAGGGCTGCTGTGAACACACTGATTAGTTTGGTGACCGTGGGATGCATTGGTCCACTAGCCAAATCTCTTGACCAGAGCCTAGATCTCCTTACACTGGACTCCAGCTGCTTTGTGGGATGTTGTTCTAGGCTGTGGGAGGGTTTTGATACCAGTACGGCATATGAATGATAGATTTATAGAAAGGTGGGGTACTGGGATGACAGAAATTTTCTCATGCAGGCAGATCTGGTTGAAATTTGTTTCTTGAGATGTTGTCAACATGAACATATTTTCCTAAAGCCCTCGTTCCATGTCAGCCTATTAGCCCTCTCCATATATGAATACTCATACTGATAATTTTATTCTTAATAGCCAGAATTTATCCAGTGATTTATAATTGTCAAAGGAATATTTAGATATATTATTTCATCTCATACCCCGTATGGGCAGACGTTATTTTGAGCAGGTGTCCAACCTCCAAGTACTTTCCCCAATAATTTTAAGTCAGTGAGGGAAACGAGAATCCTACCTTGGCCTTCAGATGTGGAACCCAGTGGGCTGGAGAGAGAACTGGGGGTCGGAAGACCTAGCATTGAATCCTGGCACTTCTGGTTATTAGTTTTGTGACCTTAGTCAAAGTTATAAAAGTCTTGTGGTCTGTATTTTTTTAAAAAATCTTTGAAGTAAACCTGACCAAGAAACTGACACGTCCACGTAGTTCAATAAGGTGTATGAAAGTACTCACTACTGGGAAAGATAGTGCAAATGTGTAGGGTTCTTCTAACCTAGGGATGCCGTGTACCTGGCATCTAGGAGACCACCGCTCACCTCCCTAGTGGGTATTTCTAATCCTTTGTGGCACTCTTTTCCATGAGTCCATGTACGGCCTTAAAATTCTTTTCAGTACAACACTCCAGGCTGCCACTCACCAGTTGATCAAACCTGGCAAGTGAGACGAAAACTCACCTGCCATTCTAGCCCTGGCCCAGATGTTAGACCCAAGACCTGCCCCTAGCCTCCCTCCTTCTCCTCAGAGATGGTAACGTCTCTTGCCTCTAATTCAAGAGATCTGGCCCCTCAAACTCACAAACCCATCCATCTCAGTAGCTAGGTAGGTGTGCTCTGTGCTCCTAGCTAGGTGGCAGCTGTGAGAAATGTTACCCTGCAGGACGCACCAGCGTCATGGTTAGCAAACTACCTGGTACAAGGCCAAGAGATATGCATGTTTAGACCCAAGAGACTCAATAATTCATACTCTGCCGTGATTAGATTCCTTCCCCCAAATGTGACCTGTGAGGCACTTAGAGACACCAATTTTAAAAATTGGGGTTTTCTTTTTTTTAATATCCTAGAGGTATTCAAGACCTGAATTTCAGATCAGTCAAAGTCCCACGTTCATTGTTTAAAACCTTTTAATCTCTTTGGCTTTGGGGAAGAATAGCTTTGGCAAAGTCAGTGATTCAGCCACTCACATCTCAAGGGGCCACTGTGGAGCCACGCGGCCCATGGGACGATGGAAGTCCTTTTCTTCCTGTTCTGGTTCAGTTCCCTGGCAAGCTCAAAATGATTTGTCTTAGCATTTACATTTCCCCTCTCCTGCCAAGGCACAGGAGGTGTGTTCTGCCACAGGCTATCATTTTGGTGATCTCTTAACCTTCTTTTTTTCTCTGACATCTTGCATGGCAGAGTGAACCATTTGGGGCATTTGATTGCCAGATTTAGCAGCAGGTCTCAAGAGGCCCCATCTGCAGCCCTGGAAGACTAGAAGATGGTTCCCCTGTGGGTCATGTAGAGATGCATTCACACACTCAGGAAAATTACAGCCTCCTCTGCGCAAGGAACCTGGTGCTGCAGAATGGTGACGTGTGGATTAACCCCAAAGAAGACTGATGTTTCGTTCTCTCTCTTCTCTGACAGCTCATACTGTAAATTATCCAAGCAGGTCTCCAAGTGTGATCCTGGGCATGTAGCCCCACCTAATGTTCTTATAAAGAGGGCTCTGTGTGGAAAAGGGTTGGGGAACGCTGCCAGTTATGGACTGAATAATTGTGTTTCACAGTAGTTATATGTTGAACCCCTAACCCCCAAATGTGATGATATTAGTGGGTGGAGCTTTGGGGAGGCAGTTAGGTTAGATGAGGTCATGAGGGTGGTGCCCCCATGTTAGGGTTAGTGCTTGTAAGAAGAGACGCCAGAGAGCTTGCTCTCTCTCCCCACTACGTGAAGACACAGCAAGAAAGCACTATCTGCAAACTAGGAAGAGTGCTCTCTCACCAGAAACTAAATCTGCTGGCACCTTGATCTTGACCTTCCCAGCCCACAGAACGGTGAGAAATAAATGTATTACTTAAGTCTCCCCAGTCTGTGGTCTTCTGTTATGGCAGCCCCAGCTGACTAAGAAGCTGCCTGCTCTGTCATCTTCTTGGTGAGTGTCAAGCAGAGCATCATGCATCAGTGCCAGGGAGGACCGCAACTCCGTGGAGGGGAGCAAAGATCATCACAATGCCAGCCACCAGGGATAGAAGTCCAAGCGCTTCTGTACACTGCATCTTGGTATCAGAGTTGCCAAAGAAACAATGCAGTCAGGCACTGGATGGAACAACACGACTTATATGGAGAAGAGACAGAGCAAGATCAGCCCCAGTAGTGGACATTGGTCCCCCAAGGCTGGTAGCCAGAGCAAGGCAGTTGGCCTACACACCTCCACCATGGTGTCCGAAATACTGAAATCTGGTGGTGCACCTGAGGGCCACTGATGCACACCCTTAAACAGAACAGAGGAGAACACACTGAGTCTGAAACAGGGAAAGCTATTTCCATACAAGGCGATAAGCCTGGCATGACTGTTAGCTCTTGGTAAGAGAGGATTCTAGGCCCAGGGCCCATTCTTACGTGGCCGAGCAGAGGTTGAAGGACTCCATGCAAGAGACTGCCTTTCCCAGCAGAGAGTCACAGTGTGCATGGTAACACGAAAGGCTCTGAGAAGTCCTGCAGTGGAGAGGGGGATGCTTCCCACATGCACCTGTTCATAGAACACATTTTCAAAACACTTGTGTTTTCTAGCTTTCACCAGAGGTCACTTTTGGAAAAGATGGATTAGGTCATAACTTGCCCTCCTTTGCTTCCAGCTACCTTTAGAGTTTATGTCTGGATCAGGCAGAACATGAGCATTGCCTTTTTGTTTGATCATGAGAATAGATGTCCCAAAGTTCATGTCTATGTATGATTTGGCCAGTTTGGGAGCTGAGAAGAATAAGGGGGACTGGGTATGACATGACATTTTGAATATAAAGTGAAATTATGGAAAGTACTAGAATGGTCGATCAATTTACTGTGCAGTGTTAATTATCTTCAAGCATTTCACTGCTGGACTGTGAGCTCCTTGAGGTCAGGGAGTGTCTCCTCTTCATTAAGCCCATGCCTAGCAAACATGCAGAGCCCAAAGAAATCTCTAGTAAATGCTTGTTGAATAAATGAAATCATTTGTTGGGGATAATAGATTCATAAACCTTTAATGCTGGAAAGAAAGCAAGCAATTATTTAGTCCAAATTTGTTCTAGAAACAAGGAAACCAAGAGTCAGAGGGAAAATGTGTTTGGTTGATTATCAGTAGTGGGCTGGTAAAATGGCCCTGATGTTGTGGATTTGAAAAAGAATGATGAGGTCCAGTTCTTGATTTCTTGAAATAATGAATTTCATGTTTTCTAGAGGTGGATTCTAGAGAAGGAGTATGTTCTCTGGGTTAGGGTGTTGTGGGGATGGAAAGGAGAGGGAGGCCAGAGATATTTCAACCTTTGAGTTTGCCCTTTATCCCATTTTACCTTTAGTCATTCACTTCAATAGCTGTTGTCACCTACTTATAGTGATTGGCTTGTGTCTTAGTTTGGGCTGCTGTAATAAAGTACCATAGACTAGGTGGCTTATAAACAATAGAAATTTATATCTCACAGTTCTAGAGGCTGGAAGTCTAAATCAGGGCGCCAGCATGGCCAGGTCCTGGTGAAGGCCCTCCTCAGGATTGTAGACTGCTGACTTCTCTGTGTTCTCATATGGCAGAATGGGTGATGGCGTTCTCTGGGGCCTCTTTATAAGGGCACTAATCCCAATTGTGAGGGCTCCACCCTCATGACCTAATCATCTCCCAAAGGTCCCACCTCCTGATACCATCACATTGGGGGGTTAGGATTTCAACGTGTGAATTTTAGGGGGACACAAACAGCAGCTTGGCTCCAGAGCTTGAAGGGGAAGAGAGACAAATAAGATATGGTCTCTATCCTTCTGAAGCTCACAGGCTAGTAAATTATGTAAACATCTGGTTATAATAATTGCACCTCCTCAGGACCAGGTATCATGTTAGGCACTATATATATAGTGTTTCATTTAGTCTTCACACCAAATCTACATGCAGGTGAGGTTTAATCACCTTCTTGAAGGTGGGGAGAACAAGGTTCAGAAAGGTTAAGTGATTTGCTGAAAGCAGCAGGGCTGGGTTCTGACCCTTGCCCTGCTTCCCCTTCGGGTCCGTTGTGTAATGCACACTTACAGAACAGACTGACCCCCTTTAACTGCAGCAACAACATGGGGGTCTGAGAGCCTGGAGGAGGGGCAGGTGATTTGTTCTGGGGATTCAGCAAGGTGTACATTGAGTGCCAACGGAGGCTGAGCTGTCCTGTCTCCTGCCTCTTGTCTGCCTGCCTTCTGCCCGAGGCTGGCCTGAAAGGAACTTGGAATGGAATCCCAAGGAAGTCTAGTGGCTTCGCTGGCAAGGAGAAGTAAAAGGTGAGGAAGGAGATGACAGAGTGCGGGCTCCAGGATCTATGTGATGTGCCAGCAAGGCTTATGTGGGGACAGGGCAAACATTCCTTGAGCACCGCTCTGGCCAGGGCACCAAAGATACAAAGAGGAGAGAGCCTCAGCCCCGGCTCTCGAGTGGTTCTGAAGGAGTCGGTTGAAACCCAAACAGAGCTACACACAGAGTGACTGAAGCATGGAGGAGGGGAGCCTCTTTGTGCCGTGCAGGCGTGGAGGGTGTTGGGAGATGGGAGACAACCCCGACAGTTGTTCACGGGTTGCAGAGCGGGGAGCAGTGCCTTAAAGAATAATTGGGAGGTTACTGGGAGCAGAGAGGAGATGGCTAAACCAGGGCAGGGCTTGGGCAAAGGCTTAGAAGCCGAGAAGGAAGATGGATGTTGAGGGCGTGGGAGCAGCGGTGGCTAACTAGTGATGCAGCTTGAAGATACAGGCGGGAGGAAAGGCAGGTGGGGGCCGCCCTGGAGGACCTTTAGAGCCCTGACACACGGAGGCATTTAGACCATGAGCAATTCCCATCCTAGAGTCTCGTCTCCAATACACACTGCTAATTGAATGTTTTGTTATAGACTTGAAGACCCACATTAATGCTGTCTACTTTTAATTCCATACAGTGGGGGGAAAATCTCTTGGTTTTATTGACTACTTCTTTATCTGACTTCACCTAATTGGAAAATAAACAGATAAAATGATACCTTTACTACTAATGAATAATTCATGTTCTCTTTTGTCATAAAGGAGAGCCTAGCCGATCTGTCTTTAAATTAGGATATCTGGTAGATGAGAGAAAAATGTGAGCGATTAACTCCAAATTGAGTTCGTGTGAATATCTGAGAGTCGGAGCCCTCCTCTGTAATGAAGTTTAGATTGGTTCACGTAACGGTTCACCTGGCTCTGGTGGAGCCCAAGTTCAGAACATATGAGCGCGATTGACCTGTTAATTTGAAATGTTTTAATCTGCATAAAAATGGATTGTATTAATTGTTTCCCATTAACCAGGGTTGACGATAACGTCCGCTTGAATTAGGCTGAGTCTCTCTCTGTCTCATCCCTTTGCGGTTTCGTTTTCCCCAAACACGGGTAATTTTTCTCCCCTCCATGCCAATCATCTGAATGGGTTGGGCTGTGTTGCTCTCAGATCAGAGAGAAACCCACCAACCGTCTGCAAATACAAATACACATCATCCTCACACCGACTCCACCTCCTGATGCCCCTCTCCGAAGCGTTCCTCTTTTCTAATTAGCCTTGGTAACATTTCTCCACCCCAATCTCACTGGTTTACATCATTTTCCTAATCTTGGTAAATACCTTTAACTCTTTACACCAGTCTGTGCTTCAGGAAAAAAGATTGGAACTGAAAAATCTGATTTAAAAAAACGTAATTCTTAATTATTTTACAGACATACTCAGATCCCTAGGGGCTGGATAGATACTCTGCTAGATACTGAGGGTGTGCAATGTAGTTGAACCTGGTTCTGCCCTTGAGGAGGTCATGGTCTGGTTCTGGTGAAACGGCTTCAATGTATGAAGAGTTAAGCAGTGGTTCAAATCAACGCTAAGTAAAATCCCAGGCCACATCTGCGGTTAAATGAGTGATGGAATCCATGAGAACTAAGAAATACTGAAGTTTTCTGAATATGCTCTGTGTTTTGTTTTTGTTTTTGTTCCTTTCCTCCCATGATTTGAAGTCTATGCCTGCTCCTTTGCTGGGTCTGGAATACTTTTCTGTGTATAGCTCAGTGAAATCATACCCTTTTCTGGGAAGCCTCCCTCGGCCACCGCCCCCCGCTCGTCTCATTAGGTGCCCTCTTCTGGGCTCTCACAGCTCCTGTCATAAACAAACCATCGTTGTATTTATCTTACCATTTGTCTCTTTCAATCAGCTGAAATGAAGGGTTCAACTTGCAATAAATAGAGAGGCGAGACTGAAGAGGGAATTTAGGAGAATTAGATGGTGTATCCCAGGCCCCTGCTCCTCAATGTGTGGTCCGTGGACCAGCAGCATTAGCATCTCCTGGCAGTGAATTAAAAACGCAAAATCTCACTCTCCACCTCAGACCTACAGACTCAGCGTCTGAATTTTTTGGTATTATTGAGTTATAGTTAATATACAATGTTGTATTAGTTTCAAGTGTACAGCAAAATGATTCCATTATACATATATATATACACACATATATATTCTTTTTCAGATTCTTTTCCATTATAGTTTATTACAGGGTGTTGAGTATAGTTCCCTGTGCTATATGGTAGGTCCTTGTTGTCTACCTATTTTATATATGTTAATCCCAAACTCCTAATTTACCCCCTGCCGCCCCCCCCCCCCCCGCCACCACTATCCTCTTTGGTAATCATTAAGTTTGTTTTCTATTTCTCTGAGTCTGTTTCTGTTTTGTAAATAAGTTCATTTGTATCATTTTTTTTTGATTCCACATATAAGTGATCATATGATAATTGTCCTTCTCTGTGTGACTTATCACTTAGTATGATAATGTCTAGGTCCATCCATCTTGCTGCAAATGGCATTATTTCATTCTTTTTTATGGCTGAGTAATATTCCATTGTGTATATATACCACATCTTTTTTATTCATCATCTGTCGATGGACATTCAGGTTTCAGCATCTGAATTTTAACAGATCCCAGTGATTCATATGTACATTAAAGCTTGAGAAGAACTCGGGCTGGTCTAGGCTGTTGCTTCTCAAACTTGGCTGTGCATTGGAATCACCTGAGGGTCTTTGTAAAGTACTGATGCTTGGGTCCCACGGGCAGAGCTTCTGATATACTTGGTTGGGGTATGGCCAGTTAAAAGGTCTGTAGGTGGTGCTAATATGCGACCACATATGTGAGCCACCTCTGGGCTCATGTTTCCCAACTGCTATCTCCTATCATAGCACTTACTGCGCTGTGTAGTCATTTTCATTTATGGGTCTGTCTTCCCTGCCTCTCAAGGGAGGGGACTCTCTTACACATCCTGAGACTCTAACATAGTATTTCTCACTGAATAATTGTTCCTTAAAGTGGATGGAAATGAACCAGAGTGGAGGCCTTGAGTACCGAATTTGAGGACAACATTGGAGCAAACTTATTTCAAAAAGTACTATCAATAGCTTGGATGAAGAATTGAGGCATGGTTATTAGTATAGATGGCACAAAAATGATTCAGAGTGTTCTCAGTTGGCCAAAGTCAAAGTCTACAGAATATAGCAAGTTGTGGTGCCCAGATTTCATGGGAAGAGGATTTGGCGGGGAAGACCCAGCATGTTCTCTTTTAATAGGAGGGGAGTAGACTTCCAGGTTTAGTTCACCTCAAGCCCTGGATGATGCAACAGTGATTATTTATCTGGCTACTAAGAAAATCACAATACAGTTTTCAAATGCATTCATGGAAGTACAGTATTCACTCATACGAGGTACTGAATGGCTGTATCTTCTCTGGACACCATGCTTTGAGGAACTAGTGAGCATAGTGGATAATGTAGAAATCATGTCATGGAAGGAGGGTGTGTGTGGGAATGAATGCGTGCAGAAGAGAGGGTGTGGTGAGGACCCGATTGCTTATTTCAGAAGGACTGACTGTTGTGAGAGAACAGAATTGTGCTGTGCTGCTCCACGGGGCGGAGCTAGGGCCAATGGAATTCACAGAGGCAGATTTTGGCTCCACGTAGGAAAGACTCGCTGCCAATGAGAGCCATCCAATAATAGAACCGGCTGCCTGGGGAGATGGTGCGATGAGCGAGCTCTCTATCTTTGGAAATGTTCTAGCGGAGCCTGGATGGCCATCTGTTGTGGGTATTGTGGAAAGATGCATGCATGCGGTAGATGAAAAAAATTTTGTGGTTGATGACAGTAGTAGTAAATGTGACTACTGTGTACTGAGTGCCCATGACATGTGCCAGGTACTGTGCTAGGCAAGTTTGTATCCATTATCTTCTTTAATCCTTCTGCAGCCCTATTAAAAGGGACAGTTATTACTTCCATTTTACAGAAGAAGTGGGCTCAGAGCTAGGATTTGAACCCTGGGCTTTCTGACCTCCAAACCATAATCTTTTTTTAAAATTTTATTTATTTATTTATTTTTGGCTGTGTTGGGTCTTCGTTTCTGTGCGAGGGCTTTCTCTAGTTGTGGCGAGTGGGGACCACTCTTCGTCGCGGTGCGCGGGCCTCTCACTGTCGCGGCCTCTCTTGTTGCGGAGCACAGGCTCCAGACGCGCAGGCTCAGTAGTTGTGGCTCATGGGCCTAGTTGCTCCGCGGCATGTGGGATCTTCCCAGACCAGGGCTCGAACCCGTGTCCCCTGCATTGGCAGGCAGACTCTCAACCACTGCGCCACCAGGGAAGCCCCAAACCATAATCTTTTAGCTCTACAAGATGCCTTGTGTGGTCCCTTTCCTCTCTAAGATTCTGTGATTTCAGATGCAGTTAGACACTGGATTTGAAGTGACCTTTAGGCATCTGTGTGGAAAAGGTCATATGGAGAGCTGGCCATGAAGGCTTGGGAATTGAGAGAGTGGCCAGGATGGCAGAAGTGGACCTGAGCGTGCCTCTACCAGCAGGTGAGGGTTGATGCCATTGCATTGAGAAGATTCCCAAGGTGGTGACTGCGGAGACCAGAGAGGTCAGGGCAGGCTGACTCCACTTTGCTGGAAATCAAAGCCGTGAGGAGAAGCCGTGAGTCCTAAGTAGGAAGGAATGGACTGTTAACTTCATGTTGGAAACCTGATTTTTAACCTCAGTAAAATGCGAATGCAGCTATAAATGTTCAGATTCTAGACTGAGACTATGCAAGTCAAGGGCTGAAATTGGAGTCAGTATAACATACTGACTCAAGGTAAACCTTCCACCTGGCTTGATATCTGAACTCGGCTACTCTCAGCTATGTGTCCTTCCACACGTTACCTTTCTGGACCTCGATTTCATCATCTGTAAAATGGGGATGATAACACTCCCTACCCCATAGGTTTATCACGAAGCTTAAGTAGAATAATGCACGTAAAGTGCTTGAACAGTGCCTGACACATGGAAAGCACTTAGTGTCTATATTCAGATTAGTTATTAAATCTAAGTAAACCCTGAAGGTACCACAAACGGAATAGTTTACTTAAGATACCCTGTCTCCTTTATTCAGATCGAGGCACACTATAAAAATTCAACTTACATTTAAAAAAATTTGGATGCAGAGCTGATACCCTTAGTTAATCAAACATTTTAGGTTAATATTTCCATCCATTTTGTTGCAGTTTCTAAACTGTATTAATCTACTTCCTCATTATAGTACATAGTCTACTATACAGAATTGAGGCAGCACAAAGTAGATGCTAAAAGAAGGACTGTGCAGTCAGACCGCCTGGGTTTAGATTTTAACTTTACTATTTACTAGTCCTGTGACCTGGGGCAGTTTACTTTGTCTAAGCCTTGGTTCCTTTGAATAAAGTGGAGCTAATAGTAATACCTACCTCATAGGGCTTAGAGATCAAATGGGATTACATATATAGAGCGCTTAGGAAGATGCCTAGTGATCTTCAACATAGTAGGCATTCAACAAATGATGAAGATGATGATGATACACAGTATCTTTTTGTGTGTGTGTGTGTGTGTTAGTTTCTGCTTTATAACAAAGTGAATCAGCTACACATATACACACGTTCCCATATCTCCTCCCTCCCACATCTCCCTCCCTCCCACCCTCCCCATCCCACCCCCCCAGGCGGTCACAAAGCACCGAGCTGATCTCCCTGTGCTCTGCGGCTGCTTCCCACTAGCTATCTATTTTACATTTGGTAGTGTATATAGGTCCATGACACTCTCTCACCCTGTCACATCTCACCCCTCCCCCTCCCCATATCCTCAAGTCCATTCTTTAGTATGTCTGTGTCTTTATTCCCATCTTGCCACTAGGTTCTTCATGACATTTTTTTTCCCCTTAGATTCCATATATATGTGTTAGCATACTGTATTTGTTTTTCTCTTTCTGACTTACTTCACTCTGTATGACAGACTCTAACTCCATCCACCTCATTACAAATACCTCCATTTCATTTCTTTTTATGGCTGAGTAATATTCCATTGTATATATGTGCCACATCTTCTTTATCCATTCATCTGTCGATGGACACTTAGGTTGCTTCCATGTCCTGGCTATTGTAAATAGAGCTGCAATGAACATTTTGGTACATGACTCTTTTTGAATTATGGTTTTCTCAGGGTATATGCCCAGTAGTGGGATTGCTGGGTCGTATGGTAGTTCTATTTGTAGTTTTTTAAGGAACCTCCATACTGTTCTCCATAGTGGCTGTATCAATTTACATTCCCACCAACAGTGCAAGAGGGTTCCCTTTTCTCCACACCCTCTCCAGCATTTATTGTTTGTAGATTTTTTGATGATGGCCATTCTGACTGGTGTGAGATGATACCTCACTGTAATTTTGATTTGCATTTCTCTAATGATTAATGATGTTGAGCATTCTTTCATGTGTCTGTTGGCCATCTGTATATCTTTTTTGGAGAAATGTCTATTTAGGTCTTCTGCCCATTTTTGGATTGGGTTGTTTGTTTTTTTGTTATTGAGCTGCATGAGCTGCTTGTAAATCTTGAAGATTAATCCTTTGTCAGTTGCTTCATTTGCAAATATTTTCTCCCATTCTGATGGTTGTCTTTTGGTCTTGTTTATGGTTTCCTTTGCTGTGCAAAAGCTTTTAAGTTTCATTAGGTCCCATTTGTTTATTTGTGTTTTTATTTCCATTTCTCTAGGAGCTGGGTCAAAAAGGATCTTGCTGTGATTTATGTCATAGAGTGTTCTGCCTATGTTTTCCTCTAAGAGTTTGATAGTGTCTGGCTTTACACTTAGGTCTTTAATCCGTTTTGAGTTTATTTTTGTGTATGGTGTCAGGGAGTGTTCTAATTTCATACTTTTACATGTACCTGTCCAATTTTCCCAGCACCACTTATTGAAGAGGCTGTCTTTTCTCCACTGTATATGCTTGCCTCCTTTATCAAAGATAAGGTGACCATATGTGTGTGGGTTTATCTCTGGGCTTTCTATCCTGTTCCATTGATCTATATTTCTGTTTTTGTGCCAGTACCAAACTGTCTTGATTACTGTAGCTTTGTAATATAGTCTGAAGTCAGGGAGCCTGATTCCTCCAGCTCCATTTTTCGTTCTCAAGATTGCTTTGGCTATTCGGGGTCTTTTGTGTCTCCATACAAATTGTGAAATTTTTTGTTCTAGTTCTGTGAAAAATGCCTGTGGTAGTTTGATAGGGATTGCATTGAATCTGTAGATTGCTTTGGGTAGTAGAGTCATTTTCACAATGTTGATTCTTCCAATCCAAGAACATGGTATATCTCTCCATCTATTTGTATCTTCTTTAATTTCTTTCATCAGTGTCCTATAATTTTCTGCATACAGGTCTTTTGTCTCCTTAGGTAGGTTTATTCCTAGATATTTTATTCTTTTTGTTGCAGTGGTAAACGGGAGTGTTTTCTTAATTTCACTTTCAGATTTTTCATCATTAGTATATAGGAATGCAAGAGATTTCTGTGCATTAATTTTGTATCCTGCTACTTTACCAAATTCATTGATTAGCTCTAGTAGTTTTCTGGTGGCAGTTTTAGGATTCTCTATGTATAGTATCATGTCATCTGCAAACAGTGACAGCTTTACTTCTTCTTTTCCGATTTGGATTCCTTTTATTTCTTTTTCTTCTCTGATTGCTGTGGTTAACAATTCCAACACTATGTTGAATAATAGTGGTGAGAGTGGCAACCTTGTCTTGTTCCTGATCTTAGTGGAAATGGTTTCAGTTTTTCACCATTGAGGACAATGTTGGCTGTGGGTTTGTCATATGTAGCCTTTATTATGTTGAGGAAAGTTCCCTCTATGCCTACTTTCTGCAGGGCTTTTATCATAAATGGGTGTTGAATTTTGTCGAAAGCTTTCTCTGCATCTATTGAGATGATCATATGGTTTTTCTCCTTCAATTTGTTAATATGATGTATCTCGTTGATTGATTTGCGTATATTGAAGAATCCTTGCATTCCTGGAATAAACCCCACTTGATCATGGTGTATAATCCTTTTAATGTGCTGTTGGATTCTGTTTGCGAGTATTTTGTTGAGGATTTTTGCATCTATGTTCATCAGTGATATTGGCCTGTAGTTTTCTTTCTTTGTGACATCTTTGTCTGGTTTTGGTATCAGGGTGATGGTGGCCTCGTAGAATGAGTTGGGGAGTGTTCCTCCCTCTGCAATATTTTGGAAGAGTTTGAGAAGGATAGGTGTTAGCTCTTCTCTAAATGTTTGATAGAATTCGCCTGTGAAGCCATCTGGTCCTGGGCTTTTGTTTGTTGGAAGATTTTTAATCACAGTTTCAATTCAGTGCTTGTGATTGGTCTGTTCATATTTTCTATTTCTTCCTGGTTCAGTCTCGGTAGGTTGTGCATTTCTAAGAATCTGTCCATTTCTTCCAGGTTGTCCATTTTATTGGCATAGAGTTGCTTGTAGTAATCTCTCATGATCGTTTGTATTTCTGCAGTGTCAGTGGTTACTTCTCCTTTTTCATTTCTAATTCTATTGATTTGAGTCTTCTCCATTTTTCTCTTGATGAGTCTGGCTAATGGTTTATCAATTTTGTTTATCTTCTCAAAGAACCAGCTTTTAGTTTCATTGATTTTTGCTATTGTTTCCTTCATTTCTTTTTCATTTATTTCTGATCTGATCTTTATGATTTCTTTCCTTCTGCTAGCTTTGGGTTTTTTTTGCTCTTCTTTCTCTAATTGCTTTAGGTGCAAGGTTAAGTTGTTTATTCGAGATGTTTCCTGTTTCTTGAGGTAGGCTTGTATTGTTATAAACTTCCCTCTTAGCACTGCTTTTGCTGCATCCCATAGGTTTTGGGTCATCGTGTCTCCATTGTCATTTGTTTCTAGGTATTTTTTGATTTCCCCTTTGATTTCTTCAGTGATCACTTCGTTATTAAGTAGTGTATTGTGTAGCCTCCGTGTGTTTGTATTTTTTACAGATCTTTTCCTGTAATTGATATCTAGTCTCATAGCTTTGTGGTCGGAAAAGATACTTGATACGATTTCAATTTTTCTTAAATTTACCAAGGCTTGATTTGTGACCCAAGATATGATCTATCCTGGAGAATGTTCCATGAGCACTTGAGAAAAATGTGTATTCTGTTGTTTTTGGGTGGAATGTCCTATAAATATCAATTAAGTCCATCTTGTTTAATGTATCATTTAAAGCTTGTGTTTCCTTATTTATTTTCATTTTGGATGATCTGTCCATTGGTGAAAGTGGGGTGTTAAAGTCCCCTACTATGATTGTGTTACTGTCGATTTCCCCTTTTATGGCTGTTAGTATTTGCCTTATGTATTGAGGTGCTCCTATGTTGGGTGCATAAATATTTACAATTGTTATACCTTCCTCTTGGATCGATCCCTTGATCATTATATAGTGTCCTTCTTTGTCTCTTGTAATAGTCTTTATTTTAAAGTCTATTTTGCCTGATATGAGAATTGCTACTCCAGCTTTCTTTTGATTTCCATTTGCATGGAATATCTTTTTCCATCCCCTCACTTTCAGTCTGTATGTGTCTCTAGGTCTGAAGTGGGTCTCTTGTAGACAGCATATATATGGGTCTTGCTTTTGTATCCATTCAGCCAGTCTGTGTCTTTTGGTGGGAGCATTTAATCCATTTACATTTAAGGTAATTATCGATATGTATGTTCCTATTCCCATTTTCTTAAATGTTTTGGGTTTGTTATTGTAGGTGTTTTCCTTCTCTTGTGTTTCTTGCCTAGAGAAGTTCCTTTAGCATTTGTTGTAAAGCTGGTTTGGTGGTGCTGAACTCTCTCAGCTTTTGCTTGTCTGTAAAGATTTTAATTTCTCCATCAAATCTGAATGAGATCCTTGCTGGGTAGAGTAACCCTGGTTGTAGGTTTTTCTCCTTCATGACTTTAAGTATATCCTGCCACTCCCTTCTGGCTTGCAGAGTTTCTGCTGAAAGATCAGCTGTTAACCTTATGGGGATTCCCTTGTGTGTTATTTGTTGTTTTTCCCTTGCTGCTTTTAATATGTTTTCTTTATATTTAATTTTTGATAGTTTGATTAATATGTGTCTTGGCGTGTTTCTCCTTGGGTTTATCCTGTATGGGACTCTCTGTGCTTCCAGGACTTGACTAACTATTTCCTTTCCCATATTAGGGAAGTTTTCAACTATAATCTCTTCAAATATTTTCTCAGTCCCTTTCTTTTTCTCTTCTTCTTCTGGGACCCCTATAATTCGAATGTTGGTGCATTTAATGTTGTCCCAGAGGTCTCTGAGACTGTCCTCAGTTCTCTTCATTCTTTTTTCTTTATCCTGCTCTGCAGTAGTTATTTCCACTATTTTATCTTCCAGGGCACTTATCCTTTCTTCTGCCTCAGTTATTCTGCTATTGATCCCATCTAGAGTATTTTTAATTTCATTTATTGTGTTTTTCGTCGTTGCTTGGTTCCTCTTTAGTTCTTCTACATCCTTGTTAAATGTTTCTTGCATTTTGTCTATTCTATTTCCAAGATTTTGGATCATCTTTACTATCATTATTCTGAATTCTTTTTCAGGTAGACTGCCTATTTCCTCTTCATTTGTTAGGTCTGGTGTGTTTTGACCCTGCTCCTGCACCTGCTGTGTGGTTTTTTGTCTTCTCATTTTGCTTATCTTACTGTGTTTGGGGTCTCCTTTTCACAGGCTGCAGGTTCGTAGTTCCCGTTGTTTTTGGTATCTGTCCCCAGTGGCTAAGGTTGGTTCAGTGGGTTGTGTAGGCTTCCTGGTGGAGGGGACTAGTGCCTGTGTTCTGGTGGATGAGGTTGGATCTTGTCTTTCTGGTGGGCACGTCCACGTCTGGTGGTGTGTTTTGGGGTGTCTGTGGCCTTATTATGATTTTAGGCAGCCTCTCTGCTAATGGATGGGGCTGTGTTCCTGTCTTGCTAGTTGTTTGGCATAGGGTGTCCAGCCCTGTAGCTTGCTGGTCGTTGAGTGAAGCTGGGTCATGATGTTGAGATGGAGATCTCTGAGAGATTTTCGCTGTTTGGTATTACGTGGAGCTGGGAGGTCTCTTGTGGACCAGTGTCCTGAAGTTGGCTCTCCCACCTCAGAGGCACAGCCCTGATGCCTGGCTGGAGCACCAAGAGCCTTTCATCCACACGGCTCAGAATAAAGGGGAGAAAAAAAGAGAAAGAAAGAAAGAAAGAGGATAAAATAAAATAAAATAAAGCTATTATAATAAAAAATAAGAAAAAAATTATTAAGGATAAATGTATTCAGAAAAAAAATTTTTTTTTAATTTTTAAAAATAGATTTATTAATTTTTTATAGTAAAAAATTAAAAAATTATTTAAAAAAAATTTAAGAAAAAAGTTTTTTTTAATTTTTTAAAATAAAAAATATGAAAAAACTTATTAAACTTTTTTTAATTTCTAAAAATAGAAAATAAGGAAAAAATTATTAAGAAAACATTTATTAGGAAAAAAAAATTTTTTTTAAGTTAAAAAAAAAAAAAAAACAACACGTACGGACCTAACCCTAGGGCTAATGGTGAAAGCAAAGCTATACAGACAAAATCTCACCGAGAAGCATACACGTATCCACTCACAAAAAAAGAAAAAGGGGAAAAATTAATATATCCTGCTCTGAAAGTCCACCTCTTGAATTTGGGATGATTCGTTGTCTATTCAGGTATTCAACAGATGCAGGCACATCAAGTTGTTTGTGGAGCTTTAATCCGCTCCTTCTGAGGCTGCTGGGAGAGATTTCCCTTTCTGTTCTTTGTTCGTACAGCTCCCTGGGTTCAGCTTTGGATTTGGACCCGCCTCTATGTGTAGGTCACCTGAGGGCGTCCGTTCCCCGCTCAGACAGAACCATGTTAAAGGAGCAGCTGCTTCTGGGGCTCTGGCTCACTCAGGCCGGGGGGAGGGAGCGGTATGGAGGAGGCGGAGGAGGCGGGGCGAGCCTGCGGCGGCAGAGGCCAGCGTGACGTTGCAGCAGCCTGAGGTGCACCGTGTGTTCTCCTGGGGAAGTTGTCCCCGGATCACAGGACCCTGGCTGTGGCGGGCTGCACAGGCTCCCGGGTGGGACGGTGTGGAGAGTGACCTGTGCTCGCACACAGGCTTCTTGGTGGCGGCAGTAGCAGCCTTAGCATCTCCTGCCCGTCTCTGGGGTCCGCGCTGATAACCGCGGCTCACGCCCATCTCTGGGGTCCGCACTGATAGCCGCGGCTCGCGCCCGTTTCTGGAGTTCGTTTAGGCAGCGCTCTGAATCCCCTCTCCTTGCGCGCCGCGAAACAAAGAGGCAAGAAAAAGTCTCTTGCCTCTTCGGCAGTTGCAGACTTTTTCCCGGACTCCCTCCCGGCTAGCACCAAAGCCCGAGCCTCAGCTCCCAGCCCCGCCCGCCCTGGCAGGCAAGCAGACAAGCCTCTCGGGCTGGTGAGTGCTGCTCGGCGCCGAGCCTCCGTGCGGGAATCTCTCCGCTTTGCCCTCCGCACCCCTGTGGCTGCGCTCTCCTCCGTGGCTCCGAAGCTTCCCCCCTCTGCCACCCGCAGTCTCTGCCCACGAAGGGACTTCCTAGTGCGTGGAAACCTTTCCTCCTTCACAGCTCCCTCCCACTGGTGCAGGTCCCGTCCCTATTCTTTTGTCTCTGTTATTTCTTTTTTCTTTTGCCCTACCCAAGTACGTGGGGATTATCTGGCCTTTTGGGAGGTCTGACGTCTTCTGCCAGTGTTCAGTGGGTGTTCTGTAGGAGCAGTTCCACGTGTAGATGTATTTCTACTGTATCTGTGGGAAGGAAGGTAATCTCCGCGTCTTACTCTTCCGCCATCTTGCCCCTCCCGAGCGATACACAGTATCTTGTAAGACAAAGGAATTTAAAATGCCTTGGGCTCCTTATTGTATGTATCAGTGTTGATTATCGTATCAGTGTTGATTATATAATCCTATAGTGTGTGTACATAATCTATAGAAAGGTTTCTCTACGAGCAAGAGATTATGGGTTGGGGGATGTCCGTGGGTGGGCTTGTAGGGGGTCTGTGATGCCCCTGAAATTGTAGGCAAGACTTGGGGGTTTGCGTGTTTATATGGGGACGATCTATGCCTTCATTCATTGCTCTCTGACCTTATAAAGTTTAAGAAGTGTTAGTGTAAGAAATTTGAGGTGGAACATGAAACTGTTAGTAAGAGCAAAATGAAACCCTGGCTGATGGTGACCAGGAATAGTCATTTTGTTACCTTGTATAACAAAGAGTCAGAGGTGGGTGGTCCCAAGATCAGTGCAGTAGTTCAAAGATGTGATTAGGGGCTCAAGTTCTTTCTACTCTGTGTCATCCTTAGATTAATTGCTTTATGGTCCCAGGATAGCTGCCATAGAAACAAGTACTGCATCCTCATATAACCTCACTGAAAACAGAAAGAAGCTAGGACAGCCAGGGTGGTATGATAGAGCTTTCATTATTTGTCTCCTTTCTTTTATCAGAGGTTAAAAAAACCCAAAACAAACAAACAAACAAAACAAAAAATTCCCCAGAAGGAACGCTCACAAAACAAGATACCTCCATCCCTGCTTATTCTTTATGAGCCAGAATGCATTCATATTACCACTTCCAGCCAGAAAGGAGGCCAAGAAAGCAAGTATCTGACTTTTTCAGCATCTCTAAGGGAGGTGGGCAAGGGAAAGAGGCAGTGTTGGTTAAAGAACTTTCTAACATCAGTGTACGAAAGAAAATGTGAGAGCTGATGTGCCACAGAGAGGGCACACAAAGTACTTGAATGTTGAGGGGCGGGACGGTTGTTTGGTAAGAGATGGAGAACATCTAGAGAAAGGAGCAGGGGAAACAAGGAGGGCTCTCAATGCCTTCAAGATGCTTTACCCTAAGCGGACGCCATTCATCAGTGAGTAATGTAGAGGAAGTGCCTGGATTCCAAATACATGAGTAGAAAGACTACTGAGGAGTCAGCCAGTTGCTCTTGTTTGCAGCTCCTGCTACTGACCCAAATTTGCCCTCCGCCAGTCCTCAGCTGCTGGTACTAGCTCTTGGGAGCCGGTCTGTGAGCTCTGCCAGGATGCAGATGCCCATCTCCATAGCTCTCCCCCAACTCTCCAAATAAGCTGTTCCTGGGGAAGGAAAACAGCACCTACAGTAGTAACAGGTCTAGTAATTAGCAGCTGCCCCAGGGCCTTGCAACACTTCTAAAAAGACAAGGTGATTCATTAAGATCTGTCACTACCCCTGAGAGTTTCCCAGATGGAGAGACATGTGGGGATCTCCAACGCTAATGACGGGGAGGCCTTTAACCTGCAGTTGTTAGAGGGCAAGGGATGGGAGATGTAGGACAAAAGCAAAACAGGTGGACGTGGAGTCTGCATGTCTGTTGTTCATGGAAGAACCTATTTTTATACATGACCTTGACAAATCGTGCTACTCTAAAGGGCAGGCAGAGAATCCATTGAACTGTGATGGTGCAATCATGTCAAAATAAACATGCAGAATGTGAAAACACTATGCAAAGCCCAAGCCTTGCTCCGTCTCCTCAATACTTAATCCAGAGGCTCAGGAGTTGGATGAACATTCTTTTTTCTTTGCATATTTACTAGTAAGTAAAAGGTTGTGTTTAATAATGCATTTATCATGCTGAATCAAAATGCACTAAATTACTATAATAATTATTTTCTCCAATACAGTGGATGAATACAGTAAGATCAGTGAAGAATTTCTACATCCCCCCTGGGAGTTAGGGAGAGCCTCAAAGAGGACATAACTCTTGAACTGATTCAGGGAGGCTGAATAGCAACCTGCTAGTCTTATGGAGGTAAATGGAGGTAGTGGAGGTATCAGGGCTTTTATGTAGGTATTCCAGGTGGAGAAACAGCACCTAAAGGGCATAAAGTTGTAAAATGCAATGAGCATTCTGATATTTTGTTTACTAAGCACTTTTCTCCCCTTCTTCAGAAAAAAAATCCCATTTTCTCCTTCTGGAGATGTTTCTTTACCACCTCAATTGTGTGCTTGGAGCTAGTATTCAGCTCTAGCTCTGTAGATACAATGGACTGGATGCAAATGATGTGTCAGGACCAATCAAAATCTGCCCTGGGATCTTTTTTAAAAAAATTATTTTATTGAAGTATAGTTGATTTACAATCCCTGGGATCTTTTTTTTTTTTTAAAAGCTCTTAAATTTTATTTGTTTGTTTGTTTATTTATTTATTTATGGCTGTGTTGGGTCTTCGTTTCTGTGCGAGGGCTTTCTCTAGTTGCGGCAAGCGGGAGCCACTGTTCATCGCGGTGCGCGGGCCTCTCACTATCGCGGCCTCTCTTGTTGCGGAGCACAGGCTCCAGATGCGCAGGCTCTGTTTTTTGTTTTGTTTGTTTGTTTGTTTTGGGTTTTTTTAGTTGTGGCTCATGGGCCCAGTTGCTCCGCGGCATGTGGGATCTTCCCAGACCAGAGCTTGAACCCGTGTCCCCTGCATTGGCAGGCAGATTCTCAACCACTGCGCCACCAGGGAAGCTCCCCTGGGATCTTTTAAGCTACATCTAGGAGAGAGATTTCAGTCAGCTCATCACTAGGGACAAACTGAGAGTAAGGTGTGGGATTTGTTGAGGGCTCTGACCCCTGCCATTTGGAAATACTCTGACCACAAGAGACAGAAACTCAGGTCAAATGAGCTTAGATCAAAGTGGCATTGACTGTAAAATTTCATAAGCATAGTCCCTCTATGTCTCTCATTTCTGTGCTTACCTTTACAAAAGCAGGCTGGGTTCTTCCAAATGGTGGAAACCAAGATCAAAAATGATTTCCATATCTCACTTCTCATTGGGGTTGGGGGAAAGGTGGGAGACAGGAAAAAAAACCCAATAAAATTTCATAAATAGAAATTTATAGAATGTTAGAACAGTGTTTCTCAAATATTGATGTACCTGTAAATCAAATGGAGATTTTCCTATCATGTAGATTTTGACTCGGTAGGTCTGGAATGGTCCTTAAGATTTGCATTTCTAACATGCTCCCATGTGATATGATGCTGCTGGTTCAAAGACCACATATTGAGTAGCAAAGTGTCAAAGATAATGTTTAAGAATTGAGGAAATATGAAAAGCCGATGCATTATATGGTGGCATGGAAATGCGGGTAGAAGTGAGTTGTAATTTTCAGCAGGGGGATTGGGAGAGGCCCGTGGAGGTGACATTTGAACAGACTTGAAAAAGATGATTATATTGACATGATTTAAAGAAAAAAAAAAAATATATATATATATATTATTTTCTGTTTTAAAAACACCTATCAGTTAACTATTGCTGCATAACAAACTGCCCCCAAACTTTGCATCTTAGAGCAACAGGCATTTATGATTCCCCAGTTTTGGTAGGTGGCCTTAGCTGGGTGTTCTTGCTCAGGATCTCTTACAAGGCTGCAATCAAGGTGTTGGCCAGAGCTGCTGCATCCATCTCAAGGCTGGCCTGGGATGGATCTGTTTCCAAGCTCACTCTAGTGGCTGTTGGCAGGCCTCCATTCCTCACAGGCTGGTGGCCAGAGGCCTCCTTCAGTTCCTTGCCACGTGGGTATCCCCATAGGGCCGATGACAAATATGGCAGCCGACTTCCATCAGAGCAAGCAGACGGGGGGGCAAGGGGGGGGCCAGCAAGAAGGAAGCCAGAGCCTTTCTGTAACCTGATTTACCAAGTGACATCTCCTGACTTTTGCTATATTCTGATTACTAGAAATGGGCTGCTAGGTCCAGCTCATACTCAGAGGGGAGGGGGTTACCAAAGGCGTGAGTACCATGAGTCAGGGCTTGCTGGGGGCCCTTTTAGAGGCTGCCTACCCCAGTGCGTATTTGCCGATCATCACAAAAACCTGGGTGTCTTTATGCCCTTAAACAGGTCGTTGTTATTGCCAGTTTGTTTAGCAAAGAGGATCATGGGAATTTCTCGGCTCCCAGCAGAAACCGGGATTGGCCCAACTGGTCCTGGTCGAGCTAGAGTTGGCTTTGGCCGATCTTTGACTTTGGAGGTGGGTCCAAGCCTGCTTCTTTTTGGAGACATTCGGGCAGAGGCTGGTAGGCCGCCTGTGGGCTTGTGGGCAGCTGAGCTCTGTCTGACCCCTTGGCCATTTTAACGTCGCCGGTAAAATTGCCTGAGGAGCCTGCCAAGGAGACAGATGCCGCTGCTGGAGAAACACCCTCTGTAGCCTGGCATTTGTCCGGTAATTGCTCTCCAAGAGAAAATAAACTCTTCACGTGAGGGGGAAGGTGGATGGCGCCTGACTGTCAAGTAGAGAGATGATTTAGAACAAGTGCTGCAAATAAAATGCCAAAGATTTTATTAAAAAGTAGAAGACGTTTGTATAGATCTAAAGCTAGGCTTTTTAAAAACCTACTGACTCAGGAAACGCTTCTTGTTTTCCAGGCATAGACTAATACACAGTGAATTGAATTATGTGCAAAATGCCTCACCTGTTCCCTCCCTCCTGTACCTTTTGCAGTCATATTTCTTTTGCAATAGAGAGCACCACCACTATTTCCTTCTGGCTTATAGATTCATAATGTAGTAGAAACAGCACTGGCTTAGGACAGGGCAGTAGGCTTGGGCGATGGATTCAACCTGTCGGAGATACAGGTTTCGTCCTCAGTTTCATCATCTTTAAATTGGGATAGTAAACACTTCTCAGAGTTGTTTTAAAGATGAAGTTAAACAAAATAACACCAGGAGAAGTTCCTTGTCACATAATAAATACTTAATAGATGGTGTTTTTATCGATGCTGTACTTAAAATAACAATACTAGGAGGAACTTTAAATGTTAAGTCCTTCATCATAGATGGGGAAGACCCAGAAGGCTAAGGCATTTTCTACAGATCATGTAATAGTTGTTTTCCACCCACTCATCCATCCAACCGTCCACCCATCCAGCCAGTATTTATTGAGGTGTGCTCTCTGACACTGCTGTTCTCATTGCAGTGGCTATAAAGACACGAAGAAGTCAGGAAAACTGTCTGCCCTCAAGGGGTTAGATGAACAATGAGCAAGAACATTACTAATACATTTTAGATGAAATATCAATAAATACTGTAAAATAGAGGTTGAAATAATAGAGAGTAACTGGTCGGAGGGACATGGGGAGGCTCCTGCAGGTTGGGTGAGCTGGGAAAGGCCCATTTAAAGAGTGGCATCTGAGGGGAGACCTGGAAGGTAAGAAGGAACCTAGGAAGGAACAGCAACTGAAAAGAGACCCTGATGTAGAAAGAACAGGAAGACAGCCAGGGTGGTGGGCACTTCCCAGATCAGATGGGATATTTATAGTCATGCCAGGGAAAACACTTCTTAAACAAATTGTGGAATTTTTGGTCATAAAGGTAAAGCAGGTTTCCTTAAAAACGATCTTTCAGCAATTTTTAATATGCTCATATTCATTATGATTTTTCAAGGGATTGGGGACCATTATATAATGAAGTCTTTTCACAACTGTTTAACCATGGATTCACTCCTTCTTCCTTCCTTTCTTCCATTTATCTCTCCTGTCTGTCCGTTCCTTTTTTTATTTTTATCTTTTGTTGTTAAGGTATAGTTGGTTTACAATGTTGTGTTAGTTTCTGGTGTACAGCAAAGTGGTTCATATACGTAGATGGATAGATATAGATATATTCTTTTCGGATCTGCCCATTTCTTCCTTATTTTTAAAGAGCATCCTAAGGAATAGAGAGATCTGTGGGAAACCCTGGGGGTCTTCCAGACCCCAGCTTCAGTTTCAGCCCACAGAGCCTGGGACATTGATTTTGTTAAGTGCTCTGATATTTATATATATATACACATATAAAAATTATTTATACATATGCTTATGTATATAATATATTAATTAATTAATTAATAGCCAATGAAGATAGTTTTGGTAAAGTTTCTCTTTGGAGGGAAAATGTTTCCTTTCAAGTTCATTGTCGTTTTTCAGTATGTGCCTCTATTGAGTGATGGCCACGGTCCCGTAGCTATGGGGAGATTCAGAGGAGCTGATAAATGAGTAAATCACACAGGGAACAAACTCATGCCTCTCTCCTTCCAAAAGGCTCACAGTCTTTGAGGAATGGCTGACTTACATTTTCTCAGTAATAACAATAATGTAACATTAAGAGCCATTGAGCATCTGCTGGATCCCAGGCATCGTGCTGGATGAATTATAGATTAAACCACTAATGCTCACAACGTGTTGAGAGGAAGGTGTCATCAGTTCCGTTTTCAGTTTAGAAAACCGTGGTCAATTTAGCCACTAGAGCAATAGCATGGTGCCTCAGGTCCCACCGTATTTTTAGTAGCCCACGGTAAATGTTTCAATTTCTTTTAAAATCAGAAGAAGGAAATGAACTTTTAGGGTCGAAGATTACATTTGTCGTTAGAC
This sequence comes from Balaenoptera musculus, assembly GCF_009873245.2. NCBI lineage: Eukaryota > Metazoa > Chordata > Mammalia > Artiodactyla > Balaenopteridae > Balaenoptera > Balaenoptera musculus. The sequence continues at coordinate 48,452,208 of NC_045785.1, read as the reverse complement.
CAACACAGTCATAGAATGGAATTTTTAACATTTTTTTTTTTTAATGGAGAAATGCCATGGAGGAAGAAGTCCATGGGGCCTCAGAAAGTCAAAATGTGGGGACCACATGAGGTTGCAGGAAAGTTGACGCTTGCTCAAAGCCATGCGGGGTGAAGGACACAGATGAACACAGTCCCAACCCTGCATTCTTTCCCTCCCATCCTGAGGCCCCATTCTCAATTGCTTTTACGCCACTCTCTCTAACTTTTAGCCTAAGCGTCCTTTCCACAGAAACAGTAAGTGCTTGAAAACTGGGGCTCTGCATCCTTATCTTTATTTTATTTTATTTTTATTTATTTTTAAAATAAATTTATTATTTTTGGCTGTGTTGGGTCTTTGTTGCTGCGCGCGGGCTTTCTGTAGTTGCGGCGAGCGGGGGCTACTCTTCGTTGTGGTGCGTGGGCTTCTCATTGCGGTGGCTTCTCTTGTTGCAGAACATGGGCTGTAGGCGTGCGGACTTCAGTAGCTGTGTCTTGCAGGCTCTAGAGCGCAGGCTCAGTAGCTGTGGCACGTGGGCTTAGTTGCTCTGCGACATGTGGGATCTTCCCGGACCAGGGCTCGAACCTGTGTCCCCTGCATTGGCAGGAGGATTCTTAACCACTGCGCCACCAGGGAAGTCCCTCTGCATCCTTAATTTTAGCACCCCGTCTGCTCTGGGAGAATGAGACAGGGAGGCACAGAACCTTTTTACAGAGGGCTTCATCCCAGGATTCCTGGGCAAAGGCACCAGCCCAGGTAAGGTCCTGATGAGAGGGAGGAGGGTTGAGAGTCGGACTCTACCGGCCCTGCCTTGTTCAAGCAGACAATTCAGTCTTGCAGAAGCGCCCCTGTTCAATTAGACCGAGTGTGGAACTGGCCTCCTGGAGCCCTTGGATAACAAGCAAGTGGAGAGACAGGTGGAAAGCAACAGTGTTGAGGTTTGCACACAGCCCTGCTGCCCACCAGCCACTTTTCTGCCAATTAGAACCTTTGAAAAGCTTGGCCTTCATTTCCCTGAGCAAGAGTCCAGTGTAAAACGGGGGCCAGTTTGCATTCGAGGCACAAGGCACTTTCCTGCACTCTCCTATGTAAAATGGAGTGTAAATAAAGCCTTTGGATCATTCTGGAAATCACAACAACTACATTTGATCCTGAGCGCATCTGTCCATGCCCTGGTGACGTCCCCTGTGGCATTTAGCTTCTGAGGCCATGCTGTCTTTGGCTAAATTTATCATCAAGAAGAGGTCTCTGAATTATTGTAGAAGGTGATTGCTTAGGTAAAAGTATAATATGTCCCCTCTTTGAGCCTCAGTTTCCTAACTGTAAAATGAGAGGCTGAGATGATTTCTGAACTCTTCTTCTAGCTCTGAATTCTATTTTTTGAGCAACTACTAAGTGAAAGACCCCAAATGAAGGGCTAGGGGTTTGTTTGGGGGATCAACTGAGATTATGGATGGAAAAAGTGCCATGAAAATCATATTCACCTTTATTTTAATGGAGAATAACATACCTCAGTTACTAGGAACTACTGTGGACCAGGAATTTTACATACTTTTTGTTCCCCATAATAGTAAAGTTGTGAGATAAATATTAGTATTCATATTTCAGAGATGAGGAATTTAGGCTCCGAGAGGTTAAGAAACAGTAAAGTTCAGAAGCAGGAATTAAGTCTAAGATTGACTTCACCTCATGGCTGCTGTTATTTTTATCATCATTATCCTCATGCTATGTGTTGCCTTTGTTTCACAGTCCATTGAGAAGAAAGATGTGTACATATCGACAACACACCATCATAGTCATATCGGGTTAAATTGGCTTGAGTTGGGGTGTCCACTGGTGACCTTTGCCTGGATATAGATTTCTGTTGGGAAAAAAGGGTGTGGGACATTCCAGGGAGAAAAGCAACCAGAACATGTTCATTTCTCTTGTGAGTTAAACTGGATCTTGGTATATTGGGAGCAAGGTCCAGTGCCATAAACATGTGCTGATCTGCATAACTGATTTTCTTTCCTCTTCTTCAGGTGGGTTGGAGGCAGGAAGTCTTCCTTTCAGAGAGGAATAAACCCCATCATTCTAAGACAGCTACAGAGAATTTGATGTCTGTCTGTCTGTCTCTTTTTAAAGCTTAGCTTCCTAAGCCTAGGGGACCTAGATAGCTGCCTCAGTTTCCCAGTGTGATCAGGCTCTGGAAGCCAGACTTACCAGTAGAAGCCAGACAGGTTTAGTCTTCCACCCATGGAATGGGGACATCCCCATGTGGGACTGCCCAGCTCTCAGTGTGGGAGAGAACACTTTGTTCCACCGTCCTGCGTGACACACTGAGTCACTAGGACAGGCACAGCCATCATGAGGCCATATGGCCCTTCCCGTGTTGCATGTCGCTTCCAGCCATCATTTTCCTTACGCCGTCATGACAAGGACCTCATAGCTGTGGCCTTCAGCGTCACAAAGACCTGTGTTCAGATCCTGGTTCTGACACTACCTGTATTTTCTTGAGCAAGAACTGAACTCTCTGCGTCTTAAGTTTCTTACCTGTGACATGGAGATGAAAATATTAAACCCACGTGGCTGCTCTGCAGAGGAAGAGAGATGACACATGGGAGTCTAGTGTTTTGAAATCATCTCACTCTAGTGACAGGAGCAGGATTAGCGGGATAGATGAGATGAAGTTACGACTGTTCTCAATTCACGAGGGTTTTCCTTTCCAGCATCGTATGGCTAGTGAATGCAGGGGACACAGGTTCAAGCCCCGGTCCAGGAAGATCCCACATGCCGTGGAGCAACTAAGCCCATGTGCCACAACTACCAAGCCTGCGCTCTAGAGCCGGGGAACCACAACTACTGAGCCCGTGTGCCACAACTACTGAAGCCCCCCGCACCTAGAGCCCATGCTCCGCAACAAGAGAAACCACCGCAATGAGAAGCACGTGCAGCTCAAGGAAGAGTAGCCCCCGCTCGCCACAACTAGAGAAAGCCCGCGAGCAGCAACGAAGACCCAACGCAGCCAAAAATAAATAAATAAAATAAATAACTTTAAACGAATGGTGAAGCCAGAAAAACCCAGCCTGGTGGGCTGCGTTGCTTTTTACTAGACTGTCAGCTGCTTAAGGGCAAGGACCCCATCCTCTCCGCCCCGGTGCCTGGCTCTGGCCTCATTGAGGCCTCACCTTTTGCCTCTTTCTCCCTCTCCCCTCTGGTCCACACCAGCTGTTGCTGAAATTCGGCCTCTGTACACCGGTGCTGGATTAGATCTCGGAAACAGAATTTTGGGTGAAGCAGACAGAAAGAGCTTTATTGCTTTGCCAGGCAAAGGGGGCCACAGCAGGCTAATGCCCTCAAGACCGTGAGTTCCCCTCCCCGCTCCCCTGGAGGGGCTAGTGAGGAGTCTTAACAATGTTCAAGGAGCAGGGCATGGACATTCTTCTGATTGGCTGGTGGTGAGGTAATGGGGAGTCAGCATCCTTAACCTTCTGGTTCCAGCTGGTCTGGGGTCTACTGCTTGTGGGCAGCATACAGTTAACTTCTTCCACCTGGTGGGGTTTCAGTATCTGCATAACAGCTCAAAGGACGTGGCTCATAATATTATCTATAGTCCTTGAGGAGGAACTAAAGGTCCTTGACTTCGTTTAATGTCTAAAGTATTACTGTTTTGCTTATCTGTCTTTATGTTTTTCTGCATTTTTTCACTTCTCCGATTACATTTATTCTTTGACGAAAGTTTTTCCACAGACAAAGGGCAGGCAGAGCACATGGGTGGAGGTTTATTCTGAGAAGGCCTCAGAGGGTCCTGCTCGGTTACACAGCCTCTTCACTGCTCTTTCAAGACGCTGGGCATATTTCTGCTGAGGGATTTGGGGCTTGCTGTCCCCTCTGTCTGAAATGCTCTTCCCCCAAGTCTGCGTGGTGTCACCTTTACCTTCTTAAAAGCTGTGCTCACTGGCATCTCAGTGGGGCCTTCCCCGACTACTCTTTGGAAAATGTTCCCCTTTCCAGCACTTCTTATTCCCTCTCCACCCTTATTTTCCTTCCCAGAACTTCCCAACATCTGACATATTGCATACAGGCATACCTCGTTTAATTGTGCTTGGCTTTATTGTGCTTCTCAGCTACTGCTCTTTAACAAACTGAAGGTATGTGACAGCCCTGCATTGAGCAAGTCTATCGGCGCCATTTTCCCAGCAATATTTGCTCACTTCATGTCTCTGTGTCACATTTTGGTAATTCTCCAAGTTACTTCAAACCCTCCAGCAGCAGAAAGATTATGACTCACTGAAAGCTCAGATGATGGTTAGCATTTTTTAGTAATAAAGGGTTTTTTAATTAAGATATGAATGTTGTTTTTTAGACCTCACGGTATTGCACACTAAACAGACTGCATTTTAGTGTAAACATAACTTTTATATGCACTGGGAAACCAAAAAATTCGTGTGACTTGCTTTATTGCCATATCTGCTTTATTGAGGTGGTCTGGAACCAAACCTACAACATCTCCAAGGTCTGCCTGCGCTTGACTTGTACATTTTTGTCTGTCTTCCTTCACTAGGACATAAGCCATGTTCCCACAGCTGAACAAATGCATGGCAAACAGCCTGCAGTCAGTACATTAAACTCTGTTGACTGAATGAGTAAAGAAATATGTTTGGAGTTGGAGGTGGGAGTCGAGCTGTGTTTGAATGCCCCTTGCCCTGATTGGTGTTCATGGCAGAACACTTAGTTTCTCCCCATGTGGTCACACCTTGCCAAACCCCTTCTCTGGCAATCACTGGAACTCCTAATTACTATTCCCAGCTGTGAACTTTGCCCTTCCTTCTTTACGGGGTGACTCTGGGCTCCCACAAGGTCCAAGACAGCTGTCTCTTCAGGAGCTGTGCTTCGCAATCTGATCACATGGGTAATGGTAACATTTAATTTAATTTTTTAAAACCTCTGAGTAGAGCTCTTTATTAGAAATTAATTTGCTCAGGTTGTTGGGTGTTATTTGCTTCTAGCATGCTGAGGTTATTTCCCCTGGGTAGGAGATAGTTCCCTGAGCGCTCTCTCTCCTCTGCCTGAAGTTCTAGGGAAACAGTTTCTAGAATGTCATCCTGTGAAGCTGAGTTTTGGTAAATTCTGAGCAGAGAGCACCTTCTATAGTGCGGGCGAAAGTCTTACTCTCCTTGAATTCTTTTAAAGGTCTCTTTTATGCTTTTTGAAATGTTTCAAAAACAACTTGTTCCTGGAACAGGAATTTTGTAAAAGTGAATGACGTTAGAAATTGGCTAATAATATGAAACCATAATGGAAGTTCTCTCTGTAGCTGATGTTACGAATGGTGTACACATTGGACGGTAGTGGTGTCAGAAATGGACTAGGAATCAGGTGACCTGGCTAATTGTTCTGTGTAACTTACTAATTGAGTGACTTCGGGCAAACCATTCAGTCTCTCTAAGATACAGTTTTTCATTTGAAAAATGAAGACTCTAGGCCATGGTCTCGATGGTATCCAAGATCCTTTCTAGCTTTAAAACTCAAGACTGGAAGCCTAAAGCCTTCAATTTTAACTTGGATACAGCCATTTCTAATAAGTGGTAAGTCACCTTCCTCCTCAGAGCCCCAGTTTCTCAGTCTTTCAAATGAGGATCAAGATTTCTAGTTTGTGTTTTTCCAAGGGCATTAAGAGAATTTTATTTGGACACACAAAGGTGAACATACTTTTTAGCTGTAGAATCCTGTTTTTATTAGAAGCAAGTTCTTATTTTATTGTGATTTCATGGCATTGTGCCAACAAAATGGATAAAAGGAGGTGAAAAGTCATTGTACATCATACTGACAGTTTTTAAGTGGTACTTTTAAAATATATGGGTGTTATGTTTCACTTTTGAATTTTTTTTTTTTTTTAATTCCCATCTTAAGTTCTTGACTTGAGCTTGGGCAAGGGATTCAGACATAGCTTTCATGAAATTTTTCAAAGGAGTATTTAATGTCCCCATTTTGAACCACTGATGTTTTGTGCGTGTTTCGCCCTGGAATTCCTGAGGGAAGAGATCTTTTCATGCTTCCTCTGAGCATATATCCCTCCGTGGATGGATATTAGCTGGTAATACCTAGAGAATCACAAATGTCGAGTGAGTTGCTCTTTGCAGGACCAGCTGGCTGCTTTCTGGAAACTTCCAGTTAATGGGCACCTAATGGAGACTGGCTCACTTTTTAGAGATAAACCTAATTAAAAATCTGGAGTCCTTCATTTACCAATTTGGGTCTTGGAAGCCATTTAATATTAATATTGTTTTCTCTATCTTGATCTTTTTATCCCTAATGAATACTCCTAATTTAGACTGTAAATTTGAATGACTAGAGGCTGAAGTTCCCTCCAGAGAGGGAAAAGTTATCATTTTATTGGGGCCAGTGACCCCACTGGCTTTGGCCCAGATGGCTGTGCAAAGGTACAGAGATTTATCAGGCAGGGGAAGAGGTGTGGCCTAGAGTCAGCAAACAAAGAAGGTGTGTCTTACCAGCTGGGGCTGAGAGAGGAGGGATGCGACCAGCTAACCTACTAGCCATACTAGCAAAAGGGTCCTGCCCTCTTACTCTCATCCCACCCTCATCCCCACCCCCACCCCCATAGTATTAATTTTAACTCTAGATAATCTACAGGAAAGCATAATGTAGATCTAGGAGTCAAGGTATGAAAAAAGATCTTGGAATCCAGAAGACATGGATTCCAGTCCTATTGTCAACACTTCCCGGCTGAGAAACTGCTGGCCCATCTCTTCTTATCCAAACATGGCAAAATAGGGGCAGCGAAACACCTTACTGAGTTGTCATGAAGATGAAATGAGTGTGCGTACAGGAAAGTGCTTGGCAACCCGTGACAGTCTTTAGAAAGGAAGTGTCAAATGCGCGCAGAGAAAAAGGGGAGGCCTGAGGGCACCCTCCTAAGAGAAGCTGGAGATCTTTTCCTCTCCCTGTTGCTGTGCTCTGACAAGGCTTGTTGTCTTCCCATCAAATTAAAATGGGAGCCAAGTGCGGAACAGAGGAAGCGAGCTGTTTGGGCCTCAGGCCTCAACCTCCACGTGGAGCTCAGGCCAGCTCACCTCTGCTACCCCGCAGAGAAGGCAAAAGGAGTTAATGATGAAGTGCCGGAAAGGCACTTGGAGGTTTTAGAAGCACTCACCCAAGTAACATTACACATACATAACGTCAGCTACACAGAACTGCAAGGCTGTATTATTAATCATTTTGCGGGGGTTTTTTTTTTATTAGTAATAAAGACTTTAACCAGAGTCCATTTAAAAAACTATTGTTGGATGTACTTGAGGAAACGAGCATAATATTTCTTTTCAAACTTTGTATAAGAGAAGTCTACCCAGAATCCTCGTACTTGGCAGGCAGAAATTCATCTAAACTGCTTTCCAAATTTACCAAGTGCTTGCCTGAATAGACAAGGAGCCTGGGGGTATTTCTTGCAGGAGCGATGAGTTGTGAATCCCAATATGAGATGTGTGTAAAAAAAAAAAAAAAAAAAAAAAAAAGAATCTGTTTAAAGAGGGAAAAGAAGTTTCTGACTGTTTGGCAAAACAGGTTATTTTTAAACTGAAGAAAAATAGGATTGTGGGGATTTCAAAGATTTTTGTGATTTTATTTATTCAGCTCTATGTGGGACTTGTTTGCATCTCATTAGCACAGAGGCAAATGGAGATGCAAGAGGAATAGAAGATCGTCCGTGCCTTCAGGTGGCCTTCATGCTCATCAAGGGACAGGATGTAGGTAGATCAGAAAATGACAATGTATGCAAAGCAGGCTGGATTTATGGAAACTTTGTGATACTGGGAGACAGATGCACTTGGGTTCTAGATCTGGATCTACCTGGGGCTTGATGTTTCATCAGTTCAGTGCCTCAGTTTCCACTACTGCAAACAGAGATAATAATACCTCCCCAGGTTGTAAAGATGAATGAAATGAGGCATGTAGAATGCTTATCCCAGAATGTGGCACATAGTAGTATAATCACAAATGCAATTCTATTTTCCTTTCTTTGTCTCTCCCTTCTGTTTCATGCTCTGTCACAAGGAGACATGTAGTCTTTGAAGTTCCTTAGGAATGTTGAAGACTATGGGCTGTGACAGAATATTTTTCATGGAGGAGGAGCTGCCCTTGGACTTTGAGCTGGCTGTCTTCTGCCTGCCCTTCCCGGCTGCACTCTGCTCCCCTCCATCCTCCTTTTCTCCCTCCAGGAGGAAGGCTCACCTGGGTGGACTGCATCCATGGGCTTCCTGGCCCCTTGGCCTCTTCTTGGAATTAGCCATTGCTGAGTTCTAGCAGGAGGCTGAAGGGTGGGCGGGAAGCAGAGTGAAGTCTGTGTGTTTTGGTCGGCTTTTAGACTTTCTCCTGGCTGGGTTGCCCTGGGCTTGCTGTATCCTAGACTGAAGGTCACCGGGTCCTTTTAAGGCAACTTTTTCTACCGGGTCCCCTCCCAGTTCCAGTCGCCCATCCCTTCTGTCACCCCTTCAAGCCTAGGAGAGGTAACAGTTCTGCTATTCTAGCCCTGGGACCCTGGCCTGTCCTTCAGGGTTTCCCTTCAACACAGCCCACCCTTGGGTACATAATCTCTGTGTTAATTCTTTGCAATAATACTATTTTGAGTTTGTCATCTGTTTCCAGATGGGACCTCAAAGAGTGGGCTGAGTTTGATTAGGTGAGGAGGTGTGGCATTGGGTCACCAAGGTGTGCTCTGGGGTCTACGACCAACCTAGTGTGGCCATAGTGTGTGTTTCCTGTGATGAGGGTGGGCTGAGCTGTGAGTCTGGGGAGATGGGCTGGGCTAGAGCCTGAAAGTCAGGTTAACATACCAGATTTCATAGCACAGCAGAAATCGTTCTTGGTAATTGTTTCCTGCTTCATTTTGATGCATATGTATCGAAAAACTAATATGTATATAGTATAGGAAATAAATATCGGAAATTTCTCCCTTTTCCTTCCTAAGAATGGTATGCAGATGAAATAGAGGGAAGGGAAGGCAAACAATATGGAATGAATCTCTCCTGTAGCACCAGGCAATTTGCATATATCATCGTATTTATTCTACTCAGCAACCATTAGGGGCAAGGTACCAACTTCCCAGCTTCACAGAGGTGGGCATTGAGACCCAAAGACTTCAAGGGACTTGCCAAAGCTCACATAACTGGGACTTAGTGGAGCCATGATTTGAAAACCCAAGGCCAGTCTGTGAGACGGTGAGATTCATGATCTTGTGACTTTGCCAGCTGCAAGATGTGAAGACTGATGTAGTTAAGGGTTCAGATGAGAGGTACGTATATGTACACCAGAGTGAGCCTCAGGCTATTTTTTACAGCCCCCCCCCTTCCAAACCCCACCCCAGGAAGAAGGGGTGTGGCATTGTAAGGCCATGCACAGCAGGAATTTCTGCAAGAGGAATTTCTGCAGGAGGAGTGTCTCTAGAATCTCAGAATAGCCGTACAGCCTGGCGTCCCAGAGACTGGGGTATGATTTCATAACAGGAAGGACCCTGGATGTCTCTCAGGGACCAGGGCATCTTATTGTTCCCATTGCGCAGGACATTGTTCACTCCCTAATTGTATATGTATTTCTCTGCCTGGTAGCTTCTGCCAGCCTTCTCTTCACTGAGTCATAACTTCTGCTCAGTCAACCCCTTGCTGCCTCAGAGCTTGTGCGTCTTTTCACATCTGGCCCCATTACTCCTGGACAGAATCTGTATTAATGAGTTCAGATTCTTGAGAGAGAGAATATGCCTGTCTTCTCATACATCCAGTCTGGATCTAACCCTTCCTACCAGGCCAAGCTGTGGCTCTGGTCAGCCAGTGAATGAATTGTCCTCGGGTAAGGAATGGACTTCTGGTGCAGTCAGCTGGGACAGATTAGGGAGTGGACATTTTGGGGGCGGGGCATTATTCTGTCTATTCCAGTCCACCCCTGGCCCCCAAAGATTCACATCCAGCCCAAATGCAGAATACAGGCAAGGTCTCTCTGTGATCTCATCAGTTCAAAAGTCCAGATTCTCATGATCTAAATTATATAAATCATATTCTAGTGATTAGGGCATAGGCATCTTTGGGGGGGGGGTCATTTTCCTGACAATCCCCAGCACTTAACACTATGTGATAAGTATCTTAAATAGGTTATGTCATTTAATAAACCCACCACATCTGGTGCCTATTCTCAGAGCCATCGTATTTTGCAGTGGACGTGTTCAGGCTCAGGGGAATTCAATAACAGGCCCAGCTGTGGGGGACCAGGGAGTGGGTCATGCCGGCCCTGAAATCACATGTGAATTCTCTTTACCTTTATGCCTGTGTTTCCCGCATATGTTGCTGCATATTCGGATCACCTGGGGAGATTTTAAGCATCCCAGTGCCCAGGTGGCAGCTCAGCTCAGTTAAATGAGAATCCCAGGGTGAGAGCCAAGAGTCAGTAGTCGTTCCAGATCCTCAGGTGATTCCAATGTGCAGAAAAGCTTGGGAGCCTCTGCCCTGCCTTTACTCATCACTAAAGGACGGTGGTCCAGGCGAAGGGTGCACATGGTCAGGGAAGCCTTCCCCATGAAGGGGAGCTTGAACTTAAGAGTCGAAGACATTTGCAGGGTGTAACAGTGAGGAGGGCATTTCATGGAGAGTCGACAGCTTTCCATGTTGGCGATTTGCTCAGTATTTGCCGAGTGTGATGGAATTTTTAGGTTTCCGTGAGAAGGTTCAAATAAATACATTCACAAATCAGGAAACGACGGGGAAAGAAGAGCTCCTTTGTCCAAGCATCTATCCCCATTTACGGCTTGAGCAAAACACAGCCCCATGGTTATCACTGTTGGGGATGGATTTTGTGAGGGAGATAATTGTGGAAATTGGGTTGCTTCCCATCAAGTGCAGATCCTTTTGTGGAGGAAATTTGAGCTATCCGTGTATCCCATTTTACAGTAATTGAGATTGGACTAGCAAATCATTAGCGAAGCAAACGAAGTTGGTGGGCTTTTTATTTTTTTCCAAAGGAAGGTGGAAAAAAATTTGATGTTTGAGAAGAGAGAGAAGAATTAAAATGGGATGTCAGTGATGGGAGAGAGCATGCCCGTCTCCTGGCTCTCTGGGCAGGGGGAGGGTGGCATCTGGGCCAAGTCCTCCCTCGCGTGGGACCAACAGGAAGGGCTGTTGCAGGTGCCCCCCTGTGATCAGGACAGGCACTGGGATATGGACCTCCTTGGGATGAGCCGCCACCCAGGGCCACCCTGGGAACCAGGCAGCTTGGGGACATCTGTTGCTTACTCGCCCAGCTTGCCACTGACAGATGTTGGCCTGTGTGGTTCTCTTTCCCACCGTCACCTTTGAAGATAATGCAATGCAGCTTGTGGAAAGGAGAGTCAATAATGGCAGTATATATTTTAGGTAAGTCAGCAGGTGAAGCTGCCAGATGTGATGCTTATTTATTTAAAGTCCCCTTCACTGGGAGGGCCTCATTAAATGCTTGTCTTTTCTTCCTGCGAGACCCCAGGGAATAGCAACAGTTCCAAGTTACTCAGACACATCGTGGAGGGAACTGGGATGATGGCAGAGGGCGTTCAGTCTCCAAGAGCAAACAGACAGCGTGCCCTGCCTTGTCGTGTGGCTAGTGGGGTTAAAGTGAGAACAGGCGTCGGCTAAAAAGCCAGGTGATGAGGGGGGTGCCATTTTAGGACTAGTGCTGGGGAACAGGTAAGAAGGCCACCTGAGGCCAGCCCCCATCCTTGGGAAAGTGTAGCGGCCACCAGGCCTTGATTCATCTCTCTCTGTACCTCCCCCCTGTAGTCCAGTGTCCGCTGTGTACAGAGTAGGTGCTTAGAAATGTATGTGGAATTGATTTGGTTTACACAACCTGTAATTTAACGGCTGTGTGCTGAAGGAGTTGGGGATATTTGCTTTTTTACTACTTCTTCCTGCAAATTCATTTATCTAGGACATCTTTGGAAAGAAAACTTGAAGAGCATAAGCTTTTAAACTCAGTAGCTCCGCTGTTGCAAGCAGCCTCCCAGCTGGACCCCCAGTATCACTGGTCTCCAGCCCCGGGGTGATTGCTGGGTTACCGTCATCTTTAAAGAACCTGAACTGTGTCAGCCGCTGCCCTGTTCAGTCACTGCGGTGGTCGCCTGTCACCTGCTAGTAGTCACCATCCACTGATGAATCATATTTGAAGTTTGCACTTGGCAGCCGCGTATGAATTTTTAGATATAAATTTATATACATGCGCTGCTGTGAATCTGCATGTTAAAGTAATAAACTATCTCCTATTTTTTTAATTTGTAAGTAGATATTACAGAGGTTGATGTCTTCACTCCAGTGGATTTTCTTCAGTAGGGACTACAGGATGCCCATGTTATAGATGAAGTTGAGGCTCAGACTGGTTTAGTAGCTCGAGTGCCTAAAGGTACATAAGCAGTCAGTGGGAGAGTCAGGCATGATTCCAACCCAGCCCCTCAGCTTATTGCTTTAGGTTCTGCCATTTACTGACACATTTTTGTAAAATCAGAGGTGGAGATTTTAGAACGTTGGGGCAGAATTGGGACCTCAAGTACTGAAAACGCTAATGGAATTATTTTAAGCTTATACACATTTTTTTCTGATACTCTATTAGTTTATGTAATGAATTTTCATGGTGCAATAAATACTCAATGAAACTGTGTGATCCATTAGTTAAATGAAATGTTCCTAAGTATGCCGTGCTGCTGTCACATAAATTCCTTTAATATTGCTGAAATCTGGTTCTGACTTTTGTGAGCTTTGAGTTTGATTAAAGAAACACTTTCTGTTCCTCCTGTTATCACCTTGCTGAAGGCTGACAGATACCTGAGTAATAACAGTGCCTGCCTTCTGGAGCGTAGCATTTTATTTTCCCCAGAGTACTTTCACATAGCTTTCATTTATTCCTGTTCATTTAATCCCATGAATTATAGCCAGCATTATCCCATTTTACAGATGAGTAAACTGATGGACCATGTCAGTTTTTTAATTCTAGGTTTGCCCTAGAAATGCCAGACCACCAGATAGCTCTATAGTAAGATCCCAATTATTTATTTTTCAATTTAGTTAAAAGAAAAGAAAGCATGCTTTGTTCAAAGAGAATTTAAAATGACTTGAGTCTCATTGTTTTGACCCTATTCAAAAGTATTACTGCTATTATACTTTAGTATTATATTCTCAGCGTAAGTTAAGGCACATTGAAAATTCCCTGTTGGATTTTCTATAGAGACAGTGCTGATGTTAATGTCCATGGGACCACACAGCGTTGATTTTATGAAAGCCTGTAGGCCCTTTTCATTCTCTGTTTCTGGTTTAAGGTTATTTGAGTGTGGACTTTGTGGAACCTGTAACTGATCATATTTCCCTCTATGCTTTGGCCTCTAGGAATCTCATAGATTTACATCCTATCTTCTGTAACCGTACAGATTTTATTTGGTGGCCTATCGTTGCTTCTGCCTCTACCTTCATTTCCAATCCTTTGTTCCCCATTCACTTCAGTTTTCCTCATTCATTAATTTTATCCTGTTCTAGAGAATGACTTTCTATAAAATTTTCTATAAGCTGCCTGAATTCTTTTTATTTTTTTCATAATGTCAGGTGGACATAACCGACGAGCAACACAGTGAATGTGAGCTCTCAGGCCAACAGACGTCTCCCTCTTCTGTGATTTTTCTTTCCTTTCTTGAAACACAGTTGTGGCAAAACAGTTTTGATTGGGTCTGTAGTGAGGTTGTTAATCTGTCAGCTTTGTGGCCTTCAGAGTTTTAAAGCCAGGGATATGTTCTATCAATGTAGTAGTATTCTGGAAGGGTTTGGGCAAAGCAAGTGATGGCCCTACATTTGCTGTGAGGATGGTGGTATTTTAACAGTAGAGAGAGAGATGTAGTTTCTTCAAATATCATTCTGGTAAAGTTTCTGTAGTGCTTGCACTTCTGACACCCTTGGCAGAATTAAGTAAGTGTTGCCATTGGGCTCTAGCGAAACCTTTCTCTTTCCTTTTTTCTTGTTCCTGAAAAGAACAGATGTACAGAATGAGCAAATTTTAGGCAGTTCCCAAATGGGCTAGATCAGATCAGTTAGCCCTTGACATATTAAAAAAAAACGGAAAAAGGGTTGACAGGTTAAAATCATAGTCCCAGGGATGCAGAGGGAGATGGTCCAACAAAGGCCGACTTTGGCTATGTAATTAAAGGAGTTTGCAGTGATCTTTGGGGCCAGTAGGTGAAAAGTCTTGGGACGGGGTTGGGGGGCAATTCCTGGCATGGAGGCAGAGTCTGGAGGGGAAGTCAAGAGTTCAGTAAGAAACAGACCTGCTCGAAACAACATTGGTCCAGAGACTTGTGTCAAGTCAAGCATTCCGGGCAGATACAGGATGAAGTTGGAATCTATAATAAGAACTGACAGCCATAAACTGATTTTAAACTCAAGTAGCCTTGGGAATTAGAAAGCATGCCATCCAGGGAGCTGCAATGGGTCTGAACTTTTTAAAAGAAAAGTGAGACCAGAATTGGCTTTGTTGCATCCCTGTATGTGTTAGCGTCTGAGCTAGGCTTTTAAAAAAACTTTTTGTTAAATTTGGAAATAATTTCACAATTACAGAAAAAAGTAAAAGAATAAGAATATACAAAAAATACTCTATGCCTTTTACTTAGATTCACCTATTGCTACTATTTTATCACCTTTGCTTTATCATTTGTGTATTCTCTCTCTCTGTGTATCTGCATAGATACACACACACATATGCTGCATGTACATATATATATGTATATGATTTGTTTTCCCTGAATCATTTGAATGGTGCATGTAGCTTAGCCCTTTATACCTAAATATTTGGTGTGTAGTCCCTAAGAATAGGTATTTTCTCTTACATAGCCATAGGAAAGGTATCAAATAAATTCAACTTTGATATAATATTTTTACCTAATTTGCCATCCATATTCAAATTTGTCAATTGGCTCACTAATTTCTTTTGTAGCATTTCTTTTCTAGCTAGTAAAGGAGGATCTGGTACAAGCATTGCATTTAGTTGTTGTACCTGTTTTGTTTCTTTTAACCTAAAATATTTCCACAGCCCGTCTTTGTCTTTGGTTATGCCATTTTTTTTTTTAAAGTTTAATTATTTATTTATTTATTTATTTATGGCTGTGTTGGGTCTTCGTTTCTGTGCGAGGGCTTTCTCTAGTTGTGGCAATTGGGGGCCACTCTTCATCGCGGTGCGCGGGCCTCTCATTATCGCGGCCTCTTGTTGCAGAGCGCAGGCTCAGTAATTGTGGCTCATGGGCCTAGTTGCTCCGCGGCATGTGGGATCTTCCCAGACCGGGGCTCGAACCCGTGTCCCCTGCATTGGCAGGCAGATTCTCAACCACTGCGCCACCAGGGAAGCCCCTGGTTATGCCATTTTTGAAGAATAGACTTTCTCCACATTTTTATATGCATGTTCTGATTAGATTCCTGGCCAGGATGCTGCATGATAATGATGTGGTCTTCTTGGGGTATCACCGGATATCCATTTGCTCGTCTTTGTTAATGTTAATTTTGATAACCTAATTGAGGTGGTGTTCAATGTCTCCATCGTATGATCACAAATTTTCCCCTTGCAACTACAAACAACAAGTGAGAAGACACTTTAAGACCTACAAATGGCTTGCTTCTCATTGAAAAATTTCCCTGGATTTAGCATTTATTGATGATTCTTGTCTGGCTAAGCTTTACTCTGATGGCTGCAAAATGTGATTTTATACTCTAGCACTTCCTCTGTATTTACCAGATAGTATCTGTTCTACTGTCAACAAGACAGCCTTCCCTTCTTCCCCCACTTGTTTATCTGTCTGTTTTCAGTATGGATTCCCATTTTTTCAGTGGTTTATTATTTATTTACCTTCCTTAAATTGTATTGGTGTTTAAGCTGTTTCAGAATTGGCCAGTGAGAGCTCCTCCAAGATGGCGTCTGTATCCTCGTGACATGCCCCTATCGTTGGTGCTGGTTTTGAGTACTTCATTACTTTCTGGAACAACAGGATATGTCGGGCTCATCTTATACCTGCCATGCCCCAGCTCTGGAATCACCCACTTCTCCAAGAAACCCTGGGTCCTTTTACTGAGGAGTGGTAATAGAACCCAAAATCTAGGTATTTAGGTGTCATGTTGTCATTGGGTTATCTTTGCTCCTTGACCTGCTCAGTGGACAGGGCTGGGAAGTCATATGCATATAAACACATGTGTACACATTCTCACATACAGATGCATGTATATTTTATAAACCACGAATTTACCCTGAAATCTCCAATTTCCTGTCTGTCCCACAGTTCTCTTTCCTGCCCTCCCCCTTTCCATATTTTAATGTCTCTTCTTGAATAGTGAGAATCTTGGCTCCCAAGAACGTTAGAGAATTTACTTCCTTGTCCAATCTTATAATACATCTAAAATAGTTTTATAATTGCTTTGCCCATAGCATTACCCAAAAAAGCCTACTAAAAAGAGTTTGAGGTTTGTTTTTAGCTCCCCCTGCCCCAATCCTGTTCAAGACCGAGTGTAAACAGTCAAATTGTGTTCGTAGCTATTCATATTAGTTCTTCTTCTCCTACCCTTTCAGTGATTGTGCATATGATGCTCCACTGAAATACAGTTGGATTCATTTGTTTCCATCCACTTGCAGTTTTAGCATTTTCCCCACTTCCTATCCCTGTTAACTTAATTTTACTTTCTTCAGATATGTAGAGCATTAATAGGCTTCCAAATTTGGAAACTAAACAAAAAGCTATACTCTGAGAAGTATCACCCTCTGCCTTGTCCTTCTGCCTGGTCCGTCAGTCATTCTACGACCCATTCATGTAGAAAGACAGCTTCATTGTTTTCTGGTGTGTTTGTCCTGTTCCTTTTTGTAAAGATAAGCAGTTAAGTCTCCTCCTTTCTTACATGAAACTAGCATGCTGTAGATTGAGCTAGGCTTCCTAAGTGCCCAAATTTCATTGATCTTCCAAATCTTACACACTTGGTGGTGGTCTTCCTATTTTACTGATGTGGAAACTAAGACCCTTGATCTGTACTATTGCAAACCTTTTTGCCTTGTTGATAAAGGGCCTGTTTTCAGTGCTTTGTAGTTTGAATGAAGCTGATTAAGATGCCCTAAATTATGAAACATCAGGTAGTAGCACATACAATTTTTAATCCATAAAATTGCTGCCACTGAAACCCAAAGTCCTGTTTCTGGGAAGTATACCTCTTCATCTGGTTGTTAAGGCTGGATTGTCCCTTTAGCCTGGAATTTCAGTGTCCTTAGCATGTCACACAAGGCTTAAATCAGGGTGTGGCACCTGGCTGGGAGGGTTGTTTTTGACTTTTTGTTTTTTCTTTTTAAAATTGAGGTGAAATTCACATAACATAAAATTAACCGTTTTCATATGTATAATTCAGTGGCATTTATTATATTCATGATGTTGTTCAACCATCACCACCATCTAGTTCCAAAACATTTTCATCTCCTCCAGAAGAGACCCTGTAACCATTGAAGAGTCATTCCCCACTCCCTGGCTTCCCCCAGCACCTGACAACCACTGATCTGCTTTCTATCTCTATGGATTTATTTATTTTTGGGTATTTTGGAGGTAAATGGAATCACACACTAAGTGACCTTTTGTGTTTAACTTCTTTCACTTGGCATGTCGTTTGCCAGGTTCATCCACCTTGTAGCATGTATCAATCCTTCATTCCATTTTATGGTTGAATAATATTCCATTGTATGGTTACACCACATTTTGTTTATCCATTCCCCAGCTAATGGACCTCCAGGGGGATTGTGAGTGAAGTTGGGGAGAAGAGAGGCTTGTACCCTGCCTTGTGCTGTGCTGCCTACTAGCCACGTGACCACGAACGAGCTACAAAACTGGCTTGTGCCTCCCTTTCCTCATTTGTCAAATGAACATAATAATAATATCTAACTCTTCAAGTGACTGAAGGATTGGCTAAGATAATATGTGAAAAGTTCATAGTATAGTACCTGGCAAATAATGGGCCTTCATAAACATTAGCTATTTTACCGTAGGATCATCTGAGCGTGGGTGGGGAGGAGAGAGAACACAAAGGTGCGTTATAGTAGGTGTTTTACCATGCATTTGTTCTGTTGTAGCTGCTCAAACCTTTGTGCTTTGTTTAAAAACGAAAAGGCCTATCTGTTTTCTCTGCTTTGTGGTTTGGTGTTTTTGTCCCTCCCCCACTTCCTACCCCCCACCACTGAACGTGGGATTTTACATTTAGAAGCAGTTCAGTAGACAGAATGTCTGTAGTGGAATGTTACATAATTCACTTTTAGATTTGAAGAGCTCATTATAAAAAACCTGACACACTTCAGGAATATTAAATTACTGCAGATTGTGTGGAGCAAAGAAACATTATTGAAGCATTTCAGAATTCTAGGCGAGCCTGAATTTAACTGATAGGGTTTCACAGCTTTTACTGGGGAAAAATGATTTGAGTTGTCACATGGTTTCTGGCCCTAGAGGACTTTAATCTCCTTAATTACAAAGAAACGAATTTCCTAAATAATTTGGAGCTACTTCACGGCATTTGCTCAACCTCTGGCTTTTGGAAAATTAAAGGGGATGCCAGGGTCCTGGTCGTGGAATGTTCTCTCCGTACTGTAGCTTCCTTATGCAAGTTTTTATTAGAGATGATGCTGGTTTCCTTTCTTTATTGATATGGGGATGTACTTCAGGAATTCACAAGTAATGCTTATAACACTTGAACACAATCACATTTTGTCAAACAAGTGACACTGAAGATGCCCACAGAGTAGGGAGAGGTTCTTTATTGTGGCTTACAAAGTCGAAGGAAAGAAAATGGCCCAAATCCAATCCAGTTTTACACATCGACTTTAAGAGTGCTTGAAATGGTGTAAAACCCATATTTCAGTTCATTTCGGTGTTTATGGATTAGGTACCTACTGTGTGCAAGACCAGCATCATGGAAATATCTTAGCTTCTACCATTTCCTACAGTTTGTCCTTAGAGAGCAGACTTAACCTGCCTTAGTTTCCTCCTCTGTGAAAGGATAATAATATGAGGCTGTGTTTTGACCTTGTATTCCTGTGTTTGTAACACAGGAAACTATTAGAGCCTAATATTTATTAAGTGCTTGCCAGGAGATGTGCCCAGACACCCTTCCAAGCATGTCACATGTGTGATCACCATTTCCACAGCCACTCCATGAAGTTGATACTGTTATCCGCATTGTAAAGGTATAGAAACTGAGGCAAAGAGGGGTTGCATAGCTTCCTCAATATCACATTGCTTGTAAATGGATTAAACTACGAAGTTGGCCAAGAATCAGATCATAACACAAGTAAGGAGAGATTCTGTTACCCAGTCCAAGCTCGTACTGCTCGCTGCACGACAGGCCAGTAAATTGAGAGATGAGGTCTTGGGGCAAGGGATAGTGACTTTATTTGGAAAGCCAACAGACCGAGAAGATGGTGGACTAATGTCCCAAAGAGCCATCTTCCCTGAGTTAGAATTCAGGCTTCTTTTATACTAAAAGGGGAGGGGGTGTGGCTGGTTGTTACAAACTTCTGGGTGTTTTAATCCTTTGTTCTTGCAGCTGTCCTTGTAACTCAGGTCAGGATGTTCCTGTAAACCTCCAACAAGGCAAATGTTATTCTCTGTTGTGCAACTTTTTATCTCTGTATGAATGGAAAAGTGTTATACCTTTAAAGGTCAGAGCCTTGAGAATGGCCTATCCTGTATATTTCAGGCTAAGACAACATTCTTAGCTTGTAGCAAAAGCAATAGAGTACAAAGGTTAAAGTAAGAGAAACAGATCCAATATGGAGTCAGATTTGTTCTTCCCTATTACAGTTCCATTTAATGGAGGGATCAGAAAATCTTTCTGCCTAAGATACCTCTTTGAACTGAACCTTGAGAATGTCAAGGCAGAATTGAAAAGAAAAATTCCATAGAAAGGTAACAGCATAAGGGAGAATTGGGAAGATGGGAAAGTGTGTCACCTCCCTACTAGACTTAATGCGTCCTTTTTTTAATTTTGGTTGTTAATTTCAAGCCTCCTTGGACATGCTGGTCCTTCTGCCTGAGACAACCATTTATTCCTTTATTACACATGAATGTATTGAGTACCCATTGGTCCTTTCCCTTATCATCCATGTGACAGAGGCATCATTCTTCAAGATCAGACAGTGGAGAGCTTCTTCTCTGTGAAGCTTCATTGATTCTTTCAAGCAAAGGTGAAAGCTTGCTCCTTTGTAACCCAGTATGCCCAGTTATTGTCTGTTTTCATTCTGGTCATGTGTATTGCAATCCCCTACATGACTGACACCTCTGCTAGACTGAATTTCTTTGAGGACAGGAATCAGGCTTTGACCCTGTACTCTTGGCCTGCATGGTTGTACAGTACACGTCTATTGACATGAATGAGGCAGCACTTGCACCTGGCCTGTTGTAGGTTCTTAGTAGATATTTGTTGCAATGAAATGACTAGTATTATTAATAAAATTAATTATCTCTTTATATGACCAAGTTTTGTGACTCTGTCATCTCTCATGGAATGTTGTCTTTTGAGGGCAAGAGGTTAGGAAGGGGGTGAGGGCTTAGTGGCATGGTGCAGATAGATGGCACAAAAGTGGCCGGAAAAGTTCTCATTTTCAACATATGGTTTCCTGGACCCCATTCTAGGAAGATAATTTTCCATTTTCTTTAGTTGTAGCCTTAGATCCTCTACTTTAAGTACCTTCATTCAGGGCCAGTGTCCTCCTAAAAAATAGTTTGTAAAACAGTTTGTTAAAAGCAAACAAAGAAAGCAGATATCTTTGGATAAGGTATGAGTTTCCCCATATTTAAGCCTTACTACAATTTATGTGGCTTTTATATTAGCCTTTCTAGTTAAGCCATCTTTAATTGGCATGATTAAGAGATTTTGGTCATTATTCTTTTTGAGCTGAAACTGGCGTTCAAGGTCAGCCTTTTCAGATGAAAAGTTCTAGATCTGTGGCATGAGCTAAGAATTGGCTACACAGTTTGAAGATCCATTTCCAGTAGCTTTATCTTAATATTCTTTAAAAATGGATAACTCCTGAAATGTTTATTTTCAACTGAACTCTCACATACAGCTATCAGAGAGACGGTCCCTGGGAAAGATTGTTGACTTGACACTGGGAATACATTCATTCAATTTAAATGAAATCAAATGAGATAACGTATGTGAAGCAGGAGCTGAGGGCACAGTATATAGTAAATGTATAGTAAATACTGGCTGTAATTGAAGTGGTATTATCATCATTATTATCTCTTGCCAGCACAGTGTCTGAACTTAACAGTACCTAGTAGTGTGCAAGGCATATTTATTAAAGAAAGAAGGGATGAAATGTGTGTCTGCCTGCCTCTTTCCTTTTCTTTTCCTCCCCACGTTAAATGCTTGTCTGCTCTTATAGCTGCGGGAAAAGCTGACATAAAAATGGGCTTGCTGGAAAGTTTCTCAGCCCCGTTTGTCACCTTACCCTTGGAGCCCAGTTGTACGTCAACTCCGCGTTCCCTCTGATGCCTGCCAGTGAGGGACAGACCACAGGTCACTTCCCTATGATCTGCTTTAGCTGCCAAAGCTCTAGGCAAGCTTGGCTGACGTATGGGTGCCTTGTTGTTGGAAATGTCTCCATGGGGCTGCTCAGGAAATATGCCTGTGCCGTATTTTCTGGGTGGCATCTAGTGCTTGACAATAAGAAACATGGAAAATAAAGAATTGAGTTTTGCTTCTCTTGAAAATCCAGAGTTTTAAAGATCTGTTTTGCATTACCTATTGTGAGTTTTGCGGATAAGGCCTCTAATTCTCTTTGTTGTATGAACCCTGTTGACGGCTTAATGAAACCATGTGAACAGTTTCTACATGGAGACCAAGGTTTTCCTGTTTTTGTATGTTTGACAGTTCCTTTTTGCCCTCCTAATTTCTAACTTCACCAGGGTGGTGATTCTGAATGTTCTCTTCCCTTGATTTGCAGCGCTCGAAAGGAGTGAATGAAATGTGCAGCTCGGGGTGTCATTTCTGAAGGGAGGAGTCGTTTTCTTGGAGAGGAGTCCTCAATGAGCCTGGCCGAGGCCCGGGATCTGTGTGAAGTGGACTAAGGATTTAGTAGGATGTCAACTGAGACAGAACTTCAAGTAGCTGTGAAAACCAGCGCCAAGAAAGACTCCAGAAAGAAAGGTAGGGCCCAATCTGTTCCTTTCCTAATGGCTACCTATTGTACAGGAATGAGTGTTTCTGTCTCTGGAATGGTATTTGGTACTATCTTTGTGATTGCATATATTTTTAAATAATCACCAACATTATTTGGTGTTTTTTGTATTCACGGTATCATATTTTAATGGCTCATCCTTATTCTCTGGGTAAAATCCAAAATTCTTTTCATAATATGCAAACAGAGCCCTTCTTGACCTGACTTCTACCCATCCCTCCAGCAACATCTCTGCCCAAATCTGCGCTGCATCCCCACCCAACCCTGTTTGCCCTCCAGGCATTCTGTGTCTTGTAGTTCACCTTTGCATATACCAGTGATTCGCAAACTCCAGCCACACAAAAAGCACCTAGAAGGCTTGTTACAACACAGGTTGCTGAGCCTCGTCCCCAGAGTTTTTGGTTCCCTAGCCCTGGGATGGGGCCCAGGCTGCATTTATAACAGGTTCTCAGATGATGCTGATGTTGGTTTGAGAACCCCTGGGCTGTCGCTTCAGCCGGAAGTAATTTTGTCACTCTCCACTTTTTCTTAACACCGACTCCTACTTATTCTTCAGATTTGAGCTTAGTGGGGCCTCCTGGAGGGCCTTTCCTTACTCCCCACATTGGGTTATTTGCTTTTGTTTGTTTTGTTTCATTAGCACTTTGTTAGTAGCTCACTTTCTTAGAAACACCCTGGTTTTTTTTCCCCCTTTGTCAGCTATACTATACAGTCCTTCAGAGCTGGATCCCTTGTTCACCCTTTTAACTCCCAACAACTGGAAAGTGTTTGACACAGAGGAGGCACATAGGTATTTGGTAGAGAAGACTGGCATGCATCGTGTGATGATAAAATAATTCTATCACTGTTCACGATTTTTGGAGAATTTGTTCCTATGGCTTTATGACCACGTCTTTCATTAAGTTTGTCTCCTGGTTGGAATTAGATGTAAGCACCTTGTTGCTCTGTGTGTGTGTGGGTGTGTGTGTATGTGTGGTGTGTGGTGTGTGGTGTGTGTTTTCTCCCTGTGGTTTCAGTTCTTTCCCTCCCCTGTCTTTAAAACTGCGTGGACGAGGATTAATACAGCTCTCCTTCAGGTCTTGAAATCTGTCAATATGGGCCTGCAAACAGGATGCCATTGGTTGCTTTGTATAGGCAGTGATTTGTTTGAGATGTTGCTGTGCCTGCCCAGTCATGTCTTCTGATGGCATTTGTCTGATACTCCATAGGAAGCAAGGGACATAAATGTAATACATATGCAGCTCTTGGACAGCCAGAACCCCAGGAAGGACTATAAATTTTGCTTTAGATGTTGATTTGAAGCACAAATATTTTGGAAGCAGTCTATTTTATCCCCTGAAACCTAATGTAAACCTTGTTTCTTATGCATCATGGAATAAGAATAATAGAAGGAAGGCAAGTGTGTGAGAGAACAGGTCTTGGGAGAACTGCTACATGGGAAAAAAAAAAAAAAAGATTGCAGAGCTCAGTATGTACTAGAATTCAAATGCTTTTTCACTGGAAACTGACAAGTTATTTTTTTGCCTCAAGTTTAACCTTTCCACTAAACTTGTGCTCTTGAATGCTTAATGCATTAAAAATTATACTTAGTGCATATCTTTTCATTCTTAATTTGAACATGCAAAACCAGAAGCATTCTAAAGAGAGGATTCCGATTTTTCAGAACATTGGCTTAGTTGAGAACTTGGAATGGGACGGTGAAGGTGACCTTTTTAGCTCCTCCTCACCTTCACGTGCTTAGTAGCTCTAAAATCAGCACAGCACCTATGCAAGGAGTGTCCTCTAGTGAATGGCTAATACCATAAAGTCTGGGCAGGCAGACCTGGGTTCAGATTCTGGCTATATCACTTCCTAACTGTGTGACCTTAGAATGTTACTTCACCTCTCTGAGCCTCGTTTCCTTTCCCACAAAATGAAGATGTAATATTACAGAGCTCAAAGGCTCACTAGGAAGATTAACTGAAATAAGGCAAATGTAACAGTATAGAACTTGGCATATGTTAAAAACTCCACAAAGTTTATATGTGTTCCTCTCTTCCTCTTCCCCCTTCCCCCTCCTCCTCTTCTCCTTACTTCTTCTCGTCCCCTTCATTCACTGTCATCTTTCTCTATCTTTCCCACCTCTCCCGTCTTTGTCCTATTTCTCTTCTCCCTTTTTCACTCCATCCTCCTTCTCTTCCTCTTCTTCATCAGCATCATCACATTGTTTTCTCTTACCTACGGGGATCTTAAAAAGTATACAGCTGATTTGTCCCAGAGCAAGATTTTACAATTGTTTGTAATTATGCAACAGTGACAAATAGTTTTTTTTCTTGATACCCTTGTCTGGACCAAGGCAGCAGGAAATCACACACGTACATTAAGAAGAGAGAACGAGAATGTGCTGGTAACAGGATTAATTCATTTCCTGTTCTTTAGTTTTGGCTATGGGATAGTAAGTATTCCATTAAACAAATGTTGCTAGCTGGGTGAAAATAAGTAGAACTTTAAAAGGAAAGAAGCAGTTTATATATTGATCTTGAATCTTGAATTTAATAGTCTTACTAAACTCTTTTGCTAATACTTTCTCTAACCCCTCTTTGATTTTCTATTGAGGTAATATATAACCTCATAAGTAAGTTTCTGGCTTCCTCTTCAATCCTTAAGTACTTGTTCTTTTTTTTATCTTATTCCGTTGGTTGGGTCTGTCAATATAATATCTAGTAGAGAGAAGGTATCCTTAACTTTTACTTAAATTAATGGAAATGCCTTAAGTTACCTGTAAGTGTGATATTTAAGTATTTACTAAATATTCTTTATTAGTTTGCCTTCATTTCTCATTTCTAGGAATTATTTTTTTTAAATCCTGAATTTTCATGTTGAATTTTATCATATGCTTTTTCTATATTTATTTCAATGATTATACATATATTTCCTCTTTTAGTTTAAAACCAATAATAAGTCATGGATTTCACTGATAGATTTTCTGATCTTCATTTCTGTTTATGATGTCTTATTTTCTATACCCTGTGGATTTAATTTGATATTTTACTTAGTTTTTTTTCTATCTATATTCATCAGCAAGATTGGTATATATTTTTCTTTTCTTGAACAATCTTTGTGCCTGATATAGGTCAAAGTTGATAACCTCATATAATGATTTTGGTGGTAAGGAAATAATTTTAGACTTATTTATGAAAAAATATATATTTTTTAGTAATTTCATTAGACTTTTAAGAAGTTATATATGCTTATTACTGAAAATTAGAAAAGACAAAGTAAGCATGCATAATCCTAAAAATTAAAAATAACTTTTATTAACATTCTAAGTTACTTCCTTCTGGACTGACTTTCCAGGATAATATGAGATTATACTGTTCATACAATTTTACATCCTGCTTTGTCATTTGACATTCTGTCATAAATACATTTCTCATATTACTACCTGATATTACAGTATAGTAAAGTTTTTTCTTCTCTTGGCAAGATTCAGGTGGTCCCTGGAGCAGATATTTTATTTCCTAAAAAAAAATACCTGACAATGTAAGGCATCTATCATGAAAAAGAGCGGCAAAAAGAAAGTTAAGAAGCCCTTTATAATTCCTCACAAACCTATCACTCCAGTTCTTTAACCCAGGCTGTTGAAAGCAAGTCAGACAGATTCAAAAACAAGTCACACAGGAGCATATTTCACCACAAAATGAGTTTCTAGACAGGCCAAGTATGAGATGTAACTAGAGTATTCACAATTCAAATAAGGAGGGGATGAAAGTAGTGAGAAATAAAGTTGTTTTCTTCATTTCATTTTTCTTGGATTGTGTCACTACACATACAGCTTGTCAGACGGTACCTATTCTAGGAGTGGAATTTGATGGAGGACTGGAGGAAGAGAATGTGTATTTTCAGGTTCGTTACCTGCCATCGAAGGGGGAAGATCAGCTGACACAATCTGTGGTAATCCTGGCGTTAGGACACCCAGTAGAAGACTGTGGTAGAGGAACGGGTCCCAGGATGAGCAGACACAGACATTTCTGGGGCTAGTGCCTGGAGTTTTGCAGGCAGTGCCATCTGGCAGCTTGGTGTCATGGAAAGAGCACTGACTTTGGAGTCAGACAGACCTGGTTTTTAATTTCTAACTCTTGTTCTTATCTGCTGTGTAACCAGAGATGGGTCATTTAGCCTCTTTGACCCTTGTCTTTAAGGGTGTGTGATGTGTGTGTGTGTGTGTGGTGTATTACTACTCTGCTTGTTATAAGAAAGGCGAGCGAGATTATCTTGGGTGAAGGACCAGCTTGGGATCTGCAACATGGCAGTGGTGTGGGTAACGTTAGCTTTTCTGTCCTCTTCCTTCTGTGATCGTGGTTCAGTATTTTCTCCTTATTTTCTAGAAATACCTGGAAATAAACTTATTCACTTTCCTTATATTTATATTAGAACTCATTAGTGAACAAAAACAACAAGGCACTGACAGTCTTTCCTCCCAGAAAGACTGGACTCCAAGAATCAAGGCCCTGATGGAATCCAGGAGAAATTGGTGGTCACATGGCAGACTCCTTAGCTCTGGAGCCACATTGAACTGAGTTTGAACCCTGGCTGTGTGCCTCAGTAGCTGTGCAAACTTTGGGGAGGTTTCTTAGGAAATTCTGGTCAATTGTGATAAGGAATTGTTTCAGGAATCCCATGTTCAGGGTCCTGATCCCTCAACTGGTCAGTGAGCCCTGGGAAAGAACTCTGTTAATAATCACTGGCTTACCACTTAGGAGCTGATAAACTGCTATCGTATTTATTATCCCATTGGGTCCTTTGGACCCTGAGAGATTAATTTTTCAAAAACTCGTTTTACCTGGCCTTCAGTGCAGAGAGAGCTGCCTTTTCATTGCTTCTATCTGCTGCTTTTATCCTGCAGGGGAAGCAGACTTGGGGTCATCAAGACCTTGAATTTGGGTTTGTAAGCCAGGTCCCCACCCTCTAGTTGTTCACCTTCAGGCAAGTCACTTCCACGCCTTGAGCTTTAGTTTCCTCAGGCACCCAGTGGATGTACAACTTATATTTGCTCGGTCAAATTTGTAATGTAGGATAGGCATTAATTAAGTAATTATTTTGTCTACAAATGTTTATCCAGCCCCAGCCCGGAGCCCTGCAGGAGCTCCGTGTTCTGCTGTGGAGAGAAACACCAGGGAAGGAGATTCTGACTTCAGCCAGTCAATAGAGTCCAAGAATTTCCACCTGAGGGGCGGCCCTTCTGATTTGTGTAGGTCTCATCCTTCCTGAAAAAAAATTTTTTTTCCACTTGGCTACTTTTATTCATTTTAGTGAATAAAATTCATGCTAATTTATTCTGTGACTACTCATAAATTTTATGTTTTGTTTTTACCCCAAATTTATATTTATTAATTAAAATCTTGCTTTTTTTATCATAAGAAAGAAAACTCTTATGGAAACTCTTTTCACTGCTTTCCTGACCCAAAGCAAGTGGATTTTCAACTTAATAAATACAAGTAACACGATACTCTGAATGTCAGCATGCATTGAAACATGAATGGATTCTCTAGGAGTACTAAAAGGTTAGAAGGAATTAGTGTTTGTGGGGCTAGAAGAGCCTCTTTTTCAAGATGAGTTCTTAAGAGAAGAATGACTTGCCCACAGTCATTCAGTTGGTTAGTGGTAGACCCAGAGCTGGAACCCAGGAATGACTCCCCAGATGGTGTTGCTTGAGCTTATAGGTTCTCAACAACTTACCTTTTTCGGATTAAGCTCGTGGTGTGTTTGCTCCATCTTCTTTACATTGAAGACTCCTGGAAGAGCTCATGCTTTAGAATCGATAGACTGAAGTTTGCATCAAGGCTCAGCACATTTTCTACGGGTGTATCTCAGGCTAGCTACTTAATCTTTCCAAGCCTCAGTTCCTTCATCTGTAAAATGGAGGTAATAGGACCTATCTCAAAGTGTTGTAATGAACACTACATGAGTCAAAAATATAAAACAGCTAACACAGTTCTCTGTACACAGACTCAAGATAAGGAAATTCTCCCTTTCCCCTCTGGCCCCCCAGCTGCCTACCTGAAAGGCAGCACTTTTCTTAGTGCCAGAGGATATAAAGAAGGGTAGAAGGTACCCTTTTCTCCAGAGGTGCATGGGGTAGTCGGGCAGTGACACAAAAGTACTGGTCCATCTTCAAAAGGATGCTTGTTCCAAGAATAACTGGAAAGGTGGACAGGAAATACAAAGGAAAGTAGACCACGTTGTCAAGCTACATTCATTAATAACCATCATTTATTGCATGCTTCCTGCATGCTAGCCATTTTAGATAAATTGTCCCCTAATGAGGCCAAATCTTACATCGCCCATGAAACGCATAAGAAAATAACATCCAGAGAGATCAAGAGACTTGCCCCAGGTCACATGGCTTGTGTGTGTGGGCTGGAAAGCACTAAGTTTGTCCGATGTGAAAGCTGGTGTCCTCTTCCCTGAATGCATGCTATGGGTTTGCCCTGTGCCTTGATGGGGGGTTGGGAAATGTGAAAAGGGGCTATACTCTTTTTAGGGGGGTGGGCATGGAAACAGATCAGTCGCCTCATGTAAATTTATGGCACTGTTCTGTCTTGTCAAGGTTTTGGATCTTGGTAAGCTAATGGCTCTCTACTGACTCTGTGATTTGCAGGCTTCGGAAATTCAAGATCAAGGACTTAATAGCAAGACAACATAAATTTCTCTGGAGCTGATCCATGAAGCTCTTGGGCTGAAGGGTTTGAGAGTGGGGGAATACCGTTTTGGGTCTAGAAGTCTAGTTTTTATGGAAAGACTGACTGCCGGATCACGTTACATGTGGTGGGGAGAGACTTCTGTATTCTCCATGAGCACGTGGCCTTGAACTTATTACAGAACACCTCACTCCTTGCGGTCGTTCCCTGAAGACAAACTCGCTTCTGGTTTTCATTGGTGACTTCGTTCTAACTAGTTTCCTTACAAGAAGTCAGGCTTTCTTCAAACCCTCCTGCACACCTCCTCTCCTCCTTGAACATATTTCGTAACGCCAGCAGCACGCCGCAGAGGGCAACCCAGCAAGCCAGCCTTCTGCGATTTGGTCCCTGCCGCTCTTTCTGTCCCTTTGCCTCTCTGCACCCTGACCCACCCTGAGCTCGGGTCCCAGGACACACCTCTGCGACTTTGGTGCGTGCTGCTCCCGCGCTTGGGTCATGTTTCTCACCCTGTTCACTGGGCTGCCTCCTGCTCATCCCTCAGAACCCAGCAGCCATTTGACGGAGACTTCATCCTTGATCATTTGAGCTCCCAAGTGCCCTCGATGAATTAATTAATAATATTAGCCCCTGCAACCTCCTAAATATCTTCCAAAGCTCTCATTCTCTCTCTCCCTGCTGCCCCTCTCCTCAAGATAGTTCAGGCTACCTTCATCTGTCACCCAGATCATCCTAGCAGCCTCTTGAGCAGTCCTCAGGTTTTCGGAATCATCAGTCTCCAAGCTGTCCCTGACACTGCTCACTAATGGGAAGATCCCATCAGGTGCGACCTTTGCTTCAGACTCTTCCGTGAACGGGCCCCACTGCCCTCAGGATAAAGTCCGCGCGGCTTATCGGGGCTTCAAGGAGGCCCTGCCTGGTGTGACCCCTCCTTATCTTTCCAGTCACATCCCTCACCGCTCTTCCAGAATGATACTCCACTCCCTGACTCAACTGAATTCATTTCATTCCCCTGATCCTACCATGTTGTTGTTCACATTTGGAATGTTGCAAATGTTTTTTCTTCTTCCAGGAATAGTACTTTAAAAAAAAAAAAATCTCTTCAAAGCCAACTCCAATTTTGCTTTAGTTTCAAGTTAGATATTTCTTTCCCCAGAAATGCTCTGGGGACCGATTGCAACCCAACCAACGTGATCCCCAGCTGCAGTCATGACCAGTCTGTGTGCTCTCAAAGCACCTCACTTTGCCCATCTTAATACATTATTTTATTGATAATTGTCTTTTTTGTTCCTCTTTATCACTCATTAGGCTGGGAGCTCTGTGAGTGCAGGGACTGTGTCTGGCTTCACTTTTACCACTAAGCACAATGTTGGGAGATGTAGGTGCGCAGCCATGTTTGTTGAATGAATGAGTGAATGAATGAACTTATGACTGAGAAAGCCTCACGTGACTGGATTTGTGAGGGCTCCTATAGCAAGCACCCTGCACTTATTCAAACATCACACCTGCCACATTTTTCCTATGCTTTTTGCTTATTTCTCTGTCTCTGCCAATAACTATGAGTTCCCAGCACAGCACTCGGAACATGGTGGGTATTCACTAAATGCTTGTTGAATTAATTATCATAAAGTGTGAGGGAGAATGATTTGCACAAGGAGAAAGGAAATTTAAAACCACAAACATCTCCCCTAAGAGCTGGCTCTAGAGATTCTTATTACGTGGCATTGAAAATTCCTCGCATTCAGTGAACTACCTCTCCTTTTGCGATGTGTGTCCAGTCACATCTGGCGCTATAATTCAGCGTGATATGGGCCACATTGGTAGTAAGAGCTATAAGATTTGCCATATTAGCTCATCCCACTGCTTCATTAAGCTCAGTGTGCTGCCCCTGGCATGGCTGGGCTTGAATTTTGATGTTTGGAAGAACAAAGCCCTTCATATTAGCCCTCCGAGTCCTGTGAGTCAGGTAAGGGTACACTCCTTCCCAGCGTCCTAGGGTCATCTTTGCAGATAATCACTAAGTGGCCCAGAGCATGGGGTTTTTATTATCCACGTGGGTTTGCTGAGCAAAGGTCCCAGGTATTTTGGGACGTCAGCAACCCCCTTCTATTGCGACACAGCTTCTGGGATGGTCAGAATACATGTCGCAAGATTTCACGTTTCTGCCCCGTCCATCAAGAGAACACCCATAGGTCAAAGGCAGAGGAGAGGGTGGAGTGGAGATGTCTCATTTAAGCTTGAAAACAACCTCTAGGCAAGCATTCCCATTTTTCGTGAGCAGCAGCTGAAGCTCAGATCGGTGAACAGCTTACCTGAGGCCACACAGCATGTGACAAGTTAGGGACCCATGTGCACCTAGATCTCTCTGACCCCAGAGCCTGTCCCCGTGCTTAACACTGGACTAAGCTGCTCCCTATTGAATGGGTGTCCTCTTATTAATTACCAAGTGATACTTACACTGAAAGACATCTCCCTACGGATTCCAATAGCTGCACCATTAGGTTGAGGTGGCCTCGGCAGCAGAAAGGAGTGACGGCAGACCACGTGGTGGAGGCAGAAAGGGAGTTAGAAAAGCACAGAAGCCCTAACTCTTCACCCCTCGTGACTGTGGTGTGTGGGAGGTTGCCACACACAAGGGCTCCAGAGGCTGAGAAGGAAACAATTCCCTTTCTTAAGGAGGATGCCAGTTAGTCCAGGCTTTCCAGATGTTCTCCAGTCTTTACAGAGGTCAAGCTGAGGGGAATTTGAGATTTTGACTGTGTATAAATCGAAATGCATGTTTAGATCTGAATTTGGAGCTGGCACTCTGATTTTGCAAATGCCCCAAATCTATGAATAGTATCATCAGCTCAGCTTACCTCCCAGTGGGCATCTCCACATCAGAAATAATACCGAGGATGCTGGTGATGAAGGTAGCTACTCTCTGTCTGCAGTTACAAAATATCAGGCAATGTATTCAAGCCTTTATATGTATTTTCTCACGCTGACCAACCCTTTGAGGTAGCTCCTTATTTGAAATCTCACGTTTACAGGTGAAAAAACAGAAATCGGAGAGGCCAGGCGGAGTGAATGCTGTAACCTCAGACTCGACACTCTGAAGAGCCCTGTGGTTCCGTCTTCCCCATCCAGTCAGCAGATGTTATTGGGTTGGCCAAAAAGTTCGTTTGGGTTTTCCATAAGATGTTATGGAAAAACCCGAACGAACTTTTTGGCCAACCGAATACATGTGTCTTACATGCACCCGGCACATTCTGCACACAGTGACCTGCTTGGCCCTCCCTGAGCATGCGTGAGTTTGTTTCAGCTCTCCTTTCAACCTGGAAAAAGTCCCCTCTCTCTTGTCTGCCTGTCAAGGTTCATCTGATCCTCTGAGACCTAGCTAGATGGTACTTCCCTGAAGCTTTTCCTTAGTGTCTCCGTCCTCCCATGGAATTAAACCTTCCTTTCCCTGTGATTCTCAGCATACTATTTAAAAAAATGTTTTTTAATTCAGATGAAGCTCTCCTTTCTTTCTTCCATCTGTTAGGATTGCACTGATAGGCTTCTCTTCCTTCCTGGATTGATGGTGGGGACTGTGTCTTGGGCATCATTTTATCCTCTCAAAGCTGGGAGGAGGAGAATTTATTAAAGAGTTCCCAGTGGGGAAAATGGAAAATGACCTTAATTTCATGACTACTCAATGCAGGCAGAGAATACAATGAGAATACAAGAGATTTATGAGGTCGGTAATACTCCCATTTTGCAGATGAAGAAACATACTAAGGTAAGTTCACAGTTTGTTCATGGTTACCCATCATGTAAATGGAAGAGCAGGAATTTTATTTATTTATTTACTTATTTAGGCTGCGTTGGGTCTTCGTTGCAGTGTGTGGGCTTCTCATTGCGGTGGCTTCTCTTGTTGCAGAGCATGGGCTCTAGGTGCGTGGGTTTCAGTAGTTGTGGCACGCGGGTTTCAGTAGTTGTGGCATGCGGCCTCAGTAGTTGTGGCGCACGGGCTTAGTTGCTCCGCGGCATGTGGGATCTTCCCTTACCAGGGCTCGAACCCGTGTCTCCTGCACTGGCAGGTGGATTCCCAACCACTGTGCTACCAGGGAAGTCCCTGGAAGAGCAGGAATTTCTAACTCAGATCTAAATGATCCAAAGCACAGGATCTTTTTGCTATATTCTGCGTTTTTCCAGTAGTGGCCGTTGAATAAAACCTCAGTGAAAGCTCATTTCCTACAGGTCTGGTTCCTCTTGCATATTAGTGGCAATATATGCCACTTTTACTTTTATAAAGAGTTTCTGTATCAGCATTAGAGATTCACTTCCTTCCAGTTGGGGACTGTGGTCACTTGAGTCTTGCAACCTTCCCTGGCTGGCGCTACTGCTCTAGGGAGAACGTGCATTCCGATTGTTAAACTAGAGGCAAGAAAAGCCACGCAGGCACTCGCATTGGAAGAAGCCCAGCAAATGATGAATAGCAGACCTAAATCTTATCATGTATTTCAGGATGATGTACGGGACTGTTGGAAACTGCCTTTGACAAATGTGCCCGGGAAGGGGAATTATCTCCAACAATGACAAATGTTCTTATTATGTGATCCTAAAAAGGATCAGGACCCCTATCATTGGGCAAATGATCATCCCCACGTCCTTTATTAACAGTAATATGGAACTGTGTGCTAAAGACGATGGACGTGGCACTGATGCTGTGATGCATAGCCATGAGTGCTGGAGTCAGGCTGGACTTAGGAAAGGTAGCTTGATGCTTGATAGCAGACGGGAAATGTGTAACTCTCTCAGGTCGCTTTTAGCCCTTGCTTCCCGAGGCTCTGCACGACTTGTTCCTGCTATCTTAGCCGAGTACCCAGTGGCTTTTGGTCAGGCTGAGGCTGTGATTAAACAGTAGAAGGGATATAAGTTTGTAGGAAATGAAACCATTTCCATAGGGAGAAGAAAATGGTGCACCAGGCATGTCACATATTTATTCTCATTTTCTTTTCACATTTCACATGGATGTGTAGAAACCTGGAGTCATAGAGATTCAGTAGCCTGCCCAAGGCTAGAAGCCAGCAGTGAGGGTTTGAACCTGAGCAGTCTGATCTCCAATTCCGTGTGCTTTGTAGACCATAGTAGCTTTTAATAAATAACCTACTGGCTGGAGTTCAAAATAGTAGAAGTAGAAACAGCTGAATGCAGTGCGTATGTGAAGGTGCCTACTGTAGCCTTTAGCGCAGAGTAGATGTTCAAGAAACGCTAGTCAAATCAAGAATTGCCAACACTAATTTGGTCAGGGGGCTGTGTGATGATTCTGGAGTTCTTTGAGTGCCTTCCTTTCTTCCCTCCTTCCCTTCTCTTTCTACCTTCTTTCCTTCATTCCTTCATTCCATTTGTGGACTTTTTCTAAAGCCAGGCAGAGTGCTGGCCACAGAAGAAGACTGTAAACAAGTCCTGAGCTTAAAGAACTTAAAATATAATAAGGAAGACAGACAACTGAGAAGCAATTATAGTTCATTGCAGTAAGTTAAAATCCCAGAGCAGAGATAACCAAGTTTCCAAGGACTTCCCAGGGGTTGTGAGATTTAAAAGACTCTTGGAGTTCAGATTTCTTTTTCTCGTTCAATGGATGCTTTGTGAAATATCTCCAATTATTATAGACATTGTCTACCTATTAGATTTAAATCCCAGTTGTGAAAAATAAATCCTAGTCTGTCTTCCAGTGAATGGAAGGCCAGCAGATCAGACATCTCTCTGGGCAGCAACTTGCTGCCCCCTCTTTTTGAGTAAAAGCTCCTTCAAGATATACACAAATTTTATTCATTTCCTATTATGCCTAGGACCAGGCACATAGTATGTGCTCATTAAGCATGTGTTGAACAATAGAACAGGCTGTATTAGAGAGGTAATTCTTTGGCCTTTGGCCTACGTTATCCTAGAATCAGTAATTTATATCCCATTAGTTTTCCTTTGATGTTTTAAAATAATGATTACTGTAGCTTCTCCTCCTGCTCTCAAAGTTATAGATTGCAAATAGATTTTGTGTAATTTGCCAATGCCAGTCGATTTTAACGGCTGCCTCAGGCACTGTGTAGAGGATTCTGAAGTCATATCCTGGCTTTGAGTGAGAACAGTTAAGACTCTGGTATATTTCCTTTCAGTCTTTTATTTTTTTCTGCACAAGAGTGTACACACATAAGCATGCAAACACATACATTCTAGTTTGGTCCTCCTGCATATTTAATTCTCACTAAACCTTACAACTTAAGCTGTTCAATGTCATTATAAACTTTTTACAATCATCATTTACAAAAATGCCAAGTGATCTCATTTTCTTTAGCTTTTAGTCACGAAACACCTCCTCCAACTCTTCTGTCATTGTTGCCATTTTTCAATGGTCCATTCCCAACTTTGCCAAATCTTCCTGAAGCTGGGGCATACAGAATTGCTTTCAGTAGCTGATGATTCATTTCTGTTTTCCTCCTTGAACTGATGCAGTGTTTGTCTTTTGTATTTTGTGGCCGGGGGAAGATGCTACCTCGTTTCCTGCAGTGAGAGGAAAGCGAGACTTTGGGATGGGCTTCCCTTTGTGGGAGGGCCACCAGGGGGGGCCATCATTCTGGTACAGCCTTGGAATTGAGCTTTGCCAATGGTTGCCTCTTGAGCTCCGGTGCTTTTTGCCGTTCAGCTCTTTTAACCTCAGCTTATCAACTTTAATACATTGTCCTGGTGCCTTGATTTTTTGGTTCATCTATTTTAATGTGATGAAATGTAAAAACCAAGCTCAGCCTTGTCCCCTCACAATGACTTTAGGGTTTTCCAGCTGATAACCTAGCCTTCGTCTGTTAAGGATTTGAATTTTAAACAGTCAAAAATACATTTTCCTGGTATCTGTCATCAAGTGATATGGGCAACTATGTAGTTCTGGTCGTCTTTCCTATTCTTGGTAGATTTATTTTCTCTTTTTAGAATTCTCCCATTGCCCTCTCTGTCTGGGAGACTGGAGATGTCATTTAAACCTTGCTTATTAGGATTCCATTATTTGTCTCTCATATACAGTCAGCTAAATCAAAAAGTCAGACAGTGTTTTTAAATTGCAAATTTAAATGACAATTTATAGACCAGGTCTACTGGAAATTTTCTGTCCTTGGCATGCATCATTGTTTGTGTGTATATAGGTTTATGCTCTCTCTCTTTATCTTCTTGAGAGCACAGCACACATATCCATCAGGAAGATCAGAACTGCTTGCAGTCAAACAAAAAATGCAACAAAGATCTTGAAAGAAAATGAAGACAAACACCCTATACCAGACCTCAGTTAAATATTAGTTCTCTTCCTCCTCCTTCCCCTCCCCTGCCTCTAAAAGAGGAAACTTGCATTAGTCACTTTTTTTTTTTTTTAAGTATTGAAGCTCATGGTTTAGATTCAGAGAAAGTAAACATTTGCCCGGGGCCTGAAATACGCCAGATACTGTTATCTCAGTTAATCTGCATGATAAACCAATGATCCTGACACTGTTATTAATAATATTGTGATAGCTAATGTTTATTGAGCACTTACTACGTACCGGGCACTATTCTATGTTTTACTTGTCACAACTCATTCAAGATAATAATAGGTTGCTTTCTTTTTTTTTTCTATTTATTTAATTTATTTATTTTTGGCTGTGTTGGGTCTTCGTTGCTGCGCATGGGCTTTCTCTAGTTGTGGTGAGCAGGGTCTACTCTTCGTTCTGGTGCACGGGCTTCTCATTGTGGTGGCTTCTCTTTGTTGCGGAGCACAGGCTCTAGGCACACGGGCTTCAGTAGTTGTGGCTCGTGGGCTTAGAGCACAGGCTCAGTAGTTGTGGCGCACGGGCTTAGTTGCTCCGCAGCATGTGGGATCTTCCCGGACCAGGGCTCAAACCCGTGTCCCCTGCATTGGCAGGCGGATTCTTAACCACGGCGCCACAAGGGAAGTCCATAGGTTGCTTTCTAAAAGGGGAAACTGACATTCATGGGAAGCAACTTGCTCAGAGCCCAAAGCTGAGTGAGGGATGTAGCTCCCACTTCCAAATTAGAACTCTGCCCACCACACTAGCTTCTATTTTTATTTTTAGTAAAGAAAATTTATTTCAGTAAGAAAATTGGGGGCTTATTTAGTATCTCTATTTTATAAGAATGACAGGCTGAAAAGTCGTCTCACTATGCCTTGCTGAGTTTTAATTTTGAGCAGATTGCGTTAGAAGGGGTGGCTTTAAACCTTGATATCATCTTCTTTTATCGGTCCATTTTCTCTGGGATCAGAGTAGATTGCCACAGCATCATGATCTTCCATTTCAAAGCTGAAGGATTATCCATCTTGATGGGGGAAATCATCCTAAAATCCTTCTGAAGCCAGCTGCAGAGGTTGGTACACCTCAGAAAATGCCCAGGGTACCCAGTAACTTCAGTGATGAAAATCAATGGAGTAAGAGTTGCATCAGGAGGGTACACCTTTAACACATGGTCCCAGCTTATCTGTTGTGTCAGGCGTTTCCATCTGCAACAGGAGCCTCAAGTTCTTCCTTTCTGCCTCTGCTCACCAGGCTCCAATTTCAACAGCAGCTGGCGGAGTCAAGAGCTTGTAGGATTCCAATCAGATAGAGAAGGTGAGGACATGGGGTGATGAAGAGATTTCTTTGTGCCTGGGAGAAAAATGGGGAGGGAACCAGAAGAGCCTAGGGGAGCCATCAGACCATAATGCAGGTTTGACCCTGAGTGAAAGCAAGAGGGAAGGAAGGAAGAAAGGATGGGTGGAAGCATCTTAGACATCCACAAAGTCTTTGTAGAGTCCTTGAACCAAAATCACTCATCAAAGGAGTCCTGTGTCTCCTGGGAATGGGCCTGCCAGAGTACCCCTGCCCTGCTCCGTCTTTGGCTGAGAACAGCTTGTGGGAAGCATAGTCTTGGTGTAGATGGATTTCTTTCTTTTTTTTTTTTTTAATTTTTATTTTATATTGGAGTATAGTTGATTTACAATGTCATGTTAGTTTCAGGTGTACAGCAAAGTGATTCGGTTATGCATATACTTATATCCATTCTTTTTCAGATTCTTTTCAGGTTATTCCAGACTATTGAATAGAGTTCCCCGTGCTATACAGTAGCTCCTTGTTGGTTATTTTATATATAGTGGTGTGTATATGTTAATCCCAACCTCCTAATTTATCTTTCCCCCTCCCACTTTTCCCCTTTGGTAACCATAAGTTTGTTTTCTAAGTCTGTGAGTCTGTTTCTGTTTTGTAAATAAGTTCATTTGTATCATTTTTTAGATTCCGCATATAAGTGATATCATATGATATTTGTCTGACTTCAGTTAGTATGATAATCTCTAGGTCCATGTATGTTGCTGCACATGGCATTATTTCATTCTTTTTTATGGCTGAGTAATATTCCATTGTATATATGTACCACATCTTCTTTATCCATTCATCTGTCGATGGACATTTAGGTCACTTCCACATCTTGGCTATTGTAAATAGTGCTGCTATGAACATTGGAGTGCATGCATCTTTTCAAATCAGAGTTTTTGTCTTTTCCGGATATATACCCAAGAGTGGGATTGCTGGATCATATGGTAGTTCTATTTTTAGTTTTTTAAGGAACCTCCATACTGCTCTCCTTAGTGGATTTCTGAGTGCAGCCGCTGGGGCACTGGGTCTGTTTCTTTCCCTGCAGTTGGTGGTCTGCAAGATGCATTCTCATGGCCCCCACGTTGCACCAAACTGATACAAAAGTTGCTATGAGACTTTCCCTCTAACTTCTTCAACTAGCTGCTGTTTCGTGCAAATCGGCCATTCAGATTCCTCTCCACGGGTCACCCTATACCCTCAGACAAAGGTGGGTAAATGTGGGGTAAAAGGTGAAGCTCAATGAGATCAGGGTCCTAGATTCTCTGGCCAGTTAGTCCAACAAGTTCCAGAACATTCTGCCCTTTCACAGCCTGCAAGGACCAAAAAAAGAGGAGATGGACAGCCTGAGAAGGAAGCGCTCTTAGTACCCAGTGTTCTTCCCACACACACAAAAGGAGAATGGCCGTCCCGTTAATCCCTGTCCCCACCACTCCCCGTTGCCAGGAAGGCCGGGAAGTCACATTTCTTGAACATCTTTCTAATGGCCAGCGTGCACAGGGCCTTATTTAAGTCAACTCCGTCAACCTTCACAACCAGTGAGGCAAGTGTTCTTTAGAGTGTAGCCTAGTAGTTGTGTTAATGTCTTCAGAATTACAAACTGAACTTTCACAGATCTGCCATTATTAAGTTATGTGACCTTGGGCACCTTCTACAATTCTCTAAGCCCCCATGTTCATATGTGTAAAATGGAAGTGTTAGGACCCATCTCTCAGGGAGTAATTCAGACCAAATGGAATCATATGTATAAATGTCCAAGCATATAGATAGATAGATAGATAGATAGATAGATAGATAGATAGATAGATAGATATAGATATGTATATATGCATGCTTGGAGATATATATATAACACACTAGTTTGCTGCTCTTGTGACCATGAGAAAACCAAAGCCCGTGTATCATGCTGAGCCTTGGGACCCTAAGGTTTGTGAGGGGTGGACTGTGCAAGGCCATGTGCACGCATCCATCGCTGCCTGGCTCTGTGCTGGAGGTGCTGTTGGTGGTGGGAAGACACCACCTGCCCCTTGCATGCCTTCGAGGAGGTCACAGCTGAGCGCTCCAGCGTCACCTGTCGGTCCCCAAGCACACCATGCTACTTTACGGCTCCCTGCTCAGCCTTCACATTGGCCGCCCTCCAGAATCATTTGTTGCTTGGAATAGAACCTACTCATAAAAGAAGCAATCTGGAAGGCTGGGCATCCTGAGGGCACGCATGAGCCCCGCTCTGGGAAGCCAGACACTGATGTGTCCCCCTCCTGTCTCTCCAGAGCTATTTTCCTTCGCTTTTTTTCAGCCCTACTTCCTGCTCCCCAACCCCCCGCTGCGCCCCCCCAGTGCAGCAGGCTTGCCTTGGTCACTGTGCTCATGGCCAGCTTTACTGGATCTTCATTCAAGACACCAACTGAGACTGAGTCATGGGATCCCAATTCTAGATATTCTGGGGAAAGAAAATCTGTAAAGCTTGCCCAGTTCTGACGGTGGTCACCCCTGATCTCTTCAAAAGTTAGGGACATATAATGTGACAATAGGTGTTACAGCCCTCCCTGTGGGTGATGGGAGGGGATCACTATGCAAAGTAAAGAGGCATGGGCTGAATACATACGGTTACTAAAAAGATTCAGTTTAGATGTCACTTCCTCCAAGAAGCCTTCCTGGACCAGCGGAACAAGGATGGCTAGGCCCTTCCCTGCGCCACTTGGATTTTGGGCTCTGGCCTTTGTTGCATTAGCTCTCAGGTTGTGTTGCACTTTCCTCAACCCGTGTCTGTCTTCCCATCAGATCCTGCCTCTAGCAAGCAGGGATGGGATTTAGCTCCTCTTTGCAAACCCCTCTGGTTGCCCAGTGCCTGCCATGCAGTAGGTACTCCGTAAATGTTTACAGAATTGAGTATCACTGGGGAAACAGACACATAATTGCAACGCGCAATGAGAAATACTTCCTAGTGACAACACGAAATGGTCCCTTGGGCAGAAAAACATCTGTCCCCAGCCCTCTCCTGCCAAGATGCCCTAAACATCCGTGAGGACAGGAGCAGAGCATGGACGGGACCGCCACTTTTCATGGATAGTCATGTTCTGTGTCTTTGATCCCAAACTCTTTAGGTTTTGAATGTTGAAGAGCCTGCTGCAACTCACCACCTGGTAGCCATCCAGGGCCCCGCCCATTGATGCCAATTAGCCTGGGAAAGATGAAAACTTGGGAGACTTAATGAGCTGAGTTGGCAACTGTTCACTCAGTATCTCTTGAGCTGCTTAAACCAGCTGGAAGGTGTCAGGTTTAACCTTTCTGAGGAAGGGTTTACAAAGGCATTTTTGCTTTAGCTTTTTCCAAGTTTCATTTTACTTTGGGTGACTGACCTAAAGGTCTTGGAGTGAAAAGTCTTCAAAACCCAGGGCTCACACCCTACCCGCAGCCGAATACCCACCCCAGAGCCTGCCCGTGAGAGCTGAGGGGCTGAGACCGAGGCAGGGTGTTAGTGGAGGGCACAGCACAGGTGTGACCTTCCCACTGGCCTTGCCACTTAGGAACAGTGTGATAGGGCCAAGTGTGGTGCCTGGCGCTAAGGTGCTCCACGCCTGTTGGTGGAGGACCTGTCCCCCAGCACACTGCGGTGTCACAGAGGAGAGCGCCCGCTTCCTGAGGACTCTGCTGTGTCCATTGTAGTGCAGCCACTGGTGCCTGGCACATAGCAGGTGCCCAGTAAGTATTTGTTGAGTGAACGAATGAACGAAGCAATGATCAGTAGTCATTAAGAGCTCTCATGGGAGAGAGACATGGATTTGAATCTTGCTTCTGACACTTCTGAACGTGGTAAACACAAGCCCCTTACTCAGCCTCTCTCAGATCCTGGTCCTTCATTGTTGATTGAGAAGACCAGTATCTCTCATGGTTTGGGGCTTAACTGTGAAGCACTTAGCATGGTGCCTGGTGTGTAGTAAGTACTCAACAAATATAGCTGTTCTTAGTAACTTCTGTTGTTACTGGAGTAACTTTAAATAAAGTGCTTGTTACCATGTCTCAGTCTGTTCATTTATTGATTGAGAATACTTCTGTCTGCCGTACAGGGTGAGGACTAGTATGAGATGGTATGCAGAGCCATGTGCCTGCGATCAGTGCTTGAGAATCGGTGGGTGTTGCCATCACCTTTAGTAGAAGACCTCAAAGGCTCAGACAGTAACCCCTCACCTCCCGGGGCAGCAGGCAGGTTCACAAACAGGCTTGTCTGGGATGTGACGACAGCTTTCCTGGGCAGACACCCAGCGCTCTGCCCTTTCCTTGGCCTTTCTCCCTGAAAGAGCTCAGGCTTTTCACAGGCGTCCTAGGCTATATTATCAGACTTTCACCTAGCAAGCTGTTCTTTTCAGCAGCCTGACTGTTACAATTCTCATGACGGAGCGCCAACCCTTCTTTACTGAAAACCCCTTAATCCTTTGAATCTTGTTTCAGTCACAAGAAATGATTGTCTGCTACCTCTTGCCATACATGACTTGGAGAGGATTACCAGGCAGCAGCCTCAGTCCCTCCTTAACCTCCTCTCCCCTACCAGCCAGTCACTTCCTAATGTGAAATCTTCCTCCTTTCTCCAGCCCCTAGAAAATATCCTTGGAAAGAGCAGAGCTGAGCAAGGTAGCAGGGGCAGAGCAAAGGGCATCTCAGGGTAAGTGGCTGATGGGAGTATCCCGGAGGAAGGGAGGAGGGGCTGAGTCTGGATATATGGTATTGTTAAGTGAAAGAAAACCTGCTGTGTGATTCAGAAGCACACGTGGGCCTCACAGTCAACAAAGCACCACTGTCTAGGCCATCCTGCCTGGCCCTCAGATCAGCTCTGTGAGTGGGCAGGGCCAGGCATAACAAGTCCAGGATGCTCTTCCAAAACAGGCACAGGGCTTGTGTGGCTTGCTTGTGGTCACGCGGTGAACAGTGGCATCGTCAAGACTGGATCGCAGCTTATTCTGATGGCGTAGCGTTCTTCTGTCAGCAGGATCAGGGGCTGAGAAGTAAGACAGGTCTTGGTATCCTGATCACGTGCCGGTTTGCTCTCACATTCATTCTCTACCTGTGCATGGCAGGGTGTTCTGTGTACCCCAGAGAGCTGACCTTGCAAACTCCATTTCCCTAAACTCTGCAGACATTGGGGCTTTGGCTGGGCTCAGCCAGTAGGAGGCCCTGGAGGGAGATTGGAGGGCAGGGCCACGGGAGAGGTTGGGGCGCTTCTCCCCGTCCCTCTGCTTCCGCTTTTGGCTGTGGCCGTCCCTGCATCTTCTCTGTGGATCCAGGTCCTGCAGGACAGTGGCTCCTCTCTTATGGCTGCAGCCTTCTAGGGCAACCCAGCCATAGTTCCAGCCGCCTCTCGCTGACTCCATCTCCTGTGTTCTGGTCACAGCACCTCCTCTCTTTTTGTGGCTGTAACCCCTGGGCTGGTCGCAGCTTCCTGCTCTCGCTAATCCCCGGATCACTTCCTTCTTCCCTGGCTTTTCAGCTTTTCCAACACCATTGTAAGGGTTCCCCACATTAAATTCCCTCTTTGAAAAGCTGGCAAGGGCTCTGCTCATCTGACTGGCCCCTAACTGATCTTTTGTTTGAAACCTGGCTCCACACTATATGAGAAATAGAACTCTGGACAAGCTACTTAACCCGCAGAGCCTCTTTACGCACACAGAAAATGGGGATTTTAGAATTAGAGATTCTATATATGAATAGAACCTAACAGAGGGCTTGGCACATAGTAGGTATTTAAGAAGTGACAATTCTTTTTTTTAAATTTTTTTTTATTGCAAGGCATTTAGGAAGAGAGTAAGAACCTCTCAA
The DNA here is from genome assembly GCF_009873245.2 of Balaenoptera musculus. Classification (NCBI taxonomy): domain Eukaryota; kingdom Metazoa; phylum Chordata; class Mammalia; order Artiodactyla; family Balaenopteridae; genus Balaenoptera; species Balaenoptera musculus. Next base: position 48,408,848 of record NC_045785.1, on the reverse strand, counting down.
GGAAGGAACCTGGTCTTTTTATTTTTCAATTCCTAGCAGGATGCCTCACATTTAATAACGTAAGTAAACGTGATAAAGTTTTATGTATACATACAGATATCTCAACTGAATGGGTTGGATGGATTGACTCTGCTAACATCATTCCAGTTATTCCAGGTTTCTTAAAGGAAGATTCAAAGCGAATTTCTTGGTGAATTTTCTAGTGCAATTATATCACTATTTTCACTTTGGAAGCCCATTTTAAATGTTAATTATCATGAAGTTAATAAATAGAAAATACCACAGAACCCTTTGGAAGATACTTACTCTAGCAACATGGTCAGTTTCCTCTTTTCTTTTTGGCGGGGGGTTTGGGGTCAGGTCACTCTTTCTTCTCCTTTCCTAAACTGGCTGTTCAAAGCTCAATCCCTTAGCAGTTCTCAGCCATCATGACTGTACCCCGGGTACACACAGACTGTTCCCTGCATCAGGACTCTTACAAGAGTGGCCAGATGTTCCCCACTTTGGCATGGGGGATTGTAAGGTTTCATTAGTCACACTCACTCAAGCTGTACAACCTCTGGTGGGCTTGTCAAACATGGGGAAATCCCTACGTGTAAATACTTATGGATTAGGAATCAAATGTTAAATATTTACTTCAGTGTCTTGGAATTAGAAATGATTTAACAAACCCTTTGGGGAGTTAGAATGGCTTTGGTTTAGAACCAGCCCATATATTTGTCTCCCTGACCCGCATCTACTCCCTAATGATGTAGCAGCATGGGGTGCGGTGGCAGGGATGCCTGTGGAAAAAATGGAGAGCTCAGCTTTTTTTAAAATAAATTTATTTATTTATTTATTTTGGTGGGCTTCTCATTGTGGTGGCTTCTCTTGTTGTGGAGCACGGGCTCTAGGCATCAGGGCTTCAGTAGTTGTGGCTCACGCGCTCTAGAGCACAGGCTCAGTAGCTGTGGCACACGGGCTTAGTTGCTCCGAGGCATGTGGGATCTTCCCGGACCAGGGCTCGAACCCATGTCCCCTGCATTGGCAGGTGGATTCCTAACCACTGCGCCACCAAGGAAGTCCCAGGGCTCAGCTTTTAAGTTGAGGGTTTGGTTCATTCTTCTGAGTTTGCCTTGTGTGTTACACGATGTGTGTTTTGGAGTGGGCACTCATGCAGGACTGTGAGAGTGAAAACCCCACCTTTCTCAGTCGTACCGTGTACCACAACCACCTGGAGCGTTTATCCAAAAACTCAGGTGCTGTGGCCCTTCCCCAGATCCAGTGAGTGGGCATCTCCACAGGTAGGGCCTGGGCATCTGTATGCATCAGAGCTTGCACAGAGAACCTCAGGAGGTGTCTCTCTAGGGAGGCTGCCCCTGAGAGAATCATGACATCACAGAGAGCACAAAGGCTTCAGACTAGGACAGGCCCGGATCTGAATCTCATCTCTGCTGATGGATGATGGATAGCTGGGTACCTTGGGGAAAACCCTTCCTCTCTCAACTTCAGTTTCCTTGTCTTGATAACAGAGATAAAAGTAACTCTCTGTATTAGTTTCCCAAGGCTGCTGTAAAAAATTGCCACAAACTTAGTGCCTTAAAAAGATAACAGAAATTTACTCTCTCACAGTTCTGGAGGCTAGAAGTCCAAAATCAAGATGTCCCTGTGGAAGTTCTAGAGGAGAATCTGTCCCTTGCCTCTTCTGGCTTCTGGTTTATGGCCGCATCTCTTTCTGCTCTGTCTTCACTTCCCTTCTGTGTGTCTCTTATAAGGACACTTGTCACTGGATTTAGGACCCACCCAAATAATCCAGAACAATCTCTTTGTCTCAAAATGCTTCACTTAAATGCATCTGCAAAGACCTTTGTTCCAAGTACGGTTACATACACAGGATCCATGGATTAGGACGTGAAAAAGATCATTTGGGGGACTGCCATTTAGCCCATTACAGTTTCTAAAGGGTTGATGTTGTCTGTCACTGGCAGCAGTTCAGATTGGCCAGTACCGGTGCCATGAATTACTTAAAAACAAGTCTACTTTGTGGAGTTGTTGTGGTTAATTGAAATTGTATGCAGGTACCTATGTGTCTGGGGCATAGTAAACGTTTATTAAACAGTAGCTTCTTTTGTTAACAGTTTACAAGGTATTTGCACGTATTACGCATCATTCATTTGATCATTTATCCATTAATTCTTTATGCATTCATTTAAACAGCAGTTGATGGAATACCTGTCTACCACGGGCCAGTCACTAGCCAAGCCCTGAAGAAATAAAATTTGAAACACAATTTCTCTCTTGAGGCACAAGCTGGTTGTGAGAATAGACAGTGACTATAGCTCAGTGTGATACACACCTTCATGAAGGTATTTACCAGGGATTAGAGGAATGATAAATGCACGCGGGGGACTGGGGAAGGCTTCACAGAAGAGGTGGCATTCAGGCTTGATCCTGAAAGTTGATCAGGAGTTTATTAAACAAAAGGAAGACGTGCATGAGCCACTTTCCATGCTGCATGTATTGAGGCATGAGGAATCACAGCGTTCTGGAGGGATGGTGAGGAGTTCGGGATGCAGGGGCACAGGGTTTATGCAAGGGAGATGAGACAGCCATAGGAAACAAAAGCCAGATTTCGTGTGATGCTCACAGAGGGAAAATAGTACTGATGCCATTTTACTGGGAAAGAAAGAGAAATGGACTTGCCCAGCATCACGTACCTGGTTAGCAGGAGGGCTTGTGCCCAGTTGCCTGCCTCTCCTTCTTTCTGATGGCAGTAGACAAGCATCCCTCAGTGGCCTTCCTCCACTGTCTGCCGAGGATTCTAAGCTTGTTTTTTTATTCCCTCTCTATTGTGGTCCCTTTGATTCTAGAGGCCATGCCTTGTGGCTAGCATGTGCCCCTGTCCGGCATTATGCCTGGCACCCAACAGGCATAGAGGAAATCTTTGTTAAATGAGTTTTATTTCAGCAGAAGTTCTGGCACCAAGCAGGAGAGCTGGATGCAATTCTTTGTGAAGTCCTCCCTGACCTCGAGCTTCTAGATTGAGTTTGCTTACATGGGAAGGTGAGATTTTCTTTTGGGGTTAAAAGACATGGATACCACCTGGGGCCTATTGTTACTTATTTCTCTGGGGGGCAGGGGAGTATTTCCCCACAGAGCTTGCTCCCAGTCTGTCACATGCCTTTCTATTGGTTTACAAGTGTAGATCTATTTACGTGTGCTGTCCACGAGTGCTCCTTTCTCAATAATTCATAGAAACGTTGCGCAAAATTAATCTACAAGAACTTGAACTTGACTGAAGCTGAAACCCTTGCTTGCGACTGTCTTTGTTACTGACAGCGTATCCATTGGAGCTCTTTTCAGCATTTCCTAAGTTCCTAATTCTCCTTTAAGAAGAAGCAGATTGAGGAAATCATTAATCTCTGACAGTTGTGTAGATATAATTAAAGATAATATGAATTTAAAAATACCTGCTCTCTCAAATTACTTCCTAAAAGAACAGAGAGGAGAAGAGAGAATTCTATTTAAAATGTCAGATACAGACACATTAGGCTGGGTAGTCAAAGCACTGTATGCCTGTCACTCATGAAAACTGACAATTAGGTCCATAAATAGATTTTACAGGCTTCCACACAAGAACGCACATCCTGCGAGAGTCTCATCCGCATAAAGATGTGCGTGGATGGCAGCTGCTGACTCACTGGAAGGGAGCAGGGCTTGGGAGGTGCTGACTGAGCTGTTCAGAGCAAATCCACTATGCCTGGGGGCTGGGTGTGGGGCTGGTGGGAGGAGGGGAGCCAGCAGAAACAGGAGAAGGGCATGGCATCCCATCTCAGCTCTGCCACGCAGCACCCACACAAACCCTGGCCAGTCTCATCTTCCCTGGTATAGGTTTGTTTCCCCATGTGCAAAATGAAATCAGCAACAACGTTCTCTGCTGTTCCTACTTCTTTCTTCTGAGGGTCTCTGCTGTTCCTACTTCTTTTGTCCGAGGGATCAAATGAAGTTAGAGAACTCCTCGGAAACTGAAAAAGACTGTACATACATAAGCTGTTAATTTGTTACAAGATTTTGTTACAAAATCAGGTTTGTTACTAACGTGACTATTGTTGATAGCAGCTAGGAAGAGATAGAGTGGGTGATCAGAAAGATGTTAACATAGGGTATTTGTTTTTCTTCTTTCTGACTTCTCTCTGTATATATATGGAAATATGGAATCTTAAAAAAAAAAAAAGGTACTGATGAACCTAGTTGCAGGGCAGGAGTAAAGAGGTAGACATAGAGAACGGACTTGAGGACATGGGGTGGGAGGGCGAAGCTGGGGCGAAGTGAGAGTAGCATCGACATATATACACTACAGAATGTAAAATAGTTGGCTGGTGGGAAGCAGCAGCATAGCACAGGGAGATCAGCTCGGCGCTTTGCGGTGACCTAGAGGGGTGGGATAGGGAGGATGGGAGGGAGGCTCCAGAGGGAGGGGATGTGGGGACATGTGTATGCATATGGCTGATTTGCTTTGTTGTGCAACAGAAACTGACACAGTATTGTGAAGCAATTATACTCCAATAAAGATCTATTAAAAAAAAAAAAGAAAGAAAGAAAGAAAGACGTTGAGGCCAAGACATCTGGGGATCAAAGAGAAATGCCAGAGAGTAAATCTGAACTTTGCCTCACCTTTGAGAACAGGACATTCAGCCACACCCACATGGTTGAGAGCCTGGGAGGTTGGGGGTCAGGGTCAGGGGAGATCAGGAGACCTGCCCTCAGTGGGTCCTCACTCTCTAGGGGTTCCACTTGTTCAAGGCACAGGACGGCTCTTACCCTCAGTCTCCCTCTCCACAAAATCGGGCACATGATTCTATGATTACCTTCTCCACAGAACCGATGTGAAATCAGGTAAAATCCCAGATATGCCTTGGAAATTATAATGCCAGTGTAAAGTTTCTGATTGAAAATAGGATCATAATCAAGCTGGAAAGGGATCAGAGGCAGGTCAGGCACCCAGCCTTTATCATTCATTCATTTATTGACCTCATTAAGTAATCATATATTTACTTATTTATAATGTTTCCTGCGTATTGATCGAATGTTAAGTTCCACAAAGGCAGGAATGTTTTTGTGTGTATTGTTCATCGAAGTTTCCCAAGTGCCTAGAAGAGTCCCCAGCACCTAGTAGGTGAACAGTAGATATTTCATGAGTTAAGTCTGTTACATGTTAGGCATTATGATGGGGGGCAGCTACTGGGGTACAGAAAAGACTGCTATCCTTCAAAGAGTTCATAGTTTGGTTGGTGGGAGGATAGAGAGGAAACATATGAACAGATGGGTCTAAAGCAAAATGCTAAGAGGAATATGATATATACAGAAGATATATACATTATATACATAAAATATTGCATATTGTATGTATATGCATATATATGAAGATATAGATAGATACAGAGATACAGAGATATACAGAGAGAAAAAGTAAGAAGTGAATACAGAAGATATATAAATATTTATAGTGAATATATATAAAACAGTTGTGGAGCATAAAAGAAGGAATTCTCTCCGGCCAGAATAGGAGCCTGTATTCCTGATGTCTCCAATTTGCCTGTTGTGGTATAGGGCAAAGAGCCTGGGCCCTATACCCAGGGCCTGCCCTGGTGCTCTTGGAGCGTGGGACCCATATTTCCAGTATCGGAGAGCACTTCCAAGGGACCCTCTCTCTTAGACTTGGTCTGGGGGCAGGGATGTGAGGATGGTGAGCCCCTGCCCCCTGCACCTGGAGGAAGAGGCCCTGGGATGCTCACTTCACGTTATGGGCTCAGTACCTTACAAAGAGGAAGAGCAGTCCCAGAGGTCTGACTGGATGCAAATGAGTCTCTTAGAGATGCAAATGACTTTTCTATAAAGAGCTCTGGGTATGAGCTGAAAGGCTGAGTGACTAAAACCACTGACTACTGAAAAAAAGGAGGAAAGCTTCCCTCAGAGACTTGCCAGCTCATTAGCAGTGCCAGCCCTGCTTGGTGGCTGGCCTGTAGACCTGGGCTAACCTGTGGGTCTGGGGTCTGGTGCTCCGTCTTCATCCTTGTTGGCAGCTCTGGGAAGAAGCATCGGGGCCGGAGCAGGCCCTGGGCCCTGAGGTGCCAAATCACGTGGCACCAGTGTTGTTCACAGCTCTCAGGAGAAACCAAACTTCTCTCGGACTGTTTTACCTAATGATTGTTATCTGGTGTGATTGCAGTCCAGCAGGCCTGGTGCAAATGTGGCTTCTGCCACATAAAGCTGTGTGACCTTGGGTAAGTCACTGAACCTCTCTGAGTCTCGGTTTCCTCATTGGTGCCATGGGAATAGCAATGCTCAGTGACAGGAGTGGTTCTGAGTATTAACAGGTACAAGCTGCCCGGCACATTGAATAGCTTCTCACCTCACTGGGTGCGTCCTTTCCTCCCTTCTCTGCCGTGCCCTCCTAGATTCCATCTGTTTTGATGGTCACTTCCTCTGTTGACTGGCTGGAAACCACCCTCTCCCCCAAAGCCTCCTTTCTTTCACCCCAAGCCAGTAAACTCCGTGAGGACAGTGTCTGTGCTCGACGCACGTCCTGGATGAATGAATGATGAATGACTATCCACGTCCCTGTCATTCCATACATAAGAGCAACAGTGACATTTCTGTATCGCACTTCATTTTGGAAAAGTAATTTTAGTGTTCACTTGTTATTTAGTCTGCTCAGTGATCTGTGAGGTGGGGCGTATTATTATCATTTTACAGGGAAGGTTGTTGAAGCTTACTGAGGTGGCAGTGACTTGCCCAAGGTCACCCTACTGGTACATGGCGTGCCTGACGCTTCATTCACTAGTCAGCAAGTGTGTGTGGAGCACTTCCTGTGTGTCTGCGGAGGTAGGGCTGCCTTTGGAGCTTCCCACGGGAAGCAGGCTTGATTCTTGCTGAGACCAACACTTAAATGAACATTTCTAGCTGCTTGGGATACACCAAAATAAACGTGGATCACTGCCTTCGTAGAGCTTGCTTTCAGTTAGTGGGAGCAGAGTGCAGGGATAAACAACACGTTTGTTAAATAAGTAAATTATCGAGAACATTAGAAGGTGATACAGAATATAGGGAAAAAATGAGTTAAGGGCTCAGAGACCTCTGAAAGGACTCTTTAGCCTCTAGCACCTCTTGCTATAAAACAAAAATTTTTTTTTAAACTTTATTTATTTATTTATTTTTGTCTGTGTTGGGTCTTCGTTTCTGTGCGAGGGCTTTCTCTAGTTGCGGCAAGGGGGGGCCACTCTTCATCGCGGTGCGCGGGCCTCTCACTGTCGCGGCCTCTCTTGTTGCGGAGCACAGGCTCCAGACACGCAGGCTCAGTAGTTGTGGCTCACGGGCCCAGCCGCTCCGCGGCATGTGGGATCTTCCCGGACCGGGGCACGAACCCGTGTCCCCCTGCATTGGCAGGCGGATTCCCAACCACTGCGCCACCAGGGAAGCCCTAAAACAAATATTGATTGATACTGATTGTGTCCCTATCTGCACTTTGAGAAAATATATGCCAGATCCCAAGGAGCTTCATTTCAAGGTGTAAAGAATTAAATCCAGGCAGTCCGTGTTTCTCGCTGGTGGTGGGGAGGGGCCTGCAGCAGGTTACCAGAGGACCAGGGTGTGCCAGTGTATAGGAACAGATGGGGAGGGTTGGAGTAGTAGTCATGAATGGAACTAACAGTTATTGCATGCTTGCCATAATCCGGGCACTGATCTGAGCCCTTACACATGGTAACTCATTTAATCCTCACAGCAAGCCTAGTTGATAGCTATCAGCTGGAGCCCCATTTCATGGAAGGGCACACCATAGCACAAAGAGGTTAATAACTTGCCCAGGGTCACACAGCAGGGCCTGGTCTGTTTTTAATCATCCAGATCCCACAGCAGGGTCACAGAAACCCCAAAATCATCGGCAGCAATTGGCCAGGGGAAGAATTTCTCTTAGAACTGGTTCATAATCTTTTTATTACTTCTTACACACTAGTTGCGTTGTGACCCAAGTAAATAATTACAAGTGACAGTGCCTTCACACGTGTGTCATTTACTCTGTGTGTTCTGCAGTTTCTCACTGTCGCTCTGCCTTGCCTCTCCTCACCAGGAAAAAGTAGGGCCCCAAACCTCCTGGAACCTTCCCTGTCCTCTCCTCCTTTAGGTCTTTGCATGTGCTGTCTGCTCAGCCTGGGGTGCTTGTCTTTCTCTCTCAGGGCCAACTCCTGCCTGCTGGTTAAGACTTAGTTCAGCTACTCCTCATTCCGAAATCCGATGCCCTGATGGGCTGGCCCCAGTTTGAATTAGGTAACTTTCTTCTCTACTCTTCTAGAATCTCCTGCTTCCCTCTTACAGGCCTCACTTCACTGTGTTTCAGTCACCTCTTTACTGGTCTGCCTCACATCCAAACCCTGAGTCTCCTGAGGGCAAGGGCTGGGTCTGTGGTCATTAGATCCCCAGCTGGGGCTTAATATATTTTTGTTGGCTGAATGGTTCATGAACTGGAAGAGGTCAAATGGGGGTGCCTGGATGCAAAGGGCACCCTGCACAGGGAAGGCAGAGACCAAACGATACTATGTTGACACAGGGACTTTACATTTTTCACAGCAGCTACTGTGTGACGTCATCCAGATGTCAGTTACCTACATAGTGTTGCTCTCCTAGGTGCTTAATCAAAATCATCTTATTAATCCTCACAAAAATCTTCCAAGGAGGCAAGAAAGTAGAATTCATTTTTTTGTAGCATGAGGAAATGAGACGTCGAAGGTGCTGAACCTGTACATTTGGAGGTTCATACAATTAACTCCCCGGCTCCTGGGGCAGTGGGTCCAGAATTCACTCCCCTCACAGAGCCTGCACCATTTGTCCCTGACATACTCCTGACATGTCTCCCCCACCCCACTTCCCACCTTCCCACATCCATCTATTTATGACTCGCTGTGTCACATCCAGGTTCACAGATGATTTTAGAAGGGGAAAGCGAGCAGTTTAACCAGATTCAAAAGGATTTGGATCATTTGCGTAATTGAGCTAGCAGATGGTAAATGTAGTTCAAAGTACAAAAATGTAGAATAATTACAAGGGGGAAAAAGTAACGCAGTTTATGGATGAGGAAAGCAATTTGGGAGAAAAGCTCATTGAAATCATTATCTTGATGCGTTAGAGACGAAGGACAAACAGCACTGCTCTGGGTAACAGAGACAGAGCACGCAGAGTGCCCTGGTGACGTCTTAGCTGCTTGGAATGCAGGAGAGAGGACATTTCCTGAAGCAAGAAAGGTAATGGGGGGGGGGGTGGAGAAGGGTCTGGGAGATGGGATGATGATTGGTCAGGCAGAGGAGCATTCATGCTCACTTTATCGGGTGCACACCTCACCTGCTTCCCATCTTACCTGTGACCCTCAGTGAAAATCTGTGTCCCCCTGATTTTCGATTTCCCATACTGTAACATGAACAGACTAATGCCTGCTTTCCTGCTGCTCTGAAGAATATATGAGATCACAGATGTGAGAAATACATGCAAGTTGTTCTGGAAACTGAGGAAGTTCACTCTTATGAATGTTAATATTATATTCACAATGCCAGAAAAGGAATCCAGTGCTTTTAATGAATGGAAGTTGGAAATGGGTTGTTTACTAATATGACAGGCTGAATAATGACCCCCTAAAAGATCCATGTCCTAATCCTAAGAGCCTGTGAATGTTACCTTATGTGGGACTTTGTAGACATGATTAAATTAAGGATCTGGCGGTAGGGAGATTGTCCTGGATTATCCAGGTGTGGCTTAAATGCAATCACAAATGTCTGTTCAAGGAGGGAGACTGAGGGAGATTGACATAGAAGAAGGTAATGTGACCACAGAGGCAGAGATAAGAGTGATGCAGACATAAGCCAAGGAATGCCAGCAACCCCCAGAAGCTGGCAGAGACAAAAATAGGGTTCTCTCCTAGGGCCTTTGGAGGGAGCACAGCTTTTCCAGTACTTTGACTTCAGCCCAGTGAAACTGATTTTAGACTTCTCCCTTCTATAACTCTGAGAGAATCACTATCTGTTTTATTAAGGCACCAAGTTTGGGGTAATTTGTTACAGAGGCCACAGGAAGTTAAACTAAATAGAAAGAATCCAGCCAGTACAGAAAAGATCTGGGTCAAGTCCAGACTCTGATTTTCACTTCAGTGGAACCCTGGGTCATCTGTCTTGATCTCAGTTTCTTCACCTTTAAAATGGAATAATAATAGATTCCTTATATGGATTGTTGGGAGTATGTAAAAGAGTTAATGCATGCACCTTATCCACCATAGACACATTTTAAAAATGCTAGGCACGGTTTTGAGCTTTAACTCAGGCAGTATTTAGTCAGCACTCAGAATTCCAGACAAGCTGTCAGGGCACAGATTTGGAGGATGGAGGTAAGAGTCCGTAGTATGGAGGTAGCTGGGAGTGTGGATGACACCTGGGCAGTCTGTCTGTAGGAGGCAGGACCATGGCACCAAGAAGGGGCTCAAGTCTGGCTCGTGTCCTAGAGCAGATTGGGGTGGTAGGAAGGGCAATCCAGCAGAACCCAGGAGCTGGCACCATGATCGAGACGGGGGAATGTCTCAGGTTAGGAACAGGGTTTGAGGCAGGGAAGTCGTTCTGGGGACTCTTGATCCCAGGTCTGATTGCCAGTGAAAGAAACTCAGGTAAGACTGCTGGGCCCAAGCTCTATTTAAAATAACCAGGACATGGAAGGAAGCAACCTAAGTGTCCATTGACAGATAAATGGATAAAGAAGATGTGGCACATATATACAATGGAATATTACTCAGCCATAAAAAGAAATGAAATTGAGTTATTTGTAGTGAGATAGATGGACCTAGAGTCTGTCTTACAGAGTGAAGCAAGTCAGAAAGAGAAAAATAAATACCGTATGCTAACACATATATATAGAATCTAAAAAAATAATGGTTCTGAAGAACCTAGGGGCAGGACAGGAATAAAGACACAGACATAGAGAATGGACTTGAGGACACGGGGAGGGGGAAGGGTAAGCTGTGACAAAGTGAGAGAGTGGCGTGGACATATGTACACTACCAAATGTAAAATAGATAGCTAGTGGGAAGCAGCTGCATAGCACAGGGAGATCAGCTCGGTGCTCTGTGACCACCTAGAGGGGTGGGATAGGGAGGATGGGAGGGAGACGCAAGAGGGAGGAGATATGGGGACATATGTATATGTATAACTGATTCACTCTGTTATAAAGCAGAAACTAACACACCATTGTAAAGCAATTATACTCCAATAAAGATGTTAAAAAAAAAAAAAGACTGCTGGGCCCAGAGCCTAGGTTTCTAAGGACAACTTAATGCCAAGTCCCAAGTTTCTGAAGTCAGGTCAAAGCAAGGTGACAGGAAGTGAGGCATGAGGTCGGGATCTGAAAAGATCAGTGATGTCTAGAAAGTTGGATGCCAGATGGGTACAAGCAAGCAGTTCTAGCTAAGACTGTGGACCAAGGCAGGGCTGGATGGACCCGTTGCATGCATGGGTGCGGAGTTGGCTGTGACACAGGGAGGCTCTGATGGATGAATATGGAACGTGGAGACCAGAGGGATTTAGCAACTTGCTTAAGGACATGGCATGTTAGACATGGAGCTGAACCTAGACATTTTGTCCTTGGCCAGATTTTTTGAACTGATCAAATATGACCTATTTTGTAGGCTTCAGAGACTCTTTGCTCTTGAATTTAGAGAGATTAAGTTCCAGATCCTGACTCTGTTCTAATCAGCACTCACTGTTTAACAACTTTTGTGCTCTCTGATTACACCTCAAGTTTTTGACTATGATTTAAGGAAAGAATGAGCAGGGAGAAAGGGAGGATTCAGGAATAAAAAGTAATTAAACATAATAAGTCTCTTGAGATTAGCCATTAATTTGGATGTGAAATGTAAAATTGCCTTTAAGGTAATAAGGGTTAATATTGAGCAATTGTACTGTCCAGCCCGGGAAGTAACATGCTGATAACATTGCACGGGGCGGGATAATACGTGTGGCGGTTCCCTGATTTTTGCAGAATTAATGATGTTGGTTTCATATCACTGCTGATTTTGAGATATACATTTCACAAATGGCACATTAAGGCAAATGTATCAAAATTGCACCTAAAGAGCTGAATAGTCGGGAAATGGCAGCCCCTTGAACTCAGCAATTTTATGATATCTTAGGTTTAATGCTTAATCAGTAGATATTTACAACTGTTTATTTTAACGCCTTGAAATCCCAGTTCAGCAGAATTATAGGAACTATTATGAGAGGGGCTTGCGAGTATGCTGGGGTAACATTCTGATTTAGTCAGTAGACTAGAAAAGAGACCAGAATATCCTTAAAGAAAAGACTTGGTTTTTTTTTTTTTAACAGAACAGAGGAGCTGGATATTTCATATCACGCTAGAAGAGATGTGTTGTTTGGGTTTCAGAGAATATATATAAAGTATATAATAAAATGAGTTAAGACAATTTCATAACCAGGTTCGACACACACTTTATTAACTCCAGACATTATTGTGATGGGGCCTGCTTCTGACATAATGGTTTCTTGGAGAAGCAGTGTGATTTTCCAGCTGAATATTTCACTGTTTTCAGGGGAAGGGCCGTTCATTCAATTGTTTGTTCATCCATGCTCTTTCATTTATACATTCATCAGACATTTGTTTGAGTGCCAACTATTTGCCAGGCACTGTTTTGAGTGTTGAGGATTCAGTAGTTAAAAAAGAATCCGTAGTCTCTTACATTCTATGTTATGGTCATAAGATAGAGTATCATATGCCATACTTTTTTTTTTAAATGGTTAAGGACTTGACAAGGTACTTAAGATCTCAGTGCAAAAGCAGAATGAATGTCTACATCTTCCATTTTATCTATGTGTGTGTGTATGTATTTGGGTAGGAGTAGAAGAATCAATTATTAGAGTGAAATGGTCCAAATATTAAATGTGTATACTCTGGTTTTGTAGATTAAGCATGTATTTTGTTTTCATTTTTGTATTTATATTGTTTTCCACAATAAATATTCATGGCTTAGGAAGATGAGAAAAGGAAATAAGTGTCCAAAATGGCTACTGGTTACATAATTGACCAGCATGGGTGAGTGGAGGGTTTTTAGGAGGTTAGCTGTGGTACATAGAAAACTTTGTGTAAAACAATAATTTATTTGGATCCTTTGTTTATTGTGTTTTAAAGCCAAGAAGTCTTCTCTCTTCTTTGGCACATTCTTACCTCTGGCAAGAGCAATGATTTCCGAGATGATTAAGGGATTTCACACTAGTGAAGGATTATTAAAAACTAGCTGCTTTTGGTAATTGATTGCTTTGTGTGTGTTACCTTAATGATGCTGTCTGAAGGATGAAATATCTTTTCTCCATTTTCCAAAGCAGCCTTCAGTAAACCCTGGTGACACTGGGTTTTCCTCACTGGCTTTAATTACTCCATGCAGAAGCTCCTGTTTCAAGTCTGGGTGTGCTCCACCCACAGTGAGGGGACGCAGCTGATGAAGTAACCCACGAGTGCATCCGGAGCTAGCCATGGAATTTGGAAGCCATTAGAAAGCCGGGCAATTTCATTATTCATTCACTTGAAATAATCCCGGGACTGCTTTCAGTGACATGGTTCCTTCAGCAAATAAAGATAAGCCAAATCCCTGGGCAGTCGAAGAAGGAGAAGATTCTCTAAATTAATTCCAGGCTCAAATAATTCAGCAGTATTTGTAATATTCTGTGCATAAATTGGCAATTTGCTGGAGAGATCAGGAAATGATAAAGGCTTTCTTTCCCCTCCCCCTCCTCATCTTAACAACTGCTGAGGCAGCTATTGGGATAAAAGAAATGTTTTATCCTTAATAAATGTCCTATCAGGTAACGTGCTGATTAAGAGTCTCCAAACATGGCGCCCCTCCCCCTTCAAAGCAATTATTTTTCATCAGAGAGACTGAAATTATGGGGAGTAGAAGATGATCTTAATATGTTTTTCGACACAAAGTTTTTTATGAAAAGTACATACACTAACAATATCAAGAAATACAGAAATAAGAGTGCTAAATTCCAGGGTTTCCTCTTTGGTTGAAAGGTGTTTTAGATGTTTGCTTTGTGGTGATTTTGAAAGATCATTTACTGTTAGTTACTGGTGATCCAGATCCTAAATACAGCCTTCAGTATCTCTGGAATCTCTTTTTGTCCTTCTCACCCCCATTGCCATTTGTTTGATTTGGGCTCTTCTTGGGGAACCTTTGGGAGGGTTGCTTAACCGTGCCCCTCTCCCTCTGCATTGTGAGCCAACTGCAAATGCGACATGGGAACCAGATAGAGATAAAAATACCCGCATGTTGCTGGCAAAGCTGGGCTGGAGCATGTGGCTTAGATCTAAGGTTGGAATCAGTCCTCCTCCTCGTTGCCCTCCAAGTCTATATCTGGAGACCTCCGGAAGTCAGAATGAGGTCTGCAGAGCTCTCAGTCACCCAGCTGGTCAGGGGGGTAAAAACAGTGTTCCACTCACATCCTCCCCGTGCTTCCTCTCCCACACATACAGGGACAGGGGCAGGGGCAGGGACAGGGGCAGAACTTGCCCTGGTTGGCCCGAAACCAGTGTGCTTACTCTCGTTATGCAGATCCCGAAGCAGAACCCTAGATGGGCTGCACTCCACTCCTCACAACTTTCCCAGTCCCAAGGATCAGATCACTCACTCCTCTTATGGGAAGTGGCAGTAGGGAGGGATAAAAGGGCTGATGCTACCTTCTCAGCATTTGAAAGAGGGCGAGGGGCTCCACTGCATGGGCTCCCTTCAGCCTTATCCATCCATCCATCCGCCTGGCCCTTGGCTGTCTGAACTCATCTGCCTAAAACACAAAACTGGTCCTGCCACTCTCCTGCTTTCTGGTCTTTCAGGTTAGCATGGTTTTAAGCCCCTTCATGATGCGCCTGCCATTTGCTCCCCCTGATTCCTAACTACGCACCAGCCACGCCCAGCTGTTTGTTGAAAGGATCTTAAACAGAGCCCCTGCTCTCTCAGCCCTGAAACTTCGCCTCTAATAAATGCCCCTATTCTCCTGGGTTGGGTGCCCTTCTTCTCAGTGACCCAGGCATCTATATTTATTTCACACCCATTGTATTTCTCATCACAGCATATTTTCATTGTTAGTATATTTCTCCATCTCTCCAACTAGACATGTGAGACGTCGTATTTGGTACAGAGTAGATGTTCATTAACTTTTTGTTGGGTACGTAAATGAATGAACATTTGGAAAAAAAAAAATAGAACAGTTAACCTTACATCGAATCCCTCCGAAAGGAGGTTGTCAAACTGATTTCTTGTTGTGTTTTGCTTTTTTGTTTTCATGGAAATAAATATTTCTTAATGCAAGTCTTCACTGTTTTAAAGATATCCTTAAAATAGCCATGAGGCTTGTTATTATTATCAATGGAATCAGATAGAATAAGAGCCCTCACCTCATCTCGGCTCCTTCATGATAAGCTGCATGAGTTCTTCACCCACTACTTAGGTTACAGGGACTGGTTTTACTTGGATGACATTTTATCTACCTTGCTGCAGAATTAAATAGGAGAACATGGGCTGTGGGCCAGGTTTGTACTGAAAACTAGCGATGGATGAAAGTTTCTTTTTTCTTTTTTTAAATAAGGGAAGGACAGATGAACGTATCTTTATATTGGCTATAATTGGAGTTTTCCCCTATTATTAAATCTACTCTTTTCAGTTATAGAGAGCCCTTCTTTGAAGTCTTTGACTCACTGATACTGGGGTAACAATGGCTGTGATTTACTCTTAAGGACTTAAAGGAAAAAGAAGACAGCCGCAGGTGTGTTTCACTTTGATCCTGTCCCGCGACTCTGTTCTCAGTTTTCACGCCTGCTGTCCGGGAGGTTTCTGTGGAGCTTGGCTACTGGAGGGCTCACGGTGACAAAGGTCATTCCCTATTAGTGCCTCTGCATCAGTGCATGCAGGCCCCTCCCAAACCCTCTGATCGCATAGAAAGGCCAGCATTTTCTGTTTCCAAAATCACTGTCTCCAAAGAAAGAAAGAAAACTTCTCTCAGCAAGTTTTGTTTGGAAGAAAAGGGTTTCAGGGACCAGCAAGAAAAAGAACTTCCTTTCTCTTTCAATAAGCAAGTTAAAAGGGGAGACTTTTTTTTTTGCTTTGCTTTGCTTTCTGTTGAAGCTGAGCTGATAAAAGTCCCAAAATGAGAAAATCAAGGGGGCAGCAGTTATAAGCACTTGTCTAATGATGTCTTTTTCTGTCTCCTCAAGAGCTTGTTTAAGCTTCTTCCTGGCCATTTCAGTGTTCTTGGGGTTATTGGTTGTATCCCATGATAAACCTTTAAATACTTTGTTTACAAAATTATTCAGCTCCAGCAGGCTAGACAGTTTTAAAAGGCTGGTCGCTAAAGGAGCCGTCTGGGTAGAAGATGAAGCTGTGTACCTGCTCACAAAATATTTCATAAATCTCGGAATTTCAATAGGTTCTAAGGACACTGGTGATTAACAGTGCTGTCAAGGCAATTCAATGACTGGGTTTTCAGAAATGGCCCTGTGAGCTGGCAGCCCCAAAGCCCTGCTTTGCAGCAAGACCTTTCACTTCAAAAAAAATTTCACGTGTATACACACAGTTGACTTTTTAAACTAGAATATTCATGGGACAGTCATTCACATTGGTAAGATGTGGTGGATTTTTTTGGTGACCCAGAGTGACATGCAGGCAACTAGACATCTCAAGGCCTTCATTTAAAATAATGTATGATTTTTCTATAAATTCAGTGATACCACATTTTGTTTTTCCAGCCAATTAATGCTACCCCTCATCCGTCCCCTACCCCTCAAGGCACCACCACACACACACAACTTCTGAACTCTGATATGGTAAAAAGAACATAAGCTTTAAATCCAGAAAGACCCAAGTTTAAATCGTGGGTCTGAAAAATGCTGTCTGGATGACTTTAGTCAAGTTACTTTACCTCTCTGGGTATCAGATTTCTCATCTGTAAAATGAGGAATAGAAGCATTTCCCTTAAAGGAATTACATGGAATTATGCATATAAAGTATTTAGTAATTTATTGAGGTTAAAAAAAAAAAAACAACTAAATAAGTGTATTTACCGAAATGAATTAGTGAAAAACTGTTGGCTGGTGAATGAATCTTAGCTGTGGGCCCATTATTCTGCAATGATAGGCAAGTACAAATTATGAAAGGCTATAGATTTTTGCTATAATGTAAGGAAATGGAAAATCTTGAAAAGATTTTTGGAGTGAGTCTGTTTTAAATAGACTTTATTGGAACCTAGCTTTCTGTGCTAGGCAATAGGAAAGTCCCCAGAAGAACTTTCTAAGTTTGCACTTAGAGGATTTTATAATGAGGTAAAAGGAGGAAGATAAATATTATAGTTTTTAATATGTTTGCTCTTTTCTCCTAGGTTCTTTGTATAGGTGCTACCTTAGTTTTACATATTTTTATTCCTTAGTAATTGTAACCTTGAATATAAAAGATTGAAAGATTAGTGACGTAAATAATTACAGTACCAAACCTAGACAGATGGGTGTACTGTATTCTGCCAGTTGAGGTGAGGAACTAACATTTGTCTCCAGGCAAAACTCCTGCAGACCACATGGTCCATGGCAATGAATCTGATTCATCTGGGCAAGCGCATGAATCTAGTTTCAGCTTTGCTACCAACCAGTTCTGTGGTCTTGGGCAGGCACTTCTGTTTCAGTGGGGTTTGACTTCCTCCTTTGCAGTTGAGTTGAGGACAGCAAACGTTGGCTGAATTATTGTGGGCCAGCCGATTCCAGGCCTGGGGACCTAAAGGCAGATGAGACTCAGGCCTTGCTTTCCAGTGCCACCTTTGGAGAAAAGGTAGACCGGTACATCCCTAATTATAATGACAAATGCAAAAAGAAAATTATTGCAAGACTCACAGAGTAGGGCATGTTTTAATCTAAGAAAAAAAAAAGGTTATCAGAGACACATACTAGAGGAGGAAATGTCTGGGCAGAGTTTTGAATGGAGATACTAGTTGTCAGATGCAGGAAGTTGAATAGATGGAAAGAGCACTAAGCATTCTGGGTAGAGAGATAACACGTACAAAGTCAGAAAAGGCAGGGCGTGTTCAGATCAAATTATAAATAGAACTATTTTGTTGAGAGCTTCATGGGACATGGGAGTGGGGACATTGTTTTATACACAGATATAGCTCCAGCTCCTAGGACTCAATAAACTAATAAATGATAGAGTAGATAAATAGGCATAATGCAAAAGATGGATGTTTTTCTCTATATGTCTAAGGACCACATCAACATTCAGTCACTGTGCTTTTTTGATTGTCGCATTTCACAAGTAAATCATACATTCCTCACCAGCAGAAAGGACTTGGAAGGCCTTCAGTAGACCCTTGACAATTGAATAATTGGTTCAGGCCTGAAGCATTGCATGAAACCTTTAGAGAAGGTCTGACTTGGCACTGCCCATGTCTGGGGACCATGAGGTTAACATACCTCCCTTGTTGAGGGGCAGCAGAAATCAGGTGGGTTAATTGCGAGGATTGTCCTGGGAAGCCTGTTAGTGAAGGCAACACAGCATCTGCAAGAGACTTGACTGGCTTTCATAAGAAAGAGAGAAAGTGTTAGGGAAAGATTCATTGGAGATTAAATAACATTCCATACACTATAATGAGGGCCTGAGCGAAGGCAGATACCTGTGGTTAAAGAAAATCACAGTTCCTGCACTCCCAGCAAAATTGTGGGCGTTAGGGACCTTCCTGCTTCATTATTCTGAGGAATAGCATTATCAGGGAATTGCAAAGACTTGAGCTTCAAAATCAATATGTGCTGAGAATTACAGGGCAGGAAAGCCAGGAACTATAATACTTTGAACACTGTTTTTATAGTCAATTTTGGGAATGTCCATGAATTCAAACTCAAGGACACATTTTCAGCACTGACACTCGTTAGCTGATATAGGTGTGGGTTTGTTCTTTTTTTTTTTTTTTTTTCTTTTCTTTTAGAAGCGTCGGGTGAGTATATGCCATTGGCCAAGCACTGTTCTAGTTCTGTGGTGTGTTCAGTGCTGTGGATCTGGCCCTCAAGGAGGGTGCAGTTGTATTAGTTAGGGAATCCCAGCCACTCAGCCAAAATGTGTAATCACTCAAGAAAAAGCAGAGTCAACTTCTTGCTTGTGTAGCAGTACTGGGCAGATGAACTGATTGGTGGGCATCTGTTTTCTATGCAGTCATTGAGGAATATAGACTAAAGGAGGTCCTGCCATTTTCTACAAATGGGTCCAAGGCCTTCCTGGGGCTGGTCTCCATTCCAGACAAATAAAAGGGACCAAGGGAAGAGAAGAGCATCCATAGGTGGTCTTTACAAACCAGGCCTGAAAATGGCAGTCATCACTTCTACTTATATTCCACAGGCTAGATCCAGTCAGAAGCCCACACCTAGCTGCAAGGGAGGCTGGGAATGTGGCACAGTTGTGTACCCAGGGGTGGGGCGCACCTTTCAATCTCTACCATAGCAAACTACTACAGAAGATAAGTTAGATTCAGAACCCATGGTAATACAAGAGAAAGGAGGACCATGTACATTTATTGGCTACTGGGTGATAAGCCCCTTGCTTTACACTGTCACATGAATTATAGCATGTTGTCCTCCAAATAACTTCAAGTTATATATTAAAATTATTTTACAAAAGAAGAAGTGAAGACTTGGGGCATTTTAAGTAACTTTTGATGGTGTTTATTTGAAGCCACAGGTAGAAAATGAAAGGAAGGTTTGATGCAGTCCCGGTGTCTGATATGCAGAGCAATTAATATTATTTTCACTGGTCAAGAGTAACAATGCAACAAATACCATTCTGTACCTCTCAGGACAGAGTTTTCAGCTGGAGAGCATCAACCCTTGTTCTGGTCTGCTCTTTACCACTTGTTTGGTGATGTGTGACTTCCAGTAGCAGTTTAGCTGGTGATACTACTATAAGGCATGGAACAGAGTCTCGATTACTTGTCTGCCCGTCTATCCATCTTTCCTTCATTGGTCCATTTGTTTGTTCATTTGTTCGTTCATCTGTTCATTCTTTTCTTTTCTCAAACATGTCTAATATTTACTGTGCCCACTGAATGTGCTTAGCACTGTGTTAGGTGTTTGGAATACCAAGAAAAAATGTGGTGCCTTGCCTTTGACAAGTTCACTGTGAAGTCAGACAGTCAGACGTGGAAAGAGATAATTAAAATGTAAGATTTTGAAAGGGCATGAGGCAGAAAATGAAATTGGGCTGCCAAAGAGCAGTCCAAGAGAGGATGCACAAAAAGGGAATAAGTAGATTTGGGGAACTGAAGAGCTTTTTCCCAAGTTAAGAAAGCAACGGGTAGAACATCCCAGGTAGAGGAAACAGCACAGAGAAAGGAAAAGAGGAATGTGAAGATGGAATATGTTCAAGATTGGTTTAAAAAACAAAAGCCATGGGGTAAGTGACGGTGGGGAGTAGCAGGAGATGTGCATGGATTGGGTCTGAATGTTTAAGAAGGGCGCACGCTCAGGGCTGATGTCCTTTTCATCTGCCTCCATGATGAGCCGGGCTCCTGTGCGGTTGTCAGGGTTGGTCTGTACCCTTGGTGTGGAGGATGTCACCACCACTGTTTATGTGACATAGTAGGCAGTGCCAGGATCCAGCTGCCCCCAGTGGACCTCTCCAGCGGCCCAAGGGAAGACAGGACCTGACCAAGGAGTAAATTTCCAGTGCATCAAAAACTGCCTGGTCCAGCAGGCAAGCCTGACATGCAAAATGGGAGCCCTAGAGGTCAGACACTGGACAGGTTCAAGATCAGAGGAGACAATGAGCAGCAGGGCAGAGACCAGGGGGGTGGGGAGCCAGGGCATTGGCTTTGAACGGGATTGACCCTCCCCTCCCCATTCCCCGCATTCTTCCTCCTTCCCCCAAAAGGTGCATGCACACGCGCACACGCACACACGCACACGGCTTCAGAGTCTACTTATTGGGAGCTTACTGGGTGTTTAGAATTTGGTTAGCTTAGTCATAAGGAAAAAACACAGACTTGGGGGGCAAAAAAGTGTTGGAAAAAGCTACTGTGCGTGTGAGGGTGCATGGGAGAGATGCACCATTAACCACTAATCCTCTATGTATTTTTTCCAAGTACTCGCAGCTGTTATATTCATTCACAGTGATTTCAGGGACCGCCATAATTACACCACGTAAGGCAGCCCTTAAGAATGATTAAAATAAAAATAATAGCAATAAACACGTAAGTATTGATCCATCATGGCTGATCAATCTTATCTTTTCCATTTAGCGGGTGGATAATTAGTACTATTAACAGGTGTGATGGCTCAAACATAAACTAGAGTAATTCAGTCAAAAGAACCTCCTAGCACCCAGTGTAGGACTCTAGCAGCTGGTGACAACCCATTTCAAGTCAATTTAATGAGTATTTATTGAGTGTCTGCTAAGCACACGAATTGTGCTGCCAGAATAACAGTGATCAAAGGATACTGATCTGAATGAAATTCTCCTTGAAGTGTTTTCCAGTTGGTTTATGGTGTTTAGAATTGTGGCTCTAGGGAATGACGAATGGAGATAGTCTAAAAACACAGTTCTGTGTAGATGTGTTTTGAAATGCTTAGTGAGACTTTTGGCTCTTTTATAAGTGAGAAGCAGGTTAAATTTTGCTTGAAGAATGGCCAGAAGGTCCTGACCTTTAGTATTTGCTGGCAGAAATTAGGAATCTTAATAATACGTGACTCCAAAAAAAAATGTTGAATAGGTTGGGAAAAAACTAAATTACATAGAGGAATATTTAAAAATGATAAAGCAACCAGCAAGGAGGTATACGTAGACCCAAGGAGTTACATGTGTGTTGCTATTGCCTTTGTGTATGTCCTTGTATTTTTCTTCCTCCTGTTTTGGCTTTTTCTTTGAGAAGTAAGAATAAGGAAATTGTAAGGGCCAAAAGGTTCTGAGATAGTCTGTGTTCTGAGCACCTCCTTTAGAAATGCAGCCACCTCCTGTAGCTCCCTGATGTATAGCTAACCCACCACCGCACCCCCAGGAAAGGGCCTTGGCCCTTTTTCCACTCCAGAGGAATCCCTTTCTTTCTCTCTGCTTTTGCCCAAGCAAAGTCCTTTATGACACCTTTGCCCATAGTTAGAAGATTAAAGGCAGAAGGGAAGCACCTGAAAATGCTTTTGTCACCAAGATGCTCTGAATCCCCGAAGGGAAAAAAACTGTAAAGATGCTTTTAACTCTTAGAAAAAGTTCAGGATAAGTTGAAGTTTGCTTTTTTTCTAGGGTCTTGGAGTTGGGCTTTAATAATTTCAACCGTAAATCTATAACCATTTACTTGTGATACCTTTTTCGTATATAGTACCTAGAAAAAGGTACATGAAAAGATATATATATATATATAGATATAGATATATATAAAGATCATAAAAGTAAAACTAGCTCCCTCAAACCTCTGGTTGACGTAACTCAAGCAGGCTCTTCTATGAGATTTTGTAACTTTAATGTAAGCTCAAGAAATAGGAATTCAGGGAAATTACTTGACTGAGACTGAAGGCATTAACAAGCTATAGTCCTAGTTCTTGGAAAGATGGGCTTTCCTTCAGCTGGTATCAGAATGCAAGGGGATTAATATGGTAGCTGGGGCCTCAGCGCAGAAGGGATAAGCAATGGGTGTTTGAAGCTCTGCAGGTTAAAGGAAAAACCCCATGGCATCCTTTTCATGGCAGAACCCAGCCAAGAGCTCAAAGTAAGGGGATTAAGGGCCTAATTCCCACGACAGGATCTGGCAAGGGCTAGCTAGACTCAGAAAAGCCTCTATATAAATGGTGGCATTCTCATTTCCAATGAAGAACAGTGCAGCTGTCCCCAGACCAAGTTGGCAGTACAGTCCTATACTCTAGCCAAGTTCACAGACAGACAGTAACTCACTTATTACCTGGATGTCCAGACCCTACTCTAAGCCCAGCGATATTAGGTCTATGGCCACATGACCCATTCCAGGCCCTACTTGCTAGTGATGATGAGGTTAGTGAGTGATGAGGTTACTTGCTAGTGAGGCTGATGATCTCTTTTCTGCCCTGGTTGATAGATGTTAGAATTTAATAATTTAAATGTAATAATTTACAGTTCAATTATTTGATAGGCTGGAACCTGGGTGTTTCATACAAAGGTCGTATGTCTCAGAGAAGGACTGGAGAAGGCAAGGGCAGGCTGACAGAGGTCATGACAGTATAGAACAGTATATTTCTGAGGGTTTTATTCCTTCTCTTCCTCCTTCCCCCAGTTACATGGAGTATTTGTGTATCCCTTTTGGCTGTTGTGCAACAGAGATTGTGTTGATTGATAGTTGACAAGAAAAAAAAAAGCAGTTAAGTTCATTAATGCAGTACACTTTTATGGAGCACCTAATCTGGATCAGGTACCTTGCTAAGTGCTGGAGATGCAGTGGTGAATAAGATAATCTCTGCCAGATTTCTGTATCCCACCCTCAGTTTCCTTTCTTAGCATATCCACCCTGCTAGTGGTTGCATATATAGTACAAATACATGTACGTGTAACTGTTGTCCATTATTTAATATACCTGGATGTGCACAGCTAGGAAAATCCTACCAGGGGAGGCAAGAAGACACGAGGTCTGTGTTTATCTTAAATAGGACCTTTCCCAGAGCAAGGGTAAATTCCAGAGGGAAGGTCGATATAATTAACCAAACATTGATAGCAATTGGTCTTGTGGTTTAATCACAGACATTGAATCCGCAATGGTAAGCTCAGCATAATGACTGAAATTTTAATTTCCGTAGTAGTATCATATCCATCCTTCACTTTCCAAGCCTGTCCTCCTCAGCTCATTCTAGCCTATGTTCATCATTCTTACCTTTCATTAGTTAAACCATAAAAATAGACAGTGTTGTCTAGTGGAACAACAGTGGGCATGCAGTCAGAAGACCTGAGTTTGGGTCTTGATGCCTCCAATTATTTGTGACTTTGGTCCACTTAACATTTTCTGAGCCTTAACGGTTTTCTTCATCTATAATGACGCTGGCATTTTAGGGTTGGTGGATCCAGTCAGATGATGTGTGAAGACTGCTTAAGAGCTCAGCTGTTTTTTCGAAACACCTAGCACTGTGTATGGCACATTGTAGATGATTGATAAATATGTGCAGTCAAACCATTGTTCGTTGTATGTGTTGCATGAGATTCAAATTTGCCTTTTTGAGTGTATTCTTCTTTGATTTATTACATTTCAGCTTGTTTTTATAAATGTCTTGTTTCCCTAATCGGATTCTCTAGTCCTTAGGGAGATTCCTTTTCCTTTTATTTGTTTTGTCCCTCTTCCTCCCCCAACCCAGGTCTTATCAAGTGTAGGGATTTAAGGAATGCTCAGCAAATAGTAATATATTGTTTCTCATTTCTTTTCTATCACAAATTAATAAATGTTTGTCATAGGTATATATAAAGACATTACTGCCATGCCTAGTATGCTTGGGAGGTGGGGTTTGCTGTGTGCTGTAGACAAATGAAATTGAACAATGAATAACAGTTCAATTCAAAATAATCAGGGTCAAGAGACAAGTAAGCTTCTAGAGGATAAAGGCTGTTTCCTTTCTCATCTATGAATTCCTGGTGGAGGGACTAGTTCACAACAGGGGCGCCTCAAAAGTTTGCTAGTTGGATGGATGGATAAATTGATTAGTTAACTGACAAATGACCTGACAAACAGCAAAAGTCTTTGAGAATCAGAAGGCAGAGAATTTATTAGTGGGGTGGAATATTTTTTTTTCCTGAAGAGGAACCTAATTAGTCGATCTGGGTTCTTTCAGGATGAAATAATCTTTTGGGTACATAAAAAGAAAAAAAAAAAAAAAAAAAGAGGAGGTATTTCTCCAGGCAGGGAGAACAGAACAGGCAAACCTTGTCTTTAATTTTCTTATGTTGAAATCTAATCCATTCTTCAAGATCTACATCTAATTCATCTTTACATTGGCTAAAAGTGTTTTCCTTACACACGGTAGGTGGCTTCTTAGATCAACCTGGTTTTCAGATCTAACTCCACCTCTTTGAAGCTTTGACTCTTTGAACAATTTGGAGAATCTCTCTGAGCCTTTACTTCTTCTGTAAAGTGGGAATGATGATTAGAAACTTACAAGGCTATTGCTGGGATCAAACCCATCAGTGCATGGACAAACGTTTCATAAACTGTGAAGTGCTCTTAAACACTAGTTATTCGGGCTATTATTTTTTCTTAGAGTATTTCCTATATACTCAGGGCTATTAGAAAAATTATAATTAATGTCTTTGCTTAGCTCATTAGGATTAGGGTTAGGCAGTAGAAAATGGGAGTGACCTTATGAGAAAGAAAGAAAATCTGCCTGTTTCTTTGTGTAGAGCCCTGATGCTAAAAAGAAGGAAAGAAATTCTTTTTGATGGATGATAAAGGTAAGCAGGGATCATTTATTTTCCAATCTGACTTACCTCTGGGCTATTAAAAAAAAAGTCTCAGAGGTGGTTTGTGTTTAATTGTAAAGCTTTCCTAAGAGAAGATGAATTGTCTCCCCATTGGGAAAGGTCGCCTTTCATCTGGACAGCACCCGCTTCAGCTCAACAGGCGTTCCTCGCATCCGGGCCCACGCTGGGCAGTTTGGATATACTCCCAAAGAAAAGAGACAGTTCCTGCCCTCAAAGAATTCAAGTCCAGTAGTGACAGTTAAGTGTCAGAAGTGACCCCCCCCCCCTGCATGGGACAATCTCTCTCATCCCCAAATATTGGAGGGCTAGGGCACTTGAGAGAGTGGAGATGGAAACATCCAAGGAAATTCTAACTCTGTGTTCTCCAGTACAACCGCCACTTGCCACATGTGGCAAATTTAAATTTTAATTAATTTAAATGTATTTACATGAAAAATTCAATTCTTCAGTTGCACCAGCCACATTTCAAGTGTTCAGAAGCTGCATGTGGCCGGTGGCTACCCTATCAGACAGCACAGAATGTTTCCATCATGGTAGAGAGTCCGGTGGGGCAGCTCTGGGAATCCAGCTCCTGTACATTCTCTAGGGGACCAAGGACCTGGCGGGACCCATGACATCAGGCTTCATTGGCTTTCTGCCCCTTCAGCTTGACCTACTCTGGGAGTAGAGTGGTATGTTCTACTCTCAAATGGCAGGATTTCCCATTCTAGAAGAAAATCAGTCCTTAACTTCCTATGCAGTGAGAAGAAAAGATAAAGTCTTTGGCATGACATAGAAAGAGCATTCGTGGGTTACTTTTCCCTGTGCTGTCCCTGTCCCATGCCCTATGTGTGCTATTGCTGTACTGAATTCACCATTTTTCAATCATGCCTTGTAGTTTCATTCTCCTAGCCCTTTGCCTACCTCTTACCCCTTCCCTCTTATCTGCATTCTTCGTGCACATCCTTCAAGGAGCTGGTTAAATGTCTACTGACAGTTGGTCTCTTCCTTTGCTGTGCTTCTAGAGCTCTCCTGCGGCACTTCTCCTGTCCTGCTGTAATGACCCCTTTACACGTCTCTCTTCCTCCTCGATGGTGAGCTCCTTCCTTGAGAGCAAGACTTCACTTAGGGACTTCCCTGGTGGGGCAGTGGTTGGGAGTCTGCCTGCCAATGCGGGGGACAGGGGTTCGAGCCCTGGTCTGGGAGGATCCCACATGCCATGGAGCGACTAAGCCCGTGAGCCAAAACTGCTGAGCCTCCACGTCTGGAGGCTGTGCTCCACAACGGGAGAGGCCGTGACAGTGAGAGGCCCGCGCACCGCGATGAAGAGTGGCCCCCGCTCGCCGCAACTGGAGAGAGCCCTTGCACAGAAACGAAGACCCAACACAGCCCAAAAAATAAATAAATAAATTTATAAAAAAAAAAAAAAGACTTCACTTAGTCACCTTTGAACACCCTGCTTCTGATAAAAGACGAAGTTGAAAGTGACAGGTTGAATGAATGGGTTCCCATGTGAATGAATAAATTACTATGCAAATGGATAAACGAAAGAGTGAAAACACACTAGACTCCCCAGGCCAAATGAGCACTAAAGAGCTTTGTAAAAGCCTTTGGATCCCCAGTCCAATTCTGTTCTCTTCTTGGCTGTAGAATTCTGGGTGATCTCTCAGCATCCAGAGCCAAATACCTTTGAACTCAGGGTGTTAAGCCAGATACCTAGGCACTGCCCCCAAGTATGAGTTAATCACCTTAAGGAAAGTGTAGGTCAGGAGATAAGGAGGCACGCTGGCTTCTATTTAGACAGATGTTGCTAACAGGCTCTGTGTATCCTCCTAATGAAGTGGACTATCAGTTCTGCACTGTGCACACTGCAGCAGGGTGGGACGCTGGCATTGTGATGAGTCTACATTATTCCGTGAGTTTAGCATTAAGGGTATTAAAATGCAGGCCATTAAATTGTGCTTACTGTGGTGGGTGCAACAGACGTGATTCAGCATCGCACAGGGCGATTGTTTTTTGAAAGTTTTAGTTGGAAAGCACAGGGCTAGGGACTAAGACAGATCTAGGTCTGAGCTTTGGCCGGCTCTGCTCTCATTTAATGAGAGACACTGAGTAAATCACTTGAAATTTTCTTACCTGTAGAACATAGGTAATAATGGTAATAATACCTCACTACCTGACATGGATTTGTGATACTTACATGAAATGACACACCACCATTTAAAACATAAAATCCAGGAAGGAAGGAACTATTGTATATCAGGTACCTTCTATGAGCCAGGCCCTGTACTAGGCCTGTTAGTTGCAGTATCACGTTTAATTCCCATCACGATCCTCAATATGTAAATGTGATCATTACCACAAAATGACATCTCCTGTCTTAGACCCTTCTCTCCATTTCTGTTCCTGTGTCAAACATTAGTTTCCCAGGTGGGACTTCAGTAAATCCTCATACCATGTAAACTAGGTGATAACGTCCTCCATTTAACTGTGATGACAGAGAGGCCCAGAGAGGTTAAGTAACTTGTCTAAAGGCAAGCAGATACTAAATGGTAGAGTGGGAGTTTTAACCCAGTTATGTACAACTGCAACTCTGAGACTTTTCCCACTCACTTGGTTGGCTATAGCTCTGTGCTAAGCAAAATTTCTATAATGGCACCGCCCCCCCCCCCAAATATTATGTCCTAATCCCTGAAATCTATGACTATGATGAGATGCCATTCTAGTGATCACACTATGTTATGTGTGCAGTTTACGTAAAGAAGGGAGGTTATTCAGGTGGGCATAATCTAATTGTCCAAGCCCTTAAAAGCAGAGAGACTTCTCAGATAACAGAAGAGAAATCAGAGAGATTCGAAGCACAAGGGAGATTTGCAGTGCTGATGCTGTTTTAGAGATGGAGGGGCCCCTTAGAAGGGATCTGGATGACCTTGGCCTCAAGAAGATGTTAAGTGACACCAGCTCACAGATGCAACTACAGAGAACCAAATTCTGCCAACAACCTGAATGTGCTCGGAAGTGGGTTCTTCCCTAGAGCCCCGGCTGAGAACACCTCTGGCCAGCACCTTGATTTTGTCCTGATGAGACCCTGAGCCAGGAAGCCGGCTGAGCCCGCCTGGACTTCAGACTATTGAACCGTGAGCTCACGAACGGGGGTCGGGTTAAGCATTAAGCTGCCAGATTTCCGGTAACTTTTTTCGCGGCAATCGGAAACTAATACAAATGCTTTACATTAGTGTCTATTAGTTAAAAGCATCTACCTGATGAGGTTATTTTATGGAAGAAATGAAGAGAAAAAAACTGTAAAGCACTTAGCACCATTCTTTTTTTTTTTTTTTAAATGACTGAGGCTTTTATTTTTTATTTATTTTTTATTTACTTATGGCTGTGTTGGGTCTTCGTTTCTGTGCGAGGGCTTTCTCTAGTTGTGGCAAGCGGGGGCCACTCTTCATCGCGGTGCGCGGGCCTCTCACTACCGTGGCCTCTCTTGTTGCGGAGCACAGGTTCCAGACGCGCAGGCTCAGTAGTTGTGGCTCACGGGCCTAGTCACTCCGTGGCATGTGGGATCTTCCTAGACCAGGACTCGAACCCGTGTTCCCTGCATTGGCAGGCAGACTCTGAACCACTGCGCCACCACGGAAGCCCAGCACCATTCTTGACATTTAGAAAACACTTAAAAAATGTTACCTCTGTCTTATTTTTATTGTCATGCTGATTTTTACAAATTGGGAAACTGAGGCTCCAAAAGGTTAAATAGCATGCCCAAGGTCATAGAACCGGTGGCAGTCATGGTGAGAATGTGCAGGAAGGGCTGCCTCTTATAAGAGTGTGCACTTCATCCATAGACCAGTGATTTGTAACCAGGAAGGCACATTGGAATTACCGGCAGAGCTTGCCATACGGATCCTTATATCCTGATCACAGTCGTAATGATTCAAGGTCATTGAATGACCTTGACCATGACCCAAGGTCTTGGGTGATCTTGGGTAACTCTCTTTTAAAAAGCTTCATGGATGCTTTTAAAGTACACACTTGTAGAGTTACTGCACTAGACTATGAGCTCCTTGAGTTAAGGGCCTTATTTATTTATTTATTTATTTAATTGGAGTATAGTTGAAATGTGTTAGTTTCAAGTGTACAGCGAAGTGATTCAGTTATACATATATATATTTTTTCAGATTTGTTTCCATTATATGTTATTACAAGCTATTGAATATAGTTCTCTGTGCTATACAGTAGGTCCTTGTTTATCTATTTTATATATAGTAGTATGTATCTGTTAATCCCAAACTCCTAATTTATCCCTCCCCCTGCCCCTTTTCCCTTGGGTAACCATAAGTTTGTTTTCTATGTCTGTGAGTCTGTCTCTGTTTTGTAAATAAGTTCATTTGTATTATTTTTTAGATGCCACATTTAATTGATATCATATAATATTTGTCTTTCTCTGTCCGACTTACTTCATTTAGTATGATAATCTCTGAGTCCATCCATGTTGCTGCAAATGGCATTATTTCATTCTTTTTTATGACTGACATTCCATGGTATAAATATACCACATCTTCTTTATCCATTCATCTGTGGATGGACATTTAGGTTGCTTCCATGTCTTGGCTATTGTACATAGTGCTGCTATGAACATAGGGGTGCGTGTATCTTTTCAGATTAGAGCTTTTGTCTTTTCTAGGTATATGCCTAGGAGTGGGATTGCAGGATCACATGGTAACTCTTTTTAGTTTTTTTAAGGAGCCTCAGGCTGTTCTCCATAGTGGCTGTACCAATTTACATTCCCACCAACAGTGTAGGAGGGTTCCCTTTTCTCCACACCCAATTAGGGGCCTTCTTGATCATCATAATTGCAAGAAGGCCTGGACTTATAAAATATATGGTTATATATGTTACATATTATTCTTCCAATGGATTGCTGGGACTTTACTGTTTCAAAGAAGGTCCCATGACCTTGGAGTGGATATCGGTGGAAATGCTTCCCTACCTTTCTCCTAAATTGCCCCATTTTGGCGGCTGGCAGCGTGAGCCTGGCATTTATTATATCTAACAGCTCTCAACCCTTATGAATCAGCTCCCCAGGGCTCTCACCTCCCCACTCACATCCATGTCTATAGTTTCTCTTTCTTTTCTTAGTCCGAGGAGGAGGCCTTGCCATTCACCTGACACCAGCAGGTTTAAAATAAGTTTGTTGAGAACAGGAGCAGAAACTTGCAGCTGCATTGCTGCGATGGGCGAATCCTTCCCCAGTGGGCAGGGCTGTTGGAGAGAGGCAGTTAAAAGGCAGAGCAGAACAGGAGCAGGATGACTCAGAGAGGGATCCCAGCTTTGAGGGTCGGCACTTGGTTTTTCATTGTCGTCTCAGGAGTGGGTGCCAGTGTCTTTCGGTTTTTCCTATTCAGTTTTATTTTTAAAGCAGTTCCCCTTTCTCAAGACAGCCCACACAATTCTGCTAGTAACAAATCACGCAATGAACACCTTCAAGGAGACAAAGGAAGGCGACTGAAACCCCTCAGAAGCGTCGGCCACCTGCTGAATGTTTGACTGGACATGGTCATGATAATGACAGTCCCATTCTAAAAAATTCCTGCTGTCTTTCCAAAGAAGTCGCACCACACTGTCAGATTAGTTTCCACTGATTCCGGTGGAACTGCTGACAATGGAATTGAGGACTTAAAAAAAAAAAAAAAGAAAAGAAAAAGGAAAAAACCCTCCATTCCCTGAATGCCAAGCCTTTTGAAATGTCCCTGCTTTCATGGCGCCTAATAAATGTCAGCTCACATGTTGCTCATCAGATGGGCGCCATCTGGTGTATTGGAAAGAGATTTCGATTGGGAATGGCAGAGAAACAGGCGTTTACTAGCTGTTTGACTTCTGGGTCTCAGTTTCCTCTAAAACTGGGAGTGTGTGTTTAGATCATCTCTAAGGCACGTTTCATCTGTTAGCGCTCAGGCAATATATTAAGGATGTAAGTAAGCTTCATGAGGGGCGGCCATGTGTCTTGTTCATTTCGTATTCCCGTTGCCTGGCATGGTGACCAGTAGGTAGCAGTTGCAGAGTAAATATTTGTTGAATAAATGACTGAATGGATGAATAAACTAATGTCGGTGAAACTAATGAAGAGATCCTCGACATGTGTTACTGTCTTTTATGCTCATTTTGATGGGGTTTGTGCAAAAAAAAAAAAAAAAAAAAAAGGCAGCTGATACACTGCCTTTGACAAGTGTATCAGCTGTGATGGTGTGGGAGTGATGACGCATTTGTGGCTCTTGGCTCATCAGACCCCTAGACAATTAGTCTCGTTATTGCTCTTGTGTGTTATGTAAAAACCTGGGGTATAGACCAGTCAATGAATTACATGTCCTGATGGGATATGGTTGGCAGTGGCCACCAGGGGTTGGTGGGAGAGCTCAGAATCCAAAGGCTTCCCTTAGACCTCAGGTTTAAGCTGTTAAGAGTTGAAATCTGGGGAGGTCAGCTTAGGCAATACAGAGAAACTGTACAGGTCAGGGGACATGGTGTACAGACCCAGTGAGCGAGAAACTCAGGGGAAGCGTCCAAGGGATAGGGAGCTTGATGTCTGATATCAGAGAGGGGGCCGGGTGAGTCAGAAACATACTTCACTTATAGGGTCCCAGAGATGAGGGTCTTCATCCTAAAAGTTCCAATTTACCTCCCTTTTCCCCAAAGAGAGTTCGTTCTGTAAGGCGGGTTGATCTAGATGAATAGAGAGAATAAGAGTTTTAGAATTCGACCAATGTGAATTTGAAAACTGGTGCCATCATTTACTACTTTCATACCCTGGATTGACTTCTCTCTCTTGAGTCTTGATTTCTCCATCTTTCATATGTGGTTAATAACAGTGTTACTGTGAGGACTAGGTCAGGTGATAGGTATGTAAAGCACCTGGCTCTGTGTCTGGCACACAGCAGGGAATCAGTAAGTATTTGTTTCATTTTCTCTTTCTCATTCCTGGTCAGTCATTAAATATTCATTGAGCACCTCGAGTTTGGTAGGCACTGCGCTTGATGTAGGTGATACAGACCTGAAAGAGACGGTTTCCTCTCCCCTGGAGTTCCTGGCTGAGCAGCAGGTAGGAGCAGTGAAGAAGGTAAATGACAACACAGTGTGTTTATATGTGAAATATACTAGAAATACAGAAGTATGAACTGGGGGTGTCCAGAAAAAGAGATGCTCAGTTCTGTCTTGGGGAGTCAGGGAAGGCATCCATTTCACTCCAGCTCAGGTATTTTTTGTTTTTTAATTATTTATTTTATTTATTTTTATTTTTGGCTGCACGTGGGCTTTCTCTAGTTGCGGCGAGCGGGGTTTACTCTTCGTTGCAGTGCATGGGCTTCTCATGGCAGTGTCTTCTCTTTGTTGCAGAGCACGGGCTCTAGGCACGCGGGCTTCAGTAGTTGTGGCACACGGGCTCAGTAGTTGTGGCTCACGGTCTCTAGGGCGCAGACTCAGTAGCTGTGGCGCCCAGGCTTAGTTGCTGCACAGCATGTGGGATCTTCCCAGACCAGGGCTCAAACCCGTGTCCCCTGCGTTGGCAGGCGGATTCTTAACCACTGCGCCACCAGGGAAGCCCCAGCTCAGGTATTTTGAAGATGCCTATGTTCACCCAATTTGGGGAAAAAATGTTCTCTGATATTTTGTCTGCTGCTGTGTGGGCTTTTCTCTTTAAAAGTTTCAATTCTACATTTGAGTTGTAGGAAACAAGAGCTCTTGATTGAAGATCTATTGAAAACAGATAGCAACAAGGTCTCACATGTGTCAATTATGTGTGTCAAGTGATGATAATAATAGCTAATATTTATGGCACCTAAACATATGACTAATGATTATTGATTCATCTTTATTATGTGGCAAGCATTTTTCTAAGCCCTTTCATTCATTGTATCAGTTAATTCTTCACAGATTCCCATAATATACATTTTATTATCCCATAACAGTTTTATTATCCCCATTTTACAAAGGAGGAGTGTGGAGTTTACAGAAGTTAAGTAATTTCTGCAAGGTCACTAGTTAATAATTTACAGAATTGTGACTTAAACCGGTTTTGTCTGTCTTCAGAGCTCATGCTCTGTAAGAGAACATTATGCTGTCACAAGAAATCTCTTTATTTAAAAATAAAAGAAATAGCATGGTTGAGTTTGTTAACTGCAAATCCAAATTAGAATATTGGAAATGATGTTTGTTCATTTCTATATAATCATTTAATTTTAATGATCCTGTTTCCTTATCAGGATGACATTATTTTGAAGATTTGATGAGTACATTTGATATCTTTGTTGTCATTTAATTCACTTAACATCTGGAGCAGCTGTTTTGTTTTATTTTTTTCTGAAGGGGTGGTAGTTGTAATCTTTAGAGAGAATTTTTGCTTTTTCTTAATCATCTTCAATATTGAAAACAAAACAAGTGGTTAAAGCAATCTCTGAGTCGTAGCTGACACATTTTCAGAGTAGCTGTTAGCTTGCATAAAAAAAAGATAATGTAGATACTGTCAGAATGAGAGTTAAAGAGCTCAATTTTGGGTTGCTAGAGAAATCATCTGTAATCACGAGAGAGATTACTTGGGTGTTCATGGAGTTCAGAACTGAAATATAGAAGGCTGTGCAATAGTCACATGTTTTTCATGTGTTAGGAAGGAGAAATGTATGCTTCAATAAACAAGTCTTGATGACAAAGACCAAATAAGGAAGGTGGGATCGGTGCCTAACTCAAATCTTAGACTCCTGCAAATTTCCCTTCTGATGACTGGGGAGATGGTTTGGGGCATCAAGTCAGGTGTTCTTATTTCAGACAGAGGCCAACTGAAAGACACTTACTCATCTCAAAGTCACCCCACATAGAAAAAAGGCAAATTCAGCTCTTCTGACAATGAATGTAATACAGCATGTTTACTTTTGCTTGGAAGCAGAAACATAATTTTGGGAAGATGCATATGGCCATATAGTTCTACAGATGGCCACCAAAATGTTGAAGAAGTCTCACTTGCAACCCGAAAAAAACATTCTGATGTTTTATTGTTGCTTTTAAAATTATGGAGATTTTAAACATACAGATAAATATAAAGAATAATAGACCTCAGTATACCTACTACCTGGTTTTGGCAAGGCTTAAATTTTTGCATTATTTGATTTGGATTTTTTTCCTTTAAGAATTAAAATATTATAGATGCGAGTAAAGCCTCTGTGATACTTCTACTTGAACCTATTCCATCTTTCCTTGAGTGGAAATCAGTATTTTGAGTCTGGTGTTTGACGTTTCTTAAAGAGTTTAAAATTTTACTGCATATTATATATCTAAAACAAAATGTGCTTTAGATGCTATGTATTTTAAAACTTTACAAAAATGCATTCATACTGAATATGAACTTATCTCTTTACTTTTTGGGCTCAACATCATTTTTGAGATTTATCCATGTTGATGTAAGTAGTTCTAATTCATTCATTTTAACCGCTACTTAGTATTTGGTTAAATGAATATAACAATATTTACTTACCTCGTCTTCTGATGATGAGCACTTAGGTAGTTTACAATATATGGCTGTAGGAAAAAAAAAAAAGCTTTAATAACTATCCTTTATCTGTCCCTTTGGCGTCGTATGAGACGATGTTGCAAGGTAGAATATCTAGGACCAGATTGTTGGATCTTACTATATACGCATCTTCAGTTTTAGTGGGTATTGCCAAATTATGTTTTAAAGTGGATTTTCCAATTTATATATCCACCAGCAGGATATGAGTACCCTGTGCCCCATATAAAAAACAATAATTAAATCATTTATTACTGTTATACTTTTAGTTTTTGCCAGTCTGGTGGGCATAGAATGATGGTTCCGCATCTTTGTTTTAATTTGCATTTGCCTGAATACATTTGAGGTTAGGTTATTTTCATCTGTTTATTGGCTATTCAGATTTTCTCTTCTACGTTTCATGTTCATATCCCTTGCCCTATTTTTATCTTGAGTGAGTTTCCTTTTTCTTGTTGATGTGTAGTTCTTGTGTATTCTATCTATAGATCTTTTCTTGGTACCTTTATAAATATTGTTGTGGTTGCTTTTGCAGATGATACAATAAATTCAGTGTAATCCAGCTCAAAATTCTAACACGTGTGGGTGTGTTTGTGTGTAATTTGACAGCTTCTGAAATGTACATATCAGAATGCAGATGCCTAATAATAGTGAAGACTGTTTTGAAGAACAACAAAGTGACAGATATTATAATCCTGGATATTGTCTTATTAAGCATATATTATGTGCCAGGTATTATTACAGACACTTTAATATGTTAATAGGATGGAAGGTTACAAGTATTCCCTTTAATGCTTCGGGGACCAGAAGAATTTCTGCAGCTTCTCTTTCAGGTTATGAGGCAGGCAATAACTAATGCTTCTCTCCTCACCCTTCACCATTAGATATAATGTTTCCTCCTACCAGCCACCCCTCGGTTACTCTGCTTCAGAATAGCTGGCCTCTTGCTGTTGCCTCAGTGCATTAAGAACATCCCTGTCTCTGCTTCTTTGCACTAGTCATTCTCTGTTTCTGTGTCTTCTGAACCCAGCTTTATCACTCTTTATTGTTTATTACCACTTGGCATTATCTATTTTGTTTTATTGTGCATCTCCCTCATTAGACTGTAAGCTCTATGAGGACAGTCTTCTGTGTTCATTGCTGAACAAACAGGTCTAGAATATTGCCAGACATGTAATAGAGTCCCAAACAGTACTTGTTGAATGAATGAAGGAAGGAAGGAAGGAAGGAATCTATTCTGTACTTTAAAATCTTGTCTATGTGAAATGATAAATTTCAATTCCACTAAGGTTTAGGATATAAATGTAGTTTGCATTTTAAGGCACACAATGGTTTCTTGGCAGTAGGGGTTTATGAGTAAGAGTACGGGCTTTGGATTCACAAGGAGTTGGGTTTAAATCATTCTTGTTCTCCTAATTACTGGTGGTGTGACTGTTTACTTAACCTTTCTAAGACTGTTTCCTAAAAAAAAAAAAAAAAAGACTGTTTCCTCCCTTGTAAACATTAGCATAATCTTAGCACTCTTGAGTAACAAGATCTGGCTTGCTTTTTCAAAGGCTTGCTGTGGTGGCTGCGTTGAGAATCTCTTGAATTAAGGGAGTACATGTGGAAACAAGGAGAGGATGGGGGAGATGGACACACCCAGCTCAGAGAAGAAGTGGTGGCGGGGTTGAGAAACAATTAAATTCCACCTGGATTTTAAAGATGGAGCCTGCAGAGTTTATTAGGAGTTTGGCTTGGGTGTATGAGAGAAAGAGCAACCAAGAATGTCTCCAAGGCTTCGGGGCTGAGAAACTGGGAAGGTCGAAGTTGCCATTTACTGAGCTGGGAAACACTGAAGGAAGGAAAGGTTGGGGGAATGTTAATATGGACGTTAAGTTTGAGACGTGGACTAGATGCCCATTCATGGTTGTGGAGTAGGCAGCTGGGTAAAGGAATCTAGAGTTCAGGAGAGAGGTGCCTGCTGAAGATGGACATGTGAGAGGCTTCATCATATAGATGCAACTAGAAACCATTAGAATGGATGAAAGTACTTAAGCAATGAGTTTGGGGAGAGAAGAGAAGGGTTTTGAAGTCTGAGTCATGCTATATCTCAACATTTAGAAGGTGAGGAACTAAGAAGGAACCAGTGAAGGAGACTGAGTAAAAATGGCCAGTGAAGAAGGAAAAATCCAGGAGAGTAAGAGCCAAGAGAAGAGGTGTTTCCAGGAGGCAGGAGGGACCAACTATGTTCAGTAGTGCTGGCATGTCAAGTAAGATAAGGACTAAGAATTGATCAATATTAGGTTAAATGTAAATAGTTTTGGACCTTTTGTTAAAGATAGATGGTATTGTGGAGCTTGACCCAGGAAACTTCTGAAAATCCCTCTTATAAAAAACAAAAACAGAAAAACATTTCTTCCATAATTGATCTCTTTAAAATGTTAATGAATTGTGCTTTTCAGAGATGGTTGATTTACAACTGGATGCCTAGAATTAGCTATCACTTAGTTGTGCTTTTTATTTTAAAGACTTTTTTTTAGAGCAGTTTTAGGTTTACAACAGAATTGAAAAGAAGGTATAGAGATTTCCCATATCCCTACTTCCCCCATATAAACATAGCCTCCCCTGTTATCAATATCAGTCACCAAGGTGTTACAGTTTTTATGAAGGGCAAACCTACATTGATACATCATAATCACCCAAAGTCCATAGTTTTACCTTGGGGTTCACTCTTGGTGGTGTACATTCTATGGGTTTGGACAAAAGTATAATGGCACATATCCATCATTATAATATTATATGGAGTATTTTCACTGCCCTAAAAATCTTTTGTGCTCTGCCTATTCTTGTCTCCTCTCTTCCCTCCACACGCACCACTGGCAACCACTGATATATATATATATATATATATATTTTTGGATCTATATTGGAGTATAATTGCTTTACAATGTTGTGTTAGTTTCTGCTGTGCAACAAAGTGAATCAGCTATACATATACATATATCCCCATATCCCCTCCCTCTTTTTTTTTATTCTTTTTGTTTTAACACCTTTATTGGAGTATAATTGCTTTACAATGTTGTGTTAGTTTCTGCTGTACAACAAAGTGAATCAGCTATACATATACATATATCCCCATCTCTCCTCCCTCTTACGTCTCCCTCCCACCCTCCCTATCCTGCCCCTCTAGATGGACACAAAGCACTGAGCTGATCTCCCCGTGCTATGCAGCTACTTCCCACTAGCTATCTATTTTACATTTGGTAGTGTATATATGTCACTGCTACTTTCTCACTTCATCCCATCTTATCCTTCCCCCGCTCCCTGTGTCCTCAAGTCCATTCTCTACATCTGTGTCTTCATTCCTGCCCTGCCCCTAGGTTCATCAGAACCATTTTTTTTTTAGATTCCATATATGTGCATTAGCATACGGTATTTGTTTTTCTCTTTCTGACTTACTTCACTCTGTATGACAGACTCTAGGTCCATCCACCTCACTACAAATAACTCAATTTCACTTCTTTTTATGGCTGAGTAATAGTCCATTGTATATACGTGCCACATCTTCTTTATCCATTCATCTGTCGATGGATGCTTAGGTTGCTTCCATGTCCTGGCTGTTGTAAATAGTGCTGCAATGAATATTGAACCATTGATCTTTTTATTCTCTCTGTAGTCTTGCCTTTTTTAGAATATCATATGGTTGGAATCATATAGTATGCTTCCTTTACAGATTGGCTTCTTTCACTTAGTAATGTGCATTTAAGTTTCATTTCTTTTTAGGTGATTAATATTCTTCCATTGTCTAAATGTACCACGGTTTATTTATCCATTTACCTACTTAAGGACATCTTGTTTGCTTCCAAGTTGTGGCAGTTATGGGTGAAATGATAAAAATATATGTGTGCAGGTTTTTGTCTGGGCATAAGTTTTCAACTCCTCTTGGTAAATACCAAGGAACACGATTGCTGGGATGGTACGATGGTACGAATGTAAGAAACCTCCAAACTGTCTTCCAAAGTATCTGTACCATTTTGGATTTCTAGCAGCAGTGAATGAGAGTTCCTGTTGCTCCTTGTCCTCACCAGCATTTGGTGTTATCAGTGTTACAGATTTTGGCCATTCTAATAGGTATGTAGTGGTATCTCATTGTTGTTTTAATTTGTATTTCCTGATGACATGATATGGAGCATCTTTTCATATGCTTATTTGTCATCTGTGTATCTTTTTTGGTAAGGTGTCTGTTAAGCTCCTTGGTCCATTTTTTAATTGATAGCTGTGCTTTTTAGAGATATATCTCTATAGCCCCATACATTGCACTCTTCTACCCTAACCCTATGACTTTACTTATATTGAAATTACGTGTCGTCTTCTCCCACGCTAGGCCATGAGCTCCTTAAGGGCAGGAACTGTGGTTGATTAATCTTTTTATTTTCAGCATGCCTCCCAGCTCCTGGTATGCCTGGGTGTTCAAGAAAGCTTTGTTGGACAGAACTGAACTCAGGCCAGTTGTGAGGTGTACTGTATCCTTGGTGACATGGGTGGGTGGAGAAGGCTGGAATGTGTGATTACATTTCAGCACCAATTCTCTGACGCTGACTAGGTTGACTCAGTTCTGACACTAACTACCCAACTACCCAGAGTTAACACAGTCCCCACAAGTGAAGGACACAGTCCCACAGGATTACCCCTTCCCACATCAGACCCCAGCCACAATTTTCAGGTATCTCCAAGAAACCCACACTTCTGCCTGGCCGTCTACAAATTGGGGGATTTGCATGACCTCCTCAGGTTCAGAAATTTGTTAGAATACCTCCCAGAACTCAAGAAAAGCAGTACACTTGTGATTACCCTTTTATTATAGAGGATCCAAATGAATAGCCAGATGAAGAGGCACATAGGGCAACAGGATGGGGGAGAGGAGGGTGCAAGAGCATCTGTCCCTGTGGAGTCAGGGTGCCCTCCAGTACATCAATCTATTCATCAATGAGGAACCTCCCCGAACTTCATTGTTCAGAGTTTTTAATTGAGATTTCACTGCATAAGCATTATTAAGTGAATCATTGGTCACATGATTGAACTCAATCCCCCCCCCAGAGGTCAGGGGACCCAGCTGAAGTTCTACCCCTCTAATCATGTGGTTCACCTTTCTGGTGACCAGCCACATCCTGAATCTATCTCAGGGCCCTGCCAGGAGTCACTTTACAAGCATAACAGAGGCACTCGTATCACTTGGGGAATTTTAAGGGATTTTTGAATTCTGTGCCAGGAACTGGGGGTAAAGACAAATATATATTTTCTATTAGACCACAGTGATTATGTTAAAGAGGACTAGGGGAAATAATTGAGCTCCAGACCTGCCTCAAAGGGAGATGCTATCCAAGGAAAGGCAGAGGGAGGACTCCAATGTGACTCAGGTCATCATTGATGATCAAGGCAGCCCTGGCTGTTGGGTGGTGTCGGGTAGGACGTGGCATTCAGACCAGTTAGTTAGTTGGCAGCATCTTGGCTCAGGATGGTTCATCCTTTTGAAGCAAGCCTTCCACCAGTGCCAGAAGGGGGGTGGAAGATAGGCTGATCCTATTCTCCAGACAGAAGGGTTGATAAGACACATTTGGTGGACTACCGCCAAGGATGGCCATAATCCCGGCAGAACTCAAGTAGTGATCAGGGAAGGGAAGGGGCAAGATTAAGAGAACCAGCAT
The DNA here is from genome assembly GCF_009873245.2 of Balaenoptera musculus. NCBI lineage: Eukaryota > Metazoa > Chordata > Mammalia > Artiodactyla > Balaenopteridae > Balaenoptera > Balaenoptera musculus. The sequence goes on along the minus strand of NC_045785.1, from coordinate 48,368,125 downwards.
TTATTAAGGGCTCCGATGATGGCCCACTGTGCCAGGTTCTTTATACCTTCCACAGAGCCCCTTGAGGTAGAGATTCAGTATTCATCTACATCTGCTTGTTGAGTCATGCTATGTACCAGGCACTTGCAGTAGGAACTGGGGATAAGACTGTGAATAAGCCTGATGTGGTATTTGTTCTTTGAGGAACTTTTAGTTGAGGATAGTTGCAAACTGGCAAGAACAGTAAAATGTGCTAAGCACAATGTAGGGTACTTGGGAAGTGCATAGAAAGAAGGTAACGGTATAAGAATCAGGGAGTGGTTAACTTACCTAAAGTCACGTAGCTAATAAGGGGTGGAGCCAGGAATTGAACCCAGGTTTTTTTGACTTCACAGCTAGTGTTTTCACAGTATCACACAGTCTGACCTGAAGAGGCACGGCGGTGGGAAGGGGTAGGGCTGTGCATCGTGGCTCCCAGCCCCAGGGACTGTGGCACTGGGACTCACTCCAGCCCTGCCCACTGGTGCATACTGATTGGCATGTGGATTGAGCGAAGCTGGGAGTGCCCACCGAGGAGCGTATATGCTGACTGCTAAGTAGGGCTGCCTTGGAGGATCCACTGGGGATGGTTCTGCTTGGTTATTGCAGTTCTGCTGCAGAGCCCTAGGTGTTCCTACAGCATCTGCCTGCCTCTGCCCAGAGCCTGCTGAGGCAGCGCACCCTGGGATGGGCTTGGCTTCCATCCACGCTGCTAACTAGGAGGCGGGTGCTGTGATGGACCATTTCCTCTTTTCACTTAATGAATGGGTAGCTCTGCCGAGCATACGGACCGGAGACAGGGCTCCAGTCTGGTCATTTGTGGCTTGAAGGGGGGTTGACGGAAAGAGAACTACAGCAACCTGCTCTCAGTTTCTAAGCCAGCAAGGCAAATTTCTAATTTCTGGGGAAAGACTTGGGCCACATGGTCCTAGCAGATACTATACTTGTGGACAAAAGCCTTGCCGTTACCACACAAAGCATCCTCTCCTGTAACACCTACTGTTTTGAAATCTCTCTTTTTTTATCTGTTTTCTTCTCTCTTTTAAAAATGAAGTTGATTCCCGATGTGGTCACTGAATATGCTTTTGGAAACCTCCACTGTCCGGGATGGTGTTTATTCTCCTTGGCCTCTTGGTCCCTTCTCCCTTTTGCTTCTCTAACAAATGACTGCATCGATCGTGCTCTGAATAGCGCTTGCCTTTGGTTTCTTGCAAGCTGAAATGGTAGAGATGTTTCTGTACAAAGGGGAATGATGTGAGGAGCCCTGCGTATATGTCAGCTGTTGGAGACCTTCTCCTGCAGGAGCATTCAGAGGTAAGATGGGGAGATTTCAGCCTGCAAGAAGTAACTCTGCAAGGCTCCACCGGGAAGCCAGGCAGGTACCTTCATGCCCCAGGAGGCATCTGGAGTGGGGCAGCTGTGCCCAGACTCAGGCGTGAAATGCATTACAAGTCATTAATAATAAAGTACAAACAGTTGCCAATTATGTACTTGTTGAAAGAACAGTTAGATTGGATATAGGGTTGTTCCTGTCATTAACTCTCATGATACTTAATTCCTTCATTTCTCAACGAGAGAAAAAAGGGGATGGAGTTACAACTAGCGTGGACAGAATTGAGCATCATTCTATTTACACCTATGAGAATGGGTCGAATATGTGAATGTCTTGTGTCTCGTGGGTCTATTGAAAACCAAAATGTGTGAGCCTGGGCTGTGGTGGGGTAAGTCCAGATTCCTTAGTGTTGCATAAAAGGTCCTAGCCTGCGTCGCCCTTTCCAGCTGTATCTCTGCCGGTTCTTTATTCAGATTCTGGGTACCAGGAATGCTGACCGCTGATCTGGTGGTGCCCAAGCCGAGGAGGCTTGGCCCCATCTGGACTGTGTCACCTGAAGCTCGTGCTGCCCCCATCACCGTCCCACCCCATCCCGCTCTCACAGAGGACTCGGCTCAGTTGTCCCTTCCCCGCAGCTCAGTCCCAATGACCTTATCTGGCTTCCACTGCCCCTGTATTTCCCTCCATCACAGCACTTCAGACTTTTATGCTATTCACTACATTGACGCTCCTTAGGATAAGACCAGAACTTTGTATCCCTAGTGGCAGAATTTATTCATGTATTTGGAAGGAGGCAAAAGGGAGGGAGGAAGGAAAGAAAGAAAGAAAGACGGAAAGATGAAGGACAGATAAGCTAAAGAGTCATGTGTACTTGCGTCCCATTCAGAGCTTTTCTGTGTCATCTCAAGCAAATCTCTTCAACTCTTGACCCTTTGTTTCTTCAGCTGGGGAAAAAAAGGTATAACAATAATAATAATACTTTCCTCACTGAATTATTACAAGGATTAATGAGAAAACATTTGTAAAGGGCCTAACAGTGTCTGGCCCTTGGAAAGCTAGAAATAAATGCTAGTTTCCTGCCCAAGTGGTCACTTTGGGCAAAGAAAAGTAAAAAGGAATTCATGTGAAAGGAACTGGGAAAAATAATCTATAAAAGCAAAAAAAAAAAAAAAAAAAATCAAATTTTAACTACTGCCCATTTTAAGGTAAGACATTTTTATCCTTTAAATATGAGGCAGAGGGTAATGTTACAGATAGGAGATGATGTCTTGGGGCATTTTGTGGCAGAAAAGGAAAAGATATGTATTTTTTTTGTTTATCTTTTTCTGAGAACATTCACCACAAATGATGTCTCAAGGCCAAAGTGGGCAGGGTGTGATTCTACTGAGAGCGCAGATTAAGTATCATGTTTCATCCTCCAAGGTCTTACCTCACACTTACTATCTCAGGAGGGAAGGATGTGGAGATTAGGATTTCCGTAAATTGTGGATTCAAGCCCCATGTGGGCCAGGACAGTCTGATTCTAGAGCATCATGGTTTTGTGAAAATATCACTGGATTTGGGAAGAAGAAATGTCTCTATTATTACTGATCAGGTGACCTTGGACAGTCTGATTCCAGAGCATCATGGTTTTGTAAAAATATCACTAGATTTGGGAAGAAGAAACGTCTCTGTTATTACTAATCAGATGACCTTGGACATGTAACTTCTCTAAACTTCCGTTTCCTTGGTTGTACAATGGATATACTACTAATAATACCTGATATCAAGAGGTTGCTAAAAGGATCACATGTAATGGTGGATAAGCAGTCTTTTGTGAAATCTGTGTGTTGTACCAAAGTCAGTCATGGTTATAGTTGCTACTATCCAGGTCCACAATTCAGGCCTCACCCCACCTAACCCTCTTAGGAATTTTTGTCTTAGATCTCAGGATGAAACAGTGCAGTTGAATGTCTGATTTACAGCTCAGAGTACACAATCTACCAATGCTATTCCACTAGTGTCCTTGAGAAGATCCTCCTGGTTTTCCGGAAGGATTATAGCAACATGACCACAGCATGACCCGTCAAAGGACTTTTGGAACTGAGGAGACCACCATGTCATAGCTACAACGGCACGCTTTCCGGTGCTTTGGCAACCTGGAAAACAGAGGCGACTGTTACCAACAGCCTTAAGCCAGGGCTCGTCCAGATAAACCTGGAGCACTTGTTCCCTAGCATTTATGTGCAGCAACCATTCTAGGCCCTGTGAAATCTTTTCTCAAGAAGCTGGTAGTATGGTGCATTATTTAGCTATTTTTGCATAATGAATCACCACAAACTTAGCGGCTGCAAACAACATACATTTATTATCTCACAGTTTCTAAGAGTCAGAAGTCTGGGCTTAGTCTGGCAGGGTCTTGTTCTCAGGGTCTCATGAGGCTACACGGTGTTGTCTGGGCTGTGTTCCTTCCTGGAGCTTGGATTTCTCTTCCAGGCTCACGAGGTTGTTAGCAGAATTTAGTCCCTGTGGTTGTAGGACTGAGGTGCCCGTTTCCTTGCTGACGGCCATCCAGGGGTTGCACTCAGCTCATCAAGTCCATGCAGTTTCCTCCCATGTGGACCCCTCACAACATGGCGCTTCCATCTTTAAGGCCAGCAGGAGAATCTCTCTCTCTCTCCAGTCTACCAAGATAGCGTCTTATAGAATTTATGTAATCACAGGAGTGGGCGACCACCCCATCACTGTTGCCATATTCTATTGACAAGAAGCAAGTGACAGGATCTGCCAGCATTCAAAAGGGAGGAAACTATACAGAGGCATGGATTATTGAGCAGTCACCTTATGGTGGATCGGTCACATATGGTATTGGGTAGGGACTCTAAATAAAGAAATTTTAAAGCACCGATTTACCTAACCTGAACTGGTCTAATTTGAAGTGAGAAAAATAAGAACAATTTTGTGCATTTTTTAAAAAGCCATATTGATTGGATTTAAAGGCTATCTTTTATTTTGAGACAAACCTTCTATATTTTAGTGTTTAAATGCCTTTCTTTTATGAAACGACAGTCATAGTAGATATATTTTCAAACATATTCTTGGTGGGTAAAATATAAAGATAGCAACCCTAAAATGGTTCTTGTGCGTTTGCTTATTCATTTATTAGAAATTTCACTAATCTATAAAAGTCCAAAACCCTGGAATTCCTAGTTTAATGTATTAGCTCCCAGTTCCTGCCACTCTCGGGGCCTAGACTGTCTTATATCAATGTAATAGAAAAAAGAAAGTTTAATATGATTCACTTAGGTTATTTACAGGCTAAGAATGGTTTTGTCAATGTCTTTCCCAAGCAACGCTTTACCTTTACCCTGGATAATTCCAGGCCAGAGCAGGACACTAATCTGGCTCTGTAAAACCCTCACCCACACCTGTGCTGCTGTCATCCTAAGGAAGAGGAATGGGGGCTAAAGCCCCAGCATATTTTGTCTCAGCCAGAGCTGCTGTGTCAAAGCAGCTCTTCCTCGTCTTCCATCTACTATCTTACCCAGCTCTCTTCACAACACTCAGTTACTTTGTTTTCCTGTCATTGTGAACACAGAGCAGACTGTGCAAGGTGCTAAAATGTGGGTTATGGGAGCAAGAAAGAAGGAAAAGATAATTTTGCCCAGAATAGTAAACAAAGAAGATTACTTATAAGAAATACTGTTTGAGCTGTTTCCTACAAAATGGGTAAGATATTAAGAGGCAGATGTAGTGAAGATATTGTAGGTAGATAAAGGCTTTTAAATCATAGCACACAAAACCAGGGAATGCTTTTTCTCTCCTCAGTGCCTTTGCACATGCTGTGTCTTCTGCCTTCAATGCCTTTCCCCAACCTTGTCCCATTGGTGAATACATAATTGACTTTCACAACACAGCTCAGACAGCTCTTTGAGAAATCCGCCTCTGCTTTCCTATAGCATGGTATGGGGCTGTATTAGGGTACTTGTGACTCTTCTGTAATTATGTGTCTCCTCTAGACTGTGAGCTCCTAGAGGCCGAGTGTTATTATTCCTGTTACATCCCAGGTGCCTCTCAGTGTGTGACACTAGTACCCATGTTTGGATTAATGAATGAATGGTGATTTGGCCAAGGCAACATGAATGTGAGCTATATAAGGAGGGATAGCTGGATTTCAGGGGGGATTAGTAGATGGGATCAGATCTTGGAAGAGTTTGCATGCAAATGCAATAATTTATTCCTCAGATTGAGGGGTCGCTGTCCCTAAACAAGACAGTGACACCATCAGAACCATGACTTAGGATGAATCATTTTATCAGGAAGATAAAAAATGACTACCAGCCTGCTTCTTCCATGGCTGTGATTGCATGAACCTGGAAGTTTGCCAAATATCTTCTGAGCTGTTTTTCTGTGATATTGCTCCATGTACCCAGCCTGTTTGTGTCTCGGTGCTCTGCTTCTGTGTTTTCAAATCGTTTCGTCATGTTTTCTTTTTGGATTCCTACAGCTAAGGAATATGGTGACATAAATTGGAGTTAACTCCATGTCGTTTCTGAACCAGTAGGGAAGTGTAACTCAGGGCCTGTGTATCCACTGCCGATGGAGAGCCCGGGTTTGCCTGGTCCATTGTAGCAGGCTGACCTTCCCATAGGCCTCAGGAGGTTGACCAAGCGGTACTAGAGTTAAAGTCAATTTCCCTAACGCACTTCAGTGTAGAACCTAAAGCACATAGTTTTTAATTTAAATATTCTTATCTTAGAGGAGGTGTAAGAAGTCCATTAAGATACTAGGTCATTTAAGTATTGTGCAGGAAGTAAAAGGTATTTAGGGAGGAAGTTAAAAGTGATGCACTCCTTTATGAAGGCTAGTTTCTCTTCTTAGGCGGTCTTCCAGTATGAATTATCTGTGTCAGCCTGAGAAGTCCCATTTTATAGTCCACGAAGCAGAGGCAACTCTCCCGCAACAAGACCTAAAGGCTCCGCTGGCGGTGGAGTGAGAATTTCACCATAATAGGAGGACATGAAAGCCCGAGAAGGCCCCGGTAATATCTATTGAATGAATGAGTGGATGAAATATACACAGCCTGAATTTCTACTGGAGCCTCTTTAGTGAGGAAATCAGAAGAGAAACCAGCTTTAGAAGAAAGAAAATCTGAATAGAAACCCCAGTCCTGCCATTTGTCAAGTACTCTGGGTCCAAACCCTTTCTGAATCCCCATTTTCTCATACATAGAAATGGGGATAATAGAATATTTTGCAAGGTTATCTTGTAAGAAAATATATATAAAAATATCTTGTCAAAAAAAAATATCTTGTCAACGATGAAGTGGTATATAAATAAAAAGGGTGAATATAAATATAGTCACTGTATCTTCTTATCTTGCACTTTATTATAGGTATTTCTGAGTATGCCTTTTTCCCAAGCTAGATTGAAAACTCCTTGAGGCCAGGGGCCTTGGTTGCCTGAATGCATGTTGACAGTTTAATCCAGAGCCAAAATTGGCAATGTGTCATCTAATAAAAACATGTTTTACTTACAGGGAAACTAAAGAGAATATTTGAAAATGACACTATCCTAGGAAATCCAGGCCACATCTATAACTCTTCATGTTCCTTATAGAGCCTGACATAGTGCCATAAGCTTAATGAGTGTTGGTGGAATTGGATTTATATATAATTATATAAAGGAGTCGCTTTACTTGACTTCCTGGTGTGCTCTAGGCACCGTGCTGGAGGCCTTACATATATTTAATCCTTGTAGCAATCCCAGAGAGGGAACATTCACTCCACTTTATAGGTGAGGCATCTGAAGGGATCAGGAGGGTAGGTAACCTTTCCAAGGTCACAGAGCTAGTAACCTGAAGAATAAAACCTCAGCCCATGTATTAGATTTTTAAAAGTCATTGTTCATTCCTAGCTTCTCCTTTAAGTGGTCATATCTCCCCATGCAAACAGCAGTGGGAATGTGTAAAATGCTAAGAGTAGGTCAAGGACATCTGTTTCTGAAATTTATTCTGGTTAGTTCCTTTTCATCTACCAGCTGTGGTCTGACTTACGGCTCTCCAATTAGTTTGGCCTTGCACTTCAGATCCTAGAGGGGTCTCCCGTGGAGCCCTTTGTGGACATGCTGATCACAAACAGGTGTTTCACTGCCACTCACCCTTTTCACACACAGTTACTAGTCTGGACTTGGCCTGGGCCGGTCCAAAAAGGGACTTTCTGAAACCCCTGGACATTCCCCAGCACCAGTCTGAATTTGTGCAGAAGGAAGAAAGTAGGTGTGCGTCTGCCTAGGTTTAGCTGGGGAGGAATAAGCTTGATGGAAGGAGGCAAGTTTTACTTTCAGTGATCACTGTGTTTCCATTAGGAGCGGGATGACCTTCTCAGAAAGGTTATAGAATCATTATTAGAGATCGTCAGAGCTGAGTAGACACTGGATTAATGGGGACTTGGTAGGTTTCTATAAAAGGTGCTTGAACACAAAATTCATGGGCCAACACAAAGACATTTTTTCAAACCTCAAAGACTATGTGCTCAGAAAGTTTCTGGCTTCAGGAAGCTAATATCAGACCTAATTCACGGTGCAGAGTTTTCAGGCGAAGCTATCAAGGGCAGGGCTGGCATTCCAGGGTGGTGCATTTATTTCCTCTTCTTCCACAGTCCCAGTACAGTTGGTTTGTTCTAGCAAGTCCTCCTGGGAACAAATGTTTTCTGTTTTTATTAAGTTTCTACTTGCAGATTCTTCCTGAATGCTTGTAGTCTCCATCTGATTTGGAAAACTGCTTTTTCCCTTACATGTTTCACATCAAGCTAATAGCATGCATCCATCACGGCATGGGAAGCTGTGAGATCACAGCTCGGGATCAAACCCCAACTCTAATAGTCTCCGGGGGATAACTGGACCTTCACAGGCTCAATCGGAGTATGAGAGAGATTGTTACTGGGTCCTGGGAGGTCAGCACTACGCAAGTGGTTGTTTAGTTTATTGTCCCCCAGTCTGGAATCCTGCATGGCCCTTGATGCTCAGATCTCACAAATCCTCAAATAACTTTCACTCTGTGTTTTGTTTCATTTTGTTTTTCTAATCTGAAACAGAAACCGTGCCCTCTTCCTCTAAAGCTGGGTAGGCCAACAGCAATGTCACGTTTCTTTGCTTTGTATTGGAACTCATTGTGACCATACTGGAAGGCTCTTGGTTACACTGGAGAAGAAAACTGGCAAAAGAAATGATGACTTAATAACTGGGGGTTGACAGACAAAACCTGTCCTCTATGAGGCTGTTTATGATCCCCCTGAAGCCAAAGGATAATTGCATGCTCTCTCCTTGGTGACCCCGTTATACTTTGTATCCCTCTGCATTACCTTTTTGTGCATCCGTTTCTCCACTTTGCGGTAACTTCTGAGGGCAGGGACTGTCTTACTCATCTCTAAGCCCCCAGTGACTAGCACAGGGCTTGCCTATAGTACACACTCAATGGATGATGGAAGTTTATAGAGAAAGAGGACCAGAGAGAAAAGGTGGTGGTGGGGGGATGGGGAGAAAGAGCTTGGAAGAGGAGGTGAATTAACAAGTGTAATAGTCTGGGTTCTCCAGAGAAACCAAACCAATAGGATACAGACATATGGAAATATATGTATATATGTGTGGGTGTGTGTATATATATATATATATATATCTCATACCTGTATATGTAAATCATTATAAATATATAATAAGAGATGTATAAAGAATTAGCTCACATGACCATGGAGGCTGTGACATCCCATGATCTGCCATCTGCGAGCTGAAGGCCCAGGAAAGCTGGTGGTGTAGTTCCAGTCTAGTCCTAAGGCCTGAGAACCAGGAGCCCTGATGGTGGAAGTCTCAGCCCAGGCACAGAAGAAGACGGATGTTCCAGCTCAACCATTCAGGCAGAGAGCGAATTCTCTGTTCCTCTACCTTTTCGTTCTATTTGGGCTGTCAGTGGATGGAGGGATGCCTACTCATATTAGGGAGGGCAGGTGGCTTTACTTGTCTACTGACTCAAATGCTCATCTCTTCCAGAAATATCCTTCCAGACACACCCAGAAATAATGTTTAACCCGACAGCTGGGCACCTCATGGCCCAGGCAAACTGACGCATAAAATTAACTATCCCAACAACCAAAGAAAGAAAAAATGGTGCAATATTGGAAAGGTCCCTAGGTTAGTCAAATCACCTCATTTTGTAGGTAAAGCAACAGGGTCTGAAAGAGGTCACCGGCCTGTAACATCATGCAACGCAAGCTTTGTTCTGCCCTTTTAGTACTTTCTGCTTCCTCTCTAGTTCTTTCCCCAGGGAGAGAAAGGAGGAAGATGTGACCCATGTGACAGACTTCCTTTTGGGTTCTGGGTGGAGCCTGCGTGTTGTGTGATGGCGGACTTAGGTGAACTCTAGGAAAAGTGTTGCCTTGCTCCTCCTCCTTTTGGGTCTGCCCGGGGCCCAGAGGTCAGGACCCTGCCCCCCTGCCTGGCCTCTAGATCTGCACTGTCCAGGACGGGCCATGGAGCACCTGATATGTGGTTAGTCAAAAATGCGGTGTACTGGAAGCGCACCCCAGGTTTCCCCACCTCGGTACGTAACAAAGAGACTGTGAAATATCTCATTAATGATTTTTACATTGATTACATGTTGAAATGATACTATTTTGCATATATTGGGTTAAATAAAATGTATTAGTAAAATTCCACCTGTTTCTTTTCACTTTTTTCAACGTGGTTAGGAGAAAATTTTCAATTACGTCTGTAGCGCACATTTGATTTCTTTCGGACCTCACTGCTCTAGATCTTCTGTTTTGGGCCCTCGGCAGCACAGTTCACCCAACACTTGGACTCATCTCCCACCTGCTGCACCCTAGTTCTTCTCCAGGTTGTGGCCAGCTCCCGCCCACCCCTCTTCCTGCCACGCTTCACTGGCCAGACCAGGTCCTCAGGACCTCAGTGCTACCTTTTCTGTAGCTCAGTGTAGGATGGTAGAAATTGAGGTCAGATCCAGCCTTGAGTCCACATTCTGCCACTGATTAGCCACTTAACCTTGAGAAGGTTGGTGTACCTTTTTGAATGCTGGATTCCCCTTGTTTAAAATGGGAGTAACAGTATTACCCTGACCATCTCATAGGGTGTTGTCAAGATAAGAGTCAAAAATTAGTCCAGGGGGCTTCCCTGGTGGCGCAGTGGTTAAGATTCCTCCTGCCAAGGCAGGGGACACGGGTTCGAGCCCTGGTCCGGGAAGATCCCACATGCCGCGGAGCAACTAAGCCTGCGTGCTACAACTGCTGAGCCTGCGCTCTGGAGCCCGCGAGCCACAACTACTGAGCCCGCGAGCCACAACTACTGAAGCCCACGCACGCCTAGAGCCCGTGCTCTGCAGCAAGAGAGGCCACCGCAGTGAGAGGCCCGCGAGCCGCAACAAGAGTAGCCCCCACTCGCCGCAACTAGAGAAAGCCTGTGCGCAGCAGCAAAGACCCAACGCAGCCAAAAATTAATTAATTAATTAATTAATTAAAATAAAAAAAAATTAGTCCATATGAAGATGCTTTGTAAATAACAAAGTGGCATGCGCATGTGATATTACCAGTGATTATATTTTAGTTTTTATATTGTAATCATTGTTGCCATTATCCACCCCCTGCCCCTAATTTCCTGATCTCGGTTCCCCTCACCGAAGTGTGTGGCCGTTTGAAAAATAAAAGGGTGGAGGCATTCCTCCAGCTCTGCGGTTTTATGGCAGGATGCAGGGTGCTGTGACGCAGAGAACGTGAGTTTGGGAACTGCCAGCTCACTGCTCTGGAACCGCAGCTGGATCTCTCTCTGCGCCCCCTCCACAGAGCGGCTGCAGTGGGTGGTGTTCCTGCTGATGTGAACACTGTAGTCTCTCCAGGTGGTGCTGGGGGCAGCTTCCGCCAAGTTGGTGTGTTGTATCATGGCCCTTGAGGTGTGGACCACACTGGGGCCTCCCCAGACCGTGGCTGCCACGGGACCAGAGCTCAGGGAGCTGATGAGGGCTGGGTAGCAGGGCTACCTCTGCAGCTCAGGGTAGTGCTCAGTAAGGATGCCCTCTGGGGCCTGCAGCCCCTTCACCCCCACCAGCAGGAGGCCCAGCCTCTCCAAGTGCCGGATCCCTTCCCCAGGGAGCTGCCACTGCCCCCATCTGGCTTCACCACCACCAGGGTCTGCTTCTGGATCCAAGAGGGCCCTCCCAAGCTGGGAGCAGGCTTGACCTGGGGCCCCAGGCCAAGGGCTGAGTGTAGTGAGGGGTGCGCCCTGCCCAACAGCCAGGGAGAGAGGGATGGAGGCCCACATACATTTTGTTTTTAATTTTTGTTGGAGTCTAGTTGATTTACAGTGTTGTGTTAGTTTCAGGTGTACAGCAAAGTGAATCAGTTATACATATACATATATCCACTCTTGTTTAGATTCTTTTCCCATTTAGGTCATTACAGAATGTTGAGTAGAGTTCCCTGTGCTATACCGTAGGTCCTTGTTAATTATCTGTTTCATACAGTGGTGTGTATATGTTAATCCCAATCTCCTAATTTATCACTTCCCCCCACGTTTCCCCTTTGGTACTGTAAGTTTGATTTTGAGATCTGTGAGTCTGTTTCTGTTTTGTAAATAAGTTCATTTGTATCATTTTTTTATTGGATTCCACATATAAGTAATATCATATGATAGTTGTCTTTCTCTGTCTGACTTCACTTAGTATGATAATCTCTAGGTCCATCCGTGTTGCTGCAAATGACATTATTCCATTCTTTTTTATGGCTGAGTAGTATGCCATTCTATAAATGCACCCCCCCCTTCTTTATCTGTTCCTCTGTCGATGGACATTTAGGTTTATTGGACGTTTCCACAACACTTTGAAATTCATGTTTCTGTAGCCCTAGTTTGCAGATGACCAAAGGGAGACACCCAACAGTTAAGTGATGTCTCCCAGGTCATCTGTCTGTAAAATGGTGAGGAGGATGTGAATGGGTACCTCTTACTCCTTCCTACACACCATGTTATATCTGTTAAAATGAGAAGAGAAAAATCTTCCTTTATTAAAGAGTTCAGCATAACTGCCACCACTCTTCCCACCATGGCCTCTGTACAGAGGTTCCCCTCCAGACTGCCAGCGGGGTCCCACCGCTTTGCAGCAGTGAAGCACTTGTGAGGCTCCAGCTCTTTCCTCTAAAAGCTCCCTCACTGAAGAGCCTAAACGAACCCTGAGTGTTTTCGTTGACTTTTCTGATCTTCCAACTCAAGTTAAAAGCATCATTTTGCTTCGCTGTCAGTCATTTTCACTTTCGTAAGAATTTTAAAGATGTATAAGCCCCTAAGGTGACAGTCCCAGCCTGACGCTGTCACTCTGAGCTGTGTCATATCGAATTCTGTCACTGAAGAGAAACAAAATGAAATGCGCCCAGGTGTAAAATTCCAGGCCTGTTCCTTCTTATCGATACCAGATTAGAATGGCAGTGTCTAATTTTATGAAATTGATGTGATGAAGATGGATGTTTTCACTTTAATGGGTGGGTAGTAGAATGTACCGTTCGTGTATTTATGCACAGACAGTGAAACCCATTTCATTTCGCCCCACTTGTACATTTTAAGTATTTACTATTGGTAATTAGACTCGGTGCCTGTTAAAATGTAAATGCTCTCTCTTTTGCCCTCTTTCCAAAACCCAATGAAGTTGACTGCAGTCACATGGTGTTTCCATCAAATTTACTGATAAGCCTGTTGGTTTGAGATGAACTTTTATCTGCGTGTGTATATGGGTGTGTGTGTGTCTAGATACAGTTTCTTGCAGTGTTTCTCGAAATGCAGATGATTTTTTGAGATGGCAAGCTGATGAATGGGGCCTTTGGTATACTGCTGATGAGACGCAGTGATCTACAAGACATGGGGCTCTTAGAGCATTTACCAAGAAACTACTAGCCCTCAATCCCCATGCCCCCAACAAGCTGGGTATGCTAGCTCCTGCTGACTTTACCTCCGAGCATGCAAGCTGCACTGTTTTACTTATTATTTTTGAGTTTTATCTTTATTCAGTAGAACAGTTTATTTTCAAGAGTTTTATGGCAGGAAAATATTAAATGACTGTCCTTTTCAAGTATGTTTTTGGTTATGCTTTCGAATTATAGCCATAGACAATATTCCCTGAAGTATTAATGGAAATTGAATGTCTTTAAATCACACAGTAATGATGACTAGCAACGTGATGCTTATTAATATTACTACTAGTGCTGAGAGCATCTTCCACAGGTCAAGTTTTCAAGCACTGGTTCAGATATTTTTTTCTATCTTCCCATTTAATCTTTACCATAATCCTAGAAGTTAGACATTATCATCTCAGTTTTCTTAATGAGGAAACCAAGGCTTACAGAGGTTAATTTGTTTGGCTAAGGTCACAACATCTGTAAGAAGCTAAACCGAGATTTCAGTTTCGGTCTCTTTAATCCAAGCTATGCAGCTTTCCTATCATCCTATAAAGACCTTTTCCTATAAAATTGTGTTGTGTTTATTTCACAGTAGACCAGGTAGGTTGAGGGATTGCCTGGTGTGTATGAGGGGAAAATGGAGGATGCAGGTATTGGGACCAGAGGAGAGGAACAATGACGAGCCATTGAATTAAACAACAGTAAAAGGGCAGTGTATTGCGAACTAGGCATTACGCGCCTTGGTTTCTCCCACTTTGCAGTTGCTGGTTATCCAGTAACAGTAATCAAAGTTCAAGAGCAGATTAAGGTCAAATAAAGCAGCCAAATGTTAGCTGTCAGATCTGTTCAGCTCAGTGACGGGAGATGGGAGTTACATTACAGGGTGATCCCCTTAGCTCGCAAAAGAAAGGTGTGGCGAGGAATTGAAGCTGACTGCCAAGCATCCGTCTTTCCTTGTGATTAGGTAAAAGACGTTATTGACGGCAGCAAGCACACGCCACAGTAGAGGGACAGATTTCAGTCCGTGATTTTACTACAGCAAATACCCAGTTTGCGGTACAAAGAACGAACTTCCCCCGATTCATTTAACTGTCTTTGCGGCAGAAGGAGAATGTGCGTTTAAGCAGAAAAAAAAAAACCAAAACTGTGTTTAAAGCATATGGTTTGGGCTTTCCAAATGTTGCTTAAGGACAGTGGTGTTGAGTAAATGCCAGTCGATCCAGAGACACCGAGCATAATAATGCCACTTCCTCCCTGAATCAGCATCCCTCATGGCCTCTCTCGTCCTCTCCCATCCCTTCAGTTCATTCCGCCCTTCACCTCCTAGTCACTTATCCAGCTTGCTCTGTCCAGTTAGCCCCCATGGGACACTCAGTCTGTGCCAGGCCCCGTGCAATGTGCTGTGCGGGGGAGGGTGATTCTGAAAGGGCAATGCCATCTGGAGCTCACCTTCTCAAGGAGGAACTAGCAGTTGAACTGTGTTCCCCATGTGGCCCCAGCAACAGCCTTTGACACCGTGCATTTGTCTCCAAAGCCTACAGTGGATTCAGAATTCCTTGTAGCCTTACCTGACACTCCTCCCATAGTCCTCAAGGGTAAGGACATAGCTTTGGAATCAAAGAACCCTAGATTTGAATCTCAATCTTGCCTCATTTGAGCTCTCAGTCTTAACTCCTCTAGACCTCAGTTTCCTCTTCTATAAAATGGGGAGGGAAATCAATAAATGGGGATATCATGAAAACTAGACAAACAACACGCCGTGAAATCACTTGCCAGAGTACATGGTCTTTAAAGAGCACTCAGGAAAGAGTGGACTCCTTATCTTAGCAAATATGTGCTGTGCATTGATCGTGTTCTGGATTCTATTCTGGATGTGTCACCTACAGAGGTGATCAAGGTGCAGGTGGTTTTAGTATGATGCTGAACGTAGGTGGTATGAGAGAAGGTATGCGTAAGGAGGTGCATGAAGATGAGATGCCTAAGGAGATGGCTCTTGGAGGCTAAGAAGGGGTGGTCCAGGTGAGGAGGTCAGATGGCATTGGTCTTGCCTAAGGAAACACTGTGATCCACGGCATCTAGACAAGAAACCTCATTAGGAAGGGGAGCAGATGCTCCAGGCACCCATCCCCCAATATCCATTGTCCTCTGCCATTCCAGTGCCGAATGCCCATAGCTGCGTTTCTCTGCAGACTTTTCTGGAACTGAGGAAGGCCATTCTGCTGATCAGGGTTGCTGACATCCCTTGCAGCCCCTTAACCAATGACTCTGGCAGTTGGTGGGATCATTGAGGTTGTGTGTTTTATTCTGTTTTCTAGAGTTTTCTGGCATCTGGTCTAATCTGGTCCAACTTCTGTTGGCTGTCTTCTCTTCCCGTATCCCCTTCCCTTGCCCTGCCAGTGTTTCTCACTTCTCCTACCTGCACTGGAATCCTTATTTCAGGTCCTGCTTTAGGGTACCTCAAAGTAAGACACGGAAGTATTTTCCCAGCTTGGTGTCTCAGAAGGTCATATTCTATTTCAAGGTCTTTGACCTTCGTGTACACTTTGCACGTGACCTGACAAATCAGCCATCAGTTTGTCTTGAGCTGTGGCTTTTTTCAACTTTTAAGAACTAAGCCCTTTAAGATATAAATACATAGTCCGTCCCAAGACTTGCAGCCTGGCCAGAGGAAATAAATATCTAGCAAAGGCAGCTTAAACTCCTTTTGGAAAGAGAGAGGCTAGAAATTTAATTCATGAAATTATTTTTGTAAAAGGACATAAAAGTTTTTTTCTGCTCTTCTTTTGAGGCAAGTCATGAACCGAAGAGCTCAAAGTTTCATCGTCTACATTCCTATGCTATCTGGAGCAAATGGTATTTGTTAACAATAAAAATAAGTGTGGCTTTCATTAGCGTACTCTACATGTGTCAGACATAGTACACACAACATGGCACTTGTTTGTTACGACATCCTATCTGACAGGAACCTCAGAGGGGCTGAAGGAGCATGTAATTAAGCCCAGGTCTCTTCCTGACTTCAAAACTCCCCTGAGTTTCCTTTCTTCTACACACTGCCTCTTGATAGAGCCCCATGCTTGGGACTCAGCTCTGATCTGTAGACACAGGCCAGCAGCAGAACCAAAAGGATCGTGGACCTTCACATGTGTCTTTAGAAGCAAGAGAAACCATGTGAAAGCCAGATCTGAGCTGCAACACAGTTCTTTGAGGAAAAGGAAAAGCCATGAGCCACAGCCTGGCACATGATGGTGCTCATTTGTCTAGTCTAGTGAGAGGAACAGCAAATGGAGGAGACAGACCTGGTTCCTGAAATGTTAACTGAAATACAAAGGAGAGGTGAAAATAATGTGTTGGTGTTGAAGGCTCTGCCACTTTTCATAGAAACTTAACACTGTTCCCACATTACAGATCTTACCAATGAGGCATTCGGAGTTAGGAATTTGTAGAGCTGTAATAGAGCCTAGATCCTTGGACTGCCCAGTAGGGCGCTGTCCGGTAGAGGGAGACCCCATTCCATCCTCCAGGCTGGGGAGGAGGCTGGTGATGAAAGGGATCATCTCCTGCATCCTAATGTCTTTAGTTCTGTTTGCTAAGCATCCCTTCCTTCCTTTCCCTCTCCCTTCTGTTTCCCTGCCTCCCCGCCCTCTCCCTACCCCTATCTCTTCCCCAAAGGCTTTCTAACAAGCTCTTACTTACCTCAATTACCGAACAAAACCAGCTTCCTGGTAACCCCTTTGGACTTCAATTAAAGGCATATTCAAATGTGTTCCGTGCTCTAGCGCCATCCGCACTAAAAAGAACATAAGCACTTTTGCAGTGCTTAATGTAAACTTGTTGAAAAATGTACAGTATTTTTCATTGACTTTAAATTGGATAAATGCTTATTGAAAAAGATAAAGTGAATTGGTATTGGAGAGAGCGTTAAAAAAGAGAGTGAGAAAGAGGAGAGCGAATAAAGACATGTGGTTTCTCAATGCAGATGCACTGATTTCTCTTTGTGGCCCTCCTCTGGTCACACTGTGTGAATGTACTTGGGGACATTGTACATATTCATGAAATTAGGTTTGTTCAGCCTGTGCACTGGAGATCCAAGTTGTATTGGAATAGCCTTGACTTTGAGACCAGACAGTCTCAGGGTGGCCACTTAGTTAGGTGCGTGACCTTGAGCAAGGAAGTTGGCCTCTTTTGAGACTCAGTTTTGGTCATTAGAGAATTGGATGAGATGACGTATGGACACATCCTGCAGTCTCTGACACATAGTAGGTGGTCAATCACTCTTAGTTCTATTTCCAGGTAGGTAAAGTCTCTGACTTTGGGGGCTCTAGTGGGGGGAACTTTTATACCCCATCCCCTGCTTGCCTCTCTTGATAAGTTCAGAGAGGGCTAGACCTATCTTTTTTGTTTACTACTCTACTCCATACCTAGCACATTGAAGGTGAGCAATAAATATTTGTTGGAAAGAATAATGAGTGACATTAGCTGAACCAGTTCATTGCTATTGAGGTAGAGCTGCCAGGAAATCCAAGTTTGTGGGAGATTTTGATTTCCAGGGCTCATGAGAGACCCTGCCTCTTATTAGATGGTCTCACAAATTCTCCTTTGAGTTGGGTGCAGAGGGATCTTCCCCTCATGCTTTACGATAACTGAGGAACTCTAATAATAAGCGAATACACGAAGGGACCAGATGCCCTCAGAGAGGAGCACCTTTCTCTGAAATTCATTTAACACCCTCCAATGGGTGGGCTTTAATTTCCCACAAAGCAGCCTTGTTTTCCAAAGGTGAGAGACTCATCTGCAAAACTGTTGCAACGATCTTTTTTCTCTGCATTGAGAGCTCCTTAAAATCAGTGTTGCCATTTGTATTTTAATGGGGGTGTGGGTTGGAGAACGGTTGCCGTTCTTCAGAGCCTCCTAGGTGTATATCTGATCACAGTGAATGAAAGACAACTTTGGTAAAAGTAAATGGCAGTAATAAACAGCGCATCAGCCTTAATCACAAATGCCAATTCAGCTTATATTTCTTGCTTGCCTATTCTCTGAAATACTTTGCATACATTTTCTCTAACCCTCGGGACAATCCCAGCAAAGCCTTTGTTAGGATCCCCACTGTACATAGAAGGAGCCTGAAATGACTTTCCTAAGATCATGTCATCAAATAAGTGGTCTGGAATCAAACTCTGATGTCCCCAAATCCAGGTCTTTCCCCTTGATGTTTCAGGCGTGGATTAAGTACTAACCTGCTAGAACCACTGGTAGTGACACTTCGCGTTTCTCTAGACCGGTGTTTCCATTTCTTGCTCTGTGAATCCTGAGGTCTGTGGAGGTGCCTCAGGAGCGGGAGGTCAAGGGCAAGCCTGAATAAATGGCACCCAATGCCCCCCACTCCCATTTCAAAACAACTGTCTTATCTTTTTTAGATTTGGAAGTTTCCGAGTACTATTTAATTTGGGGGAAAAATTTCTGCTGTTATTTTTTTTTAAAGCACTGCTCTAAGAAGAGTTTGATCCAAACCCAGTAAGGCATGCCTCCTTGTCGTCACTAGTTTTCCAGAACTACAGTGGGTTGTGTTATGTCCTTCAAGGAAATAGGCATTGAGAGACAGAGAGGATGAAAAAAGCATAGACATGGGTTTGTGTTGGAAGGGAGACAGTGTATCCGATGCAAAGGCCACAGAATGCAATAAGCTTTACCATTAATGAATCACTCATGAGGCCTTTCTCAGCTGTCAGGTGGGGATCGTACAAGGATCCCCACTGGTCAAATTGTTCTTGCAGTTTAGTTTACAGGCTGGCCCAGTTGGTCTTCTAGCTGCCACTGCCACTGTCACTCACGTGTGCTGTTGAGAGCAGCAGTGCGGGCAGCATGGTGACAGCCAGTCTCAGGAGTGACCGGTTTCCATCTCAGCAAGGCCCCCTTACTCACTGTCCCAGGCAGTGGCTCCCCGTTCAGCTCATCCACACACTTGTGTGTCAAGTCCCACACTTCACTTTCCTTGCCCTCAGGGAGCTTACAGTCTAGCAGGAAGAGATAGATGTACAAGCAAAGCTTAATGGAGAAGCCAAGAAAGCAGAGGGGGAGATGACAAGTAAGAGGGGACTTGAAGGATTAGTAAGAGTCTGTCTACTGGAGAGAGAATGAAGGGATCTTTCTGTCAGATTGTCCAAAACTTGGAGGTGTGACCAGTTGGCTGGCATTTATCCTGTGTGGCTGTGTTTGGGCGTGCGGGGGTTGTGTTCTTTCTTGCACTGCTTTGTAGTCAGTTTCCTCTGCCTGAATCCATCTCTAGGTGACCACCCCAACCTGCCCCCACATATTTCATCCACCTAACTCAGATCTCAACTAACATATGTCAACTTAGACCCCCTTTCTTTCAGGAGTCCCTATTGTGGGACGTCCTAACACACATTTGCTTGAATTGATGGTCTGTCTGCCTGCCTTTGTTGTACTGGAAGATCTTGGTAAGCAAGGACTGTGCCTGCATGTTCATCACTGGGGAATGAAGAAATGATGGAACACATAGCGGGGAACGTGGGTTAAATCCAGATATGGCAAGCCTTCACTTTGGACTTCAAGGTGAAAGCAACAGGGTCCCTCTGAACCTACTAAAGTGGGGAACTATATGATCTAATTTGTACAGAAAAAAGATAACTGGTACCAGTGTGATAACTTAACCACAGGTTTTCAGTGAGGATCAAATGAAATAATGAATGGATGTGTTTTTTAAAAATGCTCTTCTAAACTGTAAAGTGCTTATCCAAATGGAGGCTATAGATACTTTTTTTTCTTTTTTTTTGACACCTGCTGTTCAGAATTAGTATTTCAATGAATGAACCCTCCCCATAATCCTCCAGTTTCTAATCCTGATTCAACCGGTAATTTAGTAGTTAATTCCATATTACATTTTCTCATCTTCCAGAGTGAATGCAGGTAAAGGGATCCACGTTAGAGACCTGGCCTTTCTTTGCATTTCAATGCACTCCCACGTGGAACTGCCAAATTCCAAAGTGCTATTAAAATGGACAGCACATCAACAAAAATCTGTCCTCATCAAAAATTCAGGAAAATAAAATAAAAAGATGTAAGGCCACGTTTTCAAAGGATTCAGCCTGACCTCCTTGTATTTTTTTGTGTATGCAAAATGTATTTTTTCACACCTGCAAGCACAGTCTCTGTAAGCCAACTATAGCTTCCAAATTGCCAAGGCTTAAAAAAAATATCTGCTTTTCAAATTCAGCCCAGAAATCCAGCAATGAAACAAGAATGGGGTGGAGGGCTGCCTAAAACTATTTATAGGAATATTGGGGGAGATAATTACTACCTTGCAGCTTGTTCTGAAATACCTCTGCTTGGCAGAAATATGCGTACCACACATCAGAGATTGAAGGGAATCCTTAAAGATGGCGGAGTACTTGAATTTGTGACAGTGGCAGCTTGAATGTCTTCCTTTTCCTTAACCTATTTTTTAAAACAGTCTGTGTAAGATGCTTTGGGAATTTAAACTGCATTCGTTCGTTCATTCATTCATTCACTCATTCATTCATTCGTGTATGTAATCATCTTTCATCCGAACTTCCATAGAGCTAACCTATTGAGTACCTGCCAGGTTTCAGGCTCTGTGCTAGGCTCTGCGGATTTAATGGTGAACACAAAGCCAGATCCCTATTCTTATACATCTTCCAACTGAGTATGAATTATAGCCAGCTAATGATCTTTCAAAGAATTCTTTACAATTTTGATAAGAGCTCTGGGAGAAAATGCTACATCTGCCTAGAAAGGAAATTTTTATGGGGGCAGGGAGTTTTGTCTGTTGTGTTCATGCTGAATTCTCAGGTCCTGCAACCGTCCTGACATGTGTTTTTGTATGAATTTTGAAACGTAGAGTGTACTTTCAGAGCATAGATGAGAGAGCCTAACATCAGCAGTGAAGCCCAGGAAAGTGGAGTCTCCCGAGATGTGACATTAAAGCTAAGACTTGAAGAGTGACTGGGAATCAGCTGGTTAAGAACGGGCACAGGTAGGGAATAGAGAGTGTTCTGGGGGAGGGAAGAGTTTGTGAGAAGGCCTCCCAGGAAGGCAGCTGCATGCCCTTGACCAGCGAGTCTGGAGACGTAGGCAGGAGCTGGATCACGTGGGATGTTGAAGGTGACGACCAAAATGCAGAAGAAGTGCTTAAAGGGTCCTGATCTGGGATAGTCCTGCTGGTGGAATCCAGACAACTCTCCAGGGTGGTGGCATCTCGTGCACTGGGTCTTACAGGACTGGTTCCTGGGAAGGGTTTGGAAGTTGATGGATACCATCTTTCGGCCAAGACGTACACCTGTAGACACACACCTAAGGTCCAGGGTAGCATGGTAGGCACAGAGTGAATGTTTTTTGACTAACAATGAGTGAATGCTCATTCATGCCCACCATGAACGCCTGCCATGTGGCAAGCAAGAGGGGTTTCATTGACAAAGGTACAGAAACTTGATGGCAAGGGGTTCTCTTTGCACTTTTTTCAGTGGCTTTGCAGAAGAAGCAGTGGCTTCTGGTGTCACATCCAGCCCTTGGTGTTGCTTAGCTGTGTGGCCTTGAGAGAATCACCTAAGCTCTCTGAATTTAATGTATATAATGCATCAGGCACAGTGGCGGTCTCATGGTAAATGCTGCCTTAATTCTCTCATCGGCATTTGTTCATTCAAGAAACATCTGTTGCACACCTAGTATTGCTCTGGCCCTGGGCTAAGTACTAAGGACCCTGTAATGAATTAGGACATTAAGAAAAATGTCTTGACTTGCCTACCTACTGCAGGTAGCTTTGCTTTGATTATCAAGTGAGCAAATGTATGAAGATGTTTTGTAAATTGGAAAGTGATGTATAAACATGAGTTGTTTTTTATTCTATAACCTTGCCTGTTTATTGATCATCACCTTCAAGCATTAACTTACAAAATTACACATGAAATCACTTGTGGGGCTGGTCAAATGTAATTATTAAAATTTTAGCTAGCATTTATTTTATTCAGTTCCAGGCACTGTCCTAAGAGCTTTACATATATTAACTCATTGAGTCCTTAGCACACTTCCATGCAGAAACTGAGGCCCAGAAAGATGAAGGCGCTTGCCCCAGGGTGTACTAGGGGAAGCAGCAGACTCGGGTTTGAACCCAGAGTCACTCTGCCTCCAGATCATGTGCTGGTCACCAGTACATGACATAGAGCACCAAGACTAGATTTGTATTCCTTTGTCAGATTGATCATTGCTTACTGCCTCCCCTCCCTGTCACAGAGTAAATTGCATGTTACATGAGGGCTGAGACCATGTTGATGTTTACCCACTGTGCCTAGAACAGTGCCTGGTGCATAGTATGTGTTCAGTAAATATATGCTAGATGAATCCTTTCTATCAACTAAAACACACTATTTGATGCAAACGGATTGACCTCAGGCTAGAGTGTAGCTGAACCACAGCTATGCAGGGGCTAAAGATAGCCAAGGTGAGAAAGGGGCATAGTCACCAGTAATTTTAGATCTGCTAGGAGGCAGTATTTAGAAAGAGTTCCTTGCCTAAAGTTATTCTGATGATCTCATTTGAAATAGGGACTTGATTAAATGAAATACTGGTTTGATTCACATAGTCCTGTTAGAACTACAGCACTGACAGGGCTGATTGCTTAGAGACCGAGATCTCTTGGTCCCAAGCCCGTAGGCTGCAGGTGTGCTCATGGTTCCAGGAGTGTGGGGGACCTGCCCGTGGCCACACAGCTTGTCGATGGCAGAGGTAGGGCCAGAACCCAAGGTTTTGGCTCAGGAAATAAAGTGATGGTCTGTTATACCCAGCAGTTTTGGAACTGCTGATTTAGTTCGTGTTCTATGTTTCCCCAGTTTTGAACCTTTGATTTGGAGGTCAGTTAGGTAATTAATATGGGGGTTGTTAGGCGAGCAGGGCACAACACCAGAGCTTCTCATTCTGGCCCCCATTTGTTATTCACCTCCTTGGTGAACTGAAGCAATCATATTATTCCCCTGCTTTAAACCCTTTCATTGGCTGCTCGTGTCCTACGGGAAGATTCCCATGTTCACTGTACAGAAAGATGCTGCAGGTTACTCCTGCCTCATTGCCACCCTGCCCTGCTCATAGCACCCCTCCCGAACTCAGGGCGCCCCACTACCATGCCTGCGCTCTGGCTTCCTTCCCTCCGCCTCTCCAGCCCTGCTCACCTCCCACTCAGATTATTAAACTCAGCAGAGACTTCACCTCCTTTAGGAAACCATCCTTGAGTTCTCCTCCCCAGGTTTTGAAGGCAGATGCCCTTTCCTCTTTCCACTCCCACCACCTGGTGCTTGCCTGGGGCTAATATCTGCTGTGAACGTTTTTTTTTTTTTTTAAACATCTTTATTGGAGTATAATTGCTTTACAATGGTGTGTTAGTTTCTGCTTTATAACAAATTGAATCAGTTATACATATACATATGTTCCCATATCTCGTGCGTCTCCCTCCCTCCCACCCTCCCTATCCCACCCCTCTAGGCGGTCACAAACCACCGAGCTGATCTCCCTGTGCTATGCGGCTGCTTCCCACTAGCTATCTATTTTACATTTGGTAGTGTATATATGTCCATGCCACTCTCTCACTTTGTGCTGTGAACTTTTTGAGAGAAGGCTTAGTCTGGATTCCTCGGTGAAATCAGAGTTGACTTCAGTACATGGCAGACACTGAGTACATAATACATGTTTGTTCAAACAGAGAAATAAGTAACCAGTTACCTAATCTGCTTAGATGGCAAATCACACTGGGTGGGCCTCAGCTCTCTTTTGCCTCTCTTGGGGACTCTTTAATTAGTGGCTTTTCCCTGAATATCCTGTACCTTTTCCACTCGACTGAGCCCTGACGCTCAACCTGGCCAGACCCCACCCCCTCCACAGACTCTGGACTCCCCCTGAGGAGGCTTGTAAGACTCTATATATTGCATCTTGGACTAATTTGGGCCCCGCAATATGCTGCTGAGTATTAGCACCACTTGGCACTAGGCTAGATCCATCCTGCAGTAGACCGGTCATTCTCCTCATTTAATGGGCAAGGAAACATGGGCTCAGACATGGGAGAACACTTGACCCACAGTCACAGTGACATGGAGCTGCCGTGGGGCTGAGGACTTCTGATTCCAGATCCTATCATCTCTTCTTTCCACGCGGTCCAGTCTTTGGTGGCCGAGATTTTATTCCCCAGACATGCGCAGTTGCCCTGTCAATATCCCATGATTTCACTATAGTCAGAGTTGTTCTTGCACCAGGAAGATGTGGAAGAAATGATCCAAGCAGAGCCCACAGTCCCCTTGCTTACTCACAGCTGTTATGGCTGTGGTCACATTTCCCCCCGGTGTGACACGATTCCCCATAATGGTGGCCACTGGGCCGTCAGGAGGCAAGCCAGCCGTTGCTTCCCTCCAAGTCGTTAAGTGAAGGTGACAAAGCACCCAGGTGTTGAGCATGTCTCTCTGGGGCAGCCCCTGTGTGGCCCATGTGAGCTGCACAAGGCACTTTCTGATGCCCTCTTCCTGGCTGAGGTGCCCTCTATGTGGATATCTTAAAAGATAGCTACTAGTTCATCCCCCTTTTTAAAAAATAGGTAGTTAGAACTCTTACTTTGCAAAAGAAGAAGTTACTCAAAGCTGCAGAAACCTTGTTCTTTTTTTTATAACATTTATTTTATCGAAGTATAGTTGATTTACAATGTTGTGTTAATTTCTGCCGTACTGCAAAGCGATTTAGTTATACATCTATAAACATTCTTTCTGAGCCCTGTTCTTTTCCATTTCAGAGGGGACTTCTTAACAGCTTCTTAGCAAGATAACAAGGAAGTGACCTAGAGGGTTCTCACGGCAGGTAGTTGGGACTTAGGTACCATGGCAGTTTTGAGTCCAGGCACCACTCCTCGCTAATTGTAACCATAGAAAGTGTTTTTCCCTTCCCCCAGCCTCAGTTTCCTCATCTGGTCAAGTCCAGTCTCTTCTCCACACAGCTGCCACAGGCTTTTTCTTTCAAAACAAATTTCGCGACACCACTGCCCTCCTTCGTCCCCTTCTGGGGGCCTCCGTGGTGCACACAGCCCACTGCAGGGTACTGGCCTTGATAGGCAGACCCTTGGGAGCTGGACTCAACTCGCGCTCTTCTCTTATTTGCTCCCCACACATTTCAGCACCCCACACATCCCTGCGTTCACCCAGGCTGCCTGCTTTTTCACGGGTCAGCACCTCTACCCACCCGATCTCTGCCTTGCCTTTGCCTTTCCTCTCTCTTTGAAATACCTTGTCTCCTCCTTCAGATTCCAGCTGACATGCCACTTCCTCTGGAAATTCTTCATTCTCCCAGGAAAAGCTGATGCTTAACGTGTGTGTGTGTGTGTGTATATATGTGTGTGTGTGTGTGTGTGTGTGTGTGTGTTGTGTGTTGGGCCAGGATGTGGATGGAGGGGACATTTCCAGGAAAGGGAACAGAGAATGCAAAGGAGAAAGAGTTTGGGGCCCTTGGGGACTGAGAGGAGGCTTATACTCCTGGTGTGTAGGGAGAGTAGTGGGAAGTGAGTCTCTAAACTGAGGGCTTTGGGGCCACGCTCAGGAGTTTGGATTTTATTCTGAATAGAGTAGGGAGGTTAGGAGGGGTTTCATTGTACTCTCTTTAATTATCTTGCTTTAGGACCATGTCTGTCTTCCCGGCTAGACTGCGGATTTCTTGAGGGTAGCATCGTGCCTTCAGCCCCCCATCTCTTACTCTGTAGTGTGGTAGGTGTTAGTAAATGTTCAGTATTTAGTAGAATAGTTACAAAGAAGGGAAGGCTATGTTAATGAACCTAAGGCTGCTGGAAGTTACTAATATCCCTTCTCATTTCTTCCAGCTCGTATTTTAATATCCTTCTACCTTACTGGTGTAAGTTTGGCAGACAGAGTTTATGAGAAAAGCAGGTTTTCATTGATTGTAGTTGATGTTTATTATGTGTACTCTAGCTTCATTATTTTATGTGCAAAGAATGTTTCTTAGGTGATATTCTTTGGGGAGATGATATGCAAAGAGATCTTCTCTTTCATTTTTACCAACACCTCTGCAGTTTGCTAAATCATCACCTTCCCATAGTTTAATCCACCATATTGCTTTCCAAAGCATTTCCCTTAAGATTACGTTCCCTGCATTTTAAAAATAACTGACTCTAAAACATACAAGTGAAGCTAAACAGGTGTTTGTCCCTTCAGCCCTTTGGTGTCTGTGTGTCTGCCTCTCATAGCTGAGTGATGGAACTTGCGGTCTTGAGAAGAGGAAGTTATTCAAAGGGGATATGAAACTGTGCTCTCTAATGAGTCTCTGGAAATGGAATGAGCTGAATCTGGCTCTGAAATTGGGCTCTACTACTAATTAGCAGTGTGGGATCTTGAATGAATCACTTAATATGTGAAAGCTCCAGTGTCCCTATTTGTAAGTTGAAGATAATTGTAACTAGTTCATGTTGTGGTTTTAACATCATTTTTTTTTTAACATCTTTATTGGAGTATAATTGCTTTACAATGGTGTGTTAGTTTCTGCTGTATAACAAAGTGAATCAGTTATACATATACATATGTTCCCATATCTCTTCCCTCTTGCGTCTCCCTCCCTCCCACCCTCCCTATCCCACCCCTCTAGGTGGTCACAAAGCACCGAGCTGATCTCCCTGTGCCATGTGGCTGCTTCCCACTAGCTATCGGTTTTACATTTGGTAGTGTATATATGTCCATGCCACTCTCTCACTTTGTCACAGCTTACCCTTCCCCCTCCCCATATCCTCAAGTCCATTCTCTAGTAGGTCTGTGTCTTTATTCCCGTCTTACCCCTAGGTTCTTCATGACGTTTTAAAGAAGATGGGACACATATATACAGTGGAATATTACTCAGCCATAAAAAGAAACGAAATTGAGTTATTTGTAGTGAGGTGGATGGACCTAGAGTCTGTCATACAGAGTGAAGGAAGTCAGAAAGAGAAAAACAAAAACTGTATGCTAACACATATATATGGAATCTAAGAAAAAAAAAAAGGTCATTAACATCAGTTTTTAAAAAGAAAATGTACAAAGTTCTTGGAAAAGTTCTAACCCATAGTAAGTACTAAAGAAATGGTAGCTGTTATCATTAATAGTTAAAACCCTGCTTCTTGCTGGATGGCTTTAATCAAGTTAGTGAACTTTTGTGCTTCCATATCCTCATCTCTAAAATGGGGATAATGTTAGTAGTAATAGGTGTGTTGAGTGGATCCAGTGAGCAAGTACCCGTGAAGTGTTTGGGGAGTGCCTGGCATATGGTAAATCCTTGATGAATGTTAGCTTCTCGTATTACTAATATCAGTTATCGGCATGTATGGTTGCTCCCTACTTTCAAATGCCAAATAAAAGTCAATTTCCAGACTATATAAAGGCTAAGTTTTACACAAGCAAAAGGGACTGTATCAGACATTATTGATTCTTCACTTAATATGATGCGCCTACAAGTCAGGAATATTTTCATTTTCTGATTTATCTGAATGTTTGTCTTTGTTGTGGTAACTGTAATATTTTGGAGTCTTGCCGGTTTGGTTGACCCCACTGAAAGATGCCCAATGGCTCAAGACTCAGAAGTTATCTTCATTAAGCACAATTGTCTAGACTAGCTTTGGGCTGAGTCTGAGAATTATTAAAGCCCTTTCATTAACCAAAGCTTCTCCTCTTTATGTTGTCTAAGACTTCATCAAATGATCCAATAATGTTTGCTGAGCTCCCTGACTAGCCAAGCCTCCACGCACCTTCCACTGATATTGCCTGGTCATCTCCTTCTGCCACGTGACAAATTAAGAAAGAGAAGAGAGGTTTGCTGAGACATGAGCCCGGCAACCTCAGCTCCAGCTCTGGCTGTGATACCATGGTGAGGACAGCCACACGGAGCTAGCGTAGATAAAGCTGGCCCCTCCCTAAATAGAGAATGCACAGCCATGTGCCAGAAATGCCTTTTTAAAAACAGCTTTATAGACGTGTAATTGATATGCAATATATTGACATATTTCAAGTGTACAATTTGATCCGTTTTGACATACGTATACACCTGTGAAGCCATGACCAAGATCAAGGTAACTAAACATCCATCACTTCCAAAAGTTTTCCTGTCCCTTTGTCATCTTCCCTTCTGCCCTTTACTTCTACCCCTGTCCTCAGGTAACAACTGCTCTGCTTTCTGTCACTGTAGATTTGCTTTCATTTTGTAGAATTTTATATCTACAAATTCATACAATTTGTACACTTTTTTGCCAGGCTTACTTGACTGGGCATAATGATCTTTCTAAGGGAAATGTGAAGCCACGCTGGCCACCTACAAAGTTGTGTACTTGGACTCTTACTTGTAATAGCCACAGATTACTGAGTGTGCGCTTCCCTGGTGGCGCAGTGGTTAAGAATCCGCCTGCCAATGCAGGGGACATGGGTTCGAGCCCTGGTCCAGGAAGATCCCACATGCTGCAGAGCAACTAAGCCTGTGCGCCACAACTACTGAGCCTGCGCTCTAGAGGCCGTGAGCCACAAATGCTGAGCCATGCGCCACAACTACCGAAGCCCGCGCGCCTATAGCCCATGCTCCGCAACAAAGAGAAGGCACCGCAGTGAGGGGCCCGTGCACTGCAAGGAAGAGTAGCCCCCACTTGCTGCAACTAGAGAAAGCCCGGGTGCAGCAACGAAGACCCAATGCAGCCAAAAATAAATAAATAAATAAAATATATATTTTTTTTAATTAAAAAAAATATACTGAGTGTATGTGCTACTCCTAGGGATTCTACGACTGCCTCTCTTTAAATCCTCCTAATAACCCTATATTCTCATTTCATGGCTGAGGAAACTGAGGCTGAGGCTGAGGCTGGTTGCCCAAGATCACACATGGGAGATGTATTCTGACTTAAAACTTACTTCATTCCACCTCGCTAGTGGCTGGCGACAGTTCGGGCTCTGGTGAGAAGCCAGACGCTGTTTTGGAGAGAACTGGGTTCAGTCTTGGTCTTTGCCACAGTGAGACTTTGCCCAAGTTATTGAACTGCTTTCCACCTTCGTTTCCTCTCTGTAAAATGGGAATATCATGGTATAAGGCCAACGTGTTCTTGAGAGAAATAAATAAGAGCACATTTAAATGCTCAGCCTGTACACAGGAAGTGCTCGATGAATGTTAGGTCTCTTTGCTACCATTAATGAATGAAGGCAGAAAAAGTCCCCTTTAGTATTAAACAGATAACTTGTCAGTATCAGTGGACACCCTGTGTTGAGGAGTGTTCTAAAGGGCGAGAGCAAGAAAAAGAGGATAGAAGATCACGTTGAAAGTTATGTTGCTGTTTTTTTTTTTTTTTAAAGGCTATTTATTTTACTTTTTTTTTTTTCTTAAGGAATTCCTTTTATTTTTATTTTTTATTTATTTATTTAGTTAGTTAGTTTTGCTGTGTTGGGTCTTCGTTTCTGTGCGAGGGCTTTCTCTAGTTGCGGCAAGCGGGGGCCACTCTTCATCGCGGTGCGCGGGCCTGTCACTGTCGCGGCCTCTCCCTTTGCGGAGCACAGGCTCCAGACGCGCAGGCTCAGTAATTGTGGCTCACGGGCCTAGTTGCTCCGCGGCATGTGGGATCTTCCCAGACCAGGGCTCGAACCCGTGTCCCCTGCATTGGCAGGCAGATTCTCAACCACTGTGCCACCAGGGAAGCTCTATGTTGCTGTTTTGACCCAGCAGATTATTGCCTGGCTTCTACTAGACTCAACAATGTTTGATGAATAAATGATAGTGGAAGAAGGAATGAGCGTGCCATGTTGACGTAGCACCAGGGTGATTCAGAGAGACAGGGAAACCCAAATCAGGCAAGAGGATATTATATCTACCCATCCCTTTGAAGGTAGAACTTGGAAGGGTATTTTCTATTCAGTCATTTTCTGTTCATTATCCCAAGACCTAAGATCCAAAGGTTATTACCCTTCCACTGTTACAAATGACTGTAAGTACCAATAAGGGTGTGGATGGTAACAAGCCTCTTGTCCTGCCATCTGTCTGTAAGCAAAGCCTCAGGGGCGCAGCATGGGTTGCATCGTATAATGACGGGGTCGGCAGTGGGTGTGGCTATGTTCCCTGAGGACCGGCTGGAGATGTGCTACCACATCACCCATGGAATTGGGTTCTCTGCGTGGCTCACAACTGCCACTATCACACAGGCCAGTGGGTTTCAGATGGTACGAGAATTTGAAGTTGGCACTGAGACTTGAGCTGTGCTAAGGAAGCTGGCTCAGCGAGAGGAAAGAATTGCGTACACCTAAAATGTTAATGGATTTATTTTTTCTGAACGAAGACCCAAAGGGGGAAAGGGATTTTCCCCAAGTGGCACAGCATGTTAGAGGAAGAGCCATCTCGGGCCCTCACAGAGCAGGTCTGCCCTTTGCTCTTGCATCGGCCATCAAAGCCTCTCCTTTTATCGCTGTCTTGGAGGGGAGGCGTCAGGAAAAGCATCGAATAATAAAATATCCAGCAATTTCTGAATGTGCCAGGGGATGGATATTCTAGGCACTTTGTGTGAAATAACCCATTTAATCCTCACAACAACCCCACGAACTAAGATTCACTATATACACATTTTGCAGATGAGGAAACGGAGGCACAGAGAGGTTAAAGTTACTTGACCAAGGCCACGTCGCTAATAACTGCTGGGTCCAGGATCTCAGCCACGGTTTGGCTCAAGTTACCATGCTTTTACTCCAGACTGTGGTGTTTCTCATTTAAATGAATTTATTTGTGAAAATTGATGAAGTAATTAATTAACTGAGGGAATTCAGAAGTCTTTCCAAAGTTCATATACAAAAAGTTGGTTGGTGCTTTGAAAAATACGCATGATACCATGATATGGATGAACGTTGAAGACATTATGCTAAGTGAAATAATCTCGTCACAAAAGGACAGATAGTGGATGATTCCACTTATGTGAGCTACCTGGAGCAGTCAAATTCGTGGAGTCGGAAAGTAGATCGGTAGTTGCCAGGGACTGGAGTGGAGAGGAGAAATGGAGAGTTGCTGTTTAATGGGTACAGGGTTTCAGTTTTGAAAGATGAGAAGAGTTCTGGAGATTGGTTGGACAACAATGTGAATATATTTAACACTACTGAACTGTGTACTTAACATGGTTGAGAAGGTAAATTTTATGTTACATGTATTTTACCACAATTTTAAAAATACAGGATGCAAGAAAAACACACCTTAATGGCTTTTAAGAAATAGACATGGGAGCTTCCCTGGTGGCGCAGTGGTTGAGAATCTGCCTGCCAATGCAGGGGACACGGGTTCGAGCCCTGGTCTGGGAAGATCCCACATGCCGCGGAGCAACTAGGCCCGTGAGCCACAACTACTAAGCCTGCGCGTCTGGAGCCTGTGCTCCACAACAAGAGAGGCCGTGATAGTGAGAGGCCCGCGCACCGCGATGAAGAGTGGCCCCCGCTTGCCACAACTAGAGAAAGCCCTCGCACAGAAACGAAGACCCAACACAGCCAAAAATAAATAAATAAATCCAAAGTTAAAAAAAAAAAAATAGATGTAACAGTCAAGATTTCAGCTTTAAAAAAAAAATATATATATAGGCATGATAATGGAATTGTAAGGTTTTTTAACAAGGGAGGGCTAAAGTACCCACGCCAGCCTACCCCCAACCCTGCTGCACGTCATCGGCACTGCTGTGCTCCTTGGCGCAGAAGGGGTAGGAAGGTACCCAGAAGGGCACTGCCACGAGCGGGTGGAGAACGTGGAACGTGGGGACGGCAGTGCTGTAATAAGAAAGACAAGCGGCCAAAGCGGAGGGAGGGTGACACTGGCAACAGCAGCTCACGCTTCCTGAGTGCTGTGCCTGTTTTAAGTCATTCAGTCCTCTTTCACAGGTGAGTAACCTGAGGCCCAGAGAAGTTAAATCACTTACCCAAAGGCACACCTATAGTAAGTGGAAGAGCTGGGATTTGAAGCCACCTGCGTAGGTCCAGAGCCCATATTTTAACCACTGCATTCAGCTGCTGTGCTATGTTGCTTGTCTGACACTAACCGCAGTTCTTATGGTTTCGGCTCTTGTGGCTCAGCCCTGTTATTACAGTACGGTCGTCTGTTCGATTTCACATGCATCCTATCTTTTGATTCTCACAGCAACCCTAGGAGATCAGCAGGGGTGGGCCACTTAGTACAGATTAGGCAATTGGGGCTCAGTGACCTAAGCAGGGTCACTACCCCATGAGAACCAGGTTTCCTGCCCCGACTCTGCACCGGTGGTCCAGGACTGGTGGTACATGCTAAGCCTTGCATAGGTGTACTTTGACATTTTGATCAAGATGGAAAAATCTCCCATCACTGTTACGGAGCCATCGAGGAGGAAGCAAGTAGGAGCACGTAGCATCAGGAGCACATAGGAGGACACAGGGCGACCCTCAAGAAGTGAGTCAGTGGGAAAGGAAGGGCTAGTGGATAGCCAGACCCCAGTACAGACAGCGATTGGGCCATAGATATTGCTAATTTGTTGTTTTGAGTCTTTAAATCTATTCAAGCTCCCCTACAAATTCTCAGATCTGAAAGTGTGCCGTGAGTACAAAAAAGATAGAACATCGCACCATCCTGTGAGGTCTTACAGGTGTGGGCATCTCCATATCTCAGTTAAGGAAACCAAGGCTGGGAAGCTAATGGCTTTTGATAAAATGCAAAATCCCAAAGTTGAGGAGCCAAAGTCAGGTCCCCCATGAAGAGCTTCTATTTTCAAGTTCCTTTCTCATTAGCGTGCATTTCCCATCACTCGTGATTCCTATTGCTTTGCATTGTTATGGCAGCTGACAACTCACCGAATATATACACAGTGGCTTTATTTCACTTCCTGCTCTTCTGCATCCCGTGAAGTAGTATGGCTGATGTGAACAGCTCCATTTTTCAGGTGAAGAAACTGAAACTCAGGGAGTTAAGGGACTTAACTCTTGGCAAATACGTAATTATCTTCAGATCTGAAGTCTCATCTTTAGATCAGATGCACAGTCCTTTGTACCAAAACAACTCGTAATTCTGAAGGATCCCCAATTCTGCACTTAGCCAGTTGAGTCGTGGAGCCCCTTGGATGGCACTATAGCACACCGCCCCTCGAGACCCCTAACAGTCCAGCTTTGAATTGTATGTGCTTCTGCTTCTCCGTCCTCCTTTTGCGATGGTCTCTGGGTGGTGGGTCTGCCTTCCTCTCTGCATTTCATCTTAGGTCTGTTGGATTTGGGCGTTAAAGACTCATAGAGGTGGGTTGAATTGTTCCCTATTGGGGGAAAGTTTTGAACAGGCATTTTACAGAAGACAGAGTAGTCTCAGTAGCTAATGGGTCTTCCTGAGATTCACCAGGAGCTGGAACTTTTTCTTGAGAACAAGTACAGCAGTTTTAAGGTCTTGAAGACCCTGATTCTGATCCTGGCTCTGTTCCTTTCTTAGCTGTGTGACCTTGCCCAGGTCACTTCACCTCTCTGTGTCTTAGCTTCCTCATCTATAGAATGTGCTTTAGAATGTCTGCTTTTGTGCTTAAGAAAATTGTGTGAGCGCATCCTTATGGAATGGGAAGCACTTTGCATATGTTGATTATAGTTGAAGCCGGCTTCTTCCCTCATTGTCTTTCCCTCTCTTCTCAGAAGCAGTGGTTCTCAGAGTGTGGTCCCCCGACCAGCAGATCAGTGTCATCAGGATACTTGGCAGGAACTCACATCTCAGGCACCTACTGACTCAGGAACTCTGGGGACCGGGTCGGTGATCTGTTCCTTAACAAGCCCCCCAGGTGATGCGATGCTCACTCAAGTTTGAGAACCCTTTCTCCCAAGTGGACCTCTCTTTTGGGGTCTGTTCCTGTTTCTAGCTTTTGAGCAGGGACGAACATTGATTTGAACATTATGCGTCAGGCTTTTAGCCCTCCCCCAACACCAAATTCTGTTCAGTCCTAGCATGAGCTGCCATACACTCCCGGGTATCCTGCAGGACCACTCAGGCCATAATGGGCCATTACGGTGGTTTTGTTTATTTTATTTTTTCCCTCTGCTATTCTCTGCCAACAAATGTTGAAATTCTTCTGAGAGCTGGCCAAATACCCCGGTTTTGGACAAGCCTCCTTGTCTTCTTAATTACTCTCCTGTTTGCCTCCTTGGAATGCCTGTGCCCATGCATCCAGTGTCTTCTCCAGTTGGTGGATGGATGGGCCTAATTCTCCTCATCGGTGACAATGTGGTGGCACCTTTATAGCTCCAGGTTCGATATCGTGACCTGCCTGCACTTTCACTGTCAGAGATGATAGGGGTCTCAGAAAAGCAGGTGGCAAGTGCTCGGGAGAATCTATTAGGGTTAGTGATTCCTGCAAAGCCATTTACTCCAGACAAGAGATTGCTTACAAATAACTCTGTCTCAGTAAGCCAGGGTCTGTCATCCACTAATTATTTTTGGATTAGGAAGGGCTAACAGGACTTGGCCTTGGAAGCTCAGAATAATTTGAGTAGAAAACTAGCTTGCTGTGTTCCCCAGAGGAAAGAAGGATCTGTGAGATCAAGGTTTCAGCACTTTGATTGAAAGGAAGCCATGCTCTTGTTTTTCTCTGATAAAGGTTGATACAAGACTACCTTTATATGATTTTCCAAATGTCAACTATTGTATCTTGTGGTCAGATCACTTGGAAGATGCTGCTGCAGTGACATCAGCTTCAATGTTCTTATGGTAGAAAAAGTAGATTGCAAGGGACCGGAGAGGAGGGAAGGAGACCAATGATATGGAGGTGGTTGGGATCATCCAGACAAGCGGTAACAAGGGCCCTGATTAAAGATGTGGAGTGGAGTAGTCAAGGGAAGTCCAACAGGATTGGACTTGAATTTCTGTCCCCCAGCCCTCCCCACCCCTCTGAGCTCTGAGACCTTGGGCAAATTAAGTAAGAGTCTCCATTGGCTGATTTCTAAACTGAGGGAAAATAAATAACCCTGGGGCATCATCATGAAGATTAAGTGAGAAACTTTTTAAGATGAATTTATTTTAGCAAAGGACCTGGTACATAGTAAAGACTCAACAAAGGCTAGCTCTAATTATTCTTATTGAAATAGCGGTCATGAGTTAACATGGTGAGTGAGACAAGGAGGAAAGTCTAGGACTGTGCCCCAGGAGTCTTTCTCGAGTCACTGGTAAATGGAACAATTTGGGATAATGAGAGAAACAAAATTGAAGTCAAGCCAAAGACCAGAAAGTAGCAAGGAGAAGCAAGGTAGATGTGATATAAAAGCACTGGGGCTTTGAATAGATTACACACACACACAGACACACACACACAGACACACACACACACCCTCTGCATTGATGATGACATCAGACAAACGAGGTGTGAGAATATCCAAATGATGGCTCTCAGTGCCTTTTCTCTGGGTCATTACGAAACAGTCTCCAATTAGCTATGAGCCAAATTCTGGTCTTGCTTTTTTCTTTTTTTTTTCATTAGTTCAGAACCTTTTTTCTCCCCAAAGCCCCACTTATAATTTCTTTCTTTCTTCCTTCCTTCTCTTATAGATCACACACATTGAATCATTATCATATAGTGATGACTCATGATGAAAATTTCCATTTCAGAGCGTAGATGGTCAATGTGCTTAATTGGATGGGAAATCTAAACTAATTGTGAGGTGGATTATCAATGAGATGGTTTGCCTGAGAGGTCTCAGCACCCTACTCATGCACAGCACAGGGCCACGGGGAATGGCCTTTCTTTTTTTCTCCTTTTGCTAAAGAGCCAGATGGACTTTGGGTAGAATCCCAGCTCAACCACTTATTGGGTAAGTAATTTTTAGTAATTTACTTAACCTCTTTTTTAGCCTTAGTTTTGCCTGCCATACAGTGGGGATACGAATATAAATATAGGTCACATATTTGCCAAGTCTTCCCTGATCTCCCAAGCCTGGGTTAGATGTGCCTCCGCTGTGTCCCCACGGCACCCTGGACATTCCTTGTCATGGGGTTTTCATGTCCACTTAGAACTGTTCATATGATTGTCATCATTAGATATCTATGTTGTATATCACTGTGTCCCCAGCTCTATCCTGAGTGCCCGGAATGTAGAAGGTGCTCAGTAAATACTGGCTGCGTTGAATTGAATAGAGTGTCCTTGAGAAATTGCTTTGCCCTGCCCCTTCCACATGCCTGTTAGTCATCTCCAGTCTCAGGAGGTGACCGTGAAAAGAGTCTTCCCTGCACAATTTTATTAATCACAGTCCTTGCAATTCGTTGACCACTTTATTGTTTCCAAAGCCCTTTCGTGTCTGGGGCATCCCTGGTCAGGGCTTGTGCATCTGAACGGGCAGAGTAGGGCTCAGCAGGAAGGCTTCAGGTCTCCATCATCACAGGTATGAAGTCAGGTAGGTCGAGGAGCTGCGATCTGAACCTGAGCTGGCATGACTCCACAGCCCACGCTCCCTCTCCTGATTCCTCTCTCAGGGTTTGCTCTTAGGTTTATCTCCATCGCTCTCCCTGCCAATGCTCTTTACCACTTCTGTATTGGTTGCACGGACCAAGATGACGTGTTCACACAAGGTGTAGGAAAGCTTGCTCAACCTAAGGAGGCAAGGTACCCTCCGATTGAAAGATCAGAGACCCTCCTCTTTCTTTAGAGATAAACATAATCATTTTGATAACTTTGGTCAGTTTTGTTTTTTTCTTAAGTTGACCACTGATGCACCTGGGTTAATGGAGGGAAACTTTTTCCTTTCCGCAATTGGTTTTGGACTTCTACCCCCAGCCCCCAAACTTTATTCAGAAATTAACTTAACGGTTTTATTCTCTACTGGAATGTTCCTTGTGGGTGTGTCTGGAGTACTCTCCAGCCTTGGCCTGGCGATCTCAAAGGACAAGATAGCAATCCCCGGGGAGCATTGTCAGCCCCAAGGGAGGTGTGCTGTGTGAGCAGTGGCCACATGCCCAGATTTCCTAGAAAGTTCCCAGTTTTTAGTGTCCTGTTCCACAGGCCAACGAGCACATTGATGTCTTTGGTACATGCACTTTCCAGAATCACATGCAACTTGCTACGTAAAATGTGATGCCTTATAGTAAGATGCTGTGGGCTTTTTACACCCTACCTTGTTACAAAGATGAAACGAGGGGGTTTTTAGAGATATGTACATTATAGGGCATATTAGTTACATAACTAATATGAACCGAGGAAAGAGATGATAGATGAAAATCATGCAGTAAGATCCTGTTGTTTGGCCTGAACTTCCTAGTGGTCAAAGGAAAAAGACAAACAGTTTTAAGATTTACAGTGTCTAGTGAAAACGAAGCTGCTCTGGAGAATCACAGAAGGTAGGTGCTTCATTTAAAGTGGGTGCACATTTTTAAATTCAGTGTGCAGCATGAAGTTTTTATACTACTCTAACTTCAAAAGTGGAAAACGTATATCTGGGATCTTTTTAGATTGTATCTTTTTGGGGGGTGACAACTTGGCACTCCAGTACAAAATGGAAATCAAGCAGCCTGGAGCCAAGCTTCAAGGGATTTTCAAGACAATAGACTAGACAGTCTGTTACTTCAACAGACAGTCTGGTACTCAGTTAAAGAGCATATATTATTCCTTATGTAACTGAAACAGAGTAGTTAATTTCCCAGCAAAACATCCTAAGACTCCTGGCAGGCCTTCACTTGGAATCCAGAATGTCTTTACATCACTAACGGATCTTTGCTAATTATAAAATTCTTGAAGTTGGGTACTGGAAGAAAAAATGTTTTGCACACTTCACAAATAATATGCCTCTGTGGAGGTGAATGATGACTCATGCATTTCAGGTTGTGGCTTATTTGGATATTCATAAGGCCCCTGTTGGCTGATTATGTCAGCACAACCTCTTTATTGAATTATGGATTGGGTATTTAATCAAGGCCTGTGCCTTATGAGTAGCCGTGTAACGTTCCATTGTTTCAGTGGAAAATGGAATGTGTAAAACCTGATTCACATGAAAATCTATTGGCCCACTAATAAACAACGTTTTACAGAGCACTCTTTCATATCCCTGTAATCCGTATCTGCCAGGGAAGTGGGAATACATAAGCACACCTCACGCTGATGGACCGGGGCAGCACTCCCATCAGAATGGTGGCCAGCTAGACTCCACGTGTGGGTTTTCGTGAGTTTCCTTCTCCTATTGTAATCCTGGACTCGAGAGTTGGGGCTGTTTGTGGACAAACACTGATACACGTTAGAGAGAGTTTCTATTCTAATGTAATCGCTCAGTGAGGAGGCTTGATTTAGTCTAGTGATTTTGCCCACTTGGTTGCATCTTACACTTACGTAGAACACTTAAAAGACCATTGCCTGGGTTCCACCTCCAAAAACTTGGATTCACCTGGTCCAGGTGTCCCCAGGTGAATCCTGACATGCAGCCAAGATGAGGATCACTGAGTTGTGCTCTCAGGAGGGCCAACAGTTACCCTGTTTAAAGGCTGTGAGTCTCCAACTCCACACTAGACTCTCTGAGGGTGGAAATCCTCCATGCTTTCTTCTTCTGGAATCTCAGACTCAGGAAGTCTGGTGGAGCATTTGTGGCTCGGGGGGCAAGGCTCAAGTGGGAGACCTTGAAATCCAGGCTTGTGTCCTGGTGCTTCCTGGCTGGGAGCCACTGGGAAATCTACCTCCGTCTCTGGAGAAGAATCAGAAACCTTGTCAAATTGTGAATTTGGAATTGCTTACATGGGAGACAAGCTCATAAGTTCCATGCCCGAGTACCACCTCTAGCTGCATCATGTTAGTGAGTTTAAGGCGACTCATGGTGAAGAAGGGGATGGTAATTTTTGTTTCTCTAGGCTGTTGTGAAGATTTAAGTAAGATTATGTCGTCAGGACCCTTTAGGTGGGAGGTGGTTCATAAAGGTTTCTTCCAGTCTCGTTTCTTGCCTCCCTAGGACTCCTTCCTCTCATCTTTCTTCCTCTGTCTTCTTTGCATGTAACTCTTGAAGATTTTCTTTAATGGTCTGTCCCCAAGATGGTTCTTTCTCTGTGCCCAGGTGTCCAAGCCAGAGGCACGTGAATCTTGAGTCTCCAAACTCTGTCTTCCTCTGTCCATTGCTGCCATTGCCACCTTATAACTGGTCTTTGGGCCTTCAGACTTTCTGTTCTCCAGATTCTCCTTTAGCAGCCAGTGTTACCGTCCTAAGATGAAGTGACAGAGTAGCATGATGAGGGCCAGAAGAGAGAGTGTGCAGGATTCTCTGGGATCACAGAGGAAGTTCCTAAGTCGGTTACAGATGGGGAGGCATTGAATCTCAGAAGACTTCCTGGAATAATTGCCATCTCAGCCAAGTGCTGAAGGTTGATTTGGAGCTAGCTAGGCACAGAGAGCGAGAAGAGTTATATTGTTATAAAACAACATTTTAAAGGTTTTCTTTAACTAAAAGCAATTAACTCGGGTTACTTTTAATGGAGGAGGAATGAATTTTTTACTTGGGGAGAAGAGTGTCATCAGATTTCAGCCTCATCTAGAAACCCTGCAATTCCATATTCAGACTCCACGCAGCCTACGGGCACCCGGGCTTTGGA
The DNA here is from genome assembly GCF_009873245.2 of Balaenoptera musculus. NCBI lineage: Eukaryota > Metazoa > Chordata > Mammalia > Artiodactyla > Balaenopteridae > Balaenoptera > Balaenoptera musculus. The sequence goes on along the minus strand of NC_045785.1, from coordinate 48,328,285 downwards.
GCGGATTAGAAGTGAGGCCTCGGCACCCTGTTTAATGATGTGAGGCTGCTCTTCCAGGCTGTGGTGCCCAGTAAAAGCCTGCCGCTTCTATTTAAAGGAGATTCTAGCACAGCAGCTGAGGTGGATGGTGGATTAAGGCCTAACACAGCAATCTGCTAAACAGCTCAGGGACCGGGGAAACCCCCAAGGGCTACATCCCAGCCATTTAATGGCTTCTAGAAGCAGAGCTCAGGGAGGGGCAACAACAGGTGAGAAGTCAATTTCACCTTCATTGCTTGCCTGCGCGCTCCTGACGTGACCCTAGGAGAATTTATGTCACGTGCAAAGTGTGTATTTGTCCCTGATTCAAATGGCAGCTCTAGTCTCCATTTCAGATTCATTCTTGTGCCTTTAGTTGCATTTTATGAAAAGTGGCTGTATTCACTATGAACCAGTTTTCCTCTTGAGTTTTACTACTGAAATCATCCAAATAAATCACCTCGAATCCTCCATCCTACCTGCTTTAAAAGCCAGGGGGGGAAACAGTGAAATCCCCTTAAAACGTACTTGCAACATTTTTGTGACTTGAGACGATGATTAGCTATTAAATTGAAATGTCTTCCTCCGGTGCTGTCCCACTGAACTTTCTGTGATGACAGAAATATTCTACATCTTTGCTCTCCAATATGGTAGCCATTAGCCACATAGGCCTGTTAAGTACTTGAAATGTGGTTAGTACGACAGAAGAATCGAAATTTTTATTTTATTTAATTTTAATTACTTTAAATGTGAATAGCCATGTACTAGTGTCTACCATATTGGACAGCACCATTCTAGACTCTGAATATACTAAGCTATCCTATACCTCTGTACCTTGGATCAAGGTTTTCTCTCTTTCCAAAATGTTCATCCCTGCATTCTTTCCAAGAAAACTCCTACTGTTCTGTAAGAATCAGCTCAGCTACTCTTACTAAAAGCTTTCCTGAACCTGAGACTGAATTTGGTGCTGCTTCAACTTTGTCCTCACTCCCACCATGGAACTCATCATGCATTTTATTTTACATTGTACCATCTCTTGCCTCTGTCTTATTCCTTCCATCTTCTCCATTAAACTGTAACGTCCTCCAGAGTAGGGGCTAAATCTCTCCTCCTGGTATCCCAAGGAATCTAGCACAGTAGCTGCTGGCTCCCACACAGTGAGGGGCCTTTGATACAGCGTAAGTGGACAGGCAGTTCTGCATTCCAGCCCCTTTTCTGCTACTTACCAGTTCTGCAGCTTCGGCCACCTCCACCTGGCTGAGCCTTAATTTTTTCACCTGTCAGTGGAGCATTATGATTCCTTCATTGTTCAAGAGGTTATGAGGATTACTGATAATATACATCAAGTCCCTGGGACATGGCAGGCCCTCCGTAATTGATAGCTGCTATTACTAGATGTTCTGCAAATGTTTGAGCCTTTACGCCTGTAATTTCCTCAGGTACTTGAGTGCTAATCAGTGGGTTAAACAGTTGATTAGGATTCACTTTTTAGGACAACCCTAATAAGGCAGTTACGACTATCACATTTGGTGGTTGAAGTTATGCTCTACAGCTAGGAAGTGGCTTAGCTGGAATGCAAACCCAAGTTTGTCTGAATGCGAAGCCCATGCTAGACGTCCTTAATACCACTCTCACATGGATTTGTACTTAATTCCAGGTAGCGATGCACATATTCAATTAAAACACATCACGGGGGAAATCACTTTAACACAGCCAACAGAATTCCCCTGAATGAGTAGATGGGGAGACTGCAATTGCATTCCTTGTACAGAGTTTCCATTCCCTGCTTGCAGTTTTTAGGTAAAGAGTTAAGGAAACATCTAATCCATTCTCTCAATTAGGTTGTGTAATAGATTGTCATGGGCATTTTCAAGATAAGTGTTCAATGATAGTGTTGTGAAGTGCATTGATCAGCTGCGTCCCAGAAGTCTCATTGATTATCAGGTCTGTGTAAAGCAGAAAGGCTGCTCCTGTCCGATCCTTGGAGGGCTCAAACTTCAGGGTTTGAAGGTAGCTCATAGGAACTTCAAGTCAGGGCCCCGCTTTCCTCATCTATACAAATTAGCCTTGCTTTTGAAGAGACTCATCCGGAGCCTGGATTCTTGGCCCTTTTATTGACACCACTGGGTTCCTTCCCCTAGAGTTGCTTTTTGTTTTCTGAACGTCACCTCCCTTCTCTGCCACTTTTATCGAGTGTCTACTACCTAAAGGCACTGGGTTTTATAGGCACTGGGTTAACCTGCTCTGGAAAGATACCTGTCACTGAGACAGAGCTAGACATTGACATCTGAGTAGAGAGCACCAATTTAAAAGGCCCACATGTGATGTTAGCGAACACCTATGGTAAGAAGCATCTGCCACACTGAGAACCTTAGAGTATTAATCTTCACCACAATCCTATGCATTAGATACTGTTTATCCCCATTTTATAATTGGGGAAACAGACACAGAGAGATTACATAACTTGCCCAAGATCACACAGCCAGTAAGGGTTAGAGCTAGGATTTGAACCCAAGGAGCCCAGCTTCAGCCTTTGCTCATGACCACTGTGCTGTATTGCCTCCCCATTGTCATACAGATAGTTCCAATATGAGGTCAGATGGGATAAGTGGTAAGATTGGTTCCCAAACTAGTCTACACCACAGGATCACCCAAATAGCTTTTTAGCAAAGACCGCTGCAGTAGATCACCCTAGGCTTGCTAAGTCTGAATCTCTAAGAGAAGGCCCAGAAAATGATATGCTTTTTAAAAAATGTCTCCAGATGATTTATATGGACAGCCAAGTTTGGGCATCACTACCATGAGAAAAGAAAGCACCAAGTGCTATGACAGTGCAGATGATGGGGTGAAAGGAAGGTTAATTCTGTTACTGAACTCAGGTTTGGCTGCTAACGCTTGAAAGCCAATACTCGAAAGACAAGTGTTGGTTGGAAAAGGAAAGGTTGCTTTATTCAGGAGGCCAGCAACCTGGGGAGAAGGCAGACTCGTGTCCCAGAACCAACTCTGAAGATTCTGCTTGGCCGTGAAAGTTTTTTAAAGGGAAAAGGGGAAATAATCTTAGTTAATCATTGATGTAGGGCGTCAGATTCTTCCTCATTTTCCATTGCGTGCAGATTTGCCGACTCCTTGTGATCTTCCTTTAGATGCTATCCTGTTCACACAGTTTGCTTGCGGGATTACTGAAAGGGAAGCTGGGGAAGAGATCTAGTCATCTGTTACTTATTCTTCATTCCTACTTCTTTAAGAAAAGAATCAACAGGTTAGACAAGGCATTGTTTGATCAGGGACTTGCAAAGGCTGTCCAATTAGTGATGAATAGGGCATGTGCTATGCGGGTTAGGTTAAATATTGTCGAGTTATCTCACATCTGTAATTAAGTTTTTAAAGTTTCAGGGGAACAGAAATGAGCAAACAGGAAAGGGGCAGAAGAGCTGCTTACAATTCTTCTGCAGAATTGTGGGGTAAGGAGAGAGTGGGTGTTAAGAAGAGCTGGCATTTGAACTGGGTATTAAAGAAACGAACAGGGCTTCCCTGGTGGTGCAGTGGTTAAGAATCCGCCTGCCTATGCAGGGGACACAGGTTCGAGCCCTGGTCCGGCAAGATCTCACATGCCACGGAGCAACTAAGCCTATGCGCCACAACTACTGAGCCCACGTGCCACAACTACTGAAGCCCATGCGCCTAGAGCCCGTGCTCCACAACAAGAGAAGCCACTGCAATGAGAAGCCTGCGCACCACAACAAAGAGTAGCCCCCGCTCGCCACAACTAGAGAAAGTCTGCGCGCAGAAACGAAGACACAACACAGCCAAAAATAAATAAAATAAATAAATTTATATATATATATTTTAAAAAAACCGAAGAGTGGTTAGCTTGGTATCTTCTGTGGGAATAAATCTGGATCATGCCTAGAAGCTGATAGGTTCTCAGGAGAGAGAGAAACGGGAACAGAGACACAGAGACACCCCTCTTCCTTGCACTTCAGTAGAAGTGTATGTAGGGAGCTTGGTGACAGGATTGTCATTGTTACCCAGGACCAAAATTAGAGTAAAATATCTTATCCTATATGGCATGATTTCAGAGCCTTCACAAAATTGCTTCCGAAAATCCTTGCCCATCTGTCCACAAACCTTGAAATGTCTCGAAGTTCTGCCTTTTAGTTTAAGCCTTTGCTTGCAGCTGGAAATTAAAAGGTCCTGGATGGCTGACACATTAAAACATTAAATATTAACATTGGCAGCACAGCTGTTTTGACCTTTAGGGCATCTACCACTAGGGACAAAACAGAACTGAGGGTGGGGATGAAAATTATTATTCTATAAAATAAGGTCTGGGTTAAAACTAGTTGTGAAAATAGTGTGAGAAGGTCTTGCTTGGCGGAGGGGAAGCCGGAGTCCAGGGCTCAGAGGACAAGACTGGGATCCCTTGGTCCCCTTTGCTGTGCTCTGTCACCTAAGGCTGGCCTGATCATTTCCAAAGTTTGCAAACCAAATTGTTCTTGGAGTCTACAGAAGAGTGAAGTGAAGATTTATAGCTTGGCAGGAGGATTAACATATCAGCCAGGGTGCGGAGAGTGTGTTAAGGAAAGGGTTCTTGCAAGGTCGCCATTTTTTTCTTTTTCTTCCCTTTTTTCCCCCCTCAACTAGGACAAAAAGAAAACAAAAAAGAAAGACTAATTCGAAAACACCAGAACTGGTTTGTGAAAATCGGCATGCCGCTGTCATCCTCTGGTTGACTGATTAATGTCCTAGGGTCAGTGTTCACCATCTGTCCTTACGCTTTTCTTGTTTAAATAATACTTTTCCTTAGTACGTGTAAAAACAAGCCATTGGAAAAGTACTACAAGCCTAGAGGAAACCAAAACTTCATACTGCCCCTCCCCCCAACACTCTCTCTCTCTCTCTCTCACACACACACACGTGTACACACACAAGAGACAGGAAAAAGACATTTCAACTTAATAGCTAATCATTGTCTCAAGTGCACAAAAATGTTGCAAAAATGTTTGCCGCCCCCGTTCACCCCTTGGCCCTTGTTCACCTCCACCCCACCTCCACCCCACCTCCACCCCACCTCCACCCCCACCCCGCTCGGCTGCTTCTCCTGTAGGGTTTTGATGGTTCTGTTTACATCAGTCTTAACAAGAGGTATGCTTGTTCTCGCTTGTGCAGAAAACGTTGTTCCAGATTCAATCGACCGGGTTCATGTCCCCTCACATAGCTTTTAAGGTTATTTATTTAAATGTCTAATGTATCTTATTGTAACGGACATTGTTTTGCCAACATTGCCTATTTCAGTGGCAATGAAATTTTTTTAAGAGGATTTCACCGTTTCCCCCCTCCCCAGCTTTTAAAGCAGGTAGGATGGAGGATTCAAGGTGATTTATTTGGATGATTTCAGTAGTAAAACTCAAGAGGAAAACTGGTTCATAGTGAATACAGCCACTTTTCATAAAATGCAACTAAAGGCACAAGAATGAATCTGAAATGGAGACTAGAGCTGCCATTTGAATCAGGGACAAATACATACTTTGCACCTGACATAAATTCTCCTAGGGTCACGTCAGGAGCGCGCAGGCAAGCAATGAAGGTGAAATTGACTTCTCACCTGTTGTTGCCCCTCCCTGAGCTCTGCTTCTAGAAGCCATTAAATGGCTGGGATGTAGCCCTTGGGGGTTTCCCTGGTCCCTGAGCTGTTTAGCAGATTGCTGTGTTAGGCCTTAATCCACCATCCACCTCAGCTGCTGTGCTAGAATCTCCTTTAAATAGAAGCGGCAGAGGCTTTTACTGGGCACCACAGCCTGGAAGAGCAGCCTCACATCATTAAACAGGGTGCCCAGGCCTCACTTCTAATCCGCTCCAAAGCCCGGGTGCCCGTAGGCTGCGTGGAGTCTGAATATGGAATTGCAGGGTTTCTAGATGAGGCTGAAATCTGATGACACTCTTCTGCCCAAATAAAAAATTCATTCCTCCTCCATTAAAATAACCCGAGTTAATTGCTTTTAGTTAAAGAAAACCTTTAAAATGTTGTGTTTCGTTCTCAGCTAGCCTTTAATCTCTAGGAGGTAGGTGTGGGGGGCTTCCCTTTTATTGTACTTAATGGGTGCCTCACACTTTGTTAGGTATCTTCCATATGTGATTGTATATCTTTGGGGTTTTTTTTTTTCAGTTTTTTATTATGTAACATGATAAAGATAGAAAAAATACAGAAAAATGAATAAGACATAAATGGACAGCCTAATGAATGATTATGAAATGAACACCTATAAAACGCATATCCAAATCAAGACATTACAACATAACTAGCACCCCAGAATTGTCCCATGTCCCTTCTTAATCATAGTCACCCGCTTCCCTCTAACAAATGAGGAAGCCATATTCCCAGTTTTTGACAAAGATGCCATAAAATGCATAAAGCTGTAGGAAACATAAAGAGGATTGAGTCCATAACTGAATAGTCAAGGGTGGTCAAGTACCTAAAGTTTATTTATAGTACCTATATTGTGATTTTAGGGGAATATGTAATATGCAACACTCAAACATCTAATATATCTTGTATCTTACTGTTTTGGAGGTGAACAGCTTTTGTAAAAAAAAAAATTCATGGAATGACATGTACTTTGGTCTGGACAGGAAAGTAAACAAGCAAAAACAAACAAAACCTAAAACGAAATAAAAACAATGATGACAATAATATCTTCTCCTACCTTTTGCAGAATGCTGATTCTGGGCCGGATCCTGGACTAAGCAGTTTCCTTAAGTTGTTCCCAATGCATTTTTCCATGAGTGTGTGCTTTAGAGTTCTTTCTTCATCCTGCCCCTATGACCTTGTTACTTGTACATGTTTGCCCTGGAGGTACAGGAAGACAGCAATCTTTCTGAGAAATTCTCCAGGTTGGGCCATTGTTATGCTATGTTGGGACCCTACTATTTCAGCGCAGACATGCCATGCATTTCTGGTGTTCACCAAAGAGCTAAATGCAAAGGCTTTAGTTGTAATTTGGATGTAATTTTTTGTGGTGATATAAATATGACTCTATTTGAAGTGGGTTGAATTAGAAAACTCATGAATAAATGCTTTGACATAATCAGAATTATATAGCAAGGAACTGACCTACTTTTCAGGAAGGCTCCCCTAGAGTTCCTTGGGTAATAGTTCATTAACCCAACAGAGAAATCTTCCTGCTAATAGAACTTAGCAGAGAATATTGGAATCTGCAGTTGGTCAGGCAATCCAAAAAAAATCATTTAAAATCTGAAATCATTAAAAACAATGAGTCATGTTTTCCTTTGCATTTTATTTCAACTGAAGCTATATAATAAGTGTACATCAATTTATTGACCTTTTGATGTCAGTATAAGGACTTTCCTTGGAATACAGTTTTGCTAATTGGAATGCTGTCTACTCTTCTAATAAAATCCATGCCCATGAAACATGTCTTCTATGATTACCAGTTTTGGTTTCTTGAAAATGGCATGAGGATTTTAAAACACTTGCAAAGTAACCAGAATGTAGAATCCATCTGGGTCTGTGTGCTTTTTTCACTTAATTTTTTTTTATAACACTTTCTTTTCACCACTTGCCCATTTTGATTGTTTCCAATTATTGAACTTCATTTTCATAGAAATAACACCTCCCATTTTTTGTATTCATGTTTCACTGATATATGTAATATTTAATAATTATATACTTACCATAACAAGTATAACTCTCATAGGCAGGTATGGTAACAAATGTATGAGACTCTTGGTAAACACCTAACTTAACAGAATCAAACAGAAATCAAGTAGCCCACCTAACATTAGTGTTCATAGTGAAGCCAGCATCAGATAGTGAGAGGGGTCAAATCCAGCACATTGGTTACTTAAGAGGTTTTCTCCTGTACCTCTCCTACAGAGTTGTTCTGAGGATTTGATATAAGTTAAAGTAAGGCATATAAATTACATGACTAGCATAAAAAAAAGTGATGAGTACATAGTAGGATCTCAGAAAACTGTAGCTTAAATTTTTCCTCTTTTTTCACTCCCATCAATTCAATCACTATATTTTCATTGGTTTAAATCTTTAGTTATCCTACTAGCCTATGAGCTTGCTGAGGATAAAGGGCATGTCAGCGTCGTTTGCTTTCTCTCCACTATATTGCTTGGCATCTAGTAGGCCTTCTGAAAATGTGTTTTAATTTTTGCAGTTGAACAAGGTTGGGGATAACTCTTAGGGGAGGGCAGGAGAATTCTGGCCAAGAGGCCTGTGTCTGGGGTGGGGATGCCAAGAGCAAATGCTAGGGGTTGACATGTGCACAGGTGAGGGAGTTTGGAGATGCCATCACAGGTGCCAAGTGTATAAGGCCAGTGACGTGATCCTGATGGGAATGGTGGGGACACAAGTTCCAAGTCAGTCTGATTTTCTCAAGCACCCTTCTGGGAAGCTCCTGCCTTTTGGTTTCAGTCTAGCCTGCTGCCAGCTAAGATCAATTTATCAAACTTCTTATGCAGAGGTTTGCCACCAGACAAGAGAATGCTTGCAAAAGGAAACAAAACATGATTCCAATCCTAGGAACTTCTTAAGGGCAGTGACCATACGCTACTCATTTTTAGATCTAAGTCTATAAAAAGGCAAAAGAGAAATTTCATGAAATTCCAGACTTTCAAATCAAACAGTCAAGAGCCTCACAGCCCCCTGCATGGACTGAACTTGCCGCGATTCTTCCTTCCTGGTGAAAAAATACACTCTCCAATTGTTGGCAACTCTTAATAAGAATCAAATCTTCTTTACTGAAACCATGTCTAAACAGTAAAATGTTGCTTGGGCCCCTATGCCAAGTTAGAAAGAAAGGAAATGAAGTGGCCTTTATGAAGTGTCGAGAGGAAGACCCTTTCTGCTCTAGCTTGCTTTAATTTGAGAAAGCTCTCTAGCACGAGCCACAGAATGCACTCTCGTCTCTCACCTGCTTTTCTCTCTGGCAGTTAGCTCTCACTCCACCCGGGGGGTGTTTCTGGCTTTGATAACCCATGATCTGGTATCCGCACTGCTTTGGGAGTAAGTGACTGGTAGCAAGGGTCGTGTCCTCTGATCACTATGCCTGTAACATACAGGTCTATTTCCCTGATGTCAGGGCTCATTATGAAGGACCAACACTTGGGACTAGTCATCAGTGGCAGCAGGCAGACCAGGTAACCAAATATTTTATTACAGTCGGCGGTTATGTAGCAGAAAGAGCACAGACTGTGTCACCAGGTTCAGGTTCACATGTCAGCTCCATCCTTCCTACCTATGCAGTTTGGCCAAATCACTCCACCTTGCTGAGCTTCCACTTCCTCATCAGTAGACAGGGAAGCATAATGTCTTTTTTTCCCCCATGAAATTGTTTTGAAGATCAAATGAGCTAACATGGATAAAGCGCTTGCGTTATGAGTTGAGTTGTGTTTCCCCCCCCAATTTTCATATGCTGAAGTCCTAACTCCCAACACCTCAGAATGTGACCTTACTTGACAATAGGGTTGTTGCAGATGTAATTAATTAGCATGATACCATCAAGGCGGGTCCTAATCCAATATGACTGCTGTCCTCACAAAAAAGGGAAATTAGTACGTAGAGACAGACACAGAGCGAGAATCCAATGTGAAGATGAATGGCAGAAATTGGAGTGATGCATCTATAAGCCAAGAAACGCCAAAGATTGCCATCAAAAGCTAGCCAAGAGACATGGAACAGAGTCTCTCTCACAGCCCTCAGAGGGAACCAACCCTGTCGACACCTTGACCTTGGACTTCTAGCTTCCAGAAGTGTAAGACTATAAATTTCTGTTGTTTAAAGCTGCTTATTTGTGGTACTTTGTTCCAACAGCCCTAGGACACTGATGAACATCTGTCAGTCAATTTTAGTTCTTGACCTTTCTTCACTCTGTCCCTCTTCCTCCTGTGGCCTCCTTTAAATATATCCACGTAAGTGTGCTGCAGGACTCTCTTCAGGGACATACACCTGGGTGTGCTGCACACATCATTTCTGATCTTCCCAAGAGCACAGAGAAGAGGCATCCTCTTTTCTCTGATATGTAATATGTATTTTTTAATCCTCTGGGTAGTGTGAGCAGTCATCTTCGGCACACACATCCTGCTGCGGGAGATTTGACAATAAGAACAGCCTCGTGACGCCGACCTGAAAAGGAACAGCAGATATAAACACATTGCTGTTTCTGTCATCTTGAAACAACATTTTTTTCAGGCATCTCAGAGAGCTGGGAAAAGAGGGATTCTTTTCTTCTAGGTCTCCTGTTTCTCCACTAGCAGGAAAAGATATTCGCAGGTGTGTGGAGTCAGCAGGAGGTACCAAGGAGAGCTGCTTCCCTGAAACCATCCGGAGTGATTTGCATTGTACGCAGTGAATACAGACCACCTCACTTTGCCATTCATATTAATTGAGCAATTTTTAAATGTAAAAGGGAGCTCCTTCTGGGTTCCTGGTCAAGGCCATGCCCTGGTGCTTCACTGGGCATTTCCTTGAAATTGGCCCTAGTTGGTACAGCTTTGCTTTAGTGTTGATGCTACATGGAAAAACCTCCACCTGACTGGATGATAGCATCCTGTCACCACTCTCAGCAGCTTTAATGTAAAGAAATGCAAACTCTGGGAACCAGCAGCCCTGATCCACTGACTCAGAGGAGAGTTTTCCAGCCACAACGCCAAACAGTCCCCTCTTTTCTCCAGAGCCATATTGAACCCTTTGCCTTGATCTGAGAACCTAGGATCTCAGCTCCTTCAAGTGTTCCAGGCGGCAGTGAGGGAGCCAGGGCCCCCGCAGAGCGAGCCGCCTGCAGGCTGCAAAATTCCAGCGGAGAGAGGATTTTTGAAGTATCAAAAGCTCCACACCTGTGGGTGATTTCCATGCAGAGACAGAGAGCAAGAGTAGCCAACCTATGACCTCTCCAAAACTCACATCTATCCCAGCCCTTCGAGGTACAGAGCCATCCCTTTTGTTGTCCCAGACATTGCAGGAATACAAAGAAGATGAGGTATGTATAGGTTTGGCAGAGAAAAAGAGACAATGGGGCCATCTCAGAGGGCACTGGAGCTGGACTCAGAGATGTGCCTTCCAATCCGACACCTGCCAAGTGACTAGGTGGGAAAGCTTTTCAAAGCCCCTGTACCTGCCAGCATCGCAGTATCTTTATTTGTAAAATACGTTCATAGTAAGTACCTGACAGGTCTGTTGCCAGGATTTTGTGCAATAGCGTAGGTGAATGTGCCTTGCACTTGTGTGTGTATCTGTCAGCCTGTTTTCTCTCTCCCCCATCTATCATCTGTCACATTTATTGAATGATTCCTATATGTTAAGCACTTTGCTAGGTATATTATATTCATCCATTATATACCTAAAGGAGGCAGGGTGTTGTTCATGGTTAAAAATCACACTACTTGAGTTCAAATAAATGCCAGCTGTCTGTGTGACCTTGGCCAAGCCCCTTTACCTCTGTAAGCCTTGGTTTCCTCGTTTGTGTAGTAGGGAGGCTAACAGTGTCTATGCTAAGGGATTTTTGTGAGAAATCAATGAGGTGATGCTTGCAAAATATGTGCACCAAGGCTGGCACATAGTAAGTGCTCAATAAATATTAGCAAAAACAAAAAGAACTTGTTGAAGGGTGAGCTTCTCTGTAACTGCTAAGGGGATACAGATACCTGTAAGGTTGTTGGGTGACTCCGTCTGCGACTAGATTTTAGCTGTGTTAGAAAATGTGTTTTGTAAATGAGTTGAGTTCTTTGGTTTAATGTGTGTGTGTGCCTGCTTCAGTTTATTTTTGTGTATTTCTTTAGTTCATAAGAAACTTTTCGATATGAACTAAAGGGAAAGGGACAGTTGGGAATGGGAGTGGAATTCATAGATTGAGGGAGAGAGATCAAGGGAAAAATAGCATTTTGGAAGGAACTCAATTCATCACATACGAGAGAACCAGGGGGCAAGACTCTCAACGTTTTGGACTGGTGGGGTAAGAGAGGCTCTTGCTCGTGACAAAGGAAACGTGCAGGAAAATGCACAGGTGTGCAAACATGGAGGATGTATTTGGGGACCTGGGTTCCAATGGGCTTTATTTGACTGAAGCCAGGATCTTATGTTGGGGAAAATGGGAGTGAGGACTTAAAAATGGGTTTTCTTTCTAATTGAAAAGACTGTGGTCTTCACAAGGGCAGGGAATGTGTCCATAAAGCTCGCCTCTAGCTCCCCAATGCTTAGCAAGTAGGTGTACAGTAAATATTTGATGAAACATTGAATCAATGAATGAGAAATTTCTGTTTCATTTGGTTTGGAGGGAAGGGGAACCTTTGAAGACTTGTGAATAATGGAATGACATTTATAAATGTATACTGTCTGAAGAGCATCTTATAGTTCTCTGTCAGATGGACTGGAGTAGGGAAAAAATCGTCAGGTAAACCAGTTTACCTGAAAAATTCTCAGGTCAACCAGGGTACCATGGAATTGTCTAGGGGGAGGTATAAGGACCAGAATAAATGTGGTGACAGTGAGGACATTTTAAAAATATCATTTACAATTCTTAGAACCTGTGTGAAAGCCACAGTAAGGTGAAAGGGAGATGAAAGTCTCTCCAGAGTGTCTACCTGGGTGAAGGATAGACTGCCCATGACATTCATTTATTTGACACATCTTATCTGCATTGCACTGGGCACTGTCTTAGACACTGAAGACTCAGTTATGAATAAGAATCACAAGTGGTACATCAGACCTGCGAGTAATTGCACAGTGTGCTGGGTGTTGTCGCCGTTGTTGCCATAAACGAATAGTTAGGTTGTACAGCGACTGCACTTAAACTTGGCCTGGTGAGGCTTCGTGGAGGATGGTGGTGGGGAGGTGGCAGTGGTACTTGGCACTGAAACGGAAGAGCCAGTTTGAGTAAAGGAGAAATTGCTCATCTCAGTTCTGTACATATTACATTCTGTTCATTGTAAGAAATTTAGATGCCAGAATTTAGAAGGCAGATGAGAAGGTGGGCATGGATGGAGCTCAGGAGAGGCGTTGAAGATAAATATGTTGACAAAGGTGTCATGTAGGAGAGGGTGAGATTGTCAAGTACGAAATAAAGACCCTGGACGGAATGTTAGAGAAAACCTCTGTTACGGATCTGGAAAGAAAGGATGCACTGGTTAGGGAAGGAGGAGAACCAAGATGGTCACAGAAGCATAAGAAGACTTTCTTCTTCAAGAAAGAGGAGGCAGTGAGATGTCCAGTTGTATGGAGGGGCTAAGGAGAGTGAGCGTGGAGAGAGGACCATTGCAGTAATAATTCCTTGATGAGTTGGCCTTCATGAGAGCACATCCCATGTCATCGACTCCTTAGTGGCCTGTTGCTGTGGCATTTTTAGTGGCTTTGGAACCAGGTAAGTCAGTTTGTAGATTGTCCAGGTCCTGGTTGCCTTTGAGATGCTTCACTTGTCACTGAGTCCTTTTCTAAAATGGGGGTAAAAGACTGAGTTCCGGCCCGTAATGCAGCTCTGACCATGTCATAATCATGTCCCTGAACAAAGACATCCTGAACACCCACAAAAAATCTGACCTGGGCTTCACAACCCTCCAAAATCTGAGCCCAGACTGCACAGGTGGTGGATCGTAGTGGAAAGAGCATGAACTTTGGAGTCAGACGGGCACCACTGAATGCAGCCCTCTTGCTGGCTGTCTGACTTGGACAGCTCATGCCCCTCTCTGGCTCCCAGTATATTTTCTGTACGTAGGCATCATCTGCCATGTGCCTAGTACCATTCCTGGCTCAGGAGGGATGCCCAGTAATATGGAGCAGTTACTACTGTGCAGAGTTAGATAAAGGCTCCTTTGCAACTTTTCTGATCCTGCTTTTGCCTTTAACCGTGGTGGAGGCTCTTCCTCCAGCCCCCACTTCACGTAAATCATGCGTATCATTTGACACCTGGATTTAGTCCCACCTCTCCCTGAAAACTTCCTCCAAGGACCTTGCTTCAAAGTCCTGTTTCCCTCCTCCAAATCCCTAGGACAATACTCAGTATAATATATATGCTAGTTATTCCTGGGCCAACCTGGGCCATGACTTCTAGTGTTCTTAACTTGTTTTCCTATCTTGATTTCTTGTTTCAGTTTTAAGAGGTTTATGTATTACTTCCCTGACTCGACTGTAAATTCCTTGAGGGTAGACAAAGGCCTTATAATTTATTGCATCTATAATTTGTAGCTCTTTTTTTCTTCTTTTTTCTTTTCTGTCTTTCCATTCTTTGGAAGACATGGCCTAGCAGGGAAAATACATTATTTAGAGTCACAAAGGTCTGGGTTTGAAATAATTGGCAGCCAAATGAAGATTATGTGACATGGAAGAAATTACCTACCCACTGGGAACACTACTTTCTTCATCTCTAAAATTGAAAAAATAATAATACCCCCCTCATAGTGTCATTGACGGCATAAACACTGCATAATTGGTCCTCAGTTATGATGTTTGTCCCCACTTCCCTGGGCCTTACTAAGTGTGCGATAATGAATATATCTATTTTGTCAGGATACCTTAAAAGATTTGCTCTGGAAGGCTTTGCATCCCACAGTCCCACACAGAAATACCCATGCAGCCAGCCCTGTCCCATCCATCAGAATGTGGGATTCTTCCCTGTTCCTCTCTTAGGACATTGGTGGCACCTTCATTTATGAAACACCGCCTTTTTATGAAACTGTGTTTCTTCCGTTAGACTGGGGACTTCTTAAAGGGAGTAATTCCATTTACTCATCTTCTCAGGGAGACAACGTAGGTAGAGTGGAGAACACAGACAGATGTGGAAACAAACATAGCTGGAGTGAATCCTGGTGAATCACATCTTCTTATTGGCTATGTGAACTCTGGGCAGGTTTCCTGACCTCATAAGCCTGTATCCTCATCTGCACAAAGGGAGGTCATAGTACCCTTTAGGGCTGTTGTATGAACTAAATGAAAAGTTAATGTATGCGAAAATGTTTATCACTGTACCTGGAACATAGCAGATGTTTAATACATGGGCAGCTCCAGCCCCGGGATGTCAGTTACATAAAAGACGCTCACAAGGTGTTGGCTGAATTAAACTAAAAAAGATTTAATACTTATTTCTGTTTTCCGTTGATCCATTATATCTTACTATTGCTGATTATCAACACTTGTCACATTTTCTCCCTGGCACTTTACTACAGTAGTTTAAGAAGCATTAGGATTGTGCTTGCAACCATACTGAGCTCTTTGGAAGGGAGGTGCTTTGTTGAAATTAGCAAGGCTGTGTAGGCATTCACGCTTTTGTTATCCGATCAAAAAGACTTGTCTGTTTTTCCTTGTTGGCAGAAAGGAGACAAAAAGAAGTTGCTTAGAAGATAATAGGCTCTTACATATAAAATTAACTGAAAGCTAAAGTTATTCTCCAGGGAGATAAACTACAAAATTAAGCAATTTGAGGTTTGAGATCTTGGTGATGACAGCAGGGGAAAGATCATGAAAATCCAAATTCTTTCTCTTCTCATGACTGTATTAGCAGGTATGAAGCTAGGGAGAGAGAATCAGAGATAAAGCAGATTCCCTGGGGCAGTGACCTGGGTACCACCATCTACATCCTTTCCCTTCGGCAAGCATTTAGTGACTGTCTCCTGGCCACGCAGAGGTGGGCCAGGAGCCAGATGTACAGAAATTCACATCCATTATTAATGAAAGCTTTGTTGTTGCAAGTAATGAAAGTCAACTTGAATGGACTTAAATATAACAGAGGGACACATCATAAGGACTGAGAGTTGTCTCACAGACCTAAGGAAGGGCATGTGTGAGCTGAGCCTCTGGAAAGATGAACCAGGAATTTTCAGTCAGTAAGGACCCCAACAGTAATTTCTCTCTGTGGTCACTTCTTCCAGAACATCTTTTCCCTTGGCTTTTTATATGATTGCCTTTCTCTTACCTAGGCCAATGGCAGGAAAAGTTGGCCACCCAGAGTTCTATAATCTAGTCATAAGGAAAGATTGACTCCTTTCTCTGCTTCAATTCTCAATTCCCAAGGATGGGGCTCTGATCAACATAGCTTGGCCCAGGTGTCACCATCTGGTTCAATCAAGAGGGGCCAGAGGGTCGGGTCATGTTGTATAAACACAGCCACCGTGATGATACCTCTGTGGGAGAGGGCGGTCAGCTGGGGGTTCAATCACTGAGGTTGGACAGATATCTTAAAAGTTGTCTAGTCTTGATGAATGAGGCCAGGTCCCAACTCTCACATAGTCAGTGAGATAAAAGCAGTAAAAAAGAAGAAAAAAGCGGTGGTTTTATATGATGATGTCATACTCAGAAGAAACCGTGGTTTTTCAGCATTGACATGGTTCAGTCTGAACTCTTGGGCTACATTTAAACTGGAGTGAAAAGAACTCATATTTATGGAGCACCTCTATGCCAGATGGACCACTGTCACACATCCAGGTTACATTCCTAAACATCCAGGTAGGTCTTGTCTATTCCACACAGTAAATAAGGAACTTACTGTGACGTAGTGGGGCCTGGGGCCCTCGTGGCAGAACAGGCAACAGGAGGTTGGCATCTGTCTGCTCCCAAATCCCACACACACTTCACACAGCTGGAATTTGAAAGGCCTTGAAGGGAACATTAAGTTACCCGGTTCCTTTGGCTTTGTCTCCATCACTGATTGGAATGGCTTTGTCTCAGGAAGAGACACTGCCTTCCACTCGGGGTCCCTAAGCCAGATTCAGGAGTCATACTTGGTTCCTCCCTTTTCCTGTCTCTCCCACAGACAGTCTATGAATGAGCCCTGTCTGCTTTTCCTGCAGTGTCTGTTTTGATTCAGCCCATTTCGCTATGTCTTAATCCACCCTCCTCGTCTCCTCTCTCACCTGGATCACTAGGATACCTCCTGCTTCGACTTCACCCCCTTTTGCCAAAGAGCAGTCGGAGAAATCATTACAAAATGCAGCCATACAGGACAGGAATAAAGACGCAGACGTAGAGAATGGACTCGAGGACACGGGGAGGGGGAAGGGGAAGCTGGGGCGAAATGAGAGAATGGCAGGGACACATATACACTACCAAATGTAAAATAGATAGCTAGTGGGAAGCAGCCGCATAGCACAGGGAGATGAGCTCGGTGCTTTGTGACCACCTAGAGGGGTGGGATAGGGAGGGTGGGAGGGAGACGCAAGAGGGAGGAGATATGGGGATATATGTATATGTATAGCTGATTCACTTTGTTATACAGCAGAAACTAACACAACAGTGTAAAGCAATTACACTCCAATAAAGATGTTTAAAAAAATAAATGCGGCCATATACCTGCGTAACCCCCACTTGCCCCCTGCCCTACTATGGCGTTTCGCTGGGCTTAGAACTGAATCCACACTCCTTATCTGACCTTCTAAAGCGACCCATGAAGGAGCCCTGCCCTCCCTCTTTCCTGCCGCTCCCATCCCCTCCCCCTTGGTTCTGCTCCCATCACACTAGCTTCTTTCTGTTTTGTAAACAGGCCAAACGCACTCCCTCCCTCTCGGCATGACTGCCCTTTTCTCCTTGTTCATATCCCCTTTCAAATGTCATTTCTCCAGAAATGCCTTCCTGGACCAGCCTGTCGAAATTAATTGTTCCCCACCCTGCCCCCAGTCACTCTTCATCTCATCAAACTGTTTTATCATCTTCATAACACTTATCACTCTCTGGAAGGATCTCGTTCATTATTTATTTACCGGCTAATTCTCTTCCTTTCCCCTTCAGATGAGAAGCTCTAGGAGAGCAGGGGCTTCCTCTCTCTTGTCTACGCCTCTTCCCTGGGACCTGGGCCGGTGCCATGTAGTAGGCATGCAACACATGTCTGTGGCATGAATGAATGACTATCAGGCTGCCTGTGTTAGAAATCCAGGGGCGTCAGGGTGGGGCCTGTACCCTTGCATTCATTACTGGCAATGTCGGGGGCGGGGCACTTAGTCACTGTCTATTCCAGCACATTCCACTTAAACCCTCCATCACTGGGATTTATCTCTGAGTTTAATCAAATGTAACTTATATCGCAGCCTCCTCAGTAAATAATTGATTTTCCCTCTCTGTCGTCTTCATCACAAATACTTCTTTGTACTCTAAAGAAATCATTTAATCAGTCGATAGCATACACAGCCCTCTTGTTTAGAAGGCAGATGGAAGACAAAGCGTGGGTCTCGATCCCACCAGAATCTTCCAGGACCAAAATAATCTCCCTTAAAAAATAGTCTGCAAGCATGTTGGCGGCAGAGAGACCCAATTAAACGCTCTTGTTTTCTTTTTTTTTCTAATGGAGATGACTGCGTGAAAGTTGTAGCTGCTGCAGAAGAAAGTTCTCAGCCAGTGGCAGGCTGCACATGAAAGTAGAAACCCTCGTTCATTTGTGGTTTAATTAACCTCTGTCTGGGTCCGAGAGCAGGCTTTCAAATGCCGAGCATTCACGCACGTGGGGTGAGAACTTCAGACTCGGGGGTTCAACTGTCCTGCGCTCCGCTGTGACCTCAGCTCACTGACTAAATCCCACTCTCCCGCTTCTCTCTGTGCTCTCAGTCATCCGGCTTTCCGTGGGCAACATGTCCAGAGCTTACAGGGATTCATGTGTAATCCAAATCCTACAGACTTCCTTCCTTCGCCCTCATTGTTTCCCCCAGTGAAGAACATTGGGAGAGGTAAATTTCGCATCTGTGTTCACACGTTTGTCTGTTTGGAGCCCACGCGTCTCCGGAGTGGAAGAAGGGCGGGGGGAGTAATGAAGTGTCAACTCTGATATATGTAGAAAGACTCCATGGAGGCGTTCTCACAGGGAAAAATCCATCTTCCTGCTGTCTTCAGGAGGAGTTCTCAGTATTGTATCCCTTTGCACTGTTTTAATTGGAAAGATCTTAACTGTCCAATGATAAGGGGTTGGTTAGATAAATTACGCTACATCTATAAAATGGGGGTGTCAGGCAGCCACTAAGAATCATGTTCCAAGAAATATTAATATGGAAGAAAAGATACACTGCCCTGCCAAATGGAAGAAGCAAGCTACAGATATAGAGTATGAAAACATTTCTGAGAAATGTGCATTTGTGTGTGTATACTTAGGAAAAAGTTTGGAAGGGCATATACTCAAATGCAACCACAGATATCCCTGGAAGTTATTTTGGATAACTTTCCCTCTTTTTCCTCTCCTGCGTTTTCCACATTTTAAGATTTGAGCATGATCCTCTTTGTAATTGGAAAGAAAAAAAGACAGTTGTTTTAAAGAATGGAAATAGAAAAAGTTTAAAGACATATCTGTTATTTTTTCATTGGAAAACAAGATCATCTTCACTTGTCGTCAGCTCCCAGGGCTTTGTAGATGCCTGGTATCTGCTATCATGTGCATTTGCAAAAGGGAGACAAGTTGTGAACTTTAGAAAAGCAAACCCCACTGTACCTCCCAGTTCTGGTGGCGGTGAGGATCACTCCGCTCACTCTGACAGACTCAGCTGCCCGCGACAGCTGGCGAACACTCCACAGTTTTGCCAGGGGCCTTTGAGTTTCATTTGGTGAGAGAGCGTTAGCTCTGGATTTGCCTTCTTGCTTAGGCTTAGCCTCATGGAACATCAAAGCAGGTTACATCATTGGGGCACTCGGCACTGCCCCCCCGCCCCGAGCCCTCTTCCCGTCACTCTTGGATTATTGCAGGCACTTGCTAGCTTGCATCTCCACATCAAGACCCCCTCTCGGGCTTCCCTGGTGGTGCAGTGGTTAAGAATCCGCCTGCTAATGCAGGAGACACGGGTTCGAGCCCTGGTCCGGGAAGATCCCACATGCCGCGGAGCAACTAAGCCCCTGGGCCACAACTACTGAGCCTGCGCTCTAGAGCCCGTGAGCCACAACTACTGAGCCTGTGTGCCACAACTACTGAGCCTGTGTGCCACAACTACTGAAGCCCGCACGCCTAGAGCCCATGCTCCGCAACAAGAGAAGCCACCGCAGTGAGAAGCCCGCGCACCACAACGAAGAGTAGCCCCCACTCGCCGCAACTAGAGAAAGCCCGTGCGCAGCAACGAAGACCCAACGCAGCCAAAAATAAATAAATAAATTTATTAAAAAAAATAAAAAGACCCCCTCTCTATCGTCTGTCAGAACTCCCTCCCTCAAATGCACTGACTTTGTACTGTCTTCCATCGAGTTCCCAGGAAACCAGTGGTGGAGATGGAGATTTGCTCTAGGAAACTTAGGGGAAGTGCCTTCAGAATCAACACCGATGGGGAGTCCGGGTAGCAGGGCTGAGCAGAGGGGGGAGTTGAACCCTGATGCAGGTGCAACAAAGGCCCCAGCTGATCTCACTATCCACAGGGAGCTCTTGAGTGGCCTTCAGCGTCGTCCCCAACTGAGGCTTGGGGCTTGGGTTTTTATACTCAGCCTCATCTAATCCAGTTATTGATTGGATGCAAGCTTCGGTGGTGGGGCGGGGGGAGCGAGGTGAGGGGAACATGGCCTTGGGTGAGGTGACGCTTTGGTGGAGGAGAGTTCCCTGAGAGCAGCTCACCTAAGAGCCTTCCTGGGTCAGCATGTCAGCTGGGGGATGAGTCTTCAGACCTAAAGCTGGGTCTGGGAGACACACCACGTGTAGCCTGCAGTTCACAGAAAAGGAAGTGAAAATATTGTCAACATATGGTACCGTCCAGGAGCTGTACCGCTGTGTTGGGTGCTTCACACATATGATTGCATGGAGTTCTTACAGTAATCCTGCAGGAGGAACGTTATTAACCTCATTTGCGGAGAGATGAAGTGGCTTGCTCTAGGCCAGGAGGTTCCGAATGACGAAGGGCTGAGGACCCAGGTCTCTCCTGGACTGTGTTCTTTCCCCTTCATCATGCTGCTGCTCCCCCACCCTTATATGCATCATCCTGTCTGGCCTTCATCCCTGCAGCACCACAACCATAATAGGACCCTTTCTGTTGCAAATGACAGAGACAAAAATAAATTCAATGACTGTGGATTCAGACCTGTCCTTCCCCTGCCTTCTGCAATCCTATTTCTTACCCAGCCTCAAGTTTCACATTCTCTTCCTTAAAACTTTTGTTCTGTTTTGTTTTCTTTTTTTGTGTGTGTTTGTTTTTCTGCTAGTTTTGTTTTTTTGTTTTTTTTTTTAGTTTCTTATTGGGGTAACATTGGTTTATAACATTATATGTTTCATGTATCCAACCTTATAGTTCTACTTCTATATATGCTACAGTGTGCTCCCCACCAAAACTTTCCATCCATCACCATATAGTTGATTCCCTTTACCCATTTTTCCCTCCCTCCAGCCCCTTCCCCTCTGGGAACCACCGCTCTGTTCTCTGCATCTACCACTCCATTGATTTTTCAGCACTCCTGGCTCTGCCTTTTCTGAGCTCTGTGGTCTTGGGCCAGTTTTTACCTCTTGGAGCCTTAATTTTCTCATCTGTAAGAAGGGACTAATAGTGCATGTCATGCTAGGTTGTGAGGAATAAGAGGACAATGAAGGGGAACATATTGTTTAAAGCCCATTCTGTGCCTTGCACTGTGGCATCAACATGAGATAAAATATTGCACACCTGGTGCATTCCCTTACACCCTTAATGGCAGCACATACTGGCTTTACCTTCTCTGCCCCTTGGCCACTAGGAAAAAGACCCAAGCCCAGCCATACAAAGACCTGAGAAAGCGAATGATGTGCGCCATCCTCAGGCTCCCAGTAAGCAAGTGTGAACAAGGAAAGCTGCAGATTAGAAGCCAGGCTGGTTAGTCCTTGACAGGCCCAAGTTAGCAAGATATACCAATCTCCTAGGCCTTCATGGAAGACTTCAGAAGGACTCGGCAATGGAGGGTTATAGACGTCTTTATTATCTTAAAACTGGAAGGTTTCTCCCTTTTTCTGTCTCACTGCTTCTTCCTCTTACATGGAGGTATGATTGGCTATTTTTCTATTATACCTGACTTCTGTTCGAAAAACGTTGCTAGGGGTTGCAATGCCACTAGCCTGTTTAATAGCACCTGAGACTTTGGGCACCATGATGAAAACTTAAACTTGACCTTCCGAAGTTAGAAAACGCTGTGTCTATATGTTTGGGGGAGGGTGTTGGAAACTCTGGGTAAGGAAAGTGAGAGCACTTTCCCTTACTCAGTATACTTCCTTCTTCAGCAAATATTTATTGAGTACCCACTCAAGGCCAGGCACTGTCCTAGTTGTTTGAGATGCACAGAGAGGACAACAGAAGACAATGTGAGCCCTCCAGGAGCTTACTTACAGTCCAGCTAGGGGGATTCCCGGGCCTAGGTCCTTCCTGCCTCAACATGCTCTCCTGCACCAGGGGTCACCACGTGGAGCGCGAGGCACACCCCACACTTATTGAGCATGATAGTCTCTTCAGTTTCCCTTCACAGAAACTTTAAAATGGTGTTTGAAAGGACAGTGCTAGGAAATTGTTGGTCTAAGGATCTGTTGGAGTGGCATGACATGGCCAATGATTGTTTTCTTCTGTTATTGAGCTTATTAATGATGTCATACGATTTTTTTTTATCTTTTCTTTTAAATAATAGAAGGTAGATGATTTCATATTTCATTTTTTTCAGTGTGTGTGATATTTTAGGCAGCGCATGAATAAATATTTTCAATTTTCATATTTACTACCTTTTTTTTTTTTAATTATTTATTTTTGGCTGTGTTGGGTCTTCGTTTCTGTGCGAGGGCTTTCTCCAGTTGCGGCGAGCGGGGGCCACTCTTCATGGCGGTGCGTGGGCCTCTCACCATCGCGGCCTCTCTTGTTGCGGAGCACAGGCTCCAGACGCGCAGGCTCAGTAGTTGTGGCTCACGGGCCTAGTTGCTCCGCGGCATGTGGGATCTTCCCAGACCAGGGCTCGAACCCATGTCCCCTGCACTGGCAGGCAGATTCTCAACCACTGCGCCACCAGGGAAGCCCTCATACGATTTTTATAATAGATTTTTAAAGTTAAATAGCAGCTGGCAGAAAAGAAGAACCAAATAAACACTAGCAGACCTTTGTCTACTAGGAAAATGAAAGAAGGCCCAACTGTCAGAGCATAAGAATTGGGTCACATATGGGGTCACCAAAGAAAGGATCCTGCCTTGTACTTCTGTGGTTCGTAATCTGACTCTGCCTCAGAATCATTGGCCAAACTTTGAAAATGCAGATTGCCAGGCCCTCACATTAGAATCTCTGGGATCTTAGGACTTGGTTTGCTACAGAGAGGTACCCACGGATGCCAGATACCCTTTCTACAGAGTTCTTTCCAGAAGTACCAGAGAGGAGAACTTTTAAAGAAAATGTATGTATGAGTCATAGGTTGAATATTATTTTAGTTTTTGAATTAGTTTACCTTTTAGCAGTGATGACAGCAACCATGTTCATAAAAGTGCCATTTAGCAGCCCCCTCAGTGTGTCATTCCCCTTGTTCTGCCCACTACCCAGCTAGTTAATTACACAAAAATCAGCATTCTCCCCTACACAGTCAGCATACATAATTTCTTGTCCATTGTAAATCAACACCTGGATAACAGCAAGATAGAATTCTAAGTAAAATAAGTTATCTCTGCTCCTGGGCCCTGAAATTCCCCCCACAATCTGTTCTTACATTGGACAACCTAACAGACAATAGAGCTCTCTCAGCAATGGATAGAATGATGTTGGCTAGGCTGGGGGATGAGGGTGGGGGGAAACCTCTTTGAGATTTTCTTATCATCAAGATGGATGGCCTAGTAATTCAGAGAGATATGCAGAAGGAGGGAGGATGTCTCAGTTTGGGTACTGGGTTAATAATTCATAAGGTGATCTCCCTATAGCCTTCAGGAAGGAACATCCTGTTCTTAATTGTACCCTTATTCCCAGGCAACCAAAAAAAAAAAAAAAATTACCAAACAGCTGGGACCATCACTTCTAATGCAGTATGACTTTGCTATGGTTAGCTTTGGGCCACTGGTGCTTAATGTGAAATATATTATTTGGGGAGGAGGAAGGCAGTAAAGATTTATTGAAAGACTGCCACATGCCAGGGAGTGTGCTAAGAGCAAAATGTGTATTGTCTCATGTAATTCTTCTGACTGTCCTAGAGAGGAGTGCAAATAACTATAATGTTGTACAGATGGAGAATCTAACACTCAAAAGTTAAATGCCTTTCCTGGAATCGCACACACACAGGTGGTCACAGAGCTACTGCCGTGCCTTCTGACTGCAGCGTTAGGCAACCACGCCCCTCACTGGCAGCATGGCCTTGTACCGCTGACCCTACTTCCCTGTACTTCTGTCCCCTCTTCCTCTGAATGCGATGCAGTCTTTGCCTTCGAGGTTGTTCTGACTTTTCAATAAGACAGTATGCGAAAATGGGACAGACATCCTTGTTTTCAGATATCATCCAGCTTTCTCTTCCTCCTTCCTCATTCTAGCCTCCCTGTTACAGACTGAATGTTTGTGTCTCCTCCCCCCACACCCTCTAAAATTCATGTATTGAAGCTCTACCTGCCAATGTGATGGTATTGGAAGTGGGGCCTTTGGGAGGTAATTAGGGTTAGATGAGGTCATGAGGGTGGGGCCCCCTTGGTGGGATTAGTGCCCTTATAAGAAGAGGAAGAGAGATCAGAGCTCTCTCACATGCTCTTTCTCTCCACTAAGTGAAGATACAGCAAGAGGGCAGCCATCTGCAAGCCAGAAAGAGGGACCTTACCCAGAACCAAATCTGCCAGCACCTTGATCTTGGACTTCACAGGCTCCAGAACTATGAAAAATCTGTGCCTGTCATTTAAGCCACCCAGTGTGTGGTATTTTGTTACAGCAGCCTCAGCTAAGACACTTCCTTAGATGTTTAAGTATCTAAAAAAGAGGAGTGAATACTCAGCTTGATATAAGAAATATCTTGATGTTGACCTCTACTAGACAGGAAAATACTGTAACTGTCAAAAGTTAAAAGAATTAAAAGGATCCACAGCCAGACTGCCCACGTTAGAAAAAACAGTCTTGGCTTTTGTGTGTGTTTCTGTGGCCATGCTCATTATCTGGGATGAGTGGGGGAGGTAAAGAGAGAACAGTCTTGGGTGTGAAATCTCTTTTGTTTGGCCATTAGCCATCTTTAGTGAACAGCGTGGAGTGGGAGACTGATTACGACTCCAGTCGATTCTGTGGGCTCTCTGCCTCAGTGTCATGAAAAATGCTAATTGCCTTCTTCTTTGGGCTCCTGACTTCTGACAGAGGGGCTTGTTTTTGTTGAAGTTTCTGCAAGGTCACTCCCAGTGTGGGACCTCCATGCTGGCAGTACCTTCTGCTCCAAGACAGGGACGTGGTGCTCTTCCTGACAGCATCCTTGAGGCCTTTTCAAAATGGGGAGTTTACTCGGTGCCCTGGGGACTGTCTCCATTTAAACTCAGAGTCATTTCCCGGGTTATGAGATGAGCAGGTTGTGATGAGGCTGAGAACCGCTCTTCCCTAATGGCAGGAAGTGCAGTCAACAGTGAACTAACTGCAGGTGTGACATTTACTTTATCCCGTTAGGACTTTTATTCCTTGAAGACTTAGTGAATCACACTCATGGAATGGATTTGAGATAAAGTCTGTACGGAAGGGGTTTGTAGTGACCCTGTACACTTTCCCAGTGTGATCCAGACTCTAGGAGTCCACTAGCCTCTTTTGAATAAATAAATAAATGCAGCCATGTATTGAATTATTCAATACAGCTGGGAACTGTGGGTCCACTCTATGCCAAGCACCATGCTAGGTTCAGAGAACACAGGTGAATCAATCCCTGCCCCCACCCTCAGGGAGCTAACATGTAGAGGAGACAGGCATGAAGACAAAGTCAGTGAGGTGCCCTGGTGCTGTGATAGATGCTGTGAGCGAATTGAGTGAAAATGTGTCTATTTGTTAGGCAAATGCCAGGCTCCGGGGATACCTTGGCTAACAAATCTAACACAGTCCAGGCCTTTCTGGAGCTTACAGAGGAATGAGAAGGAGGAATTTAAACGGATTATTACAAATGAGATTAATGTGTTGCAAGAAGGCAGGGGGATTATCAGGAGAATACTATGGACACATCTCAGAGGGGACGTCCCAGGTAGATCTCTGGGATGGAGAAACCTGGACACATGGCATTGTGCTGAGACCTCAGGTGTCGAAGGGGAGGGGTGAGGGGATGGGGGAGAATAGGGAAGGGTGGTGGCTTCAAGGCCCAAAGAACAGCAGGTGTAAAACTGCAGAGCACAGTGTGCTCAGAGCATGGCATGTTGGAGGATCTGGAAGAAGGCCACTGTGGTGGGAATGTGAAAAGTAAAAGGGAGGGTGATCCAAAATGAGGTTGATGAGTTCAACAGGGACCATATTTATGGGGGCCTTGCAGGATATTTAAGGAGGTTCATTTTAGTTATACAGAAATATACCTATTTTAGAGCTGTATGCTCAAAAATCTTTTACTGATAGAGATATGATTAAAAAAAAAGAAGAAGAAAGAAAAAAGCCCTGGAGACCTGCTTCTATGGCCTCGGGCAGACCTGGGATTAAATCCTGGCTCTAGTACTTACCAAGGTGAATCAGTTTAAGCAACATGACCTCTCTGAATTTCTGGCTCTGGATCTAAGATATGTGGATAGGACCCACATACGATTGCCTTAACAGTAAACTGAGCTCTACAAAGCACAGCATACAGTTCTGGCCATGGTTAGAGTCTCTAAATATTAGTTTTAAATGTCTTCATAGACGGTTAGCTCTCAGAGATCTCTGGAGAGCATTTTCTCTCTATGAATGCTCATTGGTACATGGGGAGACTGAGCCCCCAAGAGGATAAACGACTTACACATAATCACATAGGTGAAGGTATAGGAACAGAGACCACACTTGAATCCAGGCCTCCTTACTTCCCAGCCAGTTACTGCTTTTCTTCCATGGGGTGTGGTCTCCAGGCATAAACCCTGTATCTTCCTCCTTTGGAATTCCAATCAGTGGTATATTGAAAATTCAATTCTCAGATTACTTGGAGAGTTTTGGATTAAGATCCTTGACAAAGCATCCCTTATAGTGATTGTTCATCACTGTTGTCTGTTTATGGAACCTAGTAAAGCCAGTGCACCAGGGCAGAAATCTCCAAACCATTCCGCTTAGGCTCCTTTCCTCTGATGTGAGTAGGAAAGCACTAATAAGGTGGTGCCCCTCAGGCCCTCCCTGTCTCCCAGGCATGTACACCCAGCCGGCCGCAAATGCAACTGAGCAGTGTTTCTCCCACTTAAGGAGATCCCTTGGAAACATTTAAACAGAAAGTCTTGGGCTTTTAAGAAAACAAAGAAAACTCTGTGAAAATACCTTTGCTGCATAATGTCTTTTATTATTACTGATTTTTATCCTTTGTGAACTGGTAACATGTTTAAAATATTATTATCAATTTGAAAACCCCAAATCAAAACTTTGTTTTGAAATTCTCATTCTGAGGACCCAGTTTGAGAAATAGCACCTCCAAAGAAATTTTCTACATAAAAAGGTTGCTGTTCGACCACTTGCTGTTCCTGGTGAGCTTCCAGAATTACGAATGTCTGAATCAACTCAGTCTACTGTATCCCTCCCACTAGGCTCAGAATCTCAATGGGTGGGATTTAGGAATGTGGTTTTTTGTGTCTATGTGGTGTGTGTGTGTGTGTGTGTGTGTGTTTTAAACAGGTGATTCTTCATTAAACTAGAATTAGAAAATGACTGCAATAATCTATTGACTTTTCCACTAGAATGTAAGCTCCATGAGTAGAGGGATATTTATATATTTTGGTCACTGCTGTATCTTTAGCACCTTAGAACTTATAGTGAGCACTCACTATATATATAAGTGAATGATAAATCAACCAATAATCAATCAGTGAGAGCTTTATACTTCCCCAAATGTTGCTGCACTGTTGTTTTAATCTAATCCTCACGACAGACCATAACATAAATAGCTCCTGTGGCCCAAAGAACAAAGCCCAAAAGCTTTAGCTTGGCTTCCAAAGCCCTTCATGATTAGACCCCTCCAGCCTTTGTCAGCATCACTCAAGCCATGTGTTTGAACACAGTACTTTGCAAGCACATTGATTGTCTCAGGCTTCCCCCAAATCAATCTAATCAAAATCTGTGGATTGGTATTTATAAAAGCTGCCTAGATGATTCTAAAACATAGTTAAGTTTGAGAAACACTCAGTCTAACCTAATTACTCACTGTCTCTGAATATTACCGTAATCTTCGTTCCTCTAGAAAGCAACTTCCTTGCTTCTCTACCTGTTGAATCCCTGCTTTTTCACCAGCCTCCCTCAAACGGCATCTCAACTCTGCAGCTGTTGCTAATCCTCTCCTCACCAGACAGAAACAATTCCTCCTCCCCTCAGCTCTATGTGACATTCATAGTCCTGGTCATATTTTGTAAAGCTATGTGTGTCTTCTTCTGAATTGTGGCTTCCAGACAGGAGAAGAGACACTTTTCACTTACCTAGGTACCACAGAAAGCTAGCGCAGTGCCTTGCACAAAGAACACTCTGAGGCAGTGCAGTGTAAAGATGGTGATAATATAATTAGGGTGACCACACAATTCACCATCCAAACTGGGATACGTTTGAGAGTAATGAGGGGTGCTAGTAATAATAGCGTCAGGACAAAAGGTATAAACAGGGACTGTCCCAGACAAACTGGGAGTATGAGCACCTAGATAACAATGGCCAACATTGACTAGCTCTTAGTGTTTGCCTGTCACTCTCCTACATGCTGTCTGTGCGTCATTTCTTTGACCTAAACAATGACCCTATGTGGGAGCAACTGTTTTTATCTGCACTGAACAGAGAAAGATGCCGTGGAAGACATGTAAAGGAACTTATCTAAGGCAACACAATTAGGGGAGGGGTGGGAGAGGTGGGACTTGAACTCAGGTCCTCTGAGTCCAGAGCTCATGCCGCCCAGTGGAGGAGCTCAGGCCTCAGAGTACGACAGGATGAAGCTCTATTCACAGCTCAGCTTGAAATAACTTTAGGTACCTCTCTGGCTTTAGTGTCTTCATCCATAGAATGATGGCAATGCCTCCTTCCAGTAACCCTGGAGGATTAAATGGGACATGGTATGAGAAGACCAGGCGAGGTGTGTGTGCTTGTGATATACTTGTCTTAAGAGAAAGCTATCTGCCAGTTTACTGTAGGCTCCATCAGACATCTATTCAAATAGCTGTGACACAAAGCGAGAAGTAGTAAATGCTATGACAGGTCACAGGAGACCCCATAGCCTAATGGGTAAAAGCATGACATTTTGCCTGAGACCTGGGTTCAAATTCAGGCTGTCATATTTGAATAGACATTTAAGAAGATAGGCACATGGGCAATGAGCACATGAAAAGATGCTCTGTATCATTAGTCCCGAGGAAAATGCAAAATGCAACCATGAGGAGATTTCACTGAACACCTACTAGGATGGCTAAAGTTAAAAAAAAAAAAAAGACAATAAGAGATGTAGCAAGAACAGCTGGTAGAGAAACTGGAACCCTCATACTTTGCCTGTGGGATTCTAAACTGGTAGAGCCACTTTGGAAAACCAGCTTGACAGTTCTTCAAAAAGTTAAACAGAGTTACCATGTGACCCAGCAATTTCTCTCCTAGGTATAATCCTAAGAGAATTGAAGAAATATGGCTACGTAAAAACTGGTACAGAAATGTTCATTATAGCACTATTCTTAATAGCAAAGAAATAGAAACTGTTTAAATGTCCATCAGCTGTTGTGGTATATCCATACAATGGAATATTATTCAGAAAGAAAAAGACAAAGTACTGATACATGCTATTAAATGGAATAATCTTGAAAATGTGATGCTAAGTGAAGGAAGCCAGTCACAAAGGACCACATATTGTATGATCCCATTTATATGAAATGTAATTTGCCTCCAGAACAGGCAAGTCTATAGAGACAGAAAGTAGATTAGTGGTTGCCTAGGGCTGGTGGGCTTGGGGAAGATGGGGAATAACTGCTAATGTGTACAGGGTTTCTTTCTGGGTTGATGAAAATGTTATGAAATTAGCTAGCAGTGATGGTTGTATAACTCCATGAATGTACTAAAATCACTGAATTGTACACTTTAAAAGAGTGAACTGAATGGTATGGGAATTAAATCTCAATAAAGCTGTTATCTAAAAAAATTCAGGCAATGCCCTTGGCTTTGGGTATTGGTGTCATCTTCTATAAAATAGGGCTTATGACAGAGACTAACTCAAAGAGCAAATGTGAGGATTAAAAAAGAGATTGCATGTAAAACTCTTGGCACAATGACTGGTATCGTAAATGCTCGATAATAGATGATTTTCCTTAAATACATGACCTTTCTCCTGTCCATCCTGAAGCAGAGGGTCAGTGGTGCTTTCAGCAAAATAGGCTGGGGATTCATGATAACTTAGGATGCATGAAGATTGACCCTCTCCCTAACACTCTCAAGTCGTATGTGCCTCTGAAGGAACAGCCTTATGGCTCTGATCTCTGTTATTTATTTCTTAACTTATATATTTGAGACCTTGCTCAAGATGTGCTCATGAAAAATTACCCTTTTAATGGTGGAGCATTTAATGAGAAACCGGATTATCTACTGCATAAGTGCCCTTCATACAAATTAGCTTGGCCCTGGGTCCTAATCTAAATTGGGCTCTCTACTTTCCTCTAAATGACCTAATATTTTCTTATTAATCTCTGCCCTCGTTCACCTGATCTGGCTCTGCTTCCTCTTATGAAGCATGCTCCTCAACAGAGCTCTGTGCCCTGACAAATGTTTCTTAAGGCTGTCTTTGTATCTGACATACGGACATTTTTTGGACATGACCTGGAGGCTGGAAGCTGTTTCTTCCATTTTCAAGCCATCTCTCCAATGGAGTTTTAATGCTGCCAGTGTATTAAATATCAACAGATTTGGGCCAGATGAGTTTTGGTAGAAGTTTAGATGGGGCTTCACAGGGAAGTCGGATAGATGAGAAGCAGTTAATCATCGTGGTTAAGAGAACAGGCTTGAAGACACAGAACACAAGCAAACCACAAGCCTGGGCTTTGGCATCAGTCAGATCTGGGTTCAGGTCCCACTCAGTGAGTTTGGACAAATTACTTGGGCTCTCAAACCTTCAATATAGATCCTTGTCTATAAAACCTAAGTAATAGTACCTACCTCTAGGATTATTTCCAGAGCTAAACAAGTTGGTGCATATAATGAGCTTTGTACAGGACATGATAAATCCTACCTGGTATTGTTATTATACTTAAACTTTGGAGGAAGTTCCAAATAGTGAAAAGGATGCTATTAGTGACTGAAATAGTGTCAGGAATTGAAGAGGCAGAGATGGTATTTGTGATAGAATAAGGTAGAGTAAGATAACCTTCCCAAGAAATAGATCAAACCATAGGCCACTCCTACCAAATATTGCATAATAATGCAAGGAGAGGTGACCTGTGGTGCCCACAGCTAGATGTCTGTACGTAGAGGGTATATCATGGCAAATGTTCTTCTCTTTGTTGTTAGCCTTAGTCTCTGACATCTGCCCTCACTGATCCCGGAGGCTTAATTTTTACATTGATTACACATTCAGACGAATCATCCATGTGTTATATTTGCTTTATGGAAAGTAATTCAAGAAGTTTAATACGCTAGAAGTCAGCAAGGATGCGGTAGAAAAAATACCAAATGGGATTTGGGGACGACAGGTCCAGGCCTAACTATGCAGATGTCCTTCTTTTGTGTTTTCCTGCTCTCGGCATTGTATCTTCTATGTGCTTCTTTTACTGAGCTGATAACAGGGGCGACAACTACCATTTATAGAAAACTTACCATGTGAATCCATGCTTTGCACATACTATCTCATTTAAGTTACTATTCATAATAACTCCTAAAGTAGATATTTAATCTTCATTCAACAGTTAAGGAAACAGAGGCTTGGCGGATAGTTTAGTTGGCTTACAAGTGAGAGAGCCATGATTTGAAATGAGGATATCTGGCTCTAAAGCTTATACCTTCTTACACATCTAGCATAATGCACTACACATTTTTGTTTGCAGTCATCAAAAACTTGAGCCTCTAGGGGCATAGACTTTGTCTCGTTCATCTGTTGCCAGTGAATAATAGCATCTGGCACGGAAGCAATGCTCAGTAAGGGATGAATGAATAAATGAATGAAATGCAAGCCATGTTTCGTCAATAGAAAAGCATTATATGATGGTTAGCTATTGCTGTTGTTTTTTTTTTCTATTTTAAGTGTGTCCTCAAATAATTCTCAGCCCCACATAATGGAAAGGCCTCAGTTTGTCCATCATGTGGAGAGAAGAAATGGGCTGAATTATCTCCAGTGTCCTCAGGTCTAAGTGTCAGACTGATGAAAGAAGGCGTGATAGAGGAGGTATCAGAAGTTGAAGTTAATGATATTCCAGGAGATGAATATCAGAAGCCTAGGGCATTCCAGGTTTTAAGAACCACATGAGCAATGCCCCAACCTGTGACTCCTTTGATGGGAGTTTGCTGAATTTAGAGATTTGAATTCCTATGTATTCTTTTTTTTTTTTTTTTTTTTTTCCTGACTGTGAACGTGGACAAGCTATTTGAACTCTGTGACCTTCATCTTTGTCATCTGGGAAATGGATATGGTGAGTCGTTGTGAAGAGGGGGTAAAGTTTATAAAACATCTCACAAGAAAGATGTGCTAAGTTCACAGTAACTTTATTGTCTTCATTTCATGTGGATGTGTTTGAACTTCTGGTTGATGTGTCTCAGCAAAATATTATGCTAATAATTATTGAGAAAGCTGTTACGAGGTGTGGGCACACCGTACCAAGGAGTATGGAAGCCTCTTTCTGTACACGCATGAGTTAGCAGAAGAGACACTGTAAAATCATTTTTTGATAATTGCCCCCGAGTCACTGCTTGATACAAAGCAATTACTTTGGAGTCTCACTATAAAACAGCCCATGGAATTGGGTGTAAGGAGGGTCTTGGACCCGGGCCAAAGTCATATTAAATGCTGGAAATGCCAGAGAGGCTCAGGGCTAATACTATTCTAACAAGAATGTCAGACATAAACTCCTAGTGGGTGATGATCGTTTGTTGATGACCTAGTGTGTATCAAAATCCGTGTTGGGTACTTTATACGTGTCATCATGTTTATTTATCTTAATGCCCCTTTGGGATTGGTTATTTTTAACTCTTTTTTTTTTTTTTTTTTTTCTGCCTGAGAAAATGGAGTCTCAGAGAGAATTGTGTAATTTGCCTGAGGATTTAAAAGGATAGAGCCAGAATTTGCATACAGGAGTCTTACCATTCTTTTGTCCGTGGTCCAATGATTTGACTTTCATAGCATGTAGGTGAACCAGAGAACCAATCTCGGAGCTGCGGATATTTAAAGCCAATGGGGCCTGAACACCTACATATCTGAATCCTGCATTTCTCTCTTTTTAGGTCAGGATCGCAGTGAAGCCACTTTGATAAAGAGGTTTAAAGGTGAAGGGGTCCGGTACAAGGCCAAACTGATTGGGATTGATGAGGTTTCCGCAGCTCGGGGAGACAAGTTATGCCAAGACTCCATGATGAAACTCAAGGTACTGCGCAAGCATTTTAATTTAAATAGTGTGGGTTTGATATGACCGAGAGGAAGAAATGATTACAGTCATTCTGGTAAACATATTTTTTTATTCATATACTGGTATATTACTTGGTACACTGATGACTCACTGCATTTATTTATTGGGAGGACATGTCAATCATTTAGCAAATGTTTGTTAAGCATCTCCTATGTGGAGGTATTTTGCTAGCCCCTGTTGTACGGTTTTTGAGCATATCACATTTTATTCAATTGTATCTTCACTGTGAAACGCCTGCAAAAATAAAAGTACAAAATCATCAAATTGTACTGTCACTCAGATTTTATAAATTTTCTACTTTATTTTTAAATAAATTTTATATATTTCACCATATGATGAATATGGTAAAAGATGATATATTAATAAAAAAGCTGATTTTATTCATTCTTGAAATTTCTATTAATGTCCCCCAAATGCTTTAAAGGGAAAATGTTATAAAAAGTGATACGTAACTAGATATTGATATTTGGCGGTATCACAAAGAGATTGCTGATTTTAAATGCTTTAAAGAAGGCTTTTGGGCTTCCCTGGTGGCGCAGTGGTTAAAAAAAATCTGACTGCCAATGCAGGGGACACGGGTTCGAGCCCTGGTCTGGGAGGATCCCACATGCCGCGGAGCGGCTAGGCCCGTGAGCCACGACTACTGAGCCTGTGCGTCTGGAGCCTGTGCTCCGCAATGGGAGAGGCCGCGACAGTGAGAGGCCCGCCCACCGCGATGAAGAGTGGCCCCCGCTCGCCAGAACTGGAGAAAGCCCTCGCACAGAAACGAAGACCCAACACACCCAAAAATAAATAAATAAATAAATTTATAAAAAAAAAAAAAAAAAAAAAAAAGAAGGCTTTTCATTGAGAAAACTAAGAAAGAAATTGAGAAAAATTTTAATATGCAAAATAAGAAAATTATGTTATTAAATAGCCTTTTAAAACATACAAAATTGAACATTGTTTGTTCCCAGATTCTGGTCTCTATGTAGTCTATGTCTCTTTTTTTAAAAAGTAATATAAAATATTAGAAAAACAGATGATTTAGCAAGAAGTTTATAAGCTATCTTATGCACTTAAGACCTATAATTTAATTATTTTCCTGATTATAGAATTCAAAAAATGCTCATTGTAAAAATTTTGAAAATACAGAAAAGTATGAGGGAAAATTAAACTTATCCACAATCCCACCACAAAAAGAAAAATCAGTGTCAGCACTTTTGTGTGTAACTAACACTCTCTCTTTGTATTTTTATATACATTTGTGTATATGTATATGAATCATACACATATATGTAGTGTAATTGGAATTACTATTTATAGTTTCGTATCTTTTTTTCTTTCTCCCTAATAATATATCATGAGCATTTTTTCTTATCTTCTAATAGTCCCTGAGGATACAACTTGGTCAATGTAATTTTTTTTAATGTAAGAAAAAGGGAAGGAAAGAAAAGAAAAGGAAAGAAAAAAGAAAAGAAGGCTGGCTAGGTGCCTACTAATATTAAATGAGACAATATCTATAAAACACCCTCTACATTGCCTTTTCTTTGATAGATGCTGAATAAAGCACAGGTATTAATTTTGTTTATACTGTACACATTTTCTCAACAGTTTAACATGCATATCAGATGCTAAGGCTCCCTGTAGTATAGCTGTAGGAATCATTCTTTTTAAAAACTCTTAATTTTCTCAACTGTGTATCATTACTTTCTTTTTTTTTTTTTTAGCTGTTACACAGCAAACTTTATTTTAATAGTTATGAATCTACTACAAGGCCTACTAGAAAAAGGTATAAAAGACATTAAAATCATGAGTTCACAGATTGTCTCCTTGGAAGAGGTTAATGTATCCTTTTATAAAAAATAATTAAGCAGGACTTCCCTGGTGGTGCAGTGGATAAGACTCCACACTCCCAATGCAGGGGGCCCGGGTTTGATCCCCGGTCAGGCAACTAGATCCCACGTGCATGCCGCAACTAAGAGTTCGCGTGCCGCAACTAAGACCTGATGCAACCAAATAAATAAATATTTAAAAATAAAAATAATAATAATAATTAAGCAATGTTATAAGATTTTAGGACAGTCCAGTAATGAGCCCCCTTCTTCTGCCAAGTTCAAGTCTGAGTGATAAATACACAAAGGAGTCCAACAGGAAGAATTCTAAATTCCAGCTTCATGACTGATAAATGCTGGTCTGGAGGATGTGACGTAGACACACAGCCACAGGGCATCCTTGAAAGAGACAGGCCATTCCACTTGGTTTGTGGGGCAGTTGGATAACTGCAGCGCTCCATGTTCACGCACCCTGACCCCTGCTCTGCCCCAGAGCAGAACTGTGATTCACGCATGAGGTCAGACCAGGACGCAGCCTGTCTACCAGCGGGTAGACTGCAGAGAGAGAACCCAGAAAGACTGAGCCAAGGAGACCCTAGTCAAGAATGGGGATAAAGGCCTGGATCTTGATTCTTGCTGAAGTTGCTTCTTACTGAGTATGAGGCCAGGCAAATGGAGATTTGCTTTTGACAAATATTAATTGAAAGACATCAAGAAGCTCTCCAGTGGCCTGGTTCTCACCCAGAGCCACAAGTCTGCTGAGAACAAGAAAGAGGCTGGTGCATCTCCCCCCAGCATCCTGGTAGATAGCGTTCAGAAGGTATGGGCCACGGAGCACCTCACTGACAGCTGCCTTCATAGAAGCATGGAGGTCTCAGCGTATGTGAGACAGGAGTTGGCCTGTGTGCCCTGAAGTTCTCCCTCAGGATTAACACTGGGCCAGGCTAGCTGTACCAGGCCTGGCCAGGATTGCCAACCTTGCGTGTGTGTGTGTGTGGGGGGTGTTACCTGCAGTGAAGTGCCCCATCTGTCACCCCTTATAACTGTGAGGTCCCCAAAGCTCTGGAGAGTTGGACCAACCATAACACGCTACTGTCAAATGCTCTGAACTTGTTGACGGTTCTTGGTTCCCAGACAATTGTCTTTCGTTATTTGCAAGTTGCAGAGAAGAATGTTGACATTTCTGTTCCCAGTAGTGTTTCTTTAAGAAACACAGAAACATAAATGATCGATTCTCCATTTGGCCACTTGCCCAGGAAGGAAAGGCAAAGAAGTACAAAATGCCTGTTAGCCTTGCAAAAGGCCCACTTGTTCATGTCAGGCCATAGGAGAAAATTTTTTTTTTAATCTGTTTTTCTTTGCTAGGCTCTCTGAAGCTAGTGCCTCTTCCTGTTTTAGAGAGTTTTCTCTTGGATTATAGAGATTTAAGAGGAGATTCATAATGTGAGTATGAGTGAGCCATTGCCCGTCCACCAGCGAAGCCACATTGTCATTGTATTTTAATTTAGTCAACAACGCACTTTTACATATATTATCTCTTTCGCTCTTATGAGGTAGCTGTTAGCCTCCCTGTTTTGTAAATAAGAAATCTGAGGCTCACGGAAGTTATAGGATTTGCCCCAGAACCTTCATTTAATCTGGGATAAGCCCAGAATTCAAGCCTGTATCTCCAGATGCCCAGTGTTTGATAAGATATAGTTTAGTGCTTCATTCTATTCTGTTTTGTATCTGCGTTGAATCTATCCTGGTTCCCCAACTAGAGTTTAAGCTCCTACCAGTAAGCTACATAGCCCCACATCATTGATTTCCAAAGCAGTCAACTTTCAGAGGTATCGGGCAAAATGGTGGTGGTTGAAGCTGTGGGAGAGATGGGCTGACTACAGAGCCCTAAGTAAATCTATTAGTCAGGGTCCTGTAAGAAACACCCAGCCCGACTAGGTCAGATGAGGATACTTTAATGCAGGAGCGACATACAAAGGTTAGGCAAGGTTAAGGTAGCAAACAAGAGCTGGTGAGGCACTGGAAACTAAAAACAGTGGGAAGCTGTTACCATCCTAGGATGAGATCTATTTACTGGAACCCAGGGAGGGCAAGATTGAGGACAAAGTCCCTTCCCTCGCCAAGCAAAAATAAGCTACTCCTGGAGATTGTAGAACAAGGATGGGAAGGAGGCTGGATGAAATACCCTGACCTCTCTCCTTCCACGCTCTGATCTCCTGTCTGTGCCTTCCTGAGTGGAATCCAGAGGGCGGGAAGCTCAGAGGACCTGGCAATGCAGACCACAAGGACCAGTCTCTGGGCACAAAGCAGGGCAGAGGAGGATATTTGTATTCTCCTTCTTACCTCGGAAAAGTGAAACTTAGGATGAGTTTTCCCCCAAAGATCTACAACTGATAACCAGTAGGGCTGAGATTGGAGACCAGGTTTAGTTCACGGAGCTTTCTGGAATAGCATTCTACGTTTTCAGCTATTCAGGTTGCACACCTGCTTGACGTGTTCCCTGGAGATCACAGTCATCGCATCATGTGCATACACCCTGCTGGGTGAGGTTTCTCAGAGTCCTTTCCTGTGCACCATCTTATTGGATTCTCACGGCAACCCCTGAGCTGGACAGGGCAGGCTATCAACCCTGCCTGGCGTGCCTGACCGCTTCCCTGTGTATAAAATCCTCCAGCAAGATGCTGCCTCTGTGTGACTCCCTTAGGGACACCTGCATCAGTCATTCCATACAGTGCCCAGCACATGGCATTGCTTCATAGAATCAGTATTAGCATTAGAGGTGATGGTCACGGTCATTTGCTGAGCTCTCCTTGCACGCTGCACCCCATGCTAGGTGTGGTATGTGCACACTTCACTCTTAGAAGTAAGAAGTATTCTCATTTTAGAGTTCTCCTTCACTACTGAGTTTGGAAGCTGGTGGTTCCACCTTTTTTTCATCCATGCCTCCCCAAAGAGCCCTTCCAGAGGGTTATAATAGAAGGAACCCTAACACTGGAATTCGAAAGGTCACTGTTTGAATTCCCTCTATATGTCTTCTTAGTTCCTTGAGGTTTGGGGTGTTCACTTGGCCCCCCGATCTTATGTTTGGTCATTTGTAAAATAAGGGAGATAATTTTTCCTTCCCAGGAATGTGGGATGGGCTAAATTATATGACGTATAAGAGAACTCCTACCATTTGGTAGGTACCCAAGAAAACATCTGACTCCTTCATTTCCAGGTTGCCAACAGTGACTTTGTAGGTCAGGTGGCTAATATTAGGCACAGAAACCCCAAAAGACACCTACATCCATAGCTTCCGATTCC
The DNA here is from genome assembly GCF_009873245.2 of Balaenoptera musculus. Taxonomy (NCBI): domain Eukaryota; kingdom Metazoa; phylum Chordata; class Mammalia; order Artiodactyla; family Balaenopteridae; genus Balaenoptera; species Balaenoptera musculus. The sequence continues at coordinate 48,289,566 of NC_045785.1, read as the reverse complement.
CCAGCCAGCCCTGTCCCTTGGCCCTTCATCACTTCTACATAACAGCCCTGAATCATCTGTGGGGAGGTGAGTCCCTGCAGCGTGCTGGCTGGTGGCAGGCTTGCTCGGACTTCATGCAGTTTTTCAGGGCTTAACTCAGGGTCCTGTCTCCCAACATGCCTGATAAAATTGGAGTTTTATTTCCCCAAGGATCACACCATGTGGACCATCCTTCTCTCTTGCATTTGTCCTGGGGAGCTGTACCATCAGCAGCCCCAAGCAGAAGTGCTCCTGAAACATGCACGCTGGCTCTTTCCATCCCTCTTTACCTGCAGCCGCCTTCTGCCAGGGAGTTCTTTGATAGCCACTTGGTCAGCGGCACTATGTGCTGGGAATTAGCACAATTTGATGTTGTGGTAATTCTAAGAGCTAGGGGTTGTTAGGACCATCTTGGAGATGGGGACCTTAAAGCTACTCTTCTTGACCAAAGGTGCAAGCCTCTCCCCACCATGAGCTGTGATGTCTTCATGTTGGGAGGACTTAAACAAGAAAGAGAGGCTCCCTGCCCTTTGACACAGTCCTTTCAATGCTTCCATTTATAATGGGGCTTCCATTATGATGGCGCTACTTCTTGTTCTCTCTTTTGCGTAGGCCTGGATAGTGAAGTTGAAGGTTAGGCTGTGTAGGGATGGCAGCATCAGTTATTTTACTCCAAATCCAGCCAGGAACACAGATTTCAAATCAAGTTTTCATAGGTTCAAAGCCTGGCTTGTTCATTACCCAAGTGAGGGGAAAGTCACTTCACTTTTTTGAGTGCCTTTTTTATTCCAGGCTCCGTTCTCGACACTGGGCGTGTAGAATGAATAAAACAAAGTTCTGTGCCCAGTTGAGCTTTTGTTCTGTTGGGCAAAGGCAGACAGTCAACAAATGAATATACAATATGCCAGTGGGTACAACGAGGACAAAAGATGCAGGGGGAAAGAATGGGATGCAGTTTGGTATGGAGAGTGGAGGGGTCAGAGGCCGTATCTCTGATCAGGTGACATTGAAGAGAAATAAGAACTACCCCTGGGATTGCAGAGACATACTTTGACCCTTCTCCCATGTCCTTAAAACCATCCCTCAGTGAATTTATGGGAAAGCAAGCAGCACGCTGAGGAATCTAGAAGCCTTTGAACAAGAGGAAGGGTTAAAGAGACAGGAGACTTCGCTTTGGGGTGAGTCACTCTCTTTAACTACTTAGAGGGCAGTCATTGGAGGAGGAATCTTATGTCAGTGAGTACCATCCCCGAAGGGTCAAAAGAGGAACACTGGGTAGGGTTACAGGAAAGAGATCTGGGCTCGCTAGAAAGAAGACACACGTAAAGGAATAATAACTGCCCCCTGCACCAAGAGTCTTGAGAGTGGACATGTGGTCTCAGCTTTCTCACCAGCTCTCTGTACCATCTAGGGACTGTCCACCCAGCTTTTTGGGCATCAGTTTTCTCGTCTGTTGGTAGAGAAATTTGGACTGATTAGTTTGAAGGTTTTCTCTGACTTCAACATTCTGTACATCCACATGTCAGAGGTGCTTGAGAATGAATGGGAGACTCCTGAGGGAGTGAATTTCCTACTGCTAGGTACCAAACAGGAACTGGACCACGAATGCTAAGGGACAGTCATTCATTTACTAGAAGAAATTAATTCTTATGACATCCCTACAGTGTACCAGGTGTTGTGCTAGGTACTTTCCATAAGTTTTCATTTAATTCTCTCAATCATGCGAGAGAAGTATTTACACTTGAGGAAGTAGAGTTGAGAGTTAAGTCATTTGTCCAAGATCACAGCCAGGAGTATAATCCAGATGTTTCCATTCCGCAGACTATTTCCAGTACCCAAAGGGAGGATAGTCACACAACCTCAAGGGAGTGCCCTTTCCTTGTGCCTCTGGTCATACCTCTCACTCTATTTGCTGAGACTGAGGTCGAGAACACGCTGTTCTGAGAACAGCACAAAGGACTTTTATCTCTTGGAAGTATGAAATCATGATGATTTTAGACTTTTCGACTCCTAAAGAAGTCCAGAATGATAACTGTTGAGAATTGGGCTTACTCACCCTCTGTGGAGGCTAATAGGGATGAAGGGGCTGGAAGCCTCAAAACATCGAATGCAGAGTCTGCAACAGCCCTGGAGCGTAAATCCCTTGAATGTCCTCATCCTCTGAGTTGTACCCTAATATGATGCCCATGCTTGCCTGTAATTGGCCACCACAGAGGCTGATTTAAAAAGCAAGTGTCTTTACTCTTAATTTGCATAATATCAACTTTGGCGAGGACTCTTGATAGCACATTCATGTAACAATAATTTCCTGAGTGTCTCCTGACCTCCAGGGACAGTCCAGGGACTGTCCTGGGTACGAGGAAGGGAGCAGTGAACAGAGTAACATACCTACCTTTTGTGGCATCTACCTTCGAATTGACTCATCCACATATCTTCAGTTTACAAAAAATTTGGAAAAGTGGGGAAACAGATTTTTGAGAAGTGGAATGCACTTGGTAGGTACTTTCCTTGAAAGCACAGGAATGATTGGAAAAATGGTAGAAGAACATACAAAATGTGTGGGTAAAAACTGCAAACCTTAGACATATGACCATCACATTTTTCCAAACAAAATTGAGACATGCAGTCTGGCAATATTTTTTCTTTTCTTTCTGATCTCTAAAATGAATTCATATGAAAACTTTTTCCAGAAGTATAAAATTAAAATCACATTTAGGAATGTATTCCATGACTCATCTTTATTTAAAAGGTTAAAACCATATCTAATACAAAACCCAGCAATGATTTTAACAAAAGGACCATATTCTGTTTATCCTGGGGTCTCGAATTCTGAGCTGAGCATCTAGGCACAAAGTAGGCACTCTATAAATCTTGGTTCGTCCAATGAATACATGTTCAAATATCTATTTCTACAGTTTTCGAGCAGTGAGGACAAGTGTTACCCTAAAACAACAAGAAAATGCAAGCCCGTTGGGGAAGGCAGCATGGAAGTGGGGAGGGAATGGAGTGTGCATGATTGGTGCCTTCGGTTCATGATATCTGACATGCCTTTGGGACCGGAGGGAATTTTCAAATGAAAACACTAAAGTAAAAACCACATCCTTCCTTTCAACAGGGCGTTGTTGCTGGCGCTCGTTCCAAAGGAGAACACAAACAGAAAATCTTTTTAACCATCTCCTTTGGAGGAATCAAAATCTTTGATGAGAAGACAGGGGTAAGTAAAAGAATCACATGGCATGGTGAAATTGAATCCACTGACAGATGTGCCCTTAAAAGCCTCTACTCTCTGGGCAGGGATATCAAACAAGCATAAAAACAGATAAAGCAACTGACAAACTTGATCAACTGTGATTGTCCATCAAAGGGAGGCTCTTCCCTGACTTGGCCACAGTGTGACTGCACCAACACAGTGTGACTGTGTTTCTTACAGTGTAATTGGGATAAAAGTGTCACACAGTCCTGGTAATGCAATAGGGAGATTGATGTGCTTTGAAGAGCGGTGGGTAATGTGACAGTTTAAGTTAAATTTCTTTGTGTGCTGGCAACTTTAATGACATGCATCCTAGAGGGAGACGCACGGGGGTCATTTGACTTGGTCAAAGCATCCAGACTCTCTTGAGTTGAACCTGTGACACCTTGCAATTGCTGTCATCAAAAAGAATAAATGGAGTTTTCAATCTTGAAAAAAATCTATCACTGCATGATCAGGAAATGTAAGGGCTGATCTGTTTGTTAAACCCACTGAAGTAGTGGTTTGTATTTTCATCAACCTCCCGGCAGCAGTTAGCTCCCAGCTTCATCCCCAGGACTTGCCTTGCATTGTTGGCCTTGTCCATTGATGGTAAGGGAAAAACAGAAAAGCGTTCTGTTCTTTGATCTGTTTTGTCCAGAGAGCAAGAGTCAGATGGACATGTTTTCCTTTTATTCATTCAATGCTTTATATAGCTTCTAACACACCTCCACTTATATCACCTCCTTTGAACTTCACAGGTAATTTGTCAAGCACTGTATAAACAATACTCAACTAGCCAAGTTACCTAACCTTGTCATTTTGCATTATAATTTTCTCGCCTTTGTTCTGACTCATATTAGGATACCAGTGGGTAGTAGGATGATAATTTAATAGTAAAGATGGATTTTCTTGAAGAAAAGTTATTCCTGAATAATAATAGCACAGACATTTGTACACCCATGTTCATTCATAGCAGCATTACTCACAATGGCCAAAAGGTAGAAGCAACCCAACTGTCCATCTATGGATGAATGGATAGACAAAATATGGTGTGTGTGTGTGTGTGTGTGTGTGTGTGTATAATGGAATATTATTAAGCAGTAAAAAGGAAGTTCTGACCTATGCTACAACATGGAAGACATTATGCAAAGTAAAAAAAGCCAGTCACACATAGACAAATTGAGTAGGATTCCACTTAAATGAGGTATCTAGAGGAGTCAGATTCACAGAGACAGAAAGTAGAATGGTGGTTGACTGGGCCTGGGGGGAGGGGTGATAAAGAGTTAGTGTTTAATGAGTACAGAGTTAAAAGTCTGGGGAGAGGGAAACAGTGCTGCTGATGGATGGCTGTGATGGCTGCTCAACAATATGAATGTACTTTATGCCACTGAACTGTGCACTTAAAAATGGTTACAATGGTCAATTTTATGTTATGTAAGTATTACCACAATAAAAAATCTAGTAATGATAATTACCGTTTGTTGAGTATATACTAGGTACATATTAGTCACTTTGCATACATTATTCAGTTTTGTCCTCACAAGGGTCCTATGAGAGAGTAATAATAACAGGTACTGCATCAAGCACATAGTATGTTCCACTCATTGTTGTACGCCCTTTAGAAGTACCAATCCATTTAATCCTTACAGCAACCCTATGAGTAGATAGTGCTGTTATCTCCATTTTATAGTTGAAGATATCAAGGAGAGAAAAGGATATGTAACTTGCTGGAAGTAGGTGGTGGTGGAGACAGGATTACAACCTAGGCGGTCTGGCTTATGAGTCCAACCACAATGTCTGTTATCTCTCAGGGTAAGTGACCTTCTCAGGTTCATCCAGCATGTAGGAGGCAGAGCTGGGATTTAGCCTCCAGTTGACCTGAGTCAAAAATCAAAGCAGTTGGGCTTCCCTGGTGGCGCAATGGTTGAGAATCTGCCTGCCAATGCAGGGGACACGGGTTCGAGCCCTGGTCCGGGAAGATCCCACATGCCGCGGAGCAACTAGGCCCGTGAGCCACAACTACTGAGCCTGCGCGTCTGGAGCCTGTGCTCCCAACAAGAGAGGCCGCGATAGTGAGAGGCCCGTGCACCGTGATGAAGAGTGGCCCCCGCTTGCCGCAACTAGAGAAAGCCCTCGCACAGAAACGAAGACCCAACACAGCCAAAAATAAATAAATGAATAAATAAATAAAAATAAATTTTAAAAAAATTGCTTAAAAAAAAAAATCAAAGCACTTGACCTCTGTGTTATAGGAAAGGTGGACCTACTTGGGGATGCCTTGGTAAAGGGAGTTTAGAATGAGGGCACAAGCATCAGTAGTCAAGGAGCTTGAAGGCAGCAAGATTAAGAGCCTAATGTAAGCCTCTTCTGCTTGAATAAAAGTATGGTTCCTAAAACTAGGGAAGATTTTCCTTTTCCTGGGCAGACTATAGTTTGGAGACCTGTGCTCAGTTCTGAACCTCACATTTTAGAAAAGATATAGTCGAATCAAAGTATATCCTGATGAGGGGACCAGGGCAGTTGGGGGAGTGAAAACTACGCTGGGCCAACACTTCTGAACACAGATGTGGCCACGTGGGATCCTGGGTAACACACAGGAGGCAGAGAGCTTTGGGCTTGTAGAAACTTGGGGGATATCATTGACCCCTTAGCATCCTTCATGGTAGGGATCCAAGGAGCGTGGATCAAGCCTAACTGAGAGATGCTTTCACAAGGATTTATATGCCCAATATACGTCATCATCTCTAGTCTCTTCCCAAGTCCATGCCTGCCCATCACATGACACTGACATCACATCACCAGAGGGACTGGAGTAAAGCAGAGTATCAGATATTTTATTTTGTCTAGGGCCATGTTTTTGGCTTTGCTATTCCATCATGTACCCTACCATCAAATAGTTCTCATCACCAAACTTTAACTAATGAGAAGAGGTAGTTTATATTCTTTACCTTTCTCTAAATCCTCACTCAAGGGTGGTTAATGTGGCCCCAAAGAAAGATACCACCAAACCTTATAATGTGATTTTTTGATTCTTTATCTGGACACAGAGCAGCAGTAAAGTCATTATTTCAGCTCAAAGCCATTTGGCTTTGTTGAAAAAAAATGTCATCTCCTAGTGGAGAATCAGGATGAAGGCAGAGTTAAATGTTTTCTGTCTGGCCTAGTCTGCTCCAGTTCTGTTTGATTAACCTTAGGCCCTGTATCATTGGGCTTCTGCTACCCTAGCTTGTTAATTTGTCTCAACACAAGCCTGGGGAAAACTGGTGGAGAGAATCGAACGTTTAAGCCTGAAGTAGAGAGGATGGTGGGAACAAGGCACTCCATATTAATAGCGTTCATCTCTCCAAAGAGTTGTCTAGTAGAAAAAGAAGGTGACTTGTTCTGTGTGACTCAAGGAACAGAACCAAGACCAGGTGATAGAAGTTTCTGGGAAGCAGTTTCAGTTTATGAGGAAGAAGAATTTCCTGCAAGTCAGAGCTGTTCAGCATGTAGATGGACCACCTTCTGTGCAAGGGAGTTCACCAGCCCTAGGAGGATTCAAGCATCAGTCATATTATGGGGATATTTTGGAAGGAAGTCGAGTAGAAGATGAGATGTTGACCAAAGTCACATCTTTGGGGAATCACCAAAGTTGATTCCCCAGACTAGTTTAATAGTCTGTTTCTCCCTTAAAGTCAACCCTATCGATGTGATTTATCTTCAGATAAATGGAGGTTTTTCAAAACCTCCATTGGAGATTATGAGCAGGAACAGTTTACTGAACCTTTGTCGTTGCACAGCAGGGGACCGGCTGAATTATGCAGGATAAGAATCTAAGTGAAGTGTTTTGTCCTACATATCAAAGAAATGAAAAACTGGGTCTTTGTCATTTGGAATGACAAATTTTAGTTGTTTATCATGTCTAAAGTATTCCTGCTCCAGCTTGGCTGCACTATTTTTTTCAAAACCAAGAAAAGAAACATTAGCAGAACGTGACAATAGCTACAATTTTAAAAATCCAAAAGCTGTCAGAAGCGTTTTGATCCCAATTAAAGAGCCCCTTTGCAGCAATTTACACCTTGTCTTGAATTTCAAAGGGTTCTTGATCCCAAACCTTATGTGAGTAAATTTTATTATTAGTATGTTGCAGGAAATAAATCAATATCAAAAGCTGTTCATATGTTCAGGTATCTAGGTATTGCTAATATGTCAAAAGGATCAGTGAGAATGCAGAATATGTCATAAATGAACTCATTGTTACTAGGAATAGTAGGAGCAGTAGCACTCACAGTAGAAATGGTTTCATGTCAGTATGTTACTAGGTCCTCACATCAGACCAGTGGACACCAAGGCAGGAGTGATGTCATCTTCATTTCACAAATAAGGAAACTGAGATTCTGGGAGTGTTCCTGACTTGGCTGGAGACTCAGATCAGACCTTCCAACCCCAAATCCTATGTCTTTCCAGGGAAACTCACTAGCTTTCCTCTCTCCCCACTTATAATTTTATTCCATAGAATTATTATAATTTGTGCCATTAAAAAATCAGAAATATTGGGACTTCCCTTGTGGCTCAGTGGTTAAGAATCTGCCTGCCAATGCAGGGGACACGGGTTTGAGCCCTGGTCTGGGAAGATCACACATGCCGCGGAGCAACTAAGACCGTGCACCACAACTACTGAGCCTGTGCTCTAGAGCCCATGAGCCACAACTACTGAGCACACATGCCGCAACTACTGAAGCCATGCGCCTAGAGCCCATGCTCCACAACAAAGAGAAGCCACTGCAATGAGAAGCCCATGCACCGCAACAAAGAGTAGCCCCCGCTCACCGCAACTAGAGAAAGCCCGCGTGCGGCAACAAAAACCCAACACAGCCATAAATAAATAAATAAATAACGTTTTAAAAATCATAAATACTGCAGGAGCCTAAAGACGAGTCTATTTCTCAGGATAGAGGGCAGTGGTCTGTATCAACTTTTCCAGATAATGCAACATCTTGTTGCCACAATCACAGATGGATTTTGCTTGTTCATTTAGTTTAGCCAACACTGATTTGGCACTATTATATGCACCATTCTAAATACATTATAGCAATTCTATGAAGTAAATGCTATTATCATCACTATTTTACAGATGAGAAAACTGAGGTCCAAATAATTAATTACACAGCTCTCAAGTGGCAGAGCTGAGATTCAAACCCAGGTAGTCTCATCCAGAGTACTTAATGCTAGTAATATATCACACCTTTCTTAGTGTGTTTGGGCTGCTATAACAAAAATACTATAAACTAGGTGGCTTATAAACAGCAAATGTTTATTTCACAGTCCTAGAGGCTGGAAAGTCCAGGATCATAGCCCCAGGATTTGGTGTCTGGTGAGAGCCCACTTCCTCATAGATGGTGCCTTTTTCTGTGTCCTCTTATGATGCAAGGGGGAGAGGGAGAGGATGCTTACTAGGGCCTCTTTTATAAGGGCACTAATCCCATGTATAAGGGCTCCACCCTCATGACCTAATAAGCTCTCAAAGGCCCCACCTCCTAATACCATCACCTTGAGGGTTAGAATTTCAGCATATGAAATTTGAGGGGATATAAACATTTCAGACCATAGCGATATCAAAGTTTATAAATGATTTCCTTTTATATGTATTAGAGCAGATTCAATATTATCCCTGTCTTACTGTCACCATTATTAACTTTCATTTTAATGAGCTTTCCTGAGTGAAGATAAAAGAGGTGGAGTTACAACTGGGACTGTCTTGTGGATAGAATGTTGGCAGCGTAACCAGTACACGGTCAGGCAAGAGCATATCGGATGCCTGTTTTACGCCACATGATTATCTGTTTCTTGAGGATTCAAAGATGAAGAAGATGTGTCCTTGCCCCTGAGGTGTTCACAGTCTGGTGGTGAAACCAGACTCACAAAATGAACTGACAGCTGCTGAGACACAGGTGTGAATGGAGTTGTCGGTACTCAGGGGATGGAGACCGAGCTTTGCCTGGAATAGTCAGGGGTTTTCACAGAAAAGGGCACACTGACTTGGCAGTGGAGGAGTGAGTTGGAGAGGACCAGGTAAACGAGTCAGGGAAGAGAAAAACGTATTTCTAAATGCACAAATGTCTAAAGGAGAAAGATATGTGTGTGTGTTCATTTTTCCCTTCAGGAAATATTTATTGAACACGTCTATCAACACACATATGAACAAGGCTGTATCTTTTTGTTCATCACTATTATCTATCTGGTTAGCACATGATGCCCACATAGTAGGTGCTCAGTAGTACTTACTGCACAGAAAATAAAATGACTTTGTGATTACGACTCAGCAAATGTACACAGAAAAACTAGGGCGTAGCAGGGGAGAGGTGGAGAGTGGCCCAGGATTGAATATTGTCCCTCATAATAAAGGGGTAATGATGTTTTAACTGTAATGGCTGCACTTACATTTCACGGCTGATTTCATAATTTATTCTTCAGTGAAAACCAGATATCACCTTATTCGTGTCTCTTCAAAAACAGGACTGTTCTTCCTTTATTTCTAACTGGATATTTTGAGTGGACTTGGGGAGAGCAGCTGAGGTGGAGCAAAGGAAACTGGTCCTAGGGAGGGAGACAGGTAGGAAGATGAAGGCATTGCAGAGCAGGATGCTGGGACCTGGGACACCCCTGTCATCCTGAGAGCCATTGAAACAGTACACAGGACTCTCACAAGATGTCTAGCCTATAAGCAGGACCGTCTATAGCAGACTTTTGTGGATTCTGTCTCATTCGACACCCAACAATTCTTGGAGGTCTTATTACCCCCTTTTTACAGGAGTCATCTAAGGTACAAGTAGGGTGAGTGGCTTGCCCGAGGCTACTGTGAGTAGCAAGAATTGAATTCAAATTCACATTTATAACTCCTAAGCTTGTTTTGTTTCTTTTACTCCAGAGATTCTCCACTTGACTGGTTCTATCCCCAGGAGGGGCTGCTTTGGAACTTCATGTAGGCATTTTGGGTGGTCACGACTTTTGGGGAAGGGGGTGGTGATGCAGGAATTTACTAGGGGCAAGGATGCTAGCCACTCTGCAATGTACAGGACGTTCACACACAACACAGATGTTTCCTGTGCCCTGTGACTTTAAATGTCTTATCACACATTCACGTAGATGAAAAACCTGTTTATAATTACCTGAATCTAAAACCGAACTCTACTTTATCTATAAAAGAGTGATTTTGTACAATATTTATAGTAGTGAATTTTCCAGACATGCAGCTAAACAGAGAGAAAGATGTGCTTTGTTCTGTTGAAACCTCATCGAGAGTTGGTCATCACTTTGGAAAACCACTCCCCTGTGATGCTTTTCACATTTGAGTCCCCAGCAGGGCACTACTCCATCAGTTTCATGTGTAGCTATTATGTTCACCATAACTGGACTTATATGGCGCATCTTTAAAAATGTCAGATACAAAGGGAAGAGTTGAATGATCTCTTAAAACTGAATTTATTCATTATAAGAAAGCACAAACGTAAGACAATGTCATTATGTTCTTCTGTTGTAGTTGTAACTAAGCCTTTATATGTAGAAATTCACATTATTTTTTATTAGAAATCATCTTCTTTTATTTCTCCTTTATAAGTAGGATATTTTGATTTGCTTAAACTTCATGTGTACAGGTAGATTATGTAATCATTTCCAGATAATAAAAGAAGAATTACAAAATATTGGTTTATAAGAAGGAGGTGTTGGGTCAGATAAGGTTAAGAATCCCTGTCTAGACCATGCTGCCATTTTCATTGGTTCATTCATTCATTCATTCCACAAATGCTTATTGAGTGAAAGGGATATTCTACATGATGGATAGGGATGAACTAGCCTGAAAACTTTTCTTCAAGGAACCTACAACCTAGGAGGCAAGACATAGGTACATAACTAAAAACTCAAAGCAAGAATAACAATATGATAAGAGAAAAATATAAAATTATCATGAGAGTTCAAAAGAAGAAATGATTTCTTCCATCTGAAAAGAAATATGGAATGATTTAGGAACAAAGGGCTGAACTTTGAAGGATGGGCAGGGTTTCAAGTGAGAGATATAAGAGGACCAGTATCCAGGCAAAGGGAATTATGGGGAGTGTTTACTAAGGCCCTAAAGTGAGAAAGTCATGAAGAAGGGCAGGTGTGGAGAAGAGTTGAGATGTCTGGATATTCTGGATTGGAGGATGTGATGTGTGATGGCTATCAGTGAGAGAAAACTGAGAGGGTTGGCAGGGCCCGATTGCGAGGCCTGGAATGTACGACTAAAGAGTTTTGGTTGAATCATGTCCATTACAGCCTGAGTTATTATTCAGTGTATTCTGTGGCCCTGAAGCTGCACTAGCTATACAGAGAGGTAGGTACAGTGACTCTAGGGCCACCCTCGACCCATCGGATGTCTTTGTGCAAATCAGGGAAAAGTCCCTTTCTTTAAGGCTCATTGCCTGGGATGACTTTTGCTGGGAAACGGTTGCAATAAGTATACATTTTTTTAGTTTTTATAGTTTTTGATGACTATACGATGACTACCTCCCCGTAGATCTATGCAGTGTACCCCCTGCCCAGCTGTACGTAGCAGACCTGGGAGTATCATTCGTGCATGAGCAGAATGCCGGGGGTACCATCTTGCCAGTTCCTGTACCGACCATTCACTGCCCAGCTTGCAGGACTAGCCAAAGGAGACCCCTCCACTCTGTATATCCCTTTGCCCTTCTTCACTCAGTGAACACCTCAGGGTCCAGTAATGTCAACAACAGTAGCAACAGCAACACAGCACGACGATGACCACTTATCAAGCCCTTTCTCGAGCCAGGTGCTTTAGTAAACTAAGTGCTTTATGCATTTCATCCTCCGAGCAGGATTCATGTTGGGTCTGTCTGAATCCACAGCCCACACTCCTCACTGGTATGGTACTGGCACCAGAGAGTGGGCATGGTGGAAGGAGCTGCCTTGGATCCGTTCCTGCCCAGCTATGTGGTTATAAAGCAATTTTTATGAATGACTTTGTACGTCTTTTACTCATCTGTAAGATGGGGATAATCAAAGTACCTATGTCTGAGGATTGGTGCAAGATTAAATGAGGATTTAATTTAATCCCCTAGGATTTAGAATAGTGCCTAGTATAATAAAAAACTCTAGGTGTTAATATTATATTATTAGCTCTATTATCCCCTCTCTGATATGGACTTTCTTATGGCCTCCCTTCAGAATTAAGAAATCCTTTCATATTCCTCCTACAGTGTCCTCTGTTCACTTTTATCACAGCACATGGTTGTCTGTATAAGAATGAGTTGACCCTGATGCTTCCATCAGACTACAGACTCCACGAGGCCCCTGGTCTCATCCATTGCTGTATCTGCAGGGTTTCACACAGGTCCTGGTATGTGATAGAGATGCAATGGCACATTGAAAGAAGGGAGGAAAGGCAGTCAGGGAGAGAGGGAACAAAAGCGAGGGAAGGATGGAACAGGAAGTAACGAATAAGTAAACTTCTAATGAAATGCTCATTGTCTGAGTAAACTTATAATGAAATGCTCATTGTCTGGACTAGATATTGGAGCCCAAGATGCTACGTACCAAAGATGCAAGTTTTGCCATGCAGGCAATGAGCATGGAAAGAATAATATATGTGATTCAGAGTACCCTGGTTCTAGGATGTCAGGGGTTGAAGGTCCCTTAGGCATTGACTAAACCACTCATTTACAAGTGAAGAAACTCAGAAGCCAAAGAGAAGAGGTGGCTCCTGAAGGACTTCCCTAGTGGCACAGCGGTTAAGACTCCGCACTCCCAATTCAGGGGGCCTGGGTTCAATCCCTGGTCAGGGAACTAGATCCCACATGCATGGTGCGACTAAGACTTGGCGCAGCCAAATAAATAAATGTTATAAAAAAAAAAGAAAAAAATGTAAGTGGCTCCTGAGACCTCCCAGCAAATTGTATGCAAAGCACCTAGGCTTGAACATCGAATCTGAGTCACTCTCTAATGCCCACAAAACAGGAAGTGGAAAGCATCCTCTTCCCTTCCTCCTCTTCCTTACTTTGCCTTCCTTCCTCATTACCTTTTTCTCTTTCTCTCTCTACCATCTCCATATTCTTTGCTCATTTGCTTCAACGTTCAGGCTCCCAAAGCGCGACAGCTGCCCCAGGTCCCTTTTAATATCAAAGAGACTGAACATCTGAGGGAAAAAATTGGGCCTCTGTATGTTTAGTGTCTTGTTGGATGATATTGGATTTTAATTTATCACAATAAAAAATCAATTTATAGCTCAAATCCAACATATTTTTAGAAATTGGCCCTGTCAGGAAGCTGCCTCTGTTAGATAATTTAGATGGGGGATAATTCATGACAGGGGAAAAAAATGGATATTCATATTACCCTGGAAAGTGAGACCACAAATGTTTTCAAGCAGATTTGATAAACTCAGAAATGTACTCTCTTTCCCTTAATGAATCATTTTATCAATTTTGGTCTTTAAGGAGGTAAAGAGGTACTATTTTCTGGGCTAGCTGCTTTTACACACTTGGTCTCATTTAATTCAGTCCCCTAAGAACTCAGCTAAGAAAGTATTATTTTTCCTGTTAAACAGATGAGGAAACTGAGACACAGAGAGGTTAAGGGGATTGCACAAGGCTGAATATCCAACAAATTGCAGAGCTGGGCACTGACTCCGGCTTGGCAGGGTAATAAGACCTGTGTTCTTTTCAGTTCACAGTGTGGTCTCTCTCCTTTTCAAGGGCATACTTAGGGCCTCTGGAAAGCAAGTGACCGTGCGTTTATTCTCCAGGGGGGAAATCTAACTGCTCTGAGGGTTTCTGTCGTGCAGACCAGCCCTGTGACTAAAGGTCTATCAGCTACTCTTTGGGCCTCTGAGGGATGTGTGAGCCACTGGTCTCAAAGTGGCAGCGCCTGGGTGTGCAGTGTGACCTCGGGGATGGCTCCTCTGCCTAGTCTCTGGGACTCTCTCCTCATCTGAACCCTGGGGTCATTCCTCAGACCTTTTCTTAAAGGTCCAGATAGTGAGCGTAGTGGGCTTTACGGTCTCCCGTAACCATTTACTTTGGCCGCTGTTATGTGACGGCCCCCGCAGACAATGTGTAGACAGAGGAGCTTGGTGTCTGCTGGCTCTGGTCTGGATGATTACCGAGGAGCTTCTAATCTGCTCATTCTGACCCCATGACGAGCTCTGTAGGAGAGCAGGGTGAGTACCCGCTGAAGATCTCTGGTCTTCATCTCTGGGCCCTTTGTTCCCTGCTCTTTGGTGGCTGACTTTGGGGATGAATGCTTTTTATAAACTTTGATGGTAAATATTCAGCTCTGGGAATTGTGTTAGTTATTTCTACCATTTGTGGAGCGCTAATTGCCAGACACTGTGCTAAGTGCTTCACATATATTTTTTCTCATTGAATTCTTGCAATCCATTGTTTAGTAACATATTATCATTCCCATCTTACAGATGAGGTGACTGACCCTCAGGGAGGTTCAGTCACTTGACCAGGACTACTCTTAAATTTTGATCCATTTATTTATTCAGCAGATGTTCATTGAGTACCTACTGTGTGCCAAGGAGTATTCTCAGGGGTGTGCAGAGATTGGTAAATAAAAGGAAGGACTCTACCTTGTAGAGTTTACATTCTAATGCAGGGAGACAGACAAGAAACAATAGACATACATCAATAATATACTCTGTTAGAAAGTAATCAGTGCTATGAAAAAAGATAAAAGTAGAGCGAGGTCACAGCATTTTCCCACTGTACTTCCTTTGTCCTTGAAAAAGGGCCTGTGACATACATGCCTCGTAAATCACAGATATGAACATGCTCTGGGAGCTTCCTATAGTTTTGAGGGTCAACTGAGTAATGGAAAAAGACACTTCTGAAAAGTCTCATCCAAATTCCAGGGGCTGTTACACGTGATAAATCAGAGCTGTCAGTTTGGGTGTCTCTGCTTTTATTTAGAAGGCTGATTGCTTTATATGGGCTCTACTGTTTATTGTTTTCCTATCTCGCACATTTATTTTAAATTTTAATTTAAAACTCATTTTCCATGACTGTGCCTCGGTTATTTAATAGGTGCTTCTATTTTTATGAAGACACCCCTTACAGGAACTGTGTGTGTAGAAATGGTGATGCTATAATTAGGCCCAGCACTGATAAGATGGTTCTCTGTGCTTCTCTCAAGTACTTCTCCGTGGTGGCCCGAGGTGGAGGAGCATTAATAATTCTGGGGACAGTAAAGGAATGTGTTTCCTAGAAGGTGAGCCCAGGTCAAGGTGAGAGCCTGGTAAAATCCACCAGAGGAGAGACTCTGTCTGGGGAAGTGTGCGTGGTGGAACCTGGGGCCTGAATGACCAGTGTTATGCAGAGAAGTCTGGGTTTGTTGTCAGAGGGCCTGAATTTGTATCGTCACTCGGTTAAAAAGGTGCAGACCGAGCTATAATGATAAAAACAACAACGACAATAATAGTGATGATAGCGATAGCACTTACCGTTGTCCCAGATCTTGTCGTAACTGCTTTACGCACATCTCATTTCATACTTTTATGAATCACTGAACCTCTTAGTGGCTCTGTGTTCTCCTGTGTAGTATATGAGCAGTAATTAACTAGCCAAGCTTTATAGTAGTCTTGCCAAATAGAGGTATTATCTCTGGTTTACACAGGATGGCACTGAGTTTCAGAGAGGTGCAGTGAACTGCTAAGATGTCTCAGTTAATGAGGGCTGCCCTGTCCACCACATTTATTTCATTTCACACTGGTTTGCTGGCCACAACAAGGAAGCTGGTGTGTGAGTCTGTCTTACATGGATGGTTAGATGTTACCTGGAATAAAACACTTTGGTGATATCCTGGCTGACTTTTTCATCATTTGTTCTTTTGTGCTGTAGTTACTGACCTTATTCATTCATTCATTTAAATAAAAATATTTGTTTGTATATATGTTGATGCTAGAATTAAAAAATACATATATATTTTTTAAAATTCTAGCATCAACAGTGAGATAAATCTAATGCCCTCCCATTTTTATGTCTTATGCTCATGGTCACTACTTCTTTCTTGCACCTTTCCCTGCTTTTCTATAGATTAGGAATAACCATGCTAAGCTGGTAAAGCATTTGCATTCCCTGATTACTTACAAACATGAAAAGTAGAGAGAATTTTAAACAAAGAAACAAACAAAAATCCTAGACTATGAGTAATTGGAAGCCAGGGTCCATTATTTGGTTACTCTTATATCCACCACCTTCTGGTACGTGGTTCGTTCCCAGGAGATATTTGTGGAATTGTGCTGAATTCCTTCATTGTAGAAGTCAAGGAGACCTCTGATCCACCTTCTTGTCTAGCTGTGTCCACCTAAAACCTTTGGGCATTGTGGGTGGCATCTAAATTCTAAGAATAATTATCTCCCTGAGAACAGTAAATAGCAGCTTCATCCCCTCTGCCATGGGCTTCAGTGATACAACGCATTTTACTCAAGCCATATCTGCCCTTCCCAGGGTTCCTTTAACTTCTAGATGAATAGAAGAGTATATAAAATATATTAAAGGTTACATATAATATATTCAATCTCAATTTCCGGTGTTATTAATGATCTTAATGCATAGGTCATTTGTTTCCCCCCATTTTCCTTTCTCTTTCCCCATCCATCTAATTTGCCTTTATCTTCTTCCTCATCCCTTTTCTATGCTCTCATTTGCATGTAGATATAGTCACTTTTTTTCTATTGCCGTATATATTTTCCAAAGACATTATTAAGTACCCACTATGTATAAGATAGAAAGTACAGCCAGCTATAAAAGAAGTATAATATATTATGTGAATGAGGGAAAGGTAATATCTAATTGAAGGGAAGGAAAGAAACTAACATTTATTGAGCAACTACTATGTGTTGAAGTCTGTACTAAATATTGCAAGTAAGTTCCTGGAGGATAAAAATTCTTGCCTTCTCCCAGCAGGGGGAGCTTTCCCTAGGGGTGGGAGTCCTTTCAGGGTCCTGGGGTCTGTGCCTCAGAATTTTGATGCCTGGGCACTCTGCAGCCTGGAGCATGTACAAGTATGCTTTGATGCAAAGGATGAGAGAGAGGAGGTTAGCCTAGGAGAGCTGATGAGGTGGTGAGGGATGACCTAGGAGTGTTATATCCACTGTGCTGAGTGAGTTACGTGCATGGTCTCCTTCAGTCCTTATGATCACACTGTGAACTACATATAGGTATTACCAACTCCATTCTGGATGGAGCCCTGAACATGGAGGGTGGAGGAGAATAGAGGTGCTCCAGGCACTGAGGACAAAGGCCAGTGACCTCACAGTTCTGACTCGAGCCCAGGGTTTCAATCCGTCTGATGAGCCCACATCAGATGCAGCGTGCAGCCATCTCAACTGCAAGCAGCTCCTATACTTGTAGCTTCAGCCAAATATTTCTTTTGGGATCACCCCAGTACACATCCTTCCTTCAAGCTGCCTCACTCACATAGCTCAGGGATTTGCGTGGCAGGATGGATTTGACTTCTTAAATGATTCAGCAAATCAGGAGATTTCAAATCTGCAAGAAATTACACAGAAGCGTGGCCTCAATATCTAAATACAAAATGCCTGCACCTCCAGAGATGGAGGTTTGAATTTTTCATGGTATCTAAGAAATGTGTAGACTGTTTTGAAATTATATGTTTAAAATTTTGAAAATAAAGATTGTACTGGCAAGTGTCTAAACTCAAGACGGTCATAACCTCACTTTTGAGGAACAGATGCTTCATCTTCAGTATAAATGGGTCCGAGGAGAGTGCCTGAAACTCATATACAGAGATACATCATCTCACGACTCTGTGCAGGGTGATCTATTCGGGTGAATAGACGTGCACCTATCCATGTGAATGGACGTGCATACTCTTTCATGTTTATTTCTGTGCTGTCAAAGTCTGTGCCTGTATTGTTTTCTGCCTGTCTCTAGCCTGTGATACAACCACCCTAGCACTTAACAAAAACTTCTTCATCAGATACAATGATTAAAAAAAAAAAAAAAAAAGGATCGCTTATGTTTGAGAATCTCTTTGTAGTTTGGAAACTACTTTCACTTTTTTTCTTACAACTGATCTTCACGTTAATCTTACAATATATGTATTACACATGCAATTTTATTGGTGACGGACCTGGAGCTCAGAGAGTCTGATTGCCAGCCCAGAGTCACACAGTGATAATGGGCAGAGACTAATCCTTATTTATACTTTATGCCTTTTCTATTTATAAAAGTAGCATATATTTACTATAGAAAATTTACAAAATATAAAATAGTCATAAGGAAGAAAATAGAAGTTACTTGAAATCCCACCACTTAAACATAAACCCAGTCAATATTTTGGTGCATATACCAATAGTCTTCTTTACATCAATATATATATATTTTTAATTGAAATTATACTATACATGCTGCTTTGTGACCTACTTTATTACTTATCCACATATTTTCTTTTATTAAATATTTTTCTATAGCATCATTTTCAATTACTGTAAAGAATTCTAGCCTATGAGTGTAACGTAATTTAATAAGCACCTTATTGTTAGTATCTGCATCTATGGACACATCTTTTTATACACATCCGTGATTATTTCCTTTAGTTAAGTTCCAGAATTCCTGGGTCAACAAGTATGTATACTTTTAATGCTTTGGTCTTTTTTTGGGGGGGAGGGGGGGTTCATATTATGTTCTAGAAAGTTGTACCACCAGAGGTACAAATACTGTTTCCCTACATATTTGTCAGCATGGAGTATTACCAATTATTGTAAAATATAAATTTTTAAACTTTTTGATATTAAACTTTAGTTTTAATGCCTCTGTCTTAATTTCCTTATCTGCTCATGATAGTCATAGGGTAGCAACATGATGGTGGCGTCTGTCTTTTACGCTAATGAGACTCATGGTCCATTGGTTTTACCTACAGATCTGAACGATGTCAAAGGGCATTGAGAATTGGCTGAAAATGGATTTCTCATAAGGTTTGGCTTATCAATTGTCAAGGTGTTAACTGTCTGGACCACCATTTTGCCCTCGGTCATACACTTTCTCTGAGCAGTGTTTAGAGCAATATTGTTGATTTGCCATGTATGAATAAATGTCACCAAGAAGAGAAAACTTGACAGTCTTTACTATTATAATTTAAGATTTATGATCTTTGACTTTCAAGCAGAATAAAATTTATTTGTATATTCATTCCTACACATAAAGCTGTATGATCTTGGCCAAGTCATTCCATCACTCTGAGCCTACGTTTTCTCAGTTATGAGATGGAGATGAGGATGACTTTGGCCTTCTGCAGAGGTCTGTTGCAGTAATTCTGGGGGAAAGAATGCATATTGAAGTTCTTTGCAAATAAGTACTCCTTGATTATGTACATTAGTTTTGTCAGAAGAGAAGAATAAAGTTGGCACATACCAAACGTTTAGCAATTAATAAACTCCTCCCTTGACATTCTAAGAACTGTATCTAATTTATGGACAGCAGTTTTACTGAGCAAAGGGATGCAGCCCAGGTTCCGTCCACATTCAGAATTAGTGGGATCTGAAATAATGAGATTTGACTGTGGCCTCCTTCAGGACAGCTCCAGTACCCCCAGGGCGCTCATCACTTTGGTTTTCCGCCCACAGTGTCTATATTCTGCCACCTGGTTAAAGTCTTCGAGAAAACTGAATGCACCTTAAACCTCTTGAGGCCATTTCTCTAACCTCAGAGTACTTTCTGCACAAATCTACCTTTGCTTGTACTTCTCTTTATGAAACTAGTATATGAATATCATTGGGAGAGTTAAGGTTAGCTATTTTATAGAGTGTAAAATTGCATCCTTAAGAAACCAGGGCTCCCATCAGCGCCTTGGTGAAGTCATTTATTTTTCTTTCCCTGGTACTCTCATCTGTAAAAATTAAATTCTTCTACCAAACGTTTACCTAGTGTGCCCTATGTCCCAGGCACAGAGATATGAAGACGTGTCAGAGAAACCCCTTTCCTCCCCAGGGCTCATGAACTAGCACCTGAGTAAACAACCAATTACATGACAGTGTGATAAGCAAGATCACGGCATGGTTGCCTCACTTCAGGTTCATACGTGTGTGCTTCTGTAGTAATGACCTGAAAAGAAAAGCAAACAGAGTCATTCTAATTAAACCAGCAGATGATATTTAATGGATCCATACAGGGAATGTTGGTGAAATATGCGTATAATACAGAGATACTGTGTGGAGAACAGAATCACAGAAATGATCATCTCTGAAGAGCGAAAATCCTCTCGGCATCATCCCCAGCTGACCCCCACAATCAAAGAGAACCACTTTCAGTGGTTTCTTTCTTGGCCTTTGCACGTGGTTTGTTTTGGTTTGGTTTTTCTGCCTAGAACTTTCTTCTGCTGCCTCCCCTCCACCCACCCTCTCTTGGCTCTTTCCTTTATTTGGCTGACTCCAGTTTCTCCTCCAGGCCTCTCAGCACAGGTACCATTTCCTTAGAAATTCTTCCCTAACCTACCAACCTAGGTTGGATATCCCTTGTCTATACTTTCACACACCAGCCACTTCTGTTAACAATATTTATAAAAATGTGTTGTACCAAAGGTGGAAGCAACCCAAGTGTCTATCAGTGGATGAGTGGGCAAGCAAAATGTGGTATATACGGACAATGGAATATTATTCAGCCTTAAAAAAGAAGGGAATTCTGATTCATGCAACAACATGAATGAACCTTGAAGACATCATGCTAGGTGAAATAAGCCAGTCACAAAAAAGCAAATATTGTATGATTCCACTTACATAAGGTTCCTAGAGTAGTCAAGTTCATAGACACAGAGAGCAGAAAGGTGTTTGCCAGGCATGGGGGTGGGGGAGAATGGGGAGTCTGTGTTTAATAGGTACAGAGTTTTAGTTGGGGATGATAAAAAAGGTGGTGGAGATGGTTGGTGGTGGTGTTTGCACAATAGTGTAAATATTCTTGATTCCACTGAACTGTATACTTAAAAATGATTAAAATGGTAGTTTTTATGTTATGTATATTTTATCACAATGTTTAAAATGCATTATAATTGGGTATGTTGAGACAGCATACCTTGTAATACCTTATGTGCCGTTGAGAGCAGGAACCATGGGATTCATCGGTGTGTCCTCAGTGCTAGCACACACCTTGCAGATAGTAGGTGCTCACTTAAAAAAAAGTTGAGTGAATGAATAAATGAAGTTATCTATTATGACAGTATCAAGCTAATATATCCTAATGTTATAGAGAAAACTCAAACTAGGAGAGGAATGGTGACCTGCCTAAATCTCACAGGTAGTCAATGTCCAAGTCAGGATTGAAACTCAGATGGTGTCAACCTCAATCCAAAAGTACTCTTTTCATCATGCCAGCCTTTATTTGCCTTCACTTTCTATACACAGTTAGACAGAATAAGAGGAGGTAGATGCAGATAAATGAACCTGAAATGCCATGTCTTAAATTAAAAATGATTTCAGAAGACTGAAAAGAGGGTAGAAAAGGAAGGGGAAAAAAAAGAGGCTGATATAAGACTTTCTCTGGGATAGTCACTTTTCATTTGCTTTTTGTTTTTTTTCCAATCTCTTGCCATGTAACCAGAAGAACTGGAATGGGGGGATTGATTGGGCAGTCAGTTGTTTCCCAAGGGCTGTAACAGAATCCCAGTCTCTCAGGTAATTTAACCTGGAAGGGGGTTTCGCTATAGGGAACAGCCCACATGGTTGGGGATGGACAAGATGATTTAATAGGCCTCTTCCTGCCCTAATTGCTAATCTTCCTTGTGGGAACCCCCTTCTTGTGCTTCATTAAAGACTCCATTAATTTGTTTGTATATAAATTCAAGCTACTTCAGTTCTGTCACACTTCTAAGTGGCTCCCATTCAGGAGTCTGTGGCTTGTATCACCCATTAGGATTTACCGATAAGAAAGATGCATTATAGGTTTTATTACTTTGTGTATGGAGCACATGTGGCAACTATAAAGTACGTTCACGTATAGTATGAATAATTGTCATGGTAATTGATAAAGTAGTCTGTAATAAAGATAGCTAGAATAGCATTCCTAAATGCTGAGGTCTCTAAGTGCTCAAGAGGAGGGGGGAAAGGCACTAAATAAATCCAGTCTTTCAGAAATTGCTGGCATTTAAAAAAAAATAGCCAACCAGAATCCTTAGGCCTGCATTTCACTTTCAAGTGTAATTATTTTATGTTACAATCCATATCTGCTGACACATTGGAATCAACTCAAATAAAGGAATGCCATAAATCTTGCATTGTTTGGATTAAGCACGTGTTGGTGCTGGGAAAAGTCTGGGAAGAGGCTGCCCCTGTGTGTAAATAGTTTAAGAGAATCAAGTGGCTGGAAAAGATGTAGATACAGGTAAGACAAAGGGTCCAGCAGCAACCATCCAACCTGTTTAAATGTCCAAAGATGTGAGAGGCTCAGTACTTTATTTATCCTTGTAGTGAATTGTAGCAGGCCATTATAATAGTATAAATAATACTACTAGCTGACCCTGTCACTTACTGGGCTTCTACTAATGCCATCTACCTACATATATTAACATTGTATCTTCAAGACAATCCTGCATGGGAAGTATTACCAGCTGTGTTACCTGGAGCATGATATTTAATTTATCTGTGACTTAGATTATTCACTTGGAAATGGAAATAATTATAACAACCCTCACAAACCTCACAGGGTTGTTGAAAGGATTAAATGAGACCCTATACATATAGTGCCCAGAACAGTGCCTGGCATACAGTAAGTGCTCAAAAAGTAGGAGCTGACGGTATCATTTCCACTTTAAAGATGAAGAATCCAGTCACAGAGAGTGTGACTGCAAAACTTGCCCAAGGTGACTGATGGAAGATATGAACGTGGGTCTTTTTCATTCCAAAGTCTAAATTCATGCCACACTCTCTGTCTGCTACATGTTTTCCGTATTAATGTCATGCTTTGGTCTTTGTTCTGACTTTTGAGCCTGGGATGCAGGAGCTTTGTCTTCCCTCCATCCCTGTTAGTCTCCCAGCCTGTCCAAAGCTGAGGGAGGTGATGGAGCTAGCTTCCTTGGTAGAATCTTTCACTTTCAACTGGGACCTGCTAGTACCTTACTACAGCTTGTGTCTTGTCCAGATGTGAATTAATGTGGCCCCTTTAGACTTCCAGTCTTTTTTGCAGGATGATCTATACTTCCTTTTCCCCCCAGGAAAATCCATTGGATGTTGTGATAGCAGCTCTACACACTTACTAAGGAGTCTGTCTGAATGAGGACTAATCATTGTTGACCTTGGCCATGGTCGTATATTTTTCTTCTCCAACTGTTTTGTAATTAGACCAGTCTTGTGAGCTGGAAAAAGTGCTAGAGAAGGGGTCAAATCCAGGATTTAGCCACCCCTATAGGCATTTACCTATATACCTTGTATCAAAAGATAAATGCCAGCTCTTCCTCTGACTGGCTATATATCCTTGAAGGTCACTGGCCTACAGTTTCCCGAGATGTGCCAGGCTGTATCCTCAGCTCTGACTGCAGATGCACCAAACCAGCAGAGCTACGGGTCACAGGGATAGGCTAAGGCCATGTCAGGACTGGCCCTTCATCCCCCTTTCCCCACACTGTGTTGAAAATCCCACTATCTTCATGAGACTTTTGTAACCAGGGCTGGAAGGTCTTCATGAGACTTTTGTAACTAGGGCTGGAAGGGAAATGGACTTAAACATTTTAGGAAGATTTTTAGTGTGAGAGCACAAATAAAACAGCTTAGAAACAGAACCAGTGCTTGGTACCAATAAAGGATCAGAGGGGAAAATACAGGGTCAATCCTAGTTCTACTTGTGAGCTGCATTATCTTGGCAGGTTACACAAATGCTTTGGAAGCTCAATTTCTTCATTTGTAAGTAATGATATATACTGCACTGCACTGAGGATTTGAACTGTACTATGCACGTCAGAAATGCCTTGAAAACTGCAAAATACCCCACAAAATGTTAATTGCTGCAAAAGTGGAAAGAGAGCAGCATTTAAGAACTGAGCTAGAAGCTCATGGTGCGGCTCTACAAGTGACCAGTTGTATGATCTTGGACATTTAACCTCCACGAGCCTCAATTTCTTTATCTGTAAAATGGGCAGAATAATCTTCATACCCCACACCTATTTCCCAGCATGGTTGTCAGGCTCCAATACAATGTAAGTGAAACTGTGTGTTTAAAACTTGAACTCTAGGGCTTCCCTGGTGGCGCAGTGGTTAAGAATCCGCCTGCCAATGCAGGGAACATGGGTTCGAGCCCTGGTCCCAGAAGATCCCACATGCCACGGAGCAACTAAGCCCATGTGCCACAACTCCCAAGGCTGTGCTCTAGAGCCCGCAAGCCACAACTACTGAGACCACATGCCACAACTACTGAAGCCCGTGCGCCTAGAGCCCATGCTCTGCAACAAGAGAAGCCACCGCAGTGAGAAGCCCCCGCACCACAACAAAGAGTAGCCCCCGGTCGCCGCAGCTAGAGAAAGCCCGTGTGCAGCAACGAAGACCGAACGCAGCCAAAAATAAATAAATAGATAAATAAATAAATATTAAAAACAAACAAACAAACAAACTTGAACTCTAAAGCACTCTGCAGATGTTAGTCAGCATGTTTATTATAAGGATGGCCAGCCGGTGGAGTGGCTCTGTCCTTGTAAGTACAAAGGGCACCTCTGTAACTGCAGTTAATTTTCCCATGGAGAAACCCTTACTTTTTACTGCAAGACAATTTCCAGCTTTCTCAGCCAAATGCCTCTTCTTACCTATTTCATAACCTTCACTGGAGAAAGAATAGAGAGGAAACAGAAGTCAAAGCCAGGAGTCATTGGGCTTTTTCCACATAGGTGTGAATTAGAAGAGCTCTGACTGTCTTGGCCTCTCATTTTGCTGCCTGCTGGATGATGTTTGTACAGGGCAGGGATGAAGTCACTGAAATCTCTATTCAGGATAAATGCTAGTTCTGCTTTGTAGCCAGTTATATGCCAGGACATAAAAAGAGTTCTCTCCATGACGCTCCTATTAATTCCTTGCAGTTACAGAGAGCTGTAAAAAGCCACCTAATTACTTCTTCTTCCTGCTGTATATTTCAAAGATGGCAGGTATCTTAGTAGATTCAAGGTAATTCTAGTATTAAAGCCACTGGGCTATAATCTCCTTTTTTCCCCTTCTCGTAACCATCAGCACAGTTAGTGAGAAAGACTCTCAGCCCCAAGAACCATTTTTTATCCTTGGGCTCCCTTTATCCTTGTATGAGCAGGCGAGACCCTGAGTTGTCCCCTTTGCTTCTGCTGGCATCTGTTTGGCTACTTGTAAAATGAGGGCAATCATTGGAATAGCTTCTAAAGAAGTGTGGTTCATATATGCAGTATGGCTGAGGGACCCTGTGAGGGCCCCCGTCTGCCTTCTGAACTAATCTGTGTATAAAGGCAAAGCACTCCGAGATGAGAACCATGTCCCTAAACAATCCCTGAACACGGTCTGCTAGCTGCGGAAACAGTAGCTACACGTGTCATTGACATGTTCGTGATACATTAGGTCATGACGGGTGAGGAGAGATGAGCTAGCATCCCCATGTAACAGCTGGCTTTGGGGGCAGGAACCACTGTCCCATGTCACCTGTCCTCCGTGGAGCAGCGTTCCCTGTGGCCTATTGAGGGTCCCTCATTAGCTTGGTAATCAGGCCCTTTGAAGAGAGGCTGTAACTCAGCCTAGCTTCACATCCCTTCCTTTTGAGAAATGGCCCGTTCCCCATCACCCAAAGTGAGGACAAGCCTTCTGCAAGTCAGAATCTGTTCTTTAAGAGGCCAGCTCAGAGAAGACCCCTAGCCCATGTGGCCTTTCCTCATCAGCCCATTTGAAAGCCCTCCTTTTGCTTCTTAAAAACCCAGGAAACATCAGGTTGTCCTTCTAGAACTGGTGCCGTCCAGTGTAGTAGCCTCTAGCCGCATGTGGCTATTTAGATTTAAATTGAAATCAGTTAAATTTTAATAAAATTTAAGAACTCAGTGTCTCAGTCACCCCAGGCACATTTCAAGTGCTCAAAAGCCACATGTGGCTAGTGGCTACCTGTGAAGTAATAGGAAATATATATATATTGGTCTCTGTCCCCAGTTCCTGGCACAGAGCTCCTAAAACCCTTATAATTTCCTAGGGGAGAAGAACACTAGGAACATCTTTTGTTGTAATGCTTGAGAGTCTTTGACTCTGGTTCCTGACACAGAGCTCCTTAAATCCCTCAGAGTTTCCTGGGTGCTGGGGTGACATCTGTTCTAACGAGGCCACTTCAGGTGGGCTCCTGGATGGCTGCTGGGTGTGCGCTGGTCACCAGGAAGTCCAAGCCATGATTAGAAGCTTGCATCTTTGAGCGTCACCCCCTCTCCTGAGAATGGGAGAATGGGCTGAAGATTGACTTACTGATCAATCACGCCTTCGTGATGAAGACTCCACAAAATGACCACAAGTGTGAGGTCAGAGAGCTCCCGGGTTGGCGCCGTGCGGAGGTGCTGGCAGAGTGGCTTCCTCAGAGGGGGCATCAGAGCTTTATGCCCCTTCCCGCAGACCTCACCCTATGCAGCTCGTCCATCTGGCTATTGCTGTCTTATCCTTTTATAATAAACCAGTAATCTAGTAAGGAAATGGTTTTCCTACGTTCTGGGAGCTGCTCTAGCAAGTTCATCGAACCTGAGAAGGGGGCCGTGGGCACCTCCAATCTATAACCAATTGGTGAGAACAACCTGGACCTGCACGTGGCGTCTGAAGAGGGGGCAGTCTAATGGGAATGAGCCCTTTACCTGCGGGGTCTGACCCTATCGCCAGGTAGACAGTGTCAGAGTTGCGTTACAGGTTATTGATAACCTGAAGCAGGACACCGAGCTGGTGTCTCAGAGCACTGCTTGTTGGGGGGCTGGGGGAACCACATATATTTGGTGTCAGAAATGTAAAAAGTGTGGTTGTCATGTGAGAGTAAAGGAGAAACACACAGGAAACTACTATGTCGGACGGTGCACATTTAGAACATTTCCTTCATCACAGAAAGTTCTGTCAGACGGGACTGTTCTAGATTTGGTCTCACGCTGCCCTGTGGTGGAAATGCCCACTTCTTACTGTGCAACCCCATGCCAAGCACTTTATATATAATCACCTGGACATTTTTAGAAATAGGCATGATTTCACACATGAGCAGCCTGAGGCTTAGCGGTGTCAACCTGCCCAAGGATACATGGCTAGGAAGCAGCTGAGCTGGGACCGGATGCTGGGTCTGTCTGCTCTGAAACTCACTTTCTGAGCCACTGTTCTCCACTGACTGTCGGTGTCTGTGTCCTGCAGGAGCTGCAGTCATCGCCTGTGTTAGTTCCTGCGTAGCATCTTCTGTGAGCTGGTGGGATGAGGGTGAACTGAGACTGGGGCGAGGCTGATGCTAGCTCTCGGGGGCGTCGAGGATGATGTTGGCTATTCATTCTGCACGGGTTCCTTTGTTGGGCACTCTGCTAAGCTCTTTCCGCGCGTGTGTCCTGTTTAATTCTCCCAGTAACCCCATCCTGTAGATACGATTATTATCTTCCCTCCATAGATGAAAAACATCACAGCTTCAAAGTTAAGTAAGCAGCACGGTAAGTGACAGAGGCTGAAACGGGACCCAGGTGTTCTGAACTCAGAGGCCCCTCTCATGGTCGCTGGGTCTCGTTACTTTGACCCGCTTCAGTCTGATTTCAGTCTTACTACCAGCAGAAGGGTTCTCTGCCTCTTCTGAAATGTGGAGCACCTCGGTGAATCTTCTGCTTGCTTTGGGAGAGTAAACAGAGCAGGATGTCTGAGTGGAGTAGATGCTTCTGAGCATGGGAGCTTATCTAGTCCCTGGAGAGCTGGCCCTGCATAAAGGCTCACCCTCTCCCTCCGCCACTGAAGTGCTAATCGATGTAGCAAATACACCTGATTGACTTCTTGTCAGAGCCCCATTTCACAACAATGGACAACATCTTCTGTAATTTGAAAACTGATTACAGACCTGCAACACTGGTTCGCTTCTTCTTCTTTTTTTTTCAAACATAAATGGAATTTCTCTTTAAGGAGAGAGCAAAAGCTTTTCCAGTTGATTCCCATACCTTTCCAAAGAGGTTTCTTTGCCAGCCCCCTTTTAAGTTAATCTGTTCAATTACAGTAACTGAACCTGAAGATACAGGAAAGGAGAAAATAGCACCATCTGCATTCCATTTTCATTCATTAAGAACTTTGAGCCTAATAAAAAAGATGAACCTTCATGAACAATGTTCATTTCATTTTCTCATATATCTGGAGTGGTCTGTTAACTAATAAATTCTATCTATAAAGTTGGTGTATCTGAAATCCTAAGTACAAGATGGCTGTGGAGGATAGATGTGAACATAGTGGGTGGTCCCCAGCTCTGCATTCATATTTTGGTCAGGGAAGGGAATTTAAACAAGGATCACCGAGGCAGGGGGACTAGGTCAGTTTCCATAGAAACAACTTCTTACCGTGACTCTAAGGCATCACCAAAAGCAGCAGGGAAGTGTTCCAGCCTTGAGTTGAATTCCGCTCTATGAGTGTGTACATTATGAATTCCTTGGCCGTTCTTGTCAAATACTCCTCAGGAATAGGGGCATTTGTGAGAATGAGCATGTGCTTTGGAATGAGAGAGGTTTGGATCTGAGGGTGTGCTGTGTACCTGCTAGTGAAGGGAACAGGCTTTAACATCAAACTGAATGGGTTCCCATCCTGGGTCTGGAGTCAGAGTCAGCAAACTGCAGTGGCCTGTAGGCCACATGGAGCCCACCATCTGTGTTTGTACAGGTCACAGGCTAAGGATGGCTTTTATGTCTTTTCACGGTTGAAAGAAATTGAATGAAGGATAACATTTCACGACGTGTAAAAACTATATGAAATTTAAATTTCAGTGTCCATAAATAGAAGTTCATTGCAAGACAGTCCCACTCATTGGTTTACGTCTGATGCATGGCTGTTTCCCCCCAACCCCTGCTTGGCAGTTACATCCATCCTTGCTCCTTGGAAGTGCAGCAGGATTTCTCAGGTAGAAGGTGGCATAAGGTCCTGCTAGGCCAGGAGCTGGACCATCCCATCTTGATTCACCCACTGGGCTGATGAGACTTTGCTAAGCAGCTGCATTGATGTGCAATGACTCAGGATGGTCTGGCCTGAAGATTCACGGCAGGGTGACTGCAGCCCTTACTCTGAAGTCTGTCTTTGGCTTTCTGTCGGAACACAGGTTCCTGAGACTATTCTGTACTCTCAGACTCCTAGACTGGAAGCAAACTTCTAGATAGGTGGAAAGGAATGCTGAAATTAAGCAGACAGTTTGACTTTCCCCCTTAGACCCTAGACTAAAAGAAAGTGTGACAGCAAGAATGTCATAATGACATCACAGACTTTTATGTGTTGGAAACTTAATTTATCCATAAGTGCTTCATGGGAGTAGTAATACCTTATTTGGCAGATGTGGAAACTGAGGATCTACCTGTAGAATATTTCAGAGCCTGGAGCAGAATTTAAGTTCTTTGACTCCTGATCACCTAACCAGACCTTGCCACAAATCCATCCTAAATTCGTGGCAGAGATTATTTAGTCGTTTGTCTGTGCAACAACTGTTTATCGATCACCTATAATAAGCCCTGAGGATTCAGCACTGAGGGAACAAGACAGATGAGGCCATGACCCTTTTTACCTTCTATTTTATTGGAAGAGTCTGACAGTACCATGTAAGTAAATAAATAATTTCAGATAGTGATAAGTACTGTGATTTTTTTTTTTTAATTCAGGGTAAGGTGATAGGGAGTGACTGACAGAATTAGATAGGAGGAGCAAGGGAAGGCATCTCTGGTAAGCGGACACTTAAACCGCAACTTGAATTGTAGAAGAAGGAATGAACGAAAGCATGGGGTGGGGGAAGAATGCTGTGGGGGACCGGTACCAGCAGGCACTTGTGCTCGAAAGTGAAAACTGATACATCCCAGCCTTGATGGTGAAACAAGGACATGTCATCAGCTGGAGAGGGGCTCAAGGTTCAGATTGGTCAACCTTTCCTTCCTCTTGTTGACAATTCCATCTCTCCCCATCTCCCCCATCCAAAGCCCACGCATCCTTCATGCCTGGGTCAGATAGCTCCTCTCTCAGAAACCTTCCCTGGATTCAGCCCCAATAAGTATCCTCCTTTGCCTAAACCCTTTATCTGTACTCCTCTTTTTCTATTCTAGCATATTCTCTTCTGTGTTGTATATATGTCTGTTCATTTATCAAGACCATGGCAGTGGAGTTAGGGCAGGCTCTGGGTTTGAGTTCCAGCTTTCTAATGCATGATTTGAAGGAATTACTTGATCTCCCTAGACCTTAGTTTCATCATCCATAAATGGGCATAATTATAGTGCCTATAGCATAGGGTTACTCACAGCTGAAAATGAAATAATACCCATAAAGCACTTAGTTCATAGTAAGCACTCAATAGAGGCAAACAATTGTTGTAATTATTGTTACCATATGCCTCATGGCCAGTTGTTCACACTCTTGTATTCGGCTCCGGTTTGAGAGCAGAGACTGTGTATCATAAACGTTTATATCTGCATTACCTAGCCCAGTTCCTGGAACACAAATAGTGCACAGTAAATATTTTGAGTAAACAAATGAAATCTTCCTTTTCTCTACAGATGTAAATACTCCAACATTATAGAATTTCAGAACTGGAAGGAACCTTAGCTGTCACTGAATGAATTCAACTCCTTAATTTAAACAAAAGGAAATGGAGGCCAACAGAGGTTAAAGAGTTAAGCCCAGCATTACAAGACCCATTGTGATAGATCTGAAAGCAGTGTCTGGTCCCTCAGAACAGCAGTGTACACAGAAGTAGGTTATTGATAGCTCTGAGGGTAACAGAGTTCCATTTCTCCAAGATGAGCCCCAATTTAGAATATTTTGTCCCATTAGAGCACTTGCTTCTCTTGAACATGTGGCCTAGTTTTTATTTGGAAATGGTGGCAGAGGCTGGTCTCGTTCATCTTTTGATCCTTAGCAGAGCGCAGATCCTTGGACAGAACAGATGCTCTGTCAACATGTAATAAATGAATGGACACGTATGTATAGCTCATTAATGTAAAAGTGCTTATGTGCAAACTCATCTCCAGGTTTGGCCTAAACAAAGAGTTTGTTGAGTTATGCTTCCCGTGTCTCAGAGTAACTTTTATAAGCTCAGGCCTTGCCCTGTCCCCATGGTCCGTCTGGAGAAATGTCTCCCTGGAAATTCCCGCCTCCCTGGGAAGTAATATGCATTGATCCATCCATGATTGGAAGGCTTGTGAGCCTTTAAATGACAGCTGGGGTAATTGATTTCTTAAGCGCAGCAGATTGTCTTTAGAGATCATTTAAGGGGCTAGGATTCGTGTAATCATTCAACAAATACTGAGGAACACCTACTGTGTGCTAGGTCCTTTTTCTTGTCCTCATCAGAAATATGGGAAAAATAACCATGCCTCCCTCACAGGGCTGCTGCAAGGGGGGGGATAAGTGAGACAAAGCATATGGAGGACCAAACACAATGCCCGGCTTGTAATAATTCCTCAAAATATTAGCTGGCATTTCTAAAATATGTATGTTCACAAAATTGTGACAATGACGGCAGTGGTGAGAAAAAGCAGTGTGACCACAGAATACTTGGAATTTTCACATCGCAAAGCTGCTTCTTTTTCTTATTTTTTTTTTTACTCACCTTCTCATTAAATCACCTTATCTATGAATCAGGTCTATCAGGCAAGATGATGCCTGAAGGGAGTTCCCTGGTGGCCTAGTGGTTGGGATTCTGTGCTTCCACTGCCGTGGTCCGGGTTCAATCCCTGGTCAGGAAAGTTCCTGCAAGCCACGTGGCGTGGCCAAAAAAAAAAAAAAAAAAAAATGATGCCTGAAATTCTCTCCAACCCCATGATACCCTGACTCCCTCTATATTGATACAGCCCTGCTTCCCTGAGACCCTGATAGAATTGGTCATTCTTCCTCTGTTCCATCTCCTCCTTAGTGTCTGCTTTTATTTATTTCTTATAATGCACTTGTTTATCTGGTTCTGCTCCTCTGTCAATCAGTCAGTCTGAGGGCAAGAGCACGTTCTTATCCATCTTGGTTTCTACCAAGTTTACACATAGAAGGTGCTAAAGAAGTGAAAGATGAGTTGATTCCACTCCTTTAGTCCTTTATCATCTTTATGCCTTTAAAGGGACCTAATTTTTTCTACCATTCAGTCAAAAGGAAGCTGCTCTATTATGTCTCAAACACTTTTCTGTCTTTGAAGGCCTCATGCTGTATAAGTGAAAATTCAGATTTTTATGATCTCTAATCCTTCATGGCCCTCCTTAGACAAGAAACAGAGAGGAAGCTCCACCCTACCAACTGGATCTCTTTGGGACTGATCCAGACCCACATACATCAAAGATGTGTTATGCTCGTTGTTTATAAAAGAGCTGTACGCCCCGCGGAATACGGAAAATGACCTAAAATTTGTGATGAAGCATTTAAGTTGGGCAAACAGAACACTCGCTCCTCCCACCCCCTGTGTGGAGATGGTCTTAATGAGCCTGTGTCTTGTTGAGATTAAAGGAACTAAAAATTCCCCCTAGTGGTTTCGTGCAAAGAGGTAATACTGGGGGAAAAGAACAGAAAGAGAGATTTCAAAACATCAAATAAAATAGCAGAGGCTCTATGTGTCATTTCAGATCTTGTTTCTGTTTTAGAAAAGGTTAACCCAATGTGATTATTTTTGCCTAAGAGAAGGGGAAAGAATCTAACAGGAACTGAGCACCTAAGAGGGGCCATAGAAGACTGACAAGGCAGCAAAGCAGGTTTTAGTCTTTGTGCTTGACAGATCAGGATACTGAGTCTACAGAGGGTAGGAGATCTGCCTGAAGTTACCCCAAATAGGAAGCATCTGAGCTGGGATTCAGACTCTGGGCTCCCAGCCCCACACTCACGTTCTTCTCCCCTAAACCCATCAAACAGGAGCATTAGTAATAGGCCTCCAAATCGCATGTATGCCCTACAAGGAAATCATATCACTTATCAAATTAGAATATGAAGATAGAAAAGGAAAAGGATAGAAAGAAAACTTTAAGGAAAATCAAAGTGGCACAGTGCAATCACGCTGGGCTGTAGAGTCTGCCTTTGCACAGACTGTTTAATTGGCATTGTATTTTGAGGGTTAGATTAGAGGAAGAAGAAGAAAGACAGCGTTCAACCTGATTTACATGAAAATGAGAAGAAGGGGAAAAAGTGGGGTATTAAAATGTGTGAGTTGAATCCTTAGATCTCTGCTTCCTGAGTGGCACATGGAAGAACTTTTAAATTGGCTACATTGCTTTAATTGAAATACAGAATTGTAATAACACAATGTGACAGGCACCTACTGAGGGGGACTGCGGCTGCTCCCACCTTTCCCTGGAGCGGCAAACAACAGGGGGATGGGAAAAAAAATACACACCGAGAAGCACTTGAAAGAGCTTTGTTCTTTTCCAGGCTCTTTTGAGGTTGGCTTTTTGAAAAATGCATTTTTTTTTTTTCTCATTCACTTCAGGGTCCAATTAATCCAGACCACCCCACCCCCTTTCCCAGCGTGTGCTTCCCATAGAGGTATTTTGCATCAGTTAGGGTGTTTGTTGTATACTGGGTGGAAGGAAAAGCATTTGTAAAATACCCAGATTTGTCTACAAAGATCCCAAATCTGTTGATAACCTGAAGCAAACAGGTGAGTGGGATGGGGCTCTCACTTCCCTCTGGGGTTTCCCTTCTGTCTCTGCATGGCTGTGATCATTTTCAAGTGTACACAGACGTTGAAGTTTATCACAAGGGTACTTGACCTAGAGGCAGCCCTGGGAGATGGGCTCAGACCTCGGGGGATAGATGTTCATGAGGACAGGCAGTGAAGTGACCTAGGACTGTAGGTGAACCGCCAGTTTTTTCTCTGACGTGGCCTCTCAGAGTCCCAGCCCACCTCTCTTGACAGAATTTGCGCTGTGATAGGATCTGGTTATGACCATCCCAGATAGACCGCTCCACTGACCCTCTTCCACTTTTTCTGTAACACATGTACATGATCTCATGATCTCAAGCCTCTCCTCCTCCCATTTCTTAACATGGGTCTCAACCAAACACCATGGAGTTCACGTTGTCTTGGTGTCAATGTCTCCTGTAGGGTACACTGGCTGCTGGCAACCCCTCAGCTCTGTTCTACTCACTTCATCTCTCCCCATAGTTTATGCCTGAAACTTACAGTTCCCCTGAAATATACAGCTTTCCTCAACCGTAGCGCATAGATTCAAATAAGAGGCTATGATTGAAACCAATTTAAGCCCTCCCTGCCTTCATTCCCAGCACACCTTCTCTTAATGTCAACCCACTTCAGTGTTAAAATCAGCAAATGTTAATTGCAAAAATGTAAATTGTCAGATATAGATTACAGTGGTGTTCCTCTTTAAGCTATTTGTGGTGAAGGACAGGTTACTTTATTTTCCAATCCATCAAGGACCAAGACGTTGTCCTGCAATGAATGCCTTGTGCCACCCGTGACTTACCACGTGAGCTCCACCACAGTAACTAAACTCACCCCTGCCCTGCTCAGTGAGACAGGACCACTGAGCACACACCTGGATGCTGCAGCAGCATTTCCATAGAGGTTTCTAGACTACTAGCTTAATACTTACCTTCCCACACATCAGTAATAATTTACAGACCAATTCCGGTCTGCAGACCACAAAATGTGTGTTCTGGATGTTATTAACTTCTTACTCCCCATGGCACGTTGTGTCGTGAGGTAGAAGAGACCCGGTACCTTCCAGGGCCCCCTGTCTCTGGCACGACTGTTCATCCATTTGCACAAGCCAGACACTCGATCCTCACGTCTAACTGTGAAAAGTCTTGTCGCATTTGCCTCTTACCTATCTTAGACCCACCCACCTGCCTCATCTCACCTGCCATCACTGTAATCCCAGCGCCCACCATCTCACCTGGGCGCTGGGCTCCCTACCTGGTCCCTCTGTAGCCTTTCTGGACCCATTTCAATCCATTCTGCAAAATCAAGCTGCGGCAACCTCATTAATATATACGTAGAGAATGTTTCTCTTCTGCTTAAAGCCCTTTGGTGGCTTCTTTTGCTCTTCTGCTAAAGATCACAGCACTTACCGTGACCTGTAAGGTGCTGGGGCCCCCAGCCCCTATCTGCTTCCCTGAGGCATCCTTGTCCCCACTCCCTCCTCCCCTGCATGCCTGGCCTTCTCTCAGTTCTGTGAAAATCCTCTGCCTCCACACCCGAAGCCTCCTCAGGGCCTTTGCCCCTGCTGTTCCTCTTGAATAGAATGTTCTCCCTACAACCCCAGTACATGTAGCTACTCCACTCCAGGGCTCTGTGCTAGGTACTTTGCAAAGGGTGATCACATTTAATCCTCACATCCACACAATACGATTAATCCTATTTTTAAAATTTATTTATTTTATTTTATTTTTGGCTGCATTGGGTCTTCGTTTCTGCGCACGGGCTTTCTCTCGTTGCGGCGAGCGGGGGCTACTCTTCGTTGTGGTGCGCGGGCTTCTCACTGCAGTGGCTTCTCTTGTTGCAGAGCACGGGCTCTAGGCGCGCAGGTTTCAGTAGTTGTGGCACACGGGCTCAGTAGTTATGGCTCATGGGCTCTAGAGCGCAGGCTCAGCAGTTGTGGTGCACGGGCTTAGTTGCTGCGTGGCATGTGGGATCTTCCCGGACCAGGGCTCAAACCCGTGTCCTCTGCATTGGCAGGCGGATTCTTAATCACTGCGCCACCAGGGAAGCCCGATTCATCCTATTTTTAAAATGAGAAACCCGAAGCTCACAGAGGTTAAGTAACTTGCCTGGGATGGGATGAACAGCTTATTAGTTAGAGCCACACCCAGCCTGGGAGATCCTGGGGGCCTGAGTTGGCCTCTCCCGAGCCCTCACTGGGCCTGAGGAGGCCTCAGTGTGCTGAGGTTAGGAAATCACACCATCTTCCTGTCCGCCCCCTTCCTCGCCACAGTGAGATATGCCCTTCCACGCGTCTCTGCGTTTTGCTTTTTGCCACCATCCCCCCATTCCAGCTGACCCTTCTTTCCTGGTAGCCTCTCATCTCACTTACTAGATAATGTTAGCACCCAGCTGTTGGCACCCAGGGATTCGGTATTTCGCAGAGCCTGAAGGACAACTAAAACAAGCCCCATTTTGTCCATTTTCTCTGAAAGGCCTGGGTTTGTGGGTTTCTGAGACCCAGTCTTAATTGCAGGGACCTTCTTCTCCCCTGTTCAGGCTCTGCCATTTTGAGGAGGGAGCTGTCTGACTCATATCTAGGGCTTGGCCATTTTCAGCTTCTTGTCTGGAGCTTCCTTGGGCACCAGACAGAGAGCTTCTGAGCTGACAATTTCCCGGAGGCCCCAGCATATTCCGGCCTCTTCACACATGTGAATATACAGTTAGAAATCCATTTACATGAATAAATGAACTATTCAGGAGATGAAAAACGTTTTTTTTCCATTTAAAATAGGAGAAAGAGAATCCCCTGAACTTTACAACTTCATGATATCCTATACTTTGTGTCATCGGCCTCCACTGGAAACGAGGAAAGCTCTGAAAAGAGAGGAGAATAAAAGCATTCTCGATGAAGATAGTTGAACAGGCACTGGCAATGAGAAAAATTCATATGCTGTAATTATAGATATTTGTTTGTTTTAAGTCCTGGCACTCAATCTGTGAGCCCGGTTTAATAATAAAATACTAGAATTATGCATGCAAGTGCAAATTTGGTATCATGTCAGTCAATTCCAAACACTATTTACAGACTGGAATCACTATAGTACATTAATATAATGAAGACAGCAGTGTAGCCTCTTTCAGTATAATATCGTTAAAACATCACCGTAGGATGGCGGCTGTAGCTCTTCTCAAGTGTTTAAGCTTATCTCAAGCCATCCTAACATCCTTTGAGCTTTTTTTCTGAAATAATGTGGCTTGGGTTTTGCTATTAGCAATGTGTATGGTAATTCCAGAGAGAGGGAGGAGAGAGGGAGGGGGATGAGGGGGTGGAGGAAGAAAGAGAGAGAAAGAGAGAGGGAATCAATCCCTGAAAGGAAGATCCTCTGGCCAAGGTTTTCTATAAACATGCTTCTGTCACTGCAAAGATCGCACTGCTTTGACCTTTGATTGATTACACATCTGTTGCCTCACTAGGCCGGGAGTTCATTGAGAGCAGGGGCCCTTGTTTATTTATCCTGGAAATAGCAGGCAATGTGGCGTAGTGATTAAAAGCAGTGGCTCTGGAACCAGGCAGCCTAGTTTCAAATCTCATTCCACCAACATGTGAGCTTGGTGGCTTTGCATAGGTAATTCACTTCTTTATGCCCCAGTGGCCTGACTCCTAGAGTGGTTATGAGGATTAAATAAGTAGAACCCTAGAAAGATGCCTGGCACATCGAAAATGCTCAGTGAATGTCAGCTGTTACCCTCATCTCTACACCCCTAGTTCCCTGAACGGTGACTGTTGTAGAGTCAATGACAAATCAGTGCGTGAAGAGTGGAAGGACGGATGGGTGAATAAACAGCACAACTATAATCCACAGCATGCATTGCTTATTTGCATCTATAGCATTCTTTGTATTTCACTGGCTCTGCCAGAATCCAGGCCTCTTCTTTGTTGGAACTTGAGGCCTCCCCGGAGATGACTGGACTTGGTTCAGACAGCTATCGGGAGAGACAAAGAGGTTTGCGAATCAGGGACTGAAGTTGAGCCTTTGAGAATGTGCAAAACTGAGAATTGTTGCAGAAGTCATTATTAACTCACACATTTAACAGGATGTTTGCCTTTCAACAAAGAGTGACTAATTAACGTAACAGTTGATTATGTAGCTCCCTTAATTTGTTACTGGTTTTCAAATACCAAAGTAATTACATCAATACCGGAGAACAGTTGTTAGAAAGTCAATCTACAAAAGAGACTGAAGGAGGGTTGACTGTTGATTCTGTTTGGACACAGCCTTGTGTTGGGTCTGACTTGGTAGCAATTTACCAGGCCCCGAGCAGAAGTCAAACCCTGTGCCCTGGCAAGGGTGAGACGAATAGAGTCTGGCATGGTGAGTAGATATGGAAGGGCTGTGGAGTCAGGCTGCCTGGGTTCAAATCCTGCCTTTGCTGTGGACCCACAGTGTCTCCAGCGCCCACCTCTGGAAATGGTGCTACTAATAGTATCTCCCTCATGGGGAAGTCGGAAGGATTAAGGTGCTTAAACAGTATCTGGCTTATAAGAGCTAAAAATTATTTGATGTTATTATTTATGACCTACCTTCTGCTTTTCTCTCCAGCCTTTTCCCCCATGGATCTTATTTCTCACTCCCACCCCCAATGAGCCATACCTACTCATACTGCTCCCTGGGACTCCCTGCTTCAGTCTTCTGTCCCCTCCCACACTCCTCCTCACTGCTCCTCCAGTTTGGAAAGCTCCTATTTAACCTGCAGTTCTTCTTTTAAAATTTTTTCAATTTTTTATTGAAGTATAGTTGATTTGCAATATTGTGTTAGTTTCAGGTACATAGCAAAGCGACTTGGAGATGTAGATATATAGATATATGTATTCTTTTTTTATTCTTTTCCATTATAGGTTATTACAAGATATTGAATATAGTTCCCTGCGCTATGTGATGAATCCTTGTTGTTTATCTATTTTACATATGATAGTGTGTATCTGCTAATCCCATAATCCTAATTTATCCCTCCCCTCCCTTACCCTTTGGTAACCATAAGTTTGTTTTCTATGTCTATATGTCTGTTTCTATTTTGTAAATAAGTTCATTTGTGCTGTTTTTTTAGATTCCACATATAAGTGGTATCATAGAATATTCGTCTTTATCTGACTTCACTTAGTATGATAATTTCTAGGTCTATCTATGTTGCTGCAAATGGCATTATTTCATTCTTTTTTATGGCTGAGTAATATTCCATTGTGTGTGTGTGTGTGTGTGTGTGTGTGTGTGTGTGTGTGTGTGTATCACATCTTCTTTATCCATTCATCTGAACAATTAGGTTGCTTCCGTGTCTTGGCTATTGTAAATAGTGCTGCTATGAACATTGGGGTGCACGTATCTTTTTGAATTAGTGTTTTCTCTGAATATATACCCAGGAGTGGGATTGCTGGATCATATGCTACCTATTTTTAGTTTTTTAAGGAATTTCCATCCTGTTCTCCATAGTGGCTGCACCAATTTACATTCCCACCAGTAGTGTAGGAGGGTTCCCTTTTCTCCACACCCTCTCCAGCATTTATTATTTGTAGACTTTCTGATGATGGCCATTCTGACTGGTGTGAGGTGATACCTCATTATAGTTTTGATTTGCATTTCTCTGATAATTAATGATGTTGAGCATCTTTTCATGTTGGTCATCTGTGTGTCTTCTTTGGAGAAATGTCTATTTAGGTATTCTGCCCAGTTTTTGATTGGGTTGTTTGGTTTTATTTTGATATTGAGCTGTATGAGCTGTTTGTATATTTTGGAAATTAAGCCCCTGTTGGTCGCATCGTTTGCAAGTATTTTCTGCCATTCAGTAGGTGGTCTTTTCATTTTGTCAATGGTTTCTTTTGCTCTGAAAAAGCTTTCAAGTTTAATTAGAACCCAGTTGTTTATTTTTGCTTTTCTTTCCTTTGCATTAGGAAACATATCCCAAAAAATATTGCTATGATTTATGTCAAAGAGTGTTCCACCTGTGTTTTCTTTTAGGAGTTTTATGGATTCAGGTCTTACATTTACATCTTTAATCCATTTTAAGTTTCTTTTGCTTTGGGAGACTGACCTAAGAAAATATTGCTACAATTTATGTCGGAGAATATTTTGCCTGTGTTCTCTTCTAAGCGTTTTATTGTGTCATGTCTTATATTTAAGTCTTTAAGCCATTTTGAGTTTATTTTTGTGTATGGCATGAGGGTGTGTTCTAACTTCATTGATTTACATGCAGCTGTCTACATGCCATTTGTCTACACCACTTGCTGAAGAGACTGTCTTTTCTCCATTGTATATTCTTGCCCCCTTTGTCAAAGATTAGTTGACTGTAAGTGTGTGAGTTTATTTCTGAGCTCTCTCTTCTGTTCTACTGAGCTATATATCTGTTTTTGTGCCAATACCACACTGTTTTGATTACTGTAGCTTTGTAGTATTGTCTGAAATCTGGAAGGGTTATGCCTCCAGCTTTGTTCTTTTTCCTCAGGATTGATTGCTTTGGCAATTCTGGGTCTGTTATGGTTCCACATAAATTTTAGGATTATTTGTTCTAGTTCTGTGGAAAATGTCATGGGTAATTTGATAGGGATCACATTAAATCTGTAGATTGCTTTGGGTTGTATGACCATTTTATCTATAATAATTGTTCCAATTCAAGAGCATGGGATATCTTTCCATTTCTTTGAATCATCTTCAGTTTCCTTTATCAATGTTTTGTAGTTCTCAGTGTATAAGTCTTTCACCTCCTTGGTTAGGTTTATTCCTAGTTACTTTTTTAATTTTTTTGATGTGATTTTAAACAGGATTGTTTTTTATTTTCTCTTCTGTTATTTCATTGTTAGTGTAAAGAAATGCAACAGATTTCTGTATATTACTCTTGTATCCTGATACCTTGCTGAGTTCATTTATTAGTTCTAATGTTTTCTGTGTGGAGTCTTTAGGGTTTTCTGTATCGAGTATCATGTCATCTGCATATAAAGACAATGTTACCTCTTCCCTTTCCAATTTGGATACTTTTATTTCTTTTTCTTGTCTGATTGCTGTGGCTAGGACTTCCAGTACTATGTTGAATAAAAGTGGTGAGATTGGTCATCCTGTCTTGTTCCAGAATTTAACAGGAAGGCTTTCAGCTTTTCACTAGTTAGCATTATGTTGGCTGTGGGTTTGTCATAAATGGCTTTTATTATATTCAGATATGTTCCCTCTATACCCACTTTGGCAAGAGTTTTTATCATGAATGGATGTTGAATTATATCAAATGCTTTTTCTGCATCTATTGAGATTATCATGTGGTTTTTGTCTTTTTTGTTGATATGGTGTACCACATTTATTGATTTGCATATGTTGAACCATCCTTGTGACCCCGGGATGAATCCAACTTAATCATGGTGTATGATCCTTTTTATGTGTTGGTGGATTTGGTTTGCTAATATTTTGTTGAGGATTTTTGCATCTATATTCATCAAAGACATTGGCCTGTGATTTTCTTTCTTTCTTTTTTTTTTCTTGTAATGTCTTTGGTTTTAATATCAGGGTGATGGTGGCTTCATAGAATGACTTTAGAAGTGTTCCCTTGTCTTTAATCTTTTAGAAGAGTGTGAGAAGGATCAGTATATGTTCTTCATTGTATGT
Organism: Balaenoptera musculus; assembly: GCF_009873245.2. NCBI lineage: Eukaryota > Metazoa > Chordata > Mammalia > Artiodactyla > Balaenopteridae > Balaenoptera > Balaenoptera musculus. Next base: position 48,247,909 of record NC_045785.1, on the reverse strand, counting down.
TTAGTAGCATTCCACAGTGACGCCATCCAGTCCTGGACTTTTGTTTGCATAACCTGCAATTCTTAATCTAACTAATTCTTTTTCCTTGAAGCACCCCTGCTTCTGCCAGGCAGAATTGGGCACTCTTTTCCCTCTGCCACTTTATATCTTGGAAATATTATATTTCAGTGATTTTAAGATATTTTTTCTCTCCCATTTTAACATTTCTGCAATAAGGATTTGGCTTACCACCTGTAGCATCTTGGAGTCAGTGCAATATAGTGTTTGCATTGTAGTTTGTTCTGTGTCTAGTATCATTATTTGTGTGTCTGAGCTACCTGAGGATAGAGACTGTGATGTATTATCTTTGTATTCCCTAGTGCCTAGACAAAGCACTCAGCCAGTGCTGTTAAACAAATAGGAGAATAAATGGACAAACAATATAGCTAGGTGTCTGATTCTGTTGGGTAGCACAATCTTTTTGGATATATGCTAACATCTGAGAAATAACAATAATAGCAGCTGTGTAGCACTTGCTGTATGCCAGGCACTATTTGAAGCACTTAACATATATAAGCTATTTATTCACTTCATCTTCACAATAACCTGATGAGGTAGATTTTATTTTTATCTTCATTTCACAGATGAGGAAACAGGTTCAGAGAGGTTACACAATGTAGTGGAGCAAAAATTGCTACCCCAAGATGTCTCTTTGGCATGTGAATCATTTCGAGCTAAAAACAATCAGTGTTCAAGAGAGTCGGGAAGAAACTTTGACCTTCCCCCTAACTGCCTAAAAAAATTTCGATGGAGGAGCTATTCCCAGAACAGAGCTATCACCAGAGACACCTGCAAAGAATGAGCAAGGAGCGACCTCAAGAGCAGAGTCCACTCTGTTTCCCATCGTCTGTGCATGGCCCAGAAAACGTTTATTTACCAAATATTTGCCTTTCCACCAACTCCATGTGAATTGCCTTCCTCTCATTTGAAGTCTCAAGCCAGTACCCTCAACATCCACTTTTTAGCTGAAGATGGTATTTAAGGTGACAGCTTCAGCTATTTTGGCAAGTTACTCAGTTTTCCTGGCTCTTTCCCATGTAAACATGTTATTAGACTTTTGTTTGATTTTTTTCTCCTGTTAATCTGTCTCGTAGCAATTTAATTCTCAGACCAGCCAGAAGAACCTAGAAGGGTAGAGGAAATTTCTTCCTCCCCATCAGTAGCATGCCGAAGATCCTATAGCTTAGTGATGATGGAGCTGGGATTTGAACCCAAGTGCTTTCGCTCCAGAGCCTGCAGATCTCAAATAATATGATCCACAGGGCTGTCAACAGTAGATATATTTAGTATTTATATAATCCTAATAATTTCCCCAATGGTTGTTGATGATTATTTTGGTTTCCCTAAGTGGGGCCCCATGATTGCTCATAGTCTGGTAGAACATCAATCCTTAAGTTGTAATCCTCCATTTTTCTTCTCACATCTTTAAACAAGGAACAAGCCATAATTTATTCATGATAAATCAGAGACATTTATATAATGCAGTTTGGATTTTTTTTTCCACTGTGGCTTATAAAATGTTTTCATAGGATGTTAGAGGTCAAAGGGATAGTAGAAAGCATCAGTTCAGCAGTTTACTTCCTCTGTCCTCCAGATACACTGGGCTCTAGTTAAATGATTATGGGTTCTGAGAGTGTTTTCAGATAAACTTGAGTTCAAATTCCAGTTGAATTCTTATGATTTGTGTGACCTTGGTCAAGAATCTTACTCCCTATGAGCCTCAGTTCCCTCATTTTTAAAACTGGAGTTATAATATTATTTTGCATGGGTGTTGTGAGGATTAGATATTATATAAATAAAGGGCCAACCACAGTGGCACCAAGTAGACAGTAAATAAATGTGAGCTATTATTTCAAAAAGAGAGAAGCTCTAGTTACCTTTAATAAAGTTGTAAAGTATAATCAGAATGGAATTTTTACCTGGCTTTGATTGGAGTTATATTAACTCCATGAAGTCACCTTCTACAACTTATTCAAGAAAAATAAAGCTCCAATTGGTAGTTAACCATGTTTTTGATAAACAAATACAAATTAAACAATAATGTACTAATACTTAAAGCAGTTTGGGTGACATGTCCCAAAACCTGGAGCGCACGGACACCTTAGTGCTTAGCATGACTTTTAGGAGTTATGTGATCCTCAGGTGTGGAAGAGATTTGCTCCCCACCTCATAGCCGTGGCTCCTCCACATTTCCAGCCCCTGCAGTTAGGACCCACATGACTAAATCTGGCTATGAACTGAAGTGACATACATCACTTCTAGGCCCATCTCATAAGCATCAGATGCTCCTTCTTCTCCTACTTTGACAACTATAAGGCCATAGGGTATGATTTGGAAGCATCCATCAACCTGGGCCCAGTGGGACTCTGTAATCAGAGTCCCTGCCAACCCAGGTTGGACATGTAGCTTGAATCAAAGATGAACCTTAGTTGTAACAAGCCATTGAGATTTCATGGTTAACCTAGCATATGTTTAATATATTAAACCATAGGCCTTTGAGGGTACAGTATTTCAGGCAGTGCTTATAAATTTTAGTTTTTACAACTGAAAAAAAAATCATTCTTTTTTTTATTTCCTTTATTAATGTATCCATCCATTCATCCATCAGCCTATTTATTCAACAGACATTTTCCTACCACCTATTCATTGCTAGATTCTAGTCTGGGTACTGAGGATATAATAATTAGAAGTCTCCATCATCCCTACCTTCTTGGGGCCAGGATCTAGCTGGAGAAACAGACAAGAAAAATCTAGAATTATAATACAATATGGTAAGGGCTGATAGATAAGGGGAGTGTTATGGGAGCCCAGAAAGAGGGACACCAATCCTAGCTTCGGGGGAAGTTGAACAGGGCCTTGGTGGATGAGTAGGAGTTTTATTTGTTCTATGAATGTTTATCGATCAGTTACTCTATGCCGGGTTCTAGGCACTGTGGATATAGTGGTAAGCAAGACAGGCAAGACAATATATAAAGACATAAATAAGGGAACAAATTAATTTCAGAGTAATATTATGAAGCCCACAAAAAAGGGTGACATGGTAGGGTTGAACTGAAGGGGGCAACTTTAACTGGGGTGGTCAGGGAGGCTTCTGTGAGGAGGTGATCTATGAACTGAGTTTACCAGGGCCCATGGACTTCAAGACCCTGGGGAGACATGAAAAATGCAGCTCTCAGGGTAGACAGGGGTGTGGAGCAGAAACTTACAGGCTTATTGCTATGTCAGATATTGCTGGGACATTTCAATTTTCTTTTGCTGGATGTTTTCTTTAATTTCCTTTGCTTGAAATAGGGAGTTTAAGTCTATCTCCTGCAGTGGAGGTATCCATTATTGGACTTGTGTGCGTTTATTTTAGGCATTTCAGAAAGCAGTACTCTGAGAAGAGCCAGGAGAGAATGTGCAGTAAGCTTTTAAGCAAAGAAGTTGAAGTAGGCTATCGGTGTGCTTTGTGGATTTGGAAAACCCACAGGCTCTGCAATTAGAAAGGCCTGGGTGTGAATCCCAGCTCCACTGCCTTTCCAGCTGGCTGATCTTGGGCAAAGGACGACCTCTCTTTGCTTCAGTTTCCTCATCAATTAACTGGAGACAATAATAACATCTCTCCCATAGGCTGGTTATGAGGCTGAAATAAGATAGCGCCTAAAAGTTCTTAGCATGGCAAGTGGCAAGAAGAAAACACTCAGTCAATAGTATCAGCTGTGATTGGTATGATTACTGTCATTCTCATCTTTATCATTATTGTTATCGTCGCCACCGTATTTATTGTGTTAGGAGGCATTATTCCTCCCTGTCTCTGCAGTGATTTTTTATGAGGGCTTTGCTTTCATTTATTTCACAAATTACATTAGACTCCTATCCCTGGTATATCAAGTCCCAAATTCTCCTCCTGGCAACTGAGGCCCTCTTTCATTTGTTTTTGACCAGAGTAGTTCCACCTCACCTCCCACTGTTATTAACCCTACTCTCATTACTCACATCCCAGGGTTTTCTCCTCCTAATCGACCTCCATACTTTTATTCAAGCAGGTTTCCACCCAGCTTTGAATGTCCTCTTTCTTGACTGTAATAAAATACGCTGAGACTCTGCTCTGTGCCAGCCATCAGGGTGGATACTTTACATATATGATCTCATTTATCCTCACCTCTAAAATGCAACTGAGACTAGGAGAGAGAAATTTCCTGCCAAATCCAGGCTGCTGGGAAATAGTGGACGAACATTGGTGATAACTATACACTTGCAAGACAGGACTGGGGACCTGCTTCCTCCATCTCTCTGGTCCAGGGTAAGGTATCCCCAGCCTCAGGGGCCTCAGTCCATGTTGTTCAAAGTAGGAAGACAGAACCAAGGGCAGGCAAACCAAGGCCAGATGGACAAACCAGCAAGGCTCTCTAAAGAGACCAAGACTCTTGCCTCAGTGAGTCCCACTCACTCTGAAGAGTCACTGGAGGCTAATGCTGAATTTTCTCAGCTCTAGGTGGAATCCTGTCCTGTGTCCTTGCCTTGCTGAAACATTCAGGGTAAACTCAGTGCATGGGTACAAGAGTTTCCTCAGAGCCAACCAAATCAGCTGAGCCTGAGGGAGAGTGAATTTTAGTATATGGAGAAATTATAGGTCAGTCTTGGAAAGCTGTAGCCAAAGAAGGGCTTTTAACAGGAAGCCACTAATCAGTGAAAATCGAGGAAAATCAGGTAGGTAAGATGAAGAGCACGAATAATGCAAAGCACGCGATGAAGGCATTAAGGCTGTCAACAGTGTCAGCCAGGGTGGTTGGAAGGTACTTTTCTGTGGTATAGAAGGAGGGCAGGGCTACTTTCCCAGAAACTAAATCCACCACGCTCGTCTCCTGACTTACACCCAGCCTGGCTTTGTGGGAATTTGCATCCAGTGATCCTGGTGTGATATGGGCACAAAAGACAGGATTGCACGCAGGCAGCAATGAGGTCCTTCAGGACCTGATCAAGGAGAGCTACCCACAGGAGACACTCTGTGATACCGGTTTCCTAATAATTTTAGGAGACGTATCAAATTGATCAAAATGAAATCCTGCCCGTCCTAAAGAAGTGAATATGTAATGGAAATCTAGGATGGGACTGGCCGACTCCAGCAGGACTGCATCCAAAATCCCCCCTTCTCCTCCCACGTATAACCCCTCTGACCTCAGGCCCTCTGACCTTTGTAGACAGGCAGCTGAGAAGGTACATCTAAAAAACAAATCTCCATGTATGTAGGTGAAAGGAACAAAGAGATTTGGATTTTGCTGCTAGAATTGCTCAGACTCATGAGGAAGGGTGGATGCTGTAAAGGTTTGCAAGCTGAGGTTGGGCTCTGTCCCTCCTGTGAAAGTAGCTGCTGAAAGTAGAAGAGACACAGACAGCCAAAGCTGCCCTGCTGTGTGCCTGCCTGAGAGCAGGGACTCCATAAATATTACTGAAGGGGTGAAAAAGTAATGAACAAGTGAAAGAAACTATACTCAAATGGAAAAAAAAGGAAAAATAAAAGTTTTGAAGATGTCATCTAGATTCTTAGCAGTTGAGTCCACCTGACATTCTGAGCCCTCTCCTAGGTTCTTACAGAAATCATCTCATTTAACTCACAAGTTTATGGTGTGAAGTTTATTAGTCCCCATTTTACAGATCAAGAAACTGAGGCACCCAGAAGCGAAATTATTGCCTAAGGTCATACTGGTTATTGGAAGACTGGGATTCACTCACCACCGTCCATTGATTGGATGCTTGTTATGAGCCTGATAATGTGTTTTATATGCAATATCCATTTTATTTCTCATAGTCACCCTGCAAGGAAGGTGTTTTACTATCCCCATTTTGTTGATGAGGAAACTAAGGCCAGGTCTCCCATTGTAAGTTAGATAAGGAGAGATTGCTCCAGTGCTGGCACAAAATGATTTCAAGGCCTGGATCCCAGGCGTGAGTCTGGAATTAGGTCCACTGAGCATTGGATGTATGTTGTTTCTGTGCTAAGAAGCCTCAGAGCCAACAAGGGACAACACCTTTTGAGCAGTGCGAGGTGCCCAGACTCTGAATCTTGGGCACGCCACCATGATGCAAAGAGGGAGGCGTTGGGGATCCACCTACCTCTCCCTGAACCTCTGTCTCGCTTATGGCATCTGTGCTGCTTACCAGCTCTGGAATCAGCCAGAGAAAGAACAGCCTGGACACAGCCATGCACTGGCAGAGTGGCTATGAGCGCCTAGCTAGCTCTGTCTGGCTCTTTGCATGATCTCCTCACACCTTGTACCTGTTTTTCCTCTCCTTCTGGGAATGACATGAGTGAAGCCCCCTCCACTCCCTCTCAGTCATTCGTCTCTCCTTTCCTGAACCAGAAATGGACTACTTCATTTTGTGTCTGGGAAAGGGAAGCCTTGGAGGGATTTTTTTTTTTAAGGTTAGGAAACTAAATTGTATGGTTTCTAAATGCTTGTCTTTAGTCTCAGAATGCAGGTACTGAGGGCTTACCCCACCCCTAAACGGGTCAAAGGCATCTCCCATGGGATCCCCATTAGTCACCCTGTACTTCCCCCTCAGGGCACCTGGCACAGCTCATTGCTGTTGCTCATGCACGGCTTCCCACTAGACCTTGAACTCAGGAGGAGCAGGGGCAGTGTCTGTTTCCGCATGGTGTCCCTAGCTTCCAGGGCAGTGCTTGAAACCTAGCAATTACTCAATGAATAATTCTGTGGAATGAACAAAGTCATATATACAGTGGTGATGAGTCATGTGCCCCTGAGAGTGTGTCCTTACAATGGTGTGGTACCCTCCAGGAGGTACACTTCCTTATTCTAGGCCAGGATAGAGAGACTCAGCCCAGTTCCTTTTCTGCATCTAATCCCATGTTTCAGAAAGAGAAGAATGCCAGTGAGAGTCTTCATTGATACATCCGAAAGAGTCAGACAGGCCTCGGTTCAAATCCTAACTCTTCCACTTCATAACTGGGGAGCGTTGGGCCAGTTACAGGATGCTCTCAACTGGGGGAGGACTTCCCACCATAAGAGCAGGTACATATTCAAAAAGAAACAAGAAGACAAGAATCAAAGCAAATAAAAACCTAATACTTACATAATGTTCACTAGATGCAAGACACTACTTTGAGTGTATTGAGTATTATACCCTACTTAATCATCACAACTCCTTGAGGTGTAGGAACCATCCTGAGGCTCATTTTATAGATGAGCAAACTCAGACACAGAGGGCATACATGTTTACCCAAGGCCACACAGCTAGTAAGTGGCAGAGCCACGATTTGAACCCGGCAGCCTTGTCCCAGTGCCCATATTCCTAACCTCTGCACTTACTGTTTCTATCAAGATGATACAGAAGGAACTTGGATGTAGGATTCAGAAGGTCTTCAAGGGTGACCTGCTTCAGATCTGCTGCTTACTAAATGTGACTTGGGGCAGATTACTTAACCTCTCTGGGCTATTTAATGTCCTCATTATGTCATGAGGGTAATGAAACAAGATAATGAATGGGATAATACATTAGGTGGAGCTTTAAAAGCTATAAAGCTCTTAGCCCTTCTAAGTATGAAGTAGATATTAACTGTTAGATGTCAAAGAGCTTTGAATGATAAAATGAGGTGCTTGCCTTATATGCTTTGGACCTGCAAAAACAATGGGGACTCTTTTTTTCAAAACAGGGCAGAATGGAGGTGGGGAGGGAGGGAGGGTGGGTGAATGGATGGATGGATGGATGGATGGATAGACGGAGAGAGAGTTTATCAGTTTGTTAGAAGACATACTTCAAGTAGAGGACACTTAACAAAGGAAATGTGTAAGAAGCAGCATATTATCGTGGTCTTGGATTTGGGGATTAGACAGTTGGAGCGGGGTGGGTGTCCAATCCCAGGACTTCCACCTTCTAGCTGTTTGAACCTAAGCCTGCAACTTCACCTCTCTCCTCAGTGTCCTTCTCTGTCAAATAAGTGATAATAAAACCTTCCTCATTGACTTGTCGTGAGAATTAAATTTGATCCTATAAGAAAAGCGTCAGGCTGGTAGGAGGTGCTCCAAAACATACCCCCGTTTCCCACTGGCTGAGCCCCTTGCTACTTCCTCTCACATCCACATGATGCGAAATTTCTAGATGCCTACTTTTTGGAATTAATTTCCTAAAGTGGGGAGAGGGCATTCAGGATAAACGCTCCGTATTTTCATTCCTTTGCTTACCTGCTGCAGGTGCAACTGGTGGGGGAACCATTCCCTTCAGCAGGGGTCCTTTGTTCTGTGGCAATTAAAGGCGTCTTGCTAATCCTTCTGCTTCCCAGATGTTTTCGGAGCTGTATTTTTAGCTCATCTCTTTGATATGCCTCACTCGAAAGACATCTTATTATTCATTTCAAAACTTGACAACTCCTATCACTTTGTCCCCTCGTTCTATTCTGATACACGGAGGAAGAACGAAATGGAGCAGTCTCAAGCCAAGTTTTGCTTCTGCTCAGTTGAGACCAGGGGTGTTAGGGTTTCTTCTGGCAACCTCTGCTCTGGACCCACTCTGGGAGTCAGCTGGGTGTCACAGGCGCTCATTCCCATCCTCATCTGCCTCGTGTTATAAGATATGCAATTATATGCTGCGTGTAGGTGCACTCAAGGGTCCCGCCCGTGCTCCTGTGCAGACACAAGCCAGGGGTGGCCTCGCACTTCTGGGACCAGGCTGGAAAGCACGTAGGAGTGAATAACAGAGTGAGGATGAGCATTTCAACCTTGAGTCATTTACTCAACAAATACTTATTAAGCATTGACTGTGCACCGGGATTTGTGCTAGGCGAGGGCGTATATTTTGCATAAACAGAGAAGATATTCCCTCACGGGATACGCTTTGAATGACTTTGAAGTAACAGTGGCAGATTTATTAAGCCCTTATGGTGCTCTGGGCTCAACATGCCTGCGTGTGTGTGTGTGTGTGTGTGTGATTCATACAGTTCTCATAACAAGTCTGAGAGGTAGAGATGGTTATACCTAGGATCCAGGTGAAAAAGCCAGGTCACAGAAAGGGTTAGTGCCTAGCCCGGGGGTTACAGCTCGTGAATAGAAAGGCCCTGTCTTGATCTCTGGCTCCAGAGCCTGGGCTCTTAACTACTTAGTTCTACCCTCCCTGTTCTCCACCCAGAATGCCTCCTGCTCCAGGGCCATAATAAACGAGGTCGTGGCTAACGCACTTAGCCCAGGGCCTGGGCTTTGCACTGCAGGTGGAGATTGTCATCTCCTGTGTGGCGTCAAAGAGAAACACAGCTGGATGTGACAATAGTGAAAACAGATTTTACTCAGGAACTCCTGACAGTAGGGGAAAGAACTGAGCTTCTTTCCAATTTATGCAGAGGTGCCTAGGGTTTGAAGGGGAGAATGAGGGAATGGGGGGGATGATGAGTGGGGACTGTATAGAGTCAGGGAGTAAAACGTTACAAAAAACAGGAAATGGGGGTTAGCCCATGTGAAATTCATGTGGATTTGATAACCGGCGCTTATCCAAGCTTGGGCTCCAGCCTCCCACAGAGACTGGGAGACCAGTCCTATCTCCAGGTGTTGGCTGGGACAAACAGTAAATTCTTTTGGAAGCCTTGAGTTATCTTAGGCAGGGACTTGGAGGGGTGCACGGGCCATTAGGGATGTGGCCTTGAGCTGTCAGAAACGATGCTAGTGTTTTGTTCAAGTCTTTATTGGCCACGGTTGAGGTCTAGTCGAGCAGGGGGCTCAGAGGAGTGTGGCTAGAGTTTGGGCAAGGAGTCTTTGTCACTAGTTCATTCTACTTTCCATTGCTGGTCTACGGGATCCTCGCGCCAGTTCTGCTCTGGGCAAGTCACTGCTGTTCTTATCCTCATGCAGATTCACGAATGGACAGCCAGACAGGTTACAGATAGGTGCACAGATAACAGGTCATTGCAAGTCAGAAGAGCAAGTGTTTCGAGCACAGGAACAGCAGCCAAGAGGTTCAGGGAGCACAGAGGCGGGTAGCTAACCCAGCTGGGGACGGGAACCCGTCAGGAGTCCCGGCACCAGTTCTTCAGTGGCTCAGCCCTGGGATCGCAGTAGAATCCTCAAAACGACATGACAGGCCTCCACATTTTGGCCCCGCCGGCCTCTGTCTCCTTCGGATGACACTGGGAGGTTGCTCTGGGAAGAGTGCACAGAAGGGCCAGGCAGATGACCTCGTACCCACAGCCCCTGACCCCTCAACCCCAGAACCCCTTAGAATTCCCTGAAGCCACCTATTCAGCTCTGGTGTTTGCATGCTGCTCCCCTCTCCTGCCTTGTCTTTTGCTAGCCGGCTCTATTGCCTCCTTTTCCTGGCAGCCTGCCCAGTGGGGTTAACTGCCCCTACCGGTAGGTCTCGGCATCTGCAGATCTCGGCGTCGCTAAGAAGGTGCCACACCTGCTTGCAATTGTCTGGGCCCCGGCTGTGCCCTCCAGACCACGTGCTTGGGGAGGGCAGGGGCTGCCTCAGACCACGTGCCTTTCTTGTGCCCTGTGCCGCCACAGCAGCTACCTCGCAGTGGCCTTCAGCCGCTGTCTATGATGTGAGAATCCAGGCTGTTCAGCTCTTGCCCGGTGTGCTTCCTGGCCCTCCCACATCCCCCATCGCTTACATCCGCCAGCATCTCCCGAATGGGCGCCCCGAGGCCTGGTACAGTCCGCAACTTCCCCAAGGTCAAAGAAAATGGTGGAGCCTAGGAATGTTCCAGACCCATCTGACCCCGGCACACAGACCGTGCTTATGCATGGACTTCACCAGGAGGTAACACAGAGCCTCATGCTATGAGGTTGGGAGCATATCCAGTTGTCTCCAAAAACCACCAGTGCAGCCGGTGAAACAAAGCGGCACCCCGCCATCATCACTGCCGCTACCAGCACCGCCATCCAGGTTTTTTTTGTAAGACAGAACCCCTGTCATCTGTGGATCGTGGATTGTGGGCGGGGAGCAGGGGTGGATGAAGGTAGGATCCATCTTCAGCTCACAGACATTTTTTGCCAGACTGTCCCCAGATCAGAGAGTCTTATGCTTTTACAGCCCAGGGCAGAAGCCCAGTCTGCAGTCTGGCCAGGGCCCTCGGGGCCTCCTCTCCAGCAGGACAGGCGGTTCACCTGTAAAACCATCTGTCACCTGTGAGCCTCCTTCCCGGATGCTTCGGCTGTGCATCCTGTTGGCTCCCATCCTGATGGCCCCTGGCAGGGAGGGGCTGCTCAGCTCCCTGTCCTTCTCCAGCCAGAGGATGGACTCCCTTTGCAGCCTGCTGAAAGGGTCAGCTGCACTCAGGTCAACTGCACTTAACAGCAGAGTCAGGTAGAAAGCTGCTGACAATTTCAACCACCCCAGTTTTTTAACCTGGCCTTCAAAAGCCTGCATCCCCTGGCCCTGGCCTATCTTCTCACACTGCCACTCTCTGCGAGCGTTGTACGGGCTTATCAACCCAAACGGATTGCGGTTCCCTGTATATAACATGCAATTTGATAGCATCACATCTCTTTGGTATCCCTCTGGATGGAACATCTTTTTTTTAATTTTGAATTTAATTTTTATTTTATATTGGAGTATAGTTGATTTACAATGTTGTGTTCATTTCAGGTATACAGCAAAGTGATTCAGTTATACGTATACAGATATCCATTCTTTTTCAGATTCTTTTCCCCATGGGTTATTACAGAATATTGAGTAGAGTTCCCTGTGCTATACGGTAGGCCCTTGTTGATTATTTTATATATAGTAGTGTGTAGATGTTAATCCCAAACTCTAAAGACAAATATCATGTGATATCACTTATATGTGGAATCTGAAAAAAACGATACAAATGAACTTACTTACAAAACAGAAACCGACTCACAGACCTTGAAAACAAACTTATGGTACTGAAGGGGAAAGGGGGCAGGGGGAGGATGAATTAGGGTCCTGGATGGAACATCTTCATCCCTACCAACCCTAGGAGCACCAATTTTTACCTAGTCAACTCCTACTAATCTAGTCCATTCAGGCCTTCACTCCTACCCTGTTCTTACCTTTATTATGGCATGAACGCAACATTCTTTTATTCAGTCAGCAAATTGTGACTGAGCCCCTACAAAGTGTCAGCCGCTGCCTGCGTTGGGTGCTGGGGATGCAGTGGTGACCAGGACCTGACACGGGGACTGCTTCCCTGGTCTTCACAGACTAATGGAAGATACAGATATTAACCAGGCGGTCATGCCCGTGAAGGGATAATTACAGACTGTGGTATGCGTTAGAAAGAAAGGGAATGGGTTTCTTTGAAAACATGAAAGAAAGGCACCGAACGAACGCCCTGTCTCCCCAGAGACTATGAGCTCCCCAAGGGCAAGGATCCTGCCCTTGTATTCCCAGCACAGTGCCTGCCACGGAGTTTCTGGGTCAAGGGAAATGCTCCGTTACTAGAACGGAGTCATGGAACTAAGTCGGAGCTGGGCCAGCAGGTATTTGGGAGCAGGAAGCACGAAGTGACCGAGCCAGGCCTCCATACAGCTGTCCTCACTTGAGTACTGCTCCCTCTGAGCCTGGCACAGAGATAGATGGCAGGAGGATGGGACGAAGGGATAAGAGAGCAAAGAGCTGGGCAGAACCTGCCGATCGCTGCCCTTCAGGAGGCACCCCGACGCGATAAAATGGGCGTGAAGTTTGCTGCCATCACGCCGACTTTTGGCACCAGCTCTGATCTTCACCGCTGACTGAACATTGATTGGGCAAGTTGCTTAAGCCCTCTGAGTCTCAGTTTCTCATCTCTAACTGGAAAATGATAGAGCCGAGGGTTAGAATTTCTTAGTTCGTGTCAATTTTGCCCTCTGAAACCCAATGGTGAGTTGGAGGAGATGGCTGCAGGATAGTGTTTTGTGTATTTTCAACGAAAAAGGCAATTTTGTGCTGATTTCTTTTCCTGACAGTTCATTTTCCAAGGCAACAGCCTAACAAATCACGGGGCCAATTAGTGTAAGAGAAACAATTGATCCTGGTACTCAGAGAGCTCAGCCCACCACCTCAGTGGTTTGGTGGTGTTTATTTGGGGAAATGCCGCACAGCACTAAATGGGAAATAATTGGATAGACGCTGTTATAAATTGCACGGCTCTGCACCACGCTCAGCTTCTGATTCAAGTAGCAAGGTCTGGCAGTAATAGGAAAACTAAAGGCTTTGCTATCCTGCCTTGAAAAGCGGAGCAAAGCTGGCAGGGGCCCATCTTGCCCCTCATTTTACAGATAGGAAAATTGAGTCTCAATGAGGGAGTGGAGATGGGGCTAGATACCTAAAATTTTGTTGTTTCACTACTGCATTCTCTCGGCAAACTCCTCAAACAAAGGGATCTGGAGATAAAATAAGGAGGTTGCTGTATTTCTTTCCTGGGGCTGCTATAACAAATTACCACAATGGAGAGGTTTAAATGGAAATTTATTGTCTCGTAAAGGCTAGAAGTCTGAGATCCAAGTTTTGGCAGGATTGACTTCTTCTGACCACTGTGAGAAAGGGTCTGCACCAGGCCTCTCTCCTGGCTTCTGGTGGTTTGTTGGCAGTCTTGGGTGTTCCTTGGCTTTTAGACACATCACCTGGATCTCTGCCTTCATGTTCACAAGGCATTCAGTGCATGTGTCTGTGTCCACATTTCCCCTTTTCATAAGGACACTAGTCATATTGGATTAGAGGCACACCCTATTCTAGCATGCCATAATTTTAACTAATTACCTCAGTAATGACACTATTTCCAAATAAGGTTGCATTCTGAAGTCCTTAAGTTTTAAGACTATAGTTGACCCTTGAACAACATGGGTCTGAACTGCATGGGTCCACTTATATGCAGATTTTTTCAATAAATACATACTACAGTACAATCTATGGTTGGTGAATCTGCAGATGCAGAACTGCAGATACAGAGGGCTGACTGTTAAGTTATACATGGATTTTTCTACCACACAGGGGTAGGGGGGGAAGTCGGGGGTTGGTGCCCCTAATCTACACTTTGTTTAAGGGTCAACTGTATTTCCAAATAAGGTCACATTCTAAAGTCATGAGGTTTGGGACTTCAACCTATGAATGTGGGGAGGCTACAATTCAAAATGTAATGATCACAAACAATTTAGAGAACAGAATCTTTGAACTGGAGAGGAAGAATCATTTATTAAGCATCACTAGGTTCCAGGCAGGGTACCAGGGTCTTACTTAGTTCTCCCTCCAAAAGAATGAAGTTACAGATGAGGGCACTAAGGTTCAGAGAAGCTAGGTAATTTGCCCAAGTTGACACAAGTAGTATGAATAGATTTGGATTTCAAGTGCTGACCGGTGTCTATCCAAAGTCATGTGTTTCTTCAGCATCCAAGTGTCTTATTAAAACAGATCTTAGAAACCATATTCACCACTACCACCACCTGCTATCCACCTCAATTAATAAATGAAGACACCAACCTTCTCACTCCTAATCCAGCATTCTTCCCATTGGCTGCATTTTAGTCACATCACTTTCTTGTAAGTTTCTCTCTGGCATGCAAGACTTCTTTGTGACCAAGGCAGAGGTTAATTTCAAACTGGTTACAACACAAAAAGTAATTTTCCATTAAATATAATGACCTCATTTCTGCAGTGACTTGTGGCAAAACCTGCTGTTTCATTTCCATTCATTCACACTCATTTACCTACTTGCTATAATAATTTTACACCAGAAGCTGAAATGTTGAAATCATTGGTTACATTACTAAACACCCACAATGGTTATTAGGATTCTTCATGCAGAAAGAGACAGAAATAAAAACAAGAATTTTAGGAGAATAAGAGTAGAGGCAGTTGAAGTACATTCAAAGCTGTATTCAAGTGCACAGAGGCTGCCTGGGGTCTGGAGCCAACCATACCTGGCAGCAATCCAGGGTCTACCTTATCAGCAGTGTGATCTGGGTCGAGTTCTTCAACCTCTCTGTGTCTCACTTACGTCAGTAGTAAAAGGAGGGGAAGTAATATGTAAGGTTGTCAGGTGAGTGAAATAAATGAGGATTACATATGTAGAGTATCTGGCACGATGCCTAGCACATAGTAGTCATTCTCTGGATAGTACCCTTTTAAAAAACATAATGAAAATTAAATCTGAATCCTTATGCATATTTGGAGAATATTCCAAGTTTGGGATATTGTTTTCCCCAGAGTTTCAGAAGTATAAAATTGTTTCCATATTTATTCAACCTGAACTTTTAAAAATGTTGTTGCAAATAGAACCACAACTGGCTGATGTTTATTTATGCTGGCCTTGGGGAAAGCAAGAAGGAACAAAGAAAACTGGCAGCACTATACTGAGCTCTTCTGAATATGCTGAACAACCCGTTGTGTTTTGGACCAGTGGTTGCCTGAGGTGGACTTGATAAAGGCCTTTTGTCTGCAGCCTACTTTCAGTTAAGTCATTGAAGTGTTCAGTGCCTTGGTCTCTCCTGTTCTCAGAGAGAGGAAAAGGGCATGGGAGATAGAGAAAGGAGCGTGCTAAGATTTAATTTTTTTCTTTAACGTATTACCATGAAAATGTTCAAACGAACAGAAAATTTCACCTTTCGCCATATTTGCTTTCTCTGACTCTCTTTGTCTTTAGATAGGTTAAGAGATCAATAGATCAATAGATATCTAGATAATAAATAGCTGCATTAAGTGTGCTCATCGCTCCTGGGGTTTCATTGCTTCTACTCCCTTTCTGCAAACAGTGCTAATAATATAGTTTTTAAATGAGTTCACATTGATAATTCCAATTCAAATTTACAATTATTGGCTTATTTCTTAACTTTTTACATGTAGATCTCATTTTTCTTTGACTGAAAAGCTTGCTTTCTAATAACAATGTATTTATATATATTTTTTATCCTAACATATACCCAAAGCAATTTCAAAATTGCAATTCCAATACGAATTACTGCTAACAATAAACCAGGCATAGACTTGAGTGTCAGTGAGATTTGCTGAAATCTCATGTTAGCCTGATATTCCCTGGGCAAGTCACTTCTTTCTGAGCCTGTTTCTTCCTGTCTAAGATAGGGATAATGGGGATCACTGTATTGTTCAGAAATCTTTTGGTTGCAAGTAATAAAAAACTCACTTCAGTCTTAAGCAATGAAAGGAATTCACTGATTATATAACTGAAAACTACAAGGTTACATTTCTCAGGATAGTGGGATCCAGATTGTTAGATGATGTCATAAAGTTTGAAGCTCTGTCTTTCAACTCTTTTCTCTTTCCTGGTGACCCAATTTCCCAGAAGACTTTCTTACCACCCTCTGGTTATTCCAAGACTACTATCCTGTGAGTTCTAAGGAAGTCCTGACCTGAGGGAACCATGCTTGGTAATTGAACACTATGTTACATAGTCATTAGACCTTTTTTTTTCTTCAAGATTAAATCAAAGCCTTTATTAAACATCCCTCCTTCAAACCACCTGCATTTAAACCTATACCCCTCTCCCGACTTTCGAACTGGTAGGGCTGTGCATGTGTCTTTGTCACCTGACGGGTCAGATCCAGTTGGGTCGCACAATGCTGAAAAGCCACGCCAAGACACACCACACGGGGCAGACCTCCACGGTTCTGTGCCCCCTCAGGATCTAGGCAGAGGTTGGCAGCACTGGCCCTGGAATCAGAGCTCGAGCACAGGAGGCCAGGAAGCAGAAGTCTGAGCCTCCTTGTTCCAGACCTAGCCATGCAGAGCAGATAAGCTGCTCTTGGCTACCACTGGGTGAGGGTCACGCATGTGTTTTTTCTTCTCGTCTCTGAAGAAAAGGGTGAGAGATGGAGCAGGCAGTTTTCAGTTGTGTGTGGGTTTGATTTAAGGCTTTGGCTGTGGTCTGTTGATATATTAAAATACTTTCTGGGAACGCCATCTCAGTTGTCTGGGAAAAGATTCAAAGTATTCGGAGCCTACTGTCTACCAGATACCCTGCTAGACACATTAAGTGATCTTCTTCACATTCCCATTGTACAGATGAAGAAACTGAGGCTCAGTGAGGTAAGGTGACTTGCACATGGCGACAAAGCTGAGATCTAAATCCTTCCATCGCACGACATGCCTTTTGGAAATGGGGACAGGACAACACAATATACAAACTACTCTGAGTGTGAAGCAAAAGAGGAGCCCCCTGACTTACACATATACACGTATTGCTGGCTTTTGAGAGCTCAGACCGCATCTTCTTCATTTCAGTATTTCCAGGTGTATCCGAGTACCGAAGGGCTTTTAGGCATGAATGTGAATTGAATGAGAGAGAGGACAGCTAGTCCAGCTCGGCACCAACTGTGATTATGCTGTAACACATCCTCGGTCATGGGATGTAGAATTTTGATTGAACCCCAGTGTTAGGAAATTAGTGCTTCACACAGAAGCTCCTTTCCTATTGAAGGTGGTTTTTATTTCTCCTGAGCAGAAATCTGCTTCCTTGTCACTTTGGTGATTGCTAATTGATTCAGCACACCTGGCTCCACTTTGCCTGTTAGACAAATTTAAGCCTAAATCATAGATCTGGAATGCTCTCAGCTAGTACAACTAGTTCATCTCCCTATTTTTAGGCAAGAACTTTACTCACATGGTTCCAGAGCTGTGTGTTTATAACATATGTTTAGAGAGTTACTAAGAAGAAACTGCCTTTTATAGCTGTTGTCTTGTTACAAAGTTTCAAAAGAAGTGTTAAGAGCAAAAAAGGACATGAGTATTTACTGAAGCCAACCTCCTTATTTTAACAGCTGAGGAAAGGAAGTGTTACAGAAACAGAAGTAGAGCCAGTAGGGTTGGGGGGAGGGGGTTCGAGGACAGACTTGGACTCAAGATTTTACTGACAGATTCATTCATTCAAATTATTCATTTAAAAATAGGTACTGACGAAGTCATTAGAGAAAGAACATAGGATGGGGTTTCCAGGAACTGGAAAAAGGGGAATGAGGAGTTAGTGTTTAATGGTGCAGATGGTCACTTTGGGGAGATGAAGAAGCTCTGGAAATGGATGGTGGTGATGGTTGCAGAGCAGTGTAAACGTACTTAATGCCACAGAACCATACACTTAATAATGGTTAAAATTGTAATTCAAGTTGTGTATATTTTTCCACAATAAAAATATATATGTACTAAATCCTTACTATATGTCAGGCACTATACTTGATGTTCAGGATAAGATGAGAAAAAAAAGATATTGTTGCTGACACACTGGAGCTGATGTATTTATATATATATATATATATATATATATATATATGTATCCATATATACGTCATGACAAACTAAAGAATCGTCCCATATAGAAAAGTCCAGGAAGCTTAGTATTTTATGTAACTTGTATAAATAAGTATAATTTTTTTTAAAAATTAGTATAAGTGAGCAAAAAGTCCAGTTTTTAAAATCACTAATAAGTTCACCATTCAAGGGAGAACTCTTGTTAAGATTTTATCGGATGTTTTTTCAGACTTTTTATACACATACATAGATGGATAATCATACTTTTTTCAAAAACAGGATCATATTGAACACACTGTTTTGTCATATGCCTTTATTTTTTCATTCAGTACCATGTTGTGAATATATTTCCACAGCAAAAAATACATACGTTCCCAAGATGATTTTCAGTTAGCTGCATATTATTTCATCTTACAGCAAAATGCAGTTACTTCAACCAATCAGTTAATGCTCAACAGTTCAGACATTTCTAATTTTTCACTATTCTAATAGCACTGCAGGGAATATCTTGTATCCAAGTCTTTGCCCACAGCTTACATTATTTGCAGATAATTGAATCCCTACAAGAAGAATCATAAGTCAAAGTTTGTGCATTTCGTTAAGGCCTTGAAACATACAGCCAGTCTGCCCTCCAGAAAAGTTGCAACAAATCACACTCCCACAAATAACAAAAATAACCATGATGGCCAACATTTACATAGCCCTTACAATATGTGCCTTGCACTGCTCCAAGCCCTTTATATATACCAGACTAAGTCATACGTCTTCCTAACAGGACCATGAGAGAGGCACTGTTGGTCCCATTGTATGTATAGAAAACCAAGAGCCCAAGAAAGTATGTTTCCCCATACTTTTGTCAACACTGGGTATTATCTCATTTTTCTCATTCTGGTGGCGAAAAGTGGCAACTCAATTGTATCTGGTATATTTTATATGAATCAGTTTAATATTTCCAACAACTTTTTGGATTCTGTATCATTCCTCATATTATACAAAAAGAGAAGCCTCAGAAAGTTCGCAGGACACACCCAAAGCTACACGTCCAGTCAGTGATACAGCTTGGATTTGAATCGTGTTCTCTCTGGCTCCAGAGTTCATATTCTTTCCTCTGTTATCAGGCTGCCTCTTCAGCTAGAGACTGGGATCTTTGGAAATGTGGTCTTGGCCATGAGTAAAACGTTCTAGAAGATTTCAGGATGGGAACTGAGGGAAGATTTCACTCTGACCTACTCCGTTGAGCACTTGATGATGGGGTGCCTGGGGGCTGGTACAGAGGTTGCCTCCCAGCCTTGTTGGCACTGCCATGCAGCAAATGCATCCAAAAATATGTTAGAAAAGAGAAAGGCCTTTATAATGAGCCTGGGTCTCTCTTTGTCTTGTGAGATTTTAACTACTGTAATTGCCTGTAGTGTGAAGTAGTGTATTTTTCATGTATCTATTTTTGTTCTGTGGCTATCTGCATGTCTGCTTTTTTTGCTTTGTTTTTTTATTAACTCACTTGAATCCTGGTGGGTGTTTTTCCCGTGAAGAGTATAGCCTCAGGAAGACACACCCTCTCATACACACACATACACACACACGATAATAATATGAAGGCTAAGTAGGGTAGAATTTATTCTTTAAAAAAAGCTAATGGTAAAGTCTGAGCAGATGACTTTCTAATCCATACTGTATTTAATTGGCTGTATTGAACCATACTACAAATTAAGTCTTCTCTGTAATTTATTCTGTCAGACGATCACCCTGCAAACAATTTGGTACTTCATTTAAACATTGGTAAATGGCTCATGGAAATGCTAAGAAAAAAATGGTGATCAGATAAGAAACCCTCTGTTTACAGAATGAATCCTATGTGAAATGTCATGAATTAACCTGATTGAGTCAATCATTGAACATTTATTGAGTGACTACCTTGTGCAGTGTACATCTTTGGATAGCTTGGTTCTTCCTTCCTTCCTTCTTTAATTCACGAAACCTTATTTAGCACTTATTGTTCAAAAGGAACAGTATTAGTAACTAGGATAAGACTGAGGAGAACCAGACATGGATCTTTCTTTCAAGGAGCTAACATCCCCAAAGTGGAGAGAAAACAAATGCACAGATGTTCTCCAGATGTCCTGTTCTCAGGGCCTAGAGGCCTTTGCATGCTCCATTCTTTCTGCCTAGAATGCCCTTTCCCCCTGACTTTCTGGGGACTTCCCCTTTATCCTTTGAGACTGAGTCCAAGGTCAGCTCCTTTGTCAAGTCTTCCCTGATGCCCCTTCCCATTCCTGCTCTGACCCTACATAACCCTTTAATCTAAAGCTTGTCTTCTTATATTGTGGTTGTTAGTTTCTTTGCGTGCCTGTTCTATGAGATTGCAAGGGCCTTGAGGAAGGGACTATGTTTTAATCTTTTGGGTAGATGTAGCAGTTAGCATGAGATCTAGAAAAGAACAGGCACTCAATAAGCATTAATACATACTGTGTGAATAACTATATGCATGGATAAATATATAGCAAAATTAAGAAGTATGAAGCATCCCAAATAGAAGAAAAAATACAACCCAATGAAATCTAGGGTCGGGAATTATTACTAAGGGAAACAGGGGAGTCAGGGAGGGTTCCCTGGATGAGCAGAATGTTGGAGCTAGGCCTTGAGCGTAAGTATGATATAGTTAGGTGGAGTTGATGAAACATGGGTCAGGGGAAGAAAAGGGCAATCAGCAGAGAAAACAACATGCATAAGGGCACAGAGGTGGGAAAGTCCAGAACCCAAAGGGGGACGATGAGCCCTTCAGATTATTTTCACCCCTGGGAGGAAAGTCAGCCTGGGTTGGGGAGGTTATTCTCTGAATTGGCCTTGGAATTTTGCAGCAATAACTTTCATCCGCAATGAGAGGGTTTGGAATAGGAGGAGTAAATGAAGTGGTGGTGGAAAGATCGGGTGTTCTGGAAGACTCTCTCTTTAAAATCAAATATCTGCTTTGATTGGGGGGCAGTGCTTTAATATCTAGACTAAGTTTTTCCAAGACAAAAACTCTTTTCCAAAGGAAGGGTGGAAGAAGAGCACCCAGAATCTGCCTTTCCTCCACTCTCTCCCTCTCCCTCTGGCCCAGGATTCTCTGCACCTCCAGAACAACCCATGACGCCCCAGAAACTCCACACAGAAACACTCCTGGAATGAAACGGTCCTTTTCTCCTGTGACCAAGGGCCTCACCTCCCCTTTGTGGCCTTGGCTGCTCAGCAGATACCACAGGTAGCCAAGCCCCTGGGCGTCCCCTTCCAGACCATGTGGTCTTGACCTTTTTCTTTGAGATCCTGATAGCTGGCCTTGACCCCAAACCTTCTGACTGATGACCCTTTCTGATATCAGAATCCTGCTGGAATCCAGAACAGCCTCAGCTCTACCTCCTTCTCCAGTTCCCTTTCTTCATCCCAGCTTATCAGAGATCACGGTTTTGTTGTTGGTCTAGGGACCCAGGAGTCTAAGGAAAGGAACCTTGGTTCTAAATAATCTCATTTCCTCTTTTCAATGCTTTGTCATCCTGAGTAGGGAGAGTGGGGCCTGGGTTAAGTATTGGTCCAGCCAGAACACAGTCTGACCCTCAGTCCTTTCATGAATAAACTCGGAGGTGAACTATACAATATTTAAGTTTCCTCTGGCTCCAACTGTCTTTGATTTGTGCTGTTAAAACTTGTTTGAAGACATGGAGCAATTCTGAGGCTCAGTGAACAAGTATTTACAAGGTCCTTTGTGTTGCCAAGATGAATGTGATAATGTGGGATTAGCAGGATTCTAATATATTTGTATTTCCAAGGATCTGTATGACATGTGCATGGTTTAGGTTGGAGAAAGTGGAGACGTATCCCCTTACTGGCTCTTCGTTTCCAAATGAATGAGCCACTTTCAGAACAATCCTTTTTAACATGTCCTAAAATTAACTCTGGGAAAAGGTAATGTTACAAATACTTTTAAGCACTTTATGCACACACACAGCTACACTTCACGAGGCAACATTAGATATCATCAGGCGTTAAAAATGTTTTGATTTTAAAGCACTTAATGAGCATTCCCAGATCAATTAAAACATCTCCATCTGCTGTCTTGCCTAGTAGGTGATATTTTACCATTGCACAATCATCTCCAAATCTAATTCCACCAGGAAGACTTCTAATTGTGGTTTAATTTTAGAGCAATATTCCATTTGGCAATCAATAAAGTACTGTCGTCAAACTTTGATTCAATAGAAGATGTGAATAACATTCACTGTATTATGCAGAGAAAGAAATACTTGCAGGAAAGGGAGAGAAGGAAGATGCCTTTGTCTCCCACTTTCCCTACCATATACCATTCGATCTCACAAAAGCCTCTAAATCAATAGCCCCATGTTTCGTGAATATAAATCTCATCAATTTTACATCATTAACACCATGAAAAAGCTACTGCTCTCTGAGCAGTTTTTCTCTGCTAGCTAAATATGTTCTCTTAATAAAACAGGAAGAAATGAATCTTGATCATTTTACTAACAAATACTTCCTTCTTCACCAACTTTGTGTCAAAATCCACTAGAATTATACAGTTGTCTTATGGCCACTTGAGGGGCTAGGGTGACCGGGCAGTGATACCACCCTCCAAGCATGATGTCCAGTAGACACTGGGCAACCTGGGCAGGCTTGAAACCACCTGGAGAGTCCCAAGAGTAGTAAAGAGATGAGTGAATGGCCAGACTCTGGAAGGTAAAGGTGCAGCAGCAAATTCTACTGCAGAAATGATTCCTAAGGTCAGAAGCCCGGAAGGATGGCAACAGGCTGGGGAATGGACATTTTGGAAGGTCAGGGCCAATAATCCAGAACCAAGGCAATGGCCTTCATGAGAGGCAGGTGCCCACTGTCCTGAGAGGCTGGCTGTGTGGTGTGAAATCCAAATGGCTAAATGATCCAGGGAGATGGAAAGAGACCCGGGAGAAAATGTACTCCAGTGGTTCCCAACATTTTCGTAACCAAATTCTGCTTGTGTTACATTTCTCCTTCCCTCTACAGACTTAGTAACGTGGGAAACTTTGTTCACCAAAAAAATGCATTTATAATCATTCACTTTCCTATTTGCATTATTTGAATCCATCACTAATTGCCAAAGAGAATCTGCTCCCAGATGAGCTAAGAAGTACAACAGTAACCGGATACGGTTCTAAATAAACTTGGCGTTTTCATTTGTGTGTACAATGAAAGGTGTCATCTTATTAGGGATAATTACAGATTTCTGTTTAGCTTTTTGAAATGTTGAAAATTGCCTGGTACCTCTTTTTATGACTTTTAACGACCCCAGTAGATCCAGAGCTTTGGGTTAGGAGCCATTGATCTGGTTCAGAGTTCTTCTTTAATAGAGGAATACACGGAGATCCAGAGAGGTACAGTGAGTGCCTTGTGTTCACATAGAGTGGCTAGAATTCAAGCTTCTTAACACCCCGGATAATGAAAAGGTCCTTTGTAAAGACTTGAAACACATCGTATAATGCACAGATACATGCAGAGGACTGTTTAATGAGGATTGCTTTAGGAACATTTAATACAGAAAAATGGCCATAAAGATCACCATCACTTAACAGGATGGTGAGTATTATTTGTTGAAGTTTAGATAATAAAGGCAGGAAGGTCAATATCAAAAGATTTTTGAATTACTGATCAGCAATCCCAATTTACTTTAGTTCAACGACTGTGGGTCAGGCACAGTGCAAGGTATTAGGATGGCAAAGGTGAAGAAGACAGAGTCTGGTGGAGAAGACTGGGATTTAGGCAAATATATCAGAGAAGGAAGATCTACTAAAACAGGAACCAAGGTAGCTGTGTGTGAGGAATCCATCAGGAGTTTCAATATCGCTATAGACTAAAGCTCTAGGGAAACACAGAAGCGGGAGGAATCAGATCTGCAGGGAAAGGGAAGGCAAGCCTTGATCAGGGGGTTTCACAGAGGTGGTGCTGTTTCAAATAGGCTTTGCAAGAGGAATAGGATTCAGGCAGGTGGATAAAAGAACAGGCATTGCAGACATGGGGACCAACCCATGAAAAGCCTCAGAGGTGTGGTGACCTTGGGCAAAACAAAGAAGGGCGTTTGATCCTCAAGTCACTCTATCGCCACCTCTTGGAAAATTGTTATAACCATGCACATCTATGGTTCTCTGAATGCGAAGGGCACCCCCTGTCATTGTGCAATGTACATCTTCCAGCAGGGCAAGCAGAGGCCCTGGATATGTAAATATACTAAATATCAATCCAGAACTTAGACTGGGCTGTGTCATGAAGAAAGATGTAGCAGGACCCTACACCACTGAGTGAGGCTGACCGGTCCTGGCAAGCAGAAAAAAGAGCCAGATGCTCCTTCAGCATCTGAACAATCCTGTTTATCTCTCTGGTCACAGCACCAAGACCATGGAAGGAAGCCTCCATTTCTCAAGGGCAGGCACAGCTCTTTTTCCTTCCATCTGGACCAAACAGCTTTTCCAGAGCCCTCCGGGCTTGTTCACATGTAGCAGAAACACATCTCTTATTGATCAACAGCTCGGAGGGAAAGTCCCCTGAAATAGGCTCTTCTTTTTGTTTCTCATAGGCCCTTCAGCAGCATCATGCTGTTCACGAAATTTCCTACATCGCCAAGGACATCACAGATCACCGGGCCTTCGGATACGTTTGTGGGAAGGAAGGGAATCACAGATTTGTGGCCATAAAAACAGCCCAGGCGGTGAGTATCCCCATCCGAAGAGGACGCCTTTCCTTGTACCTTTTCTGGGACAGCACAGCCACTCTGTTGGTCTTCGGAGGCCCACTGTGCCATATGACTCAGCGATGCTGACACTCAGCTTCCCATCTAGAAAAGATGAACAGCCTCGGAGCAAAGAAGCATGCTCACGCCCATCCAGTTGTGGTGGTGTTGTTTTTTCTAATGGGTATTTCGTAATGACTAATTGTTTTCCTTTCTGATTAAGCTGGACGGAGGCACACTACACAAATAAGTTTCCTTGTGTTCATAGCCTGATTTAAAAAGAAAATAAGAAGAAACAAATAGCTATTTTGCATAAGGCCTACCCTAACTTTATTGAATTTGAAATTACTAATAAATAAAAGCAGTGCCTTTTATGCTTATGATTGTTATGAATTTGCAAATATAATTAGTTGAAGAAATGAACTTCAGCTTAGATGCAATTTTGCTAAACCAATGTAACAAGGTAGAATTAATTAAAGATGGAATGCTTGCAGTTTAATAGAAAAAGGAAGGGCTGCGGGTTGTAGCCAGGAAAAACAAAAATTGGTCAACTGCAGCTCAGTAACCATCCCTTTATTAACGTGCTTTACCACCTTTTACTCCAGGCTGAACCCGTTATTCTGGACTTGAGAGATCTCTTTCAACTTATTTATGAATTGAAGCAAAGAGAAGAATTGGAAAAAAAGGCACAAAAGGATAAGCAATGCGAACAAGCTGTGTATCAGGTATACCTGTGAATTTATCCTGAGACAACAGGGGCTTAAAATAAACAGATGTGAAAACTGACAGTCAAGGCTTCTCCTCCTGCTGCCAAGTAGAAATAAACAAAGATGAAAGGTTCCCGTGTAAATTATTGAAAGCAAAGCCACTAGACATGAGCGCTTATTCACTGAGATTCTAGACGTGTTGGAGAAAGTGAAGTCTTGCAACCAGGGGAAGATTTTAGGGGAGGAGACCTAAGGAAACCCAACTGCGTTTGCTGTTGTTAGCAGTGGGTGGAATTAGATTTGGAGATGATTGTACAATGGTAAAATATCACCAGGGTTTTCATTTTTTTCTGCCTGTTTTCTGCCTTAATGACCCGCCAGCCTCTCCTACCCAGAGCTGGTTTCTTCACTGTCCTGTAATTTCTGAATACCGTCTCACATCTCTCGCTTTATATCCTCTGCTTTGCGTCCTCCCTTCCCTCACTCTGCGGTAGACAATTCTGGAAGAGGATGTTGAAGATCCTGTATACCAGGTAATTTCTGAAACTAGTTGGGGTCGAGGGTCAGGAATGGCCAGGCCTGTGGTATAGACATTTTGTCAGAGACCTGAAGGATCCACTGGCTGCAGAGCCTGGAGAGGGACCAAGATTATTTCTGAGGGTGAGGGCTGCCAACCCCTCCAGGAGCGAATTTCCATAAAAACTAACAGAAGTTTGGCCGGCATCAATAGCGTGGGATTTGGAAATAGACTTCTCCTTTCTTGCCCTGCCTCAGCCCTCTCCACAATCTGTAAAAGTTTGATCCCAGAGCTGAACGTTTGCAAGAGTCTCTTGAATATTCTGAGTTCATTAGAGAGACTGTGAATAATGAGGTGGCTTCAGTGAGTTAAGAACCAGAGATGGGGACTGACATTTTGGCAACATTTGAACACAAACCCAAAGGACAGTTTGTGAGCTTGAGAAAGGCTGTGAGGAGAAGTCTCTCAGGCCCCCGATTGGCTAGGCTGCCCCCTGACTCCCTGGCTCATGGCATAGGGGCTGTTGTGAGTGGGGGAAGGGAGATCCCAGAGACGTGCCTGCCCGTAGCTTTCTCTGTGCTCTCTTCAAGGTTGCAGCCTAAGTGTGGGTAGAGATGGCTTCTCTTGGGTTCAAGTATATGCTCTGCTTAAACAGATGCAGAAGAGGGAAGAGGAGGCCTCTCCCGCTCTGTGCTTATTCCCAAGGAGAGAACGAAGCCAGACATTTGACTTGTGGGACATAAAAGACAATCTGAAACTTACATTTCTAACTGGGACACACATGGGTTATATATGTGTGTGTCACACATGCATTCTATGTAAATGCATAGTTTCACACAGAAAGCTGCTACTGCTGTGACAAAAAGAAAATAATATGGATAAAAAAGTAATAGAATCTGAATAACTTGAAGGAGAAGAAGTATCTGACATAGATGGCAAACAAAAGTCAAAGGTGTGCTTGACGGCAGGCCTTGCTTTAGAATACCAGAGGCGTGGATTTGTCTGTAATATGAGCTCAGCCCCTGGTTCGTGGGCTGGGAGAATGACGAGCATTGCCCTTTTTGAAATGGCCCAGTCCTTTAGAGTCTGAAACATGTACATGGAAAAGTTGATTTCGGTATTTAAAACTGAGAATGTAAAGTAAAGTGATATTTATGAGATGAGGGAGTTTGGGGCTTCTGAGCAAAGTCAGAATTGGCATATGACCCTGGGCCTTAGGGAGCAAAGGGGAGAGACCACTGTAACCCAGGGTTTGCAAAGTTGGGATCCCAGGAGATATCATTCCCACTCAGCAGTGCCAGCACATGCAGACACTGCCGAGATAAATGCCACTGAATGAAGAGGTTATATCTCCAGAGAGGTCTGCAGAGGGCTTACGCAGACATGGCTAAAGGGCTGACCATCGGACACGGTTTTCCTTAGAAGAGGCAGGAATGTATCAGGCCATTTGGAATGTCAGTCATTCAGTTGTCTCTTTAAGGTGTTTTCTCCTGTGCCTGTGTCTTTAATGCTCACTGCGATTTGTATCCTGAATTCCAAATGCCTTTTTTTTTTTTCCTCTTTCATTTTCCCCTCTGACTTTTCCTCTCTGGCCGCTCCTCATAGTACATTGTGTTTGAGGCTGGACACGAGCCAATCCGTGATCCCGAAATGGAAGAAAACATTTATCAGGTATAAAACCGCTTTCCTCTCCTACCTTTGCACCACCACCAGTAAGCGCACAGAAGGGGCTGAGCAGCCACGGGCTCTCTCCTCACTCACACGCTCCACGGTGCTCTTCTGGCCATTCTGGGCTTGTTAAAATACCTTCACACGAATTGCTTCCCACTTCCCTGCCATTTGCCAGTAGTTTTCATGCCTGATTGTAGACACGGTTAATGGCCAACTGGGTACAGTGTTTTAATTTTTAATGGAGCTTAACTATTTTCAGTTGACTCAGAAATCAAACATTCCATTTTACTAAAGTAATCTATTGGAGGGTTGTTGTCCGGAATATAATAGGGTCCTTCATTTCTCAAGAGAATGTGCCGTTGAATTCCTTTATAAAGTCAACTGCACTACTGAAAATGAAGGCCAAATTCAAAAATGCTATTTGGAGACAACACTGGGAATATTAACTGAATAAAAGAAAGTCTAGCTAAAGTTTTACCCCTTCTGAAGGGAAGGTAAAGTAACATTCTTAAATGTCTGCTTATGTGAAGAACCCTGAATACACGTTTTTTTAAAATTCATTTTATTGGAGTATAATTGATTCACAATGTTGTGTTAATTTCTACTGTACAGCAAGATGATTCAATTATACATATATATACTTTCTTTTTCATATTCTTTTCCATTATGGTTTATCACAGGATATTGAATATAGTTCCCTGTGCTATACAGTAGGACCTTGTTGTTTATCCATTGTCTATATAATAGTTTGCATCTGCTAACCCCAAACTCCCGATCCTTTCCTCCCCCAACTCCCTTCCTTTGGCAATCACAAGTCTGCTGAACACACTTTTTACCTCGTTAATTCTCCTAAATGTACTATAAAATAGGTATTTTAATCCCACTTTCTCAAGGGGAAACTGAGGCTCAGAAAGGTTGAGTAGCTTCCTCAGGGCTGTACAGCTGTTTAGAGCCGGGATCAAACCCAGGCAGGTGTGTGAAGGTGGGACTCATGCTGCTTCCCCTCTGCTTTTCCACCAAAGAGTCTGAGTAATTACAGCACAGGGCACATCAAACAAATAGGACGACCTCCAATTTTTCACTAATTAGAATTTTAGTCCTAATTTGAAATATAAACATTACAGAAGCAGGAAAAATGTTAATGTATTTAAAGAAGTGATTTTAATTTCCTTAATTTACTTAGTTGTGTGGTCTGTTATTCTGCCTTGGGCGTGCATTACTTATGTAACAAAAGTAAAACAGATTTTCAATTTCCATCAAATGCACAGAATTCTGAATGACCAAAATATAATGTTAGCTCTACCAACAACTCGGTTTAACCAGCCCTATGGAGTAATAATCTATTTCTATCCACTGGATCCATCTAGGTTGGATTCAAGTGTGAGGTTGTGCTTTGAGTCTTTGTTTAAAATCATTGCTTACGAAGTTTCTATCTTTAAACAGAAAAGTTGCATATCTGTCCTCAATGTCAGATTTTAAGGTACAACCTTGCAGTGTCTCAGTATTGTTACTGAAACAAACTTGGATCCGCTCACCCATGCAGTAAAGCCAATCTACTGACACCAGGTTGTGGTGAAGGAAAGTGCCGAGTTTATTGCAGGGCACCAAGCAAGGAGTCCAGGACAGCTGGCACTCAGAACACCTGAACTTCCGAATGGGTTTCAGGAAAGCATTTTTAAAGGCCAGGTGAGGGAGGGGAGTGGCAGGGATGTGATCAGCTCGTGCACAATTCTCTGATTGATTAATCATGTGGTAACAAGGTGGTGTCACAGTATCAATCCTTAGGCATCAGTGGGTCTCAGGGCTACATGTTCATGGTCATCAAGTAGTTAACTTCTTCAATTTGGTGGAGGTTTTAGCATCTGCAAAACAGCTCAGGAGATGTATATCAGTACCTATTATCTAGGTACTTTCAGAGGATATGGGGGAGGCGTCTGTCCAGGGAAGACCCCACAGGGTCCTGCTCAGTTACAGTATGAGGCCAGAGGAACCACTAGCCAGTCATCTTATGAAGAGGGAGCACCTTTGAAAATAAAATTAGGCTTTTCAATATAAGAGGTTCTTGATTTCAGAGTTAGCTATAGTTGGCAGGGCTCCCATTGTGCCCTGCGGGGGACTCTGCCGGGGCAGCCTAGTGTACTGGGAAGAACCGGTTTCGGCAAGCAGGGAACTGGGGTATAGTTCTGGCTCTGTCACCAACTACATTTGGCTGAGGGGTAGTGGGGAAGACACTTGCCCTCTCTGAGACTCAGTTTCCCCAACGATAAAATAGGGGAATAAGTTCTCCCTAAATCACGTGTTGGCATGAGAATGAAACAAGATCACGTGGAGACTGTAAAGAAGAGGCTTCATCCCAGTCACACACTGAATCCACAGCAATTAAGCCACCTTGTCAATTCCTTTCTTTCTCTGGGCCTCAGTTTACTCATCTGTAAAATGAGCAAATAAGACGGAAGAGTCTCTGGGGCATGGCCCTTTTCTGTTCTTTGCAACCAGTGCTTCATCATAGGACTGTTAGAGGAGCATGCTGGCTTGCTTTACAGAGCAACAAGACTCTTGGAAATGGGGTGTGTGTGTGTGTGTGTGTGTGTGTGTGTGTGTGTGTGTGTGTGTGTGTGTGGTTTTGGTAACAGTTATAGAGCCAGGTCCCTGTGAATGGGCGCTTACATGCAGTATCTTATTATGTCTCACAGCGGCCCCAAGTACCTTATATCATTATTTCCACTTTACAGATGAGGAAGGTGAGCCTTGCAAAGATAAGGTATCTTGCCCAGGGTCACAGAGCTAGCAAGAGGTAGAACCCCCCAACTCATAGCCAGGTCTCTCTGACCTCTGTACACAAAATAAATCCAAGGCTCTTTTCAGCTTAGAATGTCCTTGATGCTGAGTTTTACAGGTAGATTCTGTGTAGGTTTCAAGTCACTATCTAAAAATCGCACTTGTTTTAACAGTTCTGATGCCCAGGATCTTCCCATCTGTCCGTCATTAATAGGAAGGTACCATCTAAGGGAATGAATATTTTATCGCCCTCTTTTGGAAAGGCCTCTGGCCATCCTCCTCTCTTGCCTCGCCAGTTCGCTGGGCCTCAGTTTGCTTAACAAGAGATAAGCTCTTGGGCCTAAAGATAAGGCTGGGCTCTTAGGGAGCTGCTGTTGGGAGCCTCAGGATTTTTTTAGGGCCTACAAGTGTTCCATATCTATTCCTCCTGAGTCGATTGCAATGTTTCTTATACTTCAGCTTGATCAGGGTAGTCTCAGATTTGATTTTATTTATCCTCTGTTTTCGGGAATGAGGGCCTAAGTTTTTAACTGTTTTGTGGCCTCAGGTGAGGTACCTCACTTTTGTATCTCAATTTCCTGGGCTACAAAAGAGGGGTACTGTATTCTCTGCTTCTAGAAGTGGTGTGAAGATGTAAAGCAACCAGGACAGCACTTGGTACATAGTAGGTTCTGTGTAAATGTCAGTTCCTTTTACTTCCTAATGCCATCAATATCAGATGCTGCTCGAGACGTCTTATGATGATGTATTAAGTGAAGTAGAACATGACTTGCTCGCCTCATCTTGTCAGAGAGCGCAGCGGAAAGCTGCAGCCTCCCTTGACTTTGCTATTTGTAACTCCAACACAAGGGAGGGAAAGACCCTTGAGTAAATGTCACCTCTCTTTGAGGCTCAGTAGTCTCATTCTCCAAACCGGATTAATAATAATAATTGTCTTTCTATTTGCATGCCTCAGAAAAAAGTATCAGTTGTCTTTTTAAAACAACACAGATCCTCACAGTACAGAGTGTTTTTACCCATCACTTAATTTTGACCCTTCCAGTAACTCCGTGAGATGAGAACAGTTGCGATGACTATCATTTTAAATGTAAGAAATTCAAGTCCTTCATACTTAAGTGATGGGCCCAAGTCCAGAGCCTCTGATTCTAAACCCAGTGTTCTTTCATACATTAACAAGCTTCCAGCATACGCGAGATCGCAGCTCACCAGGGGCACATTCTCCAAGTTTGTTCATTCAAAAATCATTTTTAATCACCCAAGGTGTCACATATTGTTATTTTAAAATGATATGTCTCTAATCCTATGTCACCCAGCTCTTAACCTGTCTCTCCATCCTGTTAATATGTTGCTGCACTAAAAGTGTCTTCTGTATGGATGGTCCTTAATGTATAGCTTTTAGACTAATTTCATGCGTTCATTCAAAAAGTAATTATGTATGGAGCACCTAGCCTGTGCCAGGCACGTGAGGATGTAATAGTAACCACAGCCTGGTCCCCACCTTCAAGGCGTTTGTAGGTAACTCCTTGGATACTCATGACAACCAGATGAGGAAACGGAGGTTCAGAGAACAAAGTGACCTCTCCAGGGTCACACAGCCTGTGGCAGAGCCAGGATTAGGAACCAGACCTCCTGCCTCCTTTTGGTCCAGGGCTGTTATCACTCTACACACCATCATGTTACTGAAATGGTCTACAGACGGGATGGACCAGCTACGGGGAGATGAGAATCAGGACCCAGGCACTTTCTGGCCTTCATCCTTTTAGCGCTTCTGCTAGTGCTCTGTCCTCAGCACACATGTGGTAAATGTTTGATGCTTAGAAGTTTCTTGTTTAACCACCATTTACAGATGGGGAAACAAGGATAATAAAATAACCGCCCTGCCCTCAGCAAGCTTATAGATCAGTTGGAATTCAGAGTGGCCAGGAAGCTGCAGTGTGGTTTGACAACTCCTTTATAAGATAAAGCACATTTTACACCCTCCTTCAATAGCCTGATGACTTTCCCATCTCCCCCCAGCAAGTCAAGGAGCGCCGATAAATCAGGGGCTGTATTCTTCTTGTTCACCACCATTGTCCTGGGCAAAGCACAGTGCGTGACGCTTAATAGGTTCTTGGTAACTTATTTCTTAATGAAAGGATGCACCAGAGGTTACAAGAGTACAGAGGAAGGCTCAAGTCAGTCCTAGAGAGTCAGACAAGTCTCCCAAGAAGATGTCCCGGCAGAAATAAATCTTAAAGGAAAAACAGGCAGATTGGTATCTCACCCATGGGACAACCAAGCAGAAAAGCTTTTTTCAATTATGCACAGTTTGGGTTTCGCCATCCACTGCTTCTCCTCCATTTGCAGGCATAATTGAGAGTCAGCTGTGGTTCAACTTGCTAAGTGCCCATAGTGAGCAGTGAATTACAGGGAACAGAAAAACACTGTTCGTTTTGCTCAGGCAAGGGTGAGCTAGTAAAAATAAAAGTGAGGGCTGGTAATTTATTGGCCCTCGTTAACAAGGACTCTGTAGGCATTCTTAGAGTATTCCTTTTAGACGGAGCTCAGTTATCAGGAGCAAAGAAATTACATTCTTCATGGGCTACCAGCAAACTAAGGTTTGCAGAAGCGGCTCTGAAAGCACATCTTTTGCGCAGCCGTGCTCACTCAGAGTCATGTTTTTTGCAAGAATGTGCACGAGCTTCTGGGAGTGTAGAATGTGATGTCAGAGGAAAAGAGGCACCTGAAACTGCTGTGGGAATGGTGGGGACAGAGGTGAGCTGCAGCTTTATATGCTGTAGCAGTTCAAAGGCAGACCGCCCAGGCTTAAGCTCCTGGCTCTCCGTTCACGGACTGAGGGACCCCCTCCAGGGCTCCTTTTCCTCCTCTGCAGCATGGGGACAATTGTCATCCTCACCTGATAAGACTTGTCCCAAGGATTACATGAGAATGTATGTAAACACAAATGTCTAGCGTGATGCCTGGCACATAGAAAGTGCCCTGGCAGTGTTAGCTCATACTGTTAGTGATAAATGTCTTGTTCGGTAGCCAGAATGAGCTACATTTGAATCTGATCGCTTACCAGCTTTGAAGCTTTAGGGCAAATTTCCGTAACAACTCTGAGCCTCACTCTCTACTACGTAAAGTGCAGATTATAATAACAACTTCTTAGGGTTATTGTAAGGATTTTAAGGTAAATGAGAGTGAAAATGACAAAGGGACTCAAGGAATAAGCTCAAATTCTTACTTATCTAAGAAGAATGGTGTGGTTAGCTGGTCCCAGCCTAAAAGATGCTTTGACTTTCTCTTCACTATTCTCTACAATCCTCCATGGTACACTTACCCGGCAGACACCTACCGAATGCCTACTGGCTGTTAGGCACTGTGCCTGCTTTTAAGGGGCTCTCTGTCTGATGGAAAGAAAGACAGGTTATCAGACATTTAGAAAACCACTGCTAGCTGATCCCTCCCGTGGAGGTTTGAGTTAAGCTTTGCTAGTTGCTGAGGATGAACTAGTGATTGCTTTCCAACTGGAATGTTTCGGAGCAAGGCCCCTGTTTGACTGATTTGAAAAGTATCTCAGGCATCCACAGTTATTCATATGTATTTAGATACATATTTACATAATGTATCAATGGTAAAGGAAATTATCATTCTAACACTTTACAGTATGACGGTACCTAATAGTTTTTGATTCTTTACTCTCTTTTCTCTATGATCCTCTCAATAACCTGAGCCAGTAGCAGAGTCAGTAGCTCCAGTTTATAATAGTGAAGTTCAGAGGAGCTAAGTGACCTGCTTAGGGCTTGCTAGTTACCACGTGGCCCAATAAGACCGGATGGATGAGGAAGAGAAGAGAGGGAGGGAAGAAGTTACAGATAAGTGTTAAAAACCATCAGAGATTTTTCTGGATTCTCGCTCATGCTTTTCCTGCCATTGATGGGCCCTTTTCTTGAGTAGAAACCTTTGGTGATTATCAGATGGTTTGTACATGATCCCAACAGAAGCTGTACTTTGTCCTAGGACCTTGATATTTACTGTATTTTAAATAGCCTGGATCTCAAATCAGCATGGACTAGTTCAAGCTCCACTGCAAACTGTTTTTAATCACTTTAGGCAACTCCTAGCACCTCCCTGGGCCTCATTTTTGTCTTCGGTGAGATGAGGATTATTTTTTCCACCCCATGATCTCTGAGGTCTCTGCGTTTTGCCTCCTGTTCTGTGGTTCTATGAGGAGCCCCGTGGCAGACCCTTGTGGAATGATTCACATCCTCCCTCTCCTCCTCCAGTTTTCCTGAGAGAAGGAGCCTCACCCACTGCTTTCATGATCCCAGCAGCCCCTTTTTCTGGAAGTTGGGCCCCTCACACATACTTAGCCGTTGGAGGGGAAGCCTAGTTGCTTGGTTCTTTGAAAGCGTCGTACCAGAGTGTTTTGACTGTCTCACATTTGGTTTTTCCATAGGTTCCCACCAGCCAAAAGAAGGAAGGTGTTTATGATGTGCCAAAAAGTCAACCTGTAAGTGTAAGTATATCTCCTCCCTTCTGCTTGGGTTCCCATGACCGGCTTTATGTTGACACTATGTCTGCAGTCCGAGGAAGGGAACCGCCTTTCTGGATACGCGTCCCAACCTGTATGGCTTTGCTGGGGAACTCCTCAGTGGGTCAGGGGGAAGGGGGCATGAGGCAGAAATGATGGGGCCAAGGAGGGGGTGCATGAAGGTCTGGCCCCATGAGTGGAAATGAGTTAAATCATGCAAACTACTGTGTCCAAGGGATTCAGAGCCTCAGGCATTTTATGGAAAAAGTCTCCAGCCAAAGACTTCATTATACCTGGTCAAGCAGGGGGCAGTTCTTGGTTCTAGGAAGAGAATTGTCCACCCAATTTGAAAGTGGTCGAGAAGCTTCAGAGGGTCAGAAGAAGGGCTGGCCAAAGCCTTTGGAGTGTATAAGGGTCCAGCCAATGGGCAGCACACTAGAAAAGACCAGGTATCGTGGGCTTGCAGAGAGCCCAGAGGGCCCACTGTATACCTGGACCCCATCTGCTAGTGGGACTCCTGGAAATCTGAGACACGAAGGAAAATCCTCAGCTCTGTGCCACTGCTGGGCTCAGAACCATATTTAAGACCTTCAGCTGGCACTCAGAAGGCACCCTCCACATAACCCAGGCAGCCCTGGGGAGCCAGTGCAGACTCTTGAGTAGGGGAACATGTGACTTTGCCACAGCTTATGTAAAAAGAACGCCCCAGCGTTTAGTCACTGTTGATCTCATTCAACAGTGGGTGGAAAGAGCATGGGCTTTGAAGTCATGCTGACCCTCAGGAATCCCAGCTCTGGTCCTAACAGCTGTTATGAGCCTAAATGACCTTATCTGGACCATTGTTATCAGTTGTGGACCCCATACTGTGAGAGACATAAAGACGACCCTGCATGTTTCAAGATGAGATTAATAATAGCCATCGCATGAGGGGCAGCTAAAGGGCCTGGAGATGTTTGGCCTGGAGAAAGGAAACACAAATATGGAGATGGGCATCCACAGGGCCATTAAATGGAAGGGGGATTATACTGCTCTGTATCAGCCAACTCTTGGAACCAAGGCCAGTGGGCGGCGCTACAAGAAAGCCAGCTCTAACTCCGAGTGAGGGTGACCTACTGACAGTCAGAGCTGCTCAAGGGTGGAGCTCTGGCCCCTAAGAGAGTGAGCTCCCTGTCACTGGAGCTATACTAGCAGAGCCTTGGAGACCACCTGTCAGAAAGATTATGGGGCGGAGGCAGGGAGTAGGGATTCAAACACTGAATGGCTAGAGGGGCAAGATGAACCTTTGTCGCTCCTTCCTGATTTGCGCTTCTGGATTCCGCAGTTGGGAGTCTTTCTGGTCCCTTCTTACCCTCCCCTGCCCCTGCTCCCCTTTTTCCTAGAGAACTTTCTTTCTGATCCATGTCCGTTTCTCTACCCCACTCTGCCAATACCTTGAAACCACCATATCCCACCTAAATACTGCTTCCAAAACCCAATGCACATTAGTTTTAGTGAAAAGGCATGTCTGAATACCAGCCCCTGAAAAAACCCCGAGCCTAGAAACAGAGTAGAAGGCATGCAGTGTGGTGTCACTCGGGGAAAGAGCAGTTTTCCTCCCCGAGCCCTTTGCGTTTAATCAAGCCTCCGTGTCACCCAGACACCGGTCTGCTCTTCGAGTTTCAGTTAGGTCCAGCCCCTATCACACAGCTCCCTCCAATTCAATTTGTGCCTAAATTGCCTCACTTGCCCCTAACAGGCTTAGATACATGAGGAAACATGCTCCATTTGCCACCTTGGTTTTGTGAAGTTATTAACCCGTCTGGCCACACCACCTCCATGCTTAATAGCTCTGAAAAAAAAAAAAAAATTCAGACTCCTCAGCCTGACGTACCCGGCAGTCGCGTCCCAGCCTCTCTGTATCTCTGACCTGCCCCCTCCTGGTCCAGCTCGATGGAACTCTACAGTTTCCTGGGGGAGTCACGCCTTCCCCTAACATCCTGGCTTAGTGTCAAGCGTTGTGTTTTGGGGAGACTTTCTTTACTTCTCCCAATTGTGTGAGCACGTCACCTCTGCTTTGTGCCTCCATACCTATCATTCTTCCAGGAATACCTCTGACCACACAGTGTTGGAATTCTTCTTCTTCCTCATTACTTCCAGGAGCTTCCTGAGGTCCTTGTGTTACCAGGAGCAAGCCCAGGGTCTGGTTCACAGCTGCTCTAGGAATAGTTTATATTTATTATATACATTCACATATAATAAATATACGAATGACTCTACCCTGTAGAAGGAATTTATGATAATCCCTGCTACTTTTTTTAATGGGAATTCCTGTTATTCTGATTCCAAAATAGTCATTAACTATACATACTAAGGTTTTGCTTGGAAAATATCGGAGCTGCCTGAATGGCCCGCAGTGGCTTCCAACCCACTCTTCCATAAAGTCCTAGAAGCATCTGATGGTGATGATGGCTTTTCCATGAACTATCTGAGTATTAATAAAAGCCTACGAGAGGCAGGAAGTGAAAAAGCACAATTTCAAGTTAGAGGCAGATGGACGCAGCTAGAATCTTAGTTCCTGTCCTTACTGCCTGTGGGACATCTGACAGGTCTCCTTGCCCCTCTGAGTCTCAGTGTTCTCATCTTCCAAAAGGGGTTTTGGAACCTAACTTGCAAGATGATTTGAGGAGATAATAGTCTATGTATTGGAAAGTTGGTCCCACTTGCCTAAACCTCCCAGAGGTGCTTTACATACCCCATGTCCCCCACTGCTCTGACATCTTCCTGTGTTCCAGGTTTCCCCCGAAGCCCTGCCTCTCTGCTGAGTGTACCTTCCCTAGGATACCTCTGTGCCCCGAAAATCCCTGCCATGTTGTCGCTATTTGCTCCCTCACCACTTGCTCCTTACCCAGAAAGACAAACCAAAGACAGCCAAAGTAGGCCATGTTAGGCAGCTTCCAGGGAGTTTGGGGCTCCCACAAGTTTCCCACAAGAAGGGAGACTGCCCAATGGCCTATTGGTCTAGGGACCACCTGGTTTCTTCTTCCTTGGGACGGGTCTGCATGGAGTCCTAATAAGGAACTCAGCTTGGGGCTCTGGTTGGGGAAAGCCACCAACCAGCCCCCAAAGAAATGGCCACCCGGTCTTTAGAGTCAGATCTGGGTATGGCTCTCATCCTGGCCACCTACTAAGGGTCCTTGAGTAGCTTTTTGCATCTCTAAGCCTCAATGTCCTCATCTGTAAAAAGAAAGTAACGCCTACCTTGTAGCTTTGTTTAGAAGATTAAAGGAAACGTTTATGTAAAACCTTACGGGGATATGGAGTAGATTAAATGCAAACATTTCCATTTGTTGCTCTAACAAGCAGGGTACCAGCCAACAGTTCTCACCCAGCTGGGGATTGCCAAGTATTCTAGGTGATGACACACCTCCTCTGGGAAGCCTTTCTTACCCCAGAGTAATCAGCCCCTCTGGGATACCTCCATCCTTCTCTTTGCAATGATAGTAAAGGATTATTTTCTCTTAATGTATCCATGTGAGCCATTGGACTTTGGGTTCCTTAAAAGCTTTGACTTCGGGGTGAATGATAGCCCTGTCTAGTTTTTGCCTAAAGACTAAATGAGCTTAAGTATGTGAATCAGCACAGTGCTTGGTGCACAGTATGGATTCCGTAGCTGTGAGCTGTTATTCTATTTGGTTTCCTTACTTTTCTGCGAGCTCCTTGAGGACAGGAATCACTTTTAATCATCACTATCCCTAAGGTAACTCTTCTTGTGCTTTCTGATGTCTTCGAGATTTTGCTGGTAGACTCTTTCCCCAGAAAGAAACACGTGTGCACATGTAAATTTTTGTAGTCCTTGAAGCCGACGGGATCCCTTGATCTCAGCTCTAGAACCTCTGTCTAGAGCTCTGTCTAGACCTCTGTCTAGTGGCTCGTCATCACTCTTCCATGGTCGGAGATATCCTCAGTAAGGTGGCAAATTTGATGTATTGGGGATTTCAGAGTTTTAGGGCAGCGGAAGTTAGAATTCACTGTGTTTGTTATATTGTTCTTACCCAGCTCAGTGCATCAACTTATGGGAGCAAAGTTTTGTTTCGATTAGCTGGGCCCCAGGTCCAGGCAGAAAGCCAATTCCATGTCTTCACTCCCTCACATTTACTCATCCCTGTGGTAGTTTTACATCCCCCTTGTCCCATGACCATAAGATGCTCAGCTGTACTGACCCTTTTCTTGTTCTGCTTTCTCAGATAACACATTAGGATGCTTTTGTTTGCTTATTTTACTTTGCACCTGTAATAGCCCCTTCTTCCAGCAGATTTGTCCTTAAGGTCATGCTTTGCTCCCCTCCACCATTTCCTGGGAACTCTAAGCCCAGATAAGGATTAATCCCACTCACTCCTAGAAATATACATTTCACCCCTTCCTGGTCCAGGAAGTCAAAAGCTTTGCATGGGGGCTAATCTTTCCTGTATCTTAAATATGTGAGTCTATTTCTATGTCAGGGTCTCTGAAATCCAGTGGCATAAATGCTTGCTGACAGGAAATGTTGGATGGCTAGAGAGTTAGGAAGGTTTCAGGAAAGAGGGTACAACTTGGGCAAAGCCTTGAAGGATGAGCAGGATTTGAACAGGCAAATGAGGCATGGAAGCACTTCTGGGCAGATCACTGGGGTCCTGGCTCCTGAGTCCATACTGCCTTTACTTAGCAGCACTCAGACCTGGTTAATTTCTCATCCGTTTCTCATCAATTTCCCTCTCAAAGACATTGGGGGAAGGGAGACAGGTAGTCTCCCTTTCTGCCAGCTGACTGACCATGCTGTCATGTTCTTTAGACAAATACCCTGGCCTCTCTGGGAATGTCAAAAATGCACATTCCTAAGTGGGGAAGAAAGTGTCTGCATTCATTATTTAGTGCTTTTTGCACTCTGTTAGCCTTTGGACATGATCTAGTTCCACAGTGGGGCATTCACAGCCTGCTGAAGGGCCCATTTCAGACCCT
Organism: Balaenoptera musculus; assembly: GCF_009873245.2. Lineage (NCBI taxonomy): Eukaryota > Metazoa > Chordata > Mammalia > Artiodactyla > Balaenopteridae > Balaenoptera > Balaenoptera musculus. The sequence goes on along the minus strand of NC_045785.1, from coordinate 48,207,785 downwards.
TTTATGCCCCACAGCACTGAACTTGGTTGAGACTTACCGTGAAGGTCACACTGTTTCAACGACACAGGCCTAAATCTTAGTGTGGCTTATGCCATTTTTGCTTGAGAAATACTCTGCGCTTTTCTTCTCCCCTCCGCTTACGCCCTCATGTAATATTCTTTGAGCTGAAAAAGATCTTTTATCCTTCACCTTTTGAATTGCCCAGTTTAAAAGCCTTTTATGTAGTTGTATTAGGCATAAAAGACTTTCTAATTATTGGTAATAATGAGCCAGTGAATTCTAGCTGAACTTTTTCTGGCCTTCAAAAGAGAGATTCTGAAAAGTTTGGCATCGTGGTAAATAGGAAGGACACAGATTGTCAAATGGATACGTTGACCTCGACATTAAATTTCTTTTTGGTGAAACACGGATTCAGAAATTGAAAGGAATGATCAGACCTCCCTGAGGTTCTTTCCTCCCTTTGTCAATCACTTCGACTTCCTGAGACTTTTTTCGCTGGGCTGCAAAGCGGAAAGTATGACCATCTGCTACCAACATCTCAGGTCTTTCGTGAGACTCACGCGACAATGTGAAAGCATTTCCTGTGATAATGAGGGGTCGCTTTTATGAGACGCTGTGGAAGTAAAGGTTGAGGGATGGTATGTATTAGTTGCTTCTGTTTATTTTATGTGCTGTCCTATGATTAAGAGAAAGACTCAAGTTTAATGACAAGAGAGGGCAAAACTGGGCTCAAGATGAGAAAGGAATTTCAGACCATCTGAGCTGATTTTCAGAAGAAGGGACAGCCTCTCAGAGTAGCGAGCTCTATGCCCCTAGGAGTATTCAAGCAGCAGATAAATGGTTCTATAAGGGAATCCTTGTACTGTAAAGGTGACTATAGTGGTGGACCTCAGAATCATTCATCTCCTCTGGCACTCCATTTGCCCCTATGTACTTAACTCATCGTCTTGCTGCCAGTAGCTCAGCTGCCAAGCTGTGTACCCCACAGGCCCCGTTCGTATCTTCATTATTATCACCTGGCTGTAAAGGAGCACACCCTGAAGTGCCCAGCAATAAGTTATGGGCTGGCCCTGTGAAGTTAGTGCTCTGGATGGGAAGAAGTTTACCAAGTATTATAATCAAGTCATATCACTGAGCAAGCATTGGGCACAGAGTAGGTGCTTAAAAAATTGTTCCTCCTTAGTTTCCTTCTAGAGAGCTTGAAATCAGGGCTCTAGATCTGTCTGTATCCTGAAAAGGAGCCAGGCTGGGAGATACTGATAAACATCCCTGATGATCGGATATGAAGTCCAGGCCTCCATTCAGTTTCTTCCTTTGTTTTATGATGCCAGGACAGTACCCATATGTACCGTATCTAAAGCTAACGTAGCTGTGGGAAAAAGCAGGCAGACCCCACTGAGCATCTGCTCTGTGCCACGGACAGCCTAGGCTCTGGTCTTGGCTTATCTCCTTCAGTAATCATGACCCTGCGAGGAGGTAGCTGTCATTTACACACAAGGAGTCTGAGGCTTCGAGAGGTCCCATAACTTACCCACGATCACAGAGTCAGAATTGGAACCCTACGTTGTTTTGACTCAGGCACCCACACAATTTCCACTAAAATATACTGCCTTTAGAATTAAAGAAAATGCGAAGTCCTCCATCTCCTGTCAGAATCACCTGACCCTCACCTGGTCAGAGTTAGTACTCAGGCCTCAGTTCCCATCTCCCATCACTCATTGTTTTTGAGCACTTAGAGCTCTGGAGGCCCAGCACTCCCTGCCTGGCTGTGAACACCTCCCTCGACCTCTAGACTGAATTCTATGAGGGTGTGGCCGTGTCTAAGCCATTACTGAACCCTCACTCTGCCTGGCACCCTTTCTTCATCCTGATGTTGAAAAGATATTTTTGAACGTTAAGGAGCACATCTCAATGAAAGCCACCCACCTCCAAAGCTCAGAAAGCTGTCCGTTTTGCCACCCCTTCCCCCAACCCTCCAAACTCCTTGGTGTTTTTCTACGAGACCCCTGTCCCCCAACAATCAGCATCTGCTTGGTTTTCCTTGCCCTAGATTTATTTCCATTTCTCTGTGGGAAGAGGCAATCCATTCATGTGAAGAATTTCAAGAATTCTCTGGACAACTCTTCCCTACACCCCCGTCCCCCATCGTTCATGGCAAATAAAATTTCATTCACAATTTAGCAGTTAGTTTTTCCTTTAGTTTGAAATCTGGATCAAGATGTTGCCTAATTGGCTTAAATCTAATCTGAGCATTTGTCAGTTTCACTTCCTCATTAAGCGCCACATTGTAGAGAAATTATAATGATCACAACACAGTTAACATAGGTGTCACAAGGGAGGATATCATCCCGAAGGGAGGATATCATACCGAAGTGAGGGAAAGGAATCTGAATCTGTGTATTCCCACAAATGAAAGAGAAGCTTGCCTCTTCTGATGTTTCTTGGGTGGACTTTCTTTTAGCTGTACTTAAAAATTTTCCTGGGATAGAATCCTAAATTTCTAGAATCTTAGAGTTAATAGGAACATTAAGAGATGCTATCTAGTTTAGCCTTCCCACCAAAGCAAGAATCCCCCGAAGTTTGTGATAAGTGCAGATGAACATCTCTGACTCTTGGGTTTCAATTCACATACCTGCAGTGACAGACCTTCATTACTTTTATAATCCCAGCCATATGGTTGCTACAAAGCCCTTTTTTATTTATTTATTTTTTGGAGTTCCTTACAACTTCTATTCACTTATTTATTCATTCACTCATCCATTTAGCAAATATTTACTAAGAGCCTCCTACCTACCAGACAGTGTTCTATTCCCTAGAGATATAAAGATGAATAAGACCAGCTGCTTAAGAATCTTACTGGTCTCAAGAAGAAGATAGACATATAAAAATAATTACAATCAGTATAATCAAGGTTGTGAAAGGCTGTGTCCAAGATGCTATGGGAGCAGAGTGGAGGGGCAGTAAACTTTGCCTGAGTGAGTTTAGCGAGGTCTTCACCCAAGGGATAGAGTTTAGGTATAATCTTAAAAGATGATGGGAGTTTGGCACTGGAGAACGGGTGGAACAGTATTCAGGAAGAGGGAACCGAATGTTTAAAAGCACTGAAATGTGGAAAAGCCTCACGTATCCCAGGGGCTGATGAGCAGTCTGGAATGGCAGGACCACAGGATGCCTTCATGGGAAAGGAGACAAGGATACCAAGGGAAGCCGGCCCCAGGGAGCAAAGGGCCTGAAATGTGGTGCTGAGAAGCTGGGACTTGTGGGGAGGCCACTGTTGCTTTCAGGTGGTGGAGTGACACTGTTGGAGTTGTATTTTTCAACATCGCTCTGGTGGCCTGCGGCAGGTGGCTTGGCAGGGGGGGAGGAGACCGTCATGTGGCTAGTGGAGTTACCTACGTGTCTGTGTCAGGAAGACAGAGCCCACACCAGGCAGTTTAATAAAGGGAAATGAACATGCGGAACTAGTTACCAAGGTGTTAGAAAAGCTGAAAAGCCAAATGGGAAACAGTGGGCCAACCCAGATGAGTCACAGTTGGAAGTTGCTACTAGAGTGATCCCTAGCACTAAAAGGACAAAGGAAGGCAGTGGTGTGGGCAGAGCCCAGGAGCTGGGGCTGCCCAGTGGGAGCCGAGACCCTAGTGAAAGGGGCTGTGTGGTGGAAACCATGGATAGACTCAGCCATTGCAACAATACTGCCCAAAGAGGGCTTCCCTGGTGGTGCAGTGGTTAAGAATCTGCCTGCCAATGCAGGGGACACGGGTTCGAGCCCTGGTCTGGGAAGATCCCACATGCCGCGGAGCGACTAAGCCCGTGAGGCACAACTACTGAGCCTGCGCGTCTGGAGCCTGTGCTCCGCAACAAGAGAGGCCACAATAGCGAGAGGCCCGCGCACCACGATGAAGAGTGGCCCCCGCTCACCGCAACTGGAAAAGGCCCTTGTACAGAAACGAAGACCCAACACAGCCAAAAATAAATATAAATAAATAAATAAATTTATAAAAAAAAAAAAAATACTGCCCAAAGAGAGCAGGGAAGAAATTCACTGTTTCTCCCTCCCTCCCACCATCCAATTTCTGACCCCTGCCTCCTGTTGGTCAAATTTAAGTGGAGATGGATTGGCAAGGGAGCCTGGGCAATGTAGTTTACAGGGATCAGCCACTGTCATTCAGCACAGAGCAGGGAAAGGCAAGAATGGTTCTGAGGGCAAAGCAGTGAGGGGTAGGCAACTGAGGACCACTGTGGGTGGGTCTGGACTGAGGGTGAGACCCTGCAGACAAGAGAAAGGGGGTAGGTAGGGGAGGCGTGTACATTTGAGTGGATGACAAGGGTAGATCCGGAAGGTCTCATGGATGTGGAGGGTGAGACAAACACAAGCTACGTCCAAAGTGGCAAACTGGGCGGTCAGGTAACCAGGGGATCTGGACCAAACTCCCTGTCTCCTCTCCCATAGCTCTGTCATTTACAAACATGCTGTTTTATCGCTCTGACTTCTAAGGGTGTTTGTGCATCAGCCCTTCCATTCGTTGTCTTCAGGTTCTTGCCAAAGACAGTAGTAATCCCTCTCATCTTCTTTGTTCTCAGTCCCTGACTCACGTTGGGGCCGGGTCACATTGTCGCCTTGAATGATATCTGGCTTTCTCTCCCAGGGTTGCAAATGAGGGCTCTCATGAATGGAATCAGACAGAGTTGTAGACAGCTCACTGTTAGTCACATCCCCGAAACTTGTTTCCCATAGATGCAAATATGGAGGGGTAAGTGTCAGCAGTTGTCTGGTGCTCTGCATGCTCAGTTGTGTGTTGGCAAAAATCACATCTGGATAAAACAGTGATCACTCCACTCCTCTGCTAAAATACCTACCACTGGTTTCCTGGAGGGATGGTCTTCAAGCTTTTGATAAAACCCAGAAATCTTTATTCGAATGAAATGTGCCCAGTAGCGGTCTATACAAACAGATGAAAGAGGAGATGTGGTTGGAACCCCAAGGCCCATCTGCCTGGAAGCCCCCTCCCCTCCTCTCTCTGAAGGACAGAAGATTCTAGAAGGGAAGAGATGCAGAGAGGGTAGTGTGAGAACCACTGTCAAAGGAACCCACAGTTAGTTCTGTGGGTGGGAGAAGTTGGGCGGGCAGACGGGAGCTCCTTCACATGGCTTCCCAACAAGGCTTTGTTATTCGATGATCAAATTCTGAATGCAGATTGGGAGTCTGGTCTTTGGGAGGCAGTAACAGCAGAAAGAGCACAAAATGTGAAGTGATTCAGAGCTTTACACTTTTTTGTGTGTGTGTGTGGTGAAGGAAAGTGCAGTGTTTATTGCACGGAGCCCAGCAAGGAATCCAGGCAGCTAGTGCTTAAAAGACCTGAACTCCCTGATGGCTTTCGGGGAAAGGTTTTAAAAGACAGGGTAAGGGAGGGAGATCGTGGGGTATGTGATCAGCTGGTGGACATTCTTCTGATTGGTTGGTGGTGAGGTAATAGGGAGTCAACATCATCAACCTTTTGGTTTCAACTGGTCTGTGGTCTAAGGGCTGTGGGCAGCATACAGTTAACTTCTTCCACCTGGTGGGGGTCTCAGTATCTGCAAAACACAGAGCTTTACACTTCTTAACTGTGTGACTCCAGGCAAGGTACTTTATCTTTTGGATTCTTCTTAGTGACCAGTTAACAGTGTGGGGAGAGCTATTTCGCTGGGTTCCTGTGAGGATTAAATACGAGAACAGATGTGATCGCTGTCATGTTTGCCCGGAGTAGGTACTCAGTACCTGGTAGGCAACATGGGATGGCACTTAAAAGGGTGAGCCTTGAAGACTGACTACTTAGTCTTGAAAAATGTCTCCCTCCATTACCAGCCACGTAACCTTGGGTGGGTTATTTAAACTTCTCTGCGTCTCGGTGTGTTTGCTTGTAACACGAGGATAATGACTATTGTCCTACCTCATGGAGTTCTTTTGAGGACTTGAATAAGGTAACGCATGGAAAACATTTAGAACAGCACCTGACATATAGTAAGTACCCAGTAAGTGTTAGCCATAGTCATTATTATGAGCTATTCTATGAACAAAGGACTGTACCCAGTATTTCAAGAAATATGACGATGAGTAAGACCTGGCTCAAACTCTAGGGTGCTTTTAGTGTCCCTGGGGGCAGTAAGGGGCTGGAGTGCCTTCAGTTCTCCCTGACCGAGCAGTAATGCCAACAAGATCAAGTTTAACAGGGGAGGGGGCTGAACCTGCAGGGCAGTACCAGGGCTGTGGGGTGAAGATAACAAACAACTGTGACTACCACATGTTGAACACCACCAAGCAAGGGCCCGTGGAAGGCACTTAACGCCCTGCGTCAAGACATTTCCAAATAACCCTAAGATGTAGGTCTCTTCTCTATTGTAAAGGCGGTTGAAGATAAGAGAAGTTAAATCAGCACAGCCGGAAGAGGCATCACTAAGAATCTAATCCAGCTCTCTCTGACCCTGAAGCTAGGGTGACCTAGTTTATCATCCAAACTGGGTCGCTTTTGAAACGGAAAGGGGGGTTGCTATTAATAATTCCATGAGGACAGTAGGCAGGAATGGGAGGGATCTTAGGCAGACCAGGGTGCAGGTCCATGCTACCCAAGCACAGTGAATGCTCTTCCCACTGGGTCCAGCTGTCTCTAAGACCAGAACGCAGTGAGAGTTCAAACAGAAGAGAGGCGCTCTCTATCCATTTTGTTCCTGAAACTCTTTGTCAATCACGCTACCCGTGCTAAAGCAAAGACAGTACTGTCCCCAAGATACAGGTGCCCCAATGCACGCCTGCTCCTTCAGTGGGCATAAACCAGATTCCTTGGAGCTCTGTGACATGGTAAGAAAATGGGATTCAGGGATATCTGTTAACTGCTGCTGCTATGAGTCTATCCTTATTCCTCTACTACAGATCATTAACATTTACAGAACTTTAACTACAGCAACTCTAATGAGCAGAGCTGTAATATACAGTTTCCCCATAAACATCCATTGAGGCTGACACTCATTCTCTCCCGGTACAGTAATTCAGCATTTCTAGATAAGTCATCGTGTTGAGGCTCTTTCCTTCTCCCTTAACTGCTGTTATTAGTGGTCACAGAAGAATAATGAACAAACTCTAGTTGTAAAAAAGGAGAAAGTGATAAATAAATGATCATGGAGAAAAAAAATATGTAGATCAGTGACAGTCCCAACCTAAAGTGTAAAACCCTCGTTACAAGAAACAAGTATTTGCAGAGCACTTACTGGGGGCCAGGGAGTGTGTGCATTGCTTGGCAAGCTGTATCTAGTTCAGTGATTCCCAAAAACCGTATTGCCTAACAGTCATTGGTGACACTTTTAAAAACACAACTTCCTCGGCCCCCACCCCTATAGATCTACTTTTGTAAGGCTTGCATATATTTATATATAAAGGGAGATCTACAAAGTTCCCCCAATGGATTCCAACACTCCACTACGTTTATCTAGTTCAGTTAACATGACAACTATTATTTTCTCCATTTTGTGAATGAGAAGATTGAGGTTGGGTTGCTAAGGGGAGACGGAAGTAAAGTCTGATATGCAGGGTGAGGCCCTTGCTTCTCCACTTGTGCATAAAGAATGGCTCCATGTTAAGGTGACATTCACTCTCACTTGTTACACCACTTTTCCCCCTCTCCACCTCCCATTTTTCTACCTATCACAGAGTCCTGTCAGCATGCCATCATGTTTCTTTTCAGCAGCTTAGCAGCTGCCTTATCTCCAATATTACCCTGTTTCCCACCATTGTGTGCCGTCAACACGGTACTCTGGTTTTCTCCCCCTTTCCTGTGTTTGTAATCTCGTAACCTTGTCTCTTTGTCTGTCTCTAGGCTGTTGTTTCCACTGTCACCTCAGAAGTCCTAGCCCCCTTACCCCTGTCATCATTGTAGGGATAACACTTGCAGTGTGATTGGGCCGTGGTCCTCCAGAGAGGATGGCTGTGGACTTGGCAGGGACTTGAACTACCCACTGTGGCTGCTCCTTCCAGAACCCTTACTTCTCACCCTCATCGTAAAACACACACTGTCTCATGCCTTTTGTTCTCCTCACCCTAGCATAATTCTTAAGAGTACGTACTTCAAAGCTCACCCACTTAGGTGAAAATCTTAGCTCTGCCATTTACTAGCTGTGTGACCTTGGGCAAGTTCCTTGACCCTTCTGTGCCTCAGTTCCCTCCTCTGAAAATGAGGATAGCAATAACACCTACATTTGTCATGGTAATTAAATGAGTTATTATATGAAAGCACCTTAGAATCATGGCTGGTTCCTACAGAGGAACTTCCATCTAAGTATCAGCTATTACGATTATCATCCTGCTTGACCCCTGCTTGGCCAAGAAGGGATGAGGTCTTAATATTACTATTTAGCTCATTCCTTTCTCTTTAGACAAGAATGGACTGTTTAGGGTATGTTCTAGAGATAGAATCAGCATTTCTTAGAATGATTGGACGTCAGGGTGTGGGAGAGAGAGGGATCAAGAGTAACTTGTACATTTGGGGACTTGATGGATCTAGCAAAGCCAGAAATAATGATCTCAACCACTTGTGACATAAGCAGAGATACTGATTAAATTAAAAAGGTCTTTCATAGGACTTAGCAAGGATGCAGGTAAAGAGGGTCTCTGCTTGTGGGATCTGTATGAGATCTCATTGAATATGCCATCCTCTAGCCCTAGCTCCATTGTCTCCAGAGTTGGGGTGTCCAGCACCAGAGAACAAACAGGAAAAGAAGGCAGAGACCAGAGCACAGGTGTCAAAGTGACAAACGTGGTGTTCCCTTGACCCTATAGTAGTATGCACAAAGTGCCCCTTTTGTTTTAATTTTATAGTTTCTGCAATACTGGAAGGTACCTCCTAGAACTAGCCTCTGGTCACATGCATTTTTCTGTTCAAGCATTCTTTCCTTCCTCCTTCCACAAATATGGTCTAGTGTCCATCGTATGTCACGCACAGACACAGGTGCTATACAAGTCAGACCAGGTCTCGTCCCTTGCACAGCTCACGGTTCATGGGAAAAGGCTGCCAACAAGCAAGTAAACAGGCACGCAGAGCACAAAACCGAACAGGAAAATGTGACCAGAGCTGGGAGCTGTGACTGTATGTAGGTAAATAGAGGAGGTCTCTAGGGACATGACACCTGAGCCAAGATCTGAATTACGAGAAGAAACCAACCAGATGGGGAGTAGGATCAGGACAGGGAAAGACAAGGGCAAAGGCCTTGGGGCAGGAGTGTTCTAGGGGTCCACCAGGAACACGGAGAAGACTGGTGTTGGCCAGAGTGTGGTGGGAAAAGGGAGAGTGGCGGTGGATGAGCTCAGACTCAGAGGCAGCAGCCGAGCATGGACAGTAGTAGAGGTAACGGTAAGGAGTTTGGATTTTATCCCAAGTGTAACAGAAGACGGTGGAGGGTTTTCATCAGGACAGTGAACCTGATCTGATAATTTTTTTTTTAATTAATTAATTTATTTATTTATTTTTGGCTGTGTTGGGTCTTCGTTTCTGTGCGAGGGCTTTCTCTAGTTGCGGCAAGTGGGGGCCACTCTTCATCGCGGTGCACGGGCATCTCACTATCGCGGCCTCTCTTGTTGTGGAGCACAGGCTCCAGACGCGCAGGCTCAGTAGTTGTGGCTCACGGGCCCAGTTGCTCCGCGGCATGTGGGATCTTCCCAGACCAGGGCTCAAACCCGTGTCCCCTGCATTGGCAGGCAGATTCTCAACCACTGCGCCACCAGGGAAGCCCCTGATCTGATAATTTTAAAATATCACTCTGGCTGCTGTGCGGGAGATGAACTTAAGGGGGAAAGTGTTAGAAGCAGCAGTCCAGGCAAAAGAGAGTGCTGCCGAGGAGAAGGAGAGGGGCAGGCAGAGTTGGGGTACGTCCTAGAGATAGAATCAGAATTTCTCTAAAGAATGATTGGCTGTCAGGGTGTGGGAGAGAGAGGGATGGAGAATAACTTTTACACTTGGAGATTTGAGCATCTAGGCCTGAGTTGGTAGCCTTTACAGAAATCAGAAGACAAGGGAAGAACAGGTTTGGGGAGATCAAAAATTCTTTGGACCTGTTAAGTTTGAGTCTGAACAGTATGGGATACAATCATTTCATCATTTGCTGGGGACGATGGTTAGGCCAGGTATTGGCTGGACATCGAGCAGTGAGGAACGTCGGAGATTGACTGCCACGCTCGAGCCGCTGATGGGTCTCGCCAATGGGAAGGACTTGAATTCAGAAGAAAATGCCATCCAGATATTAGAAGAGCTAGAAGAATAGCATATTCCTGTTCTTATAACTTTTTCTGGAACATCCCCCTAGTATTTCTTTGAAATTAGAGCCAGAGCCATTTACTCTGATTGCAAAGTCTCATTAGGTCAAATGACAGTGGATGCGACATCCTTTTTGGAGTATATGATAGCAAATGCCATGTCTCTGTGAATGCATACACACACGTGCACACACATACATGCTGAGCATTTGAAAACACCATAAGGACTACCATGCCCTCTGCCTTGTAAATCACGCTATCACCAAGTTTCTTTCTGTTCAGTTTTCTGTTCTCTTGTATATGCAAGTTCATCCATTTACTCTTTCTGTTTTTTAAAATCTGTCAGTTCAATGTAGTTTCTTTTTGTGTGCTAGCCCCTGGGCTATTTAGACATTAGGAATACAAAGATGAATAAGATACAGTTTCCTATACAAGGAACTTAGTGTCACGAGGTCATAGTCTGTAGTAGAGAAGAGAGAAAGCAATCAACCATTATAACTGGACATGTGTGATGCCCAGAGGAGGATCATCTAGTCCATCCGGAGGGCCTTAGAGGAAGGCTTGGGACAGGTGACTAGACCCAAGTCTCCAGGGTCTCCTGATGAGCAAGGATGGGAAGGGCAGCCCATCACAAGGAGTAGCTTGTACCAAGGCCTGAGAGGGTAAGGAATATACTGAGAGACCTGTTAAGACGGCAGGTGAAATCATGACACAAAGTTACAAACTATTTATAGGTTGGATAATCAATCTGAGACAAGTATAGATAATGCTCTCGCAGCTTTCCTCTGACTTCAAACTTATAGGCTGCCTTCCAAGTCTAGACTGTTGGTGAACATCACCTCTCTTGATCCTTGGAATTCTGTGAAGGAGACATTTCTTTTGCTGTCTTACATACGAGCAAGCTGGGCTTTCCTTGGGGCCTTAGTTTCCTTGTTGTAAATTGTGAGCTGGGTTTCTCTGCTCTTACTTCTTTTTGCCTCCTCTCAGTCTGTTCACCCATGAGGGGAATTGTGATGGAAATAAAGGAAGTAGACTAGGAGTTGGGAACTTGGGGTTTCATCCCAGCTCGGCCCCTAACATTATCATGATTTTGAAAACCTTGAAAGCCTCAGTTTCTTCATCTGAAAAAAATACAGGGTTGAGTTGTGTTAGAGATCTCTATAGCCTCTTCTAATTTTACTCCTCTGCAATTCTGCAATTCATAAAACTTTCAAAAATTCCATCAAATAGATCTATAAAATCATCATAGTATTCTGAAAGGATACTCCACTGAATCGTTGACCCACAGATGGAGGTCTTACTACATGTCAGGCACTGTACTAATTAAGCTATTACCTCAAATCTTATACAGGGAAATATTCAGTCTTGTGAGGTGGATAGTTCCCTAATTTTACAATAAAGAAAAATTCAAGAGATGGGTAAACTAGTCAAATTCCAGTCGCATGAAAACAGAATTCTTGTTTTGGTCATTTGCAGTGGAGCTGGCTTCAGTCCTGTGAATGGCATTGCAGCAGTGAAAGTGGTCCATGCGCTGTGAAAATCCTCAGTGCGGTACCCCTGTCATAACTCTCCTCTTGCTCTGACCTGAATGGGCATCCTCCCATTTCCCTCACTTGATTGTTACGGCTCAGAGAAGGAACAGCACCCCGGTGCTCACAATACTGGCCCAGTGTAGGCGTTCAAGCAGAGTTTATTAATTATGAAATGAATGCCTTGAGAGCTGAATCCAGGAACGAAGGAGTAAGGAAATGGATGCCTAAGATATAAAATCTGCATTCTTCCAGCGAAGAAAAGGAAAAGCATTTTACAGGGAACGGCTGTCAGAGCAGCAGGCAGAGCCCTCCATGACTATTTTTTCCTCTGCTGTGACATCTCTCCATTTGTGATTTGCTCTGATTTGCTCTGCCTTCAGCCTGAGCCTCTGCTGCTCTCGCTTGATTTCAACTCCATCCAATATTTCTTGTTACCGTTTGGGTGCCATCTGGACCGCAGGAGTAGCCTCTCCAAGAGCGACACAGCAGCGGAGAAAGAGCTGACGGCCTGTCTGAGAGCCCCCCTGCCCGCCCCCCCAGGAGTGTGCTGAGAGCCTGTCATCCTGCTGACAGGAGCCAATTTCACTTTCCTGTGATTCTAATTCACCCCTTTTCAAAGTACTGAACTGGCGCCAAATCTTGTTAGGAGTTTTTGAAAAATCCTTGAGTTTTGCTAATGTGGAACTAGAATAATGGATTTTTTAAAAAAAGAGATGGGGTAAAGGAAGAGAGAATGAAAAACAAATAATTATAAGCTTTGGGAAATCATTCCCGTTTGGTTTCTCGTTGTCGCTGTTATGTTTAGACCTGGGCAGGTGCGTTTATTCTGTTGACAGCCAGTAAAGTAGCCAAGCTATCTTGCAACCTGCACCTTCCCCCACAAAGGATCCACAGCAACGAAGGTCCCCCCGCTTTCTAAAATCCTCCTTGTCACACGTCAGAGCTCTGGGATGAGGTCATGGGTTGGGTCTGAGATCAAGAGCCCAGGAAGCTTCCACGAGTATCAGAGCATGAAGTCATCCCCAGGGCTTATAGAGAAGCTCCATGGTAGGCTGGTGTTTTCCACATTTCTTCTTCATTCCCCTCACTGGCCTCATGTGGGCTCTCACCAGATTATCATCTCTCTCTTTATAATCACTGCCTTGTGACAACAGTATTGATACCATCAAAATCCCCAGCACCAGTCTTGCCACTGTCTCAAAATGTCTGCCCCCTCAGGATGGGATCGGATACTAGCAGTAGTAACCACAGGCGTGAATCATGTCATCACTCTGAACTACGCCCTACATACTACAGGCTTCATGTGACTCATCTCATTTATGACACCGATCATGTGATAATTCCCTGTTTTCTCCTCTGTCTCCCTCATGCCATGTAAGGACAAGGACTGTGTCTTACGAAGATGCTGAGTTAATTGATGTGGAGGGACTGGGTGGGGGGTTATCACGGCTTATGACCGCCGTCGGTGTCACCACCGCTGCCCTCCCCCCCAACACGGACACCATCATTTCCTGGGCATGACCACCAGCATCTCCTTCCCTTTATCACTGTTGCTGAGATCAGACTTACTTAGATCTTAGTATCTTATCACATAATCGGTAGCAGCCTACAAATTGCACCTCCAGCCCCATCCTTAGGTGTACTTTCAAGAAAATAAGGGATGTGTTTTAGAAAATCCAGGTGTGAAAACATAGAGCTGCCCACTGAGTTCTGAAACAGGTGTAAGGAAGACAGTGGAGAAGAGAAGGGTGTGGGGTAGATGGAATGAACAGTGGGGCTGATGGACTTCAGAACGGTCCAGCCTTGCCAGGGTTCAAGTTTGGGGAAAAGGTGCAGGAGCAGAAACCTGCTGTGACCAATGTCTGCCCTATGAAAATCACGTCACACGTTTAGCTTCTCTTCCAGGTGACTTTGTTCCTTCCCTGGACCAGTGTTTCCCAAACTTTTGCCATGGCCTGGAACCCGCCTACCCTCACTTACCAAGCATATAATCCCATGGCTTTCCTTTCCTTTCTTCTTCCTTTCTTTCCTCCCTATCTCTCTTTTCATTTCCTCTCTCGCTCTGTCTCTTTCCCAGCCATCTCTCCCTCATCCCTTCTTCCTCCCTCCTCCCCATCCCTGTTCCTCCCCCTCCCTTCCTCCCTCCCATCCTTCCTTCCCTTTCTGTACTTTTGGAAAGGGAACTGACATCCTTCAAGAAATTTTACTCCATCAGTTGCTGTGCTAATTCTTTGCATGTACATCCACCTTCTCACCACTTCTTCTCAGCGAGCCCATGTTGTAAGCATTATTATTCCTATTTCTTGAGGAGAAAACTGAGGCTCAGAATGAGGGAGGAATTCATCCGAGGAAACACCAATGAAAGTAGAAGTTTTAACTGAAAGCCGCTGTTGGAGTATAGTTGATTTACAATGTTGTGTCAGCTTCAGGTGTACGGCAAAGTGATTCAGTTATGCATATACATATATCCATTCTTTTTCAGATTCTTTTCCCATATAGGTTATTACAGAATATTGTGTTCCCTGTGCTATACAGTAGGCCCTTGTCGATTATCTATTTTATATATAGTAGTGTGTTATGTTACTCCCAAGCTCCTAATTTATCCCCCTCCCCACGTTTCCCCTTTGGTAACCATAAGTTTGTTTTCAAAGTCTGTGAGTCTGCTTCTGTTTTGTAAATAAGTTCATTTGTATTACATTTTTTTAGATTCCACATATAACTGTTATCATATGATATTTGTCTCTCTCTGTCTGGCTTACTTCACTTAGTATGATAATCTCTAGGTCCATCCATGTTGCTGCAAATGGCATTATTTCGTTCTTTTCATGGCTGAGTAATATTCCATTGTATATATGTACATTCCTCTGTCGATGGTCATTTAGTTTGCTTCCATGTCTTGTGAAAGCTGCTGTTCCTAATATTCCTCTTCCCACTTCCCCACCCTGCCTCTCCTAAAAACATCAAATTTCTCACTTTAAGAGCATCCATTGTTTTCAAATGCAAGCACATTGGTATTCTTGACCTGATTAAAGTTGGGAAGCTCAAGACTCCAGAGTCAAAGTCCTCAGCCACAGCTGCCCTTGTTCATTCACGTTAGCACAGGCCAGTCAACCTGGCCTCCTCACCTTCGTGCAAGGAGTCTACCTTTCTCATGCCCCTGAATAAAGCACCAGCAAATTCCTTTTACCGCCAGTCTCCATCCTGACTCTCTTCTTGCATGTTAACAAAGGCCATTTCAACCTAAATATCCATTGATGGCTGAATGGATAAAGAAAATGTGGTATATACATACAGTGGCATATTATTTAGCCCTGAAAAAGAAGTCTATCCTTGCTTATGTGACAACTTGGCTGAACCTTGAGGACATTATGCTGTGTGAAATGAGCCAATCACAGAAAGGCAAATACTGCAGGATACTGCTTTTATGAGGTCCATAAAGTAGTCAAACGCGTAGAAGCAGAGAGTAGAATGTTCGTTGCCAGGAGCTGGGGGAGAGGGAGGTGGGGAGATGCTATTTAATTGGTATAAAGTTTGTTATGCAAGAAGATTAAGTCCTAGAGATTGTGCCTACAGTTAACAATACTGTGTTGTACACTGTAAAATGTGTTAAGAAGATAGATCTCATGTCGTGTTCTTACCACAATAAAAATAATGGGGAAAATGGAGGCTGTTTTAAGGACCAACTTCATTTTAAGAAGTTGGATGTAAATATTTCATTGTCCCAGGGATTAGCAGATATATTACACTTGTGTGCACTTCAAGGGAAGATGTAACTTTCATTATAAGGTCTAACCATTTCCCTCCGCCCTCTAGCCTTCCAGACAACCTTTAGGACCCTCCTAAAATGGTAGCTGGCAGAAGGAGGGCAATTAACTGCTAAAATGCAGCCCAACTTTGAGTAGTTAGGGGCAACTTCTCAGTTATTACAGGGACAAATCCACAAAGCAGCACAAATTCCTCTGTTAGATCAAGGCCTTGAGTCCAACAAGACCACTGAGCCCCAAATCCCAGTAGGCTGGGACATTTTGGCCTTAAAGGGGATTCCATTCTGTTGGAATGATGATGAGGTTTCTCGGATTTCCACTTGAAATCCATTAAAGGAATCTTAACTTCCTTTAAAAAAAAACCCACCAACATCTGGGTCTGGCTTAGCCCAGGCAATGACAAAACTTACATCCAGAAGAAGGCTGCTGTTTTTGCAAACTGAATTTGATTTCATGGTACTGTCTAGACATAGCAAAGAATTCAGTTGTCCCATACAACCCTTCTGGTCAATGCAAAGGTAGGATATTCTTTAAAAGAATAGAAGAGACTATATAAGGAAGGAATATGTCTAGTGTTTAGAAAGAACCCAGTCAGCTGAAGTTTTTTGTTTTGTTTTGTTTTGTTGTTTAATATCTATTATCTAGAGCTTAGCTCTCCAGTACAGTAGCCGCTGGTCACATGTGGCTATTTAAAATGAAATCAATTAAAACTAAATAAAATTTAAAATGCAATTCATTTGTCACACAAGCCATATTTGAGGTGCTCGATAGCCATGTGTAGCCACTGGCTACCATGTTGGAAGGGCAGGTGTACAACTTTTCATCATCACAGAAAGTTCTGTTGGACAGTGCGGCTCTTGGGAGAAATCATTGATTAACATCACATTTTCTGCTCTGCATCTCAACTCCCCCCCCAACCCTTTGTTCTTCAGTTGCCAAACAGAGCTTTTCCTGTTTTCCTCTGCAGAGAAGTAGGAAAGTGGCTATTTACTCCTGGCTAACAGTGAGAGAGCATAAACTCCTAGATACCCCAGAGGGCATTAGTCTTCATTAGCACGTGCCTTCATTGTTAAATCACTCACCAGGCAACAGCACCTGCGCCCAAATGCCTGGAATCACTAGGTGCGTTAATAGTACCCACCTTGGTGCAGTTACAAATCACTTAAGTTAATCCATTCCTCCTGAGCTTTCTAAATGGATAATTGCATTCATTCTGCTGCAGCATCATCTTGGGTTCTGAGTTGAGATCTCCGTGCCTTGTGCCCTCCCTGCCCCACTCATGTCCCACCCCCATGCGAGAATGATTATATATCCTGGCTCTGCTCTGAGCTTCAAGAGAGCAAGGACCATGCATTATTCATCTTTGTTATCTCCAGTGCCTAGTCAGGACACAGCAAGTGGAAAGCACCCAGTGAATGTTTGTTGAAGAAATTAATTAATCAATTATGTAATCAATCAAGATGCCTTCAGTTTTCCCAGTAGGACTTTCACTAATTATTCCTACAGAGAGTTCATTCCCCAACACAGTGATTCACAAGTCTGGCTGCCTGTTAGAATCACCTGGGGAGCTTTTAGAACCTACTGATGCCAGGACCCCACCCCAGACCAGTAGAATCCAAGTCTTAGATGCAGGGCTCAGGCATGCGAAATTTTGTAAAAGTTGCCCCAGAGGATTACATTGTGCAGCCAGGGGTGAAAACCACTGCAGGTTTCTTATTTGGCAGCCATAAATAAGTTTTCATCCTTTTTAACATGTTCACACCAAGTCCCATCTCATCCACTCACTTTTGCTGCAAGAGTAACATGAGTCTGGTCTTAAGAGTTACCTTATTCAGTTATGGGACAATAGTAGTGTCCCCAGTGCTCCAAAGAGATTATGGGAAAGTAAACTCCCTGTGGAAGCTTTATTTCAATGTCTTAATGACGACTCAGGCTAGAACTGTATTAAAACAACCCAAGAGAATCTCTTCCTTTAAATCCTCTCTGGAAGTTCAAGTTGTGAGTAAATTGGATTGTCATATTGGATTTTGTTTATTTTTCTATACAGCAGGTTCTTATTAGTTATCTATTTTATACATATTAGTGTATATATGTCAATCCCAATCTCCCAATTCATCCCACCATCACCACTCCCCACCCCGCTTTACCCCCTTGGTGTCCATACGTGTGTTCTCTGCATCTGTGTCTCTATTTCTGCCTTGCAAACCAGTTCATCTGTACCATTTTTCTAGATTCCATATATGTGCGTTAATATACGATATATATTTTTCTCTTTCTGACTTACTTCACTCCGTATGACAGTCCATCCAAAGAACGAAAAGACCCAATTTCGTTCTTTTTTATGGCTAATATTCCATTGTATATATGTACCGCATCTTCTTTATCCATTCGTCTGTCGATGGGCATTTAGGTTGCTTCCATGACCTGGCTGCTGTAAACAGTGCTGCAATGAACATTGGGGTGCATGAGTCTTTTGAACTATGGTTTTCTCTGGGTATATGCCTAGTAGTAGGATTGCTGGGTCATGTGGTAATTCTATTTTTAGTTTTTGAAGGACCCTCCATACCGTTCTCCATAGTGGCTGTATCAATTTACATTCCCACCAAAAGTGCAAGAGGGTTCCCTTTTCTTCACACCCTCTCCAGCATTTGTTGTTTGTAGATTTTCTGATGATGCCCATTCTAACTGGTGTGAGGTGATACCTCATTGTAGTTTTCATTTGCATTTCTCTAATAATTAGTGATGTTGAGCAGCTTTTCATGTGCCTCTTGGCCATCTGTATATCTTCTTTGGAGAAATGTCTATTTAGGTCTTTTGCCCATTTTTGGAGTGGGTTGTTTGTTTTTTTAATATTGAGCTGCATGAGCTATTTATATATTTTGGAGATTAATTCTTTATTGATTCATTTGCAAATATTATCTCCCATTCTGAGGGTTGTCTTTTCATCTTGTTTGTAGTTTCCTTTGGTGTGCAAAAGCTTTTAAGTTTCATTAGGTCCCATTTGTTTATTTTTGTTTTTATTTCCATTACTCTAGAAAGTGGGTCAAAAAAGGTCTTGCTGTGATTTATGTCAAAGAATATTCTTCCTATGTTTTCCTCTAAGAGTTTTATAGTGTCCTGTCTTACATTTAGGTCTTTAATCCATTTTGAGTTTATTTTTGTGTGTGGTGTTAGGGAGTGTTCTAATTTCATTCTTTTACATGTAACTGTCCAGTTTTCCCAGCACCACTTATTGAAGAGACTGTCTTTTCTCCATTGTATATCCTTGCCTTCTTTGTCATAGATTCGTTGACCATAGGTGTGTGAGTTTATCTCTGGGCTTTCTATCCTGTTCCACTGATCTATATTTCTGTTTTTGTGCCAGTACCATATTGTCTTGATTACTGTAGCTTTGTAGTATAGTCTGAAGTCAGGGAGTCTGATTCCTCATATTGAATTTTTAAAAGCAGAATACAAAGCTGCATGCATGCCATGATAGTAACGGTAAGAAATATATCTGATAAGGGGGAAAAAAACACTTGAAGGTAAATGAACAAAAACTCTAGTAGTATTTGTGGTTAAAGTAGGAGATGTGGATGCGGGGAGACTAGGGAATGGGTTCCGGGTTCTGCCCATGGGAATCAATTGAGAGAAAGTGCACTGGCTGGAGGGGTCTCCCACTGGGTGGCTGAAGTGCCCTGAGTGTTACTGAAGGTTACCCCATGTGGGAGGAAGGAACTCCAAGAAGTGACTGAACCAAGATCAAAACAGGAAGGTAACCACAAGCTCCAGGTACAGAGGGTATATAGATGGGAAGATGCTCAGGTAAGACTGTAGACAGAAGAGAGGAGAGGGAGAAGGTGGGGTCAATAGTGGACTGAGGGGTTCAGGACTAAGACCAGGAAGTGTTGGGCATCCTTTTTCACAGGGTCTGGTCCGTGCTCTCAAGTGGGGGTGATTTCTAAAGAGGGGCTTCCCGCAAGATGTTTTTTTTCTTCTTCTTCTATCTTTTTCCAAATATCATATAGTAATAGTTTCTTAACATTAAAAAATGTGTCCCTGTGCATTGCAAAACAGAGCCAAAAGAAATAGAATGAGAAGATCCTAATAATAACTCTGATTTATTAAACACCTCTATGTGCCAAACACCAACCAAAACATTGCACACACATCTCAGTTAACCCTCTCCATAAACCTGAGATGATGTTATCATTATCATCCCCACTTTGAAGATGAGAAAACCGGGGCTCACGGACTTGTCCAGGGTCACACAGCCAGCACGGGGCACAGCCATGATTCAGTCCGTATTTTTGTGACTCCAGGGAGATGCATTTGCTCTCACGTCCGGACCCATCTCCGTCTGAATTTATGGAAATCGCCTCCTCACGCCCCAGCCCCACCCCTCACCAAAGGCCCCCTCTTCTGTCACCAGCAAAGTGACGGACTCACACTCGTGCTGGCTATCCTCACACATTTTCATTATATGGTGGGGCTTTTATGAGACTCTCCCACCGGCTGTTTTTCAAATTTATTTAATTCATCCATCATGCTCTGAAGCCATTTGCTTTTTTATATTGGACAGATGTAATGAGATTTTGGACACTAAAAAATGTTTTTATTAAAAGTTATGACCCAGAGCTAGTTGGTAGGGGCTGTGCCATAAATCCTTAGAAGTGTGAGATTTATAAAGGATGTAGCAACATAACCTTAACCTTTCAGGCCACACTGTAGGTTACAGGATCACTTAGACTAATATTGTCTCCCTGTATCTGGCCAAATAATAATAATAATAATGATTATTATTATTATTATTATTATTTAAGTGGTTATTTGATGTGGTCCTTCCTCCTCTTCTCTTGGCCACTGTTGACTCCTGGCGAGCCAGGGCCTGGTGGGAGCAGGTGTTTGATGATGGAATTTGCTGGTGTCTGGCCCGAAGGCTCTGCCGTGGTAAGTACGGGCATGTGGGTTTTCCTGCTCTGCGACCCTGTAACTGGGGCTGAGTGATGTACAGTCACGTTTGCTACAGTCAGAGTGAAAGTGATCATGGCTGGTGGTTTCTCCACTCCTCCATGGCCAACAGGAAGCTCTCCTCAAAATTTGGAAACAACGCATTTCTGTTCAAGCATAATAACTCCAATTTAATGTCAATATTTCAGATTTATATTAATGTTACACTGCTTGGAAGTCACCCGAAGTGTAATTAGCTTGGAAATGTAGACCAAAACATGGGCATTAAAAATATATGTATATAGGGACTTCCCTGGCGGTCCAGTGGTAAAGAATCCGCCTTCCGATGCTGGGGACACGGGTTCGATCCCTGGTCAGGGAAATAAGATCCCACATGCTGCAACTAAGCCCACGCGCCACAACTACTGAGCTCGCTCGCCGCAATGAGCGAGCCCGAGTGCCGCAAACTACAGAGCCCACGCGCTCTGGACCCCGCACCACAACTAGAGAAGAGAAAACCTATGCGCCACAACTAGAGAGAAGCCCGCGCTGCAATGAAGATTCCACCTGCCGCAACTAAGACCCGACGCAGCCAAGAAAGAAAGAAAGAGAGGGAGGGAGGGAAAAAGAAAAAAATACATGTGTATATATAGAGATGTTATACATACTAATATGTATTAATGTTGTGACTTTGTTAAATTAACGTTTGTTAAGTAAAGCCCTGGGGTGTTGTCGGATGGTGATCCAGGGTTCAACAAAAGACCACCAGGGAATTGAAATAGAGAAGTTTATTACTCTCAGTTCTGGAGGAAGGGGCAGTGAGGGGAGGTCAGGGGAGGATGCAGGCAGAGAGCAAGGCAGGACCTGGGGCACTTGCCGTTATTAGGGTTCCTAGCCTGAGGCCGGATTGGTCAATTCAAACAAAAAAGAGCAGGGTTTTGGTAAGTGTCAAAAGAATCTTATCTAAGGGGTACATAAAGGAAGGCCCTGGGAGGCTGGGGAGAGTGTGATCATAAGGGCTGTTAGGATGGTCATATCAGGAACTGACATTTATTTGTGACTCTGTGGGTTGTTATCTAGGGCCTGCCTCACTGGAGAGGCTAGTGTCAGTTCAAGGCCCGTGCAGGCTGCTTGGCCACACAAAGTGGATACTTAGGCAGCAATATTATGGAGCGGTTTAGCAAAGCTCTCAACAGTTATAAACAACAAAATAAAAAATTATCAAAACAATTAGGTTTGGTCAACCGCCAGCTATTCTTCGCAGCGTGCATTTGTTCATACATTTTCAAGCCCGATCCCCTGTGATCTGCTAGGGATTCAAGAACAAATGCATCGTGGTCCCTGCTTCAGGAAGTTCACCGTGTAGTGGGCACAAGTGATGCGCCCTTGCTCTCAGAGGACGGTTTTCAGCCTAGGGGACCAAGGAAAGCTTCGTGGAGGAGGTGGCCTTTCAACTGGGTTTGAGGAATTGGGTGAGCTTTGGGCTTGCAAGGCTGAGAAGAGCATTTCAAGCAGAAAAGGCCGCACACACAAAGGCACTTATAAAACCTGCTGTTCACAGACTGCTCCAAGGGTTAAGTTTGGCTGAAACACATGATAACCCTTTTTCTTTTTAAAGCAAAAATCTCAAGGGTAAACATCATGCTCTTATCTGCTTCCACTGTTGAGACTGGCCGAGTCAGGTCTGTAATTTCTGGAAGATGGACTTTAAACTTACAAACTCCCCATTGCTTGTATTTCCTCGTCAGGCCTGTGTTTTATCATATGCTGGGAGCATATTCTAGAGTTTTCACAGTACGTTGGCAACAGCTCCCACCTCCTGAGACCACGGGAGTGTAAACCATAGATACCGTCATCATTAAGCTCATAAATCCATGTCATTTGTATGTCATTCACTTCATCCTCATTCATCATCCCTTACACTTTCAGAACGGCTGTGCGTTTGAAGATTTTGAAGAACGGTTTGCAGCGGCGACCCCTGTAAGTGTGAGAGGGCCCAGCCCGATTAACTGTTTCATGTCATTGTCCCATCGCTCATTTCACACTCGTAAGTCATGCCTTCTGGTTACAGAACAGAAACCTGCCGATGGACTCTGATGAGATTTTTGAGGCAACAAAGGTAAGGCGTCCAGGCTCTTGTGAAATGAGGGTTGTTCTGGTCATTCTCATCCATTCCATGCATCCTCACCCGCCTGCGGGAATGGCAGGTGCTCTGCTCTGCTCCGGTGCCTGCCTATCCTAATGTTCACAGGAGACTCCTGGTGGGCCCCGCGATGAAGGAAGAGTAGGAGCACGGGTATGTGTGTGTGCACGCTTGCATGCATGAGAGAGAGAGAGAGAGTGTGTGTGTGTTGGAGAGGACGTGACACCCCTTCATTTCATTCAACAAATATTTTTCAATCTCCTGACGTGTCCTAGGTGTTCTGATAGATGCTAGAGATGCAATAGAGAGGAAGACACAACCCCTATTCTCAGGGAGCTCTAAGTATAACACAGTGCGACATTGCATAGCATAGGAGAGGATAGGGTGGAGTCAGTAGAGAAGGGTAGGGTAGGGGAGCGTAGCGTAGTGTAGTATAATGTAGTATAGTGGGGATTCAGACATGTACACAGGACGTGCTCAGTGCACCTGGGGAGATAAAAACCAGGCAAGGCTGCTAGTTGGTCGGTATAGCCTGGAATAGGTGTACTGGTTTGCAGCCAGTGTTTATTCAGATTGGTTAATACATAGGCCGGTGAATGTTGTCACCCCTGAGTACAGGGCATTTGGGAAGCCTCTGGGACAGGGGTTCTCAATCTGGGCTGCCAATTAGAATCACCTTGAGAGTTTTTAAAGTTTCAGTTACTAGACTGTACCTCAAACCAACTAATTCAGAACCTCAAGGGGTGGGAACCAGGCATCCATATTTTTCCCTTATGTACACCCAAGGCTGACAACCACTGTTCTAAGAGTCTTACATAAGCTGTTTGGGGCAGTGGGATTTGGGGTACAAATTGAGTTAGGAAACACTTCCCAGGAAGAAATAAAGTCCTCTAATCTGTGTCCTGGAGGATGGGTGGGAAAGGCACTGGGGGAGGGAATGAGTGTTCTAGGTCAGAGGAGGAACATGTGCAAAGGCCCTGAGGCAGCCCCTCCTTTCATGAGCCCCGGTGCTTCTCTCCTCCGTAACGCTGCCCTGATTGTGTCTATAGGTCTGTCTTCCCATAGAACAGGCAGCTCATGAGACTCAGAACAGGAACTTGCCTTACTCATCCCTGTATCCCCTGCTCTTGGCACAGTAGCTGATGCACAGTAGGGGCTACATACTTGTTCTGAACGAAGGAGTACCTGATGTCAAAACAGGAGTGGGTCTGTGTGAATATGTCTTGGGGGTCAGTCAAGGATACCTCTGCCTTCATCAGTGGCACTTTCAGAACTTCTCTGCAGGAGGGACCTAGGAGTCTAGTTGCAGTGGGCTAGCTGAAAGAAGGACCAGGGGTCTAATCCTGAAAGGGGTTGTACAGCACTCCAGATGTTATTGGAAAACCATCATTTGTTCATATCAAAGGATGGCTTGTGGGGGAAGGGGACAGGCCTGATGGAGACACTGAGGGGCTCCCCCCTCAACAGCCAAGCTCCTCCTCAACCCCTTCACTGGCCTTGGCAGCTTCCAGGGTCACTCTGCTTACCCTGGAGGAGGACGCCCAGGGCCTAAAGAAGGGGCAGAATCTGCCATTAACAGCCATGTCTCTACCTGAAGACATCCGAAGGGCCAGGAATGGGAAGACAAGGAGGAATCTGGAGCTGACCTTGGAGATGACTTCTTCAGATGGATGTGTGTCATGGCAGGACTCGTGGGGACCCTGGCTTCTGGGTAGAGAATATTGTGGGGCTGGACTTCTACCTTGAAGGAAGGCTAACTAGGGCTTGGTAAAGGGACCAATGGATAAACAAGATGCTGGCTGGTCTGTGGGTCAAGCCCAGCTTCTTTTAGCTGACCAATCAGAGGCAAGTTACTTAACCTCCAGACCTCTGTTATAGCTTATCTGCAAACTAGAGAGAGTGAGAGAGATTCCTGGGCTGCCGACTTCACGGGGCTCAGGGAGCGTCCAACATGATCATACTGTATCAGAAAATGCGTTGTAAACTATAAAGTGTTTTACAAATGTGAATGGTTAGTTTTATTCTCATGAGGCCGTTAAAGTGATTAATTACAACAATATTATCAGATGGAACATGGCTTATTAAGTTACAAATAAAACGACTAGGGTTAACTTGGGGAGAGGGCCTGTGAAAATAAATATTATTCCAGATTCTCAATCACATATGGTTATTAGAATTATTTTTAATTTTATGGCCTAAGAATCCCCTTTTTCTATAAAATTTAATTAACTCAAGGTTCTATTTAAGCAGCAAATCCAATGGAATGAAATACCAATCTATGTTTAATGCCTCTGCGTGTTTTTTTCTCATTTAATCCTTGAGTGGAAGTCATCTGGCAGGAGGAAAGTCTGTAGCTCAAGAATGAAGGTTATTTTAAAAGTTGTGTTTAAGGAGAAAATTAGCCAATAAATTATATTTATGATGTTAGTGAAAGTGTGCCACGAGTTCAACACATTTGAAATGTAAATTGTGCGACTTAATTATTAACTTCATTTTAATATTTTCCTACCACTGAAAATAGTCGTGGGCCATTTGCAAAGCATTGAGTTCCAAGGATCAGGAAGCCCAGAAGCTTCCCTTGAATGGATTAAATAGAATTACGCCTTTTGTGGGTTTGGGAGAGAGCCTAAGGATTGACATCATTTCACCAAATAATATAAACTATTGTTCACATGCTAAAGAAGCCTTCCCGAAGACAAGCAAGTTTTACAATCTATATCTGTGGATCGTCCCCACCAGACTGTAAGCTCCCTGCAGGCTGGGACTTGTCATTTCTCATTATTATGTTCCGAGCACCCAGCACAGTGCCTAACACCTCACAGTCCGACGCGTACGAAAAGAAAAAACATATTATGTAGCTGGGAGGGAAGTGAATATGTATAGGGCCCTATTGTGTGCCACGCACCGTTCATTCAATCTGAAAGCTTAAGGGGAAGAGTTGAAAGTGAGTTAATAACCAGGCTAAGCTGCTTGACTTTCAGCAAAAAGAATCTTTTGTGCCTTTTTCACCAGGCTTGCCCAAACTTCAAAATCCTGCTAGTAATATTGTCAGTAAATCTGCAAAGGAGGT
The DNA here is from genome assembly GCF_009873245.2 of Balaenoptera musculus. NCBI lineage: Eukaryota > Metazoa > Chordata > Mammalia > Artiodactyla > Balaenopteridae > Balaenoptera > Balaenoptera musculus. The sequence goes on along the minus strand of NC_045785.1, from coordinate 48,182,071 downwards.
ATTATCTGGACATTATCTCCAATGTCCAGATGAGGGAAAAGTGGCCATGAGGAATTGCAGAGGTTGGCAGTGGGGGAGCTCAAATCCATCCCTGGGGATGGGACTCTTCCTGGGCCCAGAGCTCACGCATTTGTCAGTAACAGAGAATGTTCCTTTCTTTGTGTGAATCGTGGAGATCCTGCCTTGCCTGGTTAGAACAGATTTTGAGGGCAGGAGTCCTGCCTGGCAGACAGGCAGACTCTCCCTGTCCTTTCAATTGGGTGGTGTTTTTAGGTTCCCCCAATTAGAAACTATCACTTAAAATCCAAAGACGAGCAGAGAGTATTTTTTTTGCAGTGGGCAGATTTGCACAAGACACATGATTATATACTTTAAGTCAGGCCATTTGATTGCCGACCACAGACTCCCTGCAGACTCTGAAGCTGGAAGGGTATGCAGATTAATTTCTAAGTGTGTCTTAAAGGGCTTCTCCCACTGCTCTGGCTGGCCTTGCTCAGACACTGTCATATGATGGATGGGAATATAGTTGATACAGTGTCTACAGTGATGGAGCCCCTCGGAATGATTAATAGTGTATATATACTGGGCTGTTTTTGATGCCCTTCCTGGTATTAAATGATATGTTTTCTTCTCCTCCAACTACATTTTTTATCTTTTTTTTTTTTTTTTAAACATATTATACAAGCAATAGCCTTTATTTATTTATTTATGGCCGTGTTGGGTCTTCGTTTCTGTGCGAGGGCTTTCTCTAGTTGTGGCGAGCGGGGGCCACTCTTCATCGCGGTGCGCGGGCCTCTCACTGTCGTGGCCTCTCTTGTTGCGGAGCACAGGCTCCCGACACGCAGGCTCAGTATTTGTGGCTCACGGGCCCAGTTGCTCCGCGGCATGTGGGATCCTCCCAGACCAGGGCTCGAACCCGTGTCCCCTGCACTGGCAGGCAGACTCTCAACCACTGCGCCACCAGGGAAGCCCCATTTTTTATCTTAAAGATGGATTCTTTTGGGGACTGTCATTTGACTGCCTGCTCTATATGCAGAAAATTCAAGTCATGGCCCGGGCGACCTTGAGGTGACCTCGAGGTGACCTCTATGAGACTCAATTTATTCATTTGTAAAAATGGGGATGAGGATTCATACCTCTCAGGGTCAGTATTATTGGGAGCATTTACTGAGAAGTGGCCGTGAAGTGGTGACTTGCTATACTTGATACATGAAAGGCATTTTGTACATGTGGATACACTCATGAAAAAAAAGCAAATGGTGAGATTGTGTCTTGCCTTTGTCTCCTGGAGAAGAGAAACAGTGTTGGCATCGGATGGTAAATATGTAAAAGTGGTATTCTTATTGCTTATGCAAGGTGGCTAAACCCAGGTCTGCTTGACTGAGCCCAGATAAACAGCCGGACACACTGAAGCAGTAATTGATTCTGGATACATCCGAGATGTTGTCTTTGGGATCAAGAGGTACCATAATGACCATCTGGGTTTATTGTTTATATAGTCATGATGAAAAAAGAGAAACATATGTCCTCAAATCATATTTTTTTAAAGCAATGCCCACAGCATCAGTTCCCCTTGTGATTACATCATTATCTTTTTTTTTCTTTTCAGGCTGTGACCCAGTTAGAACTTTTTGGGGACATGTCCACCCCTCCTGATATAACCTCTCCCCCCGTAAGTATGCACTTCCCTCAGAGCCCTGCATCTCTTTCCTTTCCTTCTTCAGTCGCATGGTGACAAAAATATATGGGCTTTGGGTAAAAGAGGCTACTGGTGGATTTCAACTTGGACTCTTTCAAGCTGTGTGATTTGGGCAAATTTACTAGCAATTCTAAACCTCAATTTCCTCTGCTATTTTATTTTAAAAAGGAATTATGATACATGCTCTGTTTTGAGAAATAAATGAGACCGTGCCTCAGCAATTACAGGCTATCACTGGGGTTCTCGCTGTTATGCTGGGCAGTGGAGAGAGACAGGAGCAGGATGTGGTCCCTGCCTGCAAGGAACACATGGTCTAGCTGGGAATATGGGCAAGAAACTCCATAGGACAGCAGACCCGATGAGGCATTTGTCATCTCCTACCCAGAACCCACACAGTAAAGGAAGCCAGGTGGTCAGCCCAGTAAAGGAAGCATCTTCTCCCCCCGGCCCTTTCTGCCCTCTCCTCTCTCGTTTCCTTCTTTTCTTCCCCTCTCTATCTTCTTTTCATTTCCTCCTCCCTTCCCACCTGCCTGCTGGCTTCTCTGAGCTCATGAAGCTTTGGATTCCCAGCTCTAGTTTCAGCCACGGTATCTCAGTCATTGCTTGCACTGGGGTAGAGATTGCAGGGAGCCCTCACTTGAAAATGAAAAGGAAAAAAAAAAAAAAAAAAAGAATGAAAACCGAAGCAAAATAGAATCCCAGTGCTTTGAGAACTGGAGGCATTCAGAGGCAACGCTGCAGCCACTGCAGAGACAAATGCCAAGCTGGCCCTTCCAGCTCCTCCCCTGCCCACTCCCCGGAGGTGGGCGGAGAGCAGGCGGCCACAGCTGCACCAGCTGAAGCTGCTGGGAGGGGGCGGCTCCTGCGGGCACCGCGCAGTTGCACAGACCCAGGGATGGTGCTATGGTTCACTGGCTAGCTGCACCTCATGGAGAAAAGGCTGTAACCTCACCACTGAGGACAGATGGCACGAGAGCCTGCTGCCCACAGCTGCCGCCAGGGAATCTAGGCACAGCTGCTCTGTTCCGAACGCCTGGTGCCCAGAGCAGCTGTGAAGGAGGGGACAGCAGCTCCTGTCTCCAGGGAAGCTGGACGGTCTAGAGAGTCTTTCTCTCCTCCATCCCAGGGGGAACAGCTGCATGTCTGAACCATGGGGCCATGGAGCTAGAAAGGTCTGGAGAGATTGTCTAACCTTAGCCTCTTCGTTTTACAGATGAGCAAACTGAGTTCCAGAGAGGGCATGTGACTCACCCAAGGTCACACCAGAAAAAAGAGAATGACATTGATTGTGTTTTAAAGGGCTTAACGCAGCAGCTCATGGCTGTGTTTCTGGCCCTGAACCCAAGTGCTGTCCAAATGGGTATTTAATAATCCTCAGAACAATGCCATGCCTCCTGCAAGCTGCTAGTCTAAAAATGGCCTTGTCTAATTGCCATGGTTTCAGGATTAATTGCTTGCTCCAATCTATTCCAAGGGGAAAAAAATAAGCATATTATGGCATCGAATAGGCATACTCTATAGGCAAAAGGCTTCTATAAATGGGTGTGGACCATTGAAAAAACTAGTACCCATGTTTTTATCTCAGTAGCCTCACCTTACCCAGCAGTTCATGCGGCAGGCCTTTCTGGAATTCCAGCATGGGCCAGGCTTTAGAGTTTGTAGCTGCTCAAGCATCGTTTTTTTTTTAATCATCTTCTTGAGAACATGTGCTTCTTTTTGCAAGTGAAGGTTCAGGCAGGATTCTGGGAGGCACCAGGACCCAAGGGTCTCTATTCTACTTGCTAATCTTTATTTGTTTATTTAGTCAACATCTGTTTATTGACCATGTATTAAGTGACAGCCTTGAGCTGGGCACGCAGTGGGTCCTGAGTGAGTGTATGTCACTTTGAATTGACCATTTCTGAAGGGTGAAAGATATCATGGGATAATTTGAGGGCCCAAAAACACCCTCAAAGGGTAGGGGCTCAAACTAAATAGTCGTGATACTGGCCAGCGTTTGCTGAGCACCTACTATGTGCCTCTGTCTGGTAAGTACTAAGTGATTGAGATGCATGATCTCATTTAAGCTTCTCAGCAGCTCTAGAGATGGGTATTGTTTTTCCCATTTTATAGTCTTTATAACCAGCTCATGGTCTGCCTGCCACAGTAAGTGGCCCGGACCGGGGCTTGCTTCTGTAGCACTGCCCCGCTTCATTCCTGTGCCTGCTGCTTCCCGTCCTGATTGGCACTGAGCCACGTCTCCCAGGAGCCTCACGCACCCCTGCCCTTCTCTGTCTGACAGACTCCTGCAACTCCAGGTGATGCCTTTATCCCGTCTTCATCTCAGACACTTCCGGCGAGTGCAGACATGTTTGGTTCTGTACCTTTCGGCACTGCTGCTGTACCCTCAGGTAAGTCCTCTTCCACCTTCCTTCTGCCTCCACCCACCAAGAAAGAGAAAGGGTTGACTGAACCACTGCCAGCTTATGCCAGACACCTGTGGGACCACCATTCTCTCCTTGTGACTCTTCAGGTGACATTGAGAAGCTGCCATGGGCAGGGGGGTGGTATGTTCACAAAGCTCTGGGATGCTGCAGGCTGGAAATCACTCATGTCTTGCACCTGAAAGGTCAGGATTCCAGGTGTATAGCTTTGGGGAGCTTGGTGCACACACAACCATGCAAATCAGTGCAAATCCTGATTTGTACTGTCCAGCTCAGCCAGATGGAGGGAAGGTGGGGGAGGGGTGAGTCCGTGCTCTGCAGACCTCTAGAGATCTGCTTGATAGAAGAGATCTGCCTTATTGGTGGAGGCTTAAAGGAGGGGAGGTTCCCCATGCAAAGGGAAACACCTAGTAGACAGAACAAACCGCTAACAGTGAACTGTCATGGGGCTCTTAGTGATTTAAAGAGTTTGTTCTATATTCCAAATATTCTTTAAAATATATATATATAATATATACTTTTACAACAGGGTAAAAATATATATAGGAACAGTGTTGCAGGTGCAAATTGGTGGGGTCTGAGGCATCTTGTCTCCATGGCATCAGGCACTCCGTGTAGCTGGCCCACTCTACCTGGACATGGCCAAAGGTGGTATTAGTTCTGCTTTTTGCATACATGGCAAAAAGCAAAGTCTTTAAGGCATAAACATCCTTAAAGACTTTTTTTCTTTAACTACATATTTGAAATCTGTGGCTTTATCTTTCTTTTTCTACTTTATTTATATAAATGACAGAGTTTGAATATTTCAGAATACAAATTTCTTGCATTCTTCTATAAATAATTACTTTTAATTACATAGCATTAGAAACAAATTCTTGCCACCAAATATAAACCTTGCTGTTATTCAAAGTGAAATTAAAAATTCATACTCTGTTCCAAAGTAGTATGAGCCGAGGGATCATTATGAACTTCTAGAAGCAACAGAGGTTGATAGCCACTGGGTCTGACTTACAGTTGAGAATCTATAGGTAGGCTAGAAATGTCTTTAATTGCTAAGCTCTCCAATCAAATCTGTTTTACCCACCCCTAAAATGGAACAGTGGCAGTGACTAGTTTTCTCTACCTAAAATGGATATTAAAATGTCCTTGGGAAGAGTGTTATTGAATCTGTCATTTTAAATAAGAATAACAGTTTTTCAGAAATGTACCACCTTCCTGTGCCATCAACCTTGTATCCAGAATAACCATGCTTTGTCCCCACTATTTGATGGCACCAAACTTACTCATTTTTAGGCATGTTCATTCCACAGATATTCACTCAGTACTCACTATGGGCCAGGTCCTATGCTAGGTGTCTGGGGTGTGTCAGTGAATACCAAAGACACAGACCCCTGGCTACAGAGAGCTTACTTTCTGCTGGGGAGATGGACAACAACATAAAAATAAGTAGCTTAACATAATCCTAGAAAATGATCAGTGGTATGGACAGAAGGAAATGTGGAGCAGGGCAGGTGTGAATGGAGGTTGTGGTCAGGAGGAGGGGCTTATGCAAATGTGTGATGTGAGCCAGGAAGGCGTCAGGATCGAGAGTACTCCAGGTGGAGAAATGGCCCGGCCCCTCCCCGATCCCCTTCTCTGTGAGTCAGAGGGGCTGGATGCAATTCCGGCCCTAACATTTGACTAAAATGCCTGAGAACCTGCCTGCACTGCTCTGGGCCCTCTCCCCAGCCAGAGCTTTGAAGGCCTGGATTTTGCGGTCTTGTACTTGACCAGCTGTGTTGCAAACGGTGGATAAACCACTTCTGCACATTCAGATTCTGTTTCTTCAGCTGCTAAAAAAAAAAAAAAAAAAAAATAGGTTACCTCCAAGATTTTAATTTTTAGAAAGTAAGTCTAAAATTAATTTCAGTTAGCATATTTTTGCTGCTCTTACTCTACTTTGGCTATGCTGAGACACAAAACTGGGCTTCAGTTGGTGTTAAACTGTCTGCCTTCTTCCTCCCGTAACTGGCCTTAAAAATCACTGCAGCTGTTGAATCTCCGCCTCCTGTCCCTAATTGCCCAGCCAGTGACTGGGAGATGGGAAATGACCTGGGGTGTGCAGCATAATTAATAGGCTGGGTTTGAACCCTGGCTCAGCCATTTATTTATAAGCTTTAGGCTCCTGGGCAAATTACTTAACCTGTCAGAGTCAGAGTTTCTTCATTTTTATAACTGAATTTAAAATAATACTTACCTTGCAACAATATCATGAGAATTAAATGAGAAAATAAAGTCAAGTGCCTCTGAAAAATGCTGGCACGTTGTAAATGCTCTATGTGGAAAATGCTGTTATTATTATTACTCTGACGTCTAAAGTAGAAGAAAATATGTCTTCTTCTTACCTATATTTTTTTCCTTTGCCTTCTTGGGATGTTTTCTTAAAAAATGCATGAAATAAAGTTTAGGTCTTTGACTTCCTGACTGCACATGGCAGAGCTGGCCTGAAGGGCTTGGAGAATGTGCTCTGTATGAGTACAGACCCTGCCACTAACCAGCTGTGTGACACTCAGCTATATCGCTTTGGAGCCTCAGGGGACTTATCTGTAAAATGGGGATGATAATTCCACCTCATAGAGCTGTTCCTGAGGTAATACATGTAGTAAAACATTTAAAACAGTGCCTGGCAGTGTTTACATAAGTAAGCACTCCGAAAAAGTTCTCCACCCTTCTCACTGGGGACCCTGGCTCTGCTACCCACCCTTGCTGTGTAGCTACACCAAACCTTCCCCTCCTGAAGCTGTAGGTTCCTTGTATGCAGATTAAAGAGATACTGATAACAGCTACCCCAGAGGCTTGTTGCAAGGATCAACTTCACAAAAAATGTGAGCTCCACTAGGGCAAGGATTTTTTTTTCTTACTGTCTTGTTCTCCAAAGACAAACAGTGCTTGGCACCCAGGAGGGCCATTTTTGAACAAATGAATCAAATGACATAATGTAGATAAGAGGTACCATGTAAGTTTTATATATATGTTGGAGGAGTCCTTTAGTTTTCACCATTTTCTTCCATTTTAGTCTGCTTTTTTTTTTTTTTTTTTTTTTTTAAATAATGAGGGTATCCCCAGGTGCCAGCATCTGGTTATAAATTGCAATTTTCAACACTTTAAAAAATCTAACTGCAAGGCAGTAATGCAGGTGGTTCCTTTCACTGCACAGCGAGGAGATTTATGATTGATCTGAACTTCATGGCATAAACAGACGCTCCTTGGCACCCCCTCCCTCCACTGTTGAACGTTAACCAGTAAACAGTTACTAAGCTGTTAAGTGGCTGCAGTGGCAGCCGCGCAGTGGCTTCCCATGTCCAGTGCTACTGCAGCCCTGCCACTGAGATGTCCCTTCAGGGAGGCACAGTGCCACGTGGCCCGAGAGCCTTCGCTCACAGGTCTGGGGAAAGCCCCCACTGCAGGGATCCCGCCCACCCAGGAAGAGCAAGTGAGACCTGCAGGTTCCCAAACATGATACCCAATTACCCTTGTTGCCTTTTTTTTCCTTTTGAATATTGTACTTTGTTCTGAAGCAGATGGCATGAAGCCGGGGAGACATGCTAATAACTCTCTCCAGAAAAGTGTGCACAGCCCATCTGTTGGCTCCTTGTGGAAAAAAGGAAAAAAAAAAAAAGATGGGGGGGAGAAAGCCTGCCACCAGCAGTAGACTGACTCATCAGAGATCATAGCACTTACGGATGCTGGAGTTTAATTGGATACTTAGAAAAATGCAGTGAAGGCATTTATTCCACTGTGACTCATTCACCTCTACTTAGAGCCTTTCTCCAGCCTCCAGCATTTATGGGGCAGTGGATGTGTGCCCAAAACTGTGCTAGACACAGATGGGGGAGAGAGAAAGAAATACAAGGTTCCTCGTAGCAGGAGCTTTCCAGTCTCATGAGGGAAGACAGAATCACTGGGCAATTCCGGCGCAGTGTGACAAGTGCCACGATGGAGATGAACATGGGGGACTTTGCACACCCAGAGGAGAACCAGCTGAGTCTAGAGGGCAGAGGTGATGCTGAACCAAGTCTCAAAGAGCAAAGGAGGGGCAACCATGTGAAAAAGAATTAGGGATGGCTTTCCAGGCAGATGGACCAACAGAGACGAGAGAGCAGGTTGGGTTGTTTGCACCTGCTGCAGGGAAGGGTGCCAGTGGGAGAGCAAACGGAAAATGGGGGTGAGGAAGTGGAAAGGAACTGACCCCAAAAGCTCCAAAGTCAAGCTAAGGCCTCTGGGCATCATTCTCAAGGTAATGAAGCACTGTACAGCTGACCTTTGAACAGCACGGGCCTGAACTGCACGGGTCCACTTATACGTGGATGTTTTCCAAGAAATACTGCAGTAGTACTATATATGGTCTGTGGTTGGTTGATTCCGTGGATGCAGAACCAGGTATATGGAGGGCCGACTATGAGTTATATGCAGAATTTCCACTGTGTGCAGGTGAGCGCCCCTAACCCACGCGTCGTTCAAGGGTCAACTGTATTTGCATTTTAGAACAGTCGTCTGGTGGCAGTAAGGAGGGTGGGATGGAAGCCGAGCAAAAAAATAGTCTGGCTGCCGGCTGAAGCCTTCCATCCATTTACCAAAATGGGCATCAGGGTTGGTGTGACTGTAAGATCCATGGGCAGGTCTTCACCCTGTCAGACCCAGTGCCCCTTTTTTATAACAAGGATTTGTGATGTCTCCTTTACTATTTTGAAATGAAACTCAGAGAGAATATAACCTACCTACTTGGTTTTTCAAAAATCAATATAATATCCTAACTGTAATATAAAGAAGAAATAAAGGAAACTAATTTATAATAGCAACATAATGTATTGCGGTAAGGATATACCCAGGTAAAACTACACTAGAAAACATACTAAGTGGTCAGGTGTGTGTACCTATAACTAGAATCACCACAGGTTCAGACCAACCAGTACAGGCGTGTCATGCTTCCTCCAACGCCATGATCAGGGACCATGAGTTTCCAAGTTGGTGAACAACTCTTGACAGTGTTCCAAACAAAACGAAATATAGTCTTCCCTCAAATATACACAGTTCTTACATTCCTGGAAAATGAAGTGCATTAAAACTGTGCAAAGAAACTTTGATTTTCCATGTGATTCAAAGTCTAATCTAGTCCCTGGCGGTCCAGTGGTTAGGACTCGGCACTTTTGGTGCTGTAGCCTGGGTTCAATCCCCGGTCGGGGAACTAAAATCCTGCAAGCCACGGGGTTGCGGCCCCACCCACCCCCCCAAAAAAATAAATAATAAAATAAAATATTCATTAAAAACGTCCAGTCTATACTCAAATAATCACAAACAGAATGCTGACATTTCTTTGTCATGCACGTTATCTCCCACATTATAGAAGGTCTAGTGTCAATGCTCTTGGCCCCTTAAATGCTAGTACTGTCTGGCTGCGAAATTATCATGACAACCAAAGCACACCCCAGAAATTTCCTAATCATGCCCTAGGAGGCAGTAGCACTCCCACCAAGAACCACTGAACCCTGTCAAAGTCAATCAGAAAATAAGAAAAACAACGTTGCAAAATTCTTAGTCTGTTGGTAGGTTCAAGTCACTGCATTATTATGATAGACAGTGTAAGCAAGTTGCAAGTTTAAATGTCAGCACCAATGCCTCTTCACCCCTCTCAGTTCCCTGCACTAGAACCAAGGTGATCTGATAAGGATATTGTCTGTTTTGTTGCCACTCCTGCCTCATTCCATAAAAGTATTTAACACTATTAGATTGATCGGCAGGAAACCCGTGTGTCTGTCTCTACCCCACTACTGGAGCCTCCTCTGACCTTGGAAGGAAATGGACTGGCTTTGAAAGTTGGCTCCATCCCTTATGACTCAATTGAAGGGCAGGTAGATCTAAGGCTAGAGCATGAGTGAGGCAGCCCACATGTGATTCCTCTGGGCTCACCAGGGTCACTGACACAACCCAGGACATGCCCAGTGCCCCCGCGCCTGCCAGTCTAACATTTGGAAGTTGCTAGGATACCGTGCAACCACCCTCTTCTTTTCCTGGTCTCACTGCTCTGTACCTGCAAATTCCTTCCAACAGCCATAAAAATGCATATTTTGAGAGGCCCTCTACTCTGCCTGGACTGGTCATCTGTCTCCTGGGCTTGATTGCACCCTGAAAAGGGTGGGGACCCCTGGAAGGACATGGGAGTCTCCTCCAGGCCCACAGTGAGCTAAAACGTTACATGGCTAGACCAGCTTTACAGACTGTGCTAAGATCAGAAGTCAGTCTTGGCCATCTGGGTGAGGCAGTTTCGGGCAGTGGAAAGAATGCTGGCTTTGGGGACAGATGACCTCAGTTCAGATCCTGATCCCAGCTTGTCTCAGCTGTGTGAACCTGAATGAGGTACTTTTCTTCTCTGAGCGCCAATCTCCTTATCCCTCAAATGGAGATAATGATACCGACCCTGCAGGGATTTTGTAAAGATGTGAAGCACCTAATACTGTACCTAGCACATTGTAAGCATTTAATAAGTGGAAATTATTATTATTTCTCTTATTATGGTACAGAGTATCACTTGTGCTCCTTTTAAAATGACTAGATCTCACCTGAAAGGAATAATGTACCAAAAAATTACGGTGACATATGTGAGTACACCCCCTGGAGTTTTGCAGTGCCCAACCTATGCCACTGTATGAGGTGGTCCTGAGTAGATGCTAACTTACATTTTTTTTAATCTCTAAATTAAATCTTTAAATTAACCCAATGAGGCAGAAGGTATTTTCTGCCCACTTTACAGATAAGGAGAGGCTTAGGGAGCTTCTGAAGCTCTCCCCAAATTCCATAGATAAGAAGTGGCAGTGTGAATTTTAACCTTGACCTCTAAAACGCCAACATTTTGATTCTTAATCATTTTGCACACCGCTTCGATGCTGAGAAGGAAGATGTTATTACCTGGCTTTACAACAAAGAGCTTGACTCTTAGAGAGCTGAAGCATTTGGGAATGCCCTAAGTCTAGCAAGAAGGGGAGGCAATATTCAAACCCAGACGTGCCTGGTTTCCAGCGCTCTGCCTTTTCCACTGAGACACACTGGTTCCTGAGGTTGTGTGATGTCAGAAACCTCTAAGAATTATAAGACTATAAGAACTTTAAGAACTATAGCAGTATTATCGTTACTCCCCAGATCTCTGCCTGGCGTCCCCCTCACTGTATTCTAGTCTCTGCTTACAAGTCATCTCCTCAGAGCGATTTTCCCTGACCAGGGCTCTAGAAGACAGACTCCAGGAGAGCAGGGACTTCTGTCTTACTCACCTTTGCATCCTAGCACACAGCCTGACACTCAATAGTTGCTTGGTCCCTTTCTGCCCATCACTTGACTCCCTGAATGATTCTTTCCCAAGGCGCCTGACTCTTCTTTTTAACCCTTGCAGGTTATGTTGCAATGGGCGCCGTCCTCCCATCCTTCTGGGGCCAGCAGCCCCTTGTCCAACAGCAGATCGCCATGGGTCCTCAGCCACCAGTCGCTCAGGTGATGCCAGGGGCTCAGCCCATCGCATGGGGCCAGCCGGCTCTCTTCCCTGCCACTCAGCAGCCCTGGCCCACCGTGGCCGGGCAGTTTCCGCCAGCCGCCTTCATGCCCACACAAACTGTTATGCCTTTGCCAGCTGCCATGTTCCAAGGTCCCCTCACCCCCCTTGCAACCGTCCCAGCCACGAGTGACTCCGCCAGGTCAAGTCCACAGACCGACAAGCCCAGGCAGAAAATGGGGAAAGAAATGTTTAAGGATTTCCAGATGGCCCAGCCTCCACCCGTGCCCTCCCGCAAACCCGACCAGCCCGCCCTCACCTGCACCTCAGAGGCCTTCTCCAGTTACTTCAACAAAGTCGGGGTGGCACAGGATACAGACGACTGTGATGACTTTGACATCTCCCAGTTGAATTTGACGCCTGTGACTTCTACTACACCATCGACCAACTCACGTGAGTGCCCTTCTTTGAAGGCATAAACCCCCAGAGAGCAATTGATGCCTTGTTTCTGGCGTCAGAGAAATCACCTCAGTTGCATTCAACAGGCCTCTCTTTGTTTGTATGACTACTACTAATAACAATAGCCTCCCATTATTAGGTGCCAGTTATATGCACCTTCTCCATGTGCTTTACATTTATTATTTCTATACTCCTAATAATGCTAATGGCAAGTTTTGTTAGACCTGTTTGACAGATAACGAAAGTGAGATTCAAAGACAAAGAAAATAGACAAAAGGGTGGAATTGAATATAGGCCTGTTATTTATCTAGCATGTTACTCTGGCTCTTAAGTTTTTGTTCCCTTGCACATCCATTTATTCATTTATGTATATCCCAGCCCTGACACATAGGTTTGGGTATGGCTTATTGAACTAAAAATGAATGGTGTATGTGCATTTAAAAAATGTTAGGGACAAGTATAAAAAATTAGAAAATTAAGATCAGGAGAAAACACAGGCCAGAGATAGAGCAGCCATAAGGCCTCCTACAACTGGTAGAGTGGCAGCCAGAATTTGCTCAAAGCTTCAGGTAGTCAGAAAGCTCTGCACTGGGAATCCAGGGAGTGGCTTGATTACTTACTAGTTTTGTGTCGATGGGCAAGTCATTTTACTTCTTTGAGCCTCAATTTCCTCATCTGTCTTAGGCTAAGGGTCATAAAAAGGATTCAGTGGTACATGTACTAAAACATTATGTCCCTCACAGAGTTGGAAGTATTTTTATCGTCATTGTTATGGCATACTGAGTGGGTTTGCGCAGTCTTGGACCGAGGTTCTAATCCTGCCTTCTCCACCCCAAACTGTGTCTTTGGGCAAGTGTGTGACTTCTCTTAACCTCAGCTGTGTCTTGGGTAAAATAAGTGAGCTAGCTTCGATAGCTCTGTGCCTTGTCCTAGTTCTGGCATTCAGTGATCCTATCCCAGCTCACTTTTCTATTGCCAGCATCTGGAAAACCAGCACTGTGCAGCCAATCAGAATCCAGAGGTACTTGGGCACACCGATGCCTGGTTGACACCATCCGGGGAAGGTGTCTGGTGACCCATAGTTGTGCCTTGACAGTTGATAAGGGGAAGGAAAAGGCTCATGGAACAGTGAGGTTGGCGTTTTCATTACTGTCACAGACGGTATGGATTACTGCTTAGCCAGTACCGTGAATTGTCAAAAAAAAAATCTCATGTTAACACAATCAGATGATGTCACTTCAGCAAGGTTTGGGATGCTGTTCTGAAAATGAACCTCTTCTATGGGTGTAGACAACCTACTTCCTCTCAGGCCATATGATCTACATGGTGGGGGCATCTCTCTTCACTTCAGCTCACAGGGTTTCAAGGAAGAATCATGAATAAAAAATGAAATGCTAAAGAAATGACAGCCATGCATAAAAAGCAAGCATCTTTTGAAGACACATGTCTCTCTTTCAAGGGGCTTGTGTGCCAGCTGTATATATAAAAGAGGGGAGTTTAAGTTCTTTGAGGACAGGGAATACGTCTTCATCATCCTCGTGTTGCTACACTTCTCGTGATGGTTGTGTGGTGTCTGGCACATGGGCGGCGTTTTGGAACGATTGTAGAGGATGAAGGGACAAAACAAAGGCTACTCAGTTACTCTCGTGTGTCAGAGCGGGAGATTTTGGGCCAGATAATTTTTTGTTGTGGGCGGCTGTCCTGTGGATTTTAGGATGTTTAGCAGTATCACTGGCCTCTAGCCACTAGATGCCCGGTAGCACACATCCTCCTCCCCTAGCCATGATGACCAAAAATGATTCTAGACAGTGCCAAATGTCCCTTGGGAGTGAAATTGTCCTAGATTGAGAACCACAGTTTTAGGGTAGAGAGGTATTCTACAAAACCTTCTAAAGGTTAGGACACTTGCATAAATAAACTTCGAGTTTTGCATCCCACTGATTCCATCCAATAAGTATGAGCAGTATATCTCTCAGAATCGGCAGCTCTGTCAGGGTTCTCAGCCTTTAGTAAGCAAGAAACCATGTCACACACAGTTCAGAATCCAATTACACTCATAATTATTAAGCATCTACCGCATATCAAGGTGTTTTCATAAAGCTTACCTCATTTAAACTCTCTGTAACTGGTTGGTTCTATAGGCATCTCATGAAACAAAACAGACTTCCTTTTAAATTAAGAAAAAAGACACAATGTTTTATTTTAAAGAAAATGAGTGCAACCTATCTTTATATCCTCTTATCCATCAGCATCACCTTTCGAATGTTTTGAGTGGAGAGGAACCAAAAGTACACCTCAGATAGAAATAGAAAAGCACAGTGGACTGAACACTGTCAGATTTGTGTTAAATCCCAGCGCTCCTGCTTCACAGTTGTGTTAACTCTAAGAAAGGCACTTCACCTCTCTGAGCCGCAGTTTCTTCATCAGAAAAAGACAATAGGTACAATAGCACCTTGCAGGTTTTATATTAGAGAGCATAATGAATGCAAAGTGCCTAGCACCGTGTCTAGCTTGCTGGCACGCAATAAATAGCATCATTCTAAAGAGAGGTTCATCAAGGCAAAAGCAACTCACCAAGTTTTATAATCACTCACTGTCTGATAAGCGGCCAGATTTTGTAAATTCTGGGATGTAATGGCAGGGAGGCCTTGTCAATGGCTTTTGAAATTCAGCTACTAAATCAAGCCACGCCCCCCCCCCACACTCCTTTGGGGCTGAGCCAGTGCTGGGTATTTTCACTGCCAATTTAGAAATTATTGAAAAGAAAAAGAAATTATTGAAAGGAAAGTAGTTTCTAATGGCATATTTATTATAAACCTCTGGGATAAAGGAGACAAGGAAAATGTGGGAAGGTTAGGACAGAAAATGGAGATCCTTATGGAACAAGGAAAAAAGTGCCAGCTGTGAAGTTGCCATCAGCTACATTCATTTTCCCAGATCACTGAGACACTCTATTCAGCACGTGTTTATCGAATACCTACTATGTGCCAGGATACAAAGCCTGCTTCTACCACTTGCCAAGTCTGTGGCCTTGAGCAGTTTAGCAGTCTTCACCTTCCTTATCTGTAAAATTGGAAGAACCCCTACCTCGAAGAGGCTTTATGCGGATTAGCGATATTGCCTGTAAAATTTCTGATGGCTTCCGACACGTAGAAGGCACTCAATAAATGCATATCACTGTCCTCTTCTCTATTTATTCTTATTGAAATAATTATATGAAGTTAAGAAAGAAGACTGTAGTCCAGCAGGTCTCAATTTGAGTCTGCAGAAACACAGAGTTTCTGATTCAGTCGGTGTATCTAGGGTGGGGTCCAAGAATCTGTGTTACCATCAAGTTCCCAGATGTGACTGATGCTTCTGGTCCTGGGACTGTCCCTTGAGGACCACTGCCTCACCCATCCCTGTGGACCACCAGCTCCTTCCTGACCATCAAGTTTGGGAGAGGACAAGATTAATAGGTACAGAGGAGATATTAAACTGTTCAACCGATTTGACTTGTGATAGGAAGGGAGGAGTCCTGGGATTTGACTCGAATATAATCAGATCCCTGAGGTTTCTGTGGGGTATAAACGGTTGCTGCCGGACACTTAGGATGTTTTCTTTTTTTGCATGGTCTCTATGTAGCTCCAACCCCAGCCCCTAGACAGAGCTCTCCATCCAAATCATCTGCATCCCACGCCAGTGATCCGACCACCGATGACATCTTTGAAGAGGGCTTTGAAAGTCCCAGCAAAAGTGAAGAGCAAGAAGCTGTAAGTGACCAGTTTGTTCTTTCTGTTTTTTTTTTTTTATTCTTCAATTTAAAACCTCTGTATCTGAAATGGACAACGCATGAGGAAACCTATGTAGAAAAGAATGCTGGCTCAGACTCTTAAGTTCTAAAGGGGTGACTAAAGGCGTTTTCTTTTATGTTCAAATGAGCAGCTGAAAACCGTTATCCTTTCATTAAGTTGTTACTACAAGTTCTCACATTTGCGGAAGTGGCATCCTCTAAACGAAGTGCTGCCTCCTTTAAAATAACAGAGTATATGTGTGCATGAAAATATGCCCAGCTGTCTTATATTTTCAATTACTGAAAAGAAAAAAAAAAAAAGTGTTATCTTCTTGTGTTCTAGCCTGATGGGTCACAGGCCTCATCCAACAGTGATCCCTTTGGTGAGCCCAGTGTGGAGCCCAATGGTGATAATATAAGTCCACAGGCTGGTAGCTAGATAGCACAGGTCTGGGTAGGTATCTGTCCTTTTGATCTCCCACCCTTAAGCCATCCGCTTTCCCTTTTGCTTGTTTGTTACCTCTGAAGTCACATCCCTGATGTTTGCACCATCTCTCCTGGCCTGAGCCTATCCCTGATGTTTGCATCATCTCGCCTTGCCTGATGTCTGTTTTCCACCTTGTTTATCCTCATGGATGCATGACCTTTGACATATATTGGGAGGGAGGGGTAGAGGCGAGGAGTGGGGAATGGTCATATCTTATTAATGATATGTTCTGAGTGGGTGGGTGTTGATAGAAGGAGGCATGGTCAAAGCTACTTAACGTGGACTCAGTGTCTAAAAGCATCAACATTCTGAGATGGACACATTCTGCCCACCCTGATTCTTTCTCAGTGAAATAGGGTCCAGATGCTTAAACCTTTTAAGCAGTGTGTCAACTGCATTGCCTACACTCTGCAGATCCTAAAAAAGGTCGCCAACCAAACACACCGAGAAGCCAGACTAAGAAACAGAAACAAGCAGTGCTTGAAATAAGATTGATAGACATGTGAGATCGTGGTAGTCCATTTTGTCTGGCCAGAAGGGGCCCCCGCACCCTTTCTGACGTGAAAGTGGAATTCAAAGCTCAGAGACCTGTCACGTTCACCTCTGAGGCTCTGCTGTTTGCACCTGTGCTACAGCCTGTGTTTTGCCACCAAACCACTTCAGACTCCATCAGCAGCAGCTTCAAGAGAGGGGTACTTACATTTACTAGAAGTGGGTTTTGGCACTTGAATTTTAATACATCTGATTTTATGGAAAGAAAGAGGGGCTGATGAAGCGAACCTTCCCAGGAGACAGAAGTACCCCTTGTTACCCAGGCATGATTTCTAAGGTCACTCCTTAACAAATGTGTTCAATTTTCATATACCTTTCTAGTTTTCCGTAAACGTGTAGGACTGCAAGGCCATACCGACAGAGCTCTGTTTTTAGGCCTGAACATTATGGTCAGAACCATTAAAATGGTAAATAGTTTTCACTGTTCGTAAATGGATTCTGAGGCTACCTCGGAATCAGTCGCAGTTCACGTGTAAGTTATTTTGATGGTTCTTGAAAGCTCATACAGTGTTTTGAAAGTGCATTTTGCTAATAGATTTTATGATTAAAGAATCTCACATACCGTACTTTTTGCCATGTTTCACCTCAGTACGATAGCACATGAGAACACATCATGCCATGCAAATGCCCATCTAAAAATCCAGTCTTGCAAAGCTATTTGGGGAACTTGTGATACAGGCAAAGTCAATGTTCCAGGAAAGACAAAAGTTGGAGATGATGGGTGGACACCTTGGGAAGATTCCCCCAGAGGTTTTTCTACCCCTTACATATGTTTTATTTCACATGCTCACCCTTGCCTTGAAAAATTTGATGAATGAACCAGAGGTGACAAGAGCCATTCATCAGCATAACAGCCAACATCGTCCTAAAATTGAGTTCTTCTAGAGAATAAAGATGACGTGCAGCATTTGCAGATCGATGTTTCACACCCTCATCTTTACGAGCCTGTTCTGCTTGAGACAGTCGTACAGGCTGTTTTGTGAGGCTTCAGCCTGTTCCGTGTTTGATGCTCTGTCTAGAACCCTAGGCCAGGGTTGAGTTGTGAATGGACGTGGCGTGGTCTAGTGGGAAGAGCTCAGAATTTGGAACTTGAGTTCAAATTCTAGCTCAGCTACTTAAGAGCAGGAAATCTTGGGCAAGAACCATACTTGCTGTTGAGTCTTGGTTTGCTTATCTGCTGAAAGGGCCTTGTGTATACATTACATTAACTAAGATAGCACATGGAGACAGGTACTCGGTACTCGGCTTAAAAAAATCTGGTTCTGGAGCAAGAGTGGGTTCAGAATCTGGCGCTAGCACTTATAAGCTATGTGACCCTCATGAGATGTCATAATAATTCTCGATCTTATTTTGAAAAATGAGGGTAAAAATAGTGTTCTCCTCATAAGCTTATTGTTTGGACAATAATCATAGGAGGTGATGTGTGTGGAGCTCTTAGCACAGCATCTGACACAGAGAAAGCACCCAAGAGCTGCTAGTTGCCATCGCCACCACCAACACCATCACCACCACCCCCATCATCATCCTATGTGCTCAATAAATGTGGTTCGCCACTCCCTTGGATTTTATACGTTTAGCCCTTATGTCCTCGTGTTGAATAAATTCTACCATAAGGACCCAGGCCACTGGCTGGGAGGTTTTGCTTTTTACTTTCTATTTGCAGGTAATTAATTTTCAATATGCCTCAAAATAGCTTTGGGAAAAAGGAAAAAGAAAAAACCCTACTTCTTAGTTTTCTGGCTCGCCCCGTCCCATAATCAGAAGGACCCCTGTTAGGGCCTCACAGGCCACCTCTCACTTCCCAAAAAATGAGCAGCCTTATCTTAGATTCACATGTAAATCATAATAAGTAGTTCCCAGCTCCAAAGGAGGGCTGGGCTGTAATCTTCCATGAAACAGTTTTCTCCCTTTGAAAGCTTAGTCTGGCAATTACACAATTGCCTATCAAGAATTGCATGCCAAGAGGCTGATGCCAGCCTTGCCAACACATCACTTAAGACACCCATAAGGGAAGTCCAAATGAGCCTTTTGGGCCCCTCCTTCAATAGCAGTATAAGCCGCGTTTGATCTTTCTGTCTCCATCCCATTCACCCATCCACCCAACTGGAAATTTACTGACTGCAATTTCTTAGGGCCTTTCCAGGCATTTGGAAAAAGGATACCACGCAGGGAGAGTTACGTCCATGGCTCTATTTTCCCCGCTGCCTCCATACAGTTGGAGAGCAAGAGTCTCAGCCTTCTTATCACCCTTGCACCCATTATCTCCAGCTGCTTTTTATTAGAAATGCCCGCACAATTCTGAGTAGGTAGGGATGACATCTGTTGATAAGTTAAAACCATATTGCACCCTAGTAAGAGGAAACGGATGGCCTCAATCCTCTCAGGAGGAAGCTTCGGGGCCAATATCAAAACAGCATTTCTGTTTTAGCAATAAAGGGGAATATCTTCAATTATTTCATGTTTTTCCCCTACCCTCCCATCTGGGAGAATCACGTGTCTTTGAAAGACTGGGTCAACAGGGGCAAAAAAAAGAACCCAAATAATATTATAATGGCTGGCGTGGGAATGGCAGGTAATTTATACTCCACTGATACGTTGCTGGAACAATTTTAAGGGCGAAATGTTAGCTTTTGAGGAGATGAAAGAAAAATGAAAACATTTATTTGGTTAAATGGCTAAGTAAATAAACTGCCTATCAGACTTTCCCAGCTGTCAAGTCAAAGTAGCGTCTGTAACAGTGGGGAATTGTTTGGTCTGTCTCCCTTAGTAACAGTAGATATTGCCATAAATAATAAGTCACTGTCATTTTTTAAGACCAGTCTTCATAGTGGGAACCCAAGACATGTAAAATGTTACCTGATGGATTTATAGTGTTTAGGGGCAAAGAAAGCAGCACTTCAGATGCTTTTGGTAAGAGATTTTTTAAAAAAAAAGGAAAGAAAGAAAGGAAATGCCCAGAGTCAGGGGACTTGGGTCTGAATTATGGTTCCAAAGCAGGTGACCTTAGGCAGGACTTTAGCTAGCCCCTGGAACCCCCGGTCACCATATATGGATGAAGACGAATCATAGCAAGAGATCCCTCCTCAGGCTCTCCCAGAATCAGAAGATACCGTGAGTATGAAAGTGCTTTATAAACTTTGAAAGTAGAATACACGTATTTGGCATTATTGTTACTCTTCTGTTTTTAAATAGAATCACATAACAAAGAGCCTCAAAACAGAGAACCACAAAAATGGAAAAATAATCTCTCCTTTTCATGGGCATAGCACTCCGAGGCAAGTCCAAGCCAAGCTAGTCCAGGCGGGAGATGGGAAGGCCTGGTTGAGAGCAGTGTCGGCCAGGTTGGAGAGATGGGCATGATGCCCAGGGATGTGAAAAGATGGAATCAGGAGGTGCTTAAGGCTGCAGGGAAGTGGGAGGTGAGGAAGAAGAGGGCATGTGCTAGGATGACCCCCAGGTTCCTGCCTGACTGGGGGATCTAGGTGGTGCCAGGCACTGTGCTAAGGAATGCAGAGCTGCAGGCTTGAGCAGAAAAAAAGGCCAGTTTTCTTTGGGACCAGTTGTACCCGAGGTGCCCTTGAACTTCCAAGCAGAGATGCCGGTAGACTGCTGGATATGAGACTCTGGAGAACAAAAGACTAGAAATGGAGATTTCAACATGGTGTTCAGCCCCTAGAGTAGTGAGCACAGCTAGACGCTACTGATCATTTAGACCCGAGGCCAGCACACTCTCTGGGACTCTTTACGTTTTTGTGGGCCATCTGGCCTTTGTCACAACTAATCTACTCTACCGTTGCAGCAGGAAAGCAGCAAAAGACAATGCATAAAGGACTGGGTGTGATGAGTGCCAATAATACTTTATTTACAAAAGAACTGGCAGCCACTGAAATGGGCCAATGGGCTGTCGTATGATGACCTCTGAGTTAGATCACGCTCACTGTTTCTAGAATCACCTTGCAGAAGCTAATGCAAGTAGCCTTGCATTTACTACTACTAATAAAATAAATGTAAAAATTACTAGGATGTTTATAGCACTTTTATAGACATCACCTAATTCAATCCTCAGGGGAACGCTCTTAAGTATTTTTATCATTCCTGTTTCACAGATATGACAGGTAAGGTAGAGAGGTTCATGATATGTTGAAATCACACGATTCACATGTAATAGGGCTAGGATTTGAATCTAGACCCACATTAAATAACTTAAGAGCACTCAACCAAGGCCGGGACACCTGGGTTTTAGCAGCCTCGCTGACTTGATTGCTTGTGACCTGAGGCAGACGGCTTCATTTCTGACCTCTGGTCTTCTCTTCGGTAAAGCAATTCCCACGGGCCCTTCTAGCGCTTACATTCTAGGACCCTCTAACTTGCCCACGGTCACCCAGCTAGAGCATGGAAGACCCAGTCCTCAAACTAGGTCTTCCAACAGCACCCTTCTCCCAGGCTGTCCTTATTCCCAGCTAATGAAGGAAAGGCCAGAAGTCCCTGAAATATGTTGACTTCATTAGGGGTCCTGGTGACTATCTGTGTGAGATCCAGGGCCCACTCCTGACCACCAGGAACCTACTCAGGACAGGCCATCCTGCTTATGGCCGAGAACGGCTGCCATCAACCTCAGTGCCCTCCTCTGCTACGTGACAAGGTCAAGAAAGGTGACGTAAATCTGCAAAGCAGATAACTTGTACCCATCATTATTATTATTATTGGGGAAGTGCAGAATTGATCAGGACATGTGCAGACCCTCTGGGAACTCAGAGTGTGCACCTCTGTGTTCACCAAGTGGGTTTCAGCACCCAAGACCCCTGGAAGCGAGTGCGTTCAGCAGCAACTTCAGTCTCTAAGGCATCGTCATTAAATCCATCCTGTATTTTGAAGACTCTCCTACTCTGAAGGCCAGATTTTCAGGCTGAAAGTGGTCAGAAAGCTTTATTGTTTCCCTTTCCTCTGAATAAAAAGGAAAGGAAGATTCCTGCCCCTTGTTAAAATTCCTTATGTCATATGAGCTCACTTATTACGTGTTACAGCCCCATGATGTTGATGTTACAAACCCCATCATACAGATGAAGAAACTGAGGCCCAGGTGAAATGCCTTCCTCAGTTCATACAGGTAGTTAGGAAGTTGCTGGGGTCTTTGTGGCTCTAAACCCCATGCGTTTCTCATGGATTCAGGTGGGACTTTGAGTTCTTTCAGCCTTATTTCCACTCCCTGGTTACCATCACCTTTTTCATTTTATCAGGCCAGGAAATGTTAGACCCTGCTGAGCTAGGCCCAAGTGTTCGGGCTTAAAGACCCTGAGGCTGAAGTTGCTGCCTAGGCAGGGCAATGCTGAGGACCTCAAGCTTTGGCTCACCTCCTAGCTGCAGTCTGACCCCAAGCTTGGCTCGGCGTGACTCTTACCCCCCAGGCTCCCAGGAGGGGCAGAGATGGGCTTGCTCAGCAGCTAGATTGCATGGCGCGTGACCTCACGTCCAAGACCACCTTTCTCAGCATGCCACGTCTTCTCCCCACTCATCATTTGTTTTGGACATACCTTTGCTCCATGTGGCCAAGCTTTCCAGAAACAAACACAATAAAAATTAAAGGGATGCAAAGTCATAAGCACAATTTAGGTGGCTTTCCAAAGGGGCTCCTTATAATGTGGGATTGGAAACTATATGCCTTTATACTTCAAGCCAGACAGGTGGAGATAGGTAGGGAAAGTGAGGGAATAAGCACAGAAAGGGGAGTCCAGACCCTGGGCTGCCCCTCCTGGCTCTCCACTGATTCCTGCGGACTTTGGCGAAAAAAAAAAAAAAACCCTCACATCTGGGGGCCTCCATTTCTTCCTGTAGGAAAGGAACCGTCAGATCGATGGCCCTTCTTGCTTTGACATTTTACAAAAGGGGTCATGTGGCAGTGGAGAGGACAATGGGCTTAGGAAAGAGCTGGGTGTGTTTACATGAAACGCTCAGGAGAACACATCTAATCTACAGTGGTCGAAAGCAGATCAGTGGTTGCCGCACTGGAGTGAAGGGTTGACTGAGCAGGACCCCGAGGAAGTTTTTAGGGTGAGGAAATGCTCTATAGCTTGATTGCTCTGGGGAGGGCCAGATGGGTGGATATATTTCTCACAACTCATCAAACTGTACACTCAAAATGGGAACATTTCATTGTATGCAAATCATACCTCAAAATGAAGTTGATTTAAAAATAAGAATAGGTAAATTCATAGAGATGGAAAGTAGATTAGAGGTTAGTTACCAGGGGTTGGGGGTCAGGGGGACTAGCAAGTCACTGCTTAATGGGTACAGAGTCTATTTGGGGTGAAGAAAGAGATTTAGAAATAATGGTGTTGGTTGCACAACATGATGAGTGTAATGAATGTCCCTGAATTGTATGCTTAAAAATGATTAAAATGTCAAATGCTTTGCTCTAAATACTTTACTGCAGTACAAAAGCTAAAAAAAATAACAAAACTGGTTATATCCCAGCTCTGCCCTATGCTGGCTTAGTGACCTTGGGCCAGTCACCAAACTCTGGGGAGCCCTGCTTCTTCCCTGTAAATGGAGATAGGAATACCCAGGGTACAGACTCTGCGATGCCCAAATGAGACCATGTATGTGATCGAGGAATCCCCTTTAGAGGCTGTAAAGATTTCTGTAAATATATGCTATCATTACTCTAAATCTGTGATTCCACTTGACTTCTGTACGTGAGCTCATACGTCATACTTAAAGTCATCTGCAAACACGTGGAAGTCTCTGCCATCCACAGGGCCCTCCAACCAGATCCTTTAGATTAACCCCACATTCTTCCTACACAGTTTCCCAAGGCGGATCCTGCGGCATTATTATGTTTCCTAACAGCCCAGTTACGCTATGAAGTAGTTTCTATGAAGGAGATGGACTTTGGAAAGCCACCTACAGGTGATTTTTAGGCCTAAAACCATCTTCTATAAAGGAAGGATAGAGCCACATGCCCAGACATAAGAAACCTAACCGTTTTTGGAGTACCTCCTCCATGCCAGGCTCTGTGCCAGACAGTCAATGTGTATTTTCTCCTTCAATCCTCAATGAGGATTTCTAGACTCATGTTACAGATGAGAAAACCGGCACCCAGAAGGGTTAAGTAACCTGCACGGAGTTTTAAGGTTACTAAGTAGCTGACAGTGAGAAAGGGAACAGCAGCCTGACAGCAAGAGCTGGGCCCTTGGTGTTCTGTTGAACGTAAACAATTTCACAGAACACCAGCATCGCACAAAGCATTCTGTGACCGCGATGGGTCAAGACACATCCAGACCCCTTGGTAGCCATGGCTGACAGGAACATTGTCCAGATTCCAAAAATGACCAAATATTCTTCTCTCCTGGCTTTAGCCTTGCTCCATGCTACCTGCCTTCCAGATAAGAATTATTAAGATAATCATACTCCAGCTTCCTGAAAGCATCCAACCCAGAGAGAAGCCTTACTTTCTTGACCCTCCCCCTAAACATCTAATATAAGCCTAAACCTATAAGAAGCCCTTTCTAATCACTTCTTCCAGACTTGCCCGTGGTTCCCCTCGTTGTAATGATAATAAACCCAACTTGTTCAAGGGCAAGTGTGTTCGCGGTGGTCTGTGGCTGCAGGCAGTAGTTGGCAGTAGGAATACCAGCCTGGATCTGCCCTATTTCCCATCTGTGTGCTTGCACTCTTTCATTGCACCTCCCAGAAAGCAGGGTATTCAACTTAAGTCAAAGGGTGGAGAGTTGATTTGTTTTCATTTTTACTGCACGGTTTCTAATCTACTTCGTTGTCCTCTAGAAATGAAGATTATTAATATGTCAGATTCACAAATGAGCTTAAAGTTCATAAGTGTTCGCCAGCTCCCGGTAAGAGAGGCACTTTTCATTCACTCCTTCACATCCTCAAGCTCCATGTTGTTAGTGGGTGCGCCTGCCAGGTTCCAAGCTTGCGCTCAGAATCTGGGATACTGACGTGAAAGGTGCAGCGGAGCTCACTGTGTAGAGGCACTAGGAGATAACATGGTGGCAGTGTAGACGCCACAGGGCACTGCTGGAGTCCCAGGGCAGAGTGGTCCACGTCACCTGCATAGTCCAGGAAGCCCTTCTATTTGGGCTGGTTCTGAAAGTATGAACCCCCAGGGGCAGGATGAGGAGAGGTCCTGGAGGTGGAAGGAATTGTCTAAGCAGAGTCTCAGGGATGGGAAATCCCATCATATTGGGGGGACCATTAGTACAGGGAAGAAGGTGCAGGCTAGGAGAGAGAGGAAGTAGATGAGGCCGGATGGGAAGGGGGAGCCGTGTTGGAAGGGCCCTGTGGACCATCCCGAGGAGTCTGCATTATCCTTGGGGGCTTAAGGAGCTGGGACGGTTGTTCTAAGCAGGAAACTGGCATGACGAAATCCATTTCAGAAAGATCATTCTGACAGAAGCATAAGAATTTTTTTAAAATTCTTGATGTACGTGACCGGAAGGGTGACTTTTTTTTTAAATAAGTTTATTTATTTATTTTTATTTTTGGCTGTGTTGGGTCTTCGCTGCTGCGCGCAGGCTTTCTCTAGTTGCGGCGAGCGGGGGCTGCTCTGTGTTGCAGTGCTTGGGCTTCTCATTGCGGTGGCTTCTCTTGTTGTGGAGCACGGGCTCTATAGCGCAGGCTTCAGCAGTTGTGGCTCGCGGGATCTAGAGCACAGGCTCAGTAGTTGTGGCACACGGACTCAGCTGCTCCACGGCATGTGGGATCTTCCCGGACCACGGCTCGAACCCGTGTCCCCTGCACTGGCAGGCAGATTCTTAACCACTGCGCCACCAGGGAAGTCCCAGGAAGGGTAACTTTTGGTTCATGGTCTGGAAGGGACATTTATTAGCTCTAATGGACTACGAGACTAATGGGTCTTATGTGCCCAGTGAAGGAGCTTTGACCTTACCCTGTGGGTAATGAGGAGCCTTTGAAGGATTTGAAGCAGGGCCGAGATGTGGTCAGATCTGACCAAAGAAAACAAAAAATATCAACAGCGTGCTATGTTAATGTGTGATTCCATTTAGGCTTTTTGGAATGTCGAAAATAGCTTAAAGACCCCCTGGTGACCTTGCCAGAAGTCAGGTCAGAAATTTCTGGATCAAATGATTTCTTAGCTCCCCTCCAGCTCTGACAGTCTAAGATTCTGTAACAAGGAAGGTAAAGCTATTGCCAAAACGTATAATGCATCAGAGTGTCAGACTTTGGGATTATCTGCTGCTTGGGGTTTTACACACCACTGCTCCCCTTCATTAGTGGGGATAATTGAGAGTTGACTGCAGTCGTTACCACTGTTGTGATGGGTATTTGAAGCTAAATTCCGGCAAGCAGGAGATGTGTGAATATTTATCTCAGCTGCAGAAAGTTAATGCAGTGTGGCATTAATTACCCTGTCTGAGCCTGCTGTCTTCTTCTGTTTTTAGGTGTCATTCTCAGTTGAATAAATTAGTTTCCAAAATTGGAATAAAGCAAATGTAGGGTGAGATCAAGGCAGCCAGACTTCTTAGGGCATCCAAAAAGCAGAGTGAGCTGAGAAAGTCTACCCAGGAAAGATGAAGGTGCATCCTTGTAGCCCAGCATAGGCAAAAGGAAATGTTGTTTCCCAGCAGTGGTACTTCACTACTTTACCACTCTAGCTTTGCTCCACCCACCTCACCCCCAGAACACAAACACACAGTAAAGTTCCATGTTTAGCCTTACCACAGGTATTTGAAACATTTCAAGACGTTGGCAGAGAATAGATGAGGTGCTTAATAAATCATCTTGCTATAGATTTTGATTTTTGATTCAATTACGGGAGAATAAAGCCAAGGGAGAGTGTGTTTAGGACAAAGGGATCAGAACAGTGAAAAAAGCAGAAAGTGTATCCTAGACATTCATTCACTCAGCAGACCTTCATTGTGCACCTACAGTGCTGGGTCCACGTGTAAAATGGCAGATGGAATGGCAAAGTGGTAACTCAGAAGTAGGGCATGGAAGAATGGGCTTTCCTACTTTCTGTCATCAGTTATTTGGAAGAAGTATTACACTTATTCTTTATGTTTCCAAGGCCAGTATGAAGTCCCATGGGTGGAAAGCATCGAGGGACAAATTGACAATCTGTTATTTTACAGGATTGGGTGCCTCAAAGGGTAGGAAGCTCCTTCTTCCTGAAGGAATACAGAGATGATGAATTCTAGAAGAAGACATCCTGGACCTACCTGATCTCAGGAGTCCTGGATTCTATTCATGGCATGGTTACTAAGTAACCTTGTGACTCTGGGGAAACAAAAGCTCTCTTCATTGGGCTTCACATTCCTCATCTGTAAAATGATGGGTCTGGACAAAATTATCTTCTAACCCATCCCCACTTTACAATAAAAGCAAGTAGTACAATACATTAAATCCATGACAGGCAGCACAATGACTTTGAGATCACACAACCTCTTTGATTTTCAGTTTTTATCTGCAAAGTGAAGATGGAAAGAATATAAGCCACTCCCAGGACTGTTAGGCAGATAAAATAAGACATAAGGGTGCTTTATAAACGCCAAAACACTCTACAACACTATAGATTGAAGGTTTTTTGTTTTTGTTTTATTTTAATGGCAGCTGTTATAATAGATGAGAAAAAGCACTGGACCTTACTTTTAGGTCTCATGTCCCAAACTTACTAGCTGTGTGACCATAGACAAACTACTTAACGTCTCTGTGCTTGGTTTCTCATTTGCAAAAGAGATAAATCACCTGACTTACAAGGCTGTTGTGATGTTTTCAAAAGACAGTGTACTTGAAAATATCTAGCATGGTGCCAGACACACAGGAGAGGCTATAGAATGCCAGTTCAATCTGTTGCTTCAAGAAAATAAGCAGTTAAAAGGGATCTTTACTCACATGGCAAGAGGCAGGCTAATATATAAAATATGACAGAATTAAGATGTCACTGTGTCCACTTAGTTCTGGTACAAATATCCAAGAGTGACAGCATGAAGGCCAACTTTAATAGAAGGGCCTATGCATGCCTAAGACCAGAATATTGACCTGATCTGCTTGGCCAGTGCACCCTGGGCCATTTCAACATGAACTAAAGTCTGAAGTGATTTCAACAAGGCCAAACGCCATTTCCCATCTACACATTTGGATTGGAGGTTTGCTGTGTCATATGTTGGTGAAAACGCTTGTGTATGTCTTAGGACAGCCCCATGGGTGCAGGCGAGTGACCCGCCAAACCTCACACAGCTGAGTGGATCGAAACAAGTTCGAGAAGATTTTAACTAAGAGCTAACGGCACGATTGCCATTTCTCTTATTCTAAAGTGCAGCCAGTCATCACTGCTTGTAGAAACCAAAGAGCGGTTTGAGATGGAATTTCAGCAGCCTCAAGTGGATGTTCATAAAACCGTGTTGGAAAAATGTTCACTTAACTCATGATCATTGTTACCGTGTTCTGAAGACCTGTTCCTTCTGAGCACTGTGCTAGAGGCTTTATATATAGTCTCTCTAATTCTCTCAAGAACCGTGTAGGATAAACAGTATTATTCCCATTTCGTGGTTGGGGAAACTGAAGCTCAGAAAGTGTAAGTATCTTGTCCATATCACACAGCTGGTCCGGCTCTGTCTACTAGACCCTGCGATGTCCCTAACAGGCAGTCAGGCTCAGCTTGAAAACCAGGGGCAAAACTGGGTGAGTTGTTCTTCTTAAGGATAAAAAAGATACCAAAATGATATGCACCATGATTGAATAATCCAAAAATAACCTGAGGTCATTCATCATAAACTGTCACCTTTCTGTTCTAATCCCAAACCCTCCTTCCCATGCTGTCTCAGAAAATCGTATCCGGAAAAGAGCAGATCTCACTTTGTCCCTCTGTCCGTAGGAGCTGGAGCCTCTTTATGCGCAGATCAACAAATCTAAGAAATAGCATCAATGCGGGCTTGTGGCGGGTGCTTCAAGACTGGCATGGAAATCAGCATCGCGACAGGCTCTGTTGTATTCTTTCACCTCACCTCATCCCACGAAGAAATTCATGATTGCCCAATGGAACTCGTTTGGAAGAGGGAACTAAGAGTTTTTGGCAACCACTGGCAGATATCTATGGCAGCACAAAAACAAACACACAAAAGCATAAAAAATCATACCCAACGTTAAATCACAAATCAAGCAAATGCTTACTTGACAAAGAGTCTAAGCTCTCTTAACACGTGGGTTTAAGATGACCCAGTATGTGAAACCATAGTTCTCTTTTTATTTCTCTACCGGTTGGCCACTGTAAAGACATCAAATTTGGAGTGACAGGCCTCAGAGAGTTACATCAGGGTTGGCACTGACGTCATTTAGGCAAAAGTAAGAGGTCTCTGTCACCACAATATCATCATCCATATGCCTTTCCAAATAGGATGATGTATTTACATGACTCCACAAGGCCTGGTCTGCCATTTTTTCCCCTTTCCTTTCTTTGTCATGTTTGAAAATTAATGGGTGTACGAATTTTTGTATTGCTTTTGACTATTTTTAGGTATTGGTGAAGAAATCTAACTGGGAAAAAAAAAAAAAACCTCATATGAAATGAATTAACTTGAAATCACAAGACAGATGAGTGGTCGATGATTCTTTTTGATCAAGAATGTTGCCAAAACAACCCTTTAGCTCTTCTGCATCCTGGTGAAGAAAGACAGCTTTCGGTTTAACCTTCACTCTGTGAGTAGGAAAGGACATCGAATCCCATTGATGAGAAAGAAGAAAAATGCATCTGATTTCCTCAGAAGCTCTAAACTCTAAGTCCAATAAAATGAGATTTTTTATTTTTCCGATATCTTGCTGCTGTGACGCTATGCAGACAGTGTCTTCTCCATGTGCCATTTTCAAAGAAAAGTCATTTGCCAAATAATTATGGTACAATCCTGGTAATGTGGTTTGAGATCTTAAAAACCGACTTTCTAATAGAACAATAGTGACATGAATTTTCAGAGTAACAAACTGATTCCGTGGTCACAATGGTTCATCTCTATCTCTTTTTCTACATCAGAAAATTCAAATGGGATTTTTATTTTATAACTTGAAAAAAAAAAAAAACCTTACCATTAAACTCTTTAAATATTTAAGGGAAATGGCTTTAAGGAGTTCTAATGAAAAAAAATTGCCAGTTTTTTTTTTGTAAATATAAATGTTAATGAAAATGCTTTTTAATAATGCCATTACACTGTAGAGAAGGTAGCAGATTGAGTGCAAGATGTGACAAACTTGATGGATGGGGCTCACTTTCCAGATGTTACTCTGGAGTGTATGGTAGGAAGCTGGAGTTCAGGGGCAGCTGGCAGGTGCTGTCGGCCAATCAGCATCTAGTGATCAGGAAGGGAGCACGTGACTCCATCAGCTAATCTAAGCCTTTCCTCAAGAGTACCGGCCCTCTGCATAAAACAAGAAAGAGACAGTTCACGCTCTGAAGGCCTGTCCTTCAGATTCTGAAACTCCCTCCCACTTCTCCACTCCCAGTGACCCCCGTAGACATCACTGGACTGTTTGTATGTGAAACAGAAGAGTTTAAGCTTCCTTTTTTTACATTTATGAGACAAAAAGTGCAGTGTTCGGTTCGTATGTTTAGCACATGATTTTCATAAAGAATCTATATATTTTTTGCCCTACAGAGAATTGTTCTACAGGTCAAATGTGTTTTCCTGATGTTCCTATGCAGTTACAGTATGTTGAATTTAGTGGTTTAACACTAAGAAGAAAACTTTAAAAAATCATGTGATGAATTGGATTGGGGGTGGGGGTGATTATTCTTAACTTGGTTTTAAAATTTGAAAAGTAGGATTTACCTTGATATGAATGACTTCAATTGACCTGTGTACTTTGATTCTTCATATCAATAGAAACTAAAATGGTTTGGAAGAAGGTATACTTGGTGACCAAGAAAAAAATTGATAAGTCAAGGTGATTGGTACTGTTTGAAGCCCAAGTTTTACACTATCAGGTCACTGGAATCTGAATGTTTTCCAGTTAACTGGAAAAATGTCCATTACAGAATAGATGTGTCACCCTAATGTGCAAAGTCTAAAGAACCCGAAAGGTGAAAAGGGCCATTTACCTTCCTCTGTAGCTGTCACATGTTGGTCGACATGATTTCTTCAGGAATGTGCATACCTTTGATGAGTTGATCCTTCCACATGAAGGGGAAAATGGGAAAGGTGTGATAACCATGAGAGCTGTCCTGAGACCAGTTCAACTGTGTTTTCTGAGGATTTGATGAGATAGGCAGTTCCCATGGGGAAATGACTTAAATTGCTCTGTTGTCCATGATTCTGATTCTAAACCAGTGGTGCTATCTTCTCCCTCAATATGGCTGTCTTGAGTTTGTCTTGCAGTATCACACCCTTCCACTGATTCTGTGGGTTGCTTCTGACACATTCAAAGTGAACTCTGGCTGATGTTGCTATTTCAGGTACACCGTATGGAGCTCATTTCATAGAAGAAAGTGACAGCCCAGTGGACTTGTCATCATTCACTGAATGTGGTTGAAAATGTAACTGGCTCTGAACTTAAAGAAGATGGCCCCTGTGATTCATTAAAGTGAGCAGAATAAAGTCAAGATTTTAAACTGCCATCCATGTTATCACTGGCAGAATTCTGCTGTTTAATAAGCACTGTTTGGGGAACTCAGAACCACCGTATCCTATCCCAGGAATACAGTGAAATTTCCAAATAAGAGCTGAGGTGCCGATACCAAAAGGCCATGGGGGAGTCTGCACAGTTCCAGTTAGATTAGTAGAAAATCCATATGTACAACTGTTAATTCCTCATTCTTCACTAGCACGAAATTTGTCACTTTAAATTTTGAAACCAGGGAAACACCACCTGTCATTCTGTCCCCATTCCCCATAGCTCTCTGATCTTTACATGCCACAAGACTTTTTTGATAATTCGTACTCATCCCAGTGTCTACTGAAACCCCATCATGTAATGTACCGGGCACCTTCTTTAAAAAAAAAATGTTTACTCTGTGGGTTTGGTTCATTTCAATTTCTGCGTTCTGACACATATTTTTTTAATAAAGATGAGAAAGAGAAAATGACTGTTGCAGTACATTTCTAGACCTACTTTAACTTTACCTCAGATGACAGTTTGTTAACATATATGGACACATTATTTTTAACTTTATGTACAATGCATTCAACAGAACAGCAAAATTTTTAGAAATTTTCCATTAATTTCTGTAACACTCCATGTAAAACTGTTACAAATAAACATGTTTGAGAACAACAGTTTAGCCTCGTTTTATTCCACAAGCTTCTACCAGATATTCAGGTGAGGGATTGGAAGAGGAAATTTCTTCTCTCAAAGCTGCCATCAGACCAGGTGAAGGCCTCTGTTTTCCTGGCACTGGGCCAGAAAAAGCGAGCTTCATTGAGGAGTTAGATCAGTTTATCTTCAGTTCAATTCAGGTACTGGCTCCGCTTGGAAGATCAGCTACAGTGTGGAATGAGGAGGATGTCAGAAAAAGCACACCATGTATAGATGCAGTGTTTGGACCACATTTAGCGTGGGACTTTCAAAGTTGGGAAAGACCCCAGGATTCACCCTATGGTTTTGTGTCTTCTACTAAAAAAAAAATAAAATAAAAACTAAACAGAAAACCTGCTAAACAGTTGGTTGGAAGACCGAACTTAACCTAGACTCTCAAAGAGTTGCCCCATAGTTCATTTCAAGAGCATCTGCTTTAAGGGACTCAGAGAAGGAAGCACTGATCTTCCTTCACATTCCCCACACACTCCACACAAAAAAACATAAAAGGAAAAGAAGTCTGAAGCTGGACCTTGACTTTTATATATATTGAAGAACAGAAAAAGAAAAGCACGTGTGTGTATTTATGCGTGTATGTATGTGTGTGTGTCATTTTTATTTCCTCTTGTTATTCAATCAGTTGGTTGATCCAGTAATCAGCCAGAATACAGATTATGATGAGGTCATTGAGATGCCAAAAAGCACCTCTGTTTAGGAATGGTTATGTTAACGGTTGTATAAACACATGCCCTCGATCTGGCCTCCTTAAACAGAAAGTATTAAACAGATGTTACCAACAACTTTGAGAAAATGAGAGAATGGATTCCAGCACAATAAATCTGGGCCAAATAGAAGAAACAACTTTCATACAGTAAGAAATGCTCACTCTTGGACGGAATTGTTAGAAAATGTTACAGAAGCCTGTCTGAATAATATAGCGCCTCATACTTGTTGAGCAGCTAATATGTGCCCGATAGACGCTCCATGCTGTATGGCCATTGCCTCATTTAATCTTCTAAACAGTAGACGTTATCCCCAATTTATATATAAAGAAACTGAGACTTGGAGAGATCGAATAACTTCTTCAGCTAGCAGATGGTAGAGTTAAAATTTAAATTTCAAGTCTCTTTACTCATAGTTGATTTTAATTTTTTTAAAAGCTGGATATTCACCCTTTAAAATAGTTCTACATGGTCTTGTTGAAAAGCCTGACCTCCTATGCCTCTTCGCAGACCTCTAGTTGATCTTTGATAAATAAGTTCAGTTTCTAACTTCCTCCAGGTTAAGTAAAAATTTAAAAACATTAAATCTTAGTATCTTAAGTATGTTGCCAACTTTGTAGTTTCTTCTTTAACTGACACTTTTGAAATGGTATGTGTCTGAGGGATAAAAAAATATACCTTTTTGCCCAAGTAGTTCAAGTTTAGCTGAAACCAAGCACTGGTGATTTACTTTTCCAACCTAACTGAATCTTAAAGAAGTGACAAATTAATAGGTGTCCTATTTAACTGCTAGGCGGATGCCAAAATAAATCAGGCAGACATACCTGCTTTCATTTTGTGCTTCAGAGCAAACCCTTGTTGTTTTGACAGTAAATGGTTTTTGTTTTACTCAGAATGACAGTAGGAAAAAAACCTAGAATAAAAACAGGTTTCATTGAAATCAACCTTCAAAGCTTTGAAACCTTTTAAAAGATGTTTAAATTCAAGGAAATTGTTAGCAACAATGCCTGAAAGATAAAAAAAAAAAAAGTAAACAGACGTAAATGGCTTTCAAGCCATTTAGTGACGGATTCTCAGTATTTATGTTAAAATAGGGTTAATAGCTGCCACTCTTGTGCTGCTCTATATCTGTATGTGTCACTCATTTTCTAGCTATCATTTCCAAAGTTTCACACAAGCCCTGAGAAGAAAAGAAATATGCTCCCCATTTTATAGCTTAGGAAACTGACACTCAGAGATGTTATAAAACAGCTATCAATGAACAGATCTGATGAGCTTACCCAGAGGCTGTCGTAGTTCCCAGGGTCTGACCTCCAAGTCTCTTTCCTCTCTTCCATGGTTGCTTCTGTCTGCAGGGTTTCTGTGATGTCAAATTGCTCATGCACCCTCTGTAAAATACTTTGAGTGTTTCTGTATTCCATTGCAAGTAGTGTCTATTAGAAAAATCATACCCGGCATTCCCCAACTGATTTAGTACAGAAATGGATTCTTCAGTAAAATGACTAGATTTTTGAAAAAACAGAAGAAAAATCCAGTTTTAGTCTCAAAAACAGTGATAACTCTAACCTGATCCAATAAATATTTAATTTCAAAACAAAACCCTGGCCTTCATTTTATCATCCAAGATACAGAGATCTGAAGAGGGAACCTTTTTGAACAGGTTTTTCTGTTCATCGTTTGCTGAAGAATATTAATGACTGCCAAGTGGAAAATGTCTAAATATTCTTGCAAAGCAGCAGCTTCTGGTGACTTGGGTCTTTAATCTTCGGAACAACCTCTTGCCATTTCTGTCACTCACGCTGGGGTCACAGCCTGGAGTGGGGAACGAGCAAGGATGCGGGGAGAGGGAATAAGCAGCGATCAGGGCTGGCACCTTGTCAACGATGAAATGCTAAGCTGTCCTTCTTCCTACTGTACTTTTAGCAACCCTACCATGCCTCCTGGGAAGGCACCCTGAAATCTGTCTCATTTCAGATTATAGAAGTCAGTTACCCATAGCTCAGGGCCATGAGCTCAAGTATCTAGGACTTACTTGTTAAAGGGAAGTTGTTTCTTCTTAGCTGTCTTGTACCCTTTCAGACTTTCTTAGGAGATAAAAGAAAGGTGGTCAATGGTCACACAGTCCGTGTTTATTCTTTTAGAATGAAGCAACATCCTATCATAAACTAAAAGTAAAGGAAACCTTAGTCGATGGTTAGTCCGCTTTCATCAGAAAAGAAACAAGTGATGCAAAAGTCGAGCAGGTTGATAACTCGATAGTTTTCTTACCTCCTATTGTGCACTAACCTTAGGCAGAACCTGGGAAGTCAAGTATTTGACCAGATCTTCACCCTTTGCTCATCATTTGTCTCTTTTCTTCCAAAAGTGGAGCACACTGTCTTTACGGGCAAGTTAGTATAGAAGTAGCTTCCAGAGGTTGTCTCTGAATTCAGAAAAGTCTTGATGGTCTACGGCCATACCACCCTGGATGCACCCGATTTTATCAGGAAGTCTCTGTAGGTTCTAGCTCCACGACTTTCTAGTTGTTTGACCTCAGACAAGTCACTTAAGCTCACTAACACTCAATTCACTCACATGTAAAACTGAGACAATAATATCTTCCTCATAAGGCTGCTATGAGGCGTAAATTTGAAAATTTCATACCTGGAACATAGTAAGTGCTCAATACATGTTACCTATTATTAATACTAAAGAAAGAGTGATAGCTATTGTGTATTTTTGTGTTTAATTCTTTTACTTTATCCTTTCACATCTATTATACCAGTAACTCTACCAAGTGTGCAGAATGGCAATAAGTGATTATTATCTCTATTTTATTGTCAAAGAAAGGCAAAGAAGCATACACATATCTCTGAAATTTTTTCACTGGCAAACTGTAAAGCAAAAATGTATCATGGATTTATTCATGTAACAAAGAGTTGTTAAGCACATGCTGTGTACCAGGTCCTGTGATAAGCACTGGAGATTCAGAAATATTTTTAAGATGCGTACATGACTATTCCCACTTCAAGAAGTTCAGATTCTAGTGGGGAGAAGCTGTTAATAGATGAATAAATTATAGTAGGATTAGTGCTGGAAGAAAGGCACAAGCTGATACTATGGGAATGGTGGGAGCACTGATGGTTGAGTTGGGTTTTAAGAAATGAGTAGGAGTTCATCATGAAGCAGTGGCAGCAGAGGCAAAAGCTGTAGCAGAACTGGCACAGCCAGTGAGCTTGGTGTGCCTGGAGTGGCTGTAAATGAAGGGAGAAAATGATGTACTATTTAAGCTATTGAATAACACAGAAAAACCAGTTTCTCAATTAATATTTCATAGCTAGAATAATAAAACATCAAAAAAGTTGTACCAATTATGGCCTAATCTTTCTAATGATTAATCAGAAATTCCTAAATTAAATAGTAGCAAATTAAACACAGCTGTAAACCATGACCAAATAAAGTTGATTCTTGGAATGTGATTAATAGGTCAAGAGAGACTGTCTCATCTTAGTGGATGCCAGAAAGACATCTGATAAAATTCATTATCTTCTTCAAGAAAAACACTGGAAACTAGAATTAGAGAATTTCCTTCACATGATGAAGAACACTGATCTCCAACCAGCTGGAGACATAGCCGTGAAACTTGAGGTCATCCGCATTAAAATCAGATGGAGGCTGTCAGCCATTACCTCTATCATATAACATTCTGAAATTTAAGACAATGCAATGCACTGATATAAGAAAAATCAGGTATTTAATGTAAAATGAGAAAATTATCAATGTTTGCAGATAATATTTTCTAATAGGAAATATCTACCAGAAGCTGTAAAAACTAATAAAAGAATTAAGGTGATTCATTTTAAAATAAATATATAAAAATCAATATTTTCTATATTACTATAGATAACTTTTTAGGACACTGAATGGGAAAATAGATTTCATTAATAATAACAACAAGAATAAAATACCCAAGAATAAATTTAATACTGAATATGTAAGATCTAGATTTTTTTTTAAAATTACAAAACCTTGTCAAAAGGCACAGAGTAACTGAACAAGTTCAGGGAGGAAGTTTCAAGATTATAAAAATGTCAATTCTCCCTAATCAACTTACAACAGTGCAATTTCAATCGTAATCTCAATTGTGCATCTTCAACAACATATTCATATTCAATAATATTCTAAAGCATATCTGAAGAGAAAAGCATGTGAGAATATTCAAGAAAATGTAATGAGGATAAATGTACTATCAGATCTCAAAACATAAAGCTAAAATAATATAAAGTTATTGGTATAGGACAGAGAATAATATATAACAAAATACGCTACAGAAGTTAGCTCAACAAATTAGTGTATAATTAATTCATGGATAATTGAAAGTATTCAGATCAGTGGGGATAAAGACTATTCAATAAATGGAAATAGGATAATAAACACTGTTAGTAAAAGTTAGACTCTTACTTCACACCATATAGTTAATTAAATCCATATAAATTAAATATCAAATGTATCATATGTAGACATCAAAGTATATGAGAAAACATTAATGAATATTCATGTAGAGGTAGAAAAGGCCCTCATAAGTCTACTAACACCAAATGCAAAACATATATACTTTTAAAAATATGGAGAGATTTAACTTCATAAAAATTTATGTTTATGTAAAAAATGCCATAAACAACATTAAAAGGCCATGGAAAAATTAGAAAACTATTTACAGCATATGTTATAAACAAAGCTTTATTATCCTGAATACACAGAAAGCTCCTAAAAGCTTACAGAAAAAGTTTATAGAAAAATAACTAAATATGAACAAACAATTCCCAGAGAAGAAATGCAAAGGGCCCATAAGTAAGAGCTAGAAGTAGAAAACAGCAAAATGTTTTATCAATAGGGAGCACATTAACTAAATTACAGTATTATGCAGCGTTTTTAAGAAATGAAATGATTCTAAATAATCTTATATGAAACAGTGTCAAAGACATATAAGAAGAGTGGGTTTGGTAAGTTCCCATTTCTATTAATAGTATAAAAAATATGTATGTAGGTGTTTATATATCCATAGAAAATTATTATGATGATATTCATGAAACTGCTCATTCATTTAATAAGTATCTATTGAGTGCCTGCTATGTGCCAGGCATTGTTCTATATGCTGGGGAAGTAAAGTCCTTGTTTTCATGGAGCAATATGAGGCACATACTAACCCTGCAGTGAGTAACCCTAGAGAGGGGGGCCTCAAGAGGGAGAAAACAAACTTCTCACCTAAACTTTATTGTAGTTTTTGAAATTTTATGCTGCTACATACCTTATGTTTCCGATATTGTTAAGGGCCAAAAAGTATTTCTTTAACTGCATAAATTTTTGTAATCAAAGAAATTCATCAAGATTGTGTTTTCCTATCAGATTAGCAATGATTAAAAAGGTAATTACCCCTGTGTTGGTGAGGATATGAGGAAACAGACACTCTCAAACACTTTGAGTGTTTGATTCAAAGATATTTTTAAATCAAAATCTTTTAAAAGTTGCATAATCTTCAACATGGTAATTCCATGTCTAAGACTGAAATTTAAAAGATGGAAATTCCCATGATAGTGAACAAATAGATATTAACATGTTCTTCACTTATTATGCATAATAGAGAAATATTGGAAATCTAAATTTCCAGTACTATGAGACTGCCTACATGTTATAGCTGTAGAATGGGAGGCTATGCCTTCATGGTCAATGATAAGCTCCTTGAAGACAGGGCCATGTCTCTCCCATTTATCTTCAGTATCAGTAAGTATATATTTATGAATGTGGACTATGCAGTCACTAAAATAATGTTGTAGAACCTATATTTTGTCCCAGGGCTCCCCATGCCATTTTTTCATTAATAATTCAATATAGCAGAGTGTAAAATCATATGCACATTATGATCCTAATTTGGTTGTATAAATATATGCATTCACGTACATTCATAGAAAAAAGCCTGCAAAAATCCAGGTAGTAGGATTCATATGACTTCCATTTTATCCTTTGTCCTGAAATTTTTGCTTTTGTTTTCCAGTTTCTCTATAATGAATATCTATTACATTTTAAGCAGAAAAAAATGTCATTTTAAGAAGGAAAGAGCCATTAGACAAACGTGCTAATGCTTTTCAGGCATCATAATAATAGGTAATATTTGTTGAGTTTTTAATTTGTGCCAGTTACTGTGTGACATGCTTTACCTATATTATTTCAGCCCATCATCCTCACTGCAGCTCTATGAGGCTTAAACTACTGTGGTTCCCATTTTACAAATAATAACACAGGCTTAAAGAGAAAGTAGCCAGGTCACAGAAGTAGCTGTTGGAAGGGCTGTGATTCATACCCAGTCTAACTCCAGAACTTGGGTTCTTAAAACACCAATACACCAAATTGACTCTTCAATTAGCATCAGGACTAAAAGTACCCATTGAACTGTTATTAGAGGTGATTTGGTGATGTTGAACAGTATTGGTTGGAGAAAAGAGATTAGAATCAACAAAACGGACTCGGACACATAAGCAATTTCTCACTCTAAGTTTCAGACCCTGCTAATGAAGCAGTTGATAGAGATCCGTCAATCCCCTTCTCGAAGGAAGCCGATCTTTGGACAAGGTTTAAATGACGCACTATCATCCTCTAAACAGGTTCAAGGGGACCATAAGAAGGGCCAGGTGTCCTGCCCTGCATGCATTCTTCAAAAGAGGTGAGCATGATTTGGGGAGGGCTGGACCGTTGTGTTTTTGCGCAGAGAATGAGTCTGTTAACACAGCAGGCACAAAATTCCACTCCGAAAACCAAAGATATTTTAGGGATCACGGCAATTGGTAAGATGGGGTAAGAAGGGCGCCCAGGGATTCTTATTTCCAAGCCCTTGCAGTCTGCTTCCCTTCTCATTGCTGGCACAGCGCCAACATACTCCACCTTCCCCACCCCAAAAGATCATGACATGATCAAAGGGAAACAATCTAAGTCCATCTATGAAACCCCTTGTTCATCACTTACAACTTGATAATAGTGTTGCTTTATTTAGAAGGTGCGTTTTATCTGTTTTCCCAAATATAAAAATTAAAAGTAGAGTAAAAATAAAATATATAAATATAAAGCTCTTATAAGTTTGCTCCAAACCCTGCTCTCTCTGCCAACTTATTTTGCCATTGGTTTTGTAAATTCGTGTTTAATATTAAACTTAAATTCTATGTATTTTTGAATTACATAGAAATCATAAATATATTCTTAATATAATAATTTTAACATTACATAGGAAACTAACTCTTGACGCTCCTTGTTCCCTTCCCAGAGAAAACCAGTTATCCATTGTCTCTTCTTCTAGATTCTTCTAAGTATTTACACTCACAAATGTTCACTACAGAAATATACAGTTTTACCTTACAGGACAGCAGTCCCCAACCGTTTTGGCACCAGGGACGGTTTTATGGAAGACAGTTTTTCCATGGACCGGGGTAGAGGGGTGGTTTCAGGATGATTCAAGCACATTACATTTATTGTGCACTTTATTTCTATTATTATTACACTGTAATGTATAATGAAATAATTATACAATTCACTGTAATGCAGAATCAGTGGGAGTCCTGAGCTTGTTTTCCTGCAATTAGATGGTCCCATCTAGGGGTGATGGGAGACAGTAACACCCGAAGTATGTTGCTTATGTCCGGTCTACTCCGTAATCTCGTTTTGGTTGCTGTCACTGCAGAAAACTCTGCTTCACAAAGACAGGATGTTGGAAATGGAAGCAGCCTTTTCAGTGCTTTTTGTGGCAATCTCAGGATATTCCACCTTGACTTTCATCCAGAACGTATGGAGATTTGAAGTTGTCTCAAACATACTTTTAAGGCCACTGTAATTTGTGATCTCAGCCAGTTGATCCTCTTCTATCATGGACAAAGTCGATTCACCTGCCTTATTCACAAATGGGTCACGGATCCATTCCTTCCCAGTTCGGGGGTCTTTTTTGTGGTTGGGAAGTAATGCTCAAACTCTTTTGAAAGCTGAGATAGGTGATCACGCACCAGCTGGGAGAAAGAAGGCCCTGGCTCAGTCTCTTTCAAAATCTCTGCTAATGTTTGAAACATGTCAAAAATCCCAATGTTCACTTGTCACCCCCATAATTCCAGTTTGGCTTTGAATGCAGCCACTTTATCTGCCGACTTGAACACAGTTGTCGTTCTCCCCTGAAGTGACAGATTGAGTTCATTGAGCAGGTTGAATATGTCACATAAGTAAGCAAGTTTTGCGACCCATTCTGTGGCACTGAAATGTGCTTCCAGTGGTGACTGTTTTTCTAAAAGAAATCTCTGGAGCGGCTCTCGTAACTCAGAAACTCTGGCCAGTGATCTACCTTTAGAAAGCCATCTCACTTCTGTGTATAAGAGAAGACGTGTGTGCTCTGCGTCCATCTCCTTGCAGAGCTGCGCAAACAGACGTGAGTTAAGGGCGTGTACCTTAATGTGGTTGATAATTTTAATGACATCCTGCAAAGCGTTGTTAAGCTCAGGTGACATTTTTCCGCTACCCAGCGTTTCTCTATGGATGACAGAGTGCGTAGACTCACATTCAGAAACGACCTCTTTGACCCAAGTAGTGAAACCAGAAAGCCGTCCAGTCATGGCAGCTGCTCCGCCCATGCATATACTGACACAAAATGACCCATTCAGTTTTCCTGATATGTAATCATTCAAAGACTTGAATAGTTCTGCAGCTGTGGTGTTGGCTGGCAACAAAAGTGCACATAACATATCCTCATGCACAACCTCCTGAAAAATATATCGCACAAAAACAAGCATTGTTGCCTTGTTGTCAACATTGGGAGACTTGTCAACCTGGATTGCGTACCACAGTGACTCATTAATCCTCTCTAACAATTGTGCCGCAATATACTCTGCTATTTCATCAATTCGTCTACTTATGATGCTAGCCGAAAGAGGAACACGTGCCACCTTTTGAACTGCAGCCTCTCCAAAAAGTTCACAACAAATGTCCTTAGCAGCAGGCAGGATCAACTCTTCACCAATGGTAAAGGGCTTCTTAGCTTTAGCAATGCAGTTAGCCACTAAGAATGATGCTCTTAGTGCAGAAACATTTGATGAAGTGGTGGCCTTCAATAATTGCTTCTGTTCTTAGTGTTCACGTTTTTTTCTTTTGAAAAACTCCAAAGGCTTGTCTTTTAATGCAGGGTGCTTGGTCGCCATGTGGCAAAGCAGTTTTGAAGGATTCATGGCTTCGCTGGATAGCCGGTCACCACATATTATACAAGTGGGCTTGGAGAATGTGAATCACCTGTTGCAATGAACCTGTAATTTAAGTAGGACTCTTGGTATTTTCTTTTAAATGCAACTTTCTTTTTGTTGGCAGTCTTAGAGTTTTCTGCTGTCTCATCATTGAGTCTTTCCCCCTTTTCAAAGAAGCTCTCCAGCGACGTTTGTTTTTTACTCATTTTGGCTAGGGTTAGTTTTTGGGCTTACCAAAACCGTGACTGAGACAAGTGCACAGTGCGGGAAAGGGGCGAGGATGGAAGTGGTAAATAAAATAATGGGCGGGCCACGCACAGACTGAAATAAGTGTCGGATTCTGACTTAAAGCCTGCCACCAGATGCAGCTGTACAACTGAAGTAAATCAACTCACTTGCCACTATAAAGCCTGCCACCAGATGCAGCTTAATTGTCACTTGCCACTCACTGATAGGGTTTTGATATGTCTGCAAGCAATTGATTTATTATGGTCTCTGTGCAGTCAAACCTCTCCGCTAATGTTAATCTGTATTTGCAGCTGCTCCCCAGCGCTAGTATCACCGCCTCAGCTCCACCTCAGATCATCAGGCATTAGATTCTCATAAGGAGTGCTCAACATAGATCCTTCACATGCGCAGTTCACAGTAGGGTTCGCGCTCCTATGAGACTAATGCCACCGCTGATCTGACAGGAGGCGGAGCTCAGGCTGTAATGTGAGCGATGGGGAGCGGCTATAAATACAGATGCAGCTTGGCTGGCTCACCCACTGCTCACCTCCTGCTGTGCAGCCCGGTTCCTAACAGGCCACGGACCAGCATCGGTCCATGGCCCAGGGGTCGGGGACCCCTGTTATAGGAGTATGCTTTTTTAATATATAAGTAGTATGCTATGTATAGAATTTGTTTTTCTTCACAGAACCATGAATGTGGAATATTATCTCTCATGTATGCATAAATCAATACAGATAAACATGTGTGTACATGTGTGTGTATGAAACTGAGGAACAGAATTCTTACTGTAAAGTACACAATTCAAATTCCAGCTGCCCACCTCTGTCACATAGTAGCTCTGTGACGTTGGGTGAGTTAACTTCTCTGAGCTATCATATCCTCATCTGTAAAATAGAGATGAGAATATCATTGTAATGAGGAAAAAATGAGCTGGCATTTGTAAAGTGCCTGGCACATGTAAACCCTACGTTCGCGTCTGTTAAATATGAATAGATTATCTGAGGTCCACAGCTGGGGAGGAGTGGAGGTAGGTCTGGTCTTGCAGCCCCACGTGGCTGCTGGTGCACCGTACACTCCATCATGATCCTCTCTTGGAAGCAGGAGTGACCACTGATCCCCACACTTCCAGTGGAAAGTGGAGACCCAGCAGAGAAGTGACTTGACATTAGGCTATGGAGTGAGCTGCTGTGATCCTCATGTTCTCCCTTCCAAGGCTTTGCCTGGGCCACCCCACACGGTTGGACTCCCAGCCTCACCCTTTCTTACTTCCTGAGCTTCTCCATTGCAAGGGAGAGTGTGGTAGGTAAGGTATCCAGCCTTTCTCCTATAGAGACAGGGTACCCTCAAGGGGCCAGGGGAAAAGTGTTACCTGATCCACCACCCACACGTCCTTCTCCAGCCTTTACAGAAGAATTCTGACAGTTCCACCTTGATCACGCATGTCCATCTATCCCCCCCTTCTCCATCCCACTACCACTGCAGTACAAGCCTCCTAAGTGGTAACCTTGTCTTTCCTCTTAAACAGTGTCTGCTAAATATTCCTAAGCATGGCTCTGCCTATTTGCTCTCTTCTTCTAAGAACTTACGTGGCTCCTTTTTACCTGTAGACTTCAGTCTGGGTGAGTCTAGTATTTCCACCCAGGCTTTCCAAGAGACAAGGAGGAATTAAAATGACATGAGTGGCCACGTTTCTGGAATTCCATCGTAAAGTTACATCCTGAGCAGTTGTTGACTCTCCTCCTTAGATGTCCCAGAAGCTTCAATGGCAGCCCCACCCTGCTCAGCACTGAGTCAGCTCTGATCACGGAGGGAGTTGGTGAGCGCCACCAGCAAGTGGGCTTTGGAG
Source organism: Balaenoptera musculus (assembly GCF_009873245.2). Taxonomy (NCBI): domain Eukaryota; kingdom Metazoa; phylum Chordata; class Mammalia; order Artiodactyla; family Balaenopteridae; genus Balaenoptera; species Balaenoptera musculus. The sequence goes on along the minus strand of NC_045785.1, from coordinate 48,137,870 downwards.
CTGACTTTGCCCACAGGGTCTGACACACTTTCTTGAGCCAAGCCCCTTATTCTCCCTGGATCACTTCCTGTCTTATCAGGCTGGAGTGCTGCTTCAAGTCTATCCTCAGTCTCCCAGAATCTCCCTCTGCCTCGTTGCTGAGCTGGCGCAGGCCCAGTTGTCCACTCCCTATAGACGAGGCTCTTTGACCTGTGACCCCCCAGCCCCTTCTACCTTTTCACCCCCAAACAGCTAGTCCAGGACTCTGTCCCTTAGCAGCTCATTACTTATGCCCACATTCAAGCTTCCGCCTTTTCACCAGACCCTTCTTCCCCCACCTCCTCCTTACAACCTTTCTTATAGAGGATGGTATCTGAGATGAAGCATATCTACATTTTTTTTTGGCACAACAGCCCTATAAAATGAGTGTTCTAACTTGCATTTTATAAAAGAAGGAACTGAACTTCAGGTCAGGAGACATGCTCTCCAGATAAATGGTGTGACCAGAACTTGAACCCTGACAGACAGACTCCCAACCCCTCACTCTTTCACTACTCCGTGCTTCCTGGGGACAATGAGAGTGAGGTGACTGGCTTTTCACTTTGGCTTGGGATACACCCCGCTTTCAGGAAGCTGCTGGACCATGGTTGGCTGTGATACCTTTCTCCGGCTCTTTCTATGTTTACCTGAACAGAAGATGGAAAGAGCTTAGTTAATATCTGTTACATTAATGCATGAGATGTGCCACGAATGATGCCATGTTATCTCGGTGGAAACATCTGGTTTATGGATCATGAGGAAAAGGATTTATCAAACTTCACATGAGCTTACTCAAAAAATAATATTCTGCAAAGCCATCCATGCTTTGTGCTGATGGCGTTTTAAGTAGAACAAGAATTGGATTTTTGCAAGTGGTGCTGTAATTTGCAAACAAAGGGCTGCACTGGAAACCATCATTTCAAGGAAGATGTGCTTTAGCAGATTTGTTTTCCGCTAAAAGGAAACTGACCATGCCAGAGACACAAGAAAAGTTGGCCAATGGAAGCATCTCTGTAATTGTGCCGGATTCAAGTTATTTCACTGTGGATGCTGGGACTAACCTGAGGAATATTGAGGAGGGTTGCAGTCGGTTTTTGTGGGGCTGGGAACTAGAGCAGGGAGTCTTTATCAAGAAAGCAAGAGCCAGATTGAAAAGAGCCTCAAGATCACGAAAGAGAGCCTGAGGATAAAATGCCAGCAGGAGGAGTCAGACGAACTCCAAACAGAGGTGAGCAGGGGGCAGAATGTGGGTAGAGACAGCTGTCAAGGGCGGAGGACAGAGTGAAGGGTTCGGAGTCAAGGGCGTGAGGCAGCTCAATGCTCGTGAGGACAGAGTAGTTGTTCCTGAAGGAACATTAGCCAGCATCTGTGACCCACTCTCGTTCACTGGGGTTTTAAAAGTTACGGAAAGAAATGAGAAGGAGGGAAGGAGAGAGAGAAGCCAGATTCTAACTTCTCTCCAGCAAAGGAGAACTGAGGTTTGACATGAGAGTCCTTGGCTCAAATCCTACCTTTATTAAATAATAATATTAATTATTATTTTAATTATAATAGAGAACATTTATTGGTCCTCTCCTTGGTTCCAGGTACTGTACAGGTGGTGTACCTACATCAGCTTTAATCCTTACAAAATCCCAGGAAGGTTTCATCATCCCAGTTTTTTTTGGTAAAGAAATAAACCATGAAGAGTTTAAACCCTTCATTCAAGGTTACACAGAGACAACTTCTGGCAGTCTCAGGATTTGAGTGCGGATCACCCTGACTCCAAACCTTATTTATTTATTTATTTATTTATTTATTTATTTATTTATTTATTTATTTATTTATTATTTTTGGTTGTGTTGGGTCTTCGTTTCTGTGCGAGGGCTTTCTCTAGTTGTGGCAAGTGGGGGCCACTCTTCATCGCGGTGCGCGGGCCTCTCACTATCGCGGCCTCTCTTGTTGCGGAGCACAGGCTGCAGACGCACAGGCTCAGTAGCTGTGGCTCACGGGCCCAGTTGCTCCGCGGTATGTGGGATCTTCCCAGACCAGGGCTCGAACCCGTTTTCCCCTGCATTGGCAGGCAGATTCTCAACCACTGCGCCACCAGGGAAGCCCCAAATCTTATTTTTAATAGCTGTGTGACCTTGAGCAATGCAGGTTCCTCATCTGTGACACAGCAAATAATAATAAAAATTCATGTTGTGGAAAGACTCACAGAATAAACAAATCAAAATAAATAAAATAACTCCTACCTATCAGGATTGCCATCAGGATGAAATGAGTTGACAGGGGAAAGTGCTTTGTAAACTGCAATACACCATACAAATTTTGTCATTATTATTATTTCAAAAAAATATGGCCGCTCCCATAAAATAAAACAGTCTGTGGCATATATTTATGACAACATGACTCAGAAACAATTTCCATTCTGATGGGTTGCCTCCCTATCATGTTATTAAAAGGTTAAGGAAAATGAACAATGGAGGATTAAGATTAGATCTTTCACACATGAAACCACAAAATCAATACAGCCCCTGTAATCCATCGGATGTTATGAAGAAATATACCAGAGGCGCCTGGAAATGTCAACAGGTATTGACAAGGAATCTGGGAAGGCAGCCTTGGCCAAGGCTTGGCTGCCGCCTGCCTCACTCCAGCAGCGTCGTCCTGGCAAACAGAGACTCACACTCTAAGACCTGGAGCGGTGAGGGGGCTGAAGAGAGGGGCACTTTTCCTTCTTCCAAAGTTCTGCAGAATTTATGTTTCTGCAATTGGGTCAGAGCTGCCTGGAAAAAATGATAGCCTAAGTAGCTCCACGGGGAGCATGTGATTACACTTATCCGTGGCCAATATGAAGCCCATTTTTAAAAAACCTTCTGTGATTATCCCTATGCTATGATGGTCATTATCACTGTGGCTCTCATTCAGTATTTAGAGGGTGCCAACTCTTTCCTGGACACCTGTGTGATTGAGGCCAAAGCTGAAAACTCAAAGCAGCGAGTCCTCCTTGGAGGCTTTATTCTTCCTGCCCAGCTGGAAAGGGATGCCTGGAGATGTCAGAGCAAGACAGAGTTCCGGTGAGTGTTGTGGTTGGGCTTTTGGTCAAAAGCCCGAGATGTGGCTAAATGTAGGATTAAAGTCTGGCCCTAGGGTGCCCTAAGATAGAATGACCTTTTGATTCACCTTCGTGGCACATGGGTCCACATCTGTGTGACCCTCCTGCCACAGTCCTAGACATTCTTTATACTTCATACCAAGTACTATCCTCTCTACTTTATAGTGTAGAGGATCAGAGAAGCAAAGGAACTTGCCCAAAGTCACAGAGCTAGTAAGGATCAGAATTGAGATTCAAACTCAGCCCATTGTTCCTCCAGTGTCCACACTGCCCGCTCCTTGGCAACTCCCTCTCAAAAGTGTAAATCCTCAAAACAGAAGTAGGCACTGTCTGGGCTGTTGATGAAGGGCAGAACTGCCCTCTCACCAAAGAGAAAACCAAATAGATGAACCCCAGGGTGGTGGAAGTAACAGGAAAAGGTACCAAAAAAGGAGCGGAGGGTCACAGCAGACTGGAGAGGCCTGGGCTGATTCTAGAAGGTTTGGAGAGAATCCCTGCCAGCAAGGCCTGTCCGGGGAGGACAGAGCAGACTCAGGGGGCCATTTAGTAGCCCACAGAACGCACTCACGGGCTGGCTTTCTTTCGGCCTCTGAGGACACAGGTTGTCAGATTTGGGGGTGGAAAAGAGCCACTCACTCTGCAAGCATCTGAACACAAGCCAGCCAGCAGCCAGCCTCTTTGGGTCCTTGTGCCCATTTCCAGGAGCCTGGCTCCAGCCGTCATCTGCTTTCTGGTCCCTAAAGAAATTCAAGTGACTCTGGCTGGAACACGGGACACACAGGCTGGCCCGTTCTCAGTGAGTCTGCCTGGATCTGAAATGCCCGGCTACCCTGTCCACAGGGAGTGTCTTACTGTGTGAGATGTGACTTTCCCAAGGACACACGCAGGTGGTATGCAGGTGGCATGAATGGGTCTCACACCCTGTTCTCTGGTGTGAACCCAGAACTTTCCCTCCCATTCTGTTCTGCCTCTTAGAAGAATCTCAAAGTCCAGGCCAGGTGCCAGGTGTCAGGCAGAACTCTACCTCTGGAAAAGGCCATCTCTCTGCCCCTTTTCATGCTTGTTCAAGGAAGTCCTTGGAGTTGAGGGTCAGGTCCAGACAGGGGAAGCCTGAGGACAGGAATAAACCTCCACACTTGATATAGAAGCTGAATAATAATGGCTAATGCTTATGAAGTGTATTCATCACGTGTCATGAACTGTTCTAAATATTTTATGTAATGTTAACTTGTTAACCTTCACAAGAGCCCTGTGAGGTGGGTACAATTAACCCCATTTTCCAGACAGGAAAACTGAAGGTAAGAAGCATAGCTAGTAAGTGCAGAAGTCCCCTGCTATAGACTGAATGTTTGTGTCCCCCCAAACTTCGTATGTTGAAACCTAATCCCCAATGTGATGGTATTTGGAGATGGAGCCTTTGGGAGGTGATTAGGTCATGAGGGCAGAGTCATCATAAATGGGATTAATGCCCTTATAAAAAAGACTCCAGAGAACTCCCTCACCCCTTCTACTAGGTAAGGACACATGAAGTTGGAAAACGGCTGCCTATGAGCCAAGAAGGGGGCTCTCGCCAGACACTGAATCTGTTGGCACTGTGATCTTGGACTTCCAACCTCCAGAACTGTGAGAAATAAATGTCTGGTTGTTTATTAGCCACCCAGTCTGGTATTTTGTGATAGCAGCCCAAATGGACAAAGACACCCACTTTTGCACCCTGCACCAGGGCTACAGAGTCTGTGCATACCCACGGTCCTGTGTTACCCTCTCAGGAGACAGGGAATTTCTCCATGTCTGGCTCATGTACAGAGACTGTGGTGTCAATTTCCAAGGTGAAGAGCGCCTCTGAGGAAGAGCGATGGCACACTTTGACAAATGCAGTTATTCAGACATGGGTCCAGAATCAATAGAATAGTATATTCAGGATAAATAGAAACTAGCGAACTAATATTTTGCATAAAAATCAAAACCATATTTAAATCCACATAAGACTCCTAAAATAACTTTGTTTGTACATCAAGCAATTTTTTAAAAAAATCTTTCTTGGGCTGATGAGTCAGTATGACTTAGATGCCCAGATGATTCGGCCTTGACATTGACTCTGCTGTTTATCAACCCTGTGCAGGAATCAGGCTTGCAAGGCCATGGCTTTCCTCCCCAGCACATGCTGCTGCAAGGTTGGGTACTGGCTGCACTTAGACAGACATGAATGTTCCCTGTGCCAAGAGGGCTATCATTCTGGTTTTGCCCACTCTGGGAGCTACAATTCTCACATCAGTAGACAGATACAGGAGCCCATCCAAGTCAGGTATCCAGCTGGAGGGACATATACATTGGAAATTATGAAATTAACCATCAAGACAATATCAATAATGATATTGTTAAAGTTTCTTGAAATCTTGGTATACCTGGTACTGTGCTAAGTGCCTTCACCAGCCTGAACAAAAAACTCAAGTAACTTGACCCAGGGCCACTCATCCAGTGAGTGGAAGAGGCAGGCTTTACAACCAGACATTCTGACCTCAGAGCCTGTTCTCTTAACATGTATGCAAGGCAAGCCTAGTGTCATATGTCTGATTTATGACCCAGTTAAGCAGAAATATGTAGAATACACTATGGGGTCCTGATGTTGACATCTTCTTCAGCTAAGGGTATAGCCTCTGTCCCGGTTGGACCATGCCTCCTGCTTTGTTTTGCTTGTAAGGTCTGTTGATCCTCTTCTGAGTGTCCCTGCACTTCTCTGTCTCTGGATTGTGTCACTTCCATGTATCAGGAGTCTTTCAATCCTTTGGAGGAAGATCTTGGTCTTTACACCTGCCAATTCTCGAAGTCGGAGTTTCGCCTGTGAGTCTGGAGATGATGTTTCCCCCTGGTGGCGGGACAGTGGCATACCTATCTCTCTAATCAAAAACCTCTACCCCCCTCTGTGAGCCATATTTTCTAGAAGCAGTGGTTAAAGAAAGGTATTTGTAGACTCTTTTGGGGGAGAAAGAGGCTCTTCCTGATTAAGACTTACATTTAAAAACAACAACAACTTCATTAAACAATGCTACTTCCTGAATGTGGTAGCTGGTCTCCAAAGATGGTTCCCAATGAATCACATGCCTCCCTGTATTCACACCCTCGTGTTGCTCCCTCCCACAAGGGCTGGCCCTGTGACTCACTTTAACCAATAGAATGAGATAGAAGCAAGGTAGCACCAGTTCCAGGCTAAAGCCTTGGTCTGGCAGCTTCTTGGAGCCCTGAGCTGCCATGTCAGAAGCCCCTGTGGAGTGGCCACCTGAGAATGAGTCCCCAAGGAGGACAGAGGCCCCGAGGAGGTCAGAGGCCCCAGTCAAGCCATCCCTGCCAATCCTGAGCTGTCCAACTTCCCAGCCAAGTCAACAAACATCTGAGTGGAGAAGCCACTTGGAATGTTCCAGTCCCAGCAGACATCATATGAAACAGAGATGGCCACTCCTGCTGGGCACTGTTCAAATTCTTGACCTTCAGAATTGTGAGTTATAATAAAATAATTGAGGTTTTAAGCCACTAAGTTTTGGGATTTTTAAAAAAATTTATTTTATTGAAGTATAGTTGATTTACAATATTGTGTTAATTGCTGCTGCACAGCAAAGTGATTCAGTTATACATATATATATATATATATTCTTTTCCATTATGGTTTATCACAGGATATTGTATATAGTTCCCTATGCTCTACAGTAGGATTTTGTTGTAATCCACTCTATATGTAATAGTTTGCATCTGCTAATCCCAAACTCCTACTCCATCCCTCCCCTACCCCCACTCCCTTGGCAACCACAAGTCTGTTCTCTGTGTCTGTGAGTCTATTTCTATAGGTAAGTTCATTTGTGTCATATTTTATATTCCACATGTAAGTGATATTATACGGTTTTTGTCTTTCTCTTTCTGACTTACTTCACTTAGTATGGTAATTTCTAGGTCCATCCATGTTGCTGCAAATGGCATTATTTTATTCTTTTTATGGCTGAGTAGTATTCCATTATATATATGTACCACATCTTCTTTATCCATTCATCTGTTGATGGACATTTAGGTTTTCTTCATGTCTTGGCTATTGTGAATAGTGCTGCGATGAACACTGGGGTGCATGTATCTTTTCGAATTATGGTTTTCTCTGGATATATGTCCAGGAGTGGGATTGCAGTATCATATGGCAACTCTATTTTTAGTTTTTTTGAGGAATCTCCATACTGTTTTCCATAGTGGCTGTACCAATTTACATTTCCACCAACAGCGTAGGAGGGTTCGTTGGGATGATTCTTTGTGGAAACACCAGATAACAGAAGCTCTGGGTCATACAATGTAACATCAGTAATTGCATCAGTAATTCAAAAATCTGACCATTCAACCACTTCACTCTTTGGTTTGGGGTTTCCAAGCACAGGTGAAGTTTCCCAGAGTTCCTTCCCTGCCCCAAGCCACCACCCTGATGACATCAGGAAAGTATATGATTCTACTCCTTAACAGTTACTCAGGTCATCATTATAGATGTGTGCAATTACTCGAGTTTATTTCCTCTAGGAACCTGGGAGATCCATGTGGGCACGGAGCAAGGGTGATATTTACTGCTGCATCCCCCAGTTTAGCACAGGGCTCCCTGCACAGTAGACATCAAAAATATCTAAATATTTGAATGAATAAATACATTGGTGCAAAGTTCAGATTGGTATGAAGGTCAGAGTAGCTAAGGCAAAGATTGAGAAATGATTCATTTGCCAGGCTAAGTAAAGTTTGAACTTGATCCACTAGTGAGTGAATGAACAGATGGACAAGGTAGCTTAAATTTCACCATTTGCCACAGTTAATCCACAAAATCAATGTAACTACATAATCCACTGAGTCATTTCAAGTCCCCCAGGTAATTAGTTTCCTGGCACATTGCCAGGTGGAATCCCATTTCCCCTCCTTACACATTTCTAGCATTCCTGGAAATATCTGAAATAGAAAATGAGTACTCAATATTTTATTTTTAAGCAATTGCCTGTACTTTAATCTAAAAACATTTACAAAAACTTGTTGCTCTGGGTTGAACTCGAGATGTTTCATTGCCAATGCCAGTAATGTCAATGGGCTTTATGGGGTCAGTGAAATATCCTCAGAGTTTGGGAACCAAAAATGTGTTTAATAGAAAATATGATGTACTATGCTCCAGTATTAAACATACAATTATGTATAGACTCTGAGAACCACTGGGTGACCTATGAATCATCCACCTTGCCCACGTGTGAATCCCGGACACACTGCTGCTTCATGATCTATGTCTAAAAGTTTTCTCCAGTTTAGGGACTGCATTAAAAGCATGATTTTCACCACTGTCATGGCCCACCTGTCTTCTAGTGTTTCTTCTTTACCTCTTCTTCTCACATATACTGTAGAGTCCTCTCTGATCAGCACTCTTGCCAATGACCAGGAGCCAAGCAGTGTGCCCTCTCCAGCCCCGAATCACTAGCATCAAATCCATTTGTACCTAGAGGGCTTTCCCAATCTTCCCAATTGCACTTGGCAAGTACATCCCAGATGATGGGGACAGAGCCTGCACAGCTGCCTCTTCCCTCAGCACTCTGGCCAGCCCTCACCTTGGAGCCCACGGCTGGCCTCTCCCATCTACCTGGTCTTTACAGTGCTGACCACCCCCCATCAGGGTTGATCCCCTATTCTTGGCGCACTTATTACTCTGTTTTCCTGAACTGCCTGGCTTATGCCCAGTGTCCTATAGCTATTCCTCTCTACTTGCAACCAGAGAGAAATAGGTATCTACCCTTTACAGACCATCTACAATAGAAGAAACAGGGCACCTATGCATTCCATAGAGAAACACACATCCATACTTATATACAGAGATATACATAGTCGAGGACGCAGAATTCAACACAAAAGACAAACCAAACCCTGGCATAGATAGGGAGCCTCCTCTGCTAAACAGATGCTGCTTTTCTGCCACCACCAGAGCTGCGTCATAGACATTGGCTACTGAGATCACTGCTGTGAACCCATGACTCCTTTCCAAGGGATGCTTGCCAATTCCATGAAGTGGGGAATGGGAATTGTAGGAAGGAGGGTGTATTAGTTTAGGTAATGGTAGCCACAACAGAAAAACCCTGAAATCTCAGCAGCTCAACACAATAGAAATTTCTTTCTTTTTTCTTTAATTTGCATTTCTTTATTTTTAATTTTTATTTTTTACCTAAAATTGTTTTTAATTAAACAAATTTTTATACAATTTTTAAAGGTTACTTTCCATTTACAGTTATAACAAAATATAGGCTATATTCCCCATGTTGTACAATACATCCTTGAGCCTATCTTACACCTCCTACTCCCTGACCCCTCTATTGCCCCTTTGCCCTTCCCTCTCCCCACTGGTAACCACTAGTTTGTTCTCCATATCTGTGAGTCTGCTTCTTCTTTGTTATATTCACTAGTTCGTTGTACATTTTAGATTCCACATATAGTGGTAACATACAGTATTTATCTTTCTCTGTCTGATTTCTTTCACTGAGCATAATGCCCTCCAAGTCTATCCTTGTTGCTGTGAATGGCAAAATATCATTTCTTTTTTCATGGCTGAGTAGCATTCCATTGTATATAATCTCAATAGCTCAATACAATGAAAGTTTATTTCTTACTCAGGCATAGACTAGTCAACAGGGAGTGGGGAGGATTCTGCTTCACGCAGTCGTGCAGGAATCGAGGCTGCCAGAGGTTCCACCCTCTCCAGCACTGGCTTCCAAGGTCACCCTGGGTATCCACATTTGGCAGGCTGATGAGGGAAAGGAGTGTGGAGTGGCACAAGGGAGGGTAAAATGGCACGCATCACTTCTCCCTGTATTCCACGTGACTTTAGTCATAGGGCCAAGTAGGATTGTGGGTGTGCTGGGAAATGTAGTGTAACTGACTGCCTCAGAGGAAGAGGATGGGGATCCATGGACAGCTATTCTCTTTTCCATGAAAAGATGGGACTCTTCATTCATTTTCCTGGCTATCTTTTTTTTTTCCCCTTCTCATTTTTCTAGTTCATAATAGATCCATTTCCTTTTCTCCTGTGGGTTATTGTTTTGCCCACTAGTCCTCCAAAGATCTCGCTACCCACTCGGTCCATGCACACTTCTTTCTGGCCCCATTTTGCACCACCCTGGTGATAGCACCCCCGCCGTGGATAAGGAGTTCCAATGTGCATCACCACCTCTGGTGATGCAGTTATCACAGCGGTCTGCTAAGGGCTCTTTTAAATCAGGTTTTCCAGGACTCAAGGACAAATCAACAGCAGAAACCTTGGAGACGAGGGGCTCACGGACACTGATTAGGACTCAAACAATAAGACGGGCATAACGCGTTCCCTCCGGGATCCAGGGAAGGTGAGCCTGCAAGACCAGGAACTCGACTTAAGAGAGACAAGCCTGGGCACATCAATCCACAGGACCAGGTAACCAAGAAGGAATCGTGAGCTGTGTGGAGGGGGGCTGCTTGGAACAGCTGCCAAGCTCAGCCCTGGGGGCTTAATATACCTTCCTTAACAGAGAACCGTAGTCTCCGTCATAATAGCCCCACCTTTGTGCACAGCTGCGTTGTTTACAAAGCCCTTCACAAAGGGCTTCTATCAACGACAGGAGACAGATATTACGTTTATGCCTTCTTCTCCATCTGTGCCACCACTGCCCTAATTCAGGCCCTCATCATCTCTCGGCAGACTATTATAACAGCCTCCTAACCGTCTCTCTGCTCCAATTTGCCTCCCTCTAATCCATTCTCTACACTGCAGCCGAGTAATCTCTCTCACAAAGAAAGCTGTCTCCTTCCTTCCCTCCTGAAACCCATCAAGAGCTCCCCATTGCACTTAGGATAAAATCCATATCATTAGCCCTGCCCATCAGGCCCCTCCTGCCTGCCTCTCTGGTTTCATTTCTTTCCACTGCTCAAGCTGAACTCCAGACTCCAGCAACATTGAGTGGCTTTGGTTCCACACAAACCCTGTGCGATTTCTTACCTTTGCATCTTGATTTTTCTGGCCTCTCCCTGTACTGCCACGCGCCCTCCCTTTGGTGCTTGGTTTGCTACCTCCTCCTCACCCCTTAGGGGCCAGCTCAAGCATCACTTTTGAGAAATGTTTCTCAGTGACCACATGCACACGCACACACATGCACATTTGGCTACATCCAAACCATACTAATGCAAGTCTCCAGCACTGCACTCATCACACGGTACTGCCCTGATGTATTACTGTGTCTGTCCCTCTCACCAGGGTGTCAGCTCTTACAGGAAGGTCTATTACATATTCATCTTTATATCCAGGCACCTAGCATTGTACCTGGCATCTAGTAGCTCTCAATAAATGATTATTGAAGCATTAGTTCACAAGCCTACATTTGAAACTAGGGAAACCAGTGCTCGGAGGGCTTAAGGGATTTGTCCAGGATATAAACTAATAAATGAGAGAAATGAAATGCCAATCTAGGTCTGTCTGATGTCCCAAACACTTCAGACTACTCCACACTGCCTTCAAAGAGACCACAGATAATTTTGTGAGCTGAAAAAGTTCTATCTCTTAAAGGAATTCTTCCTTCTTATTTCATTTTGTTTTTACTTCTTTTGAATCTCAGATCCTTTTGAGAATCTGAGGAAGGCTATGGACTTTTTCTCCAGAAAAATGCACATACACACCAAATTCTGTATGTGAAAGAAGAGTGTATTAGCCAGGATAGGGTAGCTGTTACTGCAGTAACATATAGACCACAAAATCTCAATGAAATAGCACAATTAAAGTTTAATTCTCACTCATAGAAAGTTCTTTATGGGCCAGCAGGGACTCTTCTCAACCAGTGTGTCAGGGTTGTAGGCTCCCTCCATCATAAGACACTGTTATCTCAACACATGCTTTCAAATCACCAGGACAGAAAAAGAGAGAAATGGAGAAGGTACACAGGCTTTTAACTGCTTCAGCATGAAAGTGGCATATGTCTGGGATAAATTGCAAAATGTCCACAAATTCCTTCCCATGTTGTATGCACACCCCTTTACAAAGTGACTGCTTTTCCTCCTATCAACAGGTATTATCTGTGTCTCTGTCTCTTGAATGTGGGCTTGGCCATTTCTCTGGCCAATGGGACATTAAGAAACCTACTGCAGTCAGAGGCTTTAAAAGCACTTGTGCATTGGAGTCTATGCTTTCTTGCTGCTCTTTGGAACCATGAGATCACCATGAAAAAACCTTAGTCTTTTTGGAGACAGGCAGCTTAGTTACCCCATCACGTTGGCCAATAGCCAGCACCTACAGACCAACAGAATAAATCCTCAAGCAGGTGAGTAAGGCCATTCTGTATCAGCCAGCCCCCTGCTGAACATCTTAGCTGGCTGAGGTTGCATGAGTGAACCCAGGCAAGACCAGCAGAACCGCCCAGCTTAGCCCAGACTTACTTGATGACCCAAAGAATTTTGAGCTAATAAATGACTATTATTTTAAGCTACTAAATTTGGGGATTATTTGTTACGCAGCAAAAGCTAACTACTACAAAAATAGGTACCAGAGTGCTGCTATAAGAAAAACCTAAAACGTGTAACATTGATTATGGAACTGGAGGCTAGAAAATTAGTTCTCAATGTCTGGAAGAACAACACTGTCAGTGGATCCATAGACCTAGAGCTATGAATTCCTACATATAATTTAAAAGCCTGAAGGCACATGATTGTTTTAAAAAACTCTTTCCTGGTCAGAGAAGAGAGCTATGGCCAGAGAATGGTGAGGTGTGATAATTGTGCTAGACCTTCATCAGTCCTGGAAATTCCTAAGAGGAGGGTAAAGCCTTGAAATTACAAAAAGAAGAGGTTAGGAGTCAGAAAAAACTTGATTCTAGTCATAGATTTACTACTTAGCAACTATAGAACCAATTGTGGAACCTCATCTCAGAGGCATGGAAGACGATACTTCGTTTTTATTGTCAAGATCAAACAAGATGATATATGGGGAAAACTGTTAAATTGCTAAGAACTGTCCATGAAAAATATGTGTATTATCAGCACAACCTGAGGCTGCCATCCTCCTGACATGACCTCAGGTGAGCGGCACCTAACGCCACCAGGGGGCGCTATGAGGTTGGAATTCCAGGAAACCCATCGGAGCCTGGAGTCAAACCCAGGAGAGTCAATTGGGAAGGCTTTCTTGAGAAAGTGACATTAATATGAAACGTAAAGAATGAGTCATATTTAGCCACGTGGTACATATTCTGGGCAGAGAGAACAGCCTGGAGATGAGTGAGCACACGATTCATTCGTGTAACTGCCCTCTCTAAAATTTGTGGCTTCCTCCATGAGTCCCTTAGGTTCAGGAGGTGAAAAAAGAACCCTATCTTGTAAGGATGTGGCTTCTCTTAAACGCAGGCAGACATGAGAAAGGACGTGGATCTTTCTTGAAATGCAATTTTCTGCTTGTTTACAAATGATTAACCACCACAATCAATTGTGTCAAGGTTCAGGTCACTGCATCCTTTGGGACAGCGATGAGAAAATGCCTTGTGCTTGGGATAATAATAACTGGAATGCACACAGGATGGCCTGAGAGCAGAACTTGTGTTCTGTGTTCTGGGCACAGTTAATGTGAAGGGTCTTCCGCCTTCTGTGGCTTTCCGTCCATCCCCTTGCTACTCTCCCTTATTTGCACTCCCAACCGCAGCCCAGCTACTTCTGCAGACAGGTCAGGATGGGGAGCAGGCTGGCACTTCCAACCTGCATCAGAAAGTAAGTTAAGGGCTTAATGTTTTATATAGTCAAGCCTTAAAATAACCTTATGAAGCAGGTATTAATGAATTATGATGATCCCCATTTTCCAGATGAAAAAAAAACAGTCTCAGAGAAATTAGGTAGCTTTTTAAAGGAAATCAAATCCAGGCTGTGTTCTTTCTACCAGCCCACCCTCAAGTTGCCCGCTGCCTCTCCCCTCCGAGGCCGCTCACCAACACCTGCCAGATCAACAGAGACAAGATGGTTATCGACCATGTTCCTCCATCTCTTCATGGGCTGCAGATGAGTTTCATAAATGCCAGGTCAGTGCAGTTTGTACTTTAACTTGTTGCTTCTAAGGAGTCGGTGATGGGGGTACATCTGAGAGCCCAGGCCATTTGTATATGGCCTTCGAGTTTGCACCAGGCCTCTTTTACACTGCACTTCTGTGCTCCCCACCAGAGGCAGGGTCGGTACCATCTCCAGGTTGGGATTCGGGGCTGACACTATGTCGGCAGTGGAACTGAAAATGTGAAGACACCCACCCCACATCTGGTCACAGGCAACCTGGGAGTCATTTCTAGGAATCATTTCTAGAGTTATCGAGGTGAACATTTGCTTGAATTATGCCATTTCAAGAGACCCTTAGAGTCACATTTTTCTTTCTTCCAGTTTAATGGTGAGACCACATCGAAACGACAGGGCAATCAGCATGCTATTCAGAAGGATGAAAAGATGAAGGGAAAGCACTTTTCCAGGCTCAAATAAAACAAGTCTGACCCACCCTACATGAGTGGTACCTGACTTTACTGTGCTCACCCCTAAGGAAAGTCCTCTGACTTTGAACGTGGAAGAGGTGATAGGTGAAGGGTGAAGGTGTTTGAGTTTTTTCCACATGCTACTATCACCATGGTTCTCAGGGTTATCAGCAAATTCTGGAGACAAATGTTAAATCTGATACCAATCGTCTACTATACTTCACTTCCCAACAAGGTCAGGGCAGCCATCTATTTCTCCCTAAATATAATAAAGTCCTACAAAAGTTATACAATAAGAACAACACGTATTTGGTTAATTAGCCTCATACAGTTACCTTTTTTTTTTTTTAATTTTATTTATTTATTTATTTTTGGCTGTGTTGGGTCTTCGTTTCTGTGCGAGGGCTTTCTCTAGTTGCGGCAAGCGGGGGCCACTCTTCATCGCGGTGCGCAGGCCTCTCACTATCGCGGCTTCTCTTGTTGCGGAGCACAGGCTCCAGACGCGCAGGCTCAGTAATTGTGGCTCACGGGCCTAGTTGCTCCGCGGCACGTGGGATCTTCCCAGACCAGGGCTCGAACCCGTGTCCCCTGCATTGGCGGGCAGATTCTCAACCACTGTGCCACCAGGGAAGCCCCCAGTTATAATTTTTATAATGCCTGTTTGTGAAACATTTTCGCACTTAGCATCTCATCTGAACCCTCCTGACCCTAAGTGATAGGTAGGCAGAGCCCTCCCAGTTTATATACATATGAGGAAACAGAATCAAAGAGAGTCAATAAAAATGTCAGCTCAAAAAAAAAAAATGTCATCTCACTTATAGAGAGAGAACATAGTATGTGCCAGCATGGTTCAAAGTGCTTTAAATATTTCAATTTATCTAATATTCACCACAATCCTGTGAGGTGGGTACTATTATTATCCCTGTTTTGTAGATGAAGAAATTTGGGCCCAGAGAGGTTAATAATTTGCCCTGGGTCCACAGCTGGTGAAAGATACAGAGAGAATTTGAACTCAGGTAGATGGGCTCTAAAGCTCTACAGCCTCTTACTGACTTGCTCAAAATCATATAGCTAGAAAGAGGCAAACTGGAATTCAAAGCCGGGCCTGTCTGACTCCAGACCCTGTATTTACTGAGTAACAATAGCTCACATGTCTGAGTGCCCAGCAGGAGCCTGTTCTAAGCGCTTTATTTGTATGCACTTATTTGATCCTCACCACTTTCCAAGTGAGGAAACTGAGGCATAGAAGTAAAGTGACTTGCCCAAGGTCCCAAAGCTGTGGCAGAGAGAGGATTTGAACCCAGGCAGTCCAGACCTGGAGCCCAGTACTTATTGCCTCACTAACCGTCTGTCCGCTCAGCTGCTTACCCCAGAGTCTGTTATACATGAATAAAAACCAAGCTGCAGCATATTTTTCCATCATTCTCATTGGTTTCTGGAGTCACAGATAAGTCTTCTGTCCGTGCAAAGTCTAAGGCATTTCTGGTTACTGGTGGCTTTCTGTTTACTTTGCCCAACTGTTTGCTCTCTGGGGACAGAAGCTGACAGTAGCACTCCCTGTGCAGGCTCTTCATGGATCCAGGAGCCTCAGTCAGATCTCCTGTCGCATAGAGAAGATGAAGACATCCAGGGTGTGGGCTTGCAGGGCACCGGCAGAGCTGTTTCTTCTCTGTGCTGCCCTGGCATGTCTCAGTTTGCCGGGTTCCAGGTAAGTGACGGTTCCGAATGACTCCCTGATCAATAATATGACGGGGAATATAAAGCCACATCATAGTGACCCTCTCCTTGTCACATGCCTATTAAATAAGGAACATCTCCTGAAGCAATTTGCATGCGTCTGATAAAATAATATCAACAACTCTTCAGATTGTTGTGGAGCCCAGCAACCGACTTCAACAAAAGTTCTTGTAGGAAACTGACATGTTTAAATGTATTTTGTCATGCTGAGAATACTTGTTTTGTATTCTGAACAAAGCCTTGGCATGATTCTTTATGCAAAAGGGTTGTTACGTATGGGGGAAAAAAGCCAATTCATAACAATGATTTTAACATGAGAGTGACCTACCTACCTGCTCATCAGCCTAAACGCTTTGTTCTCAGGCTCTCGCACTCTCTCTCTCTCTCTCTCTCGCTCTCTCTCTCTCTCTCTCGCTCTCGCTGTCACTCTCGCTCTCCCTCTCTCTTTCTCACACATACACACACACATTCCAGATGTTCGCAGCAGTTAAATGCTAGCTAATTTATTTCATAATTTTTTTGGTATTTGTTAATAGGGTGCAAAACAGGCTAAAAAAAAATATCTGGGGGCTTCCCTGGTGGCGCAGTGGTTGAGAGTCTGCCTGCCGGTGCAGGGGACACGGGTTCGGGCCCTGGTCTGGGAGGATCCCACATGCCGCGGAGCAACTAAGCCCGTGAGCCACAACTGCTGAGCCTGCGCGTCTGGAGCCTGTGCTCCGCAACGGGAGAGACCGCGATAGTGAGAGGCCCACGCACCGCGATGAAGAGTGGCCCCCACTCGCCGCAACTGGAGAAAGCCCTCGCACAGAAACGAAGACCCAACACAGCCAAAAATAAATAAATAAATTTATATATATAAAAAAAAATATCTGAGTGGAAAGCTCAAACTTAATCTGAGTGAAAGTTCAAACTTGGGCTCCACTAAAAGAAGCACCAGTGACATGGCAATTGGGGGCTCCTTCTGGTACAGGAGAAGCCGCTACCATCAGAGGGTAAAGCTGTCAGCTGTCCTAGGCTCCTTGTGAGCCATCCCATGGGAAGAAAGACTGTTAATGCCATTCCTCTTACTCATCCCATACGAGCTGTGTGCGCACAGTCTCCCATGGGAGGAGCACCTGTTACCCGTTGTACGCACCCCCTGGTGTCAGCTCTGCTGAGGACTCAGCCCCCACTGGGCACCACCCCAAGACTAGGGTGATGAGTGTTCGCTACCAATTGGGCACTCAATGAATAATAGGTATTATGATTATCAAGACTCTCAACTTGGCCCTGAGAAGAACAAAGAAGCCAAGGCCTTCCTTGTGTGTCCTATGTGTCCATCAGGATCCAAGGAAATGTGTCTGGAATGGAGGGTTTAAAGGGATCATAGCCACCCTACATATGGACCCCTATGTGAGGCCCCTTGTCAGGCTCTGAGGCTACAGAAGTGAATAGCACACAAAGGGCTCATGTTCTCATGGAGAAAACCAACATGTGAGCACATATTATGTGTGCTGTTGCAATAAATAGCACAGGGGCAGGTGGGAAACAAGAGAGCGAGTGATTGGCTTTACCGGAGATGGAGTCTGGCAAAGCTTCTGGAAGAGAGGATGCTTGAGCTGAATCTTTACATAGGAATAGGTATTTGCCAAATGGCCAAGGAGGTGAAGGGTGTTCCAGGCAGAGGAAGCGACATAGACAAGGGCATGGAGATGAGAGAGCCTGGCTTGTTCCTGAAGCCACGTATCTGCTTCAGTAAGCCTCGAGCACAGGTCAAAGTGGGGAGCTGCCAGAGATGGGACCAAGGAAGAGTCAGCAGGAGTCAGATCCTGGGTGGAGCTGGGGCGGGGGGGTGGTGCCCATACAAGCTAAGGAGCTTGAACCTTATCCTCTAGGCAACGGGGAGCCATGGAAGGGTTTTAAGAAAGGATCAATCGACACAGTCAGATTTATATATTAGGAAGTTCACCCAGAAGTAGGAAGTGGAGAAGTGAGTGGGTGAGTATAGACAACAGGCTGGGAAACCTTGCTTAATCATCCAGCAATGTCATGAGATGGGGTGTTATCCTTACTCACTGTGTAGAAGAGCAAACGGGTCCTCAGAGAAGAGAAGAGATTCATTCACATCTCATGAGTCTCAAACCCTTACCTGAATCCAGGTTTAGTGCTCTGGGCTCTGCCCACGATTCCATGGAGCAGTCTTGAACGTGGCATGTGTTTGAATTCCATACACGAATTGGAGGAATAGCCTTCAGTTCTGCAACAGGAAATGCTGAGACCTCCTTTGTACCAGCTAAGAAAGGTTTCTGTTTTTAGTTACTCTTGTAATCAAGTCAAATGAAATACTCATTATGTCATCTTAAGACTTATGTTTGCTTATTGCCACTCTGTGCCAGGCACTTAGGTGTATTAAGTCTAATTCTCAAAGCTATTTGAGATAAGTGCTATTGTTTATAGTTTACAGAGAGGGAAACTGAGATTTGGAGAGATAACTATCTCTAGGCTCCTCACTTAGTATATCAATATAACAGAATATGGATTCATATCTGTTTTTTTTCTGGTTCCAGAACCCCTGTATGTCCCTGTATCTTTCTGCCTCTTGCTAATGCATTATCTCTTCTCCACCTGCACTGTGGATCTGACTTGCTGGACTCCCAGGCCATTTCTCTGTCTCTGGACCACACATTTGCTGCCTTGAGAGTTTGCTTTAAATTTCATGTCTACAATAGCAAATGACACAGAGAAGAGAAATTGAAAATCCACCACCCAGAAGCTGCCCCTTCCAGAAAAAAGGAAGGATGCTATTTGCAAAGGATGCAGCTGCCTAACAAATTGTGTGTGACAAGAAAGTTGTTGTGTCAGGGCATTTCTACAGAAAGCCAAAATATATTGATGCACCCCGTCTAGGTAAGCTTATGGCTCGCAATTTACTGCTGACCTAATCCTGCCGTACGCGATGGATCCATCTTTATTTTGATCAGAGTCTCCTGTTAGAAAGAGAGTAGGAGACAGGGACCAAGTGAAATATGTCCTTCTGCCGGCAGCTGCATCCCATGCACCTCGAGGAATGGCAGGTACCTCCTTGCCAGTCCTTACGTAGGGGATACGTTCCAAGGACTTGTAGAAGGGTGTTTGCTGTAGCATCGTTTGCAATTGCAAAACATGAAAAAAATATATAAACATCCTTCAAAAAGAAAAAGAATAAGTTGAATGCAGTGTATGTCTTAAGATGGAACATGTAGATAAAAGAAAGGAACAAGACCTCTTTATGAATCAACATGGATAGGCCAGAAATACAATGTTGATTGACAAAAGCAAGTTTTAGAATACTATGTCCAGTATGAGTGCAGCTCACAAAAGCAACGCTATGTATTGTGTCTATATGTATGTATGTAAACATTTAAAAAGCTGGAAGGATATACTCCAAATTCATGACAGTAGTATCCTCTGAAGAAGAGAGGAAAGTGAACTGGGGCTGGTGTAAACCACAGATGTCAAATTTATAAGGTTACTTTTTATTTAAAAAAAAAAAGACTTGAAGGAAGTGTACCAAAGTGTTAACAATTGCCAATCCTGTGTTGTGAATACCTGAGTATTTATTATTTTGTTTTCTGTACTTCTCTGGGCATGTTTAATTTTTCAACATTAAAAATACACAGAGGATCTTGAATGACAGAAGTCAAGGCAGTTGGTCGGAACGTCCATCTGGTTCATCTCTGTAAATTCACAGCGTGAAGGCACGTGTTATAATAACCATACACAGAGGTCCTGACTGCCCCTGTCCTCTCTTGGGTCCATGCTAGTCCCAGGAATTAAAGATGCAATTTAATGCTAGCCTTGCTTTCAGATTTGCATTTTATAGTACTAATAAACCACACACATTTATCCAATGTAATTTACAAACATGCTGTTTATTCAGCTGATTACTTCATTGTACTGCCACCTCCATAATGAAAAGAGATCTGGTGGTTGTAACCACTTTTTACCAAGTTCCTTCTGTAAGTGATCATCTTGCCCATTAACAGGCTTTCACATCTCAGAGGGGAAAATAATCGTGATTCTTAATAGCGTGTGTGCACATTACTTATCTACTCAGTCTCCACTGTGGCCTGAATTGGGTGGAAAGTTGCTAAAAAGACAATGTAACTATTTCTTAGTGGCACCAGAAAGAGGATACCCTGCAGAGCTGTCAAATACCTACTCAGGAGAAGACAAATCACAGACAATATTGTTTTGTCAAACCTGGGCAAATTAGTAGATGAGAGCACACTCTGAAGCTCCCCCCCCGCCCCCCCCCCCCACTGCTGGGCAGCATTCTACCTCAAGTAACCATTTTAAAGACTCCGCCTGTGGTTCCCACTAGTCTTTGACCTTTCATTAAAGATCCAGCTTTACTAGGCAATTGATTTTTGCTGGTCTCTGGGGTGGTCATGGAGATAGATTTCACTGTAGTTAATATTATCCTCTTTTTCAGGACTCTTGCCAAGTGAGAATGTATTGTTAGTGACCTTGTCTGGAGTGATACGTTAAAATTTTGAGACAGTGGAAACGATGTGATGCTCCGCCCAGTGACTGAATCTTGGACACAGGGATGCAAGAGGCCTTGCATGGAGGTGGAGGGGACTGGCAGAGTGGATGCTGGCCTGGCTCTCCTAGGGGCAGCGTAGAGAAACGGACCTAACAGAGATTTAGAGTTGAGCAGACCTCGGCTCAGACCCCAGCGTGACCACGTACCAGCTGCATGGCTCTCGGCCATTTCCCTCATCTCTCTGGAGGGCTGTTGCCTGCTAGCATTGCTGTCAGGATTAGATGAGATGGCATGGGTGAAACATCTCACGCAGGATCTGACACGTCCTGGGCGCTCAGCAAATCTTAATCCTCTTTCTCTTCTCTTGTCCCTTTTTACCTTGAAAAGAAACACAAATTACCAAGAATCTTGCAGTGTTATACATTCTTTCAGATGCAAGAAAAATAGAAAAACCATAATATACCCATCGTATTACACATGGGGAAACCAGAGGCCTAGGCAGATTAAATAACGTGCCCATTCATTCCCTCTTTTACTCGATGTCCCAAGGGTGCCAGGAACTCAACAAAAAGTGTTGCCTTACCTTCTAGACAGATCTCAGATCTCATATTGCTTGACTGCTCTGCAGACGTGACACCGTCTGCCTCTCCCATCCCCCCACCCCCCCGCTGGCCTCACCCCCTCCCCTCCCCACCTCTCTGTACTGTCCTCGCCCTGGCCTGGCAGACACCAGTCTCTCCTTGTCAGCTGGTTGTGCTTATGTTGCCAACGGCCTTGTCCTTGGCCGGCGTCTCTCAAGAACCGTCTTATCCTCTCCCAAAGCTTTTCATGATCAGATCTGTATCCCGAGTACAAATCCCTCTCCTGAGTTCCAAAACTATGTAGGGACTATTTATCAAATGACTCTACTACATAGGTGTTCCACAGACACCTGGAACTCCGCTTGTCCCAACTCCATCATCCTCGACAAACTCCTTTGCTCCTGAGTTCCCCACGCACCCAGCCACTCAAACTAGAAACCAGCATCAACCTAAACCTGTGCCTCTCTCTAACCCACACCCCCCATCCTATTACCCATCACTCTATCCATTCCACCTGAGGATCATCTAGTAAGTCTGTCTTCCCCATTCTCTCTCCCCTGGGTGCTGCAATGGTGCAAGCTCACATCACTCGTTGGTACCACTGCTCGAGCCTCCTACCTGCTTTTCCTGCCTCAGGGCTCTTCCCACCTCCATCCAGCCTCCGTACTGCAGCCACAGTGATGTCCTAAAGCTCAGCTCTGACCGTGGTGCCTGCATGCTTAAAAAGCTTGCCTACCGGATAAAGTCCGGAAGAGCTAAGGCATGAGGCATGTTTCTCTTTTCCTATCCTAAGCGAAACTGTGAGTTCCAGAAGGCAAAACCTGTGTCTTATAATTCTCTGTGTCCTCTTTAGCATAGTATCCTGCACATGGTTTGTTCTCAGAAAGAGTTTCATAGACTCACAATGTGAGAGGGCAACTTAAAGACCACCTGGTCCAAACTTCTCATTTTCCAGGGGATAAAACAGAGGCCCCAAGACGGGGAGGTTATTGCTGGAGGTCATACATCAGGCTGTGGTTGTAATCCCTGCATATCTAAAGCACTTTAGAGTTTATAAAGTGCTTTCATGTATACTTTCTTATTTAATCCTACAAATAGCCTAATGAGCTAGGTATGATTCTTTCATTATATAGGTGAGAAAAGGCAAGCTCACAGAGGTTGAAAAACCCGACCAAGATGATCCAGCTGCTGATGGACTGTCTTCTGACCAGAGTTCCGCACTCTTTTGACCCTAGCTGGCCATAAGGTCAGGCAGTAACTGGGGGTTCAACAAATACTTGTTGAATGAATTAACCTATACATGACTGATAAAGGAATAGCCTTGCACAAATGAGCAAATATATATTTATTGCATGGACAGACAGGTGGTTGGATGTATATTTAATTCCCTTCTGATACTTGACTCTCTTCTCTATGATGACCTTTTAGGGGTGAAAGGCCACCCTCTCTTGAGTCAAATGCAGTCAACGAGAGCCTTGCCAAGACTAGACAGACGCGGAGTGTGGATGTCACCTCAATGCCTATTGATTGCGAACTGTCCAGCTGGTCCTCCTGGACCATATGTGATCCCTGTCAGAAGAAAAGGGTAGGTACCCAGGCCTTTGGGAGACCTCTAAGCTTCCAGGAGCCCTAATCCTCAGCAAGATCGGCTGAGGCATTACTGACAGTGCCTGCATCATAGTAGGACCTGGGTAAATGTTGGCTGATTTAATTAATGGATTTTATTCCTCTGAGTTTCTAAGGAGCAATCAGATCCTTTCTTTGATCTTTCAGATTTTTGCCAAGCATATCTGTCCTTGCTGCCATTAGCAGCTTCTTAATTAGACTTCCTACCTCCAACCTTGCTCTTTCAATCCATCGTTCATGGTGCAACCAGGGGAGCTATTGAAAATGAAAGTCTGACCAGTCTTTCCCCAGCTTGGACATCCAAAGTCTATGCATGGCCCTTAGGATCAAGTCCAGACTCATGGTATTCAAGACCCCCCCATGCCTTAGACTGGGCCTACGTCTCTGTAGAACATCCCCCATGCCAGCACACGGAACACGTGTATTTTTCTGACCATTTCACACTGTCTGTTCCTTTATTCATGCTGCTTTCTTAGGCTGGAGTGACCTTTCCACCTTCTTCACCAGCTAACACCTACTCATGATTTGAAACTGCTTAGCGGCCGCCTCTTTTGAGAAGCTTTCCCTGACTTCTCAGCCCCCCTTGCCCTTAGATAGATACCCTTTTATGAAGTACAATAGCTCCTTATTCCTCCTCTATCCTAACACTTATCATTTACTTTTCTTTTATTATTGGTCTTTCCATTAAATGGTGAGCGCTTAAAAACTTATTCAATACTGTATCTTCAGTGTATAGGCCAATGTCTGGCATGTAAGAGGTGCTCCATAAACATATGTTGTTTGATCTCATCATATTTCTTGACATCTCTATAAAGAAGGGAGGATAATTGTTACACTTTCTGTTAGGCAGATAGATAAATAGAGACCCAGAGCAGGTAAGTGATTTCTTGGGTTCACCCAGTAGCAAAAACAGACCTTGAACTCAGGCCACTGGCCTCCTTGTCTAGCATTCTACAAGTCAAAACACACAGTCTCTGCAGTATTTGTTCTTCGAACTTCCTTGTCACAGGAGGGCTGACCCAGGAGCCAGCTCTAAGAGCAGGATATGTGTCAGAGAAAAGAGAACGGTTCTCATTTCCCCGGCTCCTTGGGAAACTGAACCAGCCGTGGGTTAGGACTCTAAAGAGGCTGTGGAAGTAGGCCCAGGACAGTTGCACGCTTAATTGGATCAATGTGGAGAGCCAGGCAGGCTCATTCAGTTCCCAAAGTAGGCGTTACTGCTGATGTGATCAACATTGATCCAATTATCTGGATAATTGCTTCATCTGCATCATAAACCAGGAAGACCCAGCATGAGCCGTCCATCCATCCACTCACTCAGCCAGACAGAGCCCTGTGCTCAGACTTTGCTACACATGGTCCCTCAGTGGACATCACTGCTGTCTGCCGGGTCAGTGGCTGGGAGTTCATCAAAACCTTTCGACTGGAATTGGGAGATGTCTTTCCTCTGTCATCTCCACACTCCTCAAACCCATTTTGTCTCTGGTGCCTGGGGCTAGTCTTCTAGCATCTTCTTTGCAGACCTTATTGCTGTCCTGCCAGCCTCTGCCTTCCAGGAAGAAAGACTCTGGGAAAGCAAAGGAGCATGGGTGGATGGTTGTCTATGTTTCTTTTCTAGATTTCCGGATACCATGCACGTAATAACTGTGGCTGGTTAACATGTCAGTCTGTAAAGGGGCTGCTATCCTGGTTTGCCCCCTTTGGTGGTACCAAAATCTTGACTGCAGCTAGCATTTGGACGCCACCCAAATCTGATCATTTCCTTCCTCTGCAGTGGTTTCTCATTTCCCCGTAATGAAGTACTAAATCCAGCCTTCCTGAGGTCCGGGAGGCCCTGCCTCACCTGCTCCTGGCTATGTCTCCCTCCATCTCTTACCACTCTCCCTCCTTCACTCTTCACTCCAGCTGTGATGGATTTCTTCTTGTTTTCCTGGAACAAGGTGCATACTCTCTAGTCTCTCAGCTTTGGCACAGCAGTTCCCTCCACTCAGATTGCCCTTCTCTCCCTTCCTCAGCCAGCTCTCCATGTTTGCCTGACATGTCTACTCATCCTCTGGGGCTCAGCTTAGATGTCGCTTCCCCGTCTCCTAAGGCTGCACTGCGGATTCCCCTCCGCGTTTACAGAGCACTCTGTACTGCCCCTGTCATGGCACCCATCGCACTGTGTTGTCACCGCCTGGTGTTGACCATCATCACCACCACCACCATCTGCAGCCTCCTTGAGGGCAGCCCAGAGGGCATGATTATGATCAAAAACAGACAAGCATAAATAGCACCTACCTTTTTCAACATTGAGTGGCTCAATCAAAATTTTGGAAATCCAATCAGTATTTCTGGAATAAACAATCTAGAGATAGAGAAATATTGACTGCTAAAAATTATTAATAATTAAGAAGAAAAATAAGCATGAGCAATTGAGTGCCTACTGTGTACCAGACAACATGAGGTTTCATGTATATCTCATAATTGAAACTCCATAACTGTACATGTAGGTAATTCATTATCCCCATTTGATAGATTAGTAAATTGAGATCACAATGCTTCAGTAACTTACCTGATATCACATAACTAGAAAGTATCGGAGTCAGTGGCTCCAAAGTGCATGCTTTTGCGTTATAAGCTACGTACTAAATGAGAATACTTGAATCAACCCATTGGATTAATCACGCTGAAAGACTGAACTGGCTGCATCAAATCACTTACTACCTTTGACTCCAAAGCCCACGCTTTCCTCACATTTAGCAAATCTTTACTGATCACTGTGGATGCAGAAATTGAAGATAAGGTCCCTGCCCTCAGAGGGCTCCCAGTCTATTTGGAATAGACAACCAGCCAATGGCAATATAGATCCTTAAGTGTACCCCTTAGCTCCCCAGGTCTCCAAGGCTCTGCCCTTGGTTCACCTTGCTCCTCTCTGCTACAGTACAGACATGCCTACTTGCTCCAGCCCTCTCAGTTCCATGGGGAACCGTGTAGCTTCTCTGACAAGGAAGTTGAAGACTGTGTTTCCAACAGACCGTGCAGAAGTCAAGTGCGATGTGAAGGCTTTGTGTGTGCGCAGACAGGTATAAAGGGACACAGGAGTGGGAGGGGAAAGCTATCAAGTGAGCCAATGGCACATGATGATGGGAGGGCTGGCCATTGCCTAGTGCTCAAGGTCAGGGTCATGTGTCAGGTCAGGAGGCCTCCTTGTCCTCCTTGACCTCTTTTTCCACGTATTATTTCATAAAAACAACCCTACCATGTAGGTGTTAATATTACCCCCATTTTACAAATTGAGAAATTGAGACTTGGAGAAGTTACTCACCCAAGAGCATATAGCAGGTAAGTGGAGGAGGTACAATTAGGAATTGGGGAATTCAAATTACATTCACTGACATTAAGGACACCAAAATTATGTGTGCTAGAATCAGAAATCCCGAGTTAAATATTACTTTGACTTTGTAATTTAGAGAAGCCACTTAACCTTATCACATGTTGGTTCTCCAAACAGAACATAAGAAGTGATGTTAATACCTTACAAGTTTGCTATAAGCGTCAAGTGACACAATGGATGTGAAAGCTCTTTGCAGACCGTGAGTTCTGCTGGCTTTCTCAGAGGTTTGAGGCTAAATACAATGTAGCAAAGCCACCTGCAGCAGTTAAATAGGGTGGGTAGCATCATTTATCTCTGAAAGCTCTTTGATGAGATAGTCCCTGCATTTCTGTATCACCAAGTACGACATAACCCTTAACCCATGAGATAGTCAGTAAAGCATTTTCGATTAAAGGAAGCAAGGGGAAAAAAAAAAAGACAGATGAACGGGCAGACAGAGGGAAGGAAGGAAGGAAGGAGCACACAAATGAATAATCATCAGCGGCAGAGCTAAGTAAACACTTGTCTTTTCAGTTCATTCCTCTAGCTCATTCAGGCAAACATATGCCTGTTTCTCCAAGGCTCCAGCAAAAATAAGAGTATTTTGACCCAAATTATCTAGATGGGAGTTGCAACTCTCTACATTCTCTGTAACCATGTAGACTGTGCTTAGGGATCTTTTCAGAAAGAATTAGTGATTCTTAGCGCAATTTCTAGGGCTTATTGCAAATGCGAAACTCCAGCCAATAAATCTGAAAGACTTTTACAGGGTGTCCATGGACTCATTATGACCAGTGTTCCATGATTCTGACCAAAGCCATAATGGTTATTTGGGCGGGCTTTTAGTTTAAATGCCTTGTAAGGAACATATGAAAACCAGATTGTTACTCTTCTGCCTTTAATACCCCAAAACATTGGTTAAAAATGACCAGACACATCTGAGGCAAAAAGGTTACCTGTCTTATGGGCTTTATCCCCCAAGAATATACAAATAAGAAAGGAAGTCGTCAATGGGGAAAAGAGTTTCAAGGAGGCAAATAATTTTAAACATACAGTCCAAATAATTTTATCATCTAAAAGTAGTCCGAATGGCTCTGGTGTTGAAGGCAGTGTGGTTTAGTGGGGAGAGTTTGTGATAAGAAAGCTATAGGTTCCAATCCTCCTGTCAGTACTTACCAGCAATGTGCATTTGGACCATCAAAACACTAATAATAGTAATAACAACACATATCCAGCACTTACCATGAGCCAGTACTGTTTCATTCATTTAAATCCCCAGCAACCCTAGGGGGTAGGTATGATGGCGTCTCTATTTTACAGATGAGTAAATTGAGGTGGGGGGGTGGTCAGGTAACATTTGGAAGGTCCCACGATTAGTACTATTACAGGACCCACCGAACCCACCACCTCTCACCAGTGCCAAGCAGAGGAGTCCAGCCTTCCTTCCTATCTGGCCACTCGACCCCTGCCTAGCAGTACTGCCCTCAAGTACTTTCAGAAATGTAACACTGGCTTCTTTGGGGGGGATAAACTGTGAATTCCATTACCCACCCACCCCGATACACGAGGACTAATGCAAACAGAGCATTAAAGGCGCAGCAAAGTGTCCGGCCCACAGTGGGTCTCAAACCTTGTGAGTCCCCCTCTTACCGGCCTCGGACCGTGGGTAACCCCCTTTTCTCCATCCCAGGGAGGTGTGTGAACCGCAGACTTCTTTGCAACGGGGATAATGACTGTGGAGACCAGTCAGATGAGGGGAACTGCAGAAGGATTTATAAAAAATGTCAGCAGGAAATGGACCAGTACTGGGCCATTGGCAGCCTGGCCAGTGGGTAAGTTACCGCCTTCTGTTGTGGAGCTGGAAGGGCACACAGTTAAGTGTGATTCTGGAGAAGAGACAGGGAGGGACCTGGACACAGAGTGGCTCCTTTTTCCCTTTCTGAAAAAGGCAGGGGTGTAAGCGGATGCTTGCGGCTGCTCCCTGAGGACAGACCCAGGGCCTCTGGGAGCACATCCCACGGAGAGAGATGGACCTACGCGGCTGCAGGGAGGGAGCGCTGAGGGCAGAGCTGTGTGTTGGGGCCACGGAGGCTCCACGCGAGGGCTGGGGTAAGGGTTATTTGACACGTGCTCTGTGACTGTGTTAGGTACTTTCTAAGCATTACCTTTGAATCCCCTTGACAGCTGCGAGGGAGGTTTATCTGTTTCCCTATCCTGAAGCCCCAGCAGAGGGGCTGGCCCAGAGGAGAAGCTGCTAAGTAATTAGCCCGTGAAGGAAGGAGTGCCTTTCCAGCATGGCTCTGCAGCCGCTCTGTGTGCAGCCAGTCGGGGGGGCCTCTGAGTTGGTTAAATCCTCTGGGGAGGTGAGGGGTCAGAAGGGACCAGACTGGCCTGGCGCTCACCCTCCTTTCCTGCTGGGCTCTGCAGCTTCTCCGCCTCCAGGGGAAGAGGAGGGCCTCCCTTCAGACACCTCACAGATCAGCGTGTGTGACGCAGTGTGGGGAGCAGAGCGGCCCTGGATGGGGTTCTCCCTCTTCCTAAATGAACGTCAGACCTCCGTCCTGAAAGGTTGTCATTAGAGATACAGACGCCTCATGTGGGGAAAACCTCCCAGGACCACCTTAGAAACTAGTGATTATGAGCCCCATCTCCTCGATAAGGAAACTGAGGCCTGGAAAGTTAAGAGAATTCTCAGAAGTCACACGGCAGAGAGGGTGACAGAGTGGACATTCAGAGCCAGTACCAGAGGCTAACTGGACCCTGCAGGAGGGGCAGAAATACGGCTCACAGGCCACGGGACCCTGGCTGAGGCACTTGTCTGTGTGGTGCCTTAGTTTTGTCATTTGTAGACGGAAGTTAGTAATACCCTTCTTTCCAGTCTGTGAGGGATGAATAAGCTAATGCCATGGTAATAAACTAATACACGAGAGGCAGCTGGTATGGGTGTGGTGGGAAGAAAGCAGACTCTGCTCTTGACTTAAGACACTCAGACTTTGAGTCCTGGCCCTGCCAGCTGCCGGGCAGTTCGGTTGCCCTCTCTGTGCCTCACTTTCCTCATCTGTTAAATGGGTATAATAATAATACCCATGGATTCAATAAGCCAATATGTGTAATTATTACAGTATTAAAAAAAAATAAATGAATATACATTATTATGCTACATGAAACTCTGTCACAGGAAAGAGAGCCTGAGACAATTCCGGTAGAGCAGAACAGGCCAACAGGCAGAAGCTAAAAGGAGACAGAGCTCCTTTGCACAAAAAAATGGCTGTCAGTAGTAGTCAAAGCAGACTTCCAAGAATGGTCTAGCGTGGTAGGCATCCAGGGCTTCAGGGACATTGAGTAAGGTGATGCCCTGAGCCATCTGTGACTGTGTCTGTTTCCAGTTAGACCCTCAGTAAATGGGAATTAATTTAGTGTCTTGTGCTGGGGGTCATACATAAATTAAGAAGAAAACCACCATCCCCAAGGAGCACAGAATCTAGGGGAGACAACAGACACATAAATAATAACAAGCCTTTATCACAGACCAAGTAGTGTTCTAAGCACTTAACAAATATGGACACGTGGAATCCTCACAACCACTCCAAGAGATAAGATTTTCTTTGTTCCCATTTTACGAAGGAGGAGACTGAGGTACAGCGGGTTAACTGGTGTACCCAAGGTTACCTAACTCGTAAGTGGCAGAGCAGGAATTTGACCCCAGGCATCTGGCTGCAGAGTCCATGTTCTTGCCTACCATGCTAGACCATTCTTAGAAGGCAACTGCACTAGGTGCAGAACAATAAATACACGAATGGGGCAAGCACGGGGTCTAATGAGGACCTCTAATGCACGCAGCTTGGTACAAGGGTCAGTGAAGGCTGCCCACACCAGACAACGACGGAACCCGTTCTTGAAAGGTAAGTAAGAGATAAAACGGTGAATGGCTGGAAGGGCATTTAGGCATAGGGAACAGCCCTTACACAGAAGAGGAGCAAAGCAGACTGGAGGAAGAACACCCCCAAGTAGTGAGGGACTGGCTTTGCGACTGTGGCTGGGAGTGTCCAGAGATGATGCCGGAAAGCTGGTTTCATCCAGACGTGGAGGGCCTTGAGTGCTGTACCAAGGAATTTGGCTGTCCTTTAGTAGGTCTACCAGTTGGGATTACACCCTCACCTCTTACCCTCCTCCGCCCCTTCCCTGCAGGATAAATTTGTTCACAAACAACTTGGAGGGCCCAGTTCTCGATCACAGGTACTACGCCGGTGCGTGCTCCCCCCATTACATACTCAACACGAGGTTCCGGAAGCCATACAATGTGGAAAGCTTCACCCCACAGGTATGTGCCAGCCAGGAAGCCACCGCAGGGCCATGGCAGGGACACTGGCAGAGCAGCCAGTAGCATGGATCCAGACCCGAGCGCCGATGCATCGCTTTTTCTCTCTGAGCTTCAATGCTTCATACGTAAACTGGGTGGTCCCGTCCTCTGGACACAGCGGTGAGGCTGACATGCCACGTGTAGTAAAGGCCGTACAGAGATGTAGTAGCCATAATCATACTAACAGTAATAACGAAAGCTCCCGTGAAGAGACAAGCAGAGGACTTCCCTGGTGGTGCAGTGGTTGAGAATCCGCCTGCCAATGCAGGGGACGCGGGTTCGAGCCCTGGTCTGGGAGGATCCCACATGCCGCGGAGCAACTAGGCCCGTGAGCCACAACTACTGAGCCTGCGCGTCTGGAGCCTGTGCTCCGCAACAAGAGAGGCCGCGACAGTGAGAGGCCCGCGCACCGCGATGAAGAGTGGCCCCCGCTCGCCCCAACTAGAGAAAGCCCTCACACAGAAACGAAGACCCAACACAGCCATGAATAAATAAATAAATAAATAAATTAATTAATTAGTTAAAAAAAAAAAAAAGACAAGCATAGCTTAGGATTTGGAGTCTCACAGATGCCTTTGCAACTTACCATCTATGTCGTCTTAAAGGCTCTGCGCCTCCGTTTTCCTGTCTTTAAAATGGGAGTTATAAAGGTTCTGCCTGCACGCAGAGGATTAGCGAGGTGATTAGTGAGCGTAAATGCTTAGCACCCACAATACCTGGTTTAATTGGTGAGTCTCAGGAAGTGCTAACTCTTCTCTTGTTTTTGGATGAAAAAAAGGCTGTTTTTGTTTTTTATTTATAGCCATAGATAGAGAAAACTGGTAGCTTCAGTTTCATATTTGTACCAAAAGCAAATACAGACACTGTAGGTCCATACTTTATTTTGCCTTTGGAAAATTTCACAGACTTTCGTATATAAACATTGGTATGACAGCTGGGACACCCTACCTAGACTTCCAGAGTTTATATAGACATTACAAACAAAGAATTATATCAGTGATGGAAAAGCAAATGGTCAGTGGGGTAGGAAGTGACACAAGCGACTTAACCTCGTGACTGGAATCACGAGTCAATGGTTTGAATAAATGTAGTCAATTGAGTGGCAAAGAGATAGATGTCTCAGATGCCAGGTGATACTAGAATCATCATGACAGACATGCAAGAATCCTAGCATCCAGAGACAGCCAGATGACAGGGAGTGTTAACTCTTGTTATTATCAAGTCCTTGCCTATTAGAACCAGGCATTGTTCTAAGCATTTTTTAAAGTTATAAAATGCTCTACCAAGATAAGCCTGTGTTATTAACAAACAGACTTAAAAGCAATCTCACAGGAAGTGGGGTTTAGACTAGACTGTGTTACAGTGTGACACACACACCTGAGAACTGAGGGGGAGACCTGGGTGCCAGGCCTGGCTCTGTCACAGGTCCCAGTTGTACTTTAGGCTAAGTCCCTGCTCTGCTCTGTGCCTCGGTTTCCTCATCTGTAAAATGAGGGGCTGGACTGCATGACGTGGATGGTAGTTTTCACGTCTAAAATTGTGCAGTCCTGAAGGTTAGACCGCTTCCCCTCCTCCCACACATAGTTATTGGCTGGAAAAAGACAAAATGAGCCTTGGGACAAACACACCCTCCCCCGTGGTATCCAGCTCCATCCCTGTGGCCTCCACTTTCAAGGGAGGATCTCAGAGTAGCCGTTTATCCTCCTGGTAAAAACAGCTCCTGACCCAGGCAGGATATAGAGCTTCCTCTCTCCATAGCTGTGCTTTGAGCGCTGTGCCAGGCGCTGTACAGTGTTTTACCCACATAAACTCAGCCCTCAGAACAAGCCCAGTGAAGGACCCGTTATCATATCCATTTTACACGTGAAGAAACCGGGGCACAGAGAGGTTAAGGCCAGTGTCCAGGGTTACCCAGCGAGAAAATGGTGCCTCCCACCTTGGGTGCCTTACTCCCCGCCACGCTCAGAATCACACCTGCTTTTCTTCCTCGGAAGCTGAGGCGTTACGAGGACTGCAAGCATCCAGAAGCCAGAAGCCGGTGGGGTGTGGGCGGAGACGATTTGGGGCTGGTCGCTCGGAGGCCACTGAGGCAGCGCCCTTGGCAGTTCCCTGTGCGCAGCACCACGAGCGCTGATTTTCGAGCTGACAGCTCCTTTAAGTTCTCAAAGGCACTTGGCTGCCCTGTCCCTGCATCGCCCCTGCACTGCCTTTCACCAGCCCCTCGTCAGCTGTCACTGAGCTCCTCTTAACGGCCTCCGCATTGGCTTGTCTCTCTGACCCCAAATTCATCCCTCTCAACCCAACCACTATTCCATCCCGAACTTCCTGAGGCTCAGCTGCTTCCTCGGTTGGCTCATTCTTGGATTAAGCTCACATTTTGGCAAGTCATCCGGAGCCTCGGCATCTGGACGCCAGCACACTCTCTCATAGCACCTTTGTCTTCCCCTCACTCTTGTATCTTCTGATACAGCTGCACTAGCATCCCTACAGTTTCTGGACCACACCCTGCCCTTGCCCACCTCCACGTCTCTGCCTACAGCCCAGAATGTTCTCCTGCGTTTCTGTCAGTTGACATCCACATCAAGCGCCCACCTCTGAGTATCAGCCCATAGTGTTGGACACATCTGTTTCTCCTGCTGGATCAAGAGCCCTGGGGGTGGAGACGTGGGCGCCTCTGAGTATTTTGTGTCCGGAGCACTTAGTCTAGTACCTGGAACATAGTAAGAGTACAGTGGGTATCTGTTGACTTGAATTGAACTGATGTAAGTCAAATGACATAAGGAACATTTTCTTTTTTCTTCCTTCAGACCCAAGGCAAATATGAATTTGCACTGACAGAATATGAATCATACTCAGATTTCGAACATAGTGTCACAAGTACAACAATT
This sequence comes from Balaenoptera musculus, assembly GCF_009873245.2. NCBI lineage: Eukaryota > Metazoa > Chordata > Mammalia > Artiodactyla > Balaenopteridae > Balaenoptera > Balaenoptera musculus. Next base: position 48,104,209 of record NC_045785.1, on the reverse strand, counting down.
AGCAAGTCTAGTTTCAGCTTTGGTTTTAAAATACCTGGGATATTTGAACTTGGCATTAGCAGTACAAGCGGTAACGGCAAACATTTTATTAGCAGGACCAAACGATTCTCTTATACGGTAAGTACCCTTTGGCTGCTCTTCCATTTCTATGTATTCATTTGAATTTTCATGCCCACAGATGTGTCTGTATTCCGTATTGCTACTAGTAATGGCAACCAATTATATTTGCTATCTTAAAAGCTTTTCGCAAAAAATACCTTGGCCTTACATTAACTTACTTTTCAGAAAGGCCAGACAGGGGTGGCCTTCTATAATTATTTACTTTCATTTTTTTTTTTTTTTTTTTAGTATGGCATTGTTTTTGTTTTTGTTTCTTTTTCTACTACTTTAATTTTATTGGAGTATAGTTGATTTACAATGTTATTTTTTCAGTTTTAATTTTTTTATTGAAGTATAATTGATTCACAGTGTGTTAATTTCTGCTGTACAGCAAAGTGATTCATTTATACATATGAAGACATTCTTTTTTTTAATATTCTTTTCCATTATGGTTTATCATAGGTTATTGAATATAGTTCTCTGTGTACTCTCATTTTCTAATGAGCTTTTCCCTTGGTTTTTATTAAGCAGGAGAACATAGCTTTGCAAGACTAAATCATCTCTGGAGACTTTTGGACTCCCAGCAATTTGACTTCTGTTCCAAATATTCAGATGAAATTCCTCTCCAGATTGTCACCCAAGACCTCTTCTGAGGTCACCTCCAACTTCTTGGGGGCGTTGTTGTGGTCACATGCCTGTTTCTCCTGCTTGCTTTCTGCTCCTTATCAGTGAGTTTCCTTCCTGGGTTCTAATAGCCCCACCTGTTCTCTATTTAATTTGTGGTCCTCTTCCCGTCTTACTCTACAGCTGCCGCAGGTGACTCTTCTGTTTGTCCCCCTCCTCTACCAGGACAAGCATGAGCCTTCACCACCGCTTCTCCCCTTTCTGTGAAGCTCAGACCTGCACCACCCACTTCTCTGGTTATCACTACTTAGATGCCTTGTGGACACTCCAAAGCAAGCTCTTCCTCCCAAGCTGTTTGTGTTAAATAGCATTCTTTTCCTTCTGCCTTTCCAGGCTAGGAATGTCAGAATCATATTTGGCTCTCGTTTCTCTTCATTCCCACATTTGTTGGCCACCAAATCCCTTAGGTTCACTCTCCAGTATTTCTTCGTCTTTTTTTAGTTTTATACTTTTATACTTTTTTTTAGAAGTATAGTTGATTTACAATGTTGCGTTAACTTCTGCTATACAGAAAAGTGGTTCAGGTATACATATATATATACATTCTTTTTTGTGTTATTTTCCATTATGGTTTATCACAGGATATTGAATATAGTTCCCTATGCTGTACGGTAGGACCTTGTTGTTTATCCATTCTATGCATAATAGTTTGCATCTGCTAACCCCAAACTCCTACTCCATCCCTCCCCCTGTCCTGGCCTTGGCAACCACAAGTCTGTTCTCTATGTCTGTGAGTCTGTTTCTGTTTCATAGATAAGTTCATTTGTATCATATTTTAAATTCTACATATAAGTGATGTCATATGGTATTTGTCTTTCTCTGTCTGACTTACTTCACTTAGTATGATAATCTCTAGTTGCCTCCGTGTTGCTGCAAATGGCGTTATTTCATTCTTTTCATGGCTAATATTCCATTGTATATATATACCACATCTTCTCTATCCATTCGTCTGTCTATGGACATTTAGGTTGTTTCCATGTCTTGGCCATCCAGTATTTCTTAATCAAACTCTGATTACATCTTCACTAGCCCAGGCCCTTTCAGCTCTGGCTTCGGCCCTCCTAATGGGTCTCCTGTCTTCCAACTTGCCCCTTCAAATTTATGTGCTTCCAGAAAAATGTTTTTATGATACTAATCTAGTCATATCAGCTGCTCCCTATTGCCCATAAGGTGAAGATCAAAGCCCATGACTTAGTGGAAGAGGAGCAATTGGAGTGTGAAGTAAGGTGACGGGCAGGTCACTTGAAGAATCTTGGATTCCAGAGTGAACGAGGTGCATTTATTCTCTGGTTGCTGAGAGTTTGCAACATGAGCATGATGTGGTAGCAAACTAATCTGAGAGGAACATAGAGGAAATTAAAAGTCTACAGCGATTTATGTGAGAAGAAGGGGGTGGTGAGGGGCTCAGAAAGTTCTCTGCTGCCAAAATGTCAACCAGCAGAAAATGAGCTGTAAACATGAACTAGACTGTAACTGTCTCTGCTTATTTTCCTTCATCTTCTCGGCTGTGAACAACTTGGGGACAGAGGCTGTTTCTTTCATCTTTAGATCCAGGATGGCACTTGGTAGGTGCTCAAGACTAAAATATAGTGATGAAGGACAGGTTGATTAGAAGGAACTTGCCTTGTTCAGAGAGAAGGAGAAGGGTACCATCCTTTGCTCCTTCTCTCTCTCCCTCCCTCCCTCCCACCTCCCTGATTCAAACAGCCAGTTATAGAATGGTTACATCGTGCTAGGCACTAAACTAGACACTTGGGACCTAGAGACAAATATAACATGATTCTTGCCTTCAAGCTCACAGTCTAGTAGGAGAGGTAAACACGTTTGCAGATAACTTAGTCCTGATTTTGATATCAGTTGTAATATAGCATGGTCTGTACTACAAAGGAAATATGAGCCACATGCAGTGCAATCCCGGGAGATGGAGTGTGTGTCAGGGAAATTCAGGGATGGCATCACATAGGCAGCAACAGGTAAGCAGGAATTTAAAATATAAGTAGGTGTGTGTCAGGCAGAAAAGGGAGGGAAGAGCATTTCTGGCAGAAGAAACATGTGCAAAATTATATTATGAAAGAGTTGTGGGGAAGAGTGAAACATTAGACGGATGCTGAGGTACGGTGCGGGCAGTGGAGAATAGTCAGGTATGCGGGGTAGAGTGGGGAAAACTTCAAGATTGTGGAAGATGAAGCCAGGAGGCTACTGGGGGACAGACTGTGAAGTTCTTACATTCAGAGTAAGGGAGTTGATTTTATTCTGCAGGCAGTAGAGAGCCAATGCAGGGTTTTGTTTTAAGCCCAGAAGGGCATTGTAATAACAGAGTTTTAGGACGTCAGCTCTGACTGGAGCATTGAGGGCAGCCAGAGGGAGAAAGGAAATCAATGGGGAAGCTTTTATCATAACCCAGGCAGAGGAAGAAGGCTAAAATATTTAGAAAAGTCATGAACAGAGCACCTAGTGACTGCTTAGGTTGGAAGGATGGGAAGAAGGGAGTCATGAGTCACTGGGGCAGGACTAGGATGGGGGAGAGCAGGGCAGGGAGCAGAGGCGGCATGGCTTATAGAGCTGACGGGTCAAGCTGGCGGAGAGTTTTAAGATGAGGGAAGAATGTGTATTTCCCATGCATTCACCTTTTCCTCAGCCTTCACTGCAGTGTAGGAACCTCTCGTTTTGGGTTACAGTGACATTCCTGGATGCTTGACCTTCATCTAACATTACCATGTTTCAGTCTTTCCCACACACCAGGGGTCACCAAACTTTTTCTGTAAAGGGCCAGAGAGTAAATATTTCAGGCTTTGCGAGGCCGTAGGGTCTCTGTGGCAACCGCTGAGCTCTGCCGTGATAGGGTGACAGCAGTGATAGACAATGCATAAACAAGTAGGCATGGCTGCACTGCAAAAAACTGGATTTACGAAACCAAGCACCGGATCCTGAGTGCAGGCTGAGCTTTGCTGACCGTTGCCATGTGCTACGGTGTCCAGCCTTCCTAAAGCACTACTTTTACTCTTTCTTGAGTGCCTTTTCTTCAGAGTTTAAAAAGCATCAACTGGCCTCTCTCGCCTTCCAAGATGGCCCACACTCTGGCTGTGGAGTGTGTGTCTCCCTGAATAAACCTTCTTTCTCTTTAAAAAAAAAAAAAAGCATCAACCAAGAAGTTGCCTTTGCAGGTCCGCAAACCCCGTCTCCCCTCAGTGGTCCATGGGCACCTGCCCACGGGCACCCTGCCTTGTCTGCTTCTGCTTCCCTTTCTCCTTGGTCCTTATTTGCTACTGTAAGGAAGTGAGCGAAGAACAAGCTCTTCCAAGCTGAAAAGTACGTCAGAATATTTCTGAGAAATGAAGGCTTGTCAAAGAGGCCATCTTCCCTCAAGTCTCCTAAAGGAATCATGAGTGATGACCCCTGGCCAAGAGCATCGGATGGTATTTGGAAAGTTCATCTTCTTGTTCCAGATTCCTGACTTTAAAGGTCTGCTTTTCCCTTGTTGGTCTTTCATTTAGAAAAGTGCATTTCTGCATGCACGCTCTGACCTTGAAGTAGCACGTTACAAGCTGAAACCCAGAAACCTCATGCTGCATTACGAATTCCTTCAGAGAGTCAAGCGGCTGCCCCTGGAGTACAGCTACGGGGAGTACAGAGATCTCTTTCGCGATTTCGGGACCCACTACATCACAGAGGCCGTGCTCGGGGGCATTTATGAATACACACTTATCATGAACAAAGAGGCCATGGAGAGAGCAGGTACGCTGCCCAAGGACCATGGCTTTCCTGATGGGGCACATGGAAGTGTGAGTTAACAGGGAGAGGCCTCTATTCCTTATTGGGGGAGGGGTTATGAATTATGTTCCTAGTTTTCCTCATCCCTCCCTGGCTGTACTTTCACAGTTTCATTTACAGATTCCTCGTCGTTTTTTGAATTGGTTGATGTTGGTCCTCCTTTGCCAGCCCTCTCTCTGGGCAGTCCTCTTTTCTACATAACTCCCTCTAGACAACAGCCTCTAATCTCCTGGCTTTAAATGCCTTGAACATGCAGATTATTCCCAATGTATATGTCTATCCTGAATCTCTTCTGTGCACCCAAGAGCTCATGTGGAAATGTCTCTGAGATATCTTCATTTGAATGTCTAATGACCATCAGAAACTTAACATGCCCCCAAAGAGAACTTTTGCATATGTTTCTTTGCAGTCATCCGCATCTCAGAATGGTTCCACCATTCAGTCAGTGGCTCAAGGCAAAAACCTAGGCATCAACCTTGATTATTTTTCTTTCTTTCCAATCTATTAGTAAGTCCCATCAGCTCTACCCCCCAAATTATCTTTTCTCTCTATCTTGACTGTTACCACCTTATGCTCATGCCAGGACGAGTGTTTCTCAAAATTTAATATGAATGTGAATTATCTGCAAGTCTTGTAGGAGGTAGATTCTCATTCAGTAAGTTTGAGTTGAGACCCAAGATTCTGCATTTCTAACCAGCTTTGAGGTGATATCAGTGCTGTTGGTCCCTAGACCACACTTTGAGCAGCAATGTTCCAGATTATTATCAGAGCCTCCAAACTAATACTCAACTCCCATTCCCTTTCTTCAGTCCATTCTCCGTACAGATATTATAGGTCTTCCCACTTGCAATCAACTTCAAGTCTAAGGTATGATTTCTTCCTCCCAATCCAGTGTTCTTTCCTCCAACATGGCATTTGTCAGGTTAACAGAGTGGCAGAGCCAGGGCTTGGCTACAGGTCCAGTGTACTTGCAAGAGGACACATGGTGTACAAGGTAAATTTAGATCAGTGTGGCCTCAGTCTTGCCAAGATCAAGGGTACTGTCCTCCATACCAGAGGTTTCAAAAGCACTTTTCATAGTTCCTCAGATTGCTTACTGCAGAAAGGTTCTATGATCAACTTGGATAAACATATAATAGATCTCACTTTTAGAGTTTCACAGGTGTGCTGAAATCAAGTGACCACTCCACCTCTTTTGACACAACATTTGTCACACTGGCTTGACTGCAAAAGTCCGGTTTCTTGTTATTCTTACTGTTACAAGAATTATAAGAGATATCATCATGGAATTCATGTTTCAAGGAACATGCTTTGGGGAAAACTGATCCACACCAACATTTCTAGACAATCCCAGGTGCCAAAGCTGTTCTCCTCTCCTTTCCCTGACCTCACAGTGCTGCAGAAAGGTGTTTACAAGTCATACCGAAGACTTCAGCAAACCCAGGATAGGAAGATGCCTTGGGGAGAATTAGAAAGGAACAGATGGGCAATGGTCCAAAGATGGAGAAGAAATAAGGGAAATCAGCTCCTTTTCTTTGCCAGGCACTATACCCGACACTTCGTAAGCATTAACTCAACTAATCAATTAACAAATTCTTTCTACTATACCAAAGAGTAGAGTGGGAAGGGTCAGGGGAAGGGGGTCAGCATGCAGCAGCCTCTACTCACTGGATCAATCCCTAGAGATTTGATAAGGAGCCACATTTTTAGAAAGTGACTCTGAGCATGTCCTGTCTTTGGAGAGCAGCAAAAACCCTCAGAGTCTTTGAAGAGGCTGAAAGGGGAAGTCGATGCTGATCTCTAATGAGGTCTCTACCCTGGTGCCAGGAGCTGCCTTGCATTTCTTGTCATCAGGCTGGCCACCCATTAATTTTCACCTGAGTCCCTGTGGGCCTCCAGGAAGGGTTAGGCCTCTGGAATCAATCACAGGAAAAGGCACAGGACAAATTACCTTCTAGGTCGTGAGCCTCTTTTCTTGCTTCCTTCAGATTATTCTCTTAAGGATGTCCAGGCCTGTGCCAAAAATGATTTTAAAGTTGGAATTGCCATAGAAGAGGTCTACGTCAAGCTGGGTGTGTCGGTTGGCAAGTGCAAGGGCATTCTCAATGAGATAAAAGGTGAGTAGCAAGGGCATGTGACTTCTCTGCTTATCTTCCTTCCCTCTCTAGAACCCCAGACCCAGTCGCTCTTTAAGCTAAAGACTGGGTGTTCCAAGCCATTTCAATTAAAATAATAATTCATTCAATAAAAATCTACCTAGCGCCTACTACGTGTTGGGTATACAGAAATGAATGAGATGGTCTTTCTATCCTCATGGTACTCACATGAAGTAGGCAAACCAAAGAAGCAAGGACAAGGCAGTGATAAGCACCAAACCCGGTCTGGAACATCAGGACAGGCTTCCTAGGGCAGGGATCACTTGAATTGCAACTTGAGGTTGCTTTCAGGCAGGAGAAAAATCTAACACTGAAAATTTGCTCTGGGGGCCAGGAGTTGGCCTGGCTAGAGAGAGGATGCTCTAGGCTGGAGGGGTAGGAGCCAAGTGGAGGCAGTGGGGGAGACAGGTGAGGCAGCTGGTCCTTACCTGAAACAATGGGGGAGATGGAAACTAGAAGGACAGGCTAAGCCACAAATCATGTAGCAGAGTCCACATGGTGGGTTAGACCAGGAGGTGAGTGCTGAAGCCAGTGTGTAGAACCAGGTGTCTGGGAGCAGAGAATTTGGAGGCCACACAAGGGAGTTGGGAATCGACACAGCGAGTGGAGTAGGAAAGAGAGGCTGATCAGCAGAGCTCCAATCCTGACCCCTTCTGCACCCCGAGCAGCTCTCCTTCACCTGCTCTACTCACTATGCTTGTCCCTGTATATGTGATCATATGTGAAGAAAGAGTTCCACGGCCAAGGCAAAACAAAATGAAACAACAACGGAATGAACTGCAGGTCTAGAACAGTTTCTTGTGACTGATACATGGTGGATACTGTTGTTTATTTTGCTGGGGCTGGGTTGGAGCATGCATCTTACATAGGGAGGCACGCAGAAAACATAGGTGCTCTTTAAAGAAAACTTGTAAAGTAACCCCCCATCGAATTACTAGATCGAGCACTGCCCAGCACCCCAAGACCCTTGTCAATTACAACTCCTCCCTCCCTTTGGCAATAACACCATCCTGACTTCCATGTTAAACACCTCCTTCCTTTCATGATAGTTTTACCACTTACATGTATTGCTAACCAATAGGGCTTAGAGCTGCTTGTTTTTGAACTTTATGTGGATGGAATGTAATCTTTTCAGTTCTTTTTTTTTTTTCATTCAACACCATGTTTTTGTATATAACTATAGTTAGTTCATTTCCACTGCTGCATAGTATTTTATTGCATGAATATAACACTTTGTTCATCCTATTGTTAAATTGGGGTTATTTCCTGTGCCAAGCAATTATAATCAATGCTGCTGTGAACATTCTCACACAGTCATCTGGTGCACATGTGCTGGGGATTCTCCAGGGAATATACCCAGGAGTGAAATTGTTCGGTTGTAGAGTATGTACTTCTTCTAGACTAGGTGATGCCGAGTTCTTCTGAAATGGTTCTATCAATTTACAGTCCGACCAGTAGTATACAAGACCCCTTTTTTATGATGCTCAGGTGTTGCAAGCTCAGAGAGGGATGGAATAGTCACTTGCCACCAGTTCCTTTGGCATTGGACACATGGAAAAATTAGAATAGGAAGGACTCACTGATAGGATTGGGGGCTTTCTGGCAAACTCCGTGAGAAGTCAAAATAATAATGTTAGACACTGTTTAGTGAGTATCTATTACAGCCCATGCTCACCCTTTACAAATTTCCCCCCCTTTGTCATCTGAGACAAAGAAATGATTTCACTTAGAGCTTGCGCAGGGTTACGTGGGTAAATTCCTTCACCCTAGTGCCTAAGATTTCTTATCTGCAAAGTAAGGATTATATAGTTCCTATTTCATAGTGAAGATTAGTTGAGTTAATACATGTACAACGTTAGATTAGTGAATGACACGTAAATGATTAATAATCTATCTCTCTACCTACCAATCTATTTACCTATGATCTATTAATCTATCCCTATGTATGTATGTATGTATCTATCTATCTATCAGCTATCTGTCTTCCATAGACTCATTTAGCAACTAGCACTTACAGATGCTAAAAATAAATGTCCCTTTCTTATCCTGTCCCCAGCTTGTGTCATATATGATTGAACTGCCCTTTTGCCCCTTGCACTGTGACTCCCTTGCTGGCAGGGATGCATATTGTCCACCTACATCTCCTAGACAAGCTCCATAAATATTATGGTAACCAGGCTGTCAGTTAGGTTGCAGTAAATCCCAAGGTGTGAAAATGGATCCCCTGACATGCCAGGTCTCCATGTCCATTCCAGAAAGAAACAAGAGAAACACCATGGTGGATGACTTGGTTGTCCTTGTGCGAGGAGGGGCAAGTGAGTACATCACTGCCCTGGCATACAAGGAGCTACCGACAGCAGAACTGATGCAGGAATGGGGAGAGGCGGTGCAGTACAACCCGGACATCGTCAAAATTAAGGTACATGCAACCGCCCTACCCATCCTTCTCTCTGTTTCTTTACAGCTTCTGAAGGATTGCTCTGAGCCAGGGTATGGAATACAGAGCTCAATAAGACCCAAGCCCTAATCTTGAGGCACATACATTATACTGGAAAATATATCTGGAGTGAACCAATTGTAATACAATGCACAACACCAGCTAGAGAACCCTGCCTCCCTCTCACTTGGGCCCCAAAGTTGCTAAAGGAAATTAACCATCAGCTTCTAATTCCAGCATTCTTAAATCAATATTTTTCCATTTCATCTGGGAATCATGCATCCAGTTATTTGTTCATTTAAACATTCATTCATGCAACCAACAAATTGTAGCTAAGTTCCTGCGATGTGATAGGAACTAAGGCACTGGAGGAGAACAGAGGAGGGTACAAGGATGAAAAATACAGTCTGTGCTGGACAGTAAGATGCTTGCATGCGTTATTATCTTACAGGACAGCATAATACATCATGGTAATCACTAACGTGTTTTGGGCACCTACTATGTTCATGATACTCTGCCAAGGACTTTAGGAATGTTATTTCATCTAATTCTCATGAGTCTGCAAATTAAGTATGCTTAATTTTGTGGCTGATAAAAATCAAGGTCACAGGTTGCATCCATCTGTGACTGCTCAAGAGTCTCTATTATGTCCAGACCTGAGAATTTGATGTCTTCCCTCCCCTCCTGTGGGTTTGGTAAATAGAAGATAATGATCCCAACCACCTGTCACCCAAACAACAGCAGTTTTGCAGCCTTAAACTAAAAAGACGTTTGCTAGAACAAGACTGTCATACAAATCAGCAGTGGTAGGTCGTTGCCTGTGGGGACTTCGGCACGGTGTCCATGTCACATCTTACACTGTCCTCTTCTTGCCATTGTCTGTAAAGTCATTGATGGTCCAACATCCACCCTCCCGGAGATTGACTCTTGCAGCCAAGGAGAGGAGTTAAGAGGCTGGAGCTCTGATGAGGGGCTCTGCAGTTACCAACCCTGGCAGTTTTCCAATGTCTTTATTTATATGTCAGATGCTCAGTTTCTGCAGAGCAAGAAGGCTGCCATTCATTCCTTTCCTCTGCCACTTATTCAGTAGTGACACTTAGGGTACAGTTGCTGGCAAGCATCGAGAAGGATAAAGTCAGCCATAGCTTGCAGGCAGCTCCAGAGAAATCTGGGATTGGCTGATGGCACGGTGACATTGGTTGGTATCACAGACGGGCATGGGAGAGAACAGAGTTCATGAGAAAATAGATCCCTGGTCTTTGCTTTTTACGTATATCTTACCTGAATCTTTTTTTAAACTTACAATTAATGGATTGCCCTGGTTACCTATCTAAATAGGTTGGAAGTGCCAGCCTGGGCATTGGGAACGTTGAGTGTCCAGCAGCATGTGATATGATATGGGATGTGTGTTTTGTGTGTACGTGTGTGTGTGTATGTGTGTGTGAGAGAGAGAGAGAGAGAGAAGGAGGGAGGGAGGGAGGGAGAGGGAAAGAGAGAGAGCACACACATGTTAGCGTGCTAAGCATCTCAAACAGACCTGCCACCATTCTCAGAGATATAGCACTTTACTGAAGGCACAGAGAGGCTTCCCAGCATGTATGTGATGCCCTGGAAAGTATCATATCCACTATCAGTGTAGTGTTGTGAAGTGCTGTGGAGGCTGAAAGGGGAAAGAGATTAGAGAATGAGACATGTTTCCAGCGGTGGAGGAGGTGAATTTGTTGAAGGTTTTATGCACTTCTTCTGTACATCGCTAACCTGAGTTGGAAACATCTATTGTGGGCATGGACTCTTTCTGGCAAGAGAAAACTGCATATGACTTCACATTATCTCAAAATAATTCTCGGCAGAGTGAGCTTACCAGGTAGTTGGAGCAGCAGTTGCTTTCCAGGAGGGCAGAGACCACTCGAGAAGGAATTCCTAGACACAGAGTGTTGGCCAAGGCTTGTGTACATAAACGAGTCTTGAAGATCAAGATCTGAAAACACAGTTCCTATAGGAGCCGGGTAGGCAGAAAGGGAGACCACAGAAGAGCCCATTCACAGTGTTTAGTGGTGAACTTTGGTTACAGAGAGATGGCTCTTTGTTCAAAGAAGAGGTGGAGAAAGCAATGGACAGATATAAAGAGAACTTTGAACACAAAAGATTGAAATTACATTCAAGATAAAGAAGACGAGGGACTTCCCTGGTGGCGCAGTGGTTAAGAATCCACCTGCCAATGCAGGGGACATGGGTTCGATCCCTGGTCCGGGAAGATCCCACATGCCGTGGAGCAACTAAGCCCGTGTGCCACAACTACTGAACCCATGTGCCACAACTACTGAAGCCCGCGTGCCTAAAGCCCGTGCTCCACAACAAGAGAAGCCACCACAATGAGAAGCCCACGCAGCACAACAAAGAGTAGCCCCTGCTCAACGCAACTAGAGAAAGCCTGCGCGCAGCAACGAAGACCCAACGCAGCCAAAAATAAATAAATAAAATAAAATAAAAACTTTTTTTAAATTTTAAAAAGATAAAGACAAGCATACATCTAAAAATAGAAGTAAATTTTAGAATATATTTGCTTTGTGGTTATAATAAAATTAAGGAAAATAAGGAATTCATGAAATAAAAAATAGAAGCTGAGATGTGTAGACACTGATCAGATGAAAGGGGAAATGGCTGAATGTAGGAAGCCAAAAGCACAGTAGTAGAATCAAAAACTACATTGGAAACTATAAAGAACAGAACTGACGCTGCAGAAAATTGAGTCAGTGATGTGGAAGGTGCTATAAAAATGTTTCTGTAATGCAGAAGCAAAAGACAGAGATTAAAACAATGATATAAAAGAAATATGATGGACAGAGAGTACAGAAGTGGAGATCTAAAAACCAAAGACTTCTTCCTGAGAAAGATCCAGGATTAAATGTGAAGATGCATTAATCAAGCACATAATAAGGGAAATTTCCCTGAGCTGATAATGCAAAATGAACAGCTCATTGAAAAGGAAGTAAAAGTACTGAAGGTAAAACAATACTGAGACACACTGTGGTGAAATTTTTGACTTTGAGGAACAAATAGATCCTACAAAAATAAAAGTCATACTGGTCTTAGAATTCTTCGCAGTGCTAGATGCCTAAAGATTATGGACTGACAACCACAAGATCTTGAAGGAAAAAGCTTGTGGCCCAGTGAAATGGTCATTAAGGGATGAAAAAATCCCCAAGACATTCTGAGATATTAAAGGAGTCACATAGAGGAATGCCAGACTTAGCACTCGAAAATGCAGGATGTCCAGTTAATTCTGAACTTCAGACAAATAAGGAATATTTTTTTAGGATAAAAGCATCTTTCAAATATTTCATGGGATATATACTAAAATATTATCTGTTGTTTATCTGAAATTCCATTTTAACTGGGCATTCTGTATTTGACTGGCAACCCTAGTCGCAAAGCCTACCATCCGTGTACATTTCTATAGTGGTCGAGGTGCTAGGTTGTGGTCTGGGATTCAGGCTGATGGAGGAGCCATGGTAAGGAGCTTGGCATGGCTAAGCATAGAAGGGAAAATACAGTAGTGAGTGATTCATCTAGAGGTCAGGAGAGCCTAGGTTATGCAGCGGTGAAACACCCCCAAATCTCAACGACTTAGTTCAACAAAAGTTTGTTGCTCAATCACACAGCATGTCCAAAGTGTATTGGTGAGGGGCCTTTTCTGAAAGTCTCTCAGGGATCCAGGTGATGGAAGCTTTTTCTTGTCCTGTGCTCCCAAGATCACCAGAGCAGTGGTAAGGGAATGGGAAAAGTCGCCACACTCTGCTCCCAAAGCTTCAACCTGGAAGGGGCCCTCCCTCTGCTCAGAAAAAGTCACATTGCAAACCTGCCCTTAAGGATGGTTCAGGGAAAAACAGCCCTGCCAAGTGCCCAGAAGGAAAAGAAGCTGATATATTTGGTAAACACTGATAATGACCATCACAGCTTACTAAAGCAACTTATGTAAAGATTCTCTAAAAGCAAATTACTCTGATTAAGAGAAGGTTTTGTGTTTTTCTTTAACTTTTTATTTTATATTGGAGTATAGTTGATTAACAATGTTGTGTTAGTTTCAGGTGCACAGCAGAGTGATTCAGTTATAATGCAGATGCTTTGGTAGCCTGACCTGGTAAGATAACGTCAGACTTAGACTGCCAGATCTCACTGGAAAAAATAAATTCTGAGTTCTAAATAAGGAAACCCATAAATGTAATTAAATGGAAATAACACAACAACAAAATAATTTTGCCACACATGAAATCTTTCATGTGTAAGGAATGATACAATTTATAAGAAACATATCTTAAAGGAAATAGACAACTCTCAGAAGAACTCAGATGATAAATATGCAAAATTTTAACTTCTCTAGGAATAAAAATGAAAATTAAAGTAAAAATGCAGTATTCTTTTTTTTTTAACATTTTTTAAAATTTATTTATTTATTTGGCTGCGTTTGGGTCTTCGTTGCTGCGCGCGGGCTTTCTCTAGTTGTGGCGAGCAGGGGCTACTCTTGGTTGCAGTGCGCTGGCTTCTCATTGCTGTGGCTTCTCTTGTTGCAGAGCATGGGCTCTAGACACACGGGCTTCAGTAATTGTGGTACACGGGCTCAGTAGTTGTGGCTCACGGGCTCTAGAGTGCAGGCTCAGTAGTTGTGGCACACAGGCTTAGTTGCTCTGCAGCACGTGGGATCTTCCTGGACCAGGGCTCGAACCCGTGTCCCCTGCATTGGCAGATATCCCCATATCTCCTCCCTCTTGTGTCTTCCTCCCACCCTCCCTATCCCATCCCTCTAGGTGGTCACAAAGCACCAAGCTGATCTCCCTGTGCTATGCAGCTGCTTCCCACTAGCTATCTATTTTACATTTGGTAATGTATATATGTCCATGCCATTCTCGACAGGCGGATTCTTAACCACTGCGCCACCAGGGAAGTCCCCAGTATTCTTTTTTACCTGTCAAATTAATGATGATTAAAATCTGTAATACTCAATGTCCTTGGGAGCGATGAGGTGGGAACTTTTATATGATGAAACGGGAATATAAATTGGTACAACCCTTTAGGAAAAGAATTTAACTGTATATATCCAACACATTAAAAATGTTTATAGCTTTTGATCCAATATCCCTAAATGGAAGACTCAACTAAAGAAATCATTTAAAAAGTTGGTAAATATGTATCTATAAAGACATGCCTCATTTTACGTTACTGTAATCCTTATCCGAAGTTTCAGTTACTCATGGTCAACTGCGGTCTGAAAATTAAATGGAAAACTCCAGAAAGAAACAACTTATGCTTTTAATTTCATGCCATTCTGAGTAGTGTGATGAAATCTCACACTGCCCTGCTCCATCCCCACCTGGGATCCCCACCGTCAACATCATCTGCTCCTGACATCCAACCATCGACATGATCCTGATTCAGTGATCTAGCACCACCCAAAGCAGATGATCCTTTTGATGATACATCAACAGTAGCCTAACACTATGTCACAAATCCTACGTCATTCACCTCACTTCATCTCATCACCTAAGCACTTTATGATCTCACATCATCACAAGTAGAAGGGTAAGTACAGTACAATCAGATATTTTGAGAGAGAGAGAGAGACAGAGACAGAGAGAGAGCACATTCATATAACTTTTATTACAGTGTATTGTTATAATTGTTCTATTTTATTTTTAGTTATCATTGTTAATCTCTTACTGTGCCTAATTTATAAATTAAACTTTATCATAGTATATGTGTATAGGAAAAAACATTGTATATGTTGAGTTTGGTACTATTCATGGTTTTGGGCATCCAATGGGGGTTTTGGAAAGTATCCCAGCTGATAAAGGAGGACAACCATATTTGTAGTAGCAAAGGGAAAAAGAAAAATGGGAACAACCTAAAGATTCAATAACAGGGGTAGAGTTGAATACACTGTAGTTCACCAATACAACAGGATACTCAGTAGCCATAAAAAATCATTTTATCAAGGATTATTGAATGGCATGGGAAAATGCCATTCAATAATATATGATGTTAAGTGAAAAAAGTGGAATGTAAAACTTCACTTTTCTTTTTTTTTTTTTTTTTAAATTTATTTATTTATTTATTTATGGCTGTGTTGGGTCTGTTTCTGTGCGAGGGCTTTCTCTAGTTGCGGCAAGTGGGGACCACTCTTCATCGCGGTGCGCGGGCCTCTCATTATCGCGGCCTCTCTTGTTGCGGAGCACAGGCTCCAGACGCGCAGGCTCAGCAGTTGTGGCTCACGGGCCTAGTTGCTCCGTGGCATGTGGGATCTTCCCAGACCAGGGCTCGAACCCGTGTCCCCTGCATTGGCAGGCGTTTTCTCAACCACTGCGCCACCAGGGAAGCCCTTCACTTTTCTTATGCCACCAATTTGGAGTAAATATCTGTCCATCTACCTATCCAAAAATATATACTGAAAGGACACAAACCACGATGGTAACAATTCAAATCTTCCGCCCTCCGCTTACTCACTGTGACTGGCCAATCTCATTAACTTTTCTGTGCCTCAGCTTTGCCATCTGTAAAGTGGGGATACAGAAGTCTACCTGACTCATAAGATTGTTGTGAAGATTAAGTTAGATAACATATGTATTTAGTTCAGCACCTAATAAATGCTAGCTATGGCAATAATTATTTGTTATCGTTAAGAACAGCAGTCACCAGGGTCCATTATAGAGAACTGCATGGAGTTTCATAGACAGCACCCACCATCTCTGTGCAGCAATATGATCAATAAAATTTCCACAAGGTCAGGTGTGCTAAGGACCCAACGATCAATGTGAGTAGTTGGGATTTTGTGTTTTTGGGAAAGATGGGGAAGAAAGGAGGAGGAAGGAAAGGAGAGGGAGAGGGAGGGAAGAAGAGACAAAAGAGAGAAAAAAAAACAGGAAAAAAGAACCAGCAAACCAAAAAAAGGACAAATGAGCCATATTAAGTTAAAAATGGAGCTGTGGAGGGAACCCTGCGGAATTGCTGCTAAGTTCCAAGGCAAGCCATCATAGAGAACCCTGGGATAGAGGTTGGAAATGGGAATAATCGCCATTTCTATCACCAATCATCATGTGATGAAAAAAACACAGATTTGGGTTAGTTAGTAGGAAAAAACCCACAGATTTGGGGTTAGAATCCTGGCAACACGCTTTTGAGTTCTTTGACTTTGTTCAAGTTACTTAACGCTCACCTGAAATGGGGCTAGTAATTACTCCTGTGTGAGGATGAAGTGGGATCATATGTGTAAGTCACCAGCACACAGTATACGTGGACGGTTTATTCCGGGTCTGCCACTGACCTACTCTATTTCCTGGAGCAGATCTCGGTACTGGTAGAAAAATGCCTGGGGGTTAACGGCAGGTTAAAGGCAGCCTTTCAAGGTGCTCTGGCAGGGAGAGCAGGCTGTTGGAGGAGCTCATCGTGGGTGTACAACAATCCCCCATGTAGCCCCGCCCTCCCATGGGTGGCCAGCAGGCTGGACCCTTCTGCAGACAGCCTCTGGATCAATTCACTGACCACAAAACGGTCAGACAACGGGACCACCAAGGGGCCTTGCTTTGCCCGCTGGAGTGAAGGTCAGCATCGGATGCATTAAGAAATGGAAGCAATTTTCTTCCCACTGGAGGCTTCTATTAGGCGTGATTGACTGCATTTAGACAGACCCTAAACGCTCCAGGGCCAGATTAGGGCAGGATCACAAACAAAATCTGGAGAGGAACCTGGCCCTGGAGCTGAAACTCGAGCCAAGAGGCTCTGAACATGTTTAACCACCTCTTTGGACGTTGCCTCTGTTTTTCCAAGCCCACAAACACTACCACATCTATCTGTGGCTTCCAGCTCTCCAACACCGCTGTGCCCGCTGAGAGCACCACTCACCCTGCTCGCGGCACCCTCGCCCCCATGCCAGCTGCTATGGCCCTAATGAGGCCTCCCATCCCCCTTCCATTCTTCCACCCACTTTTATTAGCGGCTCTCACTAAGCTCTGGGTGGGACTCCGGAGACACAGCTGAGCAGTATACAGGTCTGATCTCCAGGAGCTTACAATCTAATTAGAGAAGAAGGAAAAAAGGACTTCAACCCGAGACGCTGACCACAAAGGAGCGAAGAGGTAGAATTTGCCTCAGATGAGGTAGTATAGACAGTATTCTGAGCGTTTCATGGTGGGAAGGTGCTCTTTGGAGCTGCAATGGCTCCCTAGTGGTGGCTCTTGCGTGCCATGACGGATTTTCACAGGTTTGGTTGGGGACGGGGATGGGGAGTGACGTTGGAACGATGCTCCCATGATACTTTCAAAGAGTTGCTTGCAAACCACCTCCCCTTCCCAACCAAAAACAGATTCACTAGCCGCTCCTCTCTACCCATTACAAGTTACCACTGTTACCTGTAACCACTGCGTATCTGTTAGTACTTTTGTCTCTGTCTCTAGATTCTGAGTTTCGTGGGAGTGGGGATTTTATCTTACTCGTTACTTATGCTTCGTGCCTGACCCTTAGAAGGTATTCAGCAAGTGTTTGTTGACCTGAACTCGAATGAGCTTATTTGTGGATATTGGGTGGGGTGGGAATGAGAAAGGGTAGGGCATCCTTCTATCCAGTTCCATATGAATCCACTGTGGTCTGCATGCAGCAAACCTGCGCATTCCCGTAGAGCCTTGCTTCATGTTTCTATGTGATGAATGTTTTCTGTTGAAATGAGCGCCTTTGCCCCCTTCCCAGGCAGAGCCTCTGTACGAACTGGTGACAGCCACGGACTTCGCCTATTCCAGCACAGTGAGGCAGAACATGAAGCGGGCCCTGGAGGAGTTTCAGAAGGAAGTCAGCTCCTGCCAATGCGCTCCCTGCCAGGGGAACGGAGTCCCTGTCCTGAAAGGTACCATTTCCAGTGTCGCTTGTGGCAGACGTCATCTGGATGGGCTGGTTCTGGGGCCGGAACACATGATCACATCCACACACCCTCCAGAGGTGTGCTTCTAGGTCAGGGTTTCGTGTGTATATCCAGGGGAATTTCCAGGTCGTTCCCCAGCCCTCTGCCTCAGGCCCCAGCGACTGTCATAAAGCTCCCTTCTTTTTCTCAGAGGAAAAAATATGAACGTCCCCCACCCCCTGCCCCCGACCATTTGGAGCCTCTTAAAGATGAGCTTCTCCACCTTGATTGGGCATTAGAACCACTGGAGATCTTTAGAACTACTGATGCTCCGGCCCCAAATGTGATCATTACGTGAGAATCTCTAGAGAAGAGACCCTCATCAGGATGGCTAAACCCCCTCCTCTCCAGGTAGTTCTAACCTGTGGCCGGGGTGTGACTCACCATGGAGCACCACCTCCCTGGAGCACAATGAAGTAGGGTTGGACCAAGGAGGTGCCTGCGCTCAGGTACTACTTCTGGCAAGGCGCCTGATGTCCTCTCAGGCTGCACCTGAGAATCACCCAGGAAGCTTTTCACAAACACGAAGCCCTGGGCCTCAGCCCAAAATAGTGAAAGCGAATCACTGGGATTGGCCTCTGAAAAAAAAGCCTACCAGAGACTTCGTTGTAGAGTGAGGGCTGGGAAGCTGTTCTACAGCTGAATTCACTGACAGACAGGATCCATGATTTTGCCAAGTTTTTAGACTAGCAGGAGAGCTAGCCGTGACCCAAGAGTTGCACTGAAATGCACCAGTGTTAGGACCAGTGTTAGTCTGACTATCTCCCAGGAAGTCAGAATGCAGGCATCTAGAACAGGCTGCTCTGGCTGTCAGGATACCTAGGTTCTAGCCACAAGGGACACATGGGTGACAGCAGCATTAAACTGAAGGCAGGAGCAGGCTGAGACTGTGTGGTCTGTAACAAGGAGTGGGGATGGACTCTGGGACTCTGTCCTGGTCAAAGAAGAGGCCCTCCCTGGGCTGAGGAGGGGAAACACCTTGTGCATATCCTGACCAATACATGGTGAGACGATTGGGGGATGGGGGGTGGTGGCACGGATGGCCCACTAGAACTTGATTGCTAACTTGAGGGTCACATCCGGGGTCACTGCAGGGAGCAGGGCAAACGTGAGAGAGGCTGGGACCTGGGATCTTCTGCTCCTGTTGTGTTGGGCTAAGGAAGAGTCTGGTCCAGCATGATGCCAAAACAGGGCATCAAGAGCAGCTGGGTACAGTATATCCCAGCCCAGGGAGCCAGCAGGACTCGAGGCAGAACTCACATGGTTGGAGCAAACTCAACAGAGGGGACACGAGAGAAGATCTGTTCTCAGGGAGAAAGATTCCACCTGCCCAGCTGAGATGGAGAGATGTGTGTCTAGCTTCTCAGATGGGATGGAAATGAGCAAAGCAGACGAAAGTGACAGCCTAAGAATGGGAAATTCTGCCTGAGGACCAGAACCTGTAAGTGAGGGTCAGTTCAGCAGGAAGTAGGATCCGTTCACCGGCACCAGGTTTTGGTCTAGGGGTGCTGAAATCCCCCTTGCCTTGTGTGTAACTTGGACCTAGAGACTGGGACCCACTGGAGGCTTTACTTTGGAGGTGAAGGAGAAAAGGAAGCCAGAGGCTGGAATGCCGACAGGGCCCAGCTTATAAAGGACAGTCCTGTAAAGAGAGTTCGTGTGATTCAGGTGAGAGAAGCTCCAGGGTGACATGTGGCAGATTAACATAAGGAATAACCTCCAAAATGTCAGAACTGGCCTAAGGTAGCATGAGACATCTAAGGGTAGTGAGTTCCCCATCACTAGAGATGTTCAAGCAGAGGCTAGACAATTACTTGTGGTGAAATTGAGCATCAATGACCATTGGCCCCAGGGACTTCAATAACGTAGCTTCTGACCCCCAAAACCAATGTCTAGGTCAAAGGTCAGCTAATGGGTAATTTTCCTCAACAACTCAACATCATTCCCTGTGGTGGAATAAACACCCTTTCATGAGCAAAGGACCCTCAAGAAAGGAGTGGGTATTCTTGGCACTGAACCTTCTTATTTCAAACCATTCCATTAAATGTTTGCCCTATTTTAACCTAATGGAAAAGCTGTGATGTGGAGGAAGGGGTGAAGTCTAGGAGCTCTTACTTCACGTGGTATGATTCATACTGTCTCTGCATCTTCTCAGGATCACGCTGTGACTGCATCTGTCCTGCTGGATTCCAAGGCCCTGCCTGTGAGATCACCAATCGGAAAAGTAAGGAGTCTGTGAGAGTTGGTTGGGAAAGGGAAG
Source organism: Balaenoptera musculus (assembly GCF_009873245.2). Taxonomy (NCBI): domain Eukaryota; kingdom Metazoa; phylum Chordata; class Mammalia; order Artiodactyla; family Balaenopteridae; genus Balaenoptera; species Balaenoptera musculus. The sequence continues at coordinate 48,083,861 of NC_045785.1, read as the reverse complement.
TCTAGGGAAGTCCAGAGAATAATTCAAAAGAGCAAGAGCAAAGTCGGGGAGTGGGCTAGGGAGCTGGACACTATGAAACTTGAGATCCATCTTGACTCCTGATTTTATATTTTATTATTTTCACAACTGAGAGTGCTCCATGTTACAGGACTGCTAATGCATGGCCTCTTCGAGTCATCTCTTTGAAACATTCTGGAATGTTTATCTTTTTCTTGTTTAGTGAACTCCTATACAACCCTCAAAATCCAACACAAATGCCCCTTCTTCTGTAAAAATTATTCTAATCCAAGTAGAATTAGTTAATTTCTCCTGTGGGATCCCATAGGACTTCGAACATGTATCTATTACAGCTCTTAGCACATTCTGTTTTGGGTTGTGTGTGTCTACCTCCCCTGTGTCTGTGAGTAGGGATCATGTCCCATTTACCTATGGGTCCTCAGGTTCCCACACAGTTGCTGCAGTTGAATTAATAACTGAACGACTGGACTACGATGAAGGTCTCTTCCAGTTCTCAGATTCTTTAGCCGGTTTATTTTCTAAGAATTCTTAGCACTTCCTCCCCCCGCCCCCGGCTCCTCCCCTTTCTTTTCCTTTCTGTGACTTTTTTGGTGATACTGTTAAAAAAGGAAATGGCACATCCAATAAAAACACCAAACATTTATTAAGCAGTCCACTATGTACTAGGCACCTTGCTGAGGGCCTGGACTCAGTGTGGGTTCAAATTCCATCTCCATCATTTAATAGCAAATTACTTGACCTCTTCGTGCCTCAATTTCCTCATCTGTAAAATGGAGATGATGATATTAACTACCTCATAGAATTGTCTTAAGTCTCTCATGAGGCATATAAAACACTTGGAAGGATGCCTAACCCATCGTAAGAGCAAAATAAATATCGGTTAGTTCGTTTTAGAGCAAAATAAATAGTGTTACTTTATATTTCACATATATTAAATCCTTTCATCCTCACAACAACCTCATGAAGTAGATACTGTCAATACCCCCATTTTATAGAGGAAACTGAGGTTCAGTGGGTGGCTAGCTAACTTGCCCAGTGGTCACACAGTTAGTAGGTGTAGGGACCCAGGTTCAGGTCCAGTGAGTCTGACTCTGTAGCCTTTGCTTTTGGTGCCTGCTCTGCTCCCCTCCCCAGCAAAGTGCTCAAGGGTGTCTCCACTCCCTCTCCTACTACAGCTAAACCAGGCCCCCCACAGTGACCTGCCCAGTAAGAGTGTAATGGCACAGCCACAGGGTTTCCACTGGTTGGAGGAGACCTTGGAAACCTCCCACTCCAGCTATCTCATGTTATCAATGGGGAGGCCCAGAGATATTAAGTAATGTACCCAGAACTACACTGCAAGTTAGAGGCTCAGCCAGAGGTGTGATCTATCATGGTGGATGTAATTGATTATTTGCCAGTCTCATCAACGACCAGAAATCCTCAAGGGAAAGGCAAATGTCAGGGAGGGTAGAGCCCAGTGTTATTACTTCATTTAAAACACGCAACGGCCACATAGATAACAGAGCTCCCGCTTGATACACTGAGAAGAAGTAAACTATCCAGCATCCTATAGCTGGGAAGTGTCTAAGCTGGCAACTATTCATTTATTCCACTAATATGGACTCAGGGACTCCTATGTGCCAGTTTAGGTGCTGGGGTTCAGTGGTGAGAAAATCAGATTATAGTTCCTGTCATCATGGAGATTGCTCTTTAGAAAGACAGACCAACATCATTTGACTCGTCCCAGAAATACATTTAAAGTTTCAACTGTAACTGCTACAAAATGCTCTGAGAGCTTAAAATATGAAGTAATGATGGGGAGTTAGGGATCAGGGAAGGTTTCCTCACAGAAATAACACTTAAGCTGAGATCTGAAGGGTGAATAGGATTGACCAGATGAATAGAGGAGGGAAGAGTATTTGGGGCAAGGAGAACAGTGCGTGCAAAGGCCCTGTGGTAGAAGGGAGCACGGTGAGCCAATGGCCTGAAAGAAGGACAGTGGACTGGAGTGGGGAGATCAGAGATTCAGACTCCCAAAACCCTAGGGTTTATACACCTTACCCCTCCTATAGGGCACCAGAGTGTCATAAGGGCTAATTAATGTTCATTGACCTTCTTTCTTATAGATGTCCCCATTGATGGGAAGTGGAATTGCTGGTCAAACTGGTCTCCGTGTTCTGGAGGACATAAAACAAGACAAAGGCAGTGCAACAATCCACCTCCTCAAAATAGGGGCAGCCCCTGCTTGGGCCCTGCTTCAGAAACACTTAACTGTTAAGGAGGGGAAAGCATCTAGCAGGTGACGCTACTGTGGGCTGCACACAGCAAGGAATCAGGCCAGCTCACCCCCCATGCCTGCTCCCATCTGGAGCTGGCCCAAGGTGGAGGGCTGTGCCATTCAGAGTGTTTAAAATAAAGATATTATTTGTAAAATGCACACTGATTTGAACAGATAGTAGGTTAAACAATAATTATAGTCTCCTGAAGGACTTAGGCATCCTGGTAATCTTCACTTTGCTCATCTCTACAATTTTATTTCACTCACATTTACTACCAGCCAGGAACTGTGTTGGGAGCTGTCCATGTGAAAGTCCCACAATCCACCACTGCCCTGCGCATAGTAGGTACCCAATAATGAATCCATGAATAGATATTAAACTGTTCCTGTCTTGAGGAGCACACCGTCTCATTCAATGTCAGTTGGCAATTGGCGGTTCATATTTATTGAGTGATTAGTGTGTGCCAGCCACAGTGCTCTCAGTGCATTCATTCATTCCATCCTCACGACAGCCTTATAAGGTGGATGCCTTATCAGCCTATTAAACAGCAGGAGAATTGGCTTAGAAGAGTTAAGTGACTTGTCCAAAGTTATGCAGCTAAGGAGTGGGGGGGTCAGGGCTGCAAACCTGGGCACTCAAGCTCCAGGGTTTTAAACCCTTTTCTTTTAAATTTTTATTTGTTTGTTTATTTATGGCTGCGTTGGGTCTTCATTGCTATGCACAGGCTTTCTCTAGTTGCTGCGAACGGGGGGCTACTCTTTGTCGCGGTGCGCGGGCTTCTTATTGCGGTGGCTTCTCTTGTTGCGGAGCACGGGCTCTAGGCGCGCGGTATCAGTAGTTGTGGCTCGCGGGCTCTAGAGCGCAGGCTCAGTAGCTGTGGCGCACTGGCTTAGTTGCTCCATGGCACGTGGGATCTTCCCAGACCAGGGATCAAACCCTGTGTCCCCTGCATTGGCAGGCGGATTCTTAACCACTGAGCCACCAGGGAAGTCCCCAGGGTTTTAAATTCTTAACTGTGATGCTCCCTTCCTCTCAAAATTGGACTTTGGATCAACAAAGAACTTTTTATGAAATAAAGTGTAGAAGGTGGTGTGTGTGTGTGGTGTGTGATTGACAAATCCCCACCCACTGCATCACAAAGAGAGTGGATCTGGGTTCCTCAGCTTCTTTAAATGCTGAGCACAGGAAGCAAGCGGTTGTTCTGGTGCAGAGCTGAATTGCTGTGACATGAGTGGGTGCCCAGAGGAGATGCTGAGCTGGAGACTAGAGCCACGGAAATTGATCACTGAATGGGAGACAGTTTAAAAAGAGAGAAAGAAAAAGAGGAGGGGTTGTGGTGGCTGGAAGAGGAAACATATCAGGAGATGATCAAGCTGATGGCTGTGGGTCAGTGGGCAAAGCAAACCTTCCCTACCTCTGTACGTTGTGCTCCGCTCACTCATGCTTTTGTGCAAATCCCATTTGGGGAGGGAGGTACTGAAAGATGAGAACAAGAGGGCAGTTGATCTTTACGTTACTAAAATCCAAAATATTTTTTTTTTTTAATTAAAGACTGCCTAATCTTGTTAACTGTGAAACTCATAGGGTTTTTAAAAATTTTTATGTATTTATTTACTTATTTATTTATGGCTGTGTTGGGTCTTCGTTTCTGTGGTAGGGCTTTCTCTAGTTGCAGCAAGCGGGGGCCACTCTTCATCGCGGTGCGCGGGCCTCTCACTATCGCGGCCTCTCTTGTTGTGGAGCACAGGCTCCAGACGCGCAGGCTCAGTAATTGTGGCTCACGGGCCCAGCTGCTCCGTGGCATGTGGGATCTTCCCAGACCAGGGCTCGAACCCGTGTCCCCTGCATTGGCAGGCAGATTCTCAACCACTGCGCCACCAGGGAAGCCCCCCAAAATATTTTTATTTTTTAGATTGAGTCAAGTGATCATTTAAGCTTTGTTGCTCTCATTCATTCCTTCTCATTAAAACATCCCTGAATATTTTCTTTGCTCTTGGGCACTTCCTGTCGGATTGCATAACTTCATGTGAATTTGTTGAAATCAGATTGGTGGGGAAAAAAAAACAGTTGGTTGAAGGTGAATTGATTCATCCTGTGCATTTTCACCCGATTTGTTTTTGGCCACATCATCTGCTGTAAGTTTGCCGCTGGGCTGGGTGCTGGGACCCAAGACCATAACACATCCATGACACCAAAGCACAGGTCACCAACAGCCACCAATCTGGCCGCCCAGCTCTCTGGAATTGAGTCAAGAGAACAACCATGGAAGGAGCTGGTTCTTTACTGCTTAGGGGTTGCTGCAGCCAGCGTGGCGGTTCTGTCTGCCTTCCTGCATCCCCGTGTCCCCTGCAATTGAGCAGACGGGTCCGGGCCCTTGTTTGGATTAATATTATTGCTTTGCCGTCTGCTGTTATTTCAACAGGCTAATCCAATAATGTTTTATCTCTTTCATTATACCAAGGCCGTATAATTTTCTTACTTTATAATCTGTCTTCTTTTAAGATTCCCCAGAGATGGGGAAGAGAGGTTCTGTCTTGGGTTGATGGGAGGCTCCCGTGAAGCCGACACGAGCACGTCGAAGCCAGCGCCGCCAAATTAAATTCTGAATCTCAACCACGGCCACCGCTTCTAATGGGAAATTTGAGTTGATTATGGAGACGACAATGCAGGTTCACGTTTATTGCATTTAGCAGAAATTGTTTATCCTATTAACTATGGTCTTGAAGGAGAGACAATTGAATTGCCGAGCACCGGTGAATATCGGGGTGACGTCCAGGCATGGCTAAACTGTGTGATAATTATATTCTTATTTGTGGGCTGAACTTCCCCTCGTGGCTCTTTTTGAAAACAAATGCATTTAGGAGGAGGCTGAAACACAATGTAAGAATTAAACAAAATAAATGCAGACTGTGCTTTTGGGAAACCTTGGCAACTGTAGCTTGCACCGGTGTCCCCGTGAAGGAGCTGCGGCATCCGTGGGGCACGGGCCAGGCAGTGTCGTTTGGCAGTGGTCCTGGAAGCTTGAACACAGCTCAGGATACCTGGGTGTGGGAGGGTTTTGTGTCTGAGAGCATGAATCTCTGAAATGCTGGGAGCTCTGCCGTTTGCTTGATGTCTGGGCCGGGAGTTCTGTGTCTACCACTCCCTTCCTGTGTGACCTTGGGATAATAATAGAACTTCTGTGGGAATAATAAGTATTATAATTATTTTCACAATAGTAATAATAATCATAGCTGCCATTTATAGAGTGCTTCTCAGTTTATGAAATCTTTTAACCTGCATTATCTCATTTAATCTTTATTTGAATTTGATGGGGTAGATATTAATACAGTCAGCAGGTGACATGTAGGGAAAGCTTCAAAGGGAAACTTCGTCCTTGCCACGGACGGGCTGACTCTGGAAATCAAGGTGGGACACTGAGGCTGGGAGAAGAGCATCTGCTGGCAGAGAATCCAGAGGAAAATGCCGTCTTTGTTTTAAAGGAGAGAACTCTGGCCTGCTCCCAGACACTTATATAAAAAGCCCTCTGGAGAGAGTGGGGCTGGAGCAGAAAGCCCTCAGGACTCTGGCCAGGTCTCCCTGGGGACCTTTGTGATTAGCATCTTGATGGACATATTTTTGTTTTACAGATTGAAGATGTCCTTAATGACAGTATGACTGTTTGCCAATGTTTCCAGGCTCTGCGGACACTGTATTATAATTTATTTGTTTACTGTCTCCTATTCCTTCTCAAATATCGCGTTCCTGAAGGCAGAGATAGTGTCTCTCTACTGCCTTCACGTATCCCAAGTGCCCAATACAGGGCCTGGCAGAAGCAGGCAACAATAAATCATTGTTGCATGAATTAATGAACTAATGAAAAGGGACGTGAGTGGAGCCAAGGGCAGAACCATCCCAGGCCAGGGAGAAACTTTGGTGAATCGATGGTACATGATGGTGGCATCATGAAATTTGGGGTACAGCGACCTTGAGATAAGGGCAACCACACAGCACTGGCCGGGGGAGCGTGTTCAGCCTGCTTGGTGGGCAGCAGTGCAAAAAAAGAGTAAAAGGAAAGAGGCAGAAAAATAGCTGATGTCAGGTAGGGGCTGAAGATACAGTACTTGTTAGGGGACTTGGTGACACCCACTGGGGACCACCAGAAATCTCCAGGGAAACTTTACAGAGGAAGGGAGCAGAAAACTCTGTCATCTCTGGTGGGATAAACCTGAGAAGCATATTTATAGGTTGAGGAAGAAATCAAGACTCAAGAGCGTTAAAAAGCCTGCCCAGTGTGCAGTAGATGTAGGCTATGAATAAAGAAGAACTTAGGGAAAAAAACGCCTTCCAACATTCCACCTTCACCTCATTTTCTCATTTGTGGATTCATTTTAAACCTACTGTGACCACCTAAACCCTAACGGTAGCACACTGGAATAGTACACTTTACATCTTTGAGCATCCCTTCTTATTGAATGCCTGTCATGAAATCAGATTTTTCTGTATGGTGTCTTCCTCTTTGAGTTGTCTTTCTGGATGTTAATTCCAATATTGAGGGATGAGGGATGCAGAACTTCAGGGGTGGGGGAAGCACTACGACCTCTCAGGCAGAACTGGAAACAGATGAAGGGAGGCCGAGTGGTACTGTGCTTAGAAGTGTGTGCCCTGGTGCCATGCTGCTGCTTTTGTGGCCTTGCCTGGCTCTGTGATTTACTAGCTTTGTGACCTTAACGCAAGTTCTGTACCCCTCTGTGCCTCAGTTTCTCACCTGTAAGATGGGGATGGTGACAGCAGCGTCCTCCTGGGGTTCGGGAGGATGTGAATTGACCACACTCAGGAGAGTACCTGGGACGGTCAGCACTCCATGGTATCGTTGACACCACTGCTTCTGGGGGTTCCTCAAAACGTCGACAAGAACCATGGTTTGTGTATTTGGTTTTCTAAAGTCATTTAAAACCGCTTTAAACTGGTTTAGTACATTTTGGTACTAAACCCACTATAACACATGAGAACAAGAAAGACATAAAATAGCTTAGCCCCTAGGACATGTCTTAATAAAGGACATGGAAGGCTTTTATATCCCAAGCTCTGGGTTATTAAGGGAAAATGTAACAGCATAATAACTAATATTTGCAGAGGGCATTACCAGTTATAAAGAACTTTCACATACCTAATCCAGCTTAATCCTCTCAGTGCCTGAAAGAGGAAGGATTTATTATCTGCCTTTGACAGGTGATGAGACAGAGCCTCGGAGAGACTGAGCAATTTGCCCAAGACCACCCAGCTCGAAAGTGGCAGGACTGCCTCAGTCCAAGGGCAGCTGCCACAGGGCTCCCCAACTTCCTGCTGCCACAGGAGCGGGTCCAGTTTCATTGTAGGGTGGGTGCATGCCCACCTGCCCGCTTGCACAGGAGAGATAGAAAGGCCTCTAGTCTGGCATATCCCTGCAGCGGAGAAGCAGAGCCGTTTAGAAGGCTTTGCGGCAGAAGAACAGAGGGATCAGACCCCACACCACCACTTCCTAGCTGAGAAGCCTTGACGATGTCCCTTACCCTCTCCATGCCTCAGTGTCCTCGTCAGAATATAGGGCCAATAATCGATGGCACAAGCATGAAGCTTGAGTGACACGACATACGCAGAGGGACCACTCTCACCCCAGAGTGCCTGGCACATGGCAATGCTCAACTGCCTTCCCATGCTTGGATGCTGAACCAACCCTGCCTGACATCTGGCCCTTGGTACCCTGCCTAGCAGCTCTCCCTTGTTGAGCATGGAGATTGTATTTTACGGAAAGGAAGAGGAGAGGGAATAGGACTTGCCTTTGCAGCAGTGAATCTTGGAGGATTGTCAAAGGAAGTCAAGAGTCTGGTCTGACATTCACCTCTGTGCAGGAGGCTGCTCCGGAGCCCAGGCACTCCCATTATCGGAGGCTGTGGCCACCAGTTATCTTGCGTCTACACCTTGCAACCCCAGGTGCTCCTTCATCCATCACTGGCCATTGTCTGGCATCCACTCCTCCTTCCCCCACCACCTCCTGCCGAAGGGCCTCCTTGTTAATAAGCCAGTTTGTTCAGATCCTGAAAACTATCTGATTCTGGCCCCTTTTATCCCAAACACCATCCATCCATCAACTGCCGGCTCCACATGCTTGGTTAGGAAAATGGGAATGGGAGAGAAGAGACAAATAATAGATGAAACTTCTTAGCTGCTATCTCTAAAGAAATAGGATGGATAAATAGATCCATCAGACATGTATCATGCCACTGGACAGCAAAGTCCATTTGTGAAAAAGAGGTTAGGATGGGAGGATTTATCTCACATTTTAAGCTGTTAATATAGAAGGGAAACATATTTTCCTTTCTCTCTCCCAGAGGGGCGGGGAAAACCCCTGGGCTACGAATGCAGAATTTTTAACTCAATTTGATGGGCTTTCGTTCACTAAGGTGGAAAAGGTGGGCTCTCTCTTAAATGTATAGAGTCTCTAAGAGTAGCGTGGGCTGCCCTCTGATGTACCAGGAAGGTTGTAGGACCCGGGAGTCCTCTAAAAACGTCTTCCATGGGGTTGTCTCTCACGAGTTCCTACGTGCTCTGTGCAAAGACTGTTTCAGAGCCTTTGCCTCTAGCACGGAGGGGTCAGAGAGCGAACAGCATCCTTTTACTAGGAAACCCCTAGGTGTTTAAAGTGCTATGCTAGGTACTGAGGCTCCGAAAGTAAATCTGCGTCCCCATCTGCCCTGCAAGGTGTCACTGGGTGGGGGAGACTATAGTGACAGAATAAGTTGCCTACAGTGATAGGGTATGGAAAATGCTCCATATCAGGGAGTAGCACGTGATGAAGTATGGGGGAGCGGAAGGGGTCAGGGTTGGCTTTCTGGGTGAATGGACACCTAATCCATACCCTGCAGGGTGCTGGTGAAGAGCTGGGAGAAGATGGGGGCTGGCAGGTGGGGATGCTTCTCAGGTAGTACGTACAAAGGCCTGGAGGGGACAAAAAACCTATTTGAGGGATTAAATTGGAAACAGTTCATTCATACAACAAATATTTATTGAACCCCCTCCTAAGGCCAAATACTGTTCTAGATACTGGGGATCAAGCCATGAAAAAGCTTGCATATTAATGGGGGGGAGGCATACCAAGAAAAAAATCTATAATCTCAGGTAGTGATAAGTGCCATACCAGAAAAAATAAATGAGGGTAAGGTCTTTGGAGGGGTATTATTTGAGCAGAGATGTGAATGAAACAAGGGAGTGACTCTTGGATGAGCTCCTTTAGAGGATGAACATTTCAGGTGGAGGAGAAAGCAGGTGCAAAGGTCCTGAGGCATGAGAGTTTGGCATGTGTGAGGAATAGCAAAAAGGCTTCCACGGCTGGAGCAGCATGACTGCAGGAAGAGTAAATGGAAGGAAATGACGTCAGAGAGAGGTGAGAGCTAGGCGTTCAGGGCTTTGTTGTCCTGTTAGGGAGGACAGATTTTTAGTCTATTGGCTCATAAAGTCTGCAGAGGGAAATAAATATGGAGTGGTACATTGGCATCAGACCAGAGCAAACCTTGTGAATCCAGGTTAAGATTCTTGTGCTTTAAAATGATGGCTGTGGAGTGTTGAAGCACCAGGAGCTCCCAAGGAGAGCAGGGATGTGGGTGGAAAGTGGCCATCTGTGGAAATCTCCCCTGGACCACCTACTGCTGCCCTCAGGAAAGGCCCAGTGACCAAACCAATGCTCCAAACCCAGCTCTTCCCAGCCTGAGGGGTACCAGCGACCACCCCCAGGAGCTGAGCAGTAATTACTTTCCACCCCCCCTCGTGGTTTCCCACCTCTCGACTCTGCACATACTATTTCCTCTGCGATGTCCAGCCCCTTCTTCACCTTTCTCTGCTTTTTAAACTCCCACTCATTTCCTAGACTCTGCTGGCCTCGCCTCCTCTCCTATCCAGGCTGTCTGGCTTCCTGCTGGTATGGGACCTGGGGCGTGGTTCACAGGCCTTCTCCATCAGGCCAGGCAGTCTTCCAGCGCCGGGACTGTGTCTGATTCATTCCCGGCCCCCCAGCACCCAGCCCGGGGCCCAGCACAGGGTTCCCCAGGGTGCTCACCCATTTCCCAAGTGAGGGGGTAGAAGCCCCAATTTTCTTCACGGAGAAGCGTGCTTCTGCTAATCTATGTCACATACCTTTCCTCAAACAGTACCTGGTGACTTTCCTCTGCCGTCTCTCATTTCTGCACTGTGGTTTTGAAGGCTACCCTTTCTCTCTGTCCATTTTCTTCACGCTAAAGCCATCCAGCTCAGAAGAGATTCATTGAGTGCTGAACTCTTTAGATCTTCCTCTATCTCAAAGCGGAAAAAAAGAAAAAAGCCTCTTCTTATTGCTTTTCATTCTGTCATTAATTTACTTTTCAAAAGACACCTTGTCAAGCTGAAGATTATATCTTTAAACCGTGTTTTTACATCCACTACCTATAAAACCGTAGATTATAGATCTCCTGAAAAGTCCTGAGGGAGAATACATTTGATGGGTTTTATGCCTTTTGCGTGGTGAGAGCCAGGCATCCTTGAAGAGGGAGAGGCGCTGATCTGGTGAAGGGTAGCTACTGCCGAAACTGCTACTGCCACTGCTGTATTGTCATTTCTAAAGCTGCTGGAGATGCAGCGTCCTCAGAGGAGCGGGGCAGACACTGGCCTTGGTGCTGTGGCTCAGACAATGGGAAGATGGCATTGCTTAGCTGGTTGTTTTGGCTCACAGGTGATCCAGGCAATTGTCTAATCCCAACGTTCTCATCTCACATCTAAAGGACTACACTTACTTCCTGATGAGCTTCCTGGCCTCTGGTTTCTTCCCTTGCCTCTGCGCCCCACACACAAAATCCCTCCACTGGCTGACAGCCCAGAGCAAAGGTGGAGGAGCACGTGCTTGATGGACTGCATTCACACCCTGGCCAGCCTGCCAGCTCTGTGACCCGCAAGGCTCAGCCTCACAGAGACTCTGTTTCCTCATCTGTAAAATGGGACTCAGAAAACAAATCTTAGAGGTCCTTGTTAAGATTAGATACAGTACGCAGATAAACCTTACCATGGTGCCCTTTTGTTACACACCCCGTGAACGTATAATGACTCCTCCGCTCTCAGGAATTCTCAGCCTTGGCTGCATTGGAATTGCCTGGGAAGCTTTTATTTATTTATTTATTTATTTATTTATTTATTGAAGTATAGTTGATTTACAATGTTGTGTTAGTTTCAAGTATGCAGCAAAGTGATTCAGTTTTATTATACACACACACGCACACACACATATATTCTTTTTCAGATTCTTTTCCATGACAGGTTATTACAAGGTACTGAATGTAGTAAACTACTGATCTCTGGCTCTCATCTGCAGAAATTCGGATTGAATTGGTATGGGGTGCAGCCTCTGGACATCAGAGTTTTTAAAACTGCCCAGGTGATTATCATGCACAACCTAGGCTGAGAACTACCACTTTTAGATCAAGCTTGAATGTCCTCTGTAAACTGTCCACTTGGCCTGGCCAATCCGCCTCTCATCGCTTCCTAGGATGTAACTACTGCTCCGCAGTAAATAACGAATGGAAATTAAAAAGTAAATTAATGACAGGATGAGAAGGAATATGGGAGTCTTTTCCTTCTTTCAGATAGATCTAAAGAGTTCAGAAACAAACTTCTAAACTATAAGCTTTAAATAATAATAGTAACGATAAGAGTGATGCTAATAATTTTGCATGTGACAGGTATTGTGCTAAGTATTTTATATAACTTATTTTATTCCCACACCCTATTCCAACACATATACACCTACATACACCCCTTATATTCTTTCTGAGGTTCAAACTTTGTGACATGCTGTTTTTCTATCTAAAGTTCTCTTCCCTCTCTGCCTAGTTCAAAAATCCCTCAAGGTCTAGGTCAACCCCCATTCTGTATATTTAACACAGACAAAGAAAGGTAAATCTCTCTTCCACCTGGCCTCCTTTGGCACTTATTTTGTGTGCCACGTATTTTGGCATTAACTCAGCAATTCACTTCCTGTGTCCCTAAAACTGCTTCTAATTGTTTCATGTGTGCGTGCGTGCGTGCATGTGTGTGTGTGTGCGCGTATGTCTCATTATTGCCCCAAAAAGATTGAGGATTCTGGAAGGATAGGGAGTGTTGACTGATACACATATATCAGTCAACATATGTTTCTTATACCAACTGGGACCGCAGATTCCACCTTCAAGGAGCTCACGATCTGTAGGGGAAACGTATGGGTCAACAGGAAAGTCAGTGCAACACACACATTCTCTCTCTGAGGCCTGATTGGGGTGCTGTGGGGACACTGAGACAGGCTGATGTGACTGGCTCTCCCACAGGTGGGCCCGGGCACGTGAACTGGTCGGCCCCCCCAGATCCACATTCTACTCTGGGAGGCTGACGAAGAGGGACCACATTTCTGAACTGACTCTTGAGTTCATTCCCTCACTTCTTGCACAGATGCTTGTTAATTCCCTCCGATTCAAGGCACAGCCCTCACCTCTGGGGACGCAGTGCTGCCCTCCAGATTACCGTCCATGGGGAGACAGGTCATAAATAGTCACAGGAGGCGTGGGACCCAATATATAATTACTAATCATGAAAAAGGCAATGAAGGAAAAGAATAGTGTGCTGTGAGCCCGTTATTAGTGTGCCAATTATTTAATTGGGAGAAAGGTGATATTTGTGATAAGAACTCAAGCAAACAAGAGAGATTCATTGAAGGAATACGAGAATATGTTGAGTCCCCGTGAAGGAAAATTGAAGGAACCCAAGTCAATCTTTAATTTTTCTCCTTGTTTCAGTATGTCTGCTTATCTTACAAACTAATAATCGTTTTCTACAAATGAGCAAATATTGTTATCAAATAACTGAGATCGTTCTCATGGTACTTTGTTTTGTTGGCTACTGATAGTTTCAAGAACGTCTGCCTGCCTTATGCCTCTACCATCCTATAAGTTCCTCTAAGACATGAATCGAGATTTCTTCTTTTTTTTCTTTCTTTCTTTTATTTGTTTATTTTTCAGTTGATCCAAAGTACTATGAGCCATTAACGCTCAACACCCAGTTGTGACTGACTGAGTTTTGCGGGTAATAGAACAGTTGGTTGTTGATGGCACGGCTTGGTCCAGGACAAAGAAAAAGTCCATGTTGATTGGCATCTTCTGTCAACTGAGTGAAGTCGGTCGGTATCCAGCAGTCAGGGCAGGCAGTGACATCCGCTGCCTCAGCTGCAGCCTGGGCCCAGAGCCCTCAGCATGCCTGGGTTTGCACTCTGTGACCCGGACACGAGGTACCTCCGTTCTGGGGTGCAGGATTGTTACACTCTCTCCTCCTTTCCCAGCTGCCCGATTTGCAAGCAGACCATGAGCTCCAGCAGCCCCAGTGACCATCCGCCTTGGCTCCTGCATGGATAATTTCCCAGGGGACAAGGAGGTTAGCGTACAAGCGGCAGCTTGGATGGTTGAGTGAGGCCCATCCCGCTGCCCTAGAGTGGTCTGCAATCTCTCCTTGGGGAAATGCCTCCGTGTAGCCAACCCAGACCTCTGTGCTCACTGCCTTGCACTTAATTTGAAACTCTGGATGGAGTGAGAAGAGGCCACTGGGAGCCCATCTCATGAAATTGGAACCTGTGGTTCCACGGAAGATGGATAGCAGAGAGAGGCAGGGAGGCGCGCGTCTCTGGAAGAATGACACTGGGCCAGTGGAGGGTGTGCAGACAGGGAACTCACCCCAGCTGGAGCTTCACAAAGGCCAGCCAGACACCCCTATGGAAAGGATAGCTGGGCTTTTAAATGAAGGTTTGCAAATCAACCCCACTCAGACTCCAATGATGGGGCCACGGTGGGTGACAGGTTCTCTGCACAGAGTGTCAGAACACATGCACTGACCATGGGCTGTCTCTAGATCTCCAGTTTATACAGTCCCTCTAGCCTGGGGCTGCTGCCTCCTACTGACTCTGTGCCTTTGGACCATCCCATCTCCTCTCTCAGCCTGAGCTTTCACCTCTGTAAAGGAAAAGGGTGGACTGATCCAGTAGGATTTTCCATCATTATTTTTTTCATTACTGTTTTTTTTTTTTTCTTAAATGAAATCTTATATGGGCCCCAGCATGGAAGTCAGATGAAAGTGAAGCTGTTCTATTTGAAGCTGGGTGTCTATCAGGTTTGCCCTGCTCCTCTGGGGCAGCCCCTAGGAGACCCCAAGCTTCCTCAGATCTCAGTGTGAATATCATTGGATTAGATTATCTTCAAGTCCCTTCCAGCTCTGTCATCACACTCCCTGGTGGGGCAGCCACAGAACGGTTCTCTGTTTCTCCCACCTCTGTGGCTCGGTCCCTACAGGCAAAGATTTGCGGGGAAAATCCCTCGGGACCTACGACAGTGGGTCTCCACGGTGGCCGACTCCCCCGCCTTAGACTTCCTTGCCAGATCGATCTCTGTCTGGCTGAAAGTTTAGTCTGATAGCCCCAAGGCCACCCGAGGTCCATACCCCTCGGGCATGGAACAAGGTTAATGGAACACCCGGGAGCTGCCTGCAGCTGACGGAATGTAATCATGCAGGAGAAATGGGACTATGCGGAGGACCCAGCCCTCTGCGCCCTGCCACCCCCCTTGACCATTGACATTGTGTCCCCCTTCTCCAGTGCCCATCATGTGTACATGTGACTCAGCGTGGCCACCACCAAGCCCAGCACTGGATCATTGGAGAGGCATCTCTAGGTAGTCCACACTCCCTGTTCACTTTGCTCTGTGCTCTGTGAACAGGGATCCAAGCAAGTCACTGGCTCTGAGGGCCCTTGACATGCTCTAATTCTAATTACCCAGGCAGAGCTCATGTCTGTCCCTTTAAGCCAGGTCAGCCCGATAACCGTGACCTGGGCCGTACCCTCCCTCTCCACTCCCCAAACTGATAATCAGTGCAATCATCTCAGACCCTCTACCCCCATCCCCCAAATTTCCAGACTCTTAGGATGTAAATTAGTAGAATGTAACAGTTAAGAGCTTGGGTCCTAACATCAGACCACCTGGGTCCAAATCCTGGCTTTGACACTCCCCAGCTAGACGACTCAGCGAGTTATCTCGCCTTCTTTCTGCCCCCATGTCCTCATCTGTGAATTGGGGAGATAATAGTATTGATATTTATCTCATCACATTCTTGGGGGAATAAAGGAGTTCGTGCACATAAAGTGTTGCAATAGTGCCTGGTACAGAATTTGTTGTTCTTTCTGTTCATTGACCTTTGGTCCCTCTGGAAAGTTGCCTGGCCAATGAGGCAAATGGGGGCTGAAACCCAGTCCAAACTCTGCTTGAAAAGTCAAGAAATCCCTGGGTCTGGAGCTGGGCAGTATCAACCCCGAGTGGTTTTCTTTGTTCCTCCCAATTTACCCACCTAACAGGCAGTTCCTTTTTTCAATTCACATGAGGAAACTGTACCAGGCTTGGCCCTGGTCATTGTTCTGCTTGGTTTCTGTTCTCTGCATCCTCCTTCATAAGGACTCTGGAATTCACTCACCATCCTGGCTCACCCTTTTCAGAATTCCTCCTACAGGATACCAGGCAGCTTTTTGGGACCCAATTTGTACTCCCTTCAGCTCACAAAGGAGGGATTTAGATGTGGCACCAACCCAGGACAGATCTTCTACCAACAGGGCTCTATCTTCTTACTTATTAGAATTGAGCTTGCCACACGAGTTAGCTAGTTTAATCCTCAACACAACCTGTGATGTAGGTACTGATATCATCCCCATTTTACAGGGGATGCCCACCCAACATGCCAATTGGCAGCACTGGGATGTGAAGGCCTATTTGACACCAGAGCTATGCTATCCTGCCTCCCATTTAGAACGACTCTCCCAATGAGAAAATTGTAACCCACCGTCATCTCATTTTAAAACCAGGCTCCTACCCCATCTCCACTGTGCTTCAGCAGTTTGTTTTCCAGACTTTTTTTTTCCTTTACATTTTCTTCATTGCAGTTGCCAAATGAGATTGATTTATACATTGATTTGGTAGCCCATATTTCTGCCATCATTCTATGTACCAAGTATGCATGGAAAATTGGAAGCTTAGGGATTAGAACATGCATAGAGATTCTTGGAGCTCAAAGGAAAACAGAGATGAGAAAGACAGGCCCCAGAAAGAAGAAACAATTAACTGGTATCTCAGTAAGTTAGTGAAATAGCTGAGATTCACACCCAGGTCCCTAGGCTTCTTCATCTTTAAGGGACATGGATTTCTAACCCTCGTTTGAGAACCTTCTTTTCTGATACCAGTTGGTTTGTGCTGCAGCTTAATGTTTAAACGTTGAAACATTAAACTTTATGTTACTTGCCCCAACCTTGTTTTTAGTCATGACTCCTTGTGCTATAATGACAACTTACTTATCCCTTGTAGTGGGTTGAACTGTGTCCCCCAAAAGATAGGTTGAAGTTCAAACTCCATTACCTGTGAATGTTACCTTATTTGGATATAGGATCTTTGCAGATAAACTCAAGTTAAGGTGATGTCATGCTGGATTAGGATAGGTCCTAATCCAATGACTAGTATTTTTATAAGAGAGAAAACAGAGACGTAGAGCGGAGAACACCATGTGAAGACAGAGGCAGAGATTGGAATGGTGCAGCTACAAGCCAAGGAATGTCGGGCATTGCTGACTCATGCCAGAGGCTAGGAGAGAGAACAGATTCTCCCACAGAGCCTCCAGAAGAAAGCAGCCTAGCCAGTACACCTGGATTTGGGATTTCTAATCTCCAAAAGCGTGAGACAATAAATTTCCATTGCTTTAAGCCACCCAGCTTTTGGTAATTTGTTATGGCAGCCCTAGGAAACATCCCTCCGGAAATGAATCCTGTTGTCCATATACACCTTGGTAAAAAACAGTAGTCATCTGAGAGGGTTCTAATGGCAAGGAGAAAGCATAAAAACCAGTAAATGTAGGGGGTCAGCCATAAAGCTCAGAATGTGGGTTCCTAGAGCAATGGGCAAGAGGGCATAGAACAGAGAGGCTGGGAACCCCGAAGGTCCTTTCTGTGCTGGCCCCTCTAAGCCGAGATAGGCTAGAACCTGAGTGAGGATGCACGGGTCTTACCCTCTGCCTCCATTTGCTCACAGGCAAGGCCATGGCGACCCAGGGGGCACTGACATGTGCAGCTGGTACCATCGAGGATGGGCTTCCCATTGTTGAAGCAGGGCCCACAGCGGCAGGCATTGAATTCCATCAGGTACTGGTCCAAGGCTCGCCGCAGGTTCTGGCGCTTGGTCTCCAGAGGCCCCAGGTTCGTGTGCCGCAGTATCTCATGGATGGGCTGCAACTGTGGGCACAAAAAGAACAGAGAGCCCCTCCCTGGGCTCTGTCCAGCTTCCCAGAGCCCAAGAACTGGCCTTCAAGCTTCTGGAAGGCCTGCTACATGCCAGACACAGAGCCAGACACTCAACTTTATCCAGTTGTATTGTATCCTGGCAGCCACTCTGTGGAGCGAGTACGAAATCCCCCAACCCACGGATGAAGAAGCAGAGGTTCAAAAGTGTTTGAGTGACCAGCTCAGGACCACACAGTGGACCACGCTGAACACCAACCTACTTAACTTTGAAACCTGTGGTCCCAGAGGAAGACAAGAGCCCAGAAGCTATCTGTGCCAACTCATCCACCCCGCTCCAGCACTTTTAGGACTCAGGAAGCGTATAAAGTATTTATATGTTTGTGTGCGTGTGTGTGTCTTTTATTGTCAACCTTCATTGCAGGAATTAATAAAGTCCTTAACGCAGTTGTGTTGCCACTGCTGAGCACCGCCCCTAATGGTGTGAATGTGGTGTTTGCCTGTGTGTATTTGAGGGTGTTGGGGGGATGATGGTGGCGGAGTCATTCACATATGCCCATTCTAGGCAGGACTGTAGTCTAGGGTTTCTTAACCTTGGCACTATTGCATTTCCTGCTGGACAATTCTTTGTTGACGGGGCAGGCTGGCCTGCGCATTGTAGGGTGTTTAGCAACATCACTGGCCTCTACGCACTAGATGCCAGTAGTACCTTCTAGTCATGAAAACCAAAAGTGTCTCCTGACATTGCCAGATGTCCCCTGGGGCGGGGGGATGGGGGAGTCAACCCCTGGTTGGGAAGTAGTAGATGTAGCAAAGAGCATTGACTCTGGAGCTAGAAAATCTGGCTTCAGATCCCAGCTCTGTAACTTCTAGCTGTGTGATCTCTGTCCCATTACAGGTGAAGACTTCCTTCCTCATCTGTAAAGTGAGAACAATAGTCCTACACTCCAGGTTTATTGTGAGGATTAAAGTTGAGAGATGGGGAAGGCCTGTCACGTACTCAAAGCTAAATAAATGCTGCTCACTTCCCAGCTGTGTGGCCCAGAACTCGTAATTGCCCCCCCCCCCAAGCCTGAGCCCTGTTATCTATAAAATGGGAATAATAACCTACTTCTTAGAATTCATGTGAGGATCTAAAGAAGTAATGAATGTGAGATACCACTGCAAAGAGGAAGAACAGTATAAAATAAAGCACCATTTTTATTAGTTAGATGTGATGATAGTAAAAAAAAAAAAGCCTATATTTTTCAAATTGCATGTATATATGGTTATCTTCAGCATGCTTATAAAGCTATATATTTTAACACATAACCATAAAATGAAATCTCTTTTCCAGATCTCTCATTTTACAGGAGAGTAACCTGAGGCTCTGAGAGGGGAGGGATTTGCCAAGGTCACAGAGCCATTCAGAGGTGGGACTGAGCCCCACTGGAGCAAACTCACTTCTCAAGAATCAGAGGTCAGTAGGGCACTCGCCATGCTTTGAATGGGTTCCTGGAAATGTGTACAGAAAGACCCGTGGCAAACAAACCTTGACCTGTGGCCAGGGGCTGTGCCTGAGGTCACCAGGCTGGTCATGTCAGGACTGGCTGGGCCCCCAGCCAAGGGGAGAAGACCATTACTGGAAGTTCAGGGAATTTGGCCCCACTGTTAGGAAATCAGTACAGAAAGGGCTGCCCCGGTTAAAGATGACTCTTAGTTCCAGAGAAGGCCAGGACCATCGGGCAACTTCCCTTTGACCTTCCAGTGGAGGTCAGCACTCAGACCCCCATCTCTCCTTTCTCTTCCCCAAATCCTCATGAAGGGGATTGGGAAGGGCCGTGAAACTTAAAGAGGGAAGAGGGATGGAGAAATGATTCTTAAAATGTTAGAGCTTGAAAAGATATTGGCAACGGTCTTGTTCCCATTTTACAAATGAGAGGAAAGATTCAGAGAAGGCAAGTAGTATGATATCAACACACTATAACATAACATATATAATAATATATACCATAACAGCATCATCACATAGCAAGATTCCTATGTTCACTCAATCTAAGCACCTGCCATAAATAGGCACCGCTAAGCTCTGGTATAGGCAAATGAATAAGACTCCACTCTGAGCGCCAGGTTCCAAATAACTCCCTAACTGGCTTCCTCTCTGTGGCCATAGTCTGTCTGTCTGTCTGTCTGTCTCTCTCTCCTTCATCCTTCATACCTCTGTGAGCATTTTCCTTTCAAAGCACAGCTCTATCTGTGTCACTCCCCTGCTCTATGACCCGCCAACAGCCTCATGTTTCGAATCCAACCTTCCAGGGGGCATCATGGGTTGCGAAGAGATCATGAACGTTAGCATCAGTCAGTCTTGACTCCAGTTGGGCTGTGCCATTTCCCAGCTCTGAGATTTGGCCAGCTAACTCAACCTCCACAAACCTGCTTCCTCAACTGACATTTACTAAGTACTCACTTCTCTCTCCCTAACCTTGGGATGTAACATTTTATTAGCCCCATATTACAGAGCAGAAAACTGGAACTCAGAAAATGAAGTAACTCATCCAAGGTCACACATCAGAAAGGTGGCTGACCCACGAGCCAAACTATATCTTTTTCACCCCATACCCAGGCTGTCTTTCCCAAAAGACAGAATTGGGTCTTCTCCAAGTCACGAATGTCAGTCTTCCCCTTGGAAGTTTTGCTCAAGGCAAACAAAGAGCTCACCTCTTGACCATGAAAGTTTATATGTTATTCCTGATAGCAATTTTACAGTTTTGCCCAAATCACTAATAGCTTGATGATAGCAATTTTTAGACCCTATGTGAATTACAGATGCGTGAAAATGGTCCCTTATTTATTGGAGAAGAAATGCAATCAAAGTTAATCCATCTGACCTCTTTCTTCATAGAGAAGACGGTGTTATAATAGATTTTTACGTTTAACTGTTGGTATATATTTTAAGAGAAGGAATGTATCCACACCTGGGATTTTTAACTATCTATAGAAAATGAGCAAGGTCAGGAAAAATGGGCAAGAAAACAATAATATTTTATTTAAAAGCCCAAAATATAACTCTTTTTTCTAATGAACTACCCTTGCATATGAATTGAATAGTGTGACAATACTAGTAGAACAATCCACTTCCTTTGCAGTTTGAATACAATTTTACTTCCTTTGTGGGGTTAGAGATTTAAGGCAAGCTTTCTCAACTTTGGCACTATTGACACTAGGGGCCAGATGTTTCTTTGCTGTGGGCGGCTGTCCTGTGGATTAGGGGGTGTTTAGGAGCATCCCTGGCCTCTACCCACTAGATGCCAGTAGCATCTTCTCAGTTGTGACGATCAAAAATGTCTTCAGACATTGCCAGATGTCTCCTAGGGGAGCAAAATTGACCCCGGTGGCTGGGAACCATGGCTTTAAGGCAGGTGCTAGGATAGAGGGAAGAGAGAACTGGACATTAAGTCCAAAGGTCTGGGATCCAGGTACTGCCACATATGAGCTCTGTGACCTGAAACAATTCACTTGATGACTTGGAGCCTCAGTTTCCTAATTTTTCACTGGGGAGAATCCCATCTGTGCCAGAGGTCATTGTGATGAGATCACGTAGAGCAGGGGCAGCAAACTATAGCTAGAAATCATACTCGGCCCACGGCTTGTTTCTGTATGGCCTTTGAGCCATAAGAATGATTTTTACATTTTTACAAGATTATAAAAAAAAAAATGGAGAAGAAGAAGAACTTGTATGAAAGGGACTGTATGTGGCCCACAAAGCCTAAAATATTTACTCTCTGGTCCTTTACAGAAAAAGTTTACCAACCTCCAACTTAACAGATGTGATTTTTAAAGTCTTTTATGTATGTGAGTTGTTATTTCTATAAGGTGGCTTAATCCTGAAGAAATTCTGGGGCTACGAGTGTAAAACTAGGCCCTGACCTGATAGTAAGCTTGTGATCCCAGCTCTCCTGTGGCCTGAGTCTAGAGTCACGTATCCCTGTAGTCAGACGGGGAAGGCCACCAGCTCAGCGTGCCGTTACATTTAATCTTGTTCTCTGATGGGCTTATAATAAGAAATATGAAATGATCTGGTCTGCTTCACTTTCATTCCTCGTGAACGTAGAGTTTCTTCAACTGCAAAAAGACTTACCTCAAAATCAATAACAGCAGGATTATACTTTAATGACCTCCCCCAGGAACGGTACGTAACGATGCTCCTGTCTTGTGTCAAGCCACCTCCCCAGCCAGAGCTGCCACCTTGCACCAGAGAAATGATGTCTTCCACACCCACTGTCTTCTTGTCACCGACTGCCATCGAGAGAATAACCACATTAGCTCATTTCCTAAAATGCCAAGCTCTGCTAATGAGATTTGGAACAGAGTTTAAGTGCTCTCCTTAGAGCTGTCTCCCATTCTTCTACCTTGCTCGGTTAACTAGCAGGGCAAGGCAGAAAAGAAGCACCAAGACTTGGAAATAGACCCATCCTTTGGATTAGAGCAGACACTGGGAAGACAGCCTAACCCAACATGGAGGAGGGAGAAGATGGGAAAATGGATGATGATTCATTCATTCATTTATTCAGATATTTATGTCAAATGTTTACTTGGTGCCTGCTATATGCCAGATAAGTTCAATCAAATATTGTAAGTGCTATGACAGATTTCTCTTTCAGTAGGGGTGCAGAGAAAGATGTGGTCAGATCTATAGTAGCAGTGGGGAGGTGGTCAGGAAAAAAGGTGAGTTATCTAGAAGAATGGATAAATCTTGGCAGGTAAGTGGAAGGAGGAGGGAAGGGCATCAGAGAGAAGGATTTGACCTAAGGCCCTGAGACATGAGTAGCCCAATGCAATGTGAGTAACTTGAACCTCATGTACTGATCCATTGTACTATAAACTATTTCGTCATCCCTGCATCCTCTGTGTCTCCCACCTGGAAAAAATTACTCAATACAGGTTGAATGAATGAATGAATACATGAACACTCGTAGTGACCTGTGTGGGAGATGTTAGAAAATATTCTTGTACAGTCTTTCTCTAATAATTATTCTTTGAGCTTGGACTTGGTAACCACATTTTTCTCTCTCAGCAAACTTGTTTCCTCCCTCTGGACTGTACCTCATGGGACTTTATCTCAACAGGTGGCTTTCCAGGTTCCATCTGCACATTCCTTTCATCCCAGCTCTTACTTAGATCTTTGTCTAGCGCTTGATATCTAGAAGGGTGCACCATACGAAGTCAAGTATTTCTAAGGTGATCTCAGCCCATGCAGAATTCAAACTAAGGCCACTACAGGTCATTGGTTTGGGGTGTTCAGCAGATATGCAGTATGACCATTGACTGAAATGGAATCAGTTGGTGGGGGGGGGGGGTAATAGCGTACATGCCCCGATTTTGTGTCCAAGGGAAAATCTGGCTTCTCTTTTTGGGAAGCCCATTACTAAATACTTGCCCATTTTGCCACCTCCAAATTTTTTACAAGCTTCTCCTGATAAACGTCCTCCAATTTGTGTTGTATCTGTATAGTCATAGTCGATGCCAAAAGAGCTTCCAAAGCATGTCTTGATATCATTGCTGGTAACACCTGCAACAGGGAGTAGAGAAACATAGAATGCTGAGACGCTGAAAGACCGTAAATACGGTACAACCAGCTCATGGTAGTAGCTCACAGCTCACTAGCTCACAGTAGTAAAAGCTAGCTTCTATTTTGCAGTCTTAAGAGATCTGGGTTGAAATCCCAGTTCTTTAACCCAGTTTCAGTGTTCTCTTCTCTATGGTTCCAGTGCAAATATTCTTGAAACGAGAAGGAATATGTATTGCACACACTAGTTGGTCAAAAGTGCTTGTTCCCTTTCCTTTGCACATTCTCCACGGAGCCTCCTTGAGACAGTGATTCTATCTCATCCATCTCCATATACCCCTGTGCCTAGCACAGTGCCTGGCCCAAGATTGGCACCAATTTTGCATTTGTTGCCCCTTCCTCTCTCCTTTTTCACCATCTTTCTAAAGTCTACTCAAGCTCCAATTCAAATATCATTTCTTTCATGAAGCATTTTTGGATCAGAACACTTCCCTCTTTCTTCAGAGCTACGCATGTGCTTTGTTTAGGTCTGACTGATCATATGTGTCCCAATTCTTTTTGCCCAGGTCCTGTTTGCACCCCAGAGAGGCCAGAGTGCTGTCAGAAGATGGATAGATCTCCCTGGGGAGGCTCCTTGACTTCTGGCCCCATGAGAACTGTGAGGCCCACATTAATTTTCTCTGTCTCCATCTGAGGAGTTGCTGAGGAATCTGCATTTTGCAGATGAGGAACATAATTCTCAAAGGAATAACAGCATTTTCCCCCGATCCCACAGCCTGTAGGTGAACAGAGCTAGGTTTCCAACCCTTGGTCAGCTGGCAAGATAAGGGTAGCAAAACAGACTGGAGCAAGATATTGACCATTGCTGCAGAGTTCAGCTCCCTCTGTAGCTAAAGTCTTCTGAAGTTTGTGAACTGGAGTTTGCCTTGGCAACATGTCATTACTTTTCACTGCAACTATACAATAATTATGACCAGTCAGTGTCTTATTCTGGCAACCACAAAGGAAAAATAATTTAGGTTGTAATTCAGTTAAGCTAAGGATTAGATTCAATATTTTTAAGGGAGTATCAGGTAGCAAGTTTACCTGCCGGCCTTCGCATGAAACTGCAGACTCTATGGGGTCAAGGACTGGCATCTTATTCACCACTCTCTTGTCGGCCTAGCAGCACGATGTCTGCCATGGGGGCGGAGCTCAGTGAGTATTCTCAGAATAAATGATTGATGAATGAAAAAAATGAGTGAATAAATGAATGCCAAGAGTCCTTTGGTAAGGGCTTCTAATGGAAAGACTCTTACAAGTCAGGAATCCTGAATTTAAATCCCAGCCACTCAGATGAATGGATAAAGAAATTATTATAGATATAATTATATATACGTATATATAATTTTTATATGTAATTTTAATATATATTATTATATATAATATATAAATAAAATAGATAATAATTATATATAATAAATATATAATTATTATATATAAAATTGTGTGTGTATATGTATATACTCTCTATATATCCCACATATGTACCTTATATATATATATTCCACATATATACCCTATATATATTCCACATATATACCCTATATATATATATATCACATATATATATCCCATTTATATATAAAATAATTATTCAGCCTTAAAACATAAAGAGATCCTGCCATTTGTGACAACATGGGTGAAACTTGAAGACATTATGCTAAGTGAAATAAGTCATACACAAAAAGGAAAAAAAACTGCCTGATCTTACTTATACGTGAACTCTACAAAAGTCAAATATATAGAAGCAGAGAGGAGAACGGCGGTTGCCCGGGGTGAGGAGGTGGGGGAAAAGGGGAGATGCTGCATGAACTTGTAGTTATGTAGGAGGAATAAGCCTAGAGATCTAATGTACAGCCTGATGTCTACAGCTGATATCAATAATATTGTATTGAATACTGGAAATTTGCAAATGGAGTAGATTGCAGGTACTCTCGTCATACATACGTAACTATGTGAGGAGAAGATATGTTAATTAGCTTGACTGTAATAGTCATTTCACTTTATATGTATCAAATCATCATGCTATATACCTTAAATATATACACATTTTATTTTTCTTAAAAAGTAAAACAAAACGCGTCTCAGGCCCTGACATCCTGTATGAGCTTAGAAAAGGCCCATGATCTCACTGGGCCTCCGTTTCCCGTTTATGGAGAGAAAGGGTTGGACTTGCTCATCCTGAGACCCCTTTCGGCTGCAGCCCTCTGTGCCTCTGAGCACAGCAGTTTCTGAATAACTCCAAGCTGACAGTGCCTGGGAGAACTGATGCTTTAAGCACCAGCACTCAGCGCCAAGCACAGAGTTTCTTCTGCCATTTCCGTTCAAGTACTTTTAATTTTTAATGTACTGCTAATTGAGGAAGATTTAGCATATTTAATTGTTTTGATTAAAAAATGCTTCAACAGTGATAAACAAAAGCGGATGAAAGGAATTCACGGGCAGAAGCCAGAGTGATTACGTAGGTGAGTGGTGTAGTGCTGCCCAATTAAAGTGACAGGGCGGGCCGATTAGCGGGGGCTGGAGAATGCCTGTGGAGTGACTATGCTCATGAAGGGTCTGCAGACAGCCTGCCACGCGCTCCTTGGAGAAGAGAGTTCCAGCTTGATTTCAGCAGCACGGCTTGACTGCAAAGAATCGCCTCCCGTGGACCCTGAAGGAGGGTACCAACCAGCAAGGGGAGGTCTGTGACTTAAGAAGCATACGACATGAGGGCTAAATTATCCTTAGTCACCTACCCCACACTTCTCATGTTTAGTTGTGTTGCCCTTGGTTCATAGAGATTAATTATCTTGCCCAAAACCACGTAGCCATAAAGAACACTGGAGCTGAGATTCAAACTCGTCTTTCTTGCTTAGAAGAATTAGCTAATTCTATTTATTGCATCAGACTAAATTCTGCTGAAAAATTTAGTAAGCATCTGCTATGTACCATCTCAGGCATACTGTGTGTTGGACAAGGTAGACACTGTGAGAATAAAACCAGTATGGATATGATGCATATCTAAATTACAAGGTTCTGGCTTTGAGAAGCTAGCAGGTGTGGGGCAATATAGTAAATGGAGACGGATTTGGATCCCAAGAGTTGCTTATTTCGTGGAAGACAATTTTTCCACGGATGGGGTGGGGGGATGGTTTTAGGATGATTCAAGTGCATTACCTTTATTGTGCACTTTAGTTCTATCATTATTACATTGTACTATATAATGAAATAATTAACACAACTCACCATAATGCTGACAGGAGGCGGAGCTCAGGCAGTAATGCTAGCGATGGGGAGCAGCTGTAAATACAGATGAAGCTTCACTCCCTCGCCCACCACTCACCTCCTGCTGTGCGGCCTGGTTCCTAACAGGCCACGGACCGGTACCAGGCCATGGCCTGGGAGTTGGGGATCCCTGGACTACAGGACCAGGTGGTGCTCTGCCAGGGCTCCACCCCATCCCATCAGCTCCTTAGATGTCAGCTTTGGACCAGATCAAACTGGCGTTTGTTTTAGACTTTCGTGCTCAGTAAACAGGAGTTGATGTTTGCCGAACCTGGCTACGTATTGAGATCATCTGGAGGGCTTATTAAAAACACAGGTTCCTGAGCCCCACCTCTATCAATTCTGATTCTGTATTTCTGAGTAATCAGCAACCTGTATTTTAAATAAGTATCCCAGATGAAGCCTATGCAGTGCATCTGGGATGAGATACTGAGTACCACGGTCCTACAGAGAACCTCTGGTGGCCTGTCACAAAGCCGGCCTCCACACTATCCTAGTCAATGCCTTTGTCAATGCCTTGGATATGGACTTAGCAGCCACGCTCACCGTATCTACCCAGAGGAAGAAAAGGAATCAGGGTCCAAAAAGCCCTCAAAGGGCTGATGGACAGACAGACCAAGCATAGCAAGATGAGACTCAGTTGGAAAAGTTGTGACATCCTGTCCTGGGGATAAAATACCAAGTGCATGAGCACAGTAAGGAAGAGAGCCAGCTTAGCAGGAGAACAAGAGAAAAGGCCCAAGAGTTTTAGATCACTTTCAGCTCAGTAGGGCAATGAAGCCAGGTGAAAATTATACTCAATAAAGTAAAGGCGGGGATAATCTCATTCCCTCTGCGCAGGTTAGAGAAACCCGGGACCTGGTGCCAAGTTCTGGGAGCCACACTTTTAAAAGGAAATAAGAAAACAGAGCATTCGTTGGACATCATCCAACCTTTGAAAGGAAGGAAATCCTGCCATGTGCAACAACGTGGATGAACCTGGCGGACATTATGCTAAGTGACAGAAGCCAGTCACAGAAGGACAAATACTGCATGATCCCACTTAATATGAGGTATGTAAAGTAGTCAAACTCATGGAAGCAGAGCATAGAATTGTGGTTGCTTGGGGGTTGGGAGAGGATGAGGAATTGCTAATCAACGGGCATCAAATCTCAACTACGCAAGATGAGTAAGTTCTGGAGATCTGCCAGAATATTGTCCCTATAGTGAAGGATTCGGTATTGCACCCTTAAACATGTGTTGTAAGATTAGATCTCATGTGAAGTGTTTTTACCACAATAAGATTTAATAAAAGAAGAAAATGGGGAATGATTGAATGAGAATGAGCATGAGGGTGAAGAAATTTAAAGCCAAATCCTTTTGGGAATGTTTGAGGGGATGCAAGATGTTTACCTGAACAAGAAAGGAGAGGTTTCTCTTTAAGAGAGGTCAGTAGAATTAGATTCAGCTCTCCAGAGGGTTGTCTTGAGGAAGAGGAATTAGGCTTGTTTGTGTGGTCACAAGGGCAAGAACTAGGACCAAAAGGGCAGATGCTACAGGGAGATAGATTTAGGCTCAATCTAAGGTAAATCACCGCAACACTCAGAGGCCAAAGAGATAGGAGTTATTTCATGAGGCAGTGAGCTCCCCATATCTGGAGGGTCCCAAGCAGAAGCTAGCTGTTTGCCTGTGAGTAGAAGCATTTGCAGAATTGACCAGATGTCTTTTAAGAGCTCCTCTAAAGCCAAGATTCTGAAACTTTAAGAAACACACCAGAACACCTGAGGAGCATTTGAGATAACTTGGGTACGTCCTTAATGATTTCTTATTGTGTTCCAGGTATCTGGGAAGTAAAGAGGGCTAAAGGGAGCGTTTGCTGTCAGTGAGCCTACAGCCCAGTGTGGAGACATGGACAGGTAAGCTGATAGTTCTTGTACTGTGTCATGAGGACTTTGAGGGAAGGCAGCAAGCTCGGGGCAGTCTTCCTTAGGGGGTCAGAGGAAGGTTACCAGAGGCAAGTGTGAAAGGATGAGTAGGGATTAGCCAGACAAAGTGGAGAACATTGAGAGCAAAGGGAGGCCACGTGAAGGCCTTGTGTCCCCAGCAGCAAGAGTCTGCTCAGAAAGGCCAACATGGTCTGAACTCCAGAGTGGAAAGGAAGGAGATGCAAATCAGCCAAGGAAGTACTGGGAGACCCTTGGGGTCCTTCCCACTCTAGTCTGGTCCCCAGAGGAGCTGCTGTGCCCGTCTGGCAGGCCAGGAGCCCGGGGGACACGTCTCTGGCCACCATGTCTACTGCTTGTTTCACACCCGGTCTGGGCTGTGGTGCAGGTGTGAGAGCTGTCTTCACACCTCTGTGGAGATACTGCATCCACGTGGCTCTGAGGCAGAGCCAGGCAGCCTTATTTCTGAGGTGCCAGAATCAGCAAGTCTCTGTCATTCCTCAGATGACAAGCATCAGGTGGAAAACAGCAGGTGTAATGCATTATTTATCTCTGTGCAACAAACAGATGCCATTTACGTTGCTGTGATCTCTGTGCTATGTTGCTCTGCTATGTTGGTTGCCCTCAAAGACAACCTCAGAAGGGAAAGGAAGAATCATATAGCCTATTTCATGCCATAACATTGGAAAAGATGATTGTTTAATCTGTGACTGGATGAGCTGGGAAGGGTTGGCTAACTTCCCTGCCCCCTAGGTGCTTCTGTGTATCCATTAAAACGCATGCTTCTCCAGCTAGAGGGGTGGGATAGGGAGGGTGGGAGGGAGACTCAAGAGGGAGGGGATATGGGGATATATGTATACATATAGCTGATTCACTTTGTTATACAGCAGAAACTAACACAGCACTGTAAAGCAATTATACTCCAATAAAAATGTTAAAAAAAATGCATGTTTTTTCCCAACCACCTGAGAATAATAGTACAAGTACCTCTGTGCCTTTGCATGTGCTGTTCCCTCTGACTAGAAAGTTCCCTTACCTCCTTCACTGAGTTTCTCCCACTCAGCTCTAGAAAACATTCCCTCATTCACAAGGGCCCTATATCTATGTCCCCGCAGTATCCCTGTGTGTCCTTCATGGTATCAGCATGCTTCCCTATAGCATAGTATTTAGCACACTATAGTAATTGTCAATTTCTTGGTCTGTTCTTCCAATTATCCTGCAAACTTATAAAGTCATCTCTTGGGTTTGCAAGGCTCAGCATGTAACAAGCCCCCAGAAGTGCTCAGGGATGGGCTGATTCCAGCCCATCTAGACAATACCTCTAAAATGTTTTGAGAGTCACAGGTCTTCTTTTGGTTGATGATATAAATCATATCTTTGTAATATCTCATGCTTGATTAAGAGTTGATATTTTATAAAGCTCTTTCATCTGTATTATCTCATTGGAAGCTCACCATGGGGCTGGGAGGATTTACTCCTTTTGCAGGCAATCTGAGGTTGGAGAAGGCAGGAACTGTGGTGGTTAAGTGTGGGAACTCTGGAGCCAGAGTTCTACTCTTCACTGGGAGTGTGGCTTTGGATGAGTGACTGAACCTCTTTGTGCCTCATGTTCCCCATTTGAAAATGGAGATGAAAATGGTTTCTATACAGGAGTCTCTAAAACTGGAGTCTGGTACAATTAAGTGTTCAACAAATCTTATTAGTTGTTGCTATGGTTGTTAGGTAACCTGCCCAAAGTTCCATGACTAACAAGCCCAAGAATCGGGGCTTGATGCAAGTTGTGCCGTATCCAAACTTGGGGCCCGCTCCATCCATCTCATCAAGCCAGTCTTACTCTGCAGGAAACCGTTCATCATGGGCCATGAGTAGCAGTGGTCTCCCCAAACCCCTCATTCCACAAAGCAGCTCAGAAAAAGGAATCCATGCTCCCAATGGGCAATGCTGGGGCTGCGATCTCAGGTCTCCCTCCCCCTGACAAAGGGCTACCTTCAGGGACTCTGACCCGCTAGATGATTTTGGTCATGATGGGAGGCAGTAGTATAGCTGAGGGCCAGGCTCTGAAATGGAAACTGCCTGAGGTGGAAATTTCCATGCTCACTTACTGTCTGAACCTCCCTGTATCACAGTTATCTCATCTATAACATGGGAATTTTAACACTGTCTACCTCATAGGGTTGCTCTGAGGGTTAAATGAGTTAATCCATGCCATGTACAGTGTTTAGGATAGTCCCTGGCTTGAAACTAGCAATAATGGTCAAGTATTACTATTATTAATGCTGCCAGAAATGCCACAGCATACCTAGACTGGGCTGTTGGTTCCTGATTCTGAACTGGAAAAATCGGAGAATATGGGAGGCTGAGGAGTTTGTGAACACCAATTTTCTTAATCAACTTCTCTTCAGGATAAACTGTACTGTTAACTGAGAGGGAGTGAATGAAGAAGATGGAGGGAACATCCACATTATGTGCTGGGCAAAGATCTTCCAGGCATTATTTAATATTCACACATCATTCCACAGAAAGTACAATTATTCCCATTTTAGAGATGAGCAAATCAAGGCTTAGATAGTTTCAGTCACTTGCCCAAAATGATACAATAAGTAAATAGTAGAATGGGATTGAACCAAGGTCTGTGTCCAAAGCCCATTTTCTCCTTGCCACATTATATCACTTAGGGAGAGGGAGCTCAGGGTGGCCCTGGGAGTAATTTTGACATTATCACACCTTTTTCTCCTTTCAGGCTGAGGCTGTTTTCAGTGATAGAGGTGGAAAGTCAAAATCAGGACAAATTCAGGAGGATGGTGCTGAGAATCTCAGTTCCATGTGTATGCAAGTTACTTAAGGGGGGTGGGGAGAGAGCCAAGACACCAGGAATCTGTCAGTCAGTCAATACCATCCATCACTGTGAAGCCTGGTTGTCATGGTAACTGGGGATAAAGCCTGGAGCTTGTTAGAATCTAGTGCCTGTCTGTTCAGGATGATTGGTTGGTTAGCAGACACAGCAAAAGACCTTTTGGGCCAGCCCAGACTACTTAGCCATGAATATAAGACCCTTCACAATCAGGTTCCTGCCCACCTCACCATCCTCACTGTTCAGTCCAGCTGAGACTCTTTAGAAATCCACCCCTGATTCTTCAGAGTGTAAGAGAAGCTCCAGAGGATGCCCAGCACCTATGGGTTTAGATTCTGAACCAGCCCCGCTAGAAAGACACTGAGCCTCTACTGTGAGTCACCCTCAGCCTATGGACAAAACTCCAGAAACACATCATTCACAAGATGCACTATGGAAACAGGCAGTTGTAATAGTGTGATATACATAGAGCTATGTCCTGGGTACACTGAAGTGTTGGGTTGGCCAAAAATTCTGTTCGGGTTTTTCCATAACATCTTATGGAAAAACTCGAACGTACTTTTTGGCCGACCCAATACCTAAGACACGTTCCCAACCTGGAACTGGGGAGACAGAGAGACTGTCTGGAAAAACCCTATCTAAGCAGAGACCAAAGATGAATAAGCATTAGCCAGGTGAAGAAGAGAGGGGGAGGAGAGGGGGGCAGAGTTCTAGGTAGAAAGAACAGCAGCAGGAAGAAAGTGAGTATGATTAAGTCAAGGGACCAGCATTTAGCTCCGTACAGCCTAGCCCCGCAGTAAGCAGTGGGCTGGAGGGTAGAGCAGGACCAGCGCGTGCTCCCTTGAATGCTGCGCATTTGTCCGGTGGCAGGGACCCTCCTGTCTCAATGTTCACCTTTGCATGCCTCCAGCAGCTTGCCCTTCTGCAGTTTGTCGTCCTCTCTGTGGCTCCCTGGAGGCCAACACTGACTCCATTTCCAGGTTACTGATATCAGCACTCGTCCTGCCATAACCCAACCACTGGATTGTTCTCATGTATGCACCGGCCTCAGGGGCAAGCCCTCTACAAAGAGTCTGGCCTTTGGGTGAATCACTCATCTCCTACTACTCACCCTCACCACTTGCTGCTTCAGCCACTCCCATGCAACTCTCTCCTCTTAGAAAGCTCCAGCTGCGTTCTCCACCAGGCAAGCTCCTACTCCTACTAACTTCAGAAGATCAGGTGTGAATGTCTCTGGAGTCTAGAAAATGGGAGGGGAAGAAAGGGTGGGTTGCTCCCTCCTTTGTGCTTCTACTGTATTTATTTCTAGTCAAGCATTTATCGCATTGTATTATTCTTAGCCCCCAACTGACTGCACATTTCTCCAGGGCGGGGATCTGTGTGTTTCACTCCTGTGTCCCTGGAAATCATAGGTTCTCTCTGAGTATTTACTAGATGAGTGGATGGATGGATGGATGGGTGGAGATTAGATTATGAGAAGGGTTTTCCTCGGAGATTGTTTCCTGCCTGCTACTTTGGGTAAGAAGGGAAAATGCTCTGCTTAGGACCTTCCTGAAAGGGAATTATAAGCAAACAACATCAATAATATATAAATGTGATGGAATGTATGAAAAATTTGAGGGACTTAATTTATACACCCATCTCATCCCAATTACTCTCCATACACAGCTTAATCATCTGGACTGCCTTTGTCTCATTCTACTAAAGGAATAGAAAACACATAGCCCAGGGGCCCTTAATCCCTGCTCAGAACCTTTAGGAATCCACCCCTGACTCTCCAGAGTGTAAGGAAAGCTCCAGAGGATGCCCAGGATTGATGGGCTTGGATTCTGAATTACCCCAGCCAGAAAGATACTGAGGCTCTACCATGGGTCAGCCTCTGCCTCGGATAGACATCACTAATTGATCACAGTACTTTCTGCCTGAGCCCATATCTGGTGTCACAATCCTCAACTCAGTGGTCCTGGTAGCATTTGCTGTTAAAACCACCTGCCATTGGTGGCTTAGATACATTTTCTGGCCTATAGGTCTTTAAGTTTCGCTTTATTGAGTGCTATGGGTGCCAGCACACCATGCTTGTTCTTGGCTCTGTGAATGTACCTAAGCTTCAGAACAGACCATCACAAGCTGGTCAGTTTAACCTTTAACAGTTCTCTGTGACAATTCCCAGTCAAGGGTCAAGCTGACCCAATATTGCCCTTAGGAGTGAATATTGAGTATAATACTCTGTTAGGTATTTTTAAAACCTGATTTAATCACTTTCAAAGCTATCACAAGCAGTTTAATAGTTTTTTAAAAAAGAAAATAAGTGAAATAAATATCCAGAGGTACCACAAGAAGCACTGAACTGGGAATTAGAAATCCTCATTTCAAACCTTACTCTGCTTCTAACCAGTGGTGTCACCTTGGATGTGTCATTTATCTTTCAGTGCCTCGTTTTCATCATTTGTAAAATGGGTACAGCCATAAAACACAGCTCAAAGCATTGCCAGGAAGCTTAAATGGAATGAGATGCATGTAAGAACTCAGTATGCTGCCTGCCACAGAGTTAGAACTCAGTGAATGCTTGTTTTTTTCATCTTCATTTAGATAAGCTGTTTCATTACATGAGACTTCACACACCTATCTTGGCAGTTATTACTCACATCTGCCTCTACCTTTCCCCCTTGACCACCTTCCTGTGATGGTTAATTTTATGTGTCAATTTGACTGGGCCAAGGTGTCCAGATACTTGGTCAACATTATTCTGGGTGTTCCTGTGAGGGTGTTTTTGGATGAGATTAACATTTAAATCAGTAACCTGAGCAAAGCAGATTGCCCTCCCTAAAGTGGGTGGATTTCATTCAACCAGTAGAAGTTCTGAATAGACAAAAATCTTACCCTCCCCCGAGTAAGAGAGGATTCTTCCTGCCTGACTGCCTTGAGCTGGAAAATTGGTTTTTTTCTTGCCTTCGGACTCAAACTAAAACATCAGCTCTTTCTGGGTCTCAAGCCTGCCAACCTTCAGACCGGGACTGCACCCTCAGCTCCCCTGATTCTCAGGCCTTTGAAATCAGACTGGAACTAAACCATTAACTCCCCTGGGTCCACAGCTTGCCAAATGCAGATCTTGGGACTTGTCAGGCTCCATAGTTATGTGAGCCAATTTTTTATAAGAAATCTCTTTACATATATATGTAAAGTATATGGAGAACCCCAACTAATATACTTCCTAATGCCTTCATTATGGCTATTGATGATTTTCCCTTTATTTAAAGTGATTAGATACATGTCCACAGTCAGTGGAGCACGCTGGGTTAAGACAGTGTGTCTAATGCTTTTTTGACTGCCCCCAAAAGTAAGCAATACATTTTAGATCATGATCCAGCCCACTTACATCCAGCTAAAATAAGTTCCAATACTTAACCATACTTTGTGTGATGCTCTCTGATGATTTCCCTCTTATTGTATTCTATTTCATTTTGTTAAATGCTGGTCATGACCCACTAAATTTCTCTTACAATCTGCTAATGGGCTGTGGCATGCAGTTTGAAAAATCCTAGGTAAAACATCTCTGAGGCTTTACAACATGTTGGTTAACATCACAGGTTCTCACGTTGACTTCTGGCTCCACCCATAATAACAAGATGACCTTGACCTTGCACAAGTTATTTAACATTGCTGAGTTTCAGTTCTTCATTTGTAAATTGGGGATTATAGTATTCTCTTCCTCGGTCTTTCCTGAGGATTAAATGAGATAGTGCATTTAAAGTGCCTAACTCAGTGTCTGCCACATAATGAAATGTTCATTAACTGTTGACCATCTTACCAGTGCTGCTAGAGTCTAAGCCCCTGGAATACAGTATCAGAATGAATGACAGAAGTGTGGGGAAATGGTGCGGGACAATACACAAACTCTACATCAGAAGACCTTAGTTCAAAACTAACTGAATCATGTTGAGCCATTTACTTTGGGTCTTTGGACCTCAGCTTTCTCTCTATAAAATTGGGAAAAATAATAATACAATTCCTCATAAGCTATTATGAAGATCATCTTCAATACCAGATGTGAATGATTATATTTTACCAACCTTAGGAGTTTTTATATGTAAATATATTTTATTAGAACCAGTTAATTCTAAGTACAGTGAGTAAAAAGATAATTTGTTAATTCATTTTAGGTAGTAATCAATTTGGTTGTCCTTTAATAAGTCATCCCTGACTATAATCAGATGATTATAACAGAGAAACCCCATTACCTTCTATATGAGATAAGAGGACCCATGTTGGTATCTAGACAGTGCTTACCATGTTATGTGTGCTTAATAAATGTTGAATGAAAAACTGAAGGAATGAATAAATAGAGAAAAGGAAGATGGAGGAAGAGAATGTAGAAGTATAATTGACAGCAGCTTTAGTGAGATTTTAGTCATGTCCCTGTGACTTTTTCTACCCAGTGTGTTAGGTGGTAGACCAGTTGGCCAAGGACCCCAGCTAGAGGGCAATGATCAATAACTGGCTGAATGTACTGCACTCTCAGTAGAAGGATCTTTTCCAGGGTCACTGTTATCTGGCACCCATCAAGGGGAGGCATAATGGAATGCAGGCACTGATTTAGGCAGAGTTGTTACCACCTTGAAAGATAGTGATGAGAATTCAAATTGACCTTGATCAATGGGAGGAGCAGTCCCTCCAAAACTGGATGAAGCTCTAGAGAAAGAAATGAATGACTTTGATTTAAAAAATGGGCAGGTGGGGAAGGAGGCATGATTGATGAGTCTCCAAGTCTACAGCAGAAATATTGCCCACTGCAGGCTGGACATAATGATAATGATTTCCCTTCCATTTGAACAATGTTTCAGAGCTGACCAATTGCAGAGCCCTATGAGATATATTGTCTTATTGTCCCCACTTTACAGATGAGAGGACAGTTAACATTATAGAGTTAATAACTGGAAAGCAGGGAATAATAAATATGGTAATAGTAACATCAACATAGTGCAGCAATAATAGGTACCATTTTTAAACTCTTACTATATGCCAGGCACTGGGCCACCTGATCACACAGATTGTTTCATTTCATATTCATAACAATCCTATGAAGTATTACTGTCATTGTCTCATTTAGGGAAACAGGAAACTGAGGCATGAAGAGGTTAATTTGCCTGAGGGTCACATGGTTGATAAGTGATGGAGATGAGATTTGAACCCAAGGAATCTAAATTAGAACCTTTTTCAGCAATTGATGCTTATCGAGTGCTCATTAGAGCCTGAGCATTACACTAAATATTTTCTGTGGATAAGTTCACTTATTCCTCACAATTACTCTATAAGTTAAATGCCATTAATACCTCCAGCTTAACAGGTGAGAAAATTGAGACTTAAAATGATTAAATAATCTGCTGGTAATCACACAGCTAATAAGTGACAGAACCCATATTTTCAAACACTAAGCTATCCTAATATCCTGCATTAAAGGGAAAACTATCTACTTAAACACTTATCATGCAAGATGTACTTGGAATTATTCTCAAACCCTTGTTATCATTCCTATTTGGGTCTTGAAAAAACTAAGGTTCAGAGAAATTAAGTACCCAGATCAAGGTCATGCAAATGCTAAATGGTAGAACCAAGATCCCCACCCAGATGTGTCTGACTCCAAAATCTGGATTCCTTGCTACCATCTGCCGGCATATTTTTTCATTCCACAGACCTTGATCAAATGATATTTGCTACTTACAATCTCACCTAAAACTGTAAACCATAATAGTAACTACCGTTTAGACCGTGTTTTATTTATCACATGCTTTTTAGAGTTAGTTCTCATAAGAGCCTTTTGCAGTAGTTTATTATCCATACATTAGTTATGGGAAAACTGAGACTCAGAGATGCAAAGTTTTAGCTTTTAAATGGCAGGACCTACATGAAAAGCAAAGACATCTTTGTAAAAAGAACTCTTTTTACTACCACATTGCCTAATGGCTTTTATGGGGCCATGAAATGCTACTGGCTTCTCACCAGCAGAGCATCAATAGAAGTCACGTTTTGTAAGGTCTTTGCAGAGCCCTTTCAATATGGCCCCAAACTATAGAATCATGAACTTTTGGAGACTTGAGGGCTATTAGTTTACTTTCTATTCCATGCATGGTTTCCATTACAGCATCCCTGGTGGAGGTATCTTATCAGATTTACTTAGATTCCTTAACTGATAAGAAACTCTATTTCATGTTGCATTTTGAGAGACAAAGGGCACAGAAGCTGAGCCAAATATGTCAGGACCTATCTACATGAGCCAAAAAAGGGGGTCTAGTTCGTTGTCTAGTAGAAGAGACAAATACAGACAATTACCATTAGTATAGTGAATGAATTAATACTATATATATATATAAAATATATATATATGAAAAAAAAAAAAAAATATATATATATATTCTGGATTCTTCTCTTGCCTCCAGAATCCCTGCCGTATTTCCAAATGCCTGGAGGCATCTCTCCCAGGAAGTTGGCCCTCCCAGGCAAACTCATCATGTTCTTCTTGCCCTAATATGTGTGTGTGTGTGTGTGTGTGTGTGTGTGTGTGTGTATTAGAAATATAATGTAGAAGGAAAATAATGTAATGTAATGTAATATAATGTAATGTAAATATAATGTAATGTAATGTAATGTAGAAGGAGTACAACTCACAATTCACACCCAGGCCATCTGCAAATTATCTAAACTCTGCTTTCAAAATATGTCCCTAATCGATCATATTCTTTCATCTCCATTCTTTATTCCCTACCTGGATGTCAACAAGAGTCTTCTAACTGTGCTCCCTGAGTCCACTCTCACCCCATCTAATCTGTGCTCTGTACAGTAGTGGAACGACCTGCTGACACAGAGATTAGACCATGGCACTGCCCTGCAGGGTAGTGGGTAACCCTGCAGTGGTTTCCCATTTCACTGCAGACATGGTCCATACTTCTTACCATGACCAGCAAGACGCTCTGCAGCTGCTTCCAACCTCAGCTCCCTCCATCCTCCCCTTACCTGCAACCTTTAGCCACACGTTGCTTATTTCAGTTCTCAAACATGACAGGCTGTCCACTCTGCCCAGGACATCCTCCCTCTTTCTTGTCTTTGGAGTCTCCTTCTGAATATCTTTTGGACCTTATCCCAGTTAATCCCAGAGACTTTCCCAGATAATCCTAAACTAAGTGATTGCCTTCTCCTTCTCCTCCCACAGTTATTCTCTATTTCTACGACCTGTTCATTTTCTAGCCAGCTCTTATCACAATTTGCAATTTTATATGTATCTGTTCATTAGCTCACTCAGCAGAAGTTATTAAGGCCAGGCACTGTTCTAGGAAATGAATATATAACAGTGAACAAAACATATGAGGCCCCTGCTTTCATGGAACATGCATACTAGAAGGAGGAGGTTGACAATAAACAAATAAGCATGTGAGCGTGGTAATCACAGAATATATAGTGATGTTTTGAGAATTAAAATAGGGTGCTATAACAAAGAGGGACTTGCCACATGGTCAGAAAAGGCCTTTCGGAAAAGGGGGCATTTAAGTTGAGATCTGAATGATTAGAACACAGCTATGCAAACATCAGAGAGAAGGATCGCCCAGACAGAGAGAGTAGCTAGTACCAAGGCTGTAGGCTAAAATAAGCTTGCTATGTTAGAGTGTTAGCAGGATAACAATGATGACAACAACAAGAAAAGAAAAGAAAGAAAGGAAGTAAGGGAGGGAGGGAGGGAGGGAGGGAGGAAGGGAAGGAAAGGAAAGGAAAGAGAAAAAAGAGAAAGAAAAGAAAAAAAAGCCATCATATTCTAGCAGTGGCCAGATGAGAGATCACAGTTGTTTGGACCAGTTAGATGGTAATAGAGACGTGGACAGATGCCACATATGCTTTAGAAGTAAAGATGACAGGTCTCACTGATGAGGGGCAAGAAGTAAAGGAGGAACCAAGGATGACATCTGGATTTTTGGCTGTTTATTTAGTTTCCTTCACTAGATTGTGAGCTTTGCAAGAACAGGAACCATATTGATTTTTTTCACCTGGCACATGATACAAACTCAATTAACATGGTTGATGAATGCATGTCTGAACGAACAAAACTATGGAAGAATGTGCAGAGGAATATCAGGGCAGGTTTCACGGAGGTGGGGCTGCCCATACACGTTCAAAAGAATGAGTTGAAATCTGTCAGGTTGGCAAGACAGGAAAGTGCTTTGGAGGCTGACAGCACAGCATGTGCAAAAGAAGGCAGGAAACATACATGAATAGAACAGTGTCACTGAAGTACTTGCCCTGTCCTAGGTAAATTATCAGCTCTGTAATAGGGCCAGACTCCAAAGCAGCCAGATGGTGAATGCACTATTCTCTTTGTCAGATCTTTATACAAAGACAAATAATAGGAGCTCCAAAGAAGGGATGAAGGAGAAAAAAAATCTAAATCCAGAAATTCAAGCCCAAATCCATACTGATTCCTGTAGAAGGTAGAAAGCTGTCAGCAGCAGCCCTTGAGGAAAGTCTAGGGTCCCACTGAAGTCTAACATCACCTCCCCAACATCCAAGACATCCCCTGATTTTTGATGGATGGTTTCATGCTCTCTTTGGGGGAGAAGCATTTTATCTAAAGAACACATTAGAAGAAAACAGCCTTGTGCATCCTCTGGGATGAACCCATAGAGGATCTGAGGCAAACCCAAGGACAAAAGATTCCCCCAGAGCAAACCAGCCCGTGTGTTCACTTAAATCATTCCATTCCAAGCTCAGCTCTTTGAGGACATGAATGTATACCACACGGGGTATTTCTTAGAAACAAGCACTTGATAGAATATAAATATTGTTAAAGTCATTAGATCAAAGGTACACAGAAAGAAAAAAGACATTGAAAAAGAGGAGAGAGAGAGGGGAAAGGGAGTGAGAGAGAGGATGAAAAAGCAACAAAGAGAAAATTAGACAAACATCAAACATGGAGAGAGGGTGTGCATGATTCTATTTGTCAAAGGGAAAGAAGGTAGATGTTTTTGTTCTTTGTAGGTTAATATGTAAATGACATTCTGATTTATTAGCAGTCTCCAGCAGATGAGGTGATGATTAGCACATTTCCATATTTATAGAAAAGCAACACTAACCTTCCGGATTTATAGAAAATCAGCTCTTCCCAAATAGCAAATTGTGCTATTATCGACATATGGTTTTCTATAAACAGAGCTGAGGTAATTATCCCTGGGACAATTCGTTAGTGGGCTCCTTTTGAATATTAACCACATTGGAAGCCCATTTCTGCCTCACAGATTTTAAAGAGGAGGGGCTCGAGATACCCCAGGCAATTAATTAGTAGTCCACCACCAAAGACAGAGCCCAAATGAAAGGGTCTACCACAGCCACGTGGTGGAAAGACCCCAGGTCCAGGGCTCTGACGCCAGCTTCCTGCAGCCCTGGGCCAAGTAATTAACTTCCCTAAGGAGGCTCAGCATTTCTGGGGCTAAAACTAGAATTACACTAACCTCCAAATGTTGTTGAGAAAATTAAATGAGAATGTACGTAACAGTCCTGGAACTTAGTAAGTACTCAACAAATGTTAGCTCTTTTTTCTTCCTCGTGTTTTTGAATGACTCTAAAAAGATCCACTTGAATTAAGTTTTTCAAACTCTTTTTACACTGATCTCTCCTGAACTAGTTATTTTGTATCATGACTCTGTGCATGTGTACATGTCTTTAACTGGCAAAATTTTCTTGAAGCGATAATTCATCTTCACTACCTACAACCCACTATGATATTTTTTATTCTGTTCTGTGTTGTTCAAAATGTTGGTGTTCCATACATTGATATCAAGACCTACTATTGGAGAGACACAGATGTAGAGAACAAATGTATGGACACCAAGGGGGGAAAGCAGGGGGGGTGGATGTGGTGCTGGGATGAATTGGGAGATTGGGACTGACATATATACACAATATGTATAAAATAGATAACTAATAAGAACCTGCTGTATACAAAATAAATAAAATAAAATTCAAGAAAAAAAAACCCGTAAAGTTCTCCCACTCAAAAAAAAAAAAAAAAAACAGACCTACTGTTGGGTTTCAATCTGCAGTTTGTATTGTGCTACAAGATGTTAAGGACTGTATTTAGATTTGCTCACCTTTGTATCCCTAGCACAAACACATAATAGATACTCAATAGATATTTGAATTATAAAAGAATGGATACATGAATAGATGGATGAGTTAATGAATGACCCTAGCCAGGAATCTAAGTGAATGCCCGCTTTCAAACTCCATGTCTTGTTTTGCCCGCTCACCCTGCGTTGAGTGCTAAAGAGGTAGAAAATTGTCAGACATGATGCTTGCTTTCAAGGATCTTGCTATCTAGATGAGGAGAGAAATATTAATATTTGGAAAATTGTTTTTAAAGACTAAGCAGTGTGGAATTGATATGAATGTGTTCAGGAAGGAAGTGGTCAGCCTGGGCTGGTGGAATCGGGGAAACTTCTTGAAACTTGGAATTTGAACTTGGCTTTGAAATATGGATACAGCTCTCACCCTTCTACTCCGTCGTTGACTGGATCTGTGGTTCTCAAACTGTATTAAGCATCAGAATCACCTGGAGGGCTTGTCAAAACACACTGCTGGGCCCACTGTCAGAGTTTCTGATTTAGCAGGTTTGGGATGGGAGCCTGAGAATTTGCATTTCTAACACGTTCCCAGGTGACACTCATACTGTTTGTTGGAGTCCACGTGTTGAGAACCACTGTTCTAGCAGTTTGGAGTGAGACCATGAAGATTGTTGATGTCAATGTTAAGGAGTTTAGACTTTAGTCTAGCCACTCAGGATATTAAGCAAGGAGGTGATGTCATAAGATCTGTGAAGCAGAAGATCCTTCTGGTGGTGGTTGTTGAGAATGGATTGGAAGGGGTGAGTCTTCCCCTAGAGACCATATAGGAGATGATGCAGTAATAAGTGAAAGATGGGAGCCCAGCCTACCATTGTAGGAGGGGATGCAGTAGAAGGGCTGTTGACAAGAGCTGCTCAGGAGAGAGAACTGAAGGGTCTTAGAGATCTACAGGGGTGAAGGAGAAGAAGGGATCTGGGATGACTCCAGGTTTCTGTCATCACTGACTGATTGGATGGCAGTTCCATTAACCAAGAATCTATATTTAAAATGTTTTAACATTTTAAATAGCAAAACCCCAGAGATCCTTTATTATTGAAGGGGTAACTATGGTGCAATAGAAAACACATGGTTCTGGAGAACCAGACAAGTCTGAGTTCAAATTCTGTTTGTAGTGCTTACTAGCAAGTCATTTCACCCTTTTGAACCTCAAGTCCCTGTAAATAATAATACTAATGCTACCTTATAGAGTTGTCACGGAGGCTAAATGAGATCATGCGTGGCTGATAGTGCCTAGAAAACTGCAAACCATGTCTGGCGTACGCATCGAACACTGCGTGCATCAAGCATCTGTTCTACTTACCAGCTGTTTCCATTCTTTCTTTGTTAAGCACCAGGATATATTCATAAATGCCACCCATTGTTCCAGACGTTATGTAATGGGTGCCGTAGTCATCGATGAACTTGGCATACATGCCGTAATTGTACTGCTCTGGAAGCTCCATTAATGACTGCAGCATAATTTCATCCAACATGATGTTCTCCCTCCTCATCTTAAAATGAGCAGTCTGCACCTTTGTGAAAATTCTGATGAAGCCATATTTCTGCCAGTAACAACAACCGCCATTGAATGAAGGAAGAGAACAAAGAGAGTATACGTTTTACCACATGAGATCATGCAAAAGGGCAGCATTTAGTACCTGTGGGAAATATAAATATAGTCACATGTAACTGTATGAACATAAATACATATAACAGAATATTATTACATTTTGCAAACATATATTAGACACCAGTCTGGCTTCTTCTCCCATGTCTGCATCTCCGTTCCCACTGCCCCTGTCTGGGTCAAGTTCTCATCAACTTTCGCTGGGTTGGTTACTACAATGTGTTTCATTGTGCTCCTCACCTCTGTCCGGCCCCCAGTCCATTCTCACCTCCACATTTCTCCCTGCTCTAATTAAAGCACTGCATTATGCAACCTGCTACACAAGTATTAGGTATCCATTAAAAATTAGGCTTAGGAATATTTCGATGACATGAGGAAATGCCAATATCACTTAATTTATTAAACAAATACTTTTCAGTGCCTACAGTCACATGCATTATGCTAGGTGCAGAGGACATGATCTTGAATGAGATAGGCCCCTGCCCTCGTGGAGATTACATTCTAGTGGTAATCTTGTACTGTTCGGTAATCAAGAAAAGCAGGATCCACAGGACCGGGGTGAGGTTGGATTGGTTTAAGAGGAAGGGGGTCCTGTATGAGCCTTACTTGCAGGGAATGTAAACCTTGATCCAAAGTGATAGTGAAAGTTGGAAGAAGCCACCTGCTTTTAGAAAAGTCCACATGAATCTGTGACAGTCAGATCTCAGAACAGTACTTTCCCTTCAGATCAGT
Source organism: Balaenoptera musculus (assembly GCF_009873245.2). NCBI lineage: Eukaryota > Metazoa > Chordata > Mammalia > Artiodactyla > Balaenopteridae > Balaenoptera > Balaenoptera musculus. The sequence continues at coordinate 48,040,138 of NC_045785.1, read as the reverse complement.
AGCTTATTCGTGGCAAAGCTCCAGAATGTAATTTATATATATATATATATATATTTTTTTTTTTAATTTATTATTTATTTTTGGTTGCATTGGGTCTTTGTTGCTGTGCATGGGCTTTCTCTAGTTGCAGTGAGAGGGGATTACTCTTCGTTGAGGTGCGGGGCTTCTCATTGCGGTGGGTTCTCTTGTTGTGGAGCACGGGCTCTAGGCGCGCGGGCTTCAGTAGTTGTGGCACACAGGCTCAGTAGTTGTGGCTCGCGCGCTCTAGAGTGCAGGCTCAATAGTTGTGGCGCCCGGGCTTAGTTGCCCTGCGGCATGTGGGATCTTCCCGGCCCAGGGCTCGAACCCGTGATCCCTGCATTGGCAGGCGGGTTCCCAACCACTGCGCCACCAGGGAAGCCCTGTAATTTGTAGTTGTTGAGGAAGTGAATTTTGATAACTGTATTTTCATTATCCAAAATAATGTTTTGAGCCCTAACTAAATCCCCAGTTCTGGTATCAATGTCTTGAGGCTTTTGGTAAATTTCTGATCAATTCAGTGAATATTTCTCCAGCTCCTGATTACCTCTCCATCCTCATCACTCCCTCCTTTCCCTTCCCACCTGTGCTTCAGCCAGCGGAAGTCCTTTCAATCCCACATTTGTGTGAGGCAGTCTCTCATCTCCAGGCCTTTGCACATGCTGTTTCCCAGACCTAGAACAGCCTTCTGTTAACTTCTGCCCCGCTTCATCCAGACAACTGGTACTAGTCTTTAGATCTCAGTTTAGACAGACTTCCTAACTTCCTCAAGGATGCATTGTCTGACCTCTCAGGATAATAGGCAGTTAATGGTAAATGTTTGATGAGGAAATGAAAGATTCATTAAGTAGGCCAGCCCTCCAATCTATTTGGAAAAGCCGGGCTTGCTTTAGAATTCTTCCAAGTCTGGTTTAGAGGGCTTGGCTGTTTCTCTTTAAGACATGACCATTCTAAGTATTTCCCTCTGTGCTCCAGGTAACCATGAAAAAGGATGGGGAAAGTGATAAGAGTGCTAGTCTTATCGTGCAATTTTATTCCCTTTGTGATGATTCTGTGTGGGAAAGCGTAAGAAGAAAAACAAACATGATTACTACTGATCAGACATGTCCAATTACACAAGCAAATGAAGGTTCAATTACTACTGTACTTTTCAATGCAGTTAAGGTAATACGTGTTCAGCATAGATTATGGAATACTGTGTGACACGGGCATTATGTTTTAATACCTTCTGATTATACTTGCTTAACTTATTCAAGAACGAACTGTCTCGTGACCCAGATACACCTGCAGTCGCAGTAAATGGGCTGCCTGCAGGGCTCACACCAATGGTCACTCCAGCCGACACAGACTTGTCATTTTTTACTTTAGAAAAAAGGTCATTTGCATCATCGTACAACTCGGAGGAGACTGTAGTATCTGCCAGGGCCTGAAAAGAATCACATAGATGTTAGCCTTGTGCACTAGCATTATATTCCAATTCATACTTAATATTTAAATCTTTGCTTTGTAAAATATCCAAAGTTTCAGATTATTATAAATAATTCTTTTAAAAGGCTATTCCAAATTGATACTAAAATACGGAAAATTCAGCAGTGCTTAGTATTTAGTGATACTGCTAAAATATTTGTTTAAACACACACACACACGATTCTGATAAAATGCTATATTGTTCTGAGCATGTATTTCTTTCCAGTGGGCTTATCCTTCTTGAACAGATGGTTGCTTGGCTCTGCAGTGGAGAGATACAGAAAGCCATGTCTAGGCGTGGACCTGGGAGGAAAGGGGCAAAGGCATGCAGGTGGTGATAGTTCTAAGCAGAGGTATGCTTAGGGACCACCCACAAGTGTTTGGTTATTTCATTCCAGGATTGCATTTCTCTGCTAGCTTGACCTGAGGCGTGGTCTCGTGAGCCAAGGAAATGAGGGTTAGGTGCCCATGAGAGGTTTGCTCTGTAATCACAAGAGCATGTGTTGAGATGGAGGCGCCATCAGTTTGGGTCCTGAGTGTCTGTGATGATGAGAGTTTCTTTTCCACCTTAGGAAGGATGAGTAGAATAAGTAGGGCATTGCTGCTTTAAAGCACTGAGATTTCAGAATCCTTTTTGCCACAGCATAACCTAGTCTATCTTGCCTGACACGTAGGCCCTAGACTGTCCTCCGGTTTAGAAAAATGGCATTGTCTATGTCTTCAAGCTCGTAGACAGAGCCTGATGGCAGAGGTGGAAGTGGGGTGGGGAGAGCCAATTTCTTTTTTTTAAACTATAGTTGACTTACAGTATTGTGTTAGTTTCAGGTATACAGTTTCAGATTCTTTTCTATTATAGGTTATTACAAAGTATTGAATATAGTTCCCTGTGCTATACAGTAAATTCTTTTTTTTTTTTTTTTAATTTATGTATTTATTTATTTATTTTTGGCTGTGTTGGGTCTTTGTTGCTGTGTGAGGGCTTTCTCCAGTTGTGGCGAGCGGGGGCCACTCTTCATCACGGTGCACGGGCCTCTCACTGTCGCGGCCTCTCCCGCTGCGGAGCACAGGCTCCAGACGCACAGGCTCAGTAGCTGTGGCTCACGGGCCCAGTTGCTCCACGGCATGTGGGATCCTCCCAGACCAGGGCTCGAACCTGTGTCCCCTGCACTGGCAGGCAGATTCTCAACCACTGTGCCACCAGGGAAGCCCAGTAAATTCTTGTTTATTTATTTTAGATATAGTAGTGAGTATCTGTTAATCCCATACTCCTGATTTATCCCTCCCACTCCCCTTTCCCCTTTGGTAGCCCTAAGTTTGTTTTCTATGTCTGTGAGTCTGTTTCTGTTTTGTAAATAAGTTGATCGGTATTATTTTTTTAGATTCCACATATAAGTGATATCATATAGTATTTGTCTTTCTCTATGTGGCTTACTTCACTTAGTGTGATAATCTCCAGGTCCATCCATGTTGCTACGAATGACAACATTTCATTCTTTTTTATGGCTGAGCAACGTTCCTTTGTATATATACAACACATCTTCTTTATGATGGACATTTAGGTTGCTTCCATGTCTTGGCTATTGTGAATAGTGAGAGCCAATTTCTTAAAAACAGACTCGATAAGCCTGGCCTTATCTTCTGTCAGTATTTTTCTCCTGAGAAACTTGGGAGAGGGAGGATGTGACTAGATAATTGTTCAGAGTACTGGCATCCTATCATCTCTCTCTATAGATAGAATGTGGATGATTCACAGGTAGAATTTGCATAATCTAGCCTCCCTTCTAAAAGATGTATAGCCAGGCTTAGTTCAGATAGATCTGGATTTAAGTCTTGTCTGTGCTTACCTACTGGGCCTGGCGCTTTATTCCTCTAAGTCTCTGGGGTTTTTAATATCTAAAATGGGCCAATAATAATATCTGACGCATCGTCTTATGATGAGGATTTGGTGGGAGAATTTGTGTGAAAGTAGAAGAGCTGACACATGGTAAGCCTCCAGTGAGGTTTGCTGTGTAGACGGCTTACCCAGAGGGTGAGGGGTGAAGAAATGAATGGTCAGGAGCAGGCTCTGGAGCTGGTTGTGAGCTACAGGGTGACCAGGAGACCGCAGAATTTTAAAGATGGGGAGAATCTTAGGGATCATCAGCAGTTTGCAAGCACTTTTCAATAGCGGAACCCTTTCTTCCAACGAAATCACGGACAGAAAGTCAAGAGATGAAGGTCATCAGTGAGGACCTGCTCTTGGTGAAGCAGGAGCACAGGTCTCAGAACCCCCAGCCACCTCTGTCCTGCCCCCACTTTACATCTTAGTAACCTGGGCCCACAGAGGGGCAGTGAGCTGCTCAAGGTCTGATACATGTCTATTCTAATAGAGTCAAAACCTGGAAATAGGTCTTCTGACAAGCAGCCTAGAAAATCGGGCCCCGAATCTACTTTATTGACTTAGGACTGGAGCCGAGATCTAGTAGGGGGTGGTCCCATTTACAGTATGCGGCTCACTGGCCCTGCCGTTGCCTCTTCAGCACTAAGCATGCGTGAGGGCAGGTGCAGTGGGACCTTCAGCCACCAGCAAACCCTACAGGAAATAAGATCTTCCAAAGCAAGGCATCTATCTCCACCGACAGCTTCCCCTCCCTGCACCCACCCAGTGGCCTGTGAGCACCCCTGTTCAGACTTACTTCAAAGTGGTACTTCAGGAAATTGTAGGGTTTCCGGAAGTACTTCTCATCATCTCCATAGTAGAGACGCTCACAGGTGGAGTCGTACCGAAGCTCTCTCCATTCCCCGTTGTATACGGTCTCACACTGGCCCCCATAATACCTGACATCGTATACGCTCTGAGCTTCTTTCTGGGTCAGGAAATTATACCTAAATTGAAAAGGCAAGCAGCTTCTGGGAGAGAGCATTGGAAGAGCAGAGATAGCACAAAATATCCTCTGGACCATGATGTAGCTGGTGGGCTGAGCAGCATTGCTCAAACTGTGTTCTGTGGAACCCTAGATTTCCTTGAAGTACCTTAAGGGCCACTTTGGGCGACAATGGGAGACTGAGTGGACTGGGCCTGGGCCCCCATGTTCCCTTAGACCAGATGAGCCAGACAATTCCATTCAGCATCTATAACATTGCTCCCACATGGGAGGCACCTCTAAATAGTTGTTGAGTAAATTGAAGAAGAATATGCATGATTATCAAGAGTCCAAGCACAGGAACCAGACAGTCTGGACCCGTTTCCTATCTCTGCCACATCTAGCTGTGTGACCTTGGGCAGATCATTTAACCTCTCTGTGCCTCAGTTTAATCATTTGTAAAAAGCAGCTAATACTACTGCCCTCACAGAGTTAAACAATGAGTTAAAACAAGTAATGGAATCATAAGAGTACTTAGCATATATGAAGTGTTAAATAAATGTCACTGTTGTTTTTGTTAGTATGATTTCAGAAAAGGTTTTGCTGCTAAAAAATAGGTTTGAAATATTGGGTGTAGTTCACAGTGCTAAGCTGAGGATCTAATCCTCAGAAAGGCCATAGTGTGGAGGAGGCACAGTGTGGAGGTCAGGGAGATGCCTGCTTAATTTCCAGCTCTGTCATTTACTAGCTGTGTGACTTTGGACACATTCTAGAAACTTCCTGAAGCTCATTTTCCTCATTTGAAGAACAGACATAGTAAAACTACCTCTCCTGGTTTTTGTGAAGTCTAAATGAGAGTATCAGAGTGAAACAGAAGTACAGTTGATAGTAATACTTCTTTTCCCCTAGCCCAATACCTTTCCAGAAATATTTCCCATACTTCCCTCTCTGGGGTATTTCAAATCTATCTGCCCAAGTTCTCTGTTTTAGGTCATGGATGGTTTAACCATATTTAGGTAAAAATCATGTGAAACAGGTGAAAGTCTGCTTTAATTTCATACAAAGAGAAATTTAACTGAACAAAATCATTGAAAGTTGGCTAAGAGTTATAAGACCTAACAATCTAAGCCTCATATGTTGTGGATAATAAAGTGATTGTTTGTCTTTGCCTCTCAAACTCCTACTCAGCCTTTAAGACCCAACTCAGATGTTGCGTCCTCTGTATTGCCTTCTTTGATTATCCTGGACAGACAATTGTCCTTCCTCTGTTCCCATGGCATTCAGTGATCGCCTCTGGTATAGCATTTGTCATGTTCATTTATGTCCTCTGTGAAAGGGCACAAAGGCAGATGAGCAGGGGAAAAACTGTGAATAAAACCTACTTCAAAGGAATAAATGGAGAATTGTAGAGCACCTGGCATAGAGTAGAAATTCAATGTAAGTTCACTTCCTTCTTCTCTTCCTTTCTCCATCTCTTTCTTCACATTAGTGGAAGTGATGTAATAATAGCTATGATGAATTGAATACACACTATACCAGACATTTAGCATACATTAACTTTCAACCTCATGACAATTTTGCAAACGCAAAAATTGAAGCTCAGAAAAATTAAGTAACTTGCCTATAGTCATAGCTGGATTTTTTTCCTAGATTTTTTTTGACACTACAATCTGGGTTCTTAGTCTTTACCCTGCAGTTTCTATCTTTCCCCCTGTGGAACATGTTTCTGCCTGTAGCTGATAAATACAGGCCCTCTAATGGGCCAAAGAAAAACTCTAAAGAACAATAAGCCCTAAGATTGTAATGTAACCTCTAACCGTAAGTAAAGCCTATGTATATTTTAAAAATGTGATTGCGGAAGCCCCAGTGAAAATAAAGAGAGACATTCTACTTTTCGGAATTTAGAAATATTCACACACGGGTACAAAATTATGTATGTAAGAATGTTCATTTCAGCACTGTCTATAAGAGAAAAATGGAAAACAATCTAATTATCTTTCAATAGGAGGTAGTTAAATAAATTATATAGTTATACTATAGGAGAATTGGGAAATTTTATTTTATGTTTCACAAAGGGCCAGATAGTAAATACTTTAGGCCTTGTAGGCTACATAGGTTTCTGTTGCAACTACTGAACTTTTCCACTGTAGGGCAGAAGCTGTGTTTCAATAAAACTTTATTTAAAAATAGACAACAGGCTGAATTTGGTGTTCAGGCCATAGTCTGCTGACCCCTGTTAAGGAACACTATGCTGCCTAGAAAAAGACAATAGAAGATATGGGAGGAAAATCTTCAAAATATATTATTAAGTGAAAAAAACAAGTTATGGACAATATGTACAGTCTGATCACATTTATGTAAAATACACTTATGTCTATAATGCACAATACACCTGATAGGCATACTTTCCATACAGTGTATGTTGTCAATGCATTTTTACATGATTGAGAAATCATGTAACAGGGGTCAGCTCTAGGGAGGGAAGAGAGAGAGGGTGAGTGGGTGGGACCAGGTGAGGGAAAGTGAAGGAAGAGTTTCAGTTTTTATCTCAAATAGACATTACTTCTGTAACAATAAATAAAAATTAAAAACTGGGAAATGCCTAAATTAGAAAAAATAAGATACCAGGAAAGGCCTCTGAGATCTTGAGATGAATGAGAAAACCACCATAATGTCAGCTGCTGGGGATGGAGGTGGGCCCATTCTACTGGTTTCAGTGTTAGGTGTGGCAAAGCACACGAATCAGCAAGTACATTTGAAATCTCCTGATTGAATCATATGAGAGCAGGGTCATGGTCTGTGATATTTTTGTCAATAACGAGGGAATTGTTTTTCAAGTCAAAACCTCAATATTTCATGCTTGTACTCTGTTTATCCCACAGTCACTTTCAAAATCAACAAGAATCCCCTTTTATTGGTGTTAGAGGCTGAAATATGTTCTTCCAATATTTGTATGTTGAAGTCCTGACTCCCAAAACCTCAGAATTTGACTGTGTTTTGGTGATAGGATCCTTAAAGAGGTAATTAAGTTAAAATGAAGTTATTAGGGAGGGCCCTAATCCAGTAGGACTGGTATCCTTCTAAGAAGAGGAAGTTAGGACACAGCCATGTACAGTGGGAAGACCATGTGACCACAAAGGGAGAAGACAGCCATTCACAAGCCAAGGAGAGAGACCTCAGAAAAAGCAATCCTGCTGAGACCCGCATCTGAGACTTCTAGCCTCCTGAGAAAATAAATTTCTATTGCTTAAGCCACCTAGTTTGTGGTACTTTGTTATGGCAGTCCAAGAAAACTAATATTATTGGTCTAAAAGAAACAGGAATTTGATCATCTTTTCATACGTGTGTGTCTACATGCATTTACAGGATTCTGTCCTATCTTGTAGGTGGGCTGTGATCGGAAGGTAATTAAACCACAGTGAATGAGAGCTGCATTTCACAGCACCCACACCTGACCCAGAGTGGGCTGCCATGTGGCTGGGTCACTGTGTGATGAGTACTGTCTCTCTCTGTTTCCTCATCTGTAAAGGGCCAGCTGGTCATGTTGATTTGTTTCACTGCAATCAATACTCAGTGAGAGGCTGTTCTGGGGAAAGCTCTGACATAAGGGCTGAGGAGATGAAAAAGATGAATCAGAGCAGCCTCGGCCCTCAAAGAGTTTATACTCAAGTTAGGGGACAAGGCCCAAAGCAAAGTGTCAGGGAACTGACAATACCATGTGTCACTATGAGTGTGGCCCTGTGCTGGGTGCTGGAGAAGCAGAAGATGACGAGGACCCCTTAGCCTGGGGAACAGATGTCTCTGCCCTGTTGGATAAGTCCTGGGAGAGTAGGACACACAGGGACGCTGGGAACAGTAGGAGGGGACTAAGCCAGCCTAGACAGTGTTGAGAGGAGGGGAGGGGGTGTCAAAAAGACCAGCTAGAGGAGGTGATGCCTAGGTGTCTTAGCTGGGCTGTCATAGCAAAGTACTATATCCAATACAATACCCAAGTCTGGATGACTCAAAGAATAGACATTTATGTTCTCTCAGTTCTGGAGGCTAGAAGTCTAAGAGAAAGGTGCCATCAGGGTTGGTTTCTGGTGAGGCCTCTCTTCCTGGGTTGCAGATGGCCACCTTCTCGCCATAGCCTCACATGGCCCCTTCTCTGTGCACATGGTGAGAGATGAGAGAGAGCTCTCTGGTGTCTCTTCCTCTTCTTATAAGGACACCAGTCCTATTGGATTAGGGCCCCACCCTTATGAGCTCATTTGACATTAATTACCTTTGTAAAGGCCCTATCTCTAAATACAATCATATTGGGGGTTAGGGCTTCAACATACAAGTTTTAGGGGGATACAATTCAGGGCACAACACTAGGTAAAAAGTTAACCAGTTAGGAATACAGGGAAGGACATTCCAGAAAGAAGGAACTAACTTTATGAAGTCAGAAGAAAAGAGTATGATGTGTGCAAGGGACTAAACATGAACATATGGTGCACAATGAAGTAAAGTTAGAATCGAGGCTGATTGGATCTCAACAGATAAAGAAACTGGCCTGAGAGGTATAAGCCAGCAATGGCAAAGTGGAGATTCAAGCCCCACCCCATCTCACCCTAAAGCCTTGGTTATATCAGCAACCACAGTGCAAAGCAGAGTAAGAACAGGGCTACTGGAAAGTGCACTTGGGCCAGGGAAGTGCTGTCTTTTGGGGATATTGGAAGCCTTTATGGAAGGTGTAGCTTCTTTAAAAGGGTCTTGGAAATGGAATTGGGGCAAGAGGAATGAGCAGCAGAGCAGGAAAGGGTGAAAGGAGGACCCTTGGGCAGAGACATAAAGGGGAAAACATGAGCTATGTCCTGTAATATTCATATGTTGAAACTCTAACCCCTCATGTGGTGGTATTTGGAGGGAGACCTTTGGGAGGCGCTTAGGTCATGAGAGTGGAGCCCTCAAGAATGGCATCAGTGCTCTTATCAAGGAGACCCCACAGAGCTCCCTAGCCCCTTCCACCATGTGAGGGCACAACGAGAAGTCTGCGGCCTGAAAGAACACCCTCACCTGACCAGGCTAACACCCTGATCTCAGACTACCAGCCTCAGAACTGTGAGAAATACATTTCTGTTGTTGATAAGCCCCCCAGTGTGTGGTATTTTGTTAGAGCAGCCCAGATGGACTAAGACACTTAGAGGGTTGGTGAGGACGGTCTCACAGGATCACTCCATAGAGATTCCCCCCAAAGACCCTCTTCTTTCCCTGAAACTAATACTCGTGATTGGAGAGAAATCATGCCCTGCCCCCCACAGCCAGCCAGCTGCGACTCACCCCGAGGTCACCCTCTCTGATCCTGGAATCGGGTCATACTGGCTGCAGTCATCTTCCAGGACCCTGACGTCTTCACAGTTGTCCTCATCAGAGCCATCCAGGCAGTCCTCGTCTCCATTACACACCAGGTGGCGTTTCAGGCAGCGACCTGAGGAGAGGTCGTGGATGCTTCTAGAGTGTCCGGGACTCCTCCCCCTTCCTCACGACCTGCATTCATAGTCACCAAGTCCGTTCCACCTCTGAAATAGCCCTTCTATCTTCCCAGTCCTGTTCCATCCTCCTTCCATCCTCCTTCCATCCTCCTGCCTCTGCCCTCCCTCCAGCCTCCATGTCTCTCACCTGTAGCCCCCCAGCTCAGACCCTGCCCCAGGCTTGCTCTTTCTAATTCAGTCTCCACATTGCAGCCCCAGGGATCTTTCTAAAATTCCAGTCTGGCCATGTCATCCCTTGCTCTGCATCCTTGAGGACTTCCCCATTCCTCTGCTTCCAAATGTCACTGTCTGGCCCCCGGTAACCTACCTGGCCCATCCCCTGCCTCTCTTCCCAAAGCCCTTTTCTGGGCTGATTGTGAGTCCCTAAATCTCTGCGTTTTTGCACATTCTGTCTCCTAGCAAACTCTTTTTCATTTGCTAAGTCTCAGCTCAAGTACCATTTTGAATCCTGCCCTGACTGCCCAAAGCAGATTTAGGCACCCCCTGCCAGAGTCCGTACATTGGACCCTGTACATACACCCATTACACTGGCTATCACAGGACGTTGTCATTGATTCCTTATAGGTCTGTCTCCCAAAGACACTAGGAGTACTCTGAGATCAGGCACAAGAACTTTTCACCTCTGCATCACCAGCAGGTAGCACACTGTCTGGCCATCATATGCACCCAATCAGCATTTACTCAATGAATGGATGGATGAGTGAATTGTACCTTTTCCAAATCAATGGGTGTTCTAATAAAGTTGCCTCAAATTTACTTGGGCTGCTGACTTGGCTTAAAATTCAGCTTCCTGGGTCCCATCCCAAACCCCAGAAGAGCAACTTCTAGGGGAAGGGCTCAGGAGCCTGCATTCTAACAAGCTCCCGGAGAACTGTTTTGTGTATTAAGTTTGACAGGCACAGCTGTTATCCTTCTGAGATGCTACTCACCTGTCTCCTTACACTGGAAATCCTGTCCACACTGTGCTTGCTTCACACAAACTGTGGGACTGTGACAGCTGGCTTGGTCCCAGACAGTCCCACTGCAGATGGTTCCCCCGAACTTGTTTGGCTGCAGGAGGCTCCGGTATCTGTACTAAATCAGATTTGGAACCAGACGCATTCATTGTCTATCAATCAACTGAAATTGGTGCAGGCAGGTCTCAGCTTAACATAAGGAATGACTGTCTAATGATTGAGAGCTGCCTGCAAAGCTGTCTTTTGCGGGGATGAGTGATCATAAATGGCGGTGTTCAACCAGAGGTGGCACTGTCACCAGCTGGAATATTGAGTAGGGCCTCCAAGCATCAAATGAGAGATTTGGACTAGTTATTTCTAGGGCCTTCCTACTTGCTAGGAAGGACCTCTGTCTCCCCCTTCTGAAGCCAGTTTGTACCTATTCATCTTTCAAGACTCACGGTTTACCTCCTCGGGAACAAACTTCCCTAACTAAGTAATATATTCTCAGTTCCCTATGTACCCTCTCTCCTAGCACTTGTCATATAAGGTTGTGATTGATTGTCCACTTCTTTGTTTACCTTTCTCACTAGTTTAGGAACAATTTGCACATAGGGTTAGGGTCAGCAAAAGGAGGGCCATGTCTTATTTGGCTTCATATACTTGGCACTTGATCTATGGTCAGTTACATGGTAGTCACCTTTAAAAAGATGTTTATCACTTTTCCTTTGAAGAATTTCTTCTGGTCATGGCATTTCCTCTTTTCTTGTGGCATGTCTCATATGGTTCAGGTTGGGGTGACGTCACCCCCTCAGTCACAGGACGTGTGGATGTGAACGAGGCAGGGCAACCAGAGTACCAATCATCTGCCAAGTTGCAATGATTGGTTCATGACTCAACCTTATGGCAATCAAAGTCCTCTCTGGGAAGTTTCTTTCAGAACTATTGGGAAAGATAGTTTCTTTTTAGCTGAAGTTGCTGAGAATTGTGGGTATCAAGTGGCCATCTTGCCTACTATAGAAAGAGCCCATCCAACAATTAGAGAGACAAAAAGAGCTCTGAAGACATCATCTGAGGCCCTGTGTCCAGCTCTGACTGCAGATGAATAAATACTTATTGAAGGAAGGAGAGAAAGAATAAAAATGCATACCAGTCTTGGGCTCAATGTTTTTATGACACTGTCTTCTCTAGGGTGTACAGTGTTAGATACCAGTGTTAGATCAGGAAGAAGCTGAACAGTAAGATATTCCAAGAAATTGAAGTTCCATCCCTGTCTTTAAGAAGATTAGAGATGGTTGAGGAGATAAAAAATATAACAATATAAAACATGTTGTATGGGGACTTCCCTGGCGGTCCAGTGGCTAAGACTTCACCTTCCAATGCAGGAAGTGCAGGTTCGATCCCTGGTCAGGGAGCTAAGATCCCACATGCCTCGTGGCCAAAAAACCAACATATAAAACAGAAGCAATATTGTAACAAGTTCAATAAAGACTTTAAAAATGGAAAAAACAAAACAAAAAACAAAAAAACCATGTTGTATGAAGAGCTTCACACAGAGAGTCAATCAGCACCATATTTTCTGCCGTCTCTTAGCCCACAGGCCCTAGCTTCAAAACTATTAGTAAGTAAATAGGAAGGCAATGATTTGAGAAGTAAGAGAATTGAGTTCCTGACCTGAATCTATTTATTACTTGCTGTGTAAAGTTATCAGTGCCTGACACTTTCTGCCTCAGTTTCCAAATCTATAAAATGAGGTGGTTGACTTAGTTGACCTCACTAATCACAATTACTAATGATTCCTTCACCTGTGTCCTATCGTTGAAAGAGCACAGGCATGAGATTAGACCGACTTAGGTCCAAATCCTGGCTCCACTTACCAACTGCCCATGAGCAAGTCACTTATCTTTTCTGAGCGACCATTGTCTAGTATGTAAAATGGGTGTGATGGCACCTTACCTCGAAAGGGTTTTGTGAGAACTAAGTGAGAGAAGGTCTGAGGACACACCTAGCCCTGTGCCTGGCATATCACTGGTGCTCAATAAGTGGAAGTGGTTTCCACATCATTATCATTATCAATGCAGCCTTTTCCAGATGCTTCCAGGGGTGAGTGTGAAGCAGTGAGGCTTCCCCTCCCTTTCCTCTTGCCCACTTCTGCCTACTTAACTGCTCCTTAGCAAAGAGGCAGAGGTAGCAAAAAGAAGTGAGGATCCGACCTGCCCATTTGCCTTCCCTGACTTTCAGTTAAGAACAGCAATAAAAGATTTGTAAACTAGGTGAGAAGAGATTATAATTAGCGGTCAATGTGGGAATAGGAGGATATTTTCATTTTCTACCCACGCTCTTGCCCCACAATGCAGTAAATAAAAGAGAGCTCATCATACAAATGTATAGCCAATTCTCTTTCTCCACCATGAAAACATTCATCAGCTATAAGACCTGAAGTTACCATCATGGTGATGATGGTGATGGTAGCTACCAGTTATTGAGTGCTTACTATTGCCCAAACCCTTTACATTCTTTATGTCAGTTAATCCTCACAAGTCTAGGGGGTTAAGTACTATTAATGATCTCATTTTAAGCTGGGTTAGAATTTCAGTTCTGCCACTTACGGTATATGTGTCACTGGGTAAATTACTTAACGTCTCTGACCCTCGGTTTCCTCATCTGTAAGATGAGAGAGATAAGAGTGTTCTGAAGATTAGTGATAACACAGGTAAAGACATCAGCATTCTGCCCGGTTCTTGTATGCACTTAGTAATAATAGTTATCAACATTGGCTTCATCCTCGTAGCCAGCTGTTGGGCTACTCTGGAAGGATTATGACTGAGTGGGAATTGGATTAGGTGACCTCTAATATCACTTACTACTCTCCATATAGCTCCGGGAGAGGCAGGAGAGGCATATAGCTCAGGTTCACGGGTATTTTGGAATCAGGCTGACCAAGTTTTAAATCGAGGCTCTGCCGCATTCTTACTGGGCAAACTAAGCAAAGGTATTGAGTGGTGTCTGTCACCTACTGTTGGCTGTGAAAATCAAATAAGAAGATGATTTATTTAAAGCATTAGCACACAGTCCTTGGTATACAGAAATTATTTAATAATGGCGACTATATATAGTCATTATCATCCTTCCTGTGGTTTCTGTACTTGGAATGATGGTGCAGACATGAGGTTCATTCCCACCCGCTCCTTATTTTCTAGGTTGTTATCAAATAATGAAGACATTGTGTTGCAGAAAGGTTGGTAAGGATACTTCCCTAGGGCCTTCTCCGTGCCATTGCCCACGGGTTGGTATCATTAAGACGTAATTTTCTTTTCTAGCTAGTAGGAAATGTTTCTTTCCAGAAATGCACGTCCTTGATTGGGTGATTTTGAGAGGAAGAAAAATATTAATAGAAAGAAACTCAGATGGTCTTTCAGTTAAAAAATTAACAGCATTTAATTATTTTAAGGATTACTTTAAAGACGCATGTCTTTTTGAGTCCCTAAGAAAGTAATAAATGTTGATTTAAACTGTAAGTCATTCACCTGTGCTATCTGCCATCTAAACTGCAGCACAAGATAAAAATATAGCTTTAGGATGCTGTTTAAATGTATAATAGGTTGACTAAAGGCCATGCAAAGAAATTAAGTCCTAATCCTTGAAAGCTGTAAATGTTATCTTATTCGGAAAAAGGATCTTTGCAGACACCATTGATTTGGAGAAATTACTCTGGATTATCCAGAAGGACCCTAAATGCCATCACAGTGTCCTTACAAGAGGAAAGCAGAGGGAGATTTCACATAGACGCATAAAGGAGACACACAGAAGGGAAGGGGTGATGCAGACAGGAGCAGAGATTGGAGCAAGGCAGCCACTAAAAGCTGGAAGGAGCAAAGAACGGCTTCTCCCTTAGAGCTTCCAGAGAGAGCCTGGCCCTGCTGACGCCTTGATTGCAGACTTCTGGTCTCCAGAACTCTGAGAGAATACATTTCTGTTGTTCTGAGCCAACCAGTTTTTGGCATTTGTTACAGCAGGCTCAGAAAACTAATCCAGGATGTCAAAGCAGAATGAGAATTGGGGGCCAGATATTTTTAAACTGGGACATCTAAGATTCTTTGGCATATCCTAGAGATGGGAGAGGCAAAATCATAAATTTTAGCCTTCAAAGTTGAATAAACTAGCTCCAAATGGTGTTTCTGCCAGTGTCATCAAAACTTCACGGGGCACTTTTGCATCTAACCGAGGAGGGGGGTCTGGAGGCAGGAGGACTGTCAGTAAGCTCTGCAAGAGTATCACTCAGGTGAGAGAAGAGCAGGGCTTGATTCAAGGCAGTGGGAGTGGGGCTGGAGAGGAGGGCACAGATAGGAAGTATAGAAACAGCTCACATTTATTGAACACTTACTTTGTGCCAGATGCCATGAAAAGCACTTTCTTTGCATGCATTACTCATTTAACGCTCTCAGTAACTCTATGGTGTAAGTACTGTTTCTACTCCCATTTATAGATTAGGAATCAGAGGCACAGAGAAGGTAAAAATTATGTCCAAAGTAACACAGCAAATAAGGTGCAAGCCAGAATCTAAGCTGCAGAGTCAAAGCTAAAAAACAGGCTTGACAGCAATAGGCTAATAGACAAGGTTCGGGCAGTGGTGTACCACATCTGGGCTGCACCCACCCTGGGTGCATCCAGCGAAGGCATGTGTCGTCTGCAGAGATTTTAAAATACTAAGAAGACAGAATAGAAGTTAGTCTTCTTTCTATTGTCACCATGACCCAGTGATTCTGAACAAAGACAGAATTGTAATACTCCTCCCTGACAGAGACAAGTGCTCTCAACATCCCCCTTATGCCACTGAGTTTAGCGATCATCTTGGACCAATTAAAACCACTTAGATGGGCAAGATAGATACACATCTGTTCATTGGGCATGTCAGCCTTTTCGGTGCATGAAAGTGAAATACTCAGGAACACCCTGTGTGACATGCTTTGGTTTATCTCAGTTCCTCATAGGTCATGGACAGCTTGGCATTTTGTTCCTAAGCCATTGGTCTCTCCAGATGACCCTCATTAGAAGGTAATACATAGGCCAGGACCCAGAGAGGCCAGTGGGGATCAGTGTGCCCATGTCCGGAGCGCCACTTTTCTAAGTGGCATCTAAGCCATAACATAACACATCTTTTGCAGCCTCATCCAAACGCCTTACAAACAAAATCAGAAGAGGCAGAAATAAGTTCCACCAGCCACGTGCATATGGCTTCTGAATACCCTTTTCTCCCCAGACCTCTAGATTTATAGACGAGACTGCTTATCTCCATTTGAATGCCTAGTACACAATTTAAATGTTTAATGCTCCAAAATTGGTCATAAATGTCTCACCTTTTTCTCCTGGCATGGAAAGCAATCTGTCCACTCTCCCCAGTTGCCCAGCTGGCAGGAAACAGCTGTGGGAGTAGAACTCTGAACAGCCCGACTGACTCTCCTAAAAAGAGAAGAGACCCCTTGCTTCAATTTTTAAATTCTTTATCATGATCATTTTAATTTTTGTAATTATAAATTCAAAAAGGTCTTTTAACATGACAGTATCTTAATAATATGAAAACAGGTGCTGAATTTTTCTCCAGCTTTATTGAGGCAAAATTGACAACAATCGTATGGTATATTTAGGATGACAAACGTGATGGTTTGACATACATATACATTGTGACATGATTATCACAACCAAGGGAAACACATCCATCACCTCCCATAGTTGCCTTTTTTTTTTCTTTCTTTCTTTTTTTTTTTTTTTTGGTGTGGTAAAAATACTTCAGATCTACTCTCCTAGCAAATTCCAAGTGTACAATACAGTATTACTAACTATAGTCACTATGCTGTGCATTAGAACCCCAGAACTTTTTCAGCTTATGACAGAAAGTTTATATCCTATGACCAACCTCTCCCCATGTTCCCGACCCCCCAAGCCCCTTGTAACCACTATTCTACTCTCTGGCTTTATAAGTTAGACTTTTTTTAGATTCCACATATAAGTGAGATGATGCAGTATTGTCTTTTTCTGTCTGGCTTATTTCACTTAGCATAATGTCCTCCAGGTTCATTAATGTTGTCACAGATGGAAGGATTTTCTTCTTTTTTTATGGCTGAATAGATGGTTAATTTTTTAACTTATAAAGGTTACCCCTTGATTTGGGCATCTGGGCACCTGTAGCTGTAGAACATGAAGCAATATCACAATGTATATTCCCTTAGCCTTAAAGTTATCTGGGAGTGGGAGTGGGGATGGAGCAGGGAAAGGAGAGGAATGTCCATAAATGCAGTTATTCTTACTTGGAACACTGGGCTGTAAGGGTACTTCTAATACTAGAATGATTCTATCTTCCTTCTTAAGAATTGCATGTGCTGTTTTTAAAACAAAAGTTATGTGGCCTAATGCTCTTTTCTTCCCCAATAATTTATTGTGGTAAAATACATGTAACATAAAATTTACATTTTACCATAACCATTTTGAAGCTTACAGTTCAGTGGCATTAAGTACATTCATATTGTTGTGCAACCATCACCAGTTTCCATCTCCAGAACTCTTTTCCTTTCCCTGCATCAATTTTGAGATGTAAAATTTAAGCAACAACAACAAAAGAGTTGTGCACGTTTTCCCTCCGATCATTTCCAGTTTTAAGAAATGAAGAATAAAAATCTATTGTGCCTCTACTGTATGCAGGGGTGATGCTGTAGTACTTCAGAATTCATGCTAATTATGCTGTGAACTGCTCCACGTGATGAATGATGCCCCCTATGCTGAAACCCCAAACAGGAAGCTCTAGGATCATCAGGAAAGTGATGTTCACCTTTATCACTGGTTCTCAGACTTTGGTCCCAGGAACATTTTATACTCTAACATACTATGGAGGACTCTGAAGAGCTTTTGTTTAACGGGACTGGGTCGATCGATAGTCACAGAATCCAAACATCAAAACTGAGAAATTTCGAAATACTTATTTATCCATTTAACATTAAAATAAAACCGTTACATGTTACCATATATGTTTATTTAAAAATCCATTTCCAAGAAACATAATTATTGAAAAGAGTGTTACTGTTTTATGTTTTTGCAAATCTCTTTTGTTGTCTGGTTTAGTAGAAAGCAGCTAGATTCTCATTTCTGCTTCTTCATTCAATATGTTGCTTTATGTTGCTTTGGTTGAAATCTATGAAGAAACTCCAGCCTCATACAGTTATGTAGTTGAAAAAAATTATGTAGTTGAGGAGTGTTTTAATAGTCTTCTCAGATAATTGTGGATGTTCTTTGATGCTACACCAAATCTTGAAAAGCAGTCATTTCTTATATGTTAGTTGCACTTGGAACCTGAAAACCTATCAATGAATTTTTTGTACTCTGTTACATTAAAACCCATTGATCTATGTATCCTTTAACTGTATCTGGTACCCATACATGATTTTTATAACATCAGACATTGGAAATTTAGAAAACAATGGTACTCTAAGTGTACATATCTTAAAAATAGTCACACATTTCACTGTAACATATTAATAAGTCAAATTTATTAATATTAACAGTGATCTCAAGCTCATGGTAGTGAATATGTTTTCCAAAATTTTAATTTTTGTTTGAAAGCCCAAATTTTGTCATTGGTAACAAATAATGCCGTTTGTTTTCCTGGAAGTAATAGGTCCTCTGCTCATTTTTGAGACGATGTCTGCCAAGTATCTTAGCCTGAATAACCGTAGTTTGTTTGACAGTTATTCTGTCAAGTAAAAACAGTGTTCCAGGAAAAAGGCATCAACACTGACTTACAACTCAAACAATTGTTTTTTCTCAAGAAAAAACATGTACTGTACCCTCATACTTAGGTACAGTACAAGTTCTTTATGCATCTTTTCCATTTTGCCACAAATAATATTTAAGTAACATGTATTCAAAGATTGGGTTTTAATAAAATTAACAATTTTAACTATTTTTAGGACTTTTCTAAGTGAAACAATTTCTTTCCTGTGAGTTTGATGTCAATGCCTTGATTTGCATCAAGGCCACAGTAGTTTTAGCCACCATTACTTTTTTTTTTTCTTTTTAATTATTGAATTTTATTTAATTAATTTTTTTATACAGCAGGTTCTTATTAGTCACCCATTTTATACACATCAGTGTATACACGTCAATCCCAATCTCCCAATTCATCACACGTCCACCCCCCACCCCCTGCCGCTTTCCCCCCTTGGTGTCCATACGATTGTTCTCTACATCTGTGTCTCTATTTCTGCCTTGCAAACCGGTTCATCTGTGTCATTTTCTAGGTTCCACATATATGCATTAATATATGACATTTGTTTTTCTCTTTCTCACTTACTTCACTCTGTATGACAGTCTCTAGATCCATCCACGTCTCAACAAATGACCCAATTTCGTTCCTTTTTATGGCTGAGTAATATTCCATTGTATACATGTACCACATCTTCTTTAGCCATTCGTCTGTCGATGGGCATTTAGGTTGCTTCCATGACGTGGCTATTGTAAATAGTGCTGCAATGAACATTGGGGTGCTTGTTTCTTTTTGAATTATGGTTTTCTCAGGGTATATGCCCAGTAGTGGGATTGCTGGGTCATATGGTAATTCTATTTTTAGTTTTTTAAGGAACCCTCCATACTGTTCTCCACAGTGGCTGTATCAGTTTACATTCCCACCAACAGTGCAAGAGGGTTCCCTTTTCTCCACACCCTCTCCAGCATTTGTTGTTTGTAGATTTTCTGATGATGCCCATTTTCACTGGTGTGAGGTGATACCTCATTGTAGTTTTGATTTGCATTTCTCTAATAATTAGTGATGTTGAGCAGCTTTTCATGTGCTTCTTGGCCATCTGTATGTCTTCTTTGGAGAAATGTCTATTTAGGTCTCTGCCCATTTTTGGATTGGGTTGTTTGTTTTATTAATATTGAGCTGCGTGAGCTGTTTATATATTTTGGAGATTAACCCTTTGTCCGTTGATTCGTTTGCAAATATTTTCTCCCATTCTGAGGGTTGTCTTTTCGTCTTGTTTATGGTTTCCTTTGCTGTGCAAAAGCTTTGAAGTTTCGTTAGGTCCCGTTTGTTTATTTTTGTTTTTATTTCCATTAGGAGGTGGATCAAAAAAGATCTTGCTGTGATTTATGTCAGAGTGTTCTTCCTATGTTTTCCTATAAGAGTTTTATAGTGTCCGGTCTTACATTTAGGTCTCGAATCCATTTTGAGTTTATTTTTGTGTATGGTGTTAGGGAGTGTTCTAATTTCATTCTTTTACATGTAGCTGTCCAGTTTTCCCAGCACCACTTATTGAAGAGACTGTCTTTTCTCCATTGTATATCTTTGCCTCCTTTGTCATAGATTAGTTGACCATAGGTGCGTGGGTTTATCTCTGGGCTTTCTATCTTGTTCCATTGCTCTATGTTTCTGTTTTTGTGCCAGTACCATATTGTCTTGATTACTGTAGCTTTGTAGTATAGTCTGAAGTCAGGGAGTCTGATTCCTCCAGCTCCGTTTTTTCCCCTCAAGACTGCTTTAGCTATTCGGGGTCTTTTGTGTCTCCATACAAATTTTAAGATGTTTTGTTCTAGTTCTGTAAAAAATGCCATTGGTAATTTGATAGGGATTGCATTGAATCTGTAGATTGCTTTGGGTAGTATAGTCATTTTCACAATATTTATTCTTCCAATCCAAGAACACAGTATAGCTCTCCATCTGTTGGTATCATCTTTAATTTCTTTCATCAGTGTCTTATAATTTTCTGCATACAGGTCTTTTGTCTCCCTAGGTAGGTTTATTCCTAGGTATTTTATTCTTTTTGTTGCAATGGTAAATGGGAGTGTTTCCTTAATTTCTCTTTCAGATTTTTCATCATTAGTGTATAGGAATGCAAGAGATGTCTGTGCCTTAATTTTGTATCCTGCAAATTTACTAGATTCATTGATTAGCTCTAGTAGTTTTCTGGTGGCATCTTTAGGATTCTCTGTGTATAGTATCATGTCATCTGCAAACGGTGACAGTTTTACTTCTTCTTTTCCAATTTGTATTCCTTTTATTTGTTTTTCTTCTCTGATTGCCATGGCTAGGACTTCCAAAACTATGTTTAGTAATAGTGGTGAGAGTGGACATCCTTGTCTTGTTCCTGATCTTAGAGGAAATGCTTTCAGTTTTTCACCATTGAGAATGATGTTTGCTGTGGGTTTGTCATATATGACCTTTATTATGTTGAGGTAGGTTCCCTCTGTGCCCACTTTCTGGAGAGTTTTTATCATAAATAGGTGTTGAATTTTGTCAAAAGTTTTTTCTGCATCTATTGAGATGATCATATGGTTTTTATTCTTCAATTTGTTAATATGGTGTATCACATTGATTGATTTGTGTATATTGAAGAATCCTTGCATCCCTGGGATAAATCCCACTTGATCGTGGTGTATGATCCTTTTAATGTGTTGTTGGATTCTGTTTGCTAGTATTTTGTTGAGGATTTTTACATCTATATTCATCAGTGATATTGGTCTGTAATTTTCTTTTTTTGTAGTATCTTTGTCTGGTTTTGGTATCAGGGTGATGGTGGCCTCATAGAATGAGTTTGGGAGTGTTCCTTCCTCTGCAATTTTTTGGAAGAGTTTGAGAAGGATTGGTGTTAGCTCTTCTCTAAATGTTTGATAGAATTCCCCTGTGAAGCCATCTGGTCCTGGACTTTGGTTTGTTGGAAGATTTTTAATCACAGTTTCAATTTCATTACTTGTGATTGGTCTGTTCATATTTTCTATTTCTTCCTGGTTCAGTCTTGGAAGGTTATACCTTTCTAAGAATTTGTCCATTTCTTCCAGGTTGTCCATTTTATTGGCATAGAGTTGCTTGTAGTAGTCTCTTAGGATGCTTTGTATTTCTGTGGTGTCTATTGTAACTTCTCCTTTTTCATTTCTAATTTTATTGATCTGAGTCCTCTCCCTCTTTTTCTTGATGAGTCTGGCTAATGGTTTATCAATTTTGTTTATCTTCTCAAAGAACCAGCTTTTAGTTTTATTGATCTTTGCTGTTGTTTTCTTTGTTTCTATTTCATTTATTTCTGCTCTGATCTTTATGATTTCTTTCCTTCTGCTAACTTTGGGTTTTGTTTGTTCTTCTTTCTCTAGTTCCTTTAGGTGTAAGGTTAGATTGTTTATTTGAGATTTTTCTTGTTTCTTTAAGTAGGCTTGTATAGCTATAAACTTCCCTCTTAGAACTGCTTTTGCTGCATCCCATAGGTTTTGGAGTGTCGTGTTTTCATTGTCATTTGCCTCTAGGTATTTTTTGATTTCCTCTTTGGTTTCTTCAGTGATCTCTTGGTTATTTAGTAATGTATTGTTTAGCCTCCATGTGTTTGTGTTTTTTACATTTTTTTCCCTGTAATTCGTTTCTAATCTCATAGCGTTGTGGTCAGAAAAGATGCTTGATATGATTTCAATTTTCTTAAATTACTGAGGCTTGATTTGTGACCCAAGATGTGATCTCTTCTGGAGAATGTTCCATGCACAATTGAGAAGAAAGTATAATCTGCTGTTTTTGGATGGAATGTCCTATAAATATCAATTAAATCTATCTGGTCTATTGTGTCATTTAAAGCTTGTGTTTCCTTATTTATTTTCATTTTGGATGATCTGTCCATTGGTGTAAGTGAGGTGTTAAAGTCCCCGACTATTATTGTGTTACTGTCGATTTCCTCTTTTATAGCTGTTAGCAGTTGCCTTATGTATTGAGGTGCTCCTATGTTGGATGCACATATATTTATAATTGTTATATCTTCTTCTTGGATTGATCCCTTGATCATTATGTAGTGTTCTTCCTTGTCTCTTGTAACATTCTTTATTTTAAAGTCTAATTTATCTGATATGAGTATTGCTACTGCAGCTTTCTTTTGATTTCCATTTGCATGGAATATCTTTCTCCATCCCCTCACTTTCAGTCTGTATGTGTCCCTAGGTCTGAAGTGGGTCTCTTGTAGACAGCATATATATGGGTCTTGTTTTTGTACCCATTCAGCAAGCCTGTGTCTTTTGGTTGGAGCATTTAATCCATTCACATTGAAGGTAATTATCGATATATGTTCCTATGACCATTTTCTTAATTGTTTTGGGGTTTTTTTTGTAGGTCCTTTTTTTCTCTTGTGTTTCCTACGTAGAAAAGTTCCTTTAGCATTTGTTGTAGAGCTGGTTTGGTGGTGCTGAATTCTCTTAGCTTTTGCTTGTCTGTAAAGCTTTTGGTTTCTCCATCAAATCTGAATGAGATCCTTGCCGGGTAGAGTAATCTTGGTTGTAGGTTCTTCCCTTTCATCACTTTAAGTATATCATGCCACTCCCTTCTGGCTTGTAGAGTTTCTGCTGAGAAATCAGCTCTTAACCTTATGGGAGCTCCCTTGTATGTTATTTGTCATTTTTCCCTTGCTGCTTTCAATAATTTTTCTTTGTCTTTAAGTTTTGCCAATTTGATTACTATGTGTCTCGGCGTGTTTCTCCTTGGGTTTATCCTGTATGGGACTCACTGAGCTTCCTGGACTTGAGTGGCTATTTCCTTTCCCATGTTAGGGAAGTTTTCGACTATAATCTCTTCAAATATTTTCTCAGGTCCTTTCTCTCTCTCTTCTCCTTCTGGGACCCCTATAATGCGAATGTTGTTGTGTTTAATGTTGTCCCAGAGGTCTCTTAGGCTATCTTCATTTCTTTTCATTCTTTTTTCTTTATTCTGTTCTGCAGCAGTGAATTCCACCATTCTGTCTTCCAGGTCACTCATCCGTTCTTCTGCCTCAGTTATTCTGCTATTGATTCCTTCTAGTGTAGTTTTCATTTCAGTTATTGTATTGTTCATCTCTGTTTGTTTGTTCTTTAATTCTTCTAGGTCTTTGTTACACATTTCTTGCATCTTCTCGATCTTTGCCTCCATTCTTTTTCCGAGGTCCTGGATCATCTTCACTATCATTATTCTGAATTCTTTTTCTGGAAGGTTGCCTATCTCCACTTCATTTAGTTGTTTTTCTGGGGTTTTATCTTGTTCCTTCCTCTGGTACATAGCCCTCTGCCTTTTCATCTTGTCTATCTTTCTGTAAATGTGGTTTTTGTTCCACAGGCTGCAGGATTGTAGTTCTTCTTGCTTCTGCTGTCTGCCCTCTGGTGGATGAGGCTATCTAAGGGTCTTGTGCAAGTTTCCTGATGGGAGGGACTGGTCCACCATTACTTTTACACTGTCAGTGCAAATATAAACACAGTGAAAAGAGCGAATAATGTCTTAGTATTATTGTAAAATTGTTTTGAACACCCAGGCATCACCCTGAAAAGATCTTGGGGACTCCCTGGAGTCTGTTGACCGCACTCCGAGAAACTCTGATCTATAAAATGATGCTAGTATAGAGCACCAGCCCTATTATCCCTTCAAAAAAACTTCAGTGCTCAGCTCACCATCTTCCTCTCTACTCCAGTTCCTCTCATCATCCTGGGAGACCTCAGCATCCCTATAAATGAACCATCCAATGCTCTGCACTCTCAGTTGCTCCTTTTCTTCCTCTCCAATGACCCTTTTCTTCATTCTATTATCTTCCGTGTTTTCATCATGCACTTTCTTACTCTCTGAAACAGCTTCTCCTCCAAATTACTAATTCATGAGTCACCTGTAAATAGTTATTTGGGGCTCCACAGCCTCATCTCCTTCTGTATCTATATGCTCAAGGATTCCTGTGCACTTTTCTTGGACCTCATTGCGGCCTCCATTGACACCTGAGCTTTCTCTCTAGCAATAAGACCTCTCCTATCTTCATTTTCCTTTATAATCAGTTTTGATTTCGTGACCCATCATTTAAAATTTTAATTATGTACTGAATTCCTGGACCCCACTGTTCCCTTGATCACACTGACCTGTAAAACCCAGTCGTGAAAGAATCCAACTATCTTTCTCCTGGGTGACTCCTAGGTATCTTTCAGTCTCATCATAGACATTGGTTCCTTAGGAAAACATTTCCCAATACCCAGACTGATAGATATCTCCCTTCATATGATTTGTCAATCTCTGCACATCTTCTTCTCAACACTTAATTATCATACTTACAATGTTTGTATAATTTCTGCCTTCTCCACCAGATCATAAGCTCTATGAAGGCAGGTACCTGTACTGTTCATATGTTTGCTGCTGAACCCTGGCACTTATCATTTGCCAGACCCAAGGAAGGTGCTCAGTAAATATTTAGGAGAGGAAAGAACATAAGAAAGGGAGAAAAGGAGGGAGAAAGTGAGGGAGGGAGAGGGGGGAAGGAAGGAAGGGAGGAAGGAAGGAACAAAGGAAGGAAGGAAGGATAAAAAGGGGATAGAAAGAATGAAGCCAATGTATGGGAAATAGAATGACATTGTTTAGAAATTTATTTGAACCTAATTTCCAGTTAGAATCTAATTAAATGATCCTGGTGTCTAGACATTGAAATGGCTCAAGGTTTGGTCCATATGTCATTTTTCTGATAGACTGTCCTAATAATAAAAGTGTGACGCATAGAAACACAGAGAAAAAACAAGAGTTCTGATCACTAAAACGTGGGAGAGAAGTTACAGGGAGGAGGTTTGGGAGCAGAAAATGACTCCAGTATTAGTTCTGCGTCTCACTGTAGAATTGTCAAGATAATGTCATTGTAAGCCCACAGAGACTGCATTATGATGTCAAAATGGAAGGAAACAGTGTTAATAGATGGAAGCAGAAGCTTAGAGCAGCGCTGTGTTGCTGTAGTTTTAAAAGCTTTGTGACGTGATGTCTAGACAGAGGAACACACAGTCATGCTATCACTGAAGCAAGGCTACAGAAGGTACACAGGACCATTCATTAAGTCATTACAGGGCTCCAACCTTTTAGCCAATATCAATATGACGGGCATCTTCTCTTATCATTCCAATGAATTTTTTAAGGTAGTTTATTTTTTGTTGATTATAAAAGTCATACGTTCTCCTAAAGAGAACATAGAAAAGATTATAAAAGAAAAAATTGCCCCAAATTCCACCACCATTAATATTTTGTTATATTTCCTTTCATTCTTAATTTTTATAACATAGTTGAGGTCATACTATTACATTTTTATATCTTTATTTTTCCATTTAATATTATCAGAGAAATGTAAGCTTTTTATGATGACTGCACATTGTTCCATTCCACTAACATTAAACAATTAGAGTACTGAGCACCCAGTTTTTCTGTATTCTGAGTTACTTACTGAAGATACTTCCTGTAGAATAGGATGGCTGGGTTGAAGGATACAAATGGTTTCAAAGCTTATGACACGGCCAAATGGCTTTCCAAAAGAACCGTATCAATTTTTCAGTTACTTCAGGAACATTTAATAAATCTGTGGCCTAGTAATCTTGGCAAATAGTTTGAAAGCATCTCCCAGCTACTGAAAATTTACTCAAGCAGGAAGAGATTTAATGTAGAGCAGTAAGATTCAGGAGTCTTTGATTCTAGTCTTTAGTTGGCATCTACCTTGCTGTGCCAGTATGAGCAAGTTTCTTTAACTGTCTGGCTATTAAGTTGTTCATCTGTAGAATCACCACAAGGGAATATAGTGCTATGTGCAGGGTTCCCAAAGTATGCTATGTGGAGTACTAGTTCCTGAGATATGCACCAGAGGTGAGGAGGAAAAGAAGTAAAGTTACCTGGTCAAATACATTTGGATAAATTGTATACAACATACTGCTCTTGGAGATTTAAAATGCCCAACAACACATTAAGGCTCTGAAAAGTTCTGCATTTTAATTTAGTTAACAGAGCATTTACCCAGTTTTTGACTATAGGTCATTTTTTTCTTTCATGTAATATCTGTAAGACTATGTAACACAGTTGAAGAAGCACTGATGTAACAGAAAGGGCTTTCGAGTCTACCAAACATGCATTTAAATCCAGTTTCTGCTATTTATAGCTAAAAAACAGAGATAATAATAACTTGTGAGACTGTTTTGAATATGGAGTGAGATTACATATGCAAAGCATGGAAAGCCCCAAGCATCAGCCTGACATACATGTTAGTTTCTTCTCTCTAACCTTCTCAACCCCAGACATGCTCATCAAACCTCTCCATCTTCATCAAAAACATATTGAATGCCTGTGCTGTGGAGGGCTGGAGACTAGTGAGATGCTTTCCATCTGCCTTTTTAGATAGGGTGGCATTTTGGGTAAAAGGCCTAAAATGGCCTAAAACCTAGACTTGAACAGGTAATCTGTGAGTCAAATGCTTGACCCCAGAATGTGGCCACCTCAGCAATTTAGATCACAAAGTAATTAATTAGCTACCCATCCCAGGCTAGGTCAGAAGGCCCAACCCTGATTATTTCCAGTGGGTCATCCTAATAAATAGGCTCAGCTTATATTCAAGACTGATTGTCACTAATTGTATAACCTGGAGCTACTACCATTCAGTTACATGGGAATTACATCATGAAACATATTTAAAATTTGACTTTGAAAGTGCTGAGTCTCCAGTGACCTCCATGTTGCTAAATCCAGTGGTAAGTTTTCCAGCTTGGTCTTAATTGCCCTCTGTTAACCATTGTTCCTTCTTGAAATCTTTCCTGTCTTGGACTTCTTCAGTACCACACTTCCTTGCCCCCTTCCTACCTCTGTGGCCAGTTCTCTTTGTTGTGTCTGAAAACTAGAATTCCTCAGGGTGCAGTCTTGCCTTTCTTCTTTTGCTTTTCTCACTCTTAAGAAGGTGATATCCATTTCCTGGGTTTCACATACCACCTATGCTAATGCCTCCTAGATTTAGATCTTCAACCTGGACCACTGCTCAGAAATCCTGTTTTGTTTATCCAACTGCCCCATTTTATATCTCCACTAGGTGCCTGTCAGGCATGGCAAACTTAATGGCTCTGAATCAAAACTCTTAATTTTCTCCTTTTAACTGTTCCTCTCTCAATTTTATCCACATCAGTAAGTGGAACCACCCTAACACACAGTTGCTTAAGCCAGATACCTAACAGTGATCTTTAATTCCTTCCTTGCCCTCACCCCCATATCCAGTCCTTTGGAAATTTCTGTCAATTTTGCTTTCAAGATATATCTCAAATATCTTCCCTTCTGCCTGTCTCAACTGCCCCCGTCCTAATTTAAGGCACCGTTATCTCTCACCCAGATAATTGCTATGACCTCCTATGGTCCAAGACATTCCACTTCAATTTCCTCCAATCCCTTCTCTGCACAGGCCCCAGGATGATTTTTTAAAATTAGAAATCAGACAACATCCCTCCTGTATAAGACCCTCCAGTGATTTTTGTTTGTTTGTTTGTTTGTTTTTTACTACACATAGACTAAAATCCAAATTCCTCATCATGGTGCCCAAGGTCCTCTGTGATCTGGCCCTTGCCCACCTTTCTGACATCCTCTCAGGACTCAATCCCCTGGTCTCGTGCTGCTCCCATCCTGCAGGTCCTCAAATGTGATGAGCCATTTCCTGCAGGGGGATCTTAGCATGTGCTGACCTCTCCACTCTCCCTACTTTTCACTTGGTTTCTCCTCACCATCCTTCGTATCTCAGCTTAGATCCACCTCCGTAGAGAACGCCCCAACCTGCCTATTTTTAGATTGCTCAGTAGCCTCTATCAAAGGACCCTGTTTGCTTCCTTCATACTGTTTATCACAATTTTTACTGAAATGTTTGGTTTACATGTTTATTGACTGATTCCATCACTACACTGTAAATTCCAGGAGGGTAAGGACATTATCTATTTTGCTCATCATGTAGCATACCTGGAATATGTATTGAATGAATGAACAAAAGGAATGAATGAATGAATGAATGAACAAATGAAAAAAAGTGTCTACTGTGTTCCAGGTACACATAGAATTCCACACAGAACTTCTGGTTCTAAGCATGTTCCAGGCTCTCCTGCAATATATGTATAATGCTCTTTCCTCCACACTGAATAATCACACCTCATCCATCTGGTCAGACCTTCCCAGTTCAGTTAAGTCTCATGTCCTCCAGATGGTTTGCCTTGCCCTATGCTAACATAATCCCACATATGTAGAGCTTCCCACACTTTATTCCCACCCTTAGACTCCAAGTTCTGCAAGGCAGGGGTCATGACTCTACTGGTCACCACGGTCCCCTAGTGCTGAGCACAGTACCTGGCATACAGTGGGAACTCAATAAAAACTTTTCTATGAATATATTATCTCATTTGATCTTATGTTGCATAATTTAAATTTTACTAGACCCCTGTGGAGTAGGAATTATTATACCTATTTTATAGATAAGTAAAACAGATTCAGAGGAAGATGAAATAATGTGGTTAAGGTTATATAGATAGTAAGAGGTAAAGCAAGAATTCAAACCAAGGCTGTTTTGACTCCCAAATCTATGCATTTTAAAAACACATTCCAAGAAATACTATGAAGGATTTCTGACAAAAGGGAAATAGAGTAATAAAAGTAACTTTCTAAAAGCTTACCGTGTGGCAGTTTCTATGCTCAGTGCTTTATATTAACTCTCTTAACTCCTGACAAGCACTCTATGAAATATGTATTGTCTCTATTTTATAGATGAGAAAGTTAAGCCTTAGAGAGTTTAAGTAATTTACCCAAGTTCCATAGCCACTAAGTGGTGAAGCCAGGATTTAAACCCAGGTTGATCTCACATCAAAGCCCACACTCAATGCCGCTTGAAGTATAGCTAAAGATCAGTTACCCCGAAAAAAGTGTCCATAGTCATGAGACTCACTTTGAGTCACATCCACTACTCCAATTGTTTATATTAGCTAAAATTTCATGCAGCCTGAATTCATGTTGATGTCCAGTCATTGGACAGCTATAGAATGTATTCGCACGGCCCTGGCCTGGGTTACTTTGGTGAACACTCTGATGCCCATGAAACAATAAAATAAAAAAGAAGATAGTGATTTAAATTTCATTAGGATCCACTGCCTATATGACCTATTTAAAGAAACAAACAGATCCTTGTGGTTATCTTCTATGTTTGAGGTCTTCACTCATATTTCTTTAATCCCCCTAAGGTATTTTGTTCATTCTCCATCAGTGGAAATGTTGGGTTGGAAATGTTATAAAAACCTTTGGGTATCCTAATTCCAAATTAAATATTTGTTTTGCTTTTTTTAAAAAAAATTTTTATTGGAGTATAGTTGATTTACAGTGTTGTGTTAGTTTCAGGTATACAGTAAAGTGAATCAGTTATGCATATACATATATCCACTCTTTTTTAGATTCTTTTCCCGTATAGGTCATCACAGAGTATTGCGTAGAGTTCCCTGTGCTATACAGTAGATCCTTATTATCTATTATATAATATATATAGTAGTGTGTATATGTCAATCCCAATCTCCCAATTTACCCTCCTCCCCTTTACCCCCCGGTAACCATAAGTTTGTTTTCTACATCTGTGGCTCTATTTCTGTTTTGTAAATAAGTTCATTTGTACCATTTTTTTAGATTCCACATATAAGCGATATCATATGGTATTTGCCTTTGACTTACTTCACTCAGTATGATAATCTCTAGTTGCATCCATGTTGCTGCAAATGGCATTATTTCATTCTTTTTTATGGCTGGGTAATATTCCATTGTATATAGGTACCATATCTTCTTTAGCCATTCCTTTAGCCATTCCTCTAGCCATTGATGGACATTTTGGTTGCTTCCATGTCCTGGCTGTTGTAAATAGTGCTTATCAAAATGGGTGCTCAGTTTTGAAAAGATTTTTTTTTCTGGTGGGTGAGGGTAGCAGTAATGGTGTAATAACACTGATCTGGGGATTAGAAGGCCTGACTGTACAACTAGGAAACTGGGTGACTGACATATCAAATTTCTTTGTTTCCTCTCTGACTCTCAACTGGAGGGGATAATGATTACAACAGTCTTAGAGGGACATAATGAGGTTTAAATTGGTCAATATTCATAAAATGCCTAGAGGAGTGGTCTGGTTGTTATTTAATATTCCCCTTCTCTTTCTGGGACTCAATTTCCTTATCTGTAACATGAGTGGATTAAATTAGATGTCAAAGTCCTTCCTAATTCTAAAGACCTATGAAATAAAAGTGATGGAATAAAAGTAGCAAACAAGGATTTTGAGTTATTTTAAGTATATTAAAGTAAGGGGAATCATGGACATGATGAGAAGTAAAAGGTATAAAAAAGTACCAAATGAAAGTATTGAAGCTGAAAAATTATAAAAACCAAAATGAAAGATCCATTGGATGGGCTAAAAAACAGATTAAATACTGCAAAAGAAAAGATCAGTAAACTTACAGATATAGAAACTATCCAAAATGAAACAGAGAAAAAATACTGCCAAAAACAATAAAAAAAAAGAACAAGGCCTCAGTGACCTGTGGAATAATATCAGGGAGTTGAGCATACCTGTGATCAGAAGCAGAGGAGAAAGTATGTGGCAGAAAACATGTTTGAATTAATAGTGGCAAAATTTTTTTCCCCAAATTTGATGAGAGCTATAAGTCCACAGAAGCACACCTAGGCACATCATAATCAGACTGCTGGAAATCAATGATAAAATATTAAAGGAGTCCATAACAAAGTGGATCTCTCCTCAAAGATTATACAAGCTGAAGATAATGGAATGATATTAATGTCTTCAAAGTGATGTGGGAGGAAAAAAGGAAGCTTTTCACTTAGAATCTTATATTCATCAAAGATACCCTTCAAAATAAAGGCAAAATAAAGAGTTCTTTAGACTAACGAAAATGGATAACTCCCTCACTAAAATTCATTCTGCACTATAAGAAAGGTCAAAAGAAGTTACTCAGGAAGAATAAAAATGGTATCAGAAGTGGTATGATATTATTTGAAGGTAGGCTGTGATAAGTTAATGATGAATGTTGCAAAGCTTAGAGTAGCAACCAAAATAAATAAATTAACAAAGTAGAATTGCTAACAAATTATTTGGAATTAGAAAAAATATGAAATGCAAAAGATGACCAAAAAAAGGAGAAAAATAGAAACAAAGAACAGATGGGACAAATAGAAGGATGGTAAACCCAAACCCATGCATATCAGTAATTACATCTTATATAAGTTGTATAAATACTATGATTAAAAGACAGAGATTATTAGACTAGATAATAAAGTAAGACCCATCTATATGCTATCTATATGAGGCGTACTTTAAAATATAAAGAGTCAGATAAGTTAAAATAAAATATTGGGAAAAAAAATTCACCATGCAAACCCAGGGATAATGAAAGCCTTTCATAATGATAAAGGGGCAGATCATATACAAACCTGTATGTAGATAGATAGATACATAGATAGATAGATAGACAGATAGACAGACATAGATAGACAAGTAGATAAACAGATAATAACAGAGCTTCAAAATACATGAAACAAAAACTGATAGAACTGAAAGGAGAAATAGACAAATTCACAAATATACTTGGGGATGCAACATTCCTCCCTCAGTAATTGATAGACAAGGAGGTGAAAACTTGAGCAGCATTAATAACCAACTTAATGACTTAGAACTACACACAGCAGACGAATACACACTTTGAAGTGCCTGTGACATATTCACTAAGATATATCATATTCTTTGTCTTAAAACAAATCTCAATAAATTAAAAGGATTGAAAATATTTTTAACTTTTTAAAGCAACACACATGCTAAAATGTATTATTTGTATAAAACACATAAGAGAGAGTCATCGCTTTTTGAGGCTGAATATAACGTCTTTTCATCAACATTGTCTTAAAATATTTTTCTCAAACAACCACACTTTTCTAAGAATTTATAGTAATGGTATAATAACACACAGGCAATATACTTTATAATAATGGTAAATATGAGCTTATAAAAATAAATGTATACCATTAAAAATGTAAATGTATATCATCTGTTTTCAATGTTAGTGTTTATATTTTAAGAAAAATAAATTGTTAGTTATTTTGCCATTGTTAAATTTTTTTAAAGTTTGAAGTGAGACTAATCCAAAAGAGCCATACTAATTGGCACATTGCAATTTTTTTTCATTGTTAAATTTTATTTTATTTTTTTAAATAATTTTTATTGGAGTATGGTTGCTTTACAATGTTGTGTTAGCCTCCACTGCACAGCAAAATTAATCAGCCATACGCATACAGATATCCCCTCCCTTTTGGACTTCCCTCCCATTTAGGTTACCACAGTGCATTAGGTAGAGTTCCCTGTGCTATACATATACAGTATGTTCCCATCAGTTGTCTACTTTATACATTGTATCAATAATGTATAGGCACATTACAAATTTATTCTAGTTTTTATCAACCATCAGAGAGATGAAAAATACCCAAAAAATGACCATGACAATCACACACCACTACTGGCAACAGCTTTCATTGAAAACTTACTAAGTACCAGGCATTGTTCTAAATACTTTTTATGCATTTAATTCTTCCTCTTACTTGCCTCCCACTTTACAGCCCAGAAAACTTAAATAACTTGCCTAAGATTACACAAATAGTAAATGCCAGTGCCAGAATCTGAACCCAGTAAAGTTATTTCACCATGTAGTTTTGCATTTGCAAAGCCAGGGTCAGGCACACTGGCATTAGACAAAAAGACCTTGTGACTTCCTACTTCAGCACTTTGTAACGTATTTAATTGGTTCTCTTTTGCCTTGACTTCAAATTTGCCTCTTCACTGGTCTTTCTTATTTGATAAGTTCAAACATAAGACTCTTTGTTCATTTTCAAAAAGGATTACAGTGATAAGCTTTTATAATTAAGAGTATCTCAGCAGAGATTTCCTTTACCACAGTTCTCTTGCCTTTATCTTCTAATTATTAGAGATGAATTTTCTGATTTTTCAAAATTGTATTTGCTTTAAATACAAGTTGCAAATTAACTGCTTATAAAAATGCCTTTCCCCCTTCTTAACTGTTACTTAAAGGAAATCTCTAGTCTAGCATTTAAAAGCAATAATGATTCAAAATTGAATCATCTAACAAGAATTTGAATAAAATAACTCTACTTAAAATCTTCAATGTTTGGGAGACAGGGACTTCTTTAAAGTTATCACAAAGGCAAAATAAGAGGCTGTTTAAGCACCACAAAATAATTGATGTTAAGATTTAAAAAAAAAAACAACCGTGAAGCCAGTTTGGGATATGCAAGGAAATGGAATGGGTAAAATGCAATGTACATATGAAAATATCACTTCTATTCGTTACTCCATAGCAAAAGGTTAAGTCGTTTCTAGAATGAAATGACTCAGCATCTTTACAGTCTCTTGCCTTTCCCAAGATAATTTTATATACATTATCTAATTTTATCCTTCCCAAAACACTATGAGATGGGTATTCTTACACACAAATGGATAAGCAGAGGTTAATTGTCCAATATAACTCAAGAGAACTATTATTTATTAAGTTGAGTATACTTTATATCCAATATTTTATTTCCTGTTCATTAACTCTTATAGAAGAGGCATTATTATTCTCATTTTACAGATCGGGAAGCAAGCACAAAGCAATTATCTGATTTACTCCAGGTCACCCAGCTCCTATGTCTTGGAGCTGTGATTTGCACACAGGTCCATCTGACACCAAGTGAATGCTCTTGTCACTGGCCTGGACTCCTTCACTGAATTAGTAATAATGTGGAAAGAGGTCACATTCCAGCCTAAAACAGCCTGTTGCAAACATGAGAGTGTCTCAGTTCCCCACCAAGTAACCCCTAACTGCAAATTTTGCAGAAACTTTTGACCAACTCACCAGTTCACCTTCTCCTGTATGGTTACCCCAGGCTGACAAGTCATCAAAGACAAGAGGAAAAAAGCAACAGCAAACATCTCATCCAGAAGCCACCACCCTATATTACCTAGAGAGGAATAAAACTATTCAGGGAGTTGGAGTAAAAGAAATCTACAGGCTGGGATCTATAAGATCTACCTAATGTTTGACATGAACAGAACTCACTTGATTCTCATTCAGATGTGGTTAATTACTTACCGGGGTATTGATTAGCCAAACACCCTAAAATCCCAGACACCAAAGGCCACTGTCCTTCAGACCTTTGGAAAAGCTATACCCATATGGTTGAGGAAAGGAGGATATTTAACCAATTTCGGCTAAGCAAAGGGATCTTATTTTCAGAATGAGGCAAAAGCCAAACCAAGATGTAGCTCCAGGATTCGTGGTCTTTTTGAGTAGCTCTTGGAACTTCTGAGGTTAGATCAATTTGTTTTGCAAGACTGAAACAAGGCTCATACTGGTGTTTCAGCTCTGCCATAAACAGCCAGCAAAATACAGGAAATGCTAATAGTTGCATGGGGAAGTTCTCCAATGTATTGTCAAACATCTGGAGCCCGAGAAATGTGGGTAATTGAATGAACTTTCCACTTCTCGTCCAGACATTGGGTATCATTACCATCTAGCATATTTGTGTCTTCAGGGAACCACATGCCTTAAATGGACATCTCCAGAAGCATCCTCTAGAATGGCCATAACAACCACACCCTGGACTGGTGATACCATATCTACATACATTCTCTTAGTCATAATTAATAGTCATAAATTATGACATAGTCATAAATTAATTAAAGACAGTTGGATAGATAGAAAGATAATAATTGAACATGTGGCAGGCATTTCATTTGTCTTATTTTACATAATCCTGACCACAAGTCTGTGAGATGAAAATGATTCAGTTCATTTTGCAGTTGAAGAAATGAAGGTCCAGAAAAGTTAACTAAGTTGCTCAGGAATGGACAGCTATTTTGATGTCCCTGGCAAAACTTAAATTCTCTCATTAGCAGGATTGGCCAGTACTATCATTATTAGTCTCAAAGCTATGAAAAAAATGTACTGAGTAACTTGCATGTGTAAGGAATGTGTACCTGGTTTAATTATGGAGATTTAAACAAGGCACCCATTTGTTATTGTCTCCATTTCTTCAGAGATTTAGGTAAAATTTGACAAAAGTGAACACCCATTCCAGGTCCTAGAAAGCCCCTCCAGCCCCTGATTTCTGT
This sequence comes from Balaenoptera musculus, assembly GCF_009873245.2. NCBI lineage: Eukaryota > Metazoa > Chordata > Mammalia > Artiodactyla > Balaenopteridae > Balaenoptera > Balaenoptera musculus. The sequence continues at coordinate 48,004,388 of NC_045785.1, read as the reverse complement.
GTGTCTCTTCCTCCCTCCCTCTCTTTGTTTTGACTTCTGGGTCCTCTTGGCTGCAGTTTTTTTTGTTTTGTTTTTTTAAATTAATTAATTAATTAATTTATGGCTGTGTTGGGTCTTCATTTCTGTGCGAGGGCTTTCTCTAGTTGCGGCAAGTGGGGGCCACTCTTCATCGCGGTGCGCGGGCCTCTCACTATCGTGGCCTCTCCTGTTGCGGAGCACAGGCTCCAGACGCGCAGGCTCAGTAGTTGTGGCTCATGGGCCTAGTTGCTCCGCGGCATGTGGGATCTTCCCAGACCAGGGCTCGAACCCGTGTCCCCTGCATTGGCAGGCAGACTCCCAACCGCTGCGCCACCAGGGAAGCCCATTGGCTGCAGTTTTACAATCCTTCTGACCCATTTGGAAAACTCTGTTCTTTTTCCTTTTTCCACAAGTAATCCAGTAACTCACAGTGCTTTTACTGAAATGTGGGTGTGACGGGGGGTGTTATGTCTGGACACCCTTGGGGCAGCTCAGGGTGGCACATCTGGAACCCACTTCTTTCCACCAGCTCCCTAGCTGCCTCCCTTCTCCCTCCTCGTTCCATCCGAAGTCCAACTTCCTGACACAGGTCTATCGGCCCCCTGGGGAGTGTAACTCAGGTTTTCCTTCAGCACTTCGACAGTGTTTCTCATGGGAAACAGACTTCTCCCTATAACAGGGATCTCAAGTGGGGATGATTTTGCCTCTCAGGGGACATTTGAAAATTTCCTGGGACATTTATCACAAAGTTGTCACCACTTTGGGGGTTGTGTTGCTGGCATCTAGTGGGTGCTAAATGTCCTACAATGCACAGGACACCTCCCCAAACAAGGAATTCTCTGGCTCCAAATATCAATAGTGCCAAGGTTGGGAAAGACCACCAAAAGGCTTATCTGCCTTTCCCTGACCCCTGGAGTTCTGGTGAATTATTTTTCTTCTTACATATAGGCAATATTGTCTTCCTCCTTAGACCAGTTCCTTCTTGAGATTTCTCTGATGCCTTTTCTCCTCACCCAAGACTTCAGTGGCACTCAGAACCCCTCCTTAGCCTCGGCTAACCTCTCTTACCCTCCACACCCACAACTCGATCCCTTAAATTCTATCATTTTTCCTCTGTAATATTTTCCCTCCAAGCTTCTCACCTTCATTCGCACCCTTCGATCCATTTCAAGGCCTCAGCTCTCTCCGAAACTCTCCTAACAGACTCCTAGGGAGGCTCTGTCCTCACTCCAGACCTCCCTGTACATTACAGCTGGATTCATCGCCAGGAAAGCTGGCTCTGAAAACTCACTCTCCTGCTCAAAGGTGTTCCATGGATCCCCCATCTTCTATAAGATTAGAAGTCCAAATTCCTCCAGAAATGGGTCCCAACCCACCTTTGCAACCTTATCAGCCACAACCCTCCAATAATCCCCCACACTGTAGGCTAGGTTCCCCTTACCTTCCTCACACTTTCTCACTGCTGTGATCTTGTTCATGCTGGACCCGAACAACCTTTATCCGTTATCCACTACCCTTGTGCCAAGCGTTTTCTCAAACAGCAGGTCCGTCAAAGAACCTCGGCTGATGGCCTCATCTGGAGGGTGTCTCCTTGTTATCCTTGAACCTTACAAATACATCACCAGCACTTTTCATTTTTGCCTCATATTATGTTCTTCCAGTGGGGTGGGGTATATCTCAAGAATGAAGGTTTCTTGAGCGTAAATTCTATGTCTGATTCTTCTTTATTATCACCCATATCACTTACCACTGAATCTTTACTAAGAAATATTGGTTGATTGAGTGAATGAGCAAAGGACTAAAAATACTTTACAATATCATAATATTTTCAGGTATATTTTCTCATTTAATCCTCAGAATAATCTTGTGAGATAAATACAATTATTCTGAAGAGAATTCTGAGTCAGAGAGACAGTGATTAAGGTGGAAAACAGAAGTTAGAGACATAGGGTACTAGACCTTGTACCTGCCACTTTTTGTGTTTTTTAAAAACATTTTTTAATGTTTTTAATCTTCATAGTGATCTTGCAAGACAGTAATAATAGTGCTGTTTTGAAGATGAGAATACTGAGTTTCAGAGTAGTTAAGTAATTTGCCTGCAGTTGCACAGCTGGTGAGTCTCAGAGTCAGGGATTTATAATCTGTCCAACTTTAAAACCTGAGATCGTTTTTGGTCTGGTCACACAACGACTAAGCGTTATATCAGGACCAAGGCCTGGGTCTTCTGGCTCCAAGTCCAGTTCTCTGTTTATTATGCCTTAGCTCAGAGAATGAATATCATTTCCAGGGGCAAAGAAGGCAAAATCAAGTGAATGGAAGGAGAATCACAGGATAGAATCAAGAGAGAAGCTAAGTCAAATGGGATGGTTCCCTGCCTCTGTGACTAAATGTGTGAGTGCATGTGAGTGTTTGTGTGTGTGTGTGTGTGTGTGTGTGTGTGTTGGGATGGGAGCAGGTCACTCATCTGTTTTCAACCAAAATGTTCTAAGATGAATGGGAAATGCCAAAAAATGGTTAAGTTTGCATATGCAGATTTCACCTTAATTGTAGCATTCTGTTATCAAAGATAGATAGTTATAAAATACCATGCAGAGTAGACAGCGAGACGGCAATTCATTTTGAAAATGCATAGCTTATCTCAGAGAAACACTTTCCACTACCTAAATCAGCTTGTGAGTTATGACCTCAGAGTGGAACACGTCCTGTGTCGGCCCAGACTGCCACCACAGCGTGACAGCCAGACCTGTGCTCTCTGAAAAGCTTCAGAAGCTCTAGGCCACATTCCTCTGTACTGGGCCTGCAGGTTGCTCAATGCAGGTTCTGCAAATTGAATGCAAATAGAGGCAATTTGCTAGAATGGAAAGAGCGCAGCTGTAGGTCAGAAAATACCACTAACCAGTCATTGTTTCCTAGCCTCAGTTTCTTTGTCTGTAAAATGGGTAAAATAATACCTATCAGGATAGGATTGAAGAACTGTAGAGGAAATAAGGGTATCTGTCCTCAACTGGAAATTCTGAACAGCAGTTGCTTGTTTATTTAAACAATCCTTCCCCTTCTTTCTGCTCCTTCTTCCCAGTACCTATTTGTCTCTTTCATAGCATGGAAACTTTCATTTAAGTACCAATGAAGGAGGAAAGTGGAAGAAAGGGGGGGCCCAGCAAAGAGACGATGAAGGAGCATGAAATGTGGGAGGTACACGTCCAGGTGCCCTGGGCTTGTTTCAGGAAAATGGGGCGCAAGAGGGTGGTCACGTCCCTGGTCTCTGGTGAGTCCCTGGGACAGGCTGCCAAGTGAGGGTTCTTGGCTTCTCGCAGGAAGGAATTCAAAAGTGAGCCATAGTAAAGTGAAAGCAGGTTTACTGAGAGAGATACACATTCCATAGGCAGAATGAGGTCTGACTCCGAAGGTGAGAGCAGCCCCAGGGCATGGGGTCATCTCAGAAAGTGAGAGTGGCCTGAAATATGGGGAGGTTAGTTTTTATGGGCTGGGTAATTTGATACGCTAATGAGTGGGAGGATTATTTAAACTATTTTGGGGAAGGAGCAGGGACTTCCAGGAATTGGGCCACCACCCACTTTTTGACCTTTTACAGTCAGCCTCGGAACTGTCATGGCACCTGTGGGTGTGTCATTTAGCATATGCTAATGTATTACAATGAGCGCATAATGAGGCTCAAGGTCCACTGGAAGTCGAATCTTCCGCCATCTTGGGCCTAGTTGGTTCTAATCAGTTTTTGTCAACTGGCTGTGTTATTCTTTAAGGGTTGTGCCCTTCCCTCCTGTCTGAGGCTGATTTTGAGGACTTCTAGAGGGAAGCTGCTACCAGCAGAAGTAGATAGAATGATTGTAGCTGTGGGGCCCGGGTGACAAAGCGACAGAAGGCCTGCTTACCCATCTCTGCCCAGGTTCCAGGACCATTCCAGCACCTCAAGGGTTGAAAACTTGGGACGAAATTCAAAGTAGCAACTTCAGGTGGGATATGGCCAATCCCACAATGGCCGGAAGCTAACAAAGCTTCTCCAAGGAGCTTACTGGTTGGCAGGCCACACGGATGCCAGAGCAGTTTTTTTAGTTTGTTTGATGTATCTCTCCAGGGTGTGTGTGTGTGTGTGTTAGGGTTGGGTTTGACTTTCTTCTCCCTGCAGAAACCTGCAAAGTATTCAACACAAGACCCGGCACAAAGTCTGCAGGCGGTAAATGAGCAGCCCCCGTCACGTGCACTGCCTTGCCTTCCCTACCCTCCTTTCGAAACCCTTTGTAAGATTGCGTGTCTCTGACACCTGCTTCTCCTCCTGATTGCTGCATCAGCCCGGGGCTGTGGCCAACAGATACCAGTGGTGAGTTTTCAGCTGGAAATGAAGTGGAGCTGGTTTGAGTAATTGGTCTCCATCAGAGGCTTTACAATGGGTGGGCTAATGCGTGTCTACTGCTCCCACTTCCTGGCGAAGCTCTGCACTTGTATTTAAGGGGGTAGGATGGGAGGGAGTCAGTGTCTGGCTCATTGGCGTAGAAATTAAAGACCTTTCCTCAAAGAAGGCATGGAGCGTTGTCAGCAGCTCTGGCCAAATCGAGGTGGTCATTTGGGAAAGTCCTCTTGGACTTTGGCTGCAATAAAAACCAGAGTCCATTTTACACCTGAGCAAGTTCTCCAGGCGTCATCAATTGATCGATCATCTCCTTTGTGATGCCTTCACTCACGGCATGATGCACGGCACCGCTCTCCTCTGCTCCCCCTGAACCCTGGCCTCATCCCCCTCTCTCCAAAAGACCGCCAACTTGTGATCCTGTGACTCTTGGAAGACAGGGCGGTGCTGGCCCAGAGTCTCCGTGCACCAGATGTGTGAGAGTCTGGGAATGGAACTAGCCTTCCACAGCCAGACTGACTTACTGTGCCCCACAAGCAGGCAATAAGGGACCACGGTGTGTGCACAGATATTAAAAACAATACTAAAGCCCACTAGAAGTCAGTCAGCTTTTGTATGATCACCATGTGCAGGCAATTCTAAACCATGTCCGTGGTGAAATCTCCTTCCCCACAGCCTTCCATGCTCCGTTTCCCAGCCAGCATCACACTGAGAGAGCTGGTTCCTTTCTATCCCCCAGGACACTGGGAGCTTCTTGAGGGCAGGGGCCATGTTTCAGTCACCTTTGTATCCCCAGTGCTGCCACATAGTAGGTGCTCCATACTGTGTTTTATGCAGCACAGTAGGAAGATTACAGTTTTCAAGTCCAACATACCTGGATTGAAATCCCAGCACTATCATGAACCAACGGTTGCAACTTTGGACAAGCTATTTCACCACTATGCCTTAACTTCCCCTCCTGTATAATGGGTTTGATGATATATATACATATACATATATATATATATATGGCACACATATACACACATAGTACCTCATAAATATTTGTTGAATTGACCTAAATTAACAGGCATTTCCAGGCAAAATCATGATGGATCCTGTTTTTCTTTGTAATCCTCTCACTTCTTGCCATCTCTCTCATGACCCGCTGCTCCAGAAACACACTCCTGTGACACTCAGGTGGGGGCTTGCTCTCAGTCCACATGACGTCTGAGGAGTCAGTGATGCCGTGAGGGTCACTGAGAACCTATGCATGTGTCATTTTTCTGTACGTTAGGCATCCCTATGTTATCAGGCCATACGTATATACTGCTTAAGTGAGGCTTCTTAAGGATAGCGGCGCCTTTAAGACTCAAACCAACAGTGACCCAGTGGACTGATCAGTCAGACCATAAGCTCTGGGAGGGCTACCCAAGCGTGTTTTGTTCCGCATTGTACCACAAAGTAGCTGCGTGTTGTAACCAGTCAATTTGTTACCTTCATTCTATCAAGGTCTCGGTACTGTGGGGGGCACTAAATACTTAGGGGTGGGTGGAGAGAACACAGCCCCTGCCATCACAGTGCCCTGCCCCAGATTGAGTGTGCCATGGGGACCTTCAGGGGGACCAAGCTGAGAGCATCCCAGACGGATGCTTATATGTGATTTGAGCTTTGAAGAAGGCGGTGGGTGTGCAAGGGTAGAACTTTCTTTAGACAGAGAAAGAAAGGGCATTTCAGATGGAGGAAACAGCATGAGCAAAACCATGAAGATGCAAAGGGACATGACCAGTTCAGGGATCAACAGCTACCTGGTAGGCAGATGCACAGGTAAAGACCACATCAAAGGGCTTTTTGTTTTTTTTTTTGGCCAAGACTAAGATGTAGATTTCACCCCTAAGCACATGGAAGGGCTACTGAAGAAACTGATGCAGCAGAGCCCTGTGATCAGACTCTGGGGACACGTGGAGGACGGACTGGAGAGGGCTGAGACCGAGGCAGAGAAACCAGCTTAGAGACTGACCCCCGGGGGCTGACACGCGAGGGGAAATGCTTGGGGGTGAGGGGGGTCGGTGGGAACTCAGAAGCTTGGGAGTCAGGCCTCAGGATGCATGTGCCGACCTCTGCAGGGTGGCATTGCATGACCTTGGGACAGTCACCTCAGTGTCCACACCTGAGGGCTGACTCCTCTCTACAGCCTCCTTTGGGTCTGAAATCTTAGGCTTCTGTGATCCCGATCTGAAACCTTCCCCTTAGAACTACAGGGCTAGGAAACAAATCTCTATTTCCAAACGCTTCAAGCCTCTCTTAATACTTTTATTCAGGACCTGTCTTCCCAGGAGACACTCGGGGCTGTCAGCCTGTAATTAGACTTTCTCCCTGCTCATACAGCCAGGCCGTGCGGCACGGCAGCCGAAGCTGGATTAGCCCACTGTAAACAAATTTGGTCAGTCCCCTTCTCGCCAGCCTCGTTCCAGTTGAGCGGATTTCAGCAGCTCCTGGGCGAATGTTAATGCCTCCTACGTACATGGTTGCAAGAAAATAATCACGTGTGCCTCCCTTTGTTGAGATGCTGTGGCTTTCGCTTCTCAGGCATCACTGTGACACAGTGGGGTGGAGGTCGGGGTGGGAGGTGGGAGGGTTGTGGGAGGAGGGGCAGGGAGACAGTGCAAAGAAACTCGAAAGAGCCTTCAGGCAGGATGTGGGGGACCTGGGTATCAAGGCAAGCTCAGCCACTGATTTTCTTTGTAACCTTGCAAAAGTTACTTCAGTTCCCTGGGCCTCAAGTATCTCAACCGTAAAATGAGGCCGAGAACACCTGCCTCGCAGGCCTGCTGGAAAGGGTAATTGAGGTAATGGACGTGAGAGCCTTTGGTAAAGCTCCGTGGGCGAGGGGCCAGTGTCAAGGATCACAGGCTCAGCTTTCCTGTGCAAAGGATAGAGGAGTCAGGGCAGGTGTAGAGCACGCAGGAGAGCTAGCTTCCAAATTCCCTTTGGCACCAGAGTCCTAGAAAACAGAAGGGGGGTGCAGATCGGATGCCCCATGAACTGCCCTCCGATTGAAATTGCCCTGAAACCGCATGTAGGTGTTCAATCTACAAGAAGTGTAGTAACATTTACTGAATACTTGTGTTCTTCCTGTGATCTTTATGGTAGCTTTAAAGTGAGGATTCTTATACCCAGTCCAAAGATGGGGAAACTGAGACCAGAAGAAAGAGATGGGAGGGGGAGAGGATTTGAGGCCAGGTTAGTCTGACTTTAAAGTCTATCTGTACTCCCTGTCTTTGGAATTACAAGCAGATGAAGGTCAGATTTAGATAGGGGACAGATACATAGCAGGTTATGAAAAAACAAAGGATGTATTTGGTGGAGAACCACTAATCTTTTCCCAGGGCATCTAGGAGGATGAAGCCATGTCATAAACTGTAAGTGTCATGAGGGCAGGGGCTGTATTCATCACGATGTCCCCAGCACACAGAACACTGCCTGGGACAGAGCAGGCACTCAGTAAATACTTGTCGAATGAATGAATGAATCCCATGAGGCGCACAGTCATCCCCTTAGCTTTTCTGGTTGATCACAAACAGAAAGGAAAAGAAAGTCCTTCACAGAAATTGTCCAAGGAATACACACCTTTGTTGTTCCAGTTGTTTCTGTGTCTACAGCTGTGTACCAAACCACCCCAAAATTCAGTGGAGGGAAACAACGCTGATTTATTATTTCTTAGGATTCTGTGGAGGGTCACTCATGGGGCCGCATTCAGCTGAGAGCTGGAACGCCCATAATGGCCTCTCTGCCTTCCGGATTTTTCTCTACAAGTCTTCTCATCATGCAGTAGTCTAGCCTAGGCGTCTTTCCAGCAGAGCAGGTGACTTCCAAGAGAGAATGCTCTGCTTATATCATGCTCGCTAATGTCCCATTGGCAAAGCAAGTCATATGACTAAACCCAGGATCACTGTGGGAGGAGACCACACAAGGGTGTGAATCTCAGGACGTTCATGGAGGCCCATTGGTCCCATCAGTCTTCATGAGCAGCACATAATAATGAATGTATGTGTGTAAAGCAGTTAGAAATGGGCCTGGCCCTTAGTTTCTACTACTTCAGTATTAGTAATAGCTAATTATTATTAATAGATAATTACTGTAAGTTAATCACTGCAATTGCCTTTATTTTCTGGACTATGAAATAAGAACCCCCACTAGGGACACTCTGGTGTATCCCTCGAAGTCTGAGCATAGTAACTCACTGCAGTGCTGAAACTGTGTTTGAGGGGCTGCATCAGCAACAAAATATGAAGTTGAATCCTTCTTTCACCTCTTCCTCTACTCATTTCTTTTTACATGGTTTCCCTAAACATGGGTAGGCTCTTCGCTTATTCCTAAAAGTGATGTTGGAACCTACAGGAGGATCACTCATTTCTGTAAGAATCCATTCACTCAACAAGCATTTGTCTAAGGCCATTGTGGTATCTCTTTCCCTTTTCCAGAGATTCTTTTGGAGTTGGACAGGGAACCCAGTTCCAGGAGATGAGATGACAGAAAAATTTGTTGAGAACTTCTGAGGAAGACTGTCCACGCTGATGAAAAGAAAAAGGTATGCAAGGAGAATCCTTGTTTCCTTTCCTGCTTTTGGACATAGTCATATGAGGGCATGATAACTAGAGATGCCTTTTACGACTCTGTTATCACCATGAGAAGAATATGCTCTGGGTAGCCCTCTAGTCCCAGAGGAAAAAGACATGAAACAGAACAAGTCAGCAAGCCTGCAGAACTTCAGCTTGAAGTAGATTTGCTCAGTCAGATCCAGACTCAATCTAGCTGCCACACCCTAAAGCAGAGCTGCTTAGCTGGCCATAGCTAGATCTGTGGTAAGAAAAAAATGTGATTTAGGCCACTGAGTTTGGGGATAGTTGTTATGCGGCATTAAGTGACAATAGCTAACCCATATAGTATCTTATTCCCTAGAGTCTGCTGTCTACTGAGCTGTAGAACCTGAGGTCTCAGCCCAGCACCATCCTGAAATGGAGGGGAATATAGTAAGAAAGTTCTTGAGAGAGGTGCCCTTGGAGTTTAGGAATTTAGGAAAACATAAGGACTTGTGTCTGCTTCTCTCCAGGTTTCTGAAGACCGGAGACTTGCTGACATAGCCCACATAAGCAAGGTTAAGTAGGGACCAAGGCGTACAATGGTTGGGACAAGGAAGTTAAAATACTGGATTGAGTCTATCCTAATAGCAGAGAGCAACCAAAATGCTATGGATTTACAAACAAAATATGAGAAAGCAGATTTAAACAGAGCTTAGCTGAAGCCCATGACGGAAAAGAAGTGAAACTATATCTGGTTTATACCCCTCTCTGTAATTATTCAATAAATCTGTTCCACTTGGTACTTCTCTCTGCCTCAAAAATACAGTGTCACCTTCAACATGGAAATTTCACTGTGCCCTCTTTCACCCGAGCTATCGGTGAAATTGTGGGCACTGCTCTCAATATGGCTCCCTTTCTGTTTATGTTTTATTTTCTCACTTTGTGCCAATACATTACTTACATACCTGGCTTTTGCAGGAGAAATCTTTCAAATGGTATTCGAATGTATACATAATTTAAACCTTGTCTCCGAGCTTACAGAAACTTTCAAGGAATATTAGGAATTTAGTCAAGTGTGATCAACACTGTTATTGCTAAAATTAAAATTATTAATGGCAGCAGCAGCAGTGACTACAATTTCCAGAGCACTTTCTACATGCCTAGCTCCGTGGAGGTGTTTTGCATGCAATTTATTCCATTCTCCTACCAGTTGATTAGGTGGTTATTATTATTCCATGATCTTCTAATAATAATAAAGCAACATCTGTTTGGCACCAGGTATTGAAGTGAGCCTTTTACACGCATTGCCTCACCACCTTCTCACACAACCCTGTCAGCTGGAGTGATTATTTCCCCATTTGTCAGATGAGAAAGCTAGAAATCCTGACAGTAGAGGGACTTGCCCACAGCACACAGGCAAGAAGAGGCAGTGCCAGGCTTCGAACCCTGATCTCCCTGCTTCTAAATCCATATTCAGTCGGCTTCATAATTATCTCTCAGAAACAGAGACTACGTTACCCATCCTGCGACTCTGACCTTTTCGCTCCAATCTAGATTGGTCTGCTCATTCGCTCCAGAAATCTCCCCTAGCACCAAAAAAACTGGATTACAGGCTTCGAGTGTAATCCCATGTAGATGAAATCTGCTGACTTCAGGGCGCAAGGCAAGCACAGAAGGAAAGGAAAAGTCTAATGACTTTTAGCTAACGCCCAACTAGCAGCTCCATTTTGTAGCTTCTGCCTCAGAGATCAAACTGTCACCAGCCCCAGGGCGGAGGGGACCCCACCCTGCTGATGCTGGGACTTTGACTGGGGAGCGGCCAATGGGCGTTAACAAAAGAAACAAACACACACGTTTTTCTTTTGCAAGGTGTTACAGCTCACAAATCCCTTTCGTATATTTTGAGCTGTGCACTCACTCTGTGAAATATATATCATTATGCCCAATTTATTTGCATGTCTCAGATTCCAAATTCAACTTTCCTTTATCGAAGACCTAGTATATGTCAGGAACTTTTCTGGGCTGTTTCCAAGACAACACCTCATTTAAATCTTGCAAAGTCTCTATGAAGTAGAGATTATTAGCCCCATTTTGAAGAAAAGGGAATGAAGGTTCTGAGCAATGGAGTGACATAGTCAATACCGCCCATCAGATCAACGCTAGACTCTGCATTGGAACCCTGGTTACCGTGACCACCCCTGTGTTTGGTCCACGGCACTAGGCTGCTGCAGGAAACCTCCCCGCTAGGCTCCAACACAGCAGCCCCGCCTCTGCTGAGCGCTGATGCTCTGACGGGTGGCCACGGTCTGTGCCAACATTGTATGAGGAGGCAGGCGTCCAGTCTCTTTAGCTGCCAGGACGTCTGATCAAGAAGGAGCTCTATCTCAGGTTCCGTATCCAAGGAGCCTCACTGACACCTCGACCTGATTAGATGACAAAAGCCTGAACCCAGCACCCTATCCGGAGGAGACTTTCTGGGGATATTGGGAGGTGCTGGGTATAGTTAGTCCGTGGAATAAATGTAAATAATTTGTGGCCAGAGGACAGATTGGGGGTGGGGGGCTGTTTTAAAACATCCCCAAACCCACTGATGCTCTTCCCACTAAGAGGGGAGTCTATGTCCCTTCCCCCTGCATCTGGACTCTGGAATGGCTTGGTCAGCAGAATATGACAGAAGTGGCACCGTGCCAGTTCCAGGTTTAGGACTTAGTAAATTGATCACTTTCGCTTCCTGTCTCTTGGGACACCTACTCTTCCCACCTAGACATCACATTGTGAGGAGACCGAAGCCATGCTGCAGAGAGACACGCATGGGAGACACCGACAAGCAGCTTTACCGGCCACATGGGTGAGCCGTCCCGGAAGAGGGTTCCCAGCTGAGCCACCCCAGTCGTCAGTGCTGTATGGAGCAGTCCGTGCTCTATGTATGGAACAGTCAATGCTGTATGGAGCAGTCAGTCAGTGCTGTATGGAGCAATCAGTGCTGTATGTATGGAGCAGTCAGTGATGTATGGAACAGTGAGTGCTGTATGGAGCAGTCAGTGCTGTATGTATGGAGCAGTCAGTGCTGTATATATGGAGCAGTCAGTGCTGTATGTATGGAGCAGTCAGTGCTGTATGGAGCAGTCAGTACTGTATGTATGGAGCAGTCAGTGCTGTATGGAGCAGTCAGTGCTGTATGTATGGAGCAGTCAGTGCTGTATGTATGGAGTAGTCAGTGCTGTATGTATGGAGCAGTCAGTGCTGTATGGAGCAGTCAGTGCTGTATGTATGGATCAGTCAGTGCTGTATGTATGGAGCAGTCAGTGCTGTGTGTATGGAGCAGTCAGTGCTGTATGTATGGAGCAGTCAGTGCTGTATGTATGGATCAGTCAGTGCTGTATGGAGCAGTCAGTGCTGTATGTGTGGAGCAGTCAGTGCTGTATGTATGGAGCAGTGAGTGCTGTATGTATGGATCAGTCAGTGCTGTATGGAGCAGTCAGTGCTGTATGTATGGAGCAGTCAGTGCTGTATGGAGCAGTCAGTGCTGTATGTATGGAGCAGTCAGTGCTGTATGTATGGAGCAGTGAGTGCTGTATGGAGCAGTCAGTGCTGTATGTGTGGAGCAGTCAGTGCTGTATGTATGGAGCAGTCAGTGCTGTATGTATGGAGCAGTCAGTGCTGTATGTATGGAGCAGTCAGTGCTGTATGTATGGAGCAGTCAGTGCTGTGTGTATGGAGCAGTCAGTGCTGTATGTATGGATCAGTCAGTGCTGTATGTATGGAGCAGTCAGTGCTGTATGGAGCAGTCAGTGCTGTATGTATGGAGCAGTCAGTGCTGTATGGAACAGTCAGTGCTGTATGGAGCAGTCAGTGCTGTGTGTATGGAGCAGTCAGTGCTGTATGGAGCAGTGAGTGCTGTATGTATGGAGCAGTCAGTGCTGTATGTATGGAGCAGTCAGTGCTGTATGGAGCAGTCAGTGCTGTATGTATGGAGCAGTCAGTGCTGTATGGAGCAGTCAGTGTTGTATGGGGCAGGGATGAGTTGTCTCTGCAGAGCCCCAACCACACTGTAGATTCACGAGCAAAATAGAGGATTATTGTACTTTTATGCCACGATGTTTGGGGGTGGTTAGTACAAAGCAAGAGGTAATTGGAAGAGAGGTGAACCTGACGTCTGTGGAGCCTCTCCTATACAACAGGGTCATTACAGTGATGATTATTTTGAATTTTTAGAGAAACCCAGTGAAACAGATGAAGAAACTGAGGCTCAGTAAGCATAGATGACTTGCTTGAGATCCCAGACCTAGTAAGTGGATCAGCATGGATGTGGATTCAGTCTGGGTAAGGTCTCCAATCCCCTGCAATCCACGAAACCACAGAGCAGTGAAACAGAGGCAACCACTCTCCAGCTCTCTGACCACTGGTTACCTTTTTCTAGCAAGATCCTGCATGGACTGTAAATGCAAAACAAATGAACCGGACAACTGTTTTTATTTTTTATTTTTATTTTGCATGGAAAGGCATTTTATTTTAAATATAACAATGTGTACATGTCCATTCCAAACTCCCAGTCTATCAGACAACTGTTTTTAGATTGCCTGATGCTTATTTGGGATTAAATTCCAGACACACCTCCAGGGAGCGCCCCCTGGTGTTGGGGGTCAGTTGAGCAACTTTCTCTCTGTGTGACCTTGGGCTCATCACTTAACTTCTCTGAGCCTCAGTTTCCTCATCCATAAGATAAGGACAAAAACATCAATCTCATAAGAGTTATTATCAGGATATAATGAGGGCATATTAGGTAAATGACTTCACATAGCACCTGGCCCCAAATAAACATTCAATACATCTTGTGACCCTGACCTTAAGGGTTTAAAGTCAGAAGGGTTTTCTTTGTTCATCTCTCCTTACCCCAGAGACAGACTCCCTAGGGTCACAATGAAACAGATGCATCCCACCCCTGAGCATCATTTATTTGAACCTCAAAGACTGAGCTCTTTATGCCTGCACTCCTGCAGCCCCTCTGGACGAGAAGGAAGCACAAGCCACAGCCAGTGAGCTTTGCTCACAAATTCCTCCTTCACGACTGACTGAGCCCCAATACCGGAAAGAAACATTCCGTTGAATCATGTAAATCCCCACTCATCTCCAAATTGGGTGCTGGAGTGCCTCGGGGAAGTGATTTTACAAGCTCACTGACTTCAGCCAAGGTAGACGCCAGTTGCTGTTGCGAGATAATTCAGCCTGACCCCCACTCCCTCCCCAGCAGCAAGATTGAGGGGCTCCCTCCCTTCTCACTAGAGAAATGGCCCCCTGAGCTGCCAGGGAACAGTCCCTTCCCCCAGCAGGCAGAAGGAGAGAGGCCATAGGCCGCTTGCCTCCTGTCGTACTCCCCAAACAGCACAGGTGGAATTCAGTGACTCGTGGCTCACCTTCTCGCTTGAGCAAAGGATCTCTGATACTGATGGAGAGGACTGTCTTGAGAGATGGTGTCTGGAGTACGAGGTCAAGGTTGCCTGCACTTTCCCTCACAACCTCCTGGATTTCAGAGGCAGGGGGATGCTATGATGGGCCCAGCCACCGTTGTGACTCCGGGCAAGAAGGTGCTTTCTAGCCTGCTGTGCCTCTAGGGAGAACTGTTATCTTTTCTTGTACTGCTGCCTTTTTTAAAAGTGTATTTCCAAAGCTCAGCTTCGCCAATAGATTATTCAACCCACAGCCAGCCCCGTGTAATTCAAGACGCTGTGTCTGCCTTGTCATCCATGGCTAGACGCCCCACGTTGGTTGGAAAGATTATTTCCTTCCTAAGTCTTTGGGAGCCCAAGTCCAATCTAATATTTGGGAGCAAATATTAGAAGATAGGTCAGCGGCTCTACCAGTGCTCATAATCATAAAAATTACTATCCATTTCTGAGAGCTTGGTCTCTAAGGATTTAATACCCACCCCATCATGGATTTCTTGCTTCCGCTCCAAAAGGTAGAACTTACTGTCTGTATTTTACATACGCAGAAACAGGTTCAATAATCAAGTAATTTGTTTAAGGTCACACAGCTAATACATGGCAGAGTTGGGATTTCCATTCTGCCATCACTGACACTGCAAAAGTCTCTGGGGAAAGTTCTCCTCTGACAGCTGTTCACACTAAAGAGGAACTTGCTATCGAGACTGGCTAAGTGAGCCCCAGGCTCAGCTGGAGTCCCCCAGGATCTCCATCCATAGCTCACCTTCTCCATGTCCTGAGTCAGTTGGGAACAGGCCAGAGTCCTGCTCTGTCCTTACCAGCAGACAGTGTCTGGGATTCGTCTTGCAGCCTCTAGCTCACTCTCTTGTATGTTGGGGACAATGACCTCACCAAACCTCAAGGCCTACTGTTTTGGCCCCATGCTATATTCCCTCTGCTGTCTGTATTCTGCTCTCGGGGCTGGAGTAGATCAGCAGAATTCCTTGCAGAGGATGGAGCCATAATAGAGACTCCCAGGGGCCGCAAGGGACCTGAATCAACAGATGTTTACAAATCATCCACAATTTCTTTACGAAGAGCACAAATGATTGACAGCGTTGCCCACGTCCACCTCCCTCCCCCCACCCCCACCACAGCCCCTGAGCTGCCACGTTTAGCATGTGACTCCCGGGGAGCCTGTGACTGCACTAAGGGTGGACAAAGGCCGGCGCTCATGTGGCCAAACATGGAAACCTCCGCCCAGAGAGAGGTGAGCTGGCCAATCAGATTTTCACTCTAGGGAAGCTGAATTGAAAGATATAAGGAAAATCCAGTTATGAGTAGCAGAAACTAAGGCTAGTTGGATGCCCAGAGAAAGGCTATCAGGTAGAACAGAGGCCCTGAATAAACTGATGTGAGGTGCAAATAAAAGTCATGAAGATGTGGAAACCCGAGTAACTAGAAGCTCTAAGGAAGATGAAAGACAAGGAGGGACCGTTGGCAGAAAAAGAAGCAGAGAGGAGCCACTCCTTGACAGAGCTCCGCTGTGCTAACAGCAGAACATTGCATGGCGATCCAGCCATCCCTTCCTCGAGGTTCTGCAGGGACCCTGGATCCAGGCCAGGACTGAGGGGCCCAGCCACGCTCTGGCCCTGCTCTTAGATTCCCAGGGTATCCTCCTCTGTCACTGCCGAGGCCATCATTATGGTGACAGCCTCCCGCCTCCTTCCCTTTCTGGTGCAGTCTGCACCACCCTCTTTTTGTAACCCAGCAGGACCCTAAGGGGCCTTCCCAGGACAGGCCCTTCCCCCATATCCTCTGCTTTAGCTCCTCCCTGAAGAACCTAGGTAGCAGTATTTGATGCACATTTCCTGAGCTGTTTTATACAGATGTGAACCACCCCCCTCACCACCAAATGGAAGATATTAACTACTTGATGACCTTGAGCACATAGCCCCAGGCCTCCTGGAGCCGAAGGGTTGATACTGTTAACCCCTGTGACACCACCCTGCTACCTCACCGTCAGCCAATCAGCGAATTGTGCAAGAGCTAATCCCATAGCCTTCGACCTCCCTCCCTCACCTGGCTTTTAAAAATACTTTGCCGAAACCCTTCTGGGAGCTTGAGTGTGAGCCACTCATCTCCTTGCATGGCCCTGCAATAAACCTTTCTCTCCTCCAAACTCCGATGACGTTTCGGTGAGTTTGGCCTCACGGTGCATCCGGCACACGAACTTGTGCTAACGTTTTCATTACAGCTAAGGGAAGGCTGCTGAAACTCCTATCTCCGAACACTTGTGTTTGTGCAGGGTAACTGACTTATTTGTATTTTATAGACTCAGAACTTAATAGATGCGAGACTTTGTGGACTTTGGGGCTGCGTGTGTGGCCTGCCAGTGATCAAGGGGGGAGGTTACGATGCATGCAGTTTTCTTAGTTTTCTCTTTGGTTCCAAAGCATGCCCTTCTACCCACGGTTTTTAATTCCACTTTTAACGTTGGTGATTTCATATCTTTCGTATCCTGATAAGCTCCTTTCTAAAACAAGATAATATACAAATAAATAAATCTTCATAAAGGGATGCTATACCCATCAAGGCCCTGGTGGGAATCAGAGTTTAGGTTGCGTCATTCAGAAGGAGAGATTTGAATGATGGGGCCTCTCAGGGAGGTGTGGGTGAAGTTGAGGGAACTGACAAGGGGCGCTGAGGCACCCAGAGATTAGCAAGAGCAGGAAGCCATTACCACCCAGATGGCTGGAGGAAAGGTGGTGAATAGAGCCCAGTGGGTACCTGGCCAGGAGGAGGGCAGTGGCGCTGTAGTGATGGGAGGACACAGGTGCTGCCAGAGACACCACTCCAAGCAGGGAGAGGGGCCAGGAGACAAATGCCCCGACCTCCTTCTCATCTCACCTTAGGAGTTCCCGCTGGCACTTCACAACCTGAACCAAACAGTGAGGAAGGCCAGGTGATGAAGTCTGTGCAGGTCAGCCTCCCAGGGCCCAGAGAAAGGCTGAGGGAAGTGGCGGAGGGTGGGGGAGGGGGAATTGAGAATAGGCAGTCGTGATGCACACGGGGTCACAAACAGGGATCAGACCGGGAGGAGTGGGAGGGAACAGAGGTGAGTGTTCAGGACCAGTTCTGGGAATGGAGAGCTGGCTCTGGGCTCGCCAGGCGGCTTGCTGGCAGTCCCTGTGGCACAGAGGACCTTCCTCCTAGGATCATCACTCTTCTCTCAGTTCTGGGGTGCTAACCTGATCCCCCAGAGTCCTGGCCCTCACAGGATGCCTGCAACCCACCCTCCTTCCACGCCCTAGGCCTGGCATGTCTGAGTTCCCCAGATGCTAACTGAGGCTCTCAACTTCACCAGCTCCTGTTGTTCTGCTTTTCACACAATCGGGGAAAAGGGTGTCTGAGTAACCATGCCAGCTGATGGAGAACGTGGGGTTTACGTGTTCTAGTTCCCACTCTCTGCTTCCTGGGTCCCTGTCCTTGAGAAAGCACTTCTTAGCTCAGTTAAGTGCCTGGGTCCCCTGGAAAGCGCACACCCCAACAAACAGGCTGCCTGTTCCAGAGCTAAGGGATTCGGGGAGAGAACTCCCGCTGTGCCTTCAAAGTAAGTCCTCATGAATCCAGGCCCACAGACTCAGAATGTGTGGAAATGCAGAACCAAACTCCGTTCAAGCTTACTTGCTGCCCTCTTTAGGAAAACAAGGGGGCTTATCAAAGAAGAAAGCTGATATTCATTGACCACTCATGATGTGATGGATACTCACGTATCCCACTTCGTTTCATCTTTGTGCTCATTCTGTGAGATGGGTTTTGCAGAAACTGAAGATCAGAAAGGTTAAGTACCTTGCTCAAAGTCTCATTTTTAGTGGCCCACAGAGGCAAGATTCCGGCTCTGTCTCTCTGGAGCCAAGGACCACGCTTGTCTCATTACCTCCAGGCTGCTGCTTAGCAAGAGTGCTGCCAGAGGATCAGCTGGACAGGGCAGAAGGGCCTGTCTTAACGCAACAACCTGGTTTATGCAAGCAAGATCTTCTGAGCCTCATTATTTTGTATGTCTATAGAGCTGGGAATAACAAAACTATACTTCCTAAAATAATTCTATAATGTTCATCATTCAGTTGTTTGGACAAGATTATTCTGCCCTACCTCCCTTGTGCTGGGAAAGAATAAGGAGTCAGATGGAGTCAAATTCACTATGGTTGCACACACACACACACACCCTCTCCAGCCACCTCCCCAAAGCCCATCAAATTCTACTGCCTTCAGGGCAAATATCTCATGTCCACCGGGGCCAGAATTCACATCCTCTGATTTGAGTTTTAAAGACAGAGATTTACACAGGATTACAATCTTTTTTTTTTTTTTTTTTTGGGTTGTGGTTGCTTCCGATTTCCATTGTCTGAATCATAGCCATGGAAATAATTGAATCTTTTTCTAACATAGAATATATTACTCTTGAAATAGTAGGAAATGTTGATAATTGCCTTTTATTGGACTCACAAATAATTTATAAGTTGGTCCGGTTTGGAAAAAATATCATACTCCTTTATTTCTTTGGCTTCTTCCTTGAGGCTAAGAGCAACGTCTAAAATAGCTGCCTGTGCAGGGATGGGCCTAGCGCTCCCCCTGGTGGCCGTTACGTGGGATTGCGGGTCCAGTAAATGGACCGAAAACTGCCGACAAGGCATTTGAATAATTCTTTCTCCCCTAAGTACACAGAGAAATTTGATTTATTCTTCACAGTCATGTCTGCATTACAGAATACTTCTCCTTATAAAGTTCATCTGCTTTGAGGATAAGTAAATGATCAATCCCTCATATACATTATCATGCAGTGAGCACTTCTCTGAGGTAGTAACAGCTTCTGTGGTTCTACCAAATGTCAGGGAAGCTGGGAGTTTCTTCTTTGCTTCAGAAGATACTGAAGAAAAATACAAATTGACCTTTATGTAACTGCTTACTGAGGGAATTAACAAAAATGTGAATGTGTATGGTGGCCGGGTGGAGGGGGTGTTTAGAGGAGGAAAAAGGAGAAACCGGAGAAACAGAAGCCTGTGGAAACACAATGCTGAGCTTAGAATCCTGGCTCCGCTTACAGAAGGTGGTAGGCGGCATCCTGAGATGGCCCTCCACAAGGGAGACAGACAGACATGCTCCCTCTTCCCTGGGGCACTTAGGAAGACTCTGTTTCCCAGCCCACCTTGCAACTGGGAGCCATTGACTGAGTTCTGGCCAATGGGATGCGGGCAAAGGTGATGCAGCCCTTTCAGACCTTATCCCTAAAGCATCCCTAGTGATTTTTCACACACTCTCTGTCTCTGTATCCACACCGATGGGAACAGAATAATCAAGGATGTCAGGGTCACACAAGGGAAGTGAGCCAAAACCGTGAGTTATCACTTAAGGACACTCACATAGGAGAACCACCTGATTACCTTCAAACTGTAATGTGAGCAAGAAATAAACTTATATATGCTAAGCCACTAATTGGGAGGTATTTGTTACAGCATCCAGTGTTAATTATCCTGCGAAAGCAAGTCAGGTCATCTGTTTCAGCCACAGTTTCCTCAACTAAAAATAGGGATAATGTATGAAGATCCAATAAAAAAATGTATACGAAAACATTTGGCACAGACTCAGGGCTCAGTAAGTGCTGGTTAAAAAGCAATTGTGTCTCACATAAGCAATATTTTCATTCTACAAAAGAATTTTGTATTGTTATCACACAGGTTTCTATCACAAGAAAAAGAAGACCCAACTCCAAATGGCAAGCCAAATGGGGACTTTATTGGCTCCCAGAGCTAGAAATTCCATGTGTAGATTAAGCCTTAGGGCTGGTTTAATCTATCCAGCAGCTCGAGGACCCATGTTCTTTCTTCTGTCTGGTAAGCTTAATTCTTTTTTTTTTTTTAATTTTTATTGAAGTATAGTTAATTTACAATGTTGTGTTAGTTTCAGATGTTCTAAACCTGACCCTCCTGATGGTCAAAGATGGCTGTCAACAGCCCTCGCTACTACATGTTCCTAGTGTACTTTGAGAACAAGAAGAAATCTCATTCTAAGAAAGAATCCCCCAACTCCTCTGATTGGATTGGCGTAGATCACATGATCACCACTGACTCAATCACTTTGTTGGGGTGGAGGCAAGTGCTGATGACCTGTCAATCAAGACCCATACCTGGAACTAAGGGTGGGATCAGCTGTCCCAAGATCACATGGGCTTGTGGGGGAAGAATGAGCGCATACATTTTTTTGAAAGAATATTTTTAAGCAGGAGAAAGAGGGAACCAAGGGAAATGAATGCTAGCTACCAAAAGTGTGTGCTGCAATTGGTATGTTTATTTTCCTTGAAGCAAAAAAACAAGTTGTAGGAGTAGATAGTAAATGTTATTTTGTGATCACTCGGAGTGATCATCCAACCTTTCAGAAATCTGAAAGTTAACTGGACGTTGTGGTTTTCAACTTCCAAACCTCTGACAATGAGTTCCCTAAAGTATCCTCAGATAGTGACTTCTTGAAATATACGTGGATATTGACCTCCTGTCTCTCTTGACAGTGCAGTGTTAAAAAAATGTCTCTTAAGAATAATTTAGTTTCTTGCCCTTCTGCCTCCTTTTCCTATCTTTATTTCTTTGTACTTTCCTTGGATTTTGTGCAAGTGTTTTAGAAAGCGTAAGATGCTATACCAATGGGAGGGGCTGTCCTTTTCATCTGCTCTTCATGCCTAAACTAAATCATAACGATGCTCAATCATAAAATAATGAGACTGACTTTTAAACAGGCTCCTTAGATATAAGAATGAGTACCGCTCTTCTGAGCAGCCGCCTAGAGAAGTGACCTTCACATTCCAGTGATGTAGCCATAGCTCAGATTGTATTAATTACACCTCAGTTTTAGCCACAAAAGCACAGTGGCTTGTCTGACCACACTCTTCCTCTGATTGGATTCCCAATCCCCTGTGAGGTTTTCAAAAAAGTGAATCTGTCCTCCAAAGCAAAGATGTGCCTTTTCAGATAACCTATCTTGAGATCTGAAGACAGTTGTCAGATCAGAGAATTCCAAACCTATTTTGAATAAATGTTAAAAGTGAGCATTCAGGAGGACACATGCATTTCCCACTGGTTTAGTAGGAGAAGAGAGGATATTGGGGTATTAAACTCTTCCTGTACAATGAAGATGATCTGCTTACCACCCTCTTTCAGTCACGGTACAGATGAATTCCCCAGGCCTCCGGGCTAAATCTGAACTCAGCAGACCCTTCAGGCCTCGGGCTGCCCCTACATCCTGCTGTTACCTCCTCTGGGCTGCTTTCCTGCCCACGTGCCCTGCCCTCCTTAAGGCTCTCTCTGCTCCCTGGGGATGCCAGCCCCTCTTCAGAAGCTGTGGTCCTCTGCATGCCATTGCCTCTCCTGAAATGTCCTCTCCCCGCTTTCACTTCATCCTCTCATGCCTCACTCAAGACCCACCTCATCTGTCATCTCCTCCAAGAAGTTTTCCTAACCCTTCCCCTCCACAAAAAAGGCACTTTGTTACTCTATCTTTTTTGGTCTTGCAACTTTAGAAAAGAAGTCTATTATAGCGTTTACTTTTTCTCTCGTGATATTTGTATTTATCCCCTGTGCTTGACCTGGGTGAGATTGTCCACAGAGCCAATCCTCACCCGACCCTGCTGTCTCCTGGGTGGCAGGGTGTCTGACCCTGCAGGCCGCGTGACTCAGGCCCTTGCATTGACTGGCATCTGCCTGGGTTTGGCCATTGGGAGGCACTGACAGGAGACAGGATGGGAGGAAGGGAGAAGCCAGGCTGATTGCATCCTTCCTATAGAAGCCTCAGGAGGTATGTGTGCCAGAGGCCATTTCTCTCTCGTCTCCTCTGCGTGATTCCAGCTCCTGAGCCCTGATAACACCACCTCTTCTTTTTCACTTCAGCCTAGTGGCTCCCAGCTCTTGGGAATCTCTAGGTTTCCTCGTGGTCCCCATTTTGGTCCTAGCTCTTCCATCCCTGGTGTAACCAATTCTTTGTGTTAAATCCCCTCTCTTTCAAACATTTAGAGTGATTTCATTTTTCCTAACTGGACCCTGACTGATACATCAGCTCATGTCCCCCATCCAGCAGTCGAGAATGGTTGGTTAAATGAATGACATCAGTGAATGGATGAACAGACGACCATGTTTACCTGTCATACATACTTTGTATATTTCTATTTCCTAAGACACTTTTATGACTCTTCCTATCAATCTTTTTTTCCTTCTGCTACCCTTAATATTTGTTTTCAAGCTCTATCCACTTTTCCTAGCTGGATTCCCCAACCCCAAACCCCTTGTTCAAGTTTACCCACACTCAAGTCCGGCATGGCCTCTGCATCGCTGACAGATGGTGAAGACATCGGGTGTGGAGTGAGATCATCAAGATGAGAACAGCTGCAGAGTCCAGCAAACCCAGGCTGTTGGCCGGGACCCACAGGATGACAGTGGAGGATTCATAATCTCTCCGCTCTTCAGGTCTGTCTGTGACTTAAGCCAGAGCCAGGCCAATTTACAGTGATTCCCGGAGCCCAGTGCAATTTGCAGATAAAGGGAAGATGCACATTTGTGGCCACCGTGGAAGATTCGAGTATTAGCCTGGCTGCTAAAATGCTCCCCTGTGCGTGAGACCAGCACATGGCTGGATGGTCTCCTCAGCGCTGCCCAGAGCGTCATTTTATTGCCACGGTCTGGAGGCCAAGTGAATACAAACCAGGCATTAGGAAGGGATCTGGGAGTGGCTGGAGGTTAGTGCTTCTACTCCATGAAGAAGGAGGTGCCGCCCACCTTCCTGCCCCTTCCTGCCCCAGGCATCTCTCAAATCACTTTGACCCCATGTGGTTTAAAAGTTAGTTGCAATGTAGCTTTGCAAAAGTGACAAGAAAATGGGCTTCCTGCTGAAGGCAGTTTCCTGCAAAGAGCTGCTTACAGCAGGGGGACCACCAGCCTAAGCCTACACCCTCCCATATAGGGAATGGAGGGAAGCAAACTGGTTGAAGAGATGTTTTTGAGTAGTCTTGTCATTTTTCTGAGGTGAAACTAGACTGTAAGCCTCTTGAGGGCAAGGATGGTACCTCTTTCGTGCCAGAAAACCTCAAGTGCCTAACACAGGAATGGGCACTGAGTAAATATCTGTGAATGTTGTTGAGTGAGGCACAGTCAATCACACTTGAAAAGTGAGGATTGATAGGAGTCAGGAATGGCAAGATTTCATGAGCTGTTTGTACATTTTGGAGATTAATCCCTTTTTGGTCACTTCGTTTGCAAATATTTTCTCCCATGCAGCTCAATATCAAAAAAACAAACAACCCAATCAAAAAATGGGCAGAAGACCTAAATAGACATTTCTCCAAAGAAGACATACAGATGACCAAAAAAGCCCATGAAAAGATGCTCAGCATCACTAATTATTAGAGAAATGCAAATCAAAACTATAATGAGGTATCACCTCACACCAGTCAGAATGGCCATCATCAAAACATCTACAAACAATAAATGCTGGAGAGGGTGTGGAGAAAAGGGAACCCTCCTACACTGTTAGTGGGAATGTAAATTGGTACTGCCACTATGGAGAACAGAATGGAGGTTCCTTAAAAAACTAAAAATAGAACTACCATGTGACCCAGCAATCCCACTCCTGGGCATATATCCAGAGAAAACCATACTGCGAAAAGGTATTTGCACCCCAATGTTCACTGCAGCACTGTTTACAATAGCCAAGATATGGAAGCAACCTAAATGTCCATTGACAAATGAATGGATAAAGAAGATGTGGTACATATATACAATGGAATATTACTCAGCCATAAAAAAGAACGAAATAATGCCATTTGCAGCAACATGGATGGACCTAGAGATGATCATACTAAGTGAAGTAAGCCAGACAGTGAAAGACAAATATCATATGATAACAGTTATATGTGGAATCTAAAAACATGATACTAATGAACTTATTTACAAATCAGAAACAGACTTCAAAAACAAACTTATGGTTACCAAAGGGGAAAGGTGGGGGGAGGGATAAATTAGGAAGTTGGCATTAACATATACACACTACTGTATATAAAATAGATAATCAACAAGGACCTACTGTTATAGCACAGGGAACCCTACTCAATATTCTGTAATAACTCAAATGGGAAAAGAATTTGAAAAAGAATATATATATATATATGAAACTGAATCACTTTGCTGTACACCTGAAACTAACACAACATTGTAAATCAACTATACTCCAATATAAAATAAAAATTAAATTAAGTTTGAAAAAAGGAATGGCAAGTTTTCTGCTTTGGAAAGTGGATGAGCTTGATGCCATTTGAGTGGGTTTAGGGGATCAAGTCATTGGCTCAGTTATGGCCGTGTTGAATGTGAGGTGTCTATGGAGCGCCCAGGTGAGCAGTCCATCAGGTAGTTGGATAAATGGATCACTGTTATACAGAACAATGCCTAGCTCAACAAATAAATAAATCTTTGTGGGGGTGAATGAAGGAGTGGATGGGTCTGGAATTCAGTTATGACCTAGACTCCTTGACCACCTTCTACAAAGTGGGGCTCCTTGTTATATTGTTCCCTGTTGTTTTCCTTCACAGAAATTATGGGTGTGAGTCATCAGATGACAATTCACCCGTTTGTTGGATGCCTGACTCCCTGACTAGACTGCATGTTCCATGGCAGTGAACACAGTGTGTGTTTTGTTCTTCACTGGATGTCTTGGCCTAACCTAGCTTAGAGGCAAGATTAGGTC
Source organism: Balaenoptera musculus (assembly GCF_009873245.2). Taxonomy (NCBI): domain Eukaryota; kingdom Metazoa; phylum Chordata; class Mammalia; order Artiodactyla; family Balaenopteridae; genus Balaenoptera; species Balaenoptera musculus. The sequence continues at coordinate 47,979,243 of NC_045785.1, read as the reverse complement.
AATACTAGTTGAATGAATGAAGGGCTAGAGATATGGATGTAGGCACAGACAGGATGTAGATGCAAGCCAAGGGCAAGGATGGGTCTTGGTGTACTGGAGCTTCCAGGTTCAGAGTTACTTGTTTGTAATATTTTTTTCCAACTTCCTCCATTCCCTCCTCTTTCTCCACATGCTACTCCCCCCAAATCTAATCCTGATCAAGTCCTTTCAAGTCCTTCTCTGAGCTGCTTTTCCCTCATCTGTATAATGGGGATTTATTATGTGCCCTGGTTGTGAACATCAAATGAGGTAATTCAATTCACCAGATGCTTATATAGGTGATTAAATGCCATGGTGAGAAATGCCTTTGAATAAGTACACTGACCTCCATGCTCTGTTCCACCCGGCTTGAAGCAGCATCCTCTGCTCTGGGAAAGAGTGGGAAACAAGATCTCTTTGACACATGCCACCCCATCTTCCCAGGAAGCCCTTCATTGCAACGACAAAAGGCTCTCGTCTTGCAACCTGAACAGGGGCCGAATGGCCTGTCCCGTCCAACAGCCTCATTCAGACTTAACTGAGGTCTTTCACACAGGGCTTGGGGTGGGGGGTCTGGCTGCAACCCACCTCCCTGCAAGCTGTTGCACCAGATCTTGGTAATGTGGGACCTGAGCTGCTGGCCACTCTGATAACGTAGCTAGTGAGCAAGAAACTAGCATTAGAGCAGAAAAGAATGTGCCATCACAGGGCTGCTTTCAGGATGACGAAGGGTCCGGAGTAGCAACTCCTGAAAGCAGAGACCAAGCTTTTTTAAACTTTTCTCCCCCTAAAGGGCCTGCTTGGGAGGCTTGATTGTTAAAGGCAGGGCTTTGCACAAGCCACTTTCTCCCCTGGACTGTCTCCTCCCTTGACTACTCTAGCACTAAGATCCAGCCCTTTGTTTCCTCTCTGAAGCCTTTCTCCACCTCCTGGGCAGAGATAGATAACTCCCTCTCTATGGAGAGAGAAGAGAGGAGAGATCCAGCCTTCACCAAGTGCCTACTAGGTGTCAACTACTGCACGCGATTCTTTATATTACCTTTTACCATTTCATACTCAGAACCATCTGAGGGGTGAGTTTGTTAGACCCCTTTACAGATCGGGAAGCTGAGGGTCAAAGACACAACTCATTGGCGAAGGAAAGCTCGTAAGTGGCTGAGCCAGAATGGTCAGAAATCAAGGACCCAGTTATTTGCTTTCGCCATATTTAACAGAACACTAATTGTGTGGCTTTTGGTTGATCTGTTCACAAATGAGTGCCTCAGAGCAGAATCCCCTCTATCCATCTCCCTCCTGTCCCAGCTATACACTGAGCAGGTCTAGAGGCCTTTGACCACCAGGGCTCAGACCCTGAGCACCTCCTAACCAAGCAGGAGGATGGTAGGAGGCATCCACACCAGCAGGGGAGGGCTGGTGCTAATCTTGCTACTCTGGTCTGGTGTCCATTGTTCTCTGGGATGAATTTTCTGTCACCGGTGTGCCATTGTGCCTCAGCTGTCACCCAGCCTTTACTGTGTGTACCTTGCTCCACTGATGAAACATTGCCTCTATTCTTGGTTTTTACTCTTTTTTTTCTCTGTGAGTCCTTAAACCCTAGTTGCTGGCCTGATGACACTAATAACTTTTCTAGACGCTGCAGCTTCTTTCTCCTAGGGGTTGAAATGTATCCCCCAGATTCTGCCAATAATCTCTAACTAATTAATACATCCCTCCCTAAAATCACAATGATGCCACCCCTGTGAGCTCAGCTTGGCTTAACCTATAGCATTGTGATTAACAGGCACTTGACCCAATCAACAGATGAGTTTGAACCCAATTCTGCCTCTTATAGGCTTGTATCTAAGGGAAAAACTCTCAATCTCTTTGTGCCTCAGTGTCTTCATCCATAAAAATAGGAGTAATGACATCTACCTCCTAGATTAATGAGAAGATTTAAATGGTATATGTATTTAATGTATATAAGGCAATTTGATATATGTAAAGCAATGAACCACTGTGCCTGATACAAACACAAGCACTCAATCAATAAAGGAGTCTGTTGTTATTCCCAGCAGCCCAGATAATGTCATTTAAGCATAGATATCTGGTCTTCAATTCAATCCTCAAGAAGTTGACTAAACCCACCCAAGGATTAGTTTCCTATCCCTGACCCAACTCTTCCTATTTCCTCTGCTTTTCCTACCAGCTCACTAATACATTTCACTAGTCAGAATAAGATAGATTATGCTGCAGTAACAAATAACCCCCGAATTTTAATAGCTTTATATAGCAAAGATTTATTCATATCATAATCTGATGACTATTGGACAGATCTCCTTAGTAGCTCTCTTAGAAGAAGGGACTTTGGGATCCAGGCTCCTTCTGTTTTGTGATTGCACCATCTTCAGCACATGGCTGCTGAGATTGCTGCAAAAGGAGAAGAGAGAAAGTGGACAATTGAGCAGGCAGGCCTACAGGTAACATTCACTAATTCTTCCCACATCCCGTTGATGAGAACCTAGTCGCACACCTAAATCTAATTGCAAGGGAGGTTGGGAAATACAGCCTCCTCACATACCCAAGAAAAGGAGAAGGAATGGGAATTTGGTGAATACAAAGCATTTTCTCTGCTCATCTTACCTCCCTTAATAAAATAACCTCCATAGCCCCCAACAAGTGAGAAGACGGTAAGATAGTATATCAGAACCCTGAGTCTTCCATCCCCTGTCCTCCAGCTCACCAGCACTGAGTCTCTCATTAATCAGTACTGCACCCATGCTGACCTCAGTGGACACTGCTCTCCCTTTATTTAACATTCCAATCCAAAGGTGGACCAAAGGTGCTTCCTTTTTCACTATGCCAGAGCTGAAGTTAAATATCTAACAATATTAGATTTTACCAAAGATTGGGGGATGATATATGAGGAATTAAACAGAGAGTATATATGTCAATCCCAATCTCCCAGTTCATCCCACCCACCCCCCCCTTGGTATCCGTACATTTTTTCTCTACATCTGTGTCTCTATTTCTGCTTTGTAAATAAGATCATCTGTACCAATTTTTTCAGATTCCACATATATGCGTTAATACACGATATTTCTTTTCCTCTTTCTGACTTACTGTATGACAGTCTCTAGATTGGGATTGACATATATACGCTATTGATACTATGTATAAAATAGGTAACTAATGAGAACCTACTGTATAGCACAGGGAACACTACTTAGTGCTCTGCAGTGACCTCAATGGGAAGGAAATCCAAAAAATAGGGGATATATGTATACGTATAGCTGATTCACTTTGCTGTACAGTAGAAACTAACACAGCATTGTAAAGCAACTATACTCCAATAAAAATTTTAAAAAATAAACAGAGAGTAAGCTACAGTTGCTAATTTGCTTTTTTAAAATGGATTTTATGCATCTTCAACTGAGTCTTCCGTAGGACCACCTGCCTGCCACACTCCTGTCCCACAGCCACAGGTCAGGGGCCATTTGACCCCTCCTATCCAGAAGTGCTACACAGGTGTCTTAAGTCCACAAAGCATAAGCATGGCATTTGAAGGAGAGTGGCTAGAAAGAGAGGGGGATGTGTACATGGGTGGAGGAGAGAAGTTATGCCTCCCTAACTCCTTGCAAGGAAAGCAAATCTAATTCTTATCCTTTGATAGAGCTTTCAAATATATATAAAATCAGCTACCCAAATTATGATTCATGAGTCACATGCCAATTGACCTGTACCACTCCTATATCTTAGTACTCCGAACCTCCAAGTTGCAATCATGTGGTATTCCTGTGCCTTGAAGTCCAGACCCAAGGAAACATGACCAAAGAGAGAGAGAGGAATTCCTGCTTGAATTGTCCATCTGAGGACCCCTTTTTCTGGATGATGGGATATGGGAATGGCTGATACTGGGAACAGTTCCCTACTTCCTGGCAAGCCCCATCTCCTTCCCGCAGAGGAGTGGTATTCCTTTGATCTCTACAAGATAAGCAGATCAGAAAATATCTTAATTATTCATCTGAGTGATGCATACATAATGTAACTGGCATTAGTGGAGGAAGATGAGCCTAAAGGGCTGCTATGTCTCCAGCTCCAAGCACAACACTTGACATAAACTAGGTGCTTAGATTCTTGGTAAAAGGCTGTTAAAGGGAAAGCAACTTGCCTTGGTCATGTTTCTTTAGCATCCTTCAAAAAAGCTCTTACTAAATTATGATATAGTGTTAAGTAGATGCCTTAGGCAAGCACAAAATTCAGCTGTGAGCTTCCTTCCAGGCAAAAGAGAAACCAGCTGGCTTATACAGTTTTTGCAAACCAGTAGAAAGGAAGCAAACCCTTTTTTGAACCCACATACCTCCTAAGATAATTTGAGGTATTTTATCCTTAAATGATTTCCATTTAGATAATTGCATACCTTGTAGTAACCATCCCATATTTCTGCACTGTTTATCCATCCCTTCTGCCTTCCCATGCACCCTGTCCTCTATATGGCATTTATCTTCCTGTTCAACCATCCTACTTTATTTGGCTTTGTACTGCCCAATCCTTCAAGTCCTTCTGGTCGCAGCATGGAAGGGAGGAAGGAGCCATGTGTGGAGGCAGGGTAGAATCCAAACAGAGAGTCAGACTTGGACTCTTCAAGACCAGGGTATATCTGCCTCGACCTTCCTGAGTCTCATGTGCTTCACTTGTCAACCAGGGATAACGTCTCTTATCTCACCATCATCCTGAGGAATAGAAGAAAACATATGCAAACCGTGTAGCTTCTTACACAATAGACTCTCAATAAATTTAAGTTCCCTTCCTCTTTCCTTCTCTCCATTTCAAAAGTAGTCAGGATATAAATTATACATAAATAAATCATGCATTGCACTGGAAATCCTCAGAAATGATTAATGTAACCAATAATAATTTTAATATTAATCATATGTTGCTCTAGCAGCACCGTCCTGATTCTGACAATCTACTTGCTCCACCTTTGTCCTCATATAACAAATGGTGCTCAAAGTTTACCCTAGAAAGAGGTGAATGCACATGATTTCCCATTTTTGGATATTGTTTAAATCCTTTTCTGCATCACAGTATTCTGCTACAAACCATTACTTATGGTGCAATTTGTAGCAATACGTTTGCCGAGAAATGAAAGACAGACAGGAATGGAAACACTAAAAGTCTAGAAGCAGTATCTGAGACTGAAAGTAAGGTTTGGAAGCATGAGGAATGTGCTGGAAATACTGATAACTACTGCTCAGTATGCCCAGGAATGGACGGGACCTTGTTGGAGAGTGTGGTCCATTATCCCCATTACCAGGGGGGCACACTGAAGCTAGGGGCTTGAAAGACAGAAAGGTCTAGAAGATATCGAGCCTAACTTCAGCCGAAGTATCTGCTAAGCTTTCTCACTGAATGAGAGGAGGGTTCAAAGAACCCTTCAAGCTCACAGATTCTGTGAGTTTATTATTCTGCATTTCTCTAAGATTTAAATGGAAGCAACCAGAGTGGTGGTGAGTGTGGGCTCTGGAACCGGACTTCCTGGATTGCAAAGACTGCTCTCCCACATGTTAACTATGTTGTCCTGGATTGGTGACTTTAACTGGTCTGTGTCTCAGTTTCCTCAACTGGAAAATGAGAATCATAGTAAGAACTAAATAAGGTGATGTTTCTAAGGTCTGGGAGACCATTCCCAGTGGGCAGTAGACCCTCAGTCAGTCACTTCCTGGCCCATAATTAAGTGCAGATCACTGAAGCTCACAGTGGGCCACCAAAGCACCTTGTAGATATAGGAGGATCTCATAGTTCTTTATTCAGTTGAATTACTTATTCCTAAAGTGTAATGAGATCTAAACTTAGATCAAAACCCATCCCCCACCAATGTCTGCACTTTGTACCTGCCTCCACCCTCCCACATAAGCCCGTGTGAGTTCTCCTTGTATCAAGCTGGATGCAAGGACCTGCGTACTCATGGCGTAGGAGCTCATGAGCAAAATGGGATCATTATACGGAAATAAAACAATGCTCCTTCACTAGTACATCCAAGTGCAACATGTGCATTTTGACAGTGACATAACCACCATGAATTGAGAAGGAGAAAATAAAGGAAGAGAGGAACCAATATTTTTGGTGCTTATTAAGCAGTAAGCACTGTAGAGATTTTCACCTGGCACAGTAATCCTCAAGGTAACACTGCCAGCCCTCTTATCTAGTTGTACACAAGAGAAACGTACATCCTAGGGGTTTGTTGACATTCCCAAGGCCAACATTTAGTGGGAAAACTGAGTTTAGCATCTAGAGGATCATAACGTAATAACAGGGTTCTAACAGTCATGGTTCTTAAGCCCACTTGCAAAAGACTCCTAACAGCTACCAATAAGTAGTGCCCACTACATCCTATGACCTGCCACTGTAACTTGTCCTGACCCAAACCAAAAAGCACAGAGCTGCCAGCCCTGGCAGGTCCAGGGAGGTGAGAGCCCTTCTGACCTAGTCCGTCCCTCTCTGCCTTTGTAGGCTGGTCTGAAGCCACCAGGGGGCGCCCTTGCATTAAGAACAAAGGAAATTTGACAGCCTAGTTATCAACTGGGATTGGGAGGAGGGCTCAAGTTCTCCTGAGGGCTTCTGCCCTGGATTTCTCACCGTATCCTGTACACATGTATACAAGAAACGCTTGCCTTTGACCTGAGTGAAGGTCAGGCTGGGAGGGAAAGTTACAGAGAACCTTGGGCTTGTGCCCCACGTAGCTTGGAGGAGTGGGACCCTAATCTGATTGTGGGCTGAGTTCCCATGACAACAGTGTGGATCAAACTGTGAGTCATGAAATCAATGGAGTGGGTGTGTTGACCATTGATTTTTTAATTAAATATCACATCATGGCTCAGAATAGAAAATATCACTGTGATCACACACAGCACGAGTGATTATTGTTTTGAGAAATTTTAAGTTTCGTGTGTGTGCTGACTCATGATGTAAAAGATAGGTCTGTGAGTCATTTATTATTAAAACACCTTGACCTACAAAAGCTTATTGAAATCCAGATTCCCAGACCCTAGACCAGAAGAGTGGGCTCCTGTCTGCCCTGGGGCCTTGAAGCCTGTATTTGTAACATATTCCCTGGCAGCTGTGATGATCAGCGCGGTATGGGAGCCACCTGTTAGAGGAAACGGGCAGGCAGGGGGGCTCTCCTCACCTGCCCTCCCCCTCCTCTGCCCTGGACAGGCCAGGAGAGGCTTTTCACTTCATGAGTTTGGCCCTAACAAAGCAAGAAAAGTCACACAGACTGCCTGCTGCGCTGGCCTCCCAAACTCCAGGACAGCTGTGAGCTCTTAAGAACTGGGAATTGGGTTTCCAGCACCAGCTCTGTCAGAAAAACGAAAAGAGTGTGCACACACACACGCAAACCCACACAAACCTAGAAAAATAAAATCCCTTTAGAGTCAGCCAGACCCGTGTTGAAACCCTGATCCTTCTACTTACTACCTATGGGGCAGGTTACTGGGTCTCTCTGCACCTCAGATTCCTCCCCTTTTGAATGGGATTATAGCACTTCCCAGGGCGATTGCAGGATTTGGGTAGAATAATGTATCATGCTTAGATAGTGCCTGACCCAAAACAGATGCCCTATTATAGCAGCTCCCTTTCTGGCCTCCCTGAAATCCTTCTATGAGCTTGGGCACTACCCGCCCCCGTTGGGCTTCGGCTTCCCCGTCCTCCTGTGAGGGTGAGTAGCCACCCGCAGGGTCGGCCGGGGTGGGCCGAGGCTGTTACTAAGGAAGATTACATGGTCGGGCCTGAGCCTGCTGCCCTAACCGGAGCCCCGCCGCCCCCTGTTCCCCGGCTGCTCCCCCGAGCCTCGGGCACAGTGTGAACTCCCTGCAGGGTGACTGTCGGCCCAGCCTGGGGGAGAACAGTGGGGAGAGCCGCTTGCCGAGAAGGGCCAGAGTCTGCAGATCTTTGGTCGGAGAGATGCCTCTCGACCCCGGCAGGTGCCGGCCCTGCAAACTTGGCGGACGGAGGCCGGCGCGCGCCCCCGCCGCGGGCAAGAACGCTCCAGCCGCCGCAGAGGGAGGAGCTGCCGCCCAGGTGGGGCAGGTGGGGAGCCTGGGCTCAGGTGTGTCCGTGGCGGCCGAGGGAAGCGATTGCTTCCCGGCCGGTGCAGGCGGAGCAAAACGGACTCTTGGCCCCAGGATCCAGACTCTGTCTCCCAGACTCTGCCTCGGTGGAAAGCCATGGAAGGGGTAAGTCGTGCGGGTTCAGTTGTGGGCTTTCTGTGGATCCTTTCTTGCCGGGTCCAGTTCCTCCCAGGAGAAAGCGTGGGGAGAGGCTGCCTGTGCGCCCCGCCTCCCCATGGAGAGGAATAAACAGGACGTGTTAGTTGTGTCAGTGCCGCCCAGCTCACACCGGCCTGGCGGTGGTGGTGGGGGGGAGGTTGCGGGGGACGGAAGAGGGGTATGTACCCGTCCTGCGCCACCTTGGAGGCTGAGGGCACAGAGGCTCTCAGGAGGGGTGGCGGGAGGGACCCTACCTCTAACCCTGCGAGCTGGGCTTCCAACCTCCCCTCCTCCCCCCTCTCCCCCGCCCCCAGCCTGGGTGTCACTGAGTTTTGGCCTATTTGTTTGCTTGCCCTTGGGGACTGTGCCGGTCCTCCGGAGATTCGTGGGCTTCCCTGGTCAGAGGGCAGGGCCGCGGGGGCTCTTCTGTGGCTTGTGACTTTCCTGCCGGCTCTGCGTCTTATAAACTGTGTGGCCTGGGGCCAGTTAAGTGCATCTTCCTAAGCGTCTGGTTCCTCGCTGGTAGAATAGGATTACTACTAGAATAAGTCGCTTGTGAGATGATTGGAGCTGCTTGTAAAAAATAAAGATGACCTGTGGGGACGTGCCCAGCACAGAGCAGGTGGACTTCCCTTCTCCTTGGCTGGCCACGTGCTGTTTGCCTAGCTGGAGTTTCTCCGCCTGACTGACCATAGTTTCCTTTTCCCTTCTCTAATTCTCCATCCCCTCCCTTCCCCCCTTCAATAAGTCAGTTTCTTTCCAAGGGGGCGGGGCAGGGATGCGTTTCACCTCCATACCTTCTTTATTATACATTTGGAGTCAAGTCGTTTTCTCCTGTGAATCAGGAGGCTTCCTTCGCAGAGGTACATTGGGACGGAGGACCCTCTTCAGCAGTCACCCATCAGGAGGAGCTCCCCTTTGTCCCAGGGCAGCGGACATGTGTCCCCCTGTGGCTGATCCTCCAGTCTAACTAGCTGAGTTTTGGAAAAGAGAGAGCAAAGGCACTCTGGTATGGCTTCCGTCTCCCCTCCTCTGAATTCTCTCTCCCCCTACCCTGCAATTTAGCAACTTCTGAGAAGCTCCTCCTTGATGGAAAAATGGCAGGCTGAATAGATCTAGTGTGATTGTGAGAAAAAGAAACAGATTTATATTTTGCCTTCTCTGATGTGCCAGGATATGCACTGGCATCCATTATTTCAGTTTACCTACATGACAACACGGTGAGGTCAATGCCAATTGCCCCAGCTCTTATAGGGGGAAAACAGAATGTTGTCTGTTGCTCAATATCACACAGTTAAGGAGCACAGGCTGCAATTTGTCAATAACAAATATTGAGTGCCAACTGTAAGCCAGGTATCACTAGCAAGGATGACAAGAAAACAGGTGGAATGTTAGGCAACTGAAGAGAAAAATGTACCAAAGGGCATGTTAGCTCATAACATTTTTATGGGAGAAGATAATGCAGTTATGGGATAAGCTGATGTGGTTATGCAACTTTTTCTGCTCAGAGAAAGAGGGAAAAAAAGATCAAAAGAGAAATATGGGTTATTTCTCATTTTAAAAGGAGGATTTGGTTTTTTTCTTAAGTCAATAAAATATCCATTCAATATGCATTACTAAGCACCTGCATTGTGTTGTCAGGCCTGTTTCAGGGGCTACAGATGCCGCAGTGACCCAGTCAAAAATGCCTGCCTTTATACAACTTACTAGTGGCAAAGACAAACACGCATACACACACACACACACACACAGTATATATATATATATATATATATATATTAGGTCAAATGGCAGTGAATTCAACATAGAACCACAGCATAAGGAAGAGTTTAAGGATGGTGAGGCACCAAGCAGTAGAGGCTGCTGTTTTAAATGGGATAGTTTCAAGAAAGGCATCAACGTAAGGTGCCTTTGAGCAGAATTTTGAAGCAAGTGAGGAAGATGGCCCTGTGGATCTCTTAGGGAAGAGTATTCTGCAGAGGGATAACAGCGAATGCAAAGGCCCTGGGGCAGAAGCTTGTCTGATGTGTTCAAGGGGCAGTAAAATGTCTGGCGAAGAGAAATCAAAGGAGAGAGTGGTCAGAGGTAGAGGTCAGGTCACGTAGGGTGCCGGAGGCCATTGTAGGAATTCCAGGTTTTCCTCCGAGTGAGACGGAGAGCACCTGAGTGTCATGAGTGGCAGAAGGGAATGATCCAACTTACTTTTTAAAAGGATCACCTGGCTGTTGTTTACAAACTCGATGACAGAGAGAGCAGGATGAGAAGTTGGCTGACCAGTTAGGAGGCTCTTGCCCTAATTCAAGCAAGAGAGCATGGTGGCTCAATCCAGAATCTTAGCAGTAAAGGCGGCTAGAAAATGGTCAGATTCTGGATATATATTAAAGGTAGATTCAACAGGATTAACTGAAGGATTGGACCAAAAAAATGTGAAAGAAAATGACTCCAAGGTGTGACGCCTGAGCCCCTGGAAGAATGGAGTTGAGGTTGAATGAGATAATTTAAGGTAGAACAGGTTTGCAAGGAGATCAGGGGTCAGTTTTAGACATAGTAAGTTGTAGGTTGAGGGGCTGAGTAGGCAGCTGGATATTTGGGTTTAGAGTTCAAGGTAGAGGCCCAGGCAGTAAGTATGATTAAGAGAGTAAATTTTCATTGACTAGCAAATACTGGGTGCATAGTAGTGTTTAGTATATGTTACCGTGGTGGTTTTCAAACTTGGCTACACATTCTCTGACATTCCTCCATAAAGAAGTGGAGTTTGTGTTCCCTTCCCTTGAATCTGGGCAGAATCATGACTGCTTTAGCCAATAGACTGCAACACATGTGACATAATGTGACTTCAGAGGCTGTGACATAAAGGGCTATGCAGCTTCCATCTGGTTTGTGAGAACCCTCACTCTTGCAGCCCTCAGCCTCCACATAAGAGGTCTTTGGAGACACCTCAGGTAGGTGCTCTGGTTGAGCACCTAAGCCTAGCCTTCCAGCATTCCTGCAAGACAAGAACCAGGGCTCTGCAGACCAGCCCATCCACCAGTGAGATACCACTGGGTCAATTTCATCAACACCCTGTTGATGTGGAACAGAAGAGTCACCCAGCTGAGCCTTGCCCAAATTCCTATCCCACAAAATTGTGAGATATGGAAAAATGGTTATTGTTTCAGGCCACTCAGTTCTGAGGTGGTTTGTTTTGCATCAATAGGTACAAGTATCCTTCATTCTTCTTGGTTATAAAAAAACATATCATTCACCCCTATAGACATAAGGTTCCAGGGGGTTTCTATAAAAATATAGTTTATTATGTAGTTTAGCTACCCAAAGAGAGATTGATGAGCTTTTGTTTTTCTAAATCTGAGAGTGAAGTTCTACCCTAGTGCACTCCCTCAGCTGGGTAGCCCCACCGTCTTGGCAAGAGAGAATCCTAGCACTTGTGAGCTGGGAATGCTAGTAAGCTTAGAAAATGGTACTTGAATTTTTGATGAATGAGCATTGGAGTTGGAGTTGAAGGATCCATATTTATGTTTATTTCTGTGTCTTAACAGTCAAGTGATTTGAGCCAGCCATTGAAAAATAAAATGTAGGAGTTGGGAGATTTCTCAAAGACCAACCAGTCTAACAACTCCCATTTTAGAGATGGGAAACTTGGGACCCATGGGGGAAAGTGGGCACACACTTTGTAACTACTTCCCCACTGTGCCTCACACAGAGTGGATGCTCTTAAATGTTCTTGTTAATTCTGAGAGTAAACTCTGGGCAGCAGATGCCTACACTCTCCCCTTGCATTATTTGATAGAAATTCACCAAACATCTTTTCTGAATCAGGCCCTTGCTTAGAATTTCTGAGAGGGGGCCTATCATAGATGCCCTCTAGTTGTTCAGTTTTGCAGGGGAGAGTGTCAAGAAAACAGACAACTGCAGTATTAATGAAAAGTAGAATAAGCAAGAAAGGCTCAGGTTTCAACAGGAGCACCGAGAATAGGGGCCTAACCCAAAGTGCAACCATCCTGGGTGCATTGGAGGAGTTGGTATCTGAGTTGCACGTCAGAGATCTAGGTGGCACTTCATGAGGGAAGGAGGAAAGGAGGGGAGGAAAGCAGAGCATGGACAAAGGAGCAGAGCTGAGAAACATGGTGGGGTGAGAATCCGGGAAGGAAGGAGCTAGAATCAAATCCCAAGAAGTAAATAGGGACCAGAAAGCCCCTGAATGCAGATGTACTTCATCCTGGAGGCCAAGGGAGCCACTGAGGGACTGCACCTCCCAAATGGGACTAAACGTCCCCTGCAGTCTTCTCATGCTCTGATGTCCTGGGACTGCAGGACTTTCTCAAGGTCATATGTGGCTTATTTTTGACAGCGTTTAGTCTAGAACCTGGGTTCTAAATGCCTGTGAGACCACTTAGCAAGCCCTCAAGAACAATTTCAGGGTTTTTTCTTGAGTACTCTGATTTTTAAAAAAAATTTATTGAAGTATAGTCGATTTATAATGTTGTGTTAGTTTCTGCTGTACAGCAAAGTGCTTCAGTTATACATGTACATGTATCCACTTTTTTTAAGATTCTTTTCCCATATAGGCCATTACAGAGTATTGAGTAGAGTTTCCTGTGCTATACAGTAGGTCCTTATTAGTTATCTATTTTATATATAGTCGTGCGTGTATGTCAGTCCCAGTCTCCCAGTTTATCCCTCCCCATGCCTTATCCCCTGGTAATCATAAGTTTGTTTTCTACATCTATAACTCTATTTCTGTTTTGTAGATAAGTTCATTTGTACCCTTTTTTAAGATTCCACATATAAGTGATATCATATGATATTTGTCTTTCTCTGATCTTTAATAAATAGGTCATGAGACAGGGTAACATCTGAAAAAGGGGATGGGCCCGCTGAGAAGGATGTAGCCGTAAAAATGGTCTGTTGTTAACGAGCTTGTTCTTGGAAGAGTGGAGTTTACTGGGGATTCAGATCAGATCGTTGGGGTGAGGCTTCTTGGGAGCTCCAAGAGAATATCTGAGAAGGGGACAAGGAAAGATCACCCAATTATTCACGATTCCTCAAGACTGGCCACCTCACCACTGTCTTTGCAGAGAAAATGTGCTGCAGGGGCCTCTTGAACTGTGTTGCTTTGTCCTTGACCGTGAAACATTAAGTGGCCTGCACAGCTGCAGGGCTGATGTCCGGTCTTAACCAGCAGCTTGCACCCTGGATTTACCCAGTGTTACCTTGATATTGAGTCAAGCTTTCCCTTCCCCAAACTATGCACCTACATTTCTCCACTGGAGAGGTGGTTCTAATAGGCTAATCTGATCATGTCACGCCCCTGCTGAATCCCTTTCAGTTGCCCCCTGTTGCCTGTGCAGGTAGAGCCCAAGCCCCTTCACCTGGCTGACGAGGCCAAGGTGCTCCCACCCCAGCCTCCTGGCCCTGCACCCCCTGTGCTCCAGCCTGTTCTACCCCATGCACGCTCCTCTCTCCAGAATCCTGATTGTCATTTCGTTAATACTCAGCTCAGGTATCACCTCCCTGAGAAGCCTTCCCTAGCCCCTGGCTCACAACTGGTCTTTCTCCACCTTGCAAGACCCCAGCCCTTTGAACAGCCCCAGGTCTGGACTGTGAGATCCCAGAGGCAGCACAGCCTGGCACTTCAAAGTACAGACTCTGGGGCAGCCCATCTGGTTTCAGTTTCTGGCTCCACCATTTACTAGCTGTTCAGCTTTGAGCAAGTTACCTAATCTCCCTGTGCCCAGTTCTCATTTGTAAATGGGATCATAATAGCTACCGCTCAGCAGTCAACTGAGTTTTATATAAAGAGCTTAGGACAGCTCAATGAGCTCAAAGGGCAGGTAATTCTAAAAACTAAAATAGCAATACGGTACAGTCATAATAAATGGACCATTATGGGTTGAACTGTGTCCCCTCCCTGCAAATCCATATGTTGAGGTCTTAACCCCCCACTGCCTCAGAAGGTGACCTTATTTGGAAATAGGGTCTTTACAGAGGTCACGAAGTTAAAGTGAGGTCATTAGGGCAGGTCTAATCCAATATGACTGGTGTCCTCATAAAAAGGAGGGATGTGGATATGGAGATACACACAGAGGGAGGACAACATGAAGATAAAAGGAGAACATCTTGTGAACATGAAGACGGCCATCTACAGGCCAGGGAGAAAGGCCTGGAACAGATCCTTCCCTCACAGCCCTCAGAAGGAACCAACCCTGCTGACACCTTGATCTTGGACTTCCAACCTCCAGAACCGTTGTTTGAGTCGCACAGTCTGGGGTACCTTTTTTATGGCAGGCCTAGCAAACTCTTACTTGGACCTGACCGGGAAATTAAGAGAATTTATGTGAATACCCAATGCAGTGCCCTTCCTCCATCAACCTGGGAAGGATTTTGTACCATGTTGTTGTTCTGACTTCTCAAAAAAAGACAGCTGTGCTTAGCTCCTCAGAGAAGAAATCTGAGAAGTATTTCTTAGTACCCCGCTTTGGAAATAGAGTGACATGCTCTCAGGGCCAGTGGTCAGTGTTCCTTTCTGATCACTGGCTCTTGGGTTTGGTTTTCCTCGTCTGTGAAACTCTAAAATAGCAAGCTCTTGGGGTGATTTTTAAAAATTAATACTAATATTTTGTTAGTACATACTAAATACAGGCAAGTTACAGATAACATGCTTCAGCAATAATGAACAGTTTTGAATCATAATACTGGAAAAAGTTCAAGTTTTACTCCTTACCCGTCACTCTATTACTGTTTTCATCTTACCCATTTTACAGATAAGGCAGAATCAGGACTCAAACTCAGACATATTTGACTCAGGGTCCCTATTCTTGATCCCTGGTTGGGTTCCTTTTTAGAATGATCACAGTGAGTGGTTTATTGGACAGAGGTGTTTAGAAATGTTTCAAACAGAACGCCTGAATCTGAGTCTAGATCTGCCACCCCAACCACTTGTTATGTGGCCTTGAACGAACCACTTAACTTCTCTGAGACTCAGTGTTCTTATCTCTGTGTGTCTAATGATACCTATTTGATAGTTTGTCCGTGAGGATTACACAGGATAATGTATGTGAAGGTACTGTTGTAAATAATAAAATTCCATACAAATATTCAGAATTGTTGATATCATTACAATTCCCCAACCAAAATTTGAGCAGAGAAGACAGTAGAATTCAAAGCACTTTCCGAGCCCTGCACTCTCCACTTTCTGGGAGCCAGCCAAGAGCTCATCTCAAAGATCAGTGTGTGATCTCAGGTAAGAAAAAGGAAATCACACTTGGGAAAGGTGTTTAACAATTTGAAGTTGATATACAAAAACAAAGCAGCGTTGTCATTTAAACGTTTAAAGGATCAGGACAGAAGTGCCACCTTCCACGCCCTTAAAAACATCACCCCAAAGTCTCCTGTGTTTTGTTTTTCACCCAGCGCTGTTTCTGAGTACATGCTCTGGAGCTTTTCCCCAAGCTGTGGTACCCAGGAAAGGACACTGAATTGGGAGTCGGAGGACCGCTTTCTGAATTTAGTCTCTGCCGCTCCTGCCTGTGTGCGCTGAGCAAATGTTTCACCTCAGGGAGGCCTCAGTTTCCTCACTTACTAACAAGGATTAAAGGAATGAGGTGACATTTCGAAAAAAAGCAGCTAGCATCAAATATATCCATGCACTCTTAGTCTAACCTGCTAGTCCTCTTAAGCTGGGTGGTAAGACCTTAGGAAGAATGTAAGATGTTTCTGCCTCATTCTGATCTACATGTCATGGGCAAGGGACCCTAATGCCTGGCTCTGTAATTCTCAGAAACAAATGAATTAACAGTAGGTGTGCTCTAACCAGCTCTGTGCTCTTAATTCCCCTTAGCGCCCACCCATGTGCCTTGCTTAGTGACTACTGTGTTGAACTATATTGCAGGAAGAAAGGAAGATAATATTGATGGAGGACCCACTCTGTGCCAATCCCTGCACTAAGTGCATTATTTCATTCAAGCTCACAAATCACCTGAGAGAAATATTATCCGCATTTTACAGATGAGGAAACAAAAGTTCTTTGAGGTTACATGGTTTTGTTATTGTCATTATTAACAATAGCAGCTAACAGCGAGCACATCTGTACATCAGTCATGGCTCTGAGTGCTAGATATGTATTAACTCACAGCCACTCTAAGATAGGCACTGTCATTAGGGAGGTAGGCACTCCCTTTGAGAGACCCAGAGAGGTTGAACAGTTTGCTGAAGGTCACACAGCCAGTTGGCGGTGGCACTGGGATTCAAACCCAGAAGCTGCAGTTTTAAAGAACATGTTCTGTAAGAGTTCCTCTCTCCCAGAAACTCTAGGATAGTGGTATCAGGCTGTCAAAAGTACAGAGCTAGCTGCAAAAGGGGAGGTATCCCAGCACACCAATGCCATGAAACCCAGGGACACAAATAGCCTCAGTCTCTGCTTTGAAAAACAAAAGCAGTTTTGACCATATACTACCCCCAGGGAAAATGGCATAGTCAAAACATTCTTACCGTTCCTCAAGCCTCTCTTTCAGAAGACATCTCTTCATAGCATGCATTCACAATGAAAAACAGTAAGAAATCTCCCAGCAGAAAAACAGAACCTGGTAAACGCCCTTCATCTGAAAAGTTGTTTCCAAATATATCTGTAACTGTTTTGAGTACTTTCCAATTAACTCCTTCAACAGGCAAAGGCGTTCATCTTTGCCTCACAGGCTATAAATCTCCCATATCTTTACTAGTGCTGAAGAGAGATTTCTATTGACTTTTAGCTTCACAAGACTGATTTAGGAGAGAATACTCAACTTTCAGACTTACTGTCGGGATGTTTCCTGTTTTCTCCTCCAACCCAGGAGTGCAGTGTGGACCTGGGGGCGGTAAGGGATGAGAAGGAATCCCATTATTGCCTTTCCATGCTACCAGCACCGATGGAGAGAGGGCCGCGTCCACCCACATGAGGCAGCGTGGTACAGGTTAGGAGCCTGGGCAGGGTTCCAGAGGCTGAAGGTTAAGCTGTACCCCTTGGGACATTAACTCCATGGACCTCAGTGTTTAAAACCTGAAATGTTGGAATAATATCTGAATCTATCTTATTAAAATGGTGCAAAGATTTACATGGAATGTCTTTCTCTGCTTCAATTCTCCCACCCAAAATGTTAAGAAAAGTGTTGTTTTGAGAAACAGTCTTGGCCTTGGCAGGAAATCTATGTGACTTTGGGCAAGTCTTCAGAATCTTCATCTATATCACAGTAGGTTGAATCAGAACCTTCAGTTACCACTTTGAGTGCTGACATTCAAAGATTTTATACCTAACATCAAGGGAAAATTTCTGGTTCGTGGGGAGGTTAAGAGGATTAGTGATGGTTATTTTATTCATTGGTAAACCCACTGTTTTACCACGTAGAATATGAAACAACAACTCACACCTTAATGTCTCCACATTTCTTTTTGCTTCTCTGGCTAATGATCTCCAAATGTAGGATCGTAGTCAATACTGAGCATCTAATAGCTTCAAGTCAAACATTTGGTTCAAATTCTAGCTCCATGACTTTCAAGCCATGTGTTGAGAGGGTGACATCACTAGATGGTAGGTCCCTCAGTGAGGATGAGGAACAGAGTCATTTCCAACTCATATCGGACATGTAGTGTGTGTGTGTGTGTGTGTGTGTGTGTGTGAGAGAGAGAGAGAGAAAAGGAGAGAGAGCGAGCGAGGCTGACCTTTAGGTTAAGCCACTGAGATTGAGCAGTTGCTTGGTTGCAGTAAAACCTCTCCTATCCTAACCACTATATGCCCCTAAGTTTTATTTCAGAGCATGTATACTAGTTTCCTGTTGCTGCTGTAACAAATTACCACAAACTTGGTGGCTTAAAGTACCACAAATTCATTCTCTTACGGTTCTGGAGGTCATAGGTTTAAAGTGGGTCTGCGGGGCTGCGTTTCTTCTGGAGGATCTCTGGAAGAGTCCGTTTCCTTGCCTTTTTCAGCCTAGAAACTACCCACATGCCTTGGTCTATGGGCCCTTCCTCCCGCTTCAGACCGGCAGCAGAGTATCTTCTCTGTGACCTCTGCTTACATCTTCCTATCTTCTATGACTTTCCTCCCTGCCTCTTATAAAGGCCCTTATAATTATATTAAGCCCACCTGGATAATCCAGGGTAATTTCCCCATCTCAAGATCTTTAACTCAATCACATTTCTAAGTCCTCTTTTACCATGTAAGATGACATAGTCACAGGTTCTGAGGATTAGGGCATGGATATCTTTGGGAGGGGACATTATTCAGCCTACCACAGTCCTAGCCTATCCTGACCATATTCACCCCAAAGTTGTTGTGTTTTTTGTTTTTTTTTCAGAGCATGGGTGACAGCTTTTTTTTTTTAAGTGTAAATATCCATTTAATTTCTCCCACTCTAGATTGTAAATTCCATTAGGAAGAGGCAGTGCCTACTTCTTGTTCACTGTTGTCTCTCCTGATGGTTTAAATGATTAAATAACAACAATAATGACAATAGATAGCATTTTGGAGTCTAAGCACTGTGTCTAGCTCTTCCTTTGAATAATATAATTTAATCTGCACAGCGATCTGGCAAGGAAGAGTAACATTACTGCTCCTGTTTTCAGGTGGGGAGAATAAGCCTCAGTGAGTTTAAGTAACTAGACCCCAAAGCCACACAACTATTAAGTTGATCCAGGAGTTGAACGCAAATCTGTCCCAGAGATCTTTCATTTAACAGACAAGGTGCTGAGGGACCACAAAATCAAACACAATTTATACCTTCCTCAAATTGCTCAGAGTTTAATAGGGAAGATGTATATAAATAACAATTATAATACAGTGTGACAATTATAACAATGTGAACAATGACACTATGTTCAAGTAACTGAGGGAGCAGAGAGAGAGAATCTTTTAACTAGACCTGGGTAAGGTAGAAAAGCCTTTCCCAAGGGAGGTAATTTCTGATTTGGGTTTTAAAAGATGAAAAGCGTTCACCAAGCAATGGGGGATGGGAAAGGGAAAGGCATTCCAGGCATAGGGAATAGCATATACGCAGGAACTGAGGCAGAAAATGGCATGGCGTGTTTGGGTACAAAGGGACAGTGGCATAAGGAAAACTTGGGCACTTGTGTGCCTCTGCTGAGGACTGCATCCTCTACACAGCAATGGACAAGTACTAGGGTGAAGAGTGTGTGTGTGGGCCGACAGCAAGGATAGAACAGATTCTGAATTACCTAAGTCCTTTCCCCCTTCCTCAAGTTGCTTATGAGCCAGCAGGTATGTGGTTAGGGAACTGCTTAGTTTCAAAGTTTCAGATAGAGCTTCATAGAATCATTATATTGAGTCCTGCTTTAAGCCATTCTCCCTCTTTTTACCCCAGCCCTCCATGAGGTTTATTCATCGATTCATTAATTTAGTATGTATTTTTGAGTATCTACCACGTGGTAGCTGCCTTGTTGAACACTGAAATCCCAAGCTAATTGCTTCTCCCCTTTGGTAAGCCAATTCCAAGGGTTAACTGCTCTTTCTATCTGGAAAATCCTTTTGTGTCAGATCTATGGCATTTATACATGTTTAAAGATAATGTCTTAAATCTGTGTTGCATTCCGTATATTTTTTATTTTATTCAAAGTGTCCTCATAATTCATTGCATTTGATATTTATAAGGACTTTGTGAGGTAGACAGGACAAATACAATTATTTACATTTTAAGTATTACAAAAAAAGAATGAGATTTTATATCTTCAATTGGTCAGTATGTGTTTTAGCTAACTTCCTCAAGCCATGGTAAGTGCTGTGAGAAATAATTTCTATATGGTTGAATAAGGTTGTGGTTAATAAAGTTCTTGTATGCATGTTCCTTTAGTCAACATAAATTCATTAACTGTTTACTGTGTGATCAGCATCAAGTTAGACTCAGGGATTTCTAATCCTTACCACGAACTTTCAAAAGCAAGGTGTCCTATTCTATAGATGAACAAATTGAGGCTCTGAGAAACTAAATGACTTCTCAAAGATCACAGAGTGACATAGATATTCACCCCCGGGCTGATTCCAGTATTATTTCTATATTCAATTTGGCCTCAATGAGTCAAAAGCTTACACATTCTTCACAAGGACCCAAGGAGATACACTTTAAAAATCAACTAGATCACTTCTCTCCTAATTCTCATATTTCTTCTCTCGAAGTCAGGCAATTGCCAATGGTTATTTTTTGTTTGCCAGCATCATCTGTTATTAAAGGCTTATTATTTCCTCTGGTCACTTAACACAAAGAAAAATCTCAGTTAATGTACCACTAAGCCATACATTCTCCTCATTTTGCCCTTCAATTATTCTGCCTGTTTACCTCAAGCTAGTATCTCTGAGCTAAGTGACAAAGTCTGACCCAGCACCCATGAGATCAGTACAAGGCCATCTCCATCTAGTTGCCTTGTCATTTTCTTTTCTTGCTTGGGGCCCCTTTGGTATTTCTAGATTTAGCTGCCAGTAAACAAGAGGAGCCTTCAGGAGGGAGTGCAAATGTAGATTGAGCCTAAGTAAAGCCAAACTGAATGTTTGAAAGGTGGGTCCCGTGTTGCCGTCCATTATTCTGAACTAGCTTTGTTGGCTGGGTTGGGGCACAGGTGGGGAATGGAGAAGGATACAGAGATTTCACAAAATGAGTAGAACCAAGGGGTAAAATCCATGGATACTTCAGGTCAGTGAATGCAGAAGAAGAGGGGGGTCAAAATGGAAGCATTTCTGTTATTGGAAACCAAAATGCCACCAATTAGAATGGATACAATTTTTCCATCTGTAATCATCAGGCCAATTAATTCTGTACATATTTCCTAAGCATGTGCTCTTTGACACAGACAATCATTTCATCATTGTCAAAATCACCACGATAATCATGATCATCAACATCATCGTCTTCCTCCTCCTGTTCATAATCATCATTCTTTTTATCCATATTACAGCTCTTCTCATCAAAATGTCATTACTGGAGGCCTCCTTTGTGCCAGGCACTGGGCCAGTGTTGATGTCCGTGGCAGTTCTATGATGTGAATAGTTGAATCTCCAATTTTCTAATCTGGAAATAGGGAACAGAGAACAGAAATAGTTTTTTCAAGGTGACAGAGCCAGAATTCATACAGATAGGGTTTTTTTTTTTTTTTAATATCTTTATTGGAGTATAATTGCTTTACAATGGTGTGTTAGTTTCTGCTTTATAACAAAGTGAATCAGTTATACATATACATATGTTCCCATATCTCTTCCCTCTTGCATCTCCCTCCCTCCCACCCTCCCTATCCCACCCCTCTAGGTGGTCACAAACCACCCAGCTGATCTCCTTGTGCTATGCGGCTGCTTCCCACTAGCTATCTATTTTACATTTGGTAGTGTATATATGTCCATGCCACTCTCTCACTTTGTCACAGCTTACCCTTCCCCCTCCCTATATCCTCAAGTCCATTTTCTAGTAGGTCTGTGTCTTTATTCCCGTCTTACCCCTAGGTTCTTCATGACCTTTTTTTTTTTTCTCTTAGATTCCATCTATATGTGTTAGCATACTGTATTTGTTTTTCTCTTTCTGACTTACTTCACTCTGTATGACAGACTCTAACTCCATCCACCTCACTACAAATAACTCCATTTCGTTTCTTTTTATGGCTGAGTAATATTCCATTGTATCTATGTGCCACATCTTCTTTATCCATTCATCTGTTGATGGACACTTAGGTTGCTTCCATGTTCTGGCTATTGTAAATAGAGCTGCAATGAACATTTTGGTACATGACTCTTTTTGAATTATGGTTTTCTCAGGGTATATGCCCAGTATTGGGATTGCTGTGTCGTATGGTAGTTCTATCTGTAGTTTTTTAAGGAACCTCCATACTGTTCTCCATAGTGGCTGTATCAATAGGGTTTTAACCTAAGACTTTCAACTCCAAACAAAGCCCACATGCTTAATCCTATTGCTGCACTTACAGTAGCTCTTAGTCTAGGAAGGAAGGGGAAATGTAAAAGACAATAACTATGTAATCAACACTGCAACTGAGAGAAGCACAGGGTTTCCGGGAGCAGAGAGGAGTCAGTACCTCTCACTGCATACTTGATGGACGGCTTCCTCAGGGAGTTACAACTGAGCCGAGTCAAGCAGTGCACACATTTCAGACAAGAAAAAAGGAGAAGAACATTCTAGGCAGAGGGTGAAGTGTGTGTGAAAGTATGGGGGCATTCATTCCTTCAGTAAATATTTACTGTCTTCTCTGCTCCAGGCACTATGTTAGGAAAACCAAGGGTGAGTAAGAAAGAGAGAAATATATCCAGTGCAATGGATGCCCTAGAGAAGATAAGTCTGGAAGCTTCAAGAACAATAAGAATTTAGAGGGGGAAATGAGAGGAAAACAAGCTGTTGATAATATCCTGTATTATGATTTATCGTGCCTTTTCACATGCCTAGAACACAACCTAGTACATAATAGGCATTTGACTAGTTAATGAACGACTGAATGAATTATCTCTCTTGACCTTTAACACAATCCATTTGCTTATAATTAGTCCCACGAGGACAGAGAACATTTGTTCACCACGATCACCACTTGTATCTGCAGGGAAGCCACTGGGTTGCAGGTCTCCAGAGGACACTGTCTACAGGGTAGTCTATGTGAACGGTCTGTGTGATCACAATGTGACAAGTGCCCCTGGGGATGTGCAGCTTGGAAACTTGGGTTCACATCTGCTCCAAGGGATTCATATTTGTTGATTGAATAAGCTAACGAATGAAGAAGGCAGGAAGGAATGCTCAACAGAGATCAGTGTTATTCAACCTCTTAGTCATGAAAGAGGCATTAGTTAACTCTCATTCTGTAAATCAGCATGTCTATTTCACAGATGGGGAAGAGGTATAAAGGGCCACCCTCAAAACACACATCTAGGGAGAAGAGCCAAAAGAGGAACCCAGGCCTCCTCTAGTCAATGCTTTTCTGCTACAGTGTGCCGTTTCTCCGTAAATCCATCAGTTCATGGTTTCTTCCAAGGGGCCAAGGTTGCCTCTTTCCTAGGAAATGGCTGGGTTGCAGAGTTTGTCTCTGGTCCCACACAGCTGGCACCCTCCCAAGGTGAAGGAAATTGAGAGCTGGTGCCGGGAGCCTGTGTCAGGGATCAGTGTGTAAGTAAAATTGCTGCTGCAAACCTCTCACAAGAGGCTTTGACTTCACTAGTTCTTTGAGTAAAGATCCCGAGGTTCAGTGAGTGGATTAGCAGGATACGTATTCAGAAAGTACAAAGATTGCTGAGCATCAGTTTTGGATGAAGAAATCTTGTCCCAGATAAAGGGCCTGGCAGACACTCTTCAGTTGCATTTCTTGACTGTTTTCAGACAAAAATTGAGGCTGCAGTAGTGTCTTAGAAAGAGCTAGGGATGGAGGTCCCAAGGTCTAGGGTCGGCCATTTCTTAGCTCTTTGATCTTAGGCAAGTAACTTGGTCCCTCCAGTTTAGTCTCTTCATCTGTAAAAGGAAGTTAACCACTTCTCCATGCCAGCGTTGAGTAAACAATACAATGTATGAAAAGGGTCTAACCCAATGCAGTAGAATGAAAGAGCTTGAGTTTTGGAATCAGACTTGATTTTTAAATTCAAATTTACCTCTTAATAATGATGCAAACTTCGACAACACCAGTAATAATAATAACAATAATAATAATAGCTAGAATTTATAGAAAACATGCTATGCACCAGGCCCCATGCTAAACACTTAACAAGGATTGTCTAAATTAATAGGCAACAGTAGAGTAAACACTATTATTGTTTCCGTTTTACTCATGAGAACTGAGGTGATAAAGGTAAAGTTGGACATCACCTTGCTGAGAGTGAAAGGGCAGGATCTAAACACACGAAGTCCACAACATGGCTTTTTTAAATTGAAGTATAGTTGATTTACAATATTATGTTAGTTTCAGGTATACAGCGTAGTGATTCTTTTTTTTATGCAAACTGTATTCCATGATAGGTTATTATAAGATGTTTGGTATAATTCCCTGTGCTATACAGTAAATCCTTGTTGCTTGTATATTTTAAGTATAGTAGTTTGTATCTATTAATCCCATACTCCTAACTTATCCCTCACTCCTCTCTCTCCCCTTTGGTAATCATAAGTGTATTTTCTATGTCTGTGAGTTTGTTTATGTTTTTTTTTTATAAGTATTTTAATTAATTAATTAATTAATTTTATTTTTGGCTGTGTTGGGTCTTCGTTTCTGTGCGAGGGCTTTCTCTAGTTGCGGCAAGCGGGGGCCACTCTTCATCGCGGTGCGCGGGCCTCTCACTGTCACGGCCTGTCTTGTTGCGGAGCACAAGCTCCAGACGCGCAGGTTCAGTAGTTGTGGCTCACGGGCCCAGTTGCTCCGTGGCATGTGGGATCTTCCCAGACCAGGGCTCGAACCCGTGTCCCCTGCATTGGCAGGCAGATTCTTAACCACTGCGCCACCAGGGAAGCCCCCTGCTTCCCTCTTATAAGGACCCTTGTGATTACATTAGGTCCTTTCGGATAATAGAGGATAAGCTTCCCATCTGAAGATCCTTACCTTAATCACATCTGCAAAGTCCTTTCTCCCATGCAAGGTAACAGTCACAGGTTTCAGGGACTAGGACGTGGACATCTTTGAGGTGCCATTATCTTACTTATGACATCCACCCTTTGAGGAATGCAATTATTATCTCAGATAAGGCAACAAATACAGAATAGTTAAGTAATTTGCTCTGAGTCATAAAGCTAATAAATAGCAGAGCTGGCATTTAAACTTAGTTGGACTTCAGAGTCCATGCTCTTAAGCTCCATGCTAACCAATAAACTAATACTGTAATGCCAAATCTAAATTTCTAACCCTTATAGGATTCACATGTATAACTACCTGTTAGATGGCTTCCCTAAAAATGCAACCCATCACTGCCCAAACTGGGCTCATCATCTTTCTCCAATATCTATATCTCCAGTCCTTAGTGTCAGTTTCAGGTACTAACATTCATCTCTCACCCAATTTAGAAACCTGGGCATCGTCCTGGAGTCCTTCCTCCCCTTTCCTTCAGACCCAGTAAATCTCCAGGTCCAGTCCATACCACTCTCTGCACATTTCTCTTATCTGTCCCCTTCTTCCATTCCCACCAACTTTGCCCAAGTCCAGCCTCTCATCATTTTTACTTGACCATTGTAGGGGCCTTTTAATTGGTTTCTGGTCTCTAATCAGCATGAAATATAAATCGAACCATGTCATATCCCCATGTAAAACTCATCAGCATCTCTCCATCCACTCTGAAAATTAAGCTCAACTACTTTAAGGAGACTTGATCTGTACTTCCTTCTTCAGCCTTACACACTGAACACTGGGGCTCCAATAATATGGAATTCCTATTCTTCCCATATATGACCTGTTATTTCACATGCCATGCCTCCTTTGTTGATGCCCTTCTCTCATCTGAACTGCCTTTCCTGCTGTTCTTTGCTTGACTGCCTGTTTTATCTGAGGAGTTATCTCTAGGAACCCTGCTTTGTACCCTCCCCCGCGTTGGCATCATGATCTCTTCTGATCTCTATGTTCTCAGAGCAGGCTTTGTGCTGTGTACCTAATAACTTTCTGTTTTATGCTAGAATGATCAATTTGCATCTGCTGCCCTCATTCCAGAAGCTCAGACAGGTCAGGGACTGCTTTTCCTCTTTTTTTTTTTTTTTTTTTTATGTACAATTGACATAAAACATTATATTAGTCTTAGGTATATAGCATAATGATCTGATAATTGTATACATTGAAAAATGATCACTACAATAAGTCTGGAAACGTCCGTCACCATATGCGTAGTTACAATTGTTTTCTTAGGATGAGAACTTTTAAGATTTGCTCTCCTATAGCAACTTTCAAACATGCAGCACAGTGTTATGAACTACAGTCACCATGCTGTATATTACATCCTCATGACTTACTTATTCTATAACTGGATGTTTCTACCTTTTGACCCTCTTCACCCATTTCTTCTACCTCCCACCCCCCACCTCTGGCAACTACCAGTCTGTTCCCTGTATCTATGAGCTTGATGGGGTTTTTGTTTTGTTTTTTTAGATTACAAATATAAGTGAAATCATACAGTATTTTTCTTTCTCTGTCTGCCTTATTTCACTTAGCATAATGCCCTTAAGGTCCCTCCATGTTGTCAAAAATGACAAGATTTCCTTCTTTTATGGCTGAATAATATTCCATCATGTGTGTGTGTGTATCATTTTCTTTTATCCATTCATCTGTCAATGGACATTTAGGTTGTCTCCATATATTGGCTATTGTAAATAATGCTGCAGTGAATATGGGGGTGCTTATGTGTTTTTGAGGTACTGTTTTCCTTTTCTTTAGAAAAATAACCAGAAGTGAAATTGCTGGAGATCATATGGTAGTTCTATTTTTAATTTTTTGAGGAATCTCCTTACTGTTTTCCACAGTGGCTGCACCAATTTACATTCCCACAAACAGTGCACAAGAGTTTCCTTTTCTCTACATCCATGCCACCACTTCTTAGTTCTTGTCTTTCTCATAATAGCTGTTCTAACAGCTGTGAGGTAATATATCATTGTGGTTTTGATTTGCATTTCCCTGGTTATTAATATATTATGTTGAGAAACTTTCATGTACCTGTTGGCCATCTGTATGTCTTCTTTGGAAAAAGATCTATTCAGATCTTCTGCCCATTTTAAAATTGGATTCTTTGTTTTATTACTATTGAGTTGTATGAGTTTTTTAATATACTTTAACCCCTTATCAAATATATGATTTGCAAATATTTTCCCCCATCCAGTACATTGCCTTTTCATGTTGTTGTTGGTTTCCTTTGATGTGCAGAAACTTTTTAGTTTGATGTAGCCCCACTTGTTTATTTTTACTTTTGTTGCCTTGGCTTTTGGAGTCAGGTCCAAAAAGTCATCACCAAGACTGATGTCAAGGAGCCTACTACCTGTTTTCTTATAGGAGTTTTATGGTTTCAGGTCTTATGTTCAAGTCTTTAATCCATTTTGAGTTAATTTTTGTGTATGGTGTAAGATAGTGGTCTGATTTCATTCTTTTGCATGTGGCTGTCCAGTCTTCCGAACACCATTTATTGAAGAGACTGTTATCCCCATTGTATATTCTTGGCTCCTTTGTTGTAAAATAATTGACCATATATTTGTGGATTTATTTCTGGGCTCTCTGTTCTATTCTGTTCATCTATGTGTATGTTCTCATACCAATACCATACTGCTTTGATTAATATAACTTTGTAATAAAGTCTAAAATCAGGACATATGATACTCCAGCTTTGTTGTTATTTCTCAAGATTGCTTTAGCTATTTGAGATATTTTTTGTGGTTCCATAAAATTTTCAGAATTGTTTGTTGGAATTTTGGAATTTAGATAGGGATTGCATTGAATTCATAGATTTCTGTGGGATATCTTTCCATTTATTTGTGTCTTCTTCAATTACTTTCACTAATGTCTTTTTTTCTTACTTGATTCTTTTATAAAAAATTTTTATTGGAGTATAGTTGATTTACAATGTTGTTACTTTCTGCTGTACAGCAAAGTGAATCAGTTATACATATACATATATACACGCTTCTTAAGATTCCTTTCCTATATAGGTCATTACAGAGTATTCAGTAGAGTTCCCTGTGCTATAGAGTAGGTCCTTATTAGTTATGTGTGTTATATATAGTAGTGTGTATAAGTCAATCCCAAACTCCCAATTTATCCCACCCCTCCCCTCCTTTTCCCTGCTGGTAACCATAAGATTTTTTTCTACATCTGTGACTCTATTTCTGTTTTGTAAATAAGTTCATTTGTACCATTTTTTTAGATTTGACATAGAAGTGATATCATACAATATTTGTCCTTCTCTGTCTGACTTACTTCACTCAGTATGACAATCTCTAGGTCCATCCGTGTTGCTGTAAATGACATTATTTCATTCTTTTTGATGGCTGAGTAATATTCCATTGTATATATGTGCCACATCTTTTTTTTTTTTAACATCTTTATTGGAGTATAATTGCTTTACAATGGTGTGTTAGTTTCTGCTTTATAACAAAGTGAATCAGTTATACATATTCATATGTCCCCATATCTCTTCCCTCTTGCATCTCCCTCCCTCCCACCCTCCCTATCCCACCCCTCTAGGTGGTCACAAAGCACCCAGCTGATCTCCCTGTGCTATGCGGCTGCTTCCCACTAGCTATCTATTTTATGTTTGGTAATGTATATATGTCCATGCCACTCTCTCACTTTGTCACAGCTTACCCTTCCCCCTCCCCATATCCTCAAGTCCATTCTCTAGTAGGTCTGTGTCTTTATTCCCGTCTCGCCCCTAGGTTCTTCATGACTTTTTTTTTTTTTAGATTCCATATATATGTGTTAGCATACGGTATTTGTTTTTCTCTTTCTGACTTACTTCACTCTGTATGACGGACTCTAGGTCCATCCACCTCACTACAAATAACTCCATTTCGTTTCTTTTTATGGCTGAGTAATATTCCATTGTATATATGTGCCACATCTTGTTTTTCCATTCCTCTGTCAATGGACATTTATGTTGCTTCCATGTCCTGGCTATTGTAAATAGTGCTGCAATGAACATTGGGGTGCATGTATATTTTCAAATTATGGTTTTCTCTAGGTATATGCCCAGGAGTGGGATTGCTGGATCATATGGTAGTTCTGTTTTTAGTTTTTTAAGGAACCTCTATATTGTTCTTCATAGTGGCTGTACCAATTTACATTTCCACCAACAGTGTGGAAGGGTTCCCTTTTCTCCACACCCTCTCCAGCATTTACTGTTTGTAGATTTTTTGACGATGGCCATTCTGACCAGTGTGAAGTGATACCTCGTTATAGTTTTGATTTGCATTTCTCTAATAATTGGAGAAATGATGTTGAGTGTGTTTTCATGTGCTTTTTCGCCATCTGTATGTCTTCTTTGGAGAAATGTCTATTTAGATCTTCTGCCCATTTTTTGATTGGGTTGTTTGTTTTTTTATTGAGCTGCATGAACTGTTTGTATATTTTGGAGATTACTCCTTTGTCCGTTGCTTTGTTTGCAAATATTTTCTCCCATTCTGTGGGTTGTTTTTTCATTTTGTTTATGCTTTCCTTTGCTGTGCAAAAGTTTTTAAGTTGCATTAGGTTCCATTTGTTTATATTTTTAAAATTTTCATTACTTTAGGAGGTGGATCAAAAAAGATCTTGCTTTGATTTATGTCAGAGAGAGTTCTGCCTAGGTTTTCCTCTAAGAGTTTTATAGTATATGGCCTTACATTTAGGTCTTTAATCCATTTTGAGTTTATTTTTGTGTATGGTGTTAGGAAGTGTACTAATTTCATTAGTTTACATGTAACTGTCCAGTTTTCCCAGCACCACTTATTGAACAGGATGTCTTTTCTCCATTGCATATTCTTGCCTCCTTTATCATAGATTGGTTGACCATAGGTGCATGGGTTTATCTCTGGACTTTCTCTTCCGTTGATCTATATTTCTGTTTTTTGTGCCAGTACCATACTGTTTTGATTACTGTAGCTTTGTAGTATAGTCTGAAGTCAGGGAGCCTGATTCTTCCAGTTCCGTTTTTCTTTCTTGAGATTGCTTTGGCTATTTGAGGTCTTTTGTGTTTCCATACAAATTGTGAATGTTTTCGTTCTAATTCTGTAAAAAATGCCATGGTAATTTGATAGGGATTGCATTGACTCTGTAGATTTCTTTGAGTAGTATAGTCATTTTGAAAATATTGATTCTTCCAATTCAAGAACATGGTATATCTCTCCATCTGTTTGTGTCACCTTTGATTTCTTTCATCAGTGTCATAGTTTTCTGAGTACAGGTCTTTTGTCTCCTTAGGTAGGTTTATTCCTAGGTATTTTATTCCTTTTTTTGCAATGGTGAATGGGATTGTTTCCTTAATTTCTCTTATCATTTGTTGTTAGTGCGTATGAATGCAAGAGATTTCTGTGTATTAATTTTGTATCCTGCAAGTTTACCAGATTCATTGATGAGCTCTAGTAGTTTTCTGGTAGCATTTCTAGGATTTTCTATGTATAGTATCATGTCATCTGCAAACAGTGACAGTTTTACTTCTTCTTCTCCAATTTAGATTCCTTTTATTTCTTTTTCTTCTCTGATTGTCATGGCTAGCACTTCCAAAACTATGTTGAATAAAAGTGGCAAGAGTGGACATCCTGATCTTGTTCCTGATCTTAGAGGAAATGCTTTCAGTTTTCACCATTGAGAATGATGTTTACTGTGGGCTTCTCATATATGGCCTTTATTATGTTGAGATAGGTTCCCTCTTTGCCCACTTTCTGGAGATTTTTTAATGGGTGTTGAGTTTGTCGAAAGCTTTTTCTGCATCTATTGAGATGATCATATGGTTTTTATTCTTCAATTTGTTAATATGGTGTATCACATAGATTTGTGTATATTGAAGAATCCTTGCATCCCTGGGATAAATCCCACTTGATCATGGTGTATAATCCTTTTAATATATTGTTGGATTCAGTTTGCTAGAAATTTGTTGAGGACTTCTGCATTTATGTTCATCAGTGATACTGACCTGTAATTTTCTTTCTTTTTTTTTTTCTTTGTGACATCTTTGTCTGGTTTTGGTATCAGGGTGATGGTAGCCTCTTAGAATGAGTTGGGGAGTGTTCCTCCCTCTGCAATTTTTTGGAAGAGTTTGAGAAGGATGGGTGTTAGCTCTTCTCTAAATTTTTGATAGAATTCACCTGTGAAGCCATCTGGTCCTAGAATTTTGTTTGTTGGAAGTTTTTAAATCACAGTTTCAATTTCATTACTTGAGATTTGTCTGTTCATAGTTTCTATTCCTGGTTCAGTCTTGGAAGGTTATACCTTTCTAAGAATTTGTCCATTTCTTCTAGGCTGTCCATTTTATTGGTATATAGTTGCTTGTAGTAGGCTCTTTTGACCCTTTGTATTTCTGTGGTGTCAGTTGTAACTTCTCTTTTTTCATTTCTAAGTTTATTGATTTGAGCCCTCTCCCTTTTTTCTTGATGAGTCCGGCTAATGGTTTATCAATTTTGTTTATCTTGTCAAGGAACCAGCTTTTTGTTTTATTGATCTTTTCTATTGTTTTCTTCATCTCTATTTCATTTATTTCTGCTCTGATTTTTATAGTTTCTTTCCATCTACTGACTTTGGATTCTGTTTGTTCTCCTTTCTCTAGTTGCTTTAGTTGTAAGTTTAGGTTGTTTGTTTGAGATTTTTCTTATTTGCTGAGGTAAGATTGTATTGCTCTAAACTTTCCTCTTAGAACTGCTTTTGCTGCATCCCATAGCAGTTGGGTCATTGTGTTTTCATTGTCATTTGTCTCTAGGTGTTTTTTTATTTCCTCTTTGATTTCCTTGGTGATCTCTTGGTTGTTTAGTAATATATTGTTTGGTCTCCACATGTTTGTGTTTTTTACGTGTTTTTTTTTCTTTTAGTTGATTTCTAATCTTATAGTGTTGTGGTTGGAAAAGATGCTTGATATGATTTCAGTTTTCTTAAATTACCAAGGCTTGATTTGTGGCCCAGTATGTGATTTATCCTGGAGAATGTTCCATGTGCACTAGAGAAGAAAGTGTATTCTTCTGCCTTTGGATAGTATGTTCTACAAATATCAATTACGTCCATCTGTATCTAATGTGTCATTTAAGGCCTGTGTTTCCTTATTGGCTTTCAGTTTGGATGATCTGTCCGTTGGTGTTAAGTGGGGTGTTAAAGTCCCCCACTGTTGTTGTGCTACTGCCGATTTCCCCTTTTATGGCTATTCGCATTTGGCTTATATATTGAGGTGCTCCCATGTTGGGTGCGTATATGTTTACAACTGTTTTATCTTCTCCTTGGATTGATCCCTTATCATTATGTAGTGTCCTTCCTTGTCTCTTGTAACAGTCTTTAGTTTAAAGTCTATTTTGTCTGATATGAGTATTGCTACTCTAGGTTTCTTTTGGTTTCCATTTGCATGGAATATCTTTTTTTCAATCCCCTCACTTTCAGTCTGTATGTGTCCCTAGATCTGAAGTGGGTCTCTTGTAGACAGCACATATAAGGGTTTTGTTTTTGTATCCATTCAGCCAGTCTGTGTCTTTTAGTTGGAGCATTTAAACCGTTTATATTTAAGGTAATTATATTGCCATCTTCTTAACTGTTCTGGATTTATTTTCGTAGGTCTTTTTTCTTCCCTTCCTCTTTCATTCTCTTCTCTCGTGATTTGATGACTATCTTTGGTATTGTGTTTGGGTTGCTTTTTCTTTTTTGTGTTTGTATCTATTGTAGTTTTTTGGTTTGCTGTTCCCATGAAATTTTGACATAGCAGTCTATGTATGTAAAAGGTTGTTTTAAGTTGCTGCTCTCTTTCCTCCCTAAAGAAGTTCCTTTAGCATTTCTTGTAAGGCTGGTTTGGTGGTGCTGAATTCTCTTAGCTTTTGCTTGTCTGTAAAGCTTTTGATTTCTCCGTTGAATCTGAATGAGAGCCTTGCTGGGTAGACTATTCTTGGTTGTAGGTTTGCCCTTTCATCACTGTAAATATACTGTGCCATTCCCCTCTGGCCTGCAGAGTTTCTGCTGAAAAAGCAGCTGATAACCTTATGAGGATTCTGTTGTATGTTATTAGTTGCTTTTCCCTTGTTGCTTTTAATATTTTTTCTTTGTCTTTAATTTTCGTCAATTTGAGTAATATGTGTCTTGCCGGGTTCCTCCTTGGGTTCATCCTATATGGGACTCTCTGCACTTCCTGGACTTGAGTGAGTGTTTCCTTTCTCATATTAGGGAAGTTATCAGCTATAATATCTTCAAATATTTTCTCAGGCCCTTTTTCTTTCTCTTCTCCTTCTGGGACCCCTATAATGTAAATGTTGGTGCATTTAATGTTGTCCCAGATGTCTCTGAGACTGTCCTCATTTCTTTTCTTTCTTTTTTCTTTATTCTGTTCTGTGGCAGTGATTTCCACCACTCTGTCTTCCAGGTCACTTATTTGTTCTTCTGCCTCAGTTATTCTGCTGTTCATTCCTTCTAGTATATTTTTCATTTCAGTTATTTTATTATTCATCTCTGTTTGTCCTTTAAATCTTCTAGCTCCTTGTTAAACATTTCTTGTATCTTCTCAATCCATGCCTCCATTCTCTTCCTGAGTTTTTGGATCATCTTTACTATCACTACTCTGAATTCTTTTTTAGGTAGATTGCCTATCTCCTCTTCATTTAGTTGTTCTGGTCAGTTTTTATCATGTTCCTTTGTTTGCAACATATTTCTTTTTCATCTCATTTTTTCTAACTTTCTGTGTTTGTGGTCTCCATTCCACAGGCTGCAGGATTGTAGTTCCCCTTGCTTCTGGTGTCTGCCCTGTCATGGATGAGGTTAGTCTAGGAGCTTGTGCAGGCTTCCTGGTGGGAGGGACTGGTGCCTGCTCTCTGATGGGTGGAGCTGGGTCTTGTCCCTCTGATGGGCAGGGCTGTGTCAAGGAGTATGTTTTCAGGTATCTGTGAGCTCATTATGACTTAGGCAGCCTGTCTGCTGATGGGTGGGGCTGTGTTCCTACCTTTCTGGTTGTTTGGCCTGAGGAGTTCCAGCTTTGGAGACTGTAGGCTGTTGGGTGGGGCCAGGTCTTGGTGCCCAGTTGGGGACCTCTGGGAGAGCTCACACTGAATAATATTCTTTGGGGCCTCTGCCACCAGTATCCTTGCCCACACAGTAAACTACAGCCAACCCTGCCTCCCCAGGAGACCCTCCCAGACCCCTAGTTAGATCTAACCCCAGTTCCTATGTAAGTATGGCTTTGTGCTGGGTCCCAGCACATGTGAGGTCTTGTGTGCACCCTCCAAGAGTGGAGTCTCTGTTTCTCCCAGCCCTCTGGAGCTCTTGCATTCAGGCCCCACTGGCCTTCAAAGCCAAATGCGCTGGAGGATTCTTCCTCCTGATGCCTGACCCTCAGACTGTCTTGGAGGGCTATTTTTATGTGAGAACGTCCCAATGTAGTCTGTGTGTGTTTAATATTTTTTGGTGCAAGGGCTGTTTTTAGTATGGATGACTGCCCCCTCTTTCCTCAGTGTATGCTGGCCATTATCCCCTTGATAGGCGGTGTGACTGATGTTGTGGTGAACTGAGCCTGCACCGGATATTCAGCAGGGCCTCCCCTCTGCTCTGTGGTTGTTACTGCCCTATCAGAGGCAGGGTCTGCTCCCTGGTTGCTGAAGTAGAGGCCCCCAGATCTGTTTCTGGGCTGTGTTTCTGATCTGCAGTGTGAGGTAGGTGGGATTGGAGCACTCCCACTGGGAGAGAAGCCACTGAGTTTTCCTTCTCTGGAGCTGTTCACCTGTGAGTGTACTCTGTTGTGTCACTTTTCACCCATTGTGCTGGCTCACAAATTACACTATTGTTGGAACTACTCTCAGCCCCACCTTAACTGTGGGTATGCCAGCAATTGGCCCTAGTGTCTCTCAGGAGTTGTTTTCACCAGGCCACCAACACGGATCCACCAAAGTCAGGTCCCAAGACTGTAGTAATCATGTACATGGACCCCCTGTGGGAGCTATGGAGGCAGCTCAGATTCTGGCCTGGTCCAATCCCTGCATGTACGTGCCTACTAAAGCTAGACCAACCTCAGCTGTGTGATCACTCATCCATTCAGATGTTCCTCAGGTGCTGGGTTTACAAAGCCAGCAGCGGCAGTGTAAATCCATGGTTCCTGCAGCCGTGAGGTGAGAATTCAGCTCTTCTTTCTTAGCTGCGTGGCCCCTGGGGCTCAGCTGTGGTTTCAGCCCGACCTCTGCATGTGTTCCTCCCACCAGTGTCTGCTCCCCAGGCTGCCCCAGAGCACATGCACCTGCCCAGGCAGGCAGGGGTGGAGACAGAGGCAGGCGGGGCACGTGAGCCCACTGGGGCCAGCAGAGCTGGAGGAGGCATTGGTGGGAGGGTGAGCAAGCCTGCTCAGGCAGGCGCCCCTCCTAGTGCCCATGGAGGCAGGGGCTGGCACAAGGGAAAGGGGGCTGCAATGGCAGCCCAGCTCCTTGTGCACCACTCAACAGTGGCGCCCGGCTTCTATGGTGGCCCAGGCTTCTTCCACAAACATTCCCGGTTGTGGAGCTCCTTACACCTGCCCCTTAGGCTGTCTTTTCGCAGCCAACAGCTGTCCTCTCCCTGGGTCTGCTCCCCAAACCCCATGTTGCAGCACCCAACCCCACTCCGTGCCAGCAGACGTGACTCAGGCTGGGCCATGCATGGCTGCAGCATGGACCATCCATGTAGGTCTTACTCTGTCCTGCCTGCCACAGACTGGCTACTGTGCTCTCCTCCAAGCTTCCGAAGCTCCCTCTCTGTCCCAGCTGATCTCCCCACCTGTTAGGGGGCTTCTCTGAGTGCAGGAACCTCTCCTCTCCTTCAGCTGCCCCTGCAGAGGTGCAGGTTCCATCCCGTTTCCTCTTTTCTCTTTTTTTCTTTCTTTTGTCCTACCTGGTTTGGCAGGGATTTTTCTTGTCCTTTTAGTGTCCAAGGTCCTCTGCTAGTGTTCAGCAGGTGCTTTGTGAGAATTGTTCCATTTTTAAATGTATTCTTGATGTACTTGTGGGAAGAGGCAAACTCCACGTCTTTCTATTCCTCCATCTTGACTCCTCATCTCATTAATGTTTTATAGTTTCAGTGTACAAGTCTTTCACCTCCTTGGTTAAATTTATTTCTCGGTATTTTATTCTTTTTGATATAATTGGAAATGGGGATGGTTTCTTAATTTCCCTTTCTGATAGTTCCTTATTAGTGCATAGATATGTGACAGAATTTTGTATATTTATTTTGTATCCTGCAACTTTACTGAATTTATTAGTTCTGTTGACAAAAATTTAATTACTATCAAGTTAAGAAGAAAGAAGGGAATTTTATTTGGGCCAAACTGCAGATTATAACCCAGAAAGCAGATTCTCAGAAAGCTCTGAAAACTGTTCCACCTTTTAGAAGTCAAAGGCTTAGTCATATACATTTTTGAGATAAAGGATCATACATCAAAATGACATACTGATATTTTACAGAAAGGTCACCAAGGATACATAGTCCAGGTAAGCATGTACAAAGTAAGCAGCAAGTCACCATGACCCCCTACAGAGCTGGCTAAGAACACTGTTCTTTTAAGAAGTTACACTGCTTGCATCAGGAGAAAGAAGAAATGATCTTTATGGTTGAGCAGGCACTCCCATCTCTGAGGAGCTTTGGTTAATGTGTAATGCAGATGCACACTGCATATTAGGGAGGGAGAAGGCCCAAACAAACACACAGAGAGAATTTTATGTTTGGTTTTTTCTCTTGTCTTGCCTTAAAATATAAATTTTATTTCATCAGTTTTTGGTGAAGTCTTTAGGGGTTTGTATATATAGTATCATGTCATCTGCAAATAGTGATAGTTTTACTTCTTCCTTGCCAATTTGGATTACTTTTATTTCTTTTTCTTGCCTAATTGCTCTGGCTAGGACTTCTAGTTCTATGTTGTGTGAAAGTGGTGAGAGTGAGCATCCTTATCTGATTCCTGATCTTAGAGGAAAAGCTTTTAGCTTTTCATCATTCAGCTTGATGTTAACTGTGGGCTTACCATATATGGCCTTTATTATGTTGAGGCATGTAACCTCTATACCCACTTCGTTGAGAATTTTTTTTTTATCATAAATAGATGATGAATTTTGTCAAATGCTTTTCCTGCATCTATTGAGATAATATGTTTTGTTGTCTTCCTTTTGTTAATGTGGTGTATCATATTGATGGATTTGCTGATGTTTGACCATCCTTGCACCTCTGGAATAAATCCCACTTTGATCCTGGTGTATGATACTTTTAATGGACTGTTAAAGTTGGTTTGCTAATAGTTTGTTGAGGATTTTTGCATCTATGTTCATCAGTATTGACCTACAATTTTCTTTTCTTGTGTCATCCTTGTCTGTATTTGACATCAGCATTCAGGAAATGTCTTATTCATCTTTGTAACCCTATTGTCTAGCACATAATAGGAAACCAATGAATATTTTGAGGTGTCACAAGTTGAATTTTGAACAAGTAGGAATTTGCTAATTCAAGAAATTGGGTGAAAGGTGGGCATTCCAGGCAGAGAAAATAGCATATTCAAAGGTATAGAGACATGAAAGAGCAAAATAAGTTTAGGAAAATGTAAGTAATTCAGTGAAGTCAGAAGGAAGAAAGCATGTCAGGGAGGGGCCCAAAAGATGTCAGAGAATTAACAGAGTTGGGATTCGGGGGGGCCTTAGGTACTAAGCAAGAGTTTAAGCTGTATTGGAAAGCTTTGAAGAAGCCAAATTGAAGGATTTTAAACTGGGATGTACATGATCAGATTCATGTTTTCAGTCAGATTTGTCTAACAGCTGGGTAAATGGTAGATTAGAGGGGCCTAGAGTGGAGGCAGGGAGGCCAGAAAGAAGTCATTTTAAGCAATAAGTAAGGAAGACTCAAAGGCAGTGGCAATGGCATGAAGAAGGGGCAGGCTCATGGGCTTTTAAGAATTAAGATCAGGGGCTTCCCTGGTGGCGCAGTGGTTGAGAATCTGCCTACCAATGCAGGGGACACGAGTTCGAGCCCTGGTCTGGGAAGATCCCACATGCCGTGGAGCCACTGGTCCCATGAGCCACAACTAGTGAGCCTGCGCATCTGGAGAAAATGTTGCAGTATGCTATAGTATGGGTGAACCTTAAGGACAATATGCTAAATGAAATAAATCAGTCACAACAAGACAAGTACATATGATTCCATTTATATGAGGTACCTGGTGTAGTCAAGTTCGTAGATACAGAAAGTAGAATGATGGTTGCCAGGGTTTGGAGGGAGGGGGAATGGGAAGCTGTTGTTTAATGAATATAGTGCTTCAGTTTTGCAAGATGAAAGAGTCCTGGACATTCACAATAATGTGAGTGTACTTAGCACTACTGTACTGTACACTTAAAAATGGCTATGGTGGTAAATTTAAAGTTAGGTCTATTTTACCACAATTTAAAAAATATTAACCACTGAGGTATGTACATCTGTCATCTCATGTGACCCTTGCAATAACCCTGAACTGTTAGTAGAATCATCGCATTTTATAGTGAGGAACATAAGGCTCAGAGAAGCAAAGTGAACTGTCGAAGATACATGACTAGAAAATGGCAAAGCTGAGCCTCATACTTAGATCTCCTAGTTCCATGCCCAGTGCTGGCTTCTACCACATCAGGGGAAAGGAAGGTCAATGGAATCAACTTGACTGCTGGTTGAAATGTAAGAAATTAACCCTGGGCAATTTGTGAGGAAAGCTATAAATGTGTGTATGGGGTGTGTGTGTGTGTGTGTGTGTGTGTGTATATGTGAGAGAGAGAGGAGGAAAGAGGGAAGAGCATGCAAGCAAACTCCCAGACACCTGCTTCATATTTCCTGTTCAACTTTTCTCCCTTCCTAAATCTTCAGAGGACAGTGTGAGTCAACTAATCTACAGTGTGAGTCAACTGTAAACACAGTGAGAAAACGTCCCCCAACAGTCATTCCTTCAGCAGGCAAAATCAGAAGTCAGTAGCATGGAGGTTGTCTGTATACATGAAATTAAAACCTTTAAGATGATCAAGAGAAGATGGTGGCTCTTACTTTGGAAATGGCTCTATTAGATGTCCTCCCATGCTCTATGTCCTCCCCCTCCAACCTCCTCTGAAGACAGAAAATGACAAAACGCACTTACAAAAGTAAATTAAATCTCGTGAGAGAAAGGGGGAAACTGGGAAGAGCACGGAGCAGGAGTCAAGCCTAATCCTACCTATGTAGTAGACCACCAACTCACTGTATAATCCCAGGCATGTCCCTTCCTCTGCCCAAAGCATTGCGCTGCTATTACTACCCCCGTCTTCATATACTGAATTTGAGCTGAATTTAGAAAGTGGAACACAGTCTCCCAAGGGGAGTCAAAAATACAAGAGCGTCATCTCGTCTCTTATGAGTAGATTTTATTTACTATGTGTCAGGCACTGTGATGGACACTTTACATATGGCACCCCTCATCCTTCTGCCACTTGCAAGTTATTTCTATGACGAGACTGCACGGATGATACCAAGTTTCCCAAAGTATTTTTCTAGATGATAAAGAGCAGAGTCTGAATTTGAACACAGACCTGTCCAAAGGTTCCAAAGATTGCTCTTTTCTCCACCCTGTGGTGTTAAGTTCAACAGCCAAGTTATGAGGAGCTGTGGAAGCAATGTGGAGTCAGGGAGGAGTTAGCTCTACATGTCAGCCACAGGGGGAATGTTGATGGAGAAGGTGGGCGTTACTGTTGGAAGAAAGCAGTTGACAAGTATACGGGGAATGCACTTGGGGGAAGCAAGAACACATGAGCGAAGTCAGGGTGGTGGAGAGTATAAAGTTTCTAGGAAAACTGTAAGTTATCCTGTTTGGTTTAAGTGTGGTTATGTTGACCTATGGCTGGAGATCATAATTCTGCCCTCTTTCAGATCATAATTCCACAACTTCTGCCAATGTTCTTGAATGTCATGCGAAGGGGTTTATTTGCATAGGCAGCAGAGAGCCACCAAAAGTTTATATCAAGGGATTTATCGGTAATTGTTAGTACTATCTCTTTTACAAGCGTTCTTTATATGTTGTGAAGAAATTAAACATACCCGAAGTGTTTCAAAGAGCACACAATTGTTTTCACTCTGCCTCACTCAACAGATAAGTGATGGCATTACATCAGCACCTACAGCTTCTTAGCAGGCACAGTGAAGTCAGCTAATCATGCTGCTTTCTTCCTAGAATAACGAGACATTACTGTTTTCTTTTATGCTCTAGGAAGTGTTAAGAAACTTCAAGGAACTTCGAGCCAAATTTCAAAAGCTTGATGCGCCATCTCTTCCAGGACCTGTTAAATTCCCAGAAGGTGTTTCTCAAAAGGGTGACCCTGGAAGCAGACAGTCCACAAAGACTTTGGCCAGTGGGAAACACCCCTCTTCCAACCACAATGAGCCCCTACCCGATTGTGCCAGTGGTGACTCCCAGCCTCTTAAACCCCAGAAAGTGAAGTTGGCTCAGAAGAGCGAGACTCAGAAATGTTCTAATTCCCTGGAACCTCCTGGGAGTTCTTCTGCTTCTTCAGTAAATTCACAGAAGGCTTCTCTGCTGTTAGATGTGAATCAGTCAAATGCTGAGATAACCAATAAGAAGAAAGTAATGGTGAACAACAGCTTCAGAAACAAGCTCTGGAACTGGGAGGTTTTATCTCAGAAAAGTGAGATGTCATCAGTCTTTATCCCTGCCAGTTGTGGAAGCAGGGCCTTCCATCTGGAAGAGCAGGAAAGCATGGAGCTTACTCCAGAGGAGCCCAGGAAAAAGCTGGAAAGAAAAGGAGCCCAGACCCTTCCTTCCCAGAGGCGCATGATGGCCCAAAGAGGATTGTGTGCCACCTCTGAAGATCCCACTGTTCGACTTTCTCAACATGGCAGGAGGAGCCGAGCAAACCCCAGTCCTGAGAGGAGCCCGGCAGGGAGCACCTGCCACCCTATCTATGAGGGTGAGCTCACCAGCCAGGCCCCAGGTGAGAAATCGAATCCCCACAGGCCTGGGGGGAAGGGGCACTGTGTTTCTAATTTAGAGCTTGCTGGCTTGGGATTGGTCACATATGTGAGCTGGGCAATGTTTGCTTCAAACTCCAGCAGAGGTATTCTAGGCCCATTTGCTAGGTTATAATTTACCCAGGTTTGGGTAAAGTGATTAATCTCCTGGAATTATACGGAGACACAGTTGGGGCAAACTTGGATTTGAATCTTAGCTCTACTTCTTACAAGATGCATGAAATTGGACAATCTGCTTAACTTCATAAAGCCTGGTCTGCTCTCCTGTCAATCGATCCATCACCAATCTTCCTTGTCTTGGTAAATAGCTCAACCATCCTCTTGGTTGCTCAGGCCAAAAATCTAGGAGTCATGATCTATTCCTGTCTCCCCCTCATTCTTTGCAACTAATCCATCAGCAAGCTCTTGGTTCTATCATCAGAATATGTTCTGAATCCCTCTACTTGC
The DNA here is from genome assembly GCF_009873245.2 of Balaenoptera musculus. Taxonomy (NCBI): domain Eukaryota; kingdom Metazoa; phylum Chordata; class Mammalia; order Artiodactyla; family Balaenopteridae; genus Balaenoptera; species Balaenoptera musculus. The sequence continues at coordinate 47,937,946 of NC_045785.1, read as the reverse complement.
TTCCATGTCTGCCTTCTGCCCATGTCCACACCACCATGGACCATCTCTTGCCTGGACCTGCTTTCACACTCTTGCCCTCTTATATTGTACTCTCCTCCTTGCAGGTGCAATGATCCTCTAAAGCATAAATCCAGTCATGTCACTCCCCAGCTCATTTCAACCACAGCCATATTACAGTGGCTCATACGATTTGCTCCTTGACTACCTCTCTCACCACATTGGCCTTCTTGCTATTCCTTAGATACACCAAACTATTTCCACCCCAGGACCTTTGCACCTGCAGATCCCTCTTCTGGAACATGTTTCCCCTAGGACTTTGATGTCTCACTCCCTCACTTCATCAGCGTCTCAGCTCAGTGTCACCTGCTGTGAGTGGACCTTGTAAATCGCTCTATCTAAAATAGCCACCCCACCGCCAGCATTCTTTATCTTCCTACACTGCTTTGGTTTTCTTCATATCACTTATCCCTATCTGGTATATTATTATGTATTTGTTTGTTTATCTGAGTAAAATATAAGTTAAATGAGGATAAAAACTGTCTTCTTTACCACTGTATCCCCAGAACCTAGAAAAACAAGGCCAGTTTCAGTGGGTCCTCAAGAAAGTATTTTTTGAATGATTGAATGGATGGATGGATGGATGGATCTCCTGCTTATAATCTTATATGGTTTCTCTTTGCACTCAGAATAGCATCTAAACTACTTACTAACTTCATAGCTCTGCTTCTTTGGGTCCCTGCTTATGTCTCTGACTTACCTCCTGCTCTCTTCCCTGGTTCACTAGCCCATAGATAACACCCTGGATTTCTTGCTGTTCCTTGAACAGACTTTGTTATGACTCAGGACCTTTGCAATTGCTGTTCCCTCTTCCTAGACAACTCTTTTCTTTGATCTTTGCATAATTGCCTTTAGATCTAAGTTCAAATGACACTTTCCCAGATAAGCCTTCTCTAGCCAGAGATCTCCATCTAAAGACCACTACCTCACCACCAAGAGTTCACATTCTTTCATATCACCATTATTTCCTTTATAGAACTAATAGATTGCTGTGATTTTCCTTTTTGGGTTTTTTTTTTAATTGAAGTATAGTTGATTTACAATGTTGTATTAGTTTCAGGTGTACAGTAGAGTGATTCAGTTATACATATATACGTGTTTCTATTCTTTTCTAGATTCTTTTCCCTTATAGGTTATTACAAACTATTGAGTATAGTTCCCTGTGTTATACAGTAGGTCCTTGTTGGTTATCTATTTTATGTATAGTGGTGTGTATATATGAATCCCAAACTCCTGATTTGTCCCCCGCTTCCCACCGCCTGTCTGTGATTTTCTTATCTGTTTATTTGTTTGCATGTTTCTCATCAGCCTCCTCCTATTAGAATGAAAATTCCTGAGGGCAGAACTCTATATGTTCTTGCTCTTAACTCTAGCCCCAGCCCCTAGAACAATGCTTGGAATATAGTAAATAGTTATTGATGAAGGGATGGAAATGAAGAGAGGATGAATGGGAGGAAGGAGAGATGGGAGGCAAGAAAGGGCTAGATAACCTACCTGATAGAGCTGTTGGGAGGACTAAGTGAGATAACCTACATAAACTGCTTAGCACAGTGCCTGGTAAAAATTAGGAGCTCAGTTAGTAAGTGATCATTCACTTTCACTGTCTTCTCCCTAAGTTGATAAAGACTAAAATCTCTGACATTGCGGCTTATAATTCAAGCCTTAGAAGAATGGAACTCTGGCCCTTACTATGTAACCCCTGCTGGTAGGGCTAGAAGGAAGCCCCACTTCCCGCCTGCAAAAGATAGCAGGGCTTTCAGGAGGTTGCACTGAGGTACTTGTGAAACACTAGCCAACTTCTCTAGTTTTGTCATGTGGTCAACCACTGTATTATGTAAACCAAAAAATCAAGGCACTTGAATAATATAAGATTTTGTGCTATTTTCAGTGTAAGGGGCAGATACAATTTTTATATATAATGTTGAAATTTCTGTTGGTTGGCTTATCAGTGCAGAAAGACAAAATACGTGAAATTGGGACTGTCCTGGAAAATTCTAGGACGCAAAATCCACAGGTGCCCAGGTACCACAAAGCCAGCCTTGAAGCCTGTTCTAGGCATTGAGCCCTGGAAATCAGAGATGAATTGTTACTCCTCTTCGTGGCTCCCATGTTAGTTGCCCGTCATCAGTGCTTGAAGAATCCTTTCAGGGAATAGTCATTATTCCTTTCCCCTGATGCAGGCCCTGTGCTTGGTGCTGCGGGGAGGTCACTAGGGCCTAGTCCCTGCCCTCGAGGAGCCTACATTCAGTGGGAAGATAGACCAGCTCTTTTAATATGCCACAACACTGATGCAGAAGTGGTAACAATGTGCTAGGGGATACAGAACAAAGAGTGGTTGATTCTGAGCTTGTTTTCTGGTAGAAATCAAGAAAGGCCTCCTAGAGGAGGTGTCATTGGAGCAGGGCCTTAAAGAATGAGTCAAAGTTCGCCAAGGGAGAAGTGAGGGAACAGCATTCCAGAACCAGGAGGAATGGCATGAACAAAATCTTGGATACATGAGAGCTATTTAAGGCTCTCATAAGCTATCTCAAAATAAGCTATTTAAGCTATTTAAGCTATATATATATATATATATCTGGCTCATTTTGCTGTACAAACACAACTTTGTAAATCAACTGTACTTCAATTTAAAAAGTAAATTAAAAAAAAATAGAAACTACAAAAAAAATCAAATCTGGAAAACTGAGAAGCCAGTGGTTGTGAGCGAAAGATGTTAGGGCTTAAGGTTGGGGTAGGAGGGTGGTAAAGTGTGGTAAGAAAAGAAATGTAGATTGAGGCTGTGTGGTGTTTAAATGCCAGAGTATGGAGTGAGTGGACGGCAGCTGAGGAAACAGGGCTTCATCCTCTGGGCAGCTGGATGGTGGCAAGATCGGGTTTGAACAGGGAACCCTACTCAGTGCTCTGTAATGGCCTATATGGAAAAAGAATCTAAAAAAAAAGTGACTATATGTGTATGTATAACTGATTCACTTTGCTGTACACTTGAAACTAACACAACATCGATTGTAAATCAACTATACTTCAATAAAAAAAATATTTATTTATTTTCTTTATTTTGGGGGCTGTATCAGGTCTTCATTGCAGTGCAAGGGCTTCTCCCTAGTTGCAGTGCATGGGCTTCTCTCTAGTCGTGGTGTGCAGGTTTTTTCTCTCTCTCGTTGGGGCGCGCAAGCTCAGTAGTTGTGACGCGTGGGCCTAGCTGCCCCACAGCGTGTGGGATCTTAGTTCCCTGACCAGGGATTGAACCTGCGTCCCCCGCATTGTAAGGCGGACTCTTCACCACTGGACCACCAGGGAAGTCCCTTCAATAAAAATTTAAAAAACAAAAACAAAAAACAAAAAAAGATCAGGTTTGCATTTTGATCAGGACACTCTGGCTGCTGGGTGGAGAATAGATGGGAGGGGAGTGAGGCTGAGGCCAGCCATGAAATGGAAATACTAACCTACATTTTGGACTATTTATGCTCAGAGAACCAGCCGGATGTCAGTCATCCACAACTTCCCAATACCAAGCCACTGCCTTCCGTCAAGTCCCTGGGTCCTCCTCCCGCAAAGCCACCGAGGCCCCCGGTCGTGAACCTCCAGGCCTTCCAGAGGCAGGCACCTGCTCTTCCCAAGACCCACAGGGAAGGTAAGGAAATGCACAGGGCCCCGTGCACAGGCAGCCAACAGAAGTCATGGCTCCCGTGGCCGGATCCCCGTCACCTCCCCCTCTGCATCGGCTCCCAGGGGACAGTGCCGGACTGCTTCTCTGTGGGGCTGGACATCCATCACTGCTTATTCTCACGTAGAGGCTGTGGCAGCTCGCCTGTGAAATGACACATCTGTGGGAATTGGCCCCTTATCGCTCCTGGGCCAGCCTGCTTCCCCTGAGAGCACTGCATTTGATCACTGGGAATCTGTCCAAGAGGAAGAAAACAAAAAGTAGCTGAGGAGGGAGGCAGGGAGTCTTTGTTTTCCTACAAAGCCCATGTTGTCAACACAACCAAGGGCAGTAGGAGAGGGGGAGGGAGTGAAGAGAGGAAAGTCAGTGTGCACTTGACCTGGGATCATGCTGGGAGTCCCTTGATCTGCCTTCAGGAATGAATTGAAGGGCCCCGCACCCCTGCCACCATTAGTCCTTTCCGGGACCTGCAGCATCCTTGGCAGCCATCCTTCTGTGCTCTTGTGTGTTTTCCTCTGCTTTGCAAAGGGAACCTTCTCACCCACCTTTTCCCCCCACTGCAGCCCGATCCTGTTGACACTGTAAACACCTTCGCTTACATTTGCTCTAGTGAAACACAAGGTGAACATACACTTTGGGGTGATGCGTAGTGCTGTGCTAGCCTTTGTCTTACTGTGGCCACGAGTGCCTGTGGATGGTACGCTAAAAGAGCTAATTCTTCGTTCATGTATTCTTAGTTTGTTGACTGTTCATTAGACTGCTTTGGGCAAACTTAGGGTGAAATTTCTTTAACTCAGTGATTCTCAAACTTCAGCATGCATCAGAGTCAGCTAGAGGACCTGTTAAAACACAGCTTAACCCCAGAGTTCTGATTCAGTTGGTCTTGGTTTGGGGCCTGAGAGTTTACCTTTTTAGCAAGTTCACGGCGAGATGCTGATGTTGCTGGCCCAGGGACCACACTTTGAGAACCACTGCTGGAAGTCATCTTAAGTCTCATCCCCAAAGAAAATCCTATAGCGAGAAATCGAGCTCTTCTGAGTATACTTTGATAATATGGCCACCTCCATGTCAAAGAAGGCTCAGTATGGCTTTTATAAACATTAAATAATTCAGGCCTCAAACCATCTCTCTGAAAGAGAAGAAGGTTGTCAGAGAACAGAGAACATAGGACTAAGTTTTTGGGAATAAAATGGGCTTTGTAAATCCCAGCTCCCCCCTCACTAGCTATAGAAGTCTGGGCATGGTACTCACTGAGCCTCATTTTCCTTATCTGTAAAATGGGGATGATAATAACACTCGATGATTGTGAGGAGAAATGAGATGAGGCCTGGGAAGACTTTGAACAGTGCTCGGCACGCCAGTAAATGCTCGATAAAGGCACTGTTATCATTAACTCAAGCACACACTGAGCAGCTATACTCTCTTTGCCAGGCTCTGTGATAGAAACAAGAAATTAAGAGGTAAAGCCCACAGGAGTTCCAGGGCTCAAGGGGGTCAAAGTCTAATACAGGAGATTGCACTCATAAATAAGCACCATAAAGTGTAGGTGAACACTGCATGCAGGACCGAAGGTCCCCGGATGCCAGGGGGGAGGGGAGGCTTGGGGCACAGGTAAGCTGCCCTTCTATGTTTTGTCTCGGGGTGGGGGGAGGAGGTTGGGGGGTGTGGTCATTGCACAAACAATTCACTTAAACAGGCTGCCACTGAAACCCCTCTTTTTCACCCTGTCTCTTGATCTTGCAGCAGCTGGGGAGGAAGGCGACCTGCCTCCAGAGAGGTGAGTACCCGTTTTTCAATTGTGTAGGAGCGTAGCCCATCAAGGAGGCTGCTTAGCCTGCCCAAAAGCAGGCAATAAGCACACGCCAGGTATCTGTATTTCTCAGAAGAGTTGCAGGAAGAGCAGATTTATAAGCACCAAACTGCAACTTTTGATTAAATGAGAGATTAAATAAACTGCATTTAAAAACCAGGCTGGCGTTAAGCTGCAAAGATGGTCATCTGAGGTCCTTTTACTTATGATACAGTTGGGTTCAGTAAATTGAAACATCGGCCTCTGTAGTAATAAATCAGATGAGAGGCCACAGAGTGCTGTGGGCAGCCAGTGTGATGTTAGGAATCGGTAATGGGACAAAGGACCTTCTGGTTTTGGTGCGCTCATTGTAAGACTTTGGCCATGAAGGTCAGTCCATTAATCACTCTGATGTGTCATGCATCAAGCTGGCTACTGTATATAGATGTTCTCACTTCCTCTTCTCAAGAACGCTGCAAAGTTGCTGCCCCTGTCCTCATTTTACAGCTAAAGATAGTTGGCCTCAGAAAGTTTGTCACTTGCAGAGGCATGATTCCAACCCAGGTGTGCCCAAACTATTTTTTTAACTGAGATATAATTGATATATAACATTGTATAAGTTTGAGGTGCACAGTGTATTGGTTCAAGACACTTATATATTACAATATTATTACTACAGTAGTATTAGCTAACACCTTTATCACCTTGCATAATTATTTTTTTTGTGCTGCAAACAGTTAAAAATCTAGTCTCTCAGCAGCTTTGAGTTTATAATATAGCATTATTTTTTTACTGTAATCCCTATGTTGTGCATTGAATCTCCAGAACTTATTTATCTACAGGTTGCAAGTTTGTACTCTTAAACAACATCTCCGATTTCTCCTTTCCCCAGCCCTTGGTAACCACCATTCTATTTTCTGCTTTTACAAGTTCTGTTTTTTTTTTTTAAGATTCCACATATAAGTGATATCATGCAGTATTTGTCTTTCTCTGTCTGATTTATCTTACTTAGCATAATGCCCTCAGGGTTCATCCATGTCTTTGCAGATGGCAAGATGGCCTTCTTTTTCAAGGCTTAATAATATTCCGTATATAAATGTGTGCATATATATATATATCACATTTATAATATATTACATTCATATACCTATAACATTATCACATTTACACATTTATATATATATAATATGTGGATTATATATATATATATGTATATATCTCATATCTTCTCTACCCATTCATCTGTGGACACTTAGGTGTCCATCCATATCTCGGCTATTGTGACTAATGCTGCAGTGAACATGGGAGCGCAGGTATTTCTTTGAGATCCTGTTTTTGCTTCCTTCAGGTGTATACCAAGGTATAGGATTTCTGGATCATATGGCAGTTCAATTTTTAAGTTTTCAAGGAAGCACCATACTGTTTTCCATAGTGGCTGTACTAACAGGTATGCCCAAACTATTTTGACTATACAAACTCCTTCACAAAGATGCTCCTGTTCTCAAGAAGGTCAGTCTTAGAAGGAGAACTAAACATAAAAATAAATAATCATACTACTTATTCATTCATTAAATGTTTATAATAGTAGAATGCGTTACATTTTGTAATAGAGAAAGGTATAAGTTTGAGAGGTTGCAAAAATGCAGAGGGATCATTTTTCCTTGGGAGGGTCAGGCAAGTCTTTATAGAAAACATATGAGTTGTCTGTTGCTGCAGTAATACTGCATAATACCAACAGAACATCAACAGTATACAAAGTAACTGTGGGTTCGGCTGATCTGGGCTGGGCTCAGCTGGTGTGGCTCATGTGTTGAAGACTATCTAGACAGTTTTGCTGATACTGAGTCAGAGTGAGAGGGCATTGAAGTTTTACATGGCACTGGGCAGGGATCCATGAAGGGGTGAAGAATAGGGGCATTAATTCAATCAACCTAACAGTGAAGAGGAAACATTTGAAATAAGTATTGAGGATAAACATCTGTTGGAAAACACGGGAAGGTACACTATAGGCAGAGGCAGGAAGTGTGGAGTAACAAGTCTTCTTTTGGAAACTAGAACTACTTGAGTTAGAGTATAGAAAGTATAGTAAGGAATGGAAAGAAATGGGAGGGAGACAGGATCTTGTACGCCAAGGACTTGATACGACGCTCTTGTTCAGCAAGGAACAGACTGAATGATGCTAGAAAATATTCATGTGCTCTAGGAACTCCTGGTTCAGTTGTCTATTTGAAAGAGTTCAGGGATGGCATGAGGTAGGTCAGTGGAGCCGCCTTCTATGTGCACTTATATGAAAGAGAGAAAAACATTTAGAAGGCTTGGGAGATGATTTGTACTATTTACTCAGTGAACATGGGCCTCAGTACCACAGTTTGAGGGGACAATGTAATTCTGCTGTGCTCTGAGTCAGTCTTAATTCCCTCTTGCCTCAAATACTGTGAACATCTCAGTATGATTATGAGTGTGATTCAGCACACTCATAATCTAGTGTTCAGCTAGATATGCATTTTCCCTACAGCTTGGCTCTAAACTAAGCTGACTCCTTCTCTGGCACTTTAATCATCCATTTCAACATGGGGGGCAAACTTGCTGTGATAGGCAAGTATTGGGAAACTGTAGTCAGCCTCTAATGTGACACCTTCTTCCTAAGGGATTTACAAGGACAGTTTCACTATTCTGTCCTTTCACACTGACTTTAGAACCTAACCTCATCTAAAATGAGACTCACTATACTTCGGTTATGATATGAGCCATACTGCTATAAGAGTGAAAGACAAGAGATGAAGAGGCACCAGAATACTTAGGCGTGGCTTCATAGAAGGAAAAAACCTTGAGATGTATCCTGTATGATAGGTCAGGATTAGGTAGGCTTACTTATTTGTTCCCTTTTGTGTGACTGTAAGATAGGTGAGGGCAGGGTTTTGTCCCCAGAAATAACCACATTCTTGACTGGTAGTTGGTAGATGGATGGATGGATGGACGGATGGATGGACTAAAGGACAGAGCAATGGATGTTCAGTATAGAGCTAGAACATGATTGAAAGCAAGGTGGTAGTAATAAAAAGGATATAAACAGACAAAAGAAGTATGCTGATGTGGAAAAGTAAGAGATGACATTAGATCCTGAAATACATTAAATGCCATGCTAAGGATTTTGAATTTTATCTTGTCAATGATGAGAAATTAGTTTGAACAAGTAAATGCCATGATGCTAAGCAGCCTTAGATACAACTTCCGTGGAAACTGGTGCTTGTTTGGGAAGAACATCTTCCATGTTCATGGTATTAATTTTCAATAAAGATATTAGATTAGAAATAGAATATGTCGGATCTTATTACTGGAAGGAGACCTGGCAATTATCTAACGCAGCCAGGCCATTACAGCATAATGTTAACAAAAATCTGGGCTTTTCATCTAAGCCTTACCATTTAACACCTATGTAGTGCTGGACAAATGCCTTAACCTCTGCAAACCTCAGTTTTACTTATGTAAAATGGGATATTGATAGTTCCTAACTCATGCAATTGTGGTGTTGGTTAAATGAAGTAATGATTGTAAAGTGTTTAGCGCATTACCTAGCATCTAGAGAGTGCTCAATAACGTTTGCTTGGCTGTTATACAACCTCCCACCAAAGGCAAGAATTCATGCTCAGAACCTTAGTCTCTTCAAAAATCCTTTGATGGGGAGCTCATTGCCTGGAGAGTCCAGTGTTTTTCTTTGTTGGGCCAAATTTTATCCACTGAACGTATATTTATTGAGCATCTACTATATGCCAAGCCTTCTTATATACATTGAGAATACAGCAGTGTATAAAATATCTTACATGTACCCACACACACATTTGTTCGTTTGTTTATTCAAAAGTCCTTCAAGTTGGGCTGGAAAAAGAAATGACTTCCTTACTCTAGATTCCCAACCAACCCTCCAAGATCTATTCATTGGTACAATGGATGTTGTCTTTACTCCTTCTTTACATGACAGTTTTTAAAACATCTAAGGACTACTTTCTTCTCTAATCTCAAACTGTCATTGTTTTCAACCATTATTCATAAAACGGGAGTCTTTGTGTTTTCACTGTATTTCTGTGGATATATTTTGTAATCCTCTTGTTAGGAACTCAGTGCATTTAGAATAGCCATTTTTACTTCTGAGCCTCTCTATATTGTGTATTAAATATAAGCAGCATTGTGTAATGGAGCAAGTACAGGTCTGGAGTCAGATTAGCATGGGTTCAACCACTCCTCTATTTTACACAAGTCATTCAACAGCTCAGAGTTTTAATATGTGTGTCTGTAAAGTGAACATAGTAATATTTACTTCATTGATTGTCACAAAGGCTAAATGAGATAAAGTATATAAAGCATGGAGTACACAGAAGATGATCAATGAGTCTTTGTTTCTTCAACCCTTGGCCTCTCCATTTCTTCTTATCTCTGGAATATTAATATCACATTAATGAAATGACTCTTTGGAGTTTATCCTTTGTCATCACTCTTTCGTGCAAACCAAGCTGGTTGGCATGCCTCTTGAATAAGCAGCTCCTATTTGTGTTTGTGTGCAAAGCAGGGTAGTCCCAGGGCAGCAATCAGCCCTGGGTCTATGTCAGCACTTAGCAGAGTTGGCTAATATTTTATTCATTAGCTATCAATATGGGTTTTCTCCTATTAAGAAGAGTCAGAGGGTAGTCCTGAGTCAGGGAATCTCTGACTTAGGCACTAAGGCAGGGAGAGGCTATTTATTTCAGGAGTAGAAAAGATTCAGACAGTACACTGTTTCTCGTGCGAGGGTTTGTGCGTGGATCTCAGGATTCCATCATATTCTCTTCCGGACTTTTAACTTTGTATTTTCATTTTGATGATCGTCTTTAAAAGATAATATAAGCCTATTTTCAATCTTCTGGATGGTCTCCTTCAACCTAATACTTTGGGACATACTTTTGTGTTTGGTTTTTGCTATTTCTTCCCCATGCAGAGTGGGAAACACAAGCATCTTCTAGGGCTGAGCAGACTATGTGACTATGTCTAGGACCTGTGTTAGACAACCGGGAAGAATAGAACCTGGGGAATAAATGCCTTTCCTAAAGCATTCAAGTAAAATAATGATGATAACAGAGAAATGACATGGTGGCCAAATAAGATGAAGCTGTAGTCCTTATTTGAATAGTGGTAAGTGCTATAAAGAAAAAAAAATTTTATACAAGTTTTAAAGGTTACACTCCACTTACAGTTATTACAAAATATTGACTATATTCCCTTTTTTGTACATTCTTGTAGCTTATCTTACACCCGATAGTTTGTATCTCCCACTTCCCCACCCATATATTGCCCCCCCCAAATGGTAACCACTAGTTTGTTTTCTATCTCTGTGAGTCTGCTTGTATAAAGAAAAAAATTTAAAGCATATTAGGATAATAACAGGGGGTTGGGAGTGAAATAAAGGAGGGGTAGGATGATCAAGAAAAGCCTCCCTGAGGTGGTGACATTTGGGCTGAGACCTGAATGATGAGAACCCAGTTATGGAAGGTCTAGAAGATGTTCCAGGAGACGGAACAGCTGGGGCGAATTCTCAAGAACCACCCTCTACACGTTTCAAGAATCGGAAAGGCGGGGAGCACAGCTAAAGCACAGTGCTCTAGGGGAATGGAGGTGGTGATTCTTAGGAGCCGTGGAATGAGTTTGGATTCTGCTCTAAATGCATTGGGAAGCCAGAGGAGAGTTTTTAAGCCTGGCAGTGACATGAGCTGACATGTATTTTGTAAAGATCTATCTGGATGCTGTATAAATACTAAATTTAGTGGAGAAGCAGGTGGAAATAGGCAGACAGCCCAGGAAGCCATTGTGACAATGAAACAATGACAATAACATTAAAAATAGCAATCAACACTGATATGGTGTCTGTTCTAAGTATATAAATGATTCCATTTGTGACAATCTTTAAGGAGTAGATGAAGCTATTATATATTTTATAGATGAGAAAACTGAGTCACAGAGAGGTTAAATAACTTGACATGGACAAGGGGGTAGAAATGGAGATAAAGAAATGAATGGATTCAAGTTATGTTTTAAAGGAAAGCCAGCAGTTGCTGGATCAGCTGTGGGGAGTGAGATGGGAGGGAAAGAGAGGAATCTAGAACTTGTAGGTGATTTGCTGTTTCCATCACTGTTGATATTTAACAATGTGCCTGGCACATCATCAGTGCTCAGCATAAGATGGAACTTTCCTAAAAGCTATTGGGGATTGGTTTCTATTTAACAAAACAAGCATGTCGTTGTGCCGTATGCATGTAACGCTAGAACTTCTAAAGGCTAGTTTTTAAATTGTTTGCAACTACAGTGCTGTTTCATGAATGGCTGCATTTTAGGTAGTTAATACTAGTATAGATCTGCTCCCAATGACCAACAACAAAGTAGGCTTCTCATAATGATATCTGGAACGTGAAAGTTGGCCCCAAGATCCCAGTGTGTTAAACTGAATCACTTTGGGGCAAAAATAAAGAGAAGGACTTTTTTTTTTTTTTTAAGACTGTGCCTTTATTAATTGTTAGATCCAGAACATTCAGGTGGCTTCAGCTCAAGCCACTTCAATAACTTCTTATTATCCCTTTTTAATTGGACTTTAGGGACATACCAAGGCCGCTGTTCCGTCTGCCTTTCACAAGGGCAAGGGTGGTGGGAACAGTGGATTTATTTAGGCTCTTTCTCTTCTTTCATGTTTTTAAGTTTTCCTCCTTTTAAAAAAAAATCACCTAAAGATTCTACTTATGGAGCACTTTTTATAGTCAAAGCCTTGTGCCTTATGTTTATGTCCCCACTTTCATTTTAAAACCCCATGAAGTAAGTGGTTGGTGGACTCTCTAACCATAGAGTCAGGTTAAGTAATCCAGGAAGATGTAACTGCATCAGCAGTGCCGGGGTCTGACCTGGTCAGCCCAACTCCAGAGCACAGTCTCCCAGGCGCCTTACTGTGGACGCATGGGACTCTTACCTGTGACAAAAGAGGGCAAGGTTTAAGAGACTCCTGGCCTCCTTGTTTTTTGTTTGGTAATTGACAAATATTTACAGCATCTCATGTGTGGCATAGCTGTGGATTCACCCCTTACGCTGTCCTCATTGCCTATTGTCCAGTTCTTTCTAATTAAAAATGAGTTTGTGAAAAAAATGGAAATAAAATTATATATAAAAGAAAGAGACTTGTGGCCTTAGGATTTCATTTTCTCTTTGCAGAAAGATCTGTGTGAGAGAGGCTGGCTACAGTGGAAAGTGTTTAGAGTCAAGCAGTGCCTTCTCTCTTTGGTAGCATTCAGTTGATAAGGAAAAGGTCATGATTTAGGAAGAAATCAGACAGTCACAAGTTGTAGACTTGGAGCCTTTTTTTGTACATAGGTATATTCAGAAAAGTTGAGTGAAAACTAATCTTTGGTTACTGGGCACATCCTGGGCATTGCTCAGCCCTTCATATCTATTAGACTCATTTGAACCCCCTAACCATTTTAAGAGGGCAAAACTAATATTCCCATTTTGTAGAGGAGAAACCACGGGCTCAGAGACATTTCATGACTTGACCTAAAGTATAAGATAATACAGGGCTTATCCAGGTTGTTAACTCAGAACTGTGTGTTTATAAATATTTTCAACCACAGTGTCCTGTGTCAAAAGTTTTTCAACATGAGGGATTTGGGGACATTTCTGTTAGACTGTAAACTCAGTGAGGGAATGGACCATCTGTCTTTTTCACCTTTGTTTCCCTAGGAAGTAGACATGCAAGTAATAATTATGTACTAACTAAGTAGGTGATGGACCAATGGAATGACAGATAAACAGACTGATGGGGAGAAGGATGGACAGATAGAATGAATTTCCCTCTATGGACTTTGATATAACTAAACATTCCAAGACTCTATCTGTATATTTTGCATTGATTGTACATGCAATATCATATCCTTCTAATTTAAACAAAGCCGAATAATGAGGATGATCTGACCTCTTCATTTGCCCTTGTGTATCATGTAAGGGTTCCTGCCTTATGAAGATGTGGATTTACATGAAATCCTCTCTTTTCTCTTCTCCTTTTTAGTCTAGCATCCAGCAAGTGACACTCTGCCAACAAGCTTGTCCTTATTATTTTAGCCCTCAAGGCAGTCTCCTCTCTTCCCCCTCTTCTGTGGACCCATTACACTCTGAATTAAATATTGATATTTATTTAATCAAACTAATCATTGAGAACTTCACCTCCATTTTACATTTAGAATAAAATTTAAAAATCCCAGACTCTTTACAAGGACCAAGAAGGTCCTGTCATTCTGGCTGCTCTTTGCTCCTCTCCTAACCCCCTCTTTCCCTTGTTCACTGTCTTCAGCCCACTGGCCTTTTGGCTTCTCTGCAGATACAACAAGCATGTTCTTACCAGGCAGAAATACTTGCTTTTTCCTTTGTATAGAGTGGTCTTTTCCCAGATCTTCACCTGATGACTCCTTCTCATCGTGCAGGATTTGTTCGTTTGTTCATTCATTCAATGAATCTTTTTTGCACCCCAAGTATGTGCCAGACATCATTTAGATGCTGGTAATCCAACAGAAAACAAAAAGTCTCTGCCCTCATGACACATACATTTTAGCTGGGAAGAAAAATAAATAAGCAAATGATGGTATAATGTAAGGTAATGATAAATGCTGAAATGTCAGCCTCCCTGACTATAGCTCATGTTTTCTCTCCCGATACTATCTATTCCATATATAATGCTGCTTTATTCTTGTTAGTATTTATTAATGCTTCCAATGATAATGTTTATTCTAGTTATTTATTTTCTGTGTTACTTGAGACCATGAGAGTCTTGAGTTCAAGGACCTTGTCTCTCATTTGCCTTTATATTCTAGAACAGTGCCTAGACAGGGGAGGAGCTCAATAAAAAATTAATGATATGACATCATCCACCTGTCCATCTAGTAGGAGTTTTCGGTATTTCTGTGAGCATCAGAGGAGGACCCAGATCACTGGGAGCCTGTAGTGTTAGTCACTGGGGACCCAGCGGTGAGTGATGCAATATAAGACCCCAGAGTAAAAGAGACAGAATTAAACTAATAAAAGTAATGAAATAATTTAAAGATTTATGACAACTATTAAGAATGGTATAAAGCAAAGAATTATGGTAGATAGAAACAGGTGGGGAAGAGGGCTCTCGGGAAAAGGTAGTAGGAGAAGGACTTTCTTGAAGGTGATGTCTGTCGACTGAAAAAAAAAAGCACAACCTAGAAGTTGAGAATTGTGTTTTATTTGGCGGACTTGTTGAGGACTGAAACCGGGGTGACAGCCTCTCAGATAGCTCTGAGAGACTGTTCCCAAGAGGTAAGGGAAGAGCCAGGGTATAGAGGAGCTTTGCAAACATCAGGTAGTTGAACATCAAAAGATTTCTGCTAATTAAAGGAAAAACAAAAATCTCAAGTGAATGAATTTAGCGCTTTTCTGTATGGGAAGGTGAGAGAGCCTGGGTTCATTGAAATCATTCCTTTGATATGCACCTTAACTTACCTAAGGCCAAAATCCTGTTTTCTCCATCTTTAATCCCCTCAGGGTGCACAGTCAGGAAGTGGGGGGGGGGGGCGGGGGGCAGTGGCCTCATGGCCGCAACATCCTTTTTTTACTGATACGGCAGGTGACTTTCTTCGTCCACACATCTAAGGTGAGACCTCGTGGCTGAGAGGTAGCTGGCCGTACAGGAGCATTCCGGGAAGCAGGAACAGCATTTGCAAAGTCCTTGAGGTAGGAGAGAGGATAGTATCCTTGCAAAACAGAAAGGAGGCCAGTGTGGTTAGAGTGTAATGAGGGAGGGAGAGGGTGGCAGGACAGGGGTTTGGAGAGGTTGCTAGGAATGAGATAGTAAAGGTGAAGCGTTTGATGGTTTTGTTGTTGTTTTTAATTAAGAATCGTAAGCAGGATTGTGACAAGGTCTAAGTTATCTTTTAAAAAAAGTTTTTTTTTAACATCTTTATTGGAGTATAATTGCTTTACAATGGTGTGTTAGTTTCTGTTGTATAACAAAGTGAATCAGCTATATGTATACATATATCCCCATATCTCCTCCCTCTTGCGTCTCCCTCCCACCCTCCCTATCCCACCCCTCTAGGTGGTCACAAAGCACCGAGCTGATCTCCCTGTGCTATGCGGCTGCTTCCCACTAGCTATCTATTTTACATTTGGTAGTGTATATATGTCCATGCCACTCTCTCACTTCGTCCCAGCTTACCCTTCCCCCTCCCCATGTCCTCAAGTCTATTCTCTATGTCTGCGTCTTTATTCCTGTCCTGCCCCTAGGTTCATCAGAACCTTTTATTTTTTTTAGATTCCATATATATGTGTTAGCATACGGTATTTGTTTTTCTCTTTCTGACTTACTTCACTCTGTATGACAGACTCTAGGTCCATCCACCTCACTACAAGTAACTCAATTTCGTTCCTTTTTATGGCTGTGTAATATTCCATTGTATATATGTGCCACATCTTCTTTATCCATTCGTGTGTCTATGTAAGTTATCTTTCTAAAAGATCATCCTGGCTGCTGTGTGGAGAATAGACTGTAGATGGACCAGAGAAAATAACACTTAGTGCTTTAAAGAATAAGTGGGAGTTTGTGAAAAGGACACTGGAGGTTAGGACATTACAAGCAGGGGAACCACACATACAAAAGCACAGAGGCAGGAAAACTCCTGGTGTGTCCAGGAATCACAGGTAATTTGACATAATTGGAATGTATAGTGGTAGCGTGTATACAGGGCAGTGTAGCATGTAATAACAGTTCAACAAATGCTGGCTGAATAATAGAATGGACTTAGATGGTTCTTAGCTTACGACACTATTATATTCAGTCTGTTTTGGGTGTAGTTCACCTCCCTGTCTAAATTATAAATTCTTTACAAGCAGAGGGAGAATCAAATACTTCTTTCTTACCAGCTACAATGAAATTTGTTTAAATCGAATGACATAGCAATACTTGAAAACGAGAAGACGCAGGGAGTGTGTTATAAGGGGTTAAGAGCATAGACTTTGGGGTCAGGTCAGATAGCCTTGGGTTTATATTTTGAGCGCCACACTTTCTGTGTGATCTTAGAAGAGTTATTTAATATCTCTGGGCCTCCTATTTCTTCACAAGGGAAAATGGAGAAATCAATAAATCCTACCTTTTAGGGTTGCTGTGAGGATTGAGATAAATATCTATAATTCCACAAAGTACCCGGCAATGTTGTAAACACTTGATAAATGGTAGCAATTTGTCGTGTGTTTGGAGTAGCAGGGTTTGTCTGTAACGAGGTCTAGGGCTACAGGAAGCAGCTGGGAGTCAGGAGGCCGGTCTCCTAGGAAAGTCTGACAGCAGCTCAGAGGGTGACCTTGCCTTCTACTTCTTAAAACAAATGCTCTCAGACATGATGGCGCACTTCAAAGCAGACACCCTGAAATTTGAAATTCAGATATTTTAAAGCTTGACCTTAATAATGAAAATGAGGGCTTGAGGTCACCTTTTGTCCATGCTGTGGAAGTTGCCGCTGGATTATTGAGAAATTGCTTTCATGGTTGCATTAGTAGAAGTCAGGGTGCTTTTAAAGAGTCATTCCTAAGTTCAACAGTGATTTCATAGATTCTGCCTTAACCTCAAAATACAGGTTAAGTAATACTGTTCTCTTATAGATGATAATGTCAGGCATAGAGAAGTATAGTAACTTCCCTGTCACATGTTCCCAATGTAAGTGACTATTGTATAGAGGAATTGATCTGTGAAACCATTGGATCAGCCTAATGATGTTTTGAAAAATATCATCCAAAACCCACTTGTTAGCTCCTTGACTTTCACCATCAACCTGGGCTTCATCATTTTCATTTTAGTTTCTCCTTGGTTCTAGAGTGACTAGTAGTTTGGAGGAAAAGAGCACGGACTAGGAATTAGAAGGCCTGGTTTCTGGACCCACAATGGTGCTATCTTGGGCAAGTTACTGAATGTCTCCAAGCCTTAGTTTCCACATGTGTAAAATGCCTCATAGTGCTACTGAGAGGATTCAAGGAGAGAACATACATAACATTAGCATGAATAGAGTTTGGTCAAAGAGGGAATGAGGGCGTGTGAGTTAATGAATGCGAAATCTCAGATCTTCTGTACTTTCCCATCTTCAGCACATGTGATTGTGTCTCATCATGGCTTTGCTTCATAGTTTGTTTTGTCCTCTGGGGGCCTCTCTGCTGTGTGTGCCAACGACCTCCTCCTGTGATGACTTCCACTGCTGTGGAGCTGCTCACGCTCTGTTTGACTTCAGCTGGCACTTCCCTTTTTCCGAGGCGGTCTCCAGCAGAGTGGTTAGGACCCCAGATTCTGGACTCAAATATCTGGCTTCTAATCTCTGCTCTGCCTCTTACTACTCTGTGACCATGGATTGTGCCTCAGTTTTCTCATCTGAACATGGAAAGAATGACAGTATCTTCATAGATTCAAATGAGAATCAAATAAATTGATGCATATACTTGAAACAGTGCCTGGCACTAGTAAGTGTGTAATAATTATTAGCTATCATTATTGTTGACATGCCCTCCTTTTGAATGAGATCAATGGTTTGACAAAGTAGCTTCAGAGTTACTAATACTCCCGAAACTGGGATCACTTTAATAACATTTACTTGGTCATTGTATTAGTCAGGGTTCTCCAGAGAAACAGAACCAGTAGCACATATTTTATATTTTTATATATTGCATATTAGTTTGTATATATTACATATATAATATTTATTTAATCATTAAGTATGAGGAATTAGGGACTTCCCTGGTGGCGCAGTGGTTAAGAATCTGCCTGCCAATGCAGGGGACATGGGTTCGAGCCCTGGTCCGGGAAGTTCCCACATGCTGTGCAGCAACTAAGCCCGTGCGCCACAACTACTGAAGCCCGCATGCCTAGAGCCTGTGCTCCGCAACAAGAGAAGCCACCACAATGAGAAGCCCGTGCACTGAAGCGAAGAGTAGCCCCCACTCGCCACAACTAGAGAAAGCCCGTGCGCAGCAATGAAGACCCAACACAGCCAAAAATAAATAAATAAATAAATAAATTAAAAAAAAAAAAAAAAGGATGAGGAAATGGCTTACACAATTATTGAGGCTAAGAAGTCCCATGATCTGCCATTTGTAAGCAGGAAAGCCAGTGGTGTAATTCCAAGTCCAACATCCTGAGAACCAGGGGAGCCAATGGTATAAATCCTAGTCCAAGGCAGGAGAAGATGAGTTGACATGTCCCAGCTCAATAAGTGAGGCAGGAAAAATTGAGCGAATTCTTCCCTTCTGCTTTTGTTCTATTCAGACCGTCAGTGGACTGCATGATGCCTACTCACATTAGGGAGGGCAACCTGCTCTGCTGAGCCCACTGATGCAAATGCTAACTTCCTCCAGAAACACCCTCCAGACACATCAGAAATAATATTTATCAGGACACTCTGTGGCCACGTAAAATTAACCATCCCAGTCGTCGTACTTTTATGGCCCTTTATAGAAAGAATTGGGCTATCCATTCATGAATTAGAAACAAAGAAATACCTACTGCCCGGGACTGAATGACATTGGAGGCCTTGTATATGTTGTTTGTTGTTGCTGTTGGTTGTAGACGTCATAGTAGAATCCGTAAGGTTATGAAACATGCAATAGTAGAATTAGGCCTGCATACAAACACGTGTATACATGTGTATATGCATAAACATATATATGATTCATAAAATATAGGAATGATATGCAAAGATGTGTATGCAGAGGTGTGTGTGTGTTCTGTAAAAATGGTAGAAGTGGGAGAACTGGTGGTAGAGGTGGTAGAAGTTGAAGTCCAAGTGGTCGATGTGTGTAGAGGTGGAAGTGGTAGTAAACATAAGAGTGGAAGTGGAAGTAGTGAACTCTTTGTGCCAAGCACTGCACTAAGCACAGCATAATATACATCACCTCATCCTCATAAAAAAGAGGGTTAAAGGAAGAAGTGACTTGGGTCCAATTACCCACCCAGGATCACAGCCAGGTAAAGCTGAGATTCAACCCCACACCTCTCTTTCCATAGCCTGTGTCTCCTTATAAGCATTCTGCTCAGCTGCTTCATCTTTAACCACTATCTTATATGTAGAAGACAGAGGTTGGAATAGCTTATGAGAAAAAAAAAATCCTTTAAAATTTCTCGTGCATTTTTGTGAACTTGGCATGAATGCATTTTGAGATCAATTTTAGATAGAATGGATGCCATTTTTTAAAGTCTAATTATCAGTTATTTGATCCAAGAGTTAATTCTTTCATTCAAGAATTTCTTAAGTGAAAAGCCTATGGGGAGAGTAGTCTTACAAGAAGTATTTGTTGGAAACAGGAACTTTTCCAGTTTGGGACTTTGAGTAATTGAGAAATCGGATAGTCTCATCCTTCCTTGTCACCAGGAACCTGTGGAATGTCACAGAGAGCAGCTGCTGGCTAAGCTACAAGTGTTCTTCCTGTTTCCAGAACATGTGGACCATTGACATAAGTGGAAGAAGCTGGATTTTTCAACTTAGGTCCACACCCCTAATAAAACAGATGCAAAAGCCTCACTGGTTTTGCTGTTCAAGTCTCAATCGTTCTACTTTAATGCAAGCTCTTTAGATTTTCCAGAACTGTCTCACAGTGAAACTTTTCAACTCACCCTCATGCAGTGTAGCACAGGAGAAGATGAGAAAGGAAACGTACCCGTCAGGCATTTCCCACATGTTAACTCAGTTATTCCCCCATCAAACCGCCAGTGACCCTATGAAGAAATGAAGGCTCTGAGGAGCTAACTTTGAGACCACACGACCAGTGAGAGGTGGATGGGATGAATCTAGGTACAGTGCCCAACACGTGGTAAACCCTCAACAAATAGCACCTAATCCTGTCATGAACAATTTCTCTGTTTGACCAAATGAACAGATGTTTGAATGAGCTGCGTGAGCTGCTTCCCTAGCATGTACAGTCTCATACAGAGGTTGACGAATTATTCTCTCCAAAGGAAGGCGGTAGCCCAGGGGTGGACATGGCAAGTGGAAGCAACCACAAGGGGAGGTCACAGGTCTGTGTTTTAACCAGAGAGACCCCTAGTTGTTCAAAAATCTATTTCGAAGATAGGTTTCCAAGCGTCCAAACACAATTAGAAAATGCCTGCTTTTGTAAATCATCTTTAACATTTCCATTGCATTTATGGAGCTCTTGTTTCTCCAGGAACATGGATATTGTTGAAGATATCATTAAGAAACATTCGTGTTTTATTATGTAATATTTAAATTACTAGAGGTTTTCTATGAGAAAGTCAGAAAAGATAGAAACTGATGCTATGCCAGTAATAAAAGGAACTTTCCAGAATGCAAACCTCAACACTTCTTTTTGAAAATATTGTAATTTTTATAATATAATAAAATTACTAGCCCAATTTTGGTGGGGTGCCTATATGCAGAGGGCAAATATTTCATTCAATATCTATAATATACCTTTAAAGTAGATTTTATTATTACTGTTTTATAGAGTAGGAAACTGGGGATTTAAGGTATTTATTCAATACTTTAAAACTAGAAAATGGAAGAGATAGGACTCAAATTCAAATGTCTGACCCCAAGCTCCAAGTTTGTCTGTAATTCTGTGTTGCCTCCCAATAACGTCTGAAGTCCTGGAGACATGAATGTTTTAATAAATGTGGAAACAATGAAATTGAAGCATAGGTGTATTTAAATTATAGAGTTATTTCTTCCCAGCAATCCAAGTTCATTATATTGACCCATGTTGTATTAAATCAAGGTAGATCTCAGATCTGGTTTTAATGGACCAGGAAAAAGATAAAAGACATCCTCAGGTAACAAAAAGGGAAGTTTAAATACATGTACAATATCTTTTTTCCCTTTCAGCATTAATCCTGGGACTGCCTCTCTACAAAGACAATTGATCTGAAAGATGACTCTTTTTTTTACATTCTCTTGAAATTCTTTCAGATCATCTGAAGTCAGATATTTATCCATTTCTGACAAAAATAGTCCAAGAAATTGATTACGCATCTTCTTTCAATATTTCTGCAAATTGTTTCTTATTAATAAAGTTAATTTACCATAGACACATTGAGATTGTTAGGCCATTGGAGCATAAGATATATGGCATAGTCTATAATTTAAGAACGTTTCTCTGGATTATTTCATGGAGGGGGAGGGGAACAAAATGATGAGGGGAGAAATTACTGGTGCATCAGAGTTCATATTTTTCCTCTTCAGCAAAATGAACTACTATATATACATCTTTTAAAATATTACAGAGATTGTGAAAAAAAACCCTGAAATATTCAAAGTGGTCAAACATAGATGGGAAAACAATTGGTGGAATATGCTTATAAAATAAAAAGAGGGGAAAAAAGTAAAGAGAGAACTCCAACCTTTTCATTGTCTATAACAACTATAAGAATATGGGGAAAATCAGGAAGAATACCAAAATGCAAAGAGCTCACTAGTGTGAAGGTGGGAGAATTATGGGTGATTTTTTTTTCTCTCTCTCCTATCCACAGTTGGGGTGAAGAAGTGATTTTTCATTTGCTGTGGATACAGTTGAAGTCCCCTTTGTTTCATTCCCTAGTCCCATTTCTCCTTCTTTCTTCCCAGAGGCAACTCCAACTGTGAATGTTGGAGTGAATCCATTTAGGGTATTTCTTATTCTTCAGCTACAAACTCAGGTATCTGTTAAAGATACGGTATTTTATAGTTTTGTATAAAGAGCATCTCACTTTATCCTTCCGAAACTTGAATTTTTTCAGAGCTGTTTTCATATTCTATCTATGATGATGCATGTACGTCTAGTTTATTCATTATAATTGCATATTGTATATGTTCTCATCATATGAATGTATCACAATTTGTGTATTTTCTTACTGAGGGACATTTAGATTGTTTTATATTTTCACCTTTTCAAATGATACTGCAGTGGTAATCCTCATGTATTTCCAGGTGAATATAAGCAAGTTTCACTAGGTTATTTACTTAAAGTAGAATTGCTAAACCATAGTAAATAAGGAACTTCAGTTTTACTAGATATTGAAAAATTGTCTCCCAAAATGGCTGTGTCAATTCGTACTCTCAAACCAGTGTAAAGAGTTTCTGTTTCTCCATGTTCTTGTCAAATGTGATGTTATTTTCCAATTTGGGGATTCTTGCTGAGTTGTTGGCTATGAACCAAATCCTCATTGTCTTCACTCCATTTCCCTGTTGACTATAAGGTTGCGTATTTACTTCTATAAACTGTTCCGTTTTTCTCTTCTGTGATGTCTATCATATCCTTTTGTCCAATTTTCTATGGATTTGTTTTTTTTTTCCTATTTCAGGAGTTCCCAACAGAGTTTAGATATCGGCTGAAGTTTATTACACTTCGCCATTAAGTGTGATATTTGTTAGTATTTAATCTAGTTAAGAGAGTTATCTATGTGAAATGCTTTTTTGCATCTATTAAAATAATTTGGGTTTTTTTCCTCTCTTACTGTTTCAATGTGATTAATTGCAATAATTTGCATCAGATAGATTTTCTGATGTTGAGCCATCATTGAAGTCTTGGAATAAATTTTGGTTATTCTTGAGTTAATTTTAATACTGACTAATTCATTTATTTAGTATTTAGTGAGTTTGGGCTAAAATTTCTTAAGTGAAATTGGGCTTTATTTTTATTTTATTGTTTGGTCATTTTGTGGTTTTCATATCAAAATTACACTATCATCTGAAAATGAGTAGGGTAGCTTTTCTGTTTTTCTATCCCCTGAAACTTTGCTAAAACTTGATCATAAAACTACTTAGCAGACGAAAAGGAGAGAGGTGACCTGAGTGTGGAGGCGGGTGTGTGTACTATTGATTCAAGCCCTTTGATGGTTTATTGGCCTATCAGTCTTTCTAGTTCTTCTTCAGTCACTGTGGTAATTTTATATTTCCCTATTAATTTGCCGAATTTCCCTAAATTTTCAAATTTATTGGCAGAGAGCTGATCTTAACATTTCTTAGATTTCTGAAAATCTAAAACTAACTTCAGTTTTGTCCCCTTTCGTATCTGTGATTTGCGTATATGTGTGTGTATGCATGCATGTGTGTGTAACTTCTCTCATTTTCTTGATCAGTCATGCTAAAGTATGGTCTAATATTAATATACCTACCTAAGCTTTCTTTTGAATAGTTTGTTTTGTATCTCTTTCTCCATACATTGATATGGGAGCTTTGGTTTGTCTGGTGGTTTTGAGCTGCATTAGCGAGATTTTTACAACGTCCTGTCAGATCTCTCCATTTTTATTGGAGTAGACTAATCTATGTACATTTATTGTGATTCTTGATCGATTTGGACTTTTTCCCATTATATTTTATATTTTAAATTTACTATGCAATTCCCTTACATGCATTTTTTTCCTTTTCTGCCTTCTTGTTTAATATTTAAGCTTTCTCATTGAATATTTTCCTTCTACCAGTTGAGAAGTTAAATATTCTATTTCTATTCTTTTTAGTGATTGCAATTAAAGGCATCCACAATTAACCAAGTCTAATGATAATCAAAATCTCTATCCTGCTCCTAAATGATACCTGAGAATAACTCCCATAGCCCTCTTTCACAACCTTCCATATTATTATTTAGTATTTTAAGTCTATTTTATTCTTAAACTTCTACAAATTAGTTATTTTTTACAGTCAGTATTTATTTAGATTTACCAATAGCTTTATTAATTTCTTTGATCACCATTGTTTCTTATATGATATTTCATTACTAATTCAGTTTCATTTGATGTTTTCAGCAAGGATGTGGGAGCAGTAAGTACACGTATCTGTACTCTGAAAACATCTCTGTTTCTCTCTTGCCCTTGAATGATAGTACATCTGGAGAGGATTTTACATTGACAGCTATCTTAGCTCATTGCCTTAAGATATCCACAATCCCCAGCATCTGTTGTTGCTAATGAGAATACCATTGCCAGTCTGACTGCTATTCCTTTGTAGATAATCTGTCTTTTCTCTCACACAACTTTTACATTTTTTTCTTTCACTTATTCTGATTTATTAAAAACTGTATACCTGTGGATTTATTATTAAAGCTGCTTCAATAGATAGATTTATTTCCCTTTTCAATATTAAAGTCCTAGCTATTATCATTTGAATATTGGCTCCTTTTCATCATCCTCTTTCTTTTTTCCTTTTAGAATCCCTCGTATATATAGATCGGACTTTCTCATTCTATCCTCCCTACTGTGAGCTCTCTTTTAATACTTTCCATCTCTTAATCTCTCTGTGCTACATGCTAGGTGACTTCCTCAGGTCTAACTAATTCACCAGTTCTCTCTTCTGCTGTGTCTAGTCTACTTTTCAACTTCTACATTTTTATTTCAAAAACTATATTTAATGAAATATTGCCATTTGCAATAACATGGATGGACTTGGAGGGTATGATGCTAAGTGAAATAAGTCAGGCAGAGAAAGACAAATATTGTATGTAATCACTTCAATGTGGAATCTAAAAAATAAAACTAGTGAATATAACAAAAAAGAAGTAAATTCACAGATATAGAGAACAAAATAGTGGTCACCAGTGGAGAGAGAGAAGAGGAAAGGGGCAAGATAGGGTTAGGGGATTAAGAGATACAAACTACTGTGTATAAAATAAATAAGCTATGAGGATATATAGTACAACACAGGGAATATAGCCAATATTTTATCATAACTATAAATGGAATATAACCTTTAAAAATTGTGAATCACTGTGCTGTACACCTGAAACTTATGTAATATTGTACATCAATTATACCTCAATTTAAAAATTAATTTTAAAAAACTATATTTGTGATTTCCATAACTCCTATCCTGTCCCCAAATCTATATTTTTTTCACACTCTATTGTTTTTCCTAATGGCTTTTATTCCTCACGTTATTTCTTTGAACACTTAAAACATACTTATTTTAATGTCACTTTCATATCATTCTAATATTTAATTCTACCATTTGTTACATCTTCTGACTACCTATGGTGGTTCATCTCCTTGTGTGATTTGCAGTTTTTCATTATACACTTGTTTTGAGTGGGAATTGTTTCCTTTGGAAACCATAGGTGCCATGGGTGTGGGAGCATGTTTACAGAATGATTTCAGACTTCCTTTACAAGGCAGGTTGGGGGTGGATTTCAAGTAGCAGTTTTGGCTTTGTGTCTCAGAAATACACAGATCATACGCATCTAGAACCCCTACTTGGTGCTGGGTTGTAGAGTTTCTGCCTTCTCGTGGGTGACTCTTTGAGCTCCAGTGGCCCTGGTCAGATAGCAAACTTCCCTGTTTTCTCCCTGGGAGAGTGCACAGTTATTTTTTAGAATTAATTTTAGAGATGGGATGGCATTTTGTGACCCTGGACCTTATTCTGTTAGCTCAGTTCCAGCTTCCCTTTCAGATGAGGCCTGTGGCTCAGACTGAAGTTAAATCCCCAGCCATCAAATCCCCAGCCACTCAATCAGTGAGATCTTTCTTTGATCCCAATTTCCTATGGAGTACCTTGGCTGCAATTCTCACTAATATCTTTAATTGTAAGTTTCCTCTTTATGTCTGGCACCTGGGGATTTTTACCTTATTGATTTCTAAGTTAGTTATGGGTTCTTGTTATAATTCTTTGCATCGTTACACTTCATCCAGAATTCCTCTGTATTTAAAGTGGGGGTGGAATGCCTTCCATGTCTGTTTAGGTCACCATATGGACCAGACTTACTTATATTACTTCTCTAATGAGGAAAAAAATACCCAAAATTTGAAAATATGTTTAAAAAATGTTTTGCTTTAAGTAACTTTTTTCCTCCACACTTCTCAGTGCTGAATTTGAAGAACCACATAATTATGAGGCAACAATTTCCTGTCTGAGACACTCCAGCAACTCCATTAACCTGTGCACCACAAAAGAGATTGCTGATTGTAAGTCTGCTAAGCCAATTAATATTGTAACCCTGTATGGAATGAAAATGTGTCCAAAATGGTATTTTTCCCCCCAGCTAACCCTAAGTTTAAAAATTCACAGCCATGTTGCTTTACTATCACATTTCCCTTTATTTTTTCCTTGTCTAGTCTCTTAAAAATATAAATAAACCCAGTTGGGCATCAGCGCTATCTCCCAGCCCTAGTGCTGGCTTCTCTCTACCCTCTTCTATTCTCTCCTTCACCAATCTGCTTAGATGCTTTGCCTTTTGTAGATACGTGGGAGGGAAAATCAAGGTATGGCGATTCATTTTTCTTCCTTCTCCTCCCATGGAAACGTCATCTCTTTTCTCGTGGTGTCTGTCTTGAAGTCCCCTGGTAACTCAGTGTGTGGAGAGGGAGATAAGAGACTGTGGGAATGAGGTCCCTGTGTTTAGCCTGAATAGGAGCAGAGGATTCATTAAAAGGATCTGACCACTCGTTCAGAGTTAAGTCTTCCAACAAAGGTCAGAACTTTCAGTGAAAAAAGAGACCCCCTCAGGCAAGATGATGAAGAAGCAGGGACTCACAGCATTTCTACAGGTTTCTATGTCTTTGCTCTGCCTATAGGACCAGCCAATTTTCTACAGAAGGCATAAATATTAGTGCTGGAATAAACACTAGTATTTATGGAGCCTGTACTATGGGCCACAGTTCTGTGTTACGACCTCCGTGTACATCCCTTTTGAGATAGAGGTTGTATTAACCCACTTTTCGAGACAGAGACCTGAAGATCAGAGAGATTGAGTTGCATAAGGTCACACAAGTAATACACGGTAGGGCTGTAATGTGCAACGGTTCAGACTGCCTCTAAGATCCATGCTCTTTCCACAATTTATGCTGCTTCTCAGTCAAGAATGTTGACTTCCCTGAAAGGAGAGTTGGAGAGAGATCCTCTGCTACAACCTCTTTATTGCATAGACAAGAAGCCCAGGGCTCTGGGAGAGGAAGTCGTTTGCCTGGGATCACAGGATTAGGAAGTTCACGGGTAACAGTTAGAACCCATTGAAATGTCCCTCCCCTCCCCTGGGAAATAAGGGGTTGAAGAACTCCTGGAAAAAATTCTCTCCTAGACTGGGCAAACTCTAGATTCTCCCATTTGGCTTGTAAAGTACTAGCCATAAGAAGCAGAACTCCTGTCCCCATCAACCCAGAAGGCAGTGCCGCTCCACACTTGGGGTGTCCAGGCCCTTCCGTTAAGGGCACGGCTCCTCAAAGTATAATGTTTGCATGAATCACCTGGGGACCTTGTTAAAGCATCGATTCTGGTTCCGTAGCTCTGGGTCGGGCCTGAGATTCTGCATTTCTAACAAGTGCCCTAGGGATCCTGATGCTGCTGGTCCACAGACCACACTTTGAATAGAAGGGCTGTGGGCCCTGTCTGGACTACATTCCAACTGCGTTTTTCTACAAAGCTAAGAGCTCACAGGGCCAAGGGAATTCTCCAGTCAGAGCCTGCCCCTTCTCTCTGGACTACAGGAGACCCCCAGAATGCCCTCCCACAAGTGGCTTTCTAAGATTCTGCTTGGATCTCTTCCCTAGGTCCTTCCTCCTCAGGACACATTGGGCTGCAGAGAGATCTGTTCATGGGGGGCAGGAGAGGGTGGGGTTGACATATGCAAGGCCCCTCATGTGTAGGGTGAAGCTGAGGATTGAAAAGAAAGAAGGAAGGAAGCTGGACCAGAGGCCTGCATTTGTTCTCTCCAGGCTACAGATGTCCAAGGTGGGCCTGTGGGGGACATCATTTGAGATACCCAAAGAAGGAACCACTAACCCAGGCCTCTCTTCAGTCTTCCACTGAGGAATTCTTTGTGTCCCTCCGTGCTGCTAAGGAAGCAAGTGTTTATGACTGCAAAGAGAAAGGGCTCAGAAAATAACCCACTGATGCAACTGAGAGGTAACCGAGCAGAGGGCAATAGGAAGGTGGTAGGGTGAGAGAAGGGTGAGGGTGGTGAGAGCTTCCCAGGCCAGAATGGCATCCTGTGGGAGTTAGGAAGAGGGCTGCCAGGGCTGAAGAAGCTGGGGAACTGCAGCCTGGGATCAAAAAGATTCTGTTATATCCCCCACTCCTTTCTCTGTCCCTCTCTAAAGAGCCAAGATACAATTACCCTACAGGAAAAAAAGAGAAGGAAGTGGACTATTTGACCCCCACTTGTCCCTGTTCGTTTGACTGTTCCCATGTATTTCATCCTCTTTACACTTACTGGTTGAATGATATATGAACCTCAGCTTCTTCATCTACAAAATTGGTATAATGTCTCCTTTGTGTAATTGTTCTGTGTGTTTGAGAAGGTAATACATTTAACGTCAAGTGAACTCTGCTCTGAGACGATGGAGCAGATGTACTTTTCCCTGGTCCCCCTGCTAAGTACAGGTAAAACCCCTGGATATTCTATATAAAAGTAATATATATATATATGTATGTATAGTGTATACATATATTTACACTCTCTATATATACACACTATATGTATATGTGTGTATGTGTGTGTGTGTATATATATATATATATTATTTTTTATATTCAAACATAAGAAAACTAGAACACTCTGAAAAGGTAGAAAGAAGAAGGTAGACCAGCTAGGGACCTCTGGACCCAACAAGGATAAGTGATGAGTTCCTTGGGTTTTCTTCTTGCTTCATATATCCCAGACTTGGAGCTGAAGTAGCTGCCAACCCAGAAACACCAATGGGCACAGACAAAACAGCTCCAACAGAAGCCTGCTCTTTCTGACCAAAGGACCAGGAAAAGGGGAGCCTAGGAAGACAGAAGGCCTCTAGACAACAACTGTTCTCCCCCAGCTAAATGTAACAGAAAACAAAACAAAACAAAACTGGCCCCACCACCACCAGCCAATGCTGAGTGGGGAGCCTGGACATCCACCCTCATCAAGCTACAATGATGCACCCCAACCCCTCCGCTGAGGTGTTTTCAGAGAAGGCCAAGTAGAGAGCTGGGACTTTCATCCCTGCCAGGGTAACAAAACTCCACTTACAGTGACAGCCGGTGAAGACCATATGGGGAGCATGGACTCCAGCCCTCCACCCAGAAATAACAAGGCATCCCTTCCCCTCCCTGTTGGGTTGGTGTCAGAGCAGACTTTGTGGAGAGTCAGGACTTTCACAAACACCCAGTAGTAAAGGCAGCCACCCTCTCCCTGTGGTATCAGCAAAGGCTGCATTGGGAGCAATAACAAGACTTAGCAATCCTAAATGTATACGCATGAAATTCCAGAGCTGCAAACTATGTGAAGCAAAAACTGAAAAAAGAAATAGACAAATAGACTATTATAGTTTGAGACCTTAATATTCCTCTCTCAACAACTGACAAAACACCTAGACAAAAAATCAGTAAGAATACAGTAGAATTCAACAACACTTTCAACCAGTAGGATCTAATTGACATCAATAGAACACACAAGAGCAGAATACACATACTTTTCAAGAGCCCATAAACATATTCCAAGATAGACCATATTCTGGGCCATAAAACAAACCTTAAAAGATTTAAAAGAATTGAAATTATGCAGACTATGTTTTCAGACCACAATATAATCAAACTAGAAATCAAGAACCGAAAGGTAACAGTAAATTCTCCAAACATTCAGAAACAAAACAACACCTCTAAATGTGGATCAAAAAGCAAGTCTCAAGGGAAATCAAAGCATACATTTGAACTAAATGAAAATGAAAATACAACATACCCAAAATTGTGGAACACAGCTAAAGCAATGCTGAGAGGGAAATTTGTAGCCCTAAATTCTTATATGAAAAATAGGAAAAACCTCAAATCTAAAATCCTACTTCAAGAACATAGTAAAAGAAGAGCAAAATAAATCCAAAGCAAGAATAAAGGAAGAAGCAATAAAGAAACTTAAATAAACTTGAAAACAGAAAAACAATAGAGAAAATCAATGAAATCAAAAGCGTGTTCTTTGAAAAGAGCAATACAATTAACAAACCTCTAGTAAGACTGACAAAGAAACAAAGACACAAATTAACAGTATTAAGAGCAAAACAGAGATATCATTACAAACCCTGCAGATGTCAAAAGGCTAAGTGAATATTATGCACAACTGTATACATGTAAATTTTGACAACTTAGATAAATATTGAACAATTCCCCAAAAAACACAACTCACCCAATATAAGTCATTTGAATTGCCCTGTAATTATTAAGAAAATTGAATGCATAATTTAAAAACTTATAAAAAAGTGATCTCTAAGTCTAGGTAATTTCGGTAGAGAATTCTACCAAATGTTTAAAGAAAAATTAATACCAATTCTACACAATCTCTTCCAAAAAATAGAACTGGAAGCTAGCATTAACCTGATACCAAACCCAGATGACATTACAAAAGAAGAAAACTGCAGATCAATATCCTTCATGAGTATAGTCATAAAAATCCTTAACAAAATATTAGCAAATAGATTTCATCAAGATAGAAAAATAATTATATACCACGACTAAGTGTGGTTTATATATTTATATATTCATTGTAAAGTTGGTTCAATACTCAAAAATCAATCAATTAAATCCGCCATATTGACAAGCTAAAGAAGAAAAAAATCACACAACCATATCAATCAATGCAGGAAAAATGTTTGACAAATTCAACACCAATTCATGATAAAAACTCTCAGAAAAATAAGAGTAGAGGGGAACTTCCTAAACTAGATAAGAACATTTACAAAAAGTCTGCATGATACTTAATGATGCAACTCTGAATACTTTCCCCCTAAGATTGGGAACCAGGCAAGGATGTCCACTCTCACCACTCCTATTCAATGTAGTGCTGGAAGTTCTAGTGGGTGCAATAAGGCAAGAAAAGGAAATAAAGGAATACAGATCAAAAAGAAAGAAACAGTCATTATTTGCAGATGACATGATTGTCTAAGTAGGGTATCTCAAGGAATTTACAAAAAAAAAAAAAGAAAACCTTCTAGAACTGATAAATGAGTTCAGCAAGGTCACAGTATACAAAATAAACATAAAAAAATTGTGTTTCTATATACTACCAATGAACACTTGAACACTAAAAATGAAAAAAATATAATACCATTTACAATCACTCAAAAGATAACTGCTTAGACTAAAATCTAACAAAACGTGTATAAGAGTTAAATGTTAAAAACTACAAAATGCTGATGAAATCAAAGAAAATCTAAATAAATGGAGAAACATTCATGCTACATTTATGGATTGGCAGACTGAATATAGTAAAAATATTAATTCTCCCCAAGTTGATATACAGGTCTAATGCAATTTCTAGTAAAATCCCAGCAAGATTCTTTTATAGATATAGACAATATTATCCTAAAATGTGCATGGAAAGGCAAAGAAACTAGAATAGCTTAAAACAGTTTTGGAGAAGAAAAAGTGGGAGGTATCAGACTACCTAATTTTAAGAATTATAGCTTCTGTAACCAAAACTGTGTGGTATTGGCAGAGAGAAACACATAGAACCATAGAACAAAATTGAGAACCCAGAATTAAGACCTACACAAATATGCCCAACTGATTTTGTTTTTTTACAAAATTGTAAAGCAATTCAATGGAGGAAAGATAGCCTTTTAACAGACGGTGTTGGAGCAATTGGATATCCATAGGTAAAAAAAATAAATAAACCTCAATGTAAGTCTCACATCTTATTAAAAAATTAGCTTAAAATGGGTTTCTTCCTTCCTCTGCCTGCCAATGGTGAGGAATCTAAATGCTACCTTTCTGGGAAGAAGAGACTGAGGGGGAAAGGAAGGGAAGGAGAAAGAGGCTTTTGCCATCACTTTGGGTGAGTCTGTCCCTTAAACAATGCCCAGAAAACAGAAGGCCATCACCTCAGGGGTGCATAGCTCGGCATAGGTGCCTTTCTGAAGCTTCACCTTTTCGTACAGAACTTGGTGATGTGTAAGCAGGATTTAGGCTTCTCTGGAAGCTCTGCAGAATTGTCCTCAGAGCTCATCTAGACCAGTGCCTTTCAGACTGTGCTTCCTAGGACCAAGGGCTGTCCTAAGGGGTCCTGGAGACCCTCGGGGATAACTTCCAGAGAAGTTCTGTTTATGCTCCTGTAATATTGCGTTTAAATGAATGATTCCATGGCTAGAAGAAAGTTTGAAAGCCATTTCCTATTGAGCGAACCTGGGCAAGTTGATTCATTTCTCCGGTGTCTATTCCTCATCAGTAAATCAGAGTCTTAGTCGTGATTATCATAAAAAAAGTTAGCTATTTTTTATTATTGTCTTTATAATATTAGTAATAATTGTCTCACCTCCTGGTATAAAACAGGTGAAGGGACTTTTCCAAAGTCACACAGGGAGTTAGTAAATGGAAAAAGAGCTGAGGGCTGGAAGACATGACCATGATATGATACTGCCGTTGGAGGGTTGCTGAGGACCATCTTCTGATATTTGTCCTTTTTCTCCCAGCTGGGACAAAGCTATTCAGTGGAAAGAGTTATATAACTCCCTGTGGAAAGTAAGTGAGGGCTCTAACGCTTTGGGTTACATCCTCCTGTTATATTTTAATTCCTAGTCCTTTCCTGACCCCCTGGGATGTGATATTTGACCTTTATATTCCTACGTTGGGAGCAGGTTTTGATGGCAATACTTACTATTGGGAGAACCTCCACTTTGCTAAAAAACAGTATCAAATTATGAATGCATTATTAATTGTGTGTGGATTATCTTTGTCTACTAGCCTTAGCAAGTATTGAATAAGTCCTTCGGAGCCTTGGTTTTCCCATTTCTAGGATAGAATAGTATCTCCCTCCCCACCAGGTGGCAGGTAGAAGCAAAGAGATCATGATTTGTTAATTCTTTCAAAAACACAGAACAGTAAATAAGTAGGGGGAGGGAGAGAGAAGGAGATTATCATTTTTAAAACTGGAAAATAATTTATGCTTAAAAAGGATGAGGCAGACTGCATTATAAGCAGGTATTCTTAAATGTTTTTAAAGCACGTAATAGCAGAATAAAATGTGTTGATTCAAAAATTGGTGAAAATAAGTGTACAGTTACCGAAGCTGAAGTACATGTTATCAATCCTCCACACAGAATTTTAGGTCCCTGTGTCAACAATCACATGCACATAGTCCCTAAAGAAAAACTGTGATTTCATTTACTTTATTAATGGATTTTATGTGTAGACTAATAATGGCTAAGCAATGCATGTTATTGTTTGGTCAGTTCTATAAACTAAAGCTTTAGGACTCTAGCAGAAAGAAAGAGAAAAGGAACTGGGGAAGTCCTGTTTATTATGCATACATATTCATTAACAGTAGGGGGAAAACTTTTATAGATAACTTATAAGCAAAGCAAAATTAAATTAGCAATTTTATCAAAAAACATGTCACTTTCTATACAACGTCTGGTGTTCTGCTAGGTATACGTGACTTACATCATCTCCTTTAGTCTCCCCATGAACTCTGGAAGGCAGGTTCCAGTTGTCCCCATTTCACAGATGGGCAATCTGAGGTTCGAAGAAATGAAGTAATTTGTCTGCAGTTCCACAGGTAGGAAGTGGCAGGACTAGGCTGTGAACCCAAATTCTTGCTACTACTTGTATTTGTTAATGGTTAAATTTGGCATCGTCATTAAATAAAATCCACGAAACTTTTGGAAAAAATCAAAAGATATTCGAGCCTTAGTTGGCGGTCAGTCTCCTCTTTCCAAGCTGTACTAAGGAAACAAAACGCTCCTGGAGCCAAACACTTTTAGGCGTGCTGTGGAGTTTGACTTGTTGAAGTGGGATTTGGACTTTTGTTGGCCTTTTTCCTTTCCCTTTCCTTTCAAGTTTGCCTTCTGATTGCTACCACTATATTGCAGCACTTTCTCTTCATCGTAGAGTATGAATCTACTTAACAAAAAGGAAACTGAAAATTGTTTCAAATGTTTTTGAAACAAATTGACTGTACATTCCATCCTAGAAATCCCCCCAGAAATGATACCGTGATCAATGACCTGAGAATTTCCCAAACCACGTGGACAGGTCTCCCATAGACCGATTGTTCTGAAGGTTGAGAAAACTGAACTCTGCCACCTTCTATAATTGCTTTAATCCTGCATACTGTATAAGAAATGGGTACTATAAGAAACTGCCTTGAAATAATTTTTTCATGTTTATTTTAGCAACTTATGAAGTCAGAATTGAAGAACTCCGAAAGGTATTGTTTCTTCTCTTCTTATCAGCTTCATAACTAAAGCAAGTGTGCAGAGTTGATTCTGAAGTAGTTTCTTTCATGAGGGAGGAATGGTCTTTGTTTTGGGTTTTCCCCTGATTTGGGGGGCTTTTCCAGACTCTAGCTGCTAAGATTCTGAAGCCTGAGGCCCTATAAGATCAGAGACAGAAAATGTGTTAGGATGGGAGAAGGTGGTCCTAATCCATTCCTGGCCCCTTATCTAGGGTGGCCAGCACCAACTGGCCTTTAATAACTGTCCCTTCAGAGAGAAGAGCTCCTGTGCTTTCACGAGAATGACCAGACTCCTGAAGGCATATTTTCTGGGCTTCTGGTGGGCACAGTGCTAGCAACTTGATTTAGGGCCCAAGCAGAATCACAGGCTTTGAACCCGGCTCCTGTCTGTGTGACCCTGAACCTCCCTTTCCTCACGTGTAAAATAGTGGTCATAGAAGCATCCCCATCAGAAGTCATTGTGAGAATGAAAAGAGGTAAATTCAGGTAAACAGTTTAATAGGAAGTGCTGGAATCTATCCCAGGCATTTTTCCTCTCTGAGCTACAGCTGTGTCTTCTGTAAAATAGTGTGTTCCCCATGAGGGCAGGAAGCATATGCCTTGTGGTTACCTAATCTGCAGTAGTAGAGGCTCAATAAATAAGGGGCCAATACTTGTTTCACTGAATTGCTGAGAGAACTAAGCCAGACAAAGTAGGTGAGCACCTAATACAGCACACGGCACACAGTAGGCACTTACCTAATGTTTTAACTGGGACAGTTAAGGTACTACTCCTTTATCACTGGGTACATTTAGTTGAGGTCCTTCATCTTTCTGCTTCATGGTTCTAATGCTTACTGGAAAGGATTGTTCATTTGTGATACACTTTATAGATAGAAAACTATAAATGATTATTATTCCTATTAACAAAAGCAGAAACAGTTCATTAAGATGCTTCACTTAGCTGGCAACATCAGCAAATAATAAACTTCTCTGTACAAGAGAACTTTCCAAATGACCAAATTTTATCCCATTCAAAATAAAAAAGCATGAAAGTATTTTTTTTTTTTAATCTTTCAACCTTCAGATATGCATTACGTTCATCTCAGTGTTTTTGAGCTCGGTGGCTGGAATCTGATTTCACCCTTTCTTGATGACTTGGAGTCCCGTGGAACATAAGGGGCTGAGTGGGCACTGTTCATGATTTTCTTATGAGATGCTCTTGGGCCCTCGTAGGTGTTCAGAGCCAGTTGCCCTCACACCGAACCACCACGGTCTGTTTGCTGTAGTTGTTTTCTTATTTCTATCAATTATTATTTCCTTCTCCTGTCAGCCTCTTGCATACAGCAGTGAGTCTTTCATGTAGTCGAGCACACACCAAGTCCCTGTTTGGGGACAGGCACTTGTGCATACAAGGCAGCTCATAACCCTCACGGTCACCCTGTGAGCTGGTATTCCTGCCTCCATTTCACAGATGAGAACTCAAGGCTCAGAGAGGTTAAATAACCTATAAATAATACAGCAAAGATACAAAGCAAGGTCTGTCTGACTTGTCTTTCTACCAGTGCCATCCAATCTGCTAGGATTATATGGAAAATGAGAGCCAGTCATCCCTGAATGAAAGCTGTGAGGCTCTCCTCAAAGGAGGGTATATGAGCTCTTGGGCCTGGACTTTGTGGCAGCATTTTGGATGCTTAGATATTTTCTGTTCTCTTCAGGTTCTTGGCTAGAATCCAGATAGGGAATGGCATCAGATATGTGACCACTGACTAAATGAGGAGCTATGTTATGGTCACTGGGACACAATTTTAATGGCACCAAGTCTAGATCACGTGAGAGCTGAGTTTTGATCAGGCAGTGCGTGATCAGGAACGGGGAATTCCCGGCATGGCTTGCACACTTGCCTGCACTAATTTTGCCCACTGGAACATTGCTCAAATATCGCACATTCCTGTTTGCTCATAAGATTTAAAAGTTCTTTATTCTACAGATGCATTCCTGGAAAGGTGTGCAGAGAACAATTTATTTTTCTAAGTCAAGTTACACGTTCCCGCTGGCACGCACCGTAACTTCAGAAACGCCTGTTTTCTTTTCGATTGATCTTCAGTTACACTGGCAGCAGTTCATGGAATGTTCTGTTGTCAGCGTCTACCTTTGCTCTGTACTGAGACCTCACTGGCCGCTCAGGTCTCTAATGATCTGTAACCAAACAACAGAGGCCTGGCTGGGGTTTGACTTGGGTAGGTTTCTGAAAATGACCGTTTTCCTCTTTACTTTCAGCCTTGGAAGAGTTTTCTCCATCAAGAACTTCGGTGAGTTTTATCGTCAAAAGGAAAAGCATTCATCAGCTGCTGGCACTCTGCACTGCACTGGTTTTCCTTAATGGGCCAACTGTTTCCAGTGCCTGACCTGGTTCAACACCCCTAGCACCTTTCAAGGTGCCTGGTGCAGAAAAGGTGCTCAGGGGTCCTGCCGGCCTTTCAGGTTCATCTCGTTCTAGAGCACTGCACTCACTCAGAAGAGGCTTGCCAAGTCCCCAGTATGCTGGCCATTTGCTACCCACTAGGGCTGGAGCAGTGACAGAGACCTAACCACTACCCTCAGGGGTTCCCCAGTGGGAGAGACACAGTCAAACAGGCATGTAACAATCACATGGATCCCAAAGAATTTACAGTTTCCAAAATGCACCATGCTGTTTCAGGCCCCTTTGCCTTTGCTCATTTAATTCATTCACCCCAACTTAATGATCTGGCAAACTTCTACTAACCATCAAATGTCCCCTCCTGTAAGAAGCCTTCCTAATTCCCCTCCTCAGAGAGAAGTAACCAGTCCCTTCCCTGCAGTACTGCTGTAAGGCACACACACGTTTGCACTAATGTCACGTATATCGTTCGTTTGCTAAGATGCCAGTTCATCCTCACTCTCCCCTCCCCTCCTTGTCTGTGTGCTCCTTGTGGGCAGGGCCCATTTTTCTCATTCTTGGTCCAGATCAGGGCCTTGGCACATAACAGTGCTTTTACCTGACTCTTCAGAGTCCGCCTCTCTCTCTCTCTCTCTCCCCCTGGAGTTTTTTTTTTTTTTAAATTTATTTTAGCATCTTTATTGGAGTATAATTACTCTAAAATGTTGTGTTAGTTTCTGCTTTATGACAAAGTGAATCAGCTATACGTATACATATATCCCCATATCCCCTCCCTCTTGCGTCTCCCTCCCACCCTCCCTATCCCACCCCTCTAGGTGGTCACAAAGCACCGAGCTGATCTCCCTGTGTGATGCAGCTGCTTCCCACTAGCTATCTATTTTACATTTGATAGTGTATATATGTCCATGCCACTCTCTCACTTCGTCCCAGCCTGCCCTTCCCCCTCCCTGTGACCTCAAGTCCATTCTCTATGTCTGCATCTTTTTAATGCATTAAAATAAACATGGTCCATGAGCTCTGGAGGAGCAAGTATCAACATTTCCTGGCTGAGGCTAAAAACACACGAGCTGAATCATGGGGGCAAACCCTGCTTTATCTCTCTCCTTGGGTTCTTGCCTGACCCTAAATTCATGACCCCTGCAATTACCTTCTAGCACCTAGCACGGTGCTGGGCACATAGGAGGCACGTGTCAGATGATTACCTATTTAGTTCAACATTTACTGAGCTTTTTCTCTGTTCAGACACTGCTAGACTCTGAGGTTCGAAAATGAATAGAATATATCTCTAATGTGTAGTGCAAAATGAGAGTGGAGACCAGAGTGGTTGGGATGAGGGGGGTCCCTTGGAGGGAAGAAGACCACATAAGTAGGAAATTACAATATCATATCATCACTGCTAAGGCAGTTGTGAAAACACAGAGGTGAGGCACCAGGCATGCTTCCTTCAAGAGTGACAACTGAGCTGAATCATGAAAACATGTAGGAACTGGCCAGGGGAAAATGGCAGAAGGCATGTCCCAGGCAAAGGACAAGTGGGAGCAAAGACATAGTGTTGAACCGTGAGGCCAGTACAGGGATCCACAAAGAGCTGGATGATGCTTGAGCACAAAGTGTGGTGTGGGAACAGCAGGAACGAGGCCGGGGTCGTATGCAGAGCTGGATCCAGGAGGGCCTGCGCTCCCTAATTAAATTCAGAGCAACCCTGTCCAATAGAAACGTAATGCAAACCACATATGTCACTTAATTTGTTCCTAGTAGCCATCTTTTAAAAAGCAAAAAAAAAAAAGTGAAATGAATTTTAATAATGTATTTTATTTATCCTGATAGATCCCAAACATTATCATTTCAACATGTAATCAACACAAAAGTTACTAATGAAATATTTTAGATCCTTTTTTTCATACCAAGTCTTCAGGATCCAGATGTGTTTTATACTTACAGCTCAGTATTTTAAAAAACAAATTTATTTATTTATTTTTGGCTGCGTTGGGTCTTCGTTGCTGCGTGTGGGCTTTCTCTAGTTGCGGCGAGCGGGGACTACTCTTTGTCGGGGTGCGCGGGCTTCTCATTGCGGTGGCTTCTCTTGTTGCGGAGCACGGGCTCTAGGCGTGCATACTTCAGTATTTGTGGCACACAGGCTCAGTAGTTGTGGCTCGTGGGCTCTAGAGCTCAGGCTCAGTAGTTGTGGCCCATGGGCTGAGTTGCTCCACAGCATGTGGGATCTTCCTGGACCAGGGCTCAAACCTGTGTCCCCGGCATTGGCAGGCAGATTCTTAACCACTGCACTACCAGGGAAGTCCCGCTTACAGCTCAGTGTGGACCAGACACATTTCAAGTGTTCAATAGCCACATGTGGACAGTGGCCACTGTCTTGATGGCACAGATTTAGACCTTATCCTATAGGTCGGTGGAAACCACAAAAGAGTTTTAAAACAGAAGTAATGTACTCCTCTCCCCTAGCATTCCTAGGAGTCACAATATTAAATGTAATTTGACAGTTATATGTACATATATATATCTCCATTCTGGAAGAATTTGATTTTTAGAAAAGTTCATCTTAGGCTTTTGGAAAGAGACAGAGTGGGGACTGGAACCCAGCCTTGCCTTCACAGCCCCTGTTCTAATATATGTTCTAGAACTAGTGGCCTTAATGGTGGATAAGAGTCATCAGTTATTGGATGAATGGATGAGTGAAACTCCTTAAAATTCTTCCCGTGGTCTTTCAGAACAGCACTCTCTCCTGGTGTTTCTCCTTCCTTCACGGCCACCTCTTCTGGTTTTCTCTGAGGGCTCTTCTGTCTCTGCTTTCCATGTAAATGTGGTTGTAGAACTATCCACTTCACTATGATGCCAGAAACAGAAGTTCTCACACGCACACTGATGCTCTTCAGTGCTCTGTCCCGGCTTTCAGCTTTTTCACTAAACTCTCCACCTTGACCCCCTCCTCTGCTCTTCCACTGTGGCCGGTGTCCATATTACTGGTGCATGGCAGGCATGCCTCTTATGAAGGAATACTGGCTGGGGATCACTTTGCTACCACAGGTTACACAGCATTAGTGCTGGGGATACAGATAAATAACAGAGCTCTGATTTTTAGTTAGTTGACAAGGGAAAGTGGAGGAACTGGAAACAGATCCATAGACACTACAGTTTAACACAAGATAGAGGGACAGAGTGTTAGGGGAACAGACTAAAGGGTATGGCTGCTTGGGAGAATCAAGCAAAGATTCTCAGAGGTAAGCTGATTTAGACAGATTGGAAAGGGTACCGTGTTTCTCAGCAGTGTAAGATGTGGAAGGCATGACTGACAAGGGAAATAGCAAATACGAAGGGAGAGTTGCTCAAAATGGGATGGAAGGATTGGGGAGTTAGGAGAGTGTAGACTAGAATAAATGTGGATAGAAGGAGCAGAGGGAGACGGGGTTGGAAAGAAAGGTGGGGGCCAGATCACAGTGGGACTGATATTTTATCCATCAGGCAATGGAAGTTATTAAGAGATTTTAAGCAGGAATTCACTCTGGCATTGATTGGAGCAGGCAGAAACTCAGGGAAATTTCCTATGTTTGACTTGATCCTGGTCCCCTCATCTTTAAAAAATAAAAGGGTTAGGGGCACACTATCATCGAAATACTCTCACCTTCACTTTTTCTTCACTTTTTCTCTTCACATTTCAGCCTGAAACATGAAGACGAAGATAAAAAAATGGAGGAAAAAGAGCCATGCAAATTGGAACCACGAAAAACAGAAAAGGATCTATATTCAGACTATCTTTCCAAGGTATCTGTGTTCTAGGTATCTATCTTTCCAAGGTATCTGTGACCAAGCAGTCCAGGTCAGCCATGTAATAAGATCAGTTCATGGGGTGACTTTTTAGAGGCTGAGCCATGTAGCTCTCCAGAGAGACAGAGAGACAGTCAGAAGATGCAGTGGGTGTTGGGTGTTTTATCAAAGAAATCGATAGGACAATAACACTGAACTCTAGCCTTGGATTTTCCACTTATTAGGCAGGAAGCAGGTCTCATAAGCAGGGCTGAGATGGGTATGAGTTCAGCAAGGTACCCAGAGGGCAAAATACAAAGAGACAGTCACTCAGGTGCCCACTCTGCTCTTGCAGAACCTGGAAGGAGGGCTCCTTAAGTTCTGTGCTCTGGGGCCCTGCTGAGAACAGGAAGTTAGTCTCTGAGCTCAGGCGTCTCATGTGTAAAGTGAGAATAAATCATCCACACCTGATTACCATCCCCACTCCCATCCTGATTCTATCTCATTTGTGATGGGAAAATGAAATAATGTAGATGAAGGTGTTTTGTAAGCCACAAGCTACCATTAAAATGAAATATATTGTTAATTAATTGATTAATTAATATTGTTTATTAATAGTAAACACTGTATATGTGTGTATCCATATCCAATGGACACTATCCCCTTCAAAACTGTGTGGTCAGAGGCTTAAACAATAGATAGCACTGGGGCTACTACCAGGGCTCAAAACATTTGAGATGCCTGTTTGAGATGTGCCTATCTCAACATATCAAATTGTTCCAGTTCCACCTAGGGCTTGGGTAAATCAAGCATCTTGGTGGTGGTGTGGGCCTGAACTGGGGTGTAGGCCCAGAGGTTGGGCTGGACCAGGTTGGGTGTTTACAGAGTGTCACAAAACGGCATAATTCAAAGAAGTAAGTCACTAATAACAAAAGACAGGGACCAGAGCCAGTGCAGCAGCATGGTGTGTCAAGGACAGAGGGCAGGAACAAGGCCATAATGGGTGATGAGGCCAGAGATCAGGAAGGGGTTCATCAGGAGCGTATGAGAAAGGCAGCAGAGGAACATGATTAAAGATACTGGCCATGAGGGACTTCCCTGGCAGTCCAGTGGTTAAGACTTCACCTTCCAATGCAGGGGGTGCGGGTTCGATCCCTGGTTGGGGAGCTAAGATTCCACATGCCTCGCAGCCAAAAAACCAAAACATAAAACATAACAGAAGCAATATTGTAACAAATTCAATAAAGACTTTAAAAATGGTCCACATCCAAAAAAAAAAAAAGAAAGAAAAAGGGATACTGACCATGAAAGGGCAAAAGCAGGGATGTGCCCTTTTTCAGTGTCGACCAAGTGCTGGCCAAGAGCCAGAGATGGGGTCAGGTTACCACCAAAGGGACATAGTCCTACTTTCATGGAGTGGATTTGAGTTTGGGAAATTGTTAAGTTATTTGGAATGTGTTAGGTAAATGTGGTGGGTGGTCTAGCTGGGCAGTGCTCTTTGGGGTCAAATATAGATGGTACGTCAGTAGGAATACAATCCATTGTGATTCAAACTGACCCTATAGGAACCATTCCCCAGGACGGCCCTCAGAGAATCCGTACACTGCTGCAGCAGGGGCTCTGCTGATGGACGGTGGTCACTATTTTTGCGTGAAACACTATATTTGTGTCATTTGTGGAATAATATCATTACTTTCCTGTCATTTTTTCCCCATTTAAAAATTTCATTCTTGGCTGTGTGACTTAAAAGAATGCCCCTACTCTTCTTTTCCTCTTCGCTTGCCCAGATCCCACCAAGAACTCAGGAAATTCCATGCCTTGTATCTATTCATTATTTTTCCTTTTTGCAAGTACTTTCAGATGATTGTCACAGTCAACCCTGTGTCCACTTGTAGTCGAAAGGACAGTAATCTCCTCTCCCATCGTCATCTCGTAATTATGAAACACTTGGATGGCCAGAAGTGTCCCAATTCGCCTCTGCCTCCAGCGTCTCTTCCTGCCAATCTATCCAGATCTTTCTGAAATGCAAATCTGATCAGGTTTCTCCCCTGCCTAGCTCCCTAAGACTAGGAGCTAAAGCCCACACTTTTTGCCTCGTGTGCAAGACCCTTCATAACTCAGCTCCATTCTAGCTGATCTTTTTAGCCTCACCTCCAGACTTTCCTCCTCTATCCCCTTCACTCTTCCTTCATCAATAGCCTCTGTCCCACCCTTATGAGGACACTAACACTTCTGTCCCTTTGCCTGTGTTGATTTATCTACCAGGTATTCCTTATCCCTTCAACCAATCTCTTACTTACATTTTAAAATAGTTTCATAAAGTGTGCTTCTGAAGTCTTCCCCACCCTGTCTCCTAGCCACAAGAACTGACCTGCCCCTCCTATTTCCACCTCAGTGAGCAATCCTGCTGTAAATGATATTCACCACAATATACCTTAATTGTTTGCATGTATTGCTCCATGACCGGCGTGGAAGCCACTATGCCCATCGCATCTCTCTCTTTCTCCAGGGCTTAGCATGTTGTTTCCTTCAGTAAGTGCGTGACAGATGCTAGAGAGAGGAAGTGTGGAAAGAAGTGGGGGGAAACAGAAGAATGGAGGGTGGGAAGATGAAATGTCAGGCAAAAGGAACACAGCATCCTTTGGTAGGCAAGAGCACAGGGCTCTGGGGTCCAGTCCTGCCTGGGCAGATGACTAGCTATGAGACCAGAAGTCAGTTATTTAACCTTTCTAAATTCTTTATCAAGAGGAATCATGATATTTTTTGAATAGGGTGTCATGAAGAGTAAGTGAGATAAAATATATCAAGAGCCTATCCTGCAGTCAGAGCTCCATTATATCCTGACTGTGTCCTATGGGCCTGCCTCTGTGCCAGGCATTCATTGGCTGTTCAGAGGGCAACAAAAGACATTATATGTGCCCCTTAGAGAGATAAGTCTCTGTTAAATAAAGGAATAAACAGTGGCTACCTGGGAGGAATGAATGAATAC
Organism: Balaenoptera musculus; assembly: GCF_009873245.2. Lineage (NCBI taxonomy): Eukaryota > Metazoa > Chordata > Mammalia > Artiodactyla > Balaenopteridae > Balaenoptera > Balaenoptera musculus. The sequence continues at coordinate 47,894,127 of NC_045785.1, read as the reverse complement.
AGAACAGCACGAGTAAGCAAAAAACAAATAGATAAGCCAAAGCCCCGCCAGACTGTCCCTGTTGCATGTGTTTAGGTGGGTACCTATGAAGAGACGCCTGGAAGAACCCAGATGGTGAAAGTCCACAGGGGTAGGAGGAGCACACTGGCCGGGAAGCAGGACGCTGAGATTGACGTCATCCAGACAGAGGCCTGCCCCGAGGACCCCAAGCTGGCCAGACACTCTGATGGCCACTGTGAGTTGTGTTTCTTCCTGGTTCTCTTCACCGTTATCGAATTATTTTAAAGCTGTGTGTGACCAAGATTTTAATTTCTTTTATAAATATTTACTGAGCATCTATTATATACAAAGTCACTTGCCTGAGTGAGACAGCTGTGCAAGAGTGAAAAAAGCACTGGATTTAGAAGTAGAAGGCCTGAGTTCAAATCTAGGCTCTCATACTTATTAGCTATGTAACATAGTAACTCCATATTCCTTTGTATTCCTCAGTTTCCTCATTTATAAAAAGGGGTCATAGAAAAAGGGGGGATCATAATATAGATCAAACTGGGGTTTGGTGAGGACCAAATCTGACATATGTTATGTAATAGGTACTCAGCAAATGTTGCTGATTTCTTTTTATATGTACCGGCTCCTATTGTTCTTTGTAGACCCAAGACATTGACACACTGATGACATAGTATGATATTATTCTTTGACTTTATTCAAGTTGCATTTTACTTTCATGTGAGTCAAGACTCTTGATTGCAAGTTATCAAATCATAGTGTGTTAAGCAAAAGAGGAAAAGGAGGCTCACCTAGCAGAAGGTTTGGGCATGGCTGCACCCAGGGACACAAACAGTATCACAAGGACTCAGTATTACTTTTTCTACTCCTGGCTTTGCTCCCCTCCTTCTTGTCTCCATTTTCAAGCAGACTCTACCCTTGTGGAGGCAAGATGGCATCTAGCAGTGACAGGCTTACGCACTATCTTTTCTCTTAGGAACCCCAGAAGAAAACTAGAAGTGGTTATCCTCTCAACAGTTTCAAGAAAAGGCCCAGATTTGAGTCTTGTTGGCTTGACTGTGTCACATGCCAACCCCTATCCAGTTATCATGAATGTGGGATAGGATGCTCTGATTGACCCAGCCAGTGTCATAAATTCACATCTGGAGCCGAAGGTAGAATTAGTTCTACCCAAACGGTATCATTTCAGATTGAAGGATTTCTCAAGGAAAATTAAAAAGCTGTTATCATGAAAAAACAGTAGACACTGGGTAGGCAAAACAGATGTCTACTCCAGCCCAATAAGCCATGGCAAACATTTCATAATGTGCTATAATCAGAATGATGAGAATACATTGCAATCATAAGATGGACTCAGGCCCTATAAAGTCTGCCTCCAGGCTAGATGGCTGCATCCCTGCCACCCACCTCCTTCCCAATATACTCTTTATTCTAAGTTAACTGACTATGTCATGTGCTTTAGTGCCCCTATAACTTTGCTTGACTTCTTTCCTCTGTCTGAGATGGCCTTATGCCCATTCTTTACCTGCTGATGTCCTAGTCATCCTTCAAGATCTATCTCAGAAGTCACTTCTTCTGAGGCCTTCCTTACCTCCATCCTCCTCTTTCCCACTCTCCAGAGACCATAATTGCTCACTCTTCTCTGTTTCCAGGACACTTAAACAGCAACCAAATAACCACTTTTCCATATTAGGTTTTAGAGTCAAGCATTTCTGGGACCCAGGATTACTATGCATTAATCCTACAACCTTGGGAAATTTACTTACTTTTATGTACACATGGGGGTAGTACTATTTATTTCCCAGGGCTCTTTGTCAATGCATATAAAGTATCTGGTTCATTGCTACATAACTGTCAGTTCTCTTTATTTCCTTTTTAAAAAAAAAATTACAGCATGCCTTACATTATAATTCACGGCGTACATGTTTGTTTCCCACGGTACACAGTGAGCACCATGGGGTCAGAGACCATTTGATATTTTTCTCTGTATCTCTGCAACCTGGCACAGTGGACATACCCAACAAAACTTCGTTAAAGGGAGGAATGAAAGAATAAATCAAACTTCAGTGAGAGAGTATGGTAGATTTGACAATCTGAATGATTCTCCTGACTAAAACAAGTAAAGAATATTTTTTTTTTGGAAAATTCATAAAAGTATAACAGAACTGATTTAAAAGGAAGCATCCACATACCTGCAGTAACCAGGAACCCTGGGCAATGAGTGAGTGCCAAAGCTACTCTGGCCCTGAGGGTTTTCACTAGCTCTGAACCCCTTGAGCTCTGGTTTTGACTGCATGGTGTACAGAGGACAGGAGCTATAACCCAGGGCCTGCCCAAAGTGAGTTTATAACAGGGACCTCAAAGAATTATGTCCACACAGAATGAATAGGACTGTGCCTATTCTTAACAATACTATATGGTGTACTTATAAATTTATTATAAAAGTAGACCTCAAGTGTTCTTAACACAATAAAATTTTTAAAAAGTAAAGAAATGGGACAAATAAAAAAAGACATTTCTAATGAGATAAATGACACATGAAAAGCACAGAGGTCCTGTTGAATCTAAAACCATGCCTTAAGATGAGAAGTGGATAGACTAATTTGTAGTGTAGAAAAAAATGGAAGGGAGGAAAACAAGCTGAAGTGAATAAAAGAGTTAAAGGAGAGGCCTAAATATGGGGCTGAAAGCCATTTTCAAGCAATTAAGTACTGTCCATGAAAAGTCACTGTAAGTTTGGGAATTACACTATGTTGAAAACAGTCTGAAGAAGATTCTTCTACGTATTCTGCACATACTGCTAAAGCACAAAGGGAATTTGTGCTAAACCCATTTAATAGTTCTCTGCAATAGTTCCCTACTCTCTTGTGATGAGAAGCACAAAATGCTTAGTCAAGGAAAGTGGGCGTGAAAACAGAGAGGAAAGTTTTGAGGAAAAAAAATACAATTGAGTGTCTTTCTATACTCCTTCTACACAAATGGGCCTCTTTTGAAAAAAATGAACAAAATAAAAAGAACTACTTCTTTCCATTAAAAAAAAAGAAGAATTAATAAGACAAACCCCAGGGAGCAGAAGGAAATTTGCCCATTTTGCCCCTGGTTCTGGGTAAAGGAAAAAAAATCTGTTACCATAGCTGATCCTCATGCACACTTTGGGAAAATTCATTGATCTGTACTCTTATGATTTGTGCCCTTTCCTGTATGTTATACTGTAATTAAAATTTTAATTTTAATTTTACTAAGGTAACTGTCAAAAGATAGACACAGCATGTATACTCTCCAAACAAATAAAAAATAAAAACAGAATGAAGAAAAGAGAGGAAACCTCAGTCAGTCAAGCACAAGGAAAATGAGGGAAAAACAGAACAAATAAAAAGTATGTAATAAAATACTAGATATAAATTTCAAAATATCAGTAAACCCTATAAACATGAAACTCTCTACTTAGAAGACATATGCATTCAAATCATTCAATATTAAAAAATATTTGAGTAGCTTTTATATCCCCAGCATTGTTCTAAGTGCTGGGGGTATAGCAGTAAATAAACCAGACAAAAATTCCTGTCCTCATGGAGGTTACATTCTGATCTGAGGAGACAGATGATAAATATATAAACAATAAAATATTCACTATGTGGAATGGTAGTAAATATTATAGAAAAAAATAGTAAAGCAAAGAAAGAGAATTAGGGGGGGCTTCCCTGGTGGTGCAGTGGTTAAGAATCCACCTGCCAATGCAGGGGACACAGGTTTGAGCCCTGGTACTGGAAGATCCCACATGCCGCAGAGAAACCAAGCCCATGCGCCACAACTACTGAGCCTGTGCTCTAGAACCTGTGAGCCACAACTACTGAGCCTGAGTGCCACAACTACTGAAGCCTAGAGCCCATACTCTGCAACAAGAGAAGCCACCACAATGAGAAGCCCACGCACCGCAGCAAAGAGTAGCCCCTGCTCGCCACAACTAGAGAAAGCCTGTGCACAGCAACGAAGACCCAACGCAGCCAAAAACAAAATAAATAAATTTAAAATAAAAAAGAAAAAGAGAATTAGGGAGGCAGGGGGAGGGAGTGGAAGTTGCAATTTTAAAGTGCACATAGATGACCTCAAAGATGTAAAGTAGGTGAGCAGTAGAGCCATGGCTATCCAGAATGTTCTAGGGAGAGAGGGGAAGGAGTGCAAATATCGCAGGGCAGGAGTCTACTAGATGTGTTGGTAGAATAGTAAGGAGGCCAGTGTGGCTGGAGCAGTGACTGAAGGAGACTGTAGTAGGAGATAAGGTCAGAGAGATAACAAGGGGCCAGATAATATAGGGGCTTTTGTAGACCATTGCAAGAACTTTGGCATTTATTCTAAGAGATGTATTTTTTTTAAATAACATTGAAAGGTTTTGAGCACAAGAACAGAATGATCTGACTTGTATTTTAAAGAATCATATCTTGGCTGCTGTCTTGAAAGAAGAATGTAGAAGAACCTGGGACCTGTTAGGAGTTTGTTGCAAGAATTTAACTGAGAGATTATGGTAGCTTGGAAGAGGGTACCGTGGTCAAGTTGTTGAGGTATGCTTGGATTCTGGAAATAGATCGAAAATCAAGCTGACAGATGGCTATGGATTGGAGGTGGGACATGAGAGAGAAAGGAGTCAAGGATGTCTTCAAGGTTTTGGACCTGAGCAACTGAAAGGTTGGGGTTGCTACTCTTTGTTGAGATGGGGCAGACTTCAGGAAGAGCACATTCGCAGAGAGAAAGCAAGAGTTTGGTTTGGAATGTAATATGTTGAGACAACCAAATGGAAACGGTGTGAAGGCTGAACTCATGAGAGCTGTCTTAGTTAGGGATGTAATTTGGCAGTTGTCTGTGTTTTTAAAATGAAGCCATAAACATTTTTCAATACATCTGCCTCAAAAAGGAAGGAGTAAGAAAGAAAAAAAGTGTCCTGAGGTAAGAATTAAGAAACTGTGTGTTCAGCATCTTTGCTTTGTGCTGGAGAAACATACCGATAACTCCGTAAGGAAAAGTAGGTCCTTTATGCCTCTGGGAGCTGACATTCATTGAGACGGTTTGGGGCCTACATGCTAACTGACTTCTTGTCAGAAGATAAAATCTTGTTCCTTGGTGCCTTTAATTAATAGACAAAAGTCAGAGTCCCATACAGGATAAATCCAAGGAGAAACACGCCAAGACACATGTTAATCAAACTATCAAAAATCAAATACAAAGAAAAAATATTAACAGCAGCAAGGGAAAAACAACAAATAATATAACCTTATGTTATATTAACATAACATAAGGTTAACAGCTGATCTTTCAGCAGAAACTCTGCAAGCCAGAAGGAAGTGGCAGGACATATTTAATGTGATGAAAGGGAAAAACCTACAACCAAGATTACTCTACCAGCAAGGATCTCATTCAGATTTGACGGAGAAATTAAAATCTTTACAGACAAGCAAAAGCTAAGAGAATTCAGCACTACCAAACCAGCTTTACAACAAATGCTAAAGGAACTTCTCTAGGCAGGAAACACAAGAGAAGGAAAAGACCTACAATAACAAATGCAAAACAATTAAGAAAATGGTAATAGGAACACACATATTGATAATTATCTTAAATGTAAATGGATTAAATGCTCCAACCAAAAGACATAGACTAGCTGAATGGATACAAAAACAAGACCCGTATATATGCTCTCTACAAGAGACCCAATTCAGGCCTAGGGACACATACAGACTGAAAGTGAGGGGATGGAGAAAGATATTCCATGCAAATGGAAATCAAAAGAAAGCTGGAGTAGCAAGTCTCATATCAGACAAAATAGACTTTAAAATAAAGACTATTACAAGAGACAAAGAAGGACACTACATAATGATCAAGGGATCAATCCAAGAAGAAGATATAACAATTGTAAATACTTATGCACCCAACATAGGGGCACCTCAATACATAAGGCAAATGCTAACAGCCATAAAAGGAGAAATCGACGAAACACAGACATAGTAGGGGACTTTATCACCCCACTTTCACCAATGGACAGATCATCCAAAGTGAAAACAAATAAGGAAATACAAGCTTTAAATGATACATTAAACAAGATGGACTTAATTGATATTTATAGCACATTCCATCCACAAACAGCAGATTATGCTTTCTTCTCAAGTGCCCATGGAATATTCTCCAGGATAGATCATATCTTGGGTCACAAATCAAGCCTTGGTAAATTTAAGAAAATTGAAATCGTATCAAGTAACTTCTCTGACCACAACACTATGAGACTAGAAATCAATTACAGGGAAAAATCTGTAAAAAATACAAACACATGGAGGCTAAACAATACACTACTAAATAACCAAGATCACTGAAGAAATCAAAGAGGAAATCAAAAAATACCTAGCGACAAATGACAATGAAAACACGACGACCCAAAACCTATGGGATGCAGCAAAAGCAGTTTAAGAGGAAAGTTTACAGCAATACAATCCGCTCTCAAGAAACAAGAAACGTCTCAAACAACCTAACCTTACACCTAAACCAATTAGAGAAAGAAGAAGAAAAAAAAACCCCAAAATTAGCAGAAGTAAAGAAATCATAAAGATCAGATCAGAAATAAATGAAAAAGAAATAAAAGAAAGAATAGCAAAGATCAATAAAACTAAAAGCTGGTTCTTTGAGAAGATAAACAATATTGATAAACCATTAGCCAGAGTCATCAAGAAAAAAGAGGAGAAGACTCAAATCAATAGAATTAGAAATGGAAAAGGAGAAGTAACAACTGACACTGAAGAAATACAAAGGATCATGAGATTACTACAAGCAACTCTATGCCAATAAAATGGACAACCTGGAAGAAATGGACAAATTCTTAGAAAAGCACAACCTTCCGAGACAGAACCAGGAAGAAATAGAAAATATAATCAGACCAATCACAAGCACTGAAATTGAAACTGTGATTAAAAATCTTCTAACAAACAGAAGCCCAGGACCAGGTGGCTTCACAGGCGAATTCCATCAAACATTTAGAGAAGAGCTAACACCTATCCTTCTCAAACTCTTCCACTATATAGCACAGGGAGGAACACTCCCAAACTCATTCTACGAGGCCACCATCACCCTGATACCAAAACCAGATAAAGATGTCACTAAGAAAACTACAGGCCAATATCACTGATGAACATATATGCAAAAATTCTCAACAAAATACTAGCAAAAAGAATCCAACAGCACATTAAAAGGATCATACACCATGATCAAGTGGTGTTTATCCCAGGAATGCAAAGATTCCTCAAAATATGCAAATCAATCAATGTGATAAGCCATATTAACAAATTGAAGGAGAAAAACCGTATGATCATTTCAATAGATGCAGAAAAAGCTTCTGACAAAATTCAACACCCATTTATGATAAAAACCCTACAGAAACTAGGCATAGAGGGACCCTACCTCAACATAATAAAGGCCATATATGACAAACCCACAGCCAACATCGTCCTCAATGGTGAAAAACTGAAAACATTTCCTCTAAGATCAGGAACAAGACAAGGTTGTCCACTCTCACCACTATAATTCAGCATAGTCTTGGAAGTTTTAGCCACAGCAATCAGAGAAGAAAAAGAAATAAAAGGAATCCAAATCGGAAAAGAAGTAAAACTGTCACTGTTTGCAGATGACATGATACTATACATGGAGAATCCTAAAGACACTACCAGAAAACTACAAGAGCTAATCAATGAATTTGTTAAAGTAGCAGGATACAAAATTAATGCACTTGCATTAATGCTCTTGCATTCCTATACACTAATGATGAAAAATCTGAAAGAGAAATTAAGGAAACACTCCCATTAACATTGCAACAAAAAGAATAAAATACCTAGGAATAAACCTACCTGAAGAGACAAAAGACCTGTATGCAGAAAACTATAAGACACTGATGAAAGAAATTAAAGATGATGCAAACAAACAGATAGAGAGATATACCATGTTCTTGGACTGGAAGAATCAACATTGTAAAAATGACTCTACTACCCAAAGCAAACTACAGATTCAATGCAATCCCTATCAAACTACCAATGGCATTTTTCACAGAACCAGAACAAAAAATTTCACAATTTGTATGGAAACAAAAAAGACCCCAAAGATTGCCAAAGCAATCTTGAAAAAGTAAAACGGAGCTGGAGGAATCAGGCTCCCTGATTTCAGACTATACTGCAAAGCTACAGTAACAAGATAGTATGGTACTGGCACAAAAACAGAAATATAGATCAATGAAACAGGATACAAAGCCCAGAGATAAACCCATGCACCTATGGTCAACTAATCTATGAATAAGGAGGCAAGGATATACAATGGAGAAAAAACAATCTCTTCATAAGTTGTGCTGGGAAAACTGGAGAGCTACATGTAAAAGAATGAAATTAGAACACTCCCTAACACCATACACAAAAATAAACTCAAAATGGATTAAAGACCTAAATGTAAGGCCAGACACTATAAAACTCTTAGAGGAAAACATAGGCAGAACACTCTGTGATGTAAATCACAGCAAGATCCTTTTTGACACCCCTCCTAGAGAAATGGAAATAAAAGCAAAAATAAACAAACAAGACCTAATGAAACTTAAAAGCTTTTGCACAGCAAAGGAAACCATAAACAAGACAAAAAGACAACCCTCACAATGGGAGAAAATATTTGCAAGTGAAGCAACTGACACAGGATTAACCTGCCAAATATACAAGCAGCTCATGCAGCTCAATATCAAAAAAACAAACAACCCAATCCAAAAATGGGTAGAAGACCTAAACAGACATTTCTCCAAAGAAGATATACAGATTGCCAACAAACACATGAAAGGATGCTCAACATCACTAATCATTAGAGAAATGCAAATCAAAACTACAGTGTGGTACCACCTCACACCGGTCAGAATGGCCATCATCAAAAAATCTACAAACAATAAATGCTGGAGAGGGTGTGGAGAAAAGGGAAACTTCCTGCACTGCTGGTGGGAATGTAAATTGATACAACCACTATGGAGAACAGTATGGAGGTTCCTCAAAAGTCTAAAATTAGAACTACCATATGACCCAGCAATCCCACTACTGGGCATATACCCTGAGAAAACCATAATTCAAAAAGAGTCATGTATCACAGTGTTCATTGCAGCTCTATTTACAATAGCCAGGACATGGAAGCAACCTAAGTGTCCATCATCGGATGAATGGATAAAGAAGATGTGGCACATATATACAATGGAATATTACTCAGCCATAAAAAGAAACGAAATGGAGTTATTTGTAGTGAGGTGGATGGACCTAGAGACTGTCATACAGAGTGAAGTAAGTCAGAAAGATAAAAACAAGTAACATATGCTAACACATATACATGGAATCTTAAAAAAAAAAAAAAGGTTCTGAAGAACCTAGGGGCAGGACAGGAATAAAGACACAGACCTAGAGAATGGACTTGAGGACATGGGGAGGAGGAAGAGTAAGCTGGGACGAAGTGAGAGAGTGGCATGGACATATATACACTACCAAATGTAAAATAGATAGCTAGTGGGAAGCAGCTGCATAGCACAGGGAGATCAGCTCGGTGCTTTGTGTCCACCTAGAGGGGTGGGATAGGGAGGGTGGGAGGGAGACGCAAGAGGGAGGAGATATGGGGATATATGCATATGTATAGCTGATTCACTTTGTTATCAAGCAGAAACTAACACACCATTTTAAAACAATTATACTCCAATAAAGATGTAAAAAAAAAAATAGATAAAAGTCAATGTGCTGGGCTTCCATGGTGGCGCAGCGGTTGAGAATCTGCCTGCCAATGCAGGGGACACAGGTTCGAGCCCTGGTCTGGGAAGATCCTACATGCCACAGAGCAACTAGGCCCGTGAGCCACAACTACTGAGCCTGCGCATCTGGAGCCTGTGCTCCGCAACAAGAGAGGCCGCGACAGTGAGAGGCCCGCGCACCGCGATGAAGAGTGGCCCCCGCTTGCCGCAACTAGAGAAAGCCCTCGCACAGAAACGAAGACCCAACACAGCCAAAAATAAATAAATATAAATAAATAAATAAATAAATAAATAAATAAATAAATTAAAAGCTTATTATAAAAAAAAGTCAATGTGCTTGTTATTTCTCAGATATATTACTTATTTCTGATTAATAGTTCATGTCTGCGAATCGTTCTGAATCACCCATACTGTAAATATTAACCTATGCCAACTGATAAAAAGGTGACAGTTTTAAGGTTATGACAAGTTTACAGCTCTGTGAAATAAACCAGCTCTTGCATGTAACAGGGTAGCTACTTGTGCAAACAATCCCTAGGCATTTTTTAACCTGGCACACTATTTGGCTGATTCCATCACTAATGCATAATAAATGTTGGCATGTGCTTAATCAACTTGTCTAAGAAATTTTACTTTAAGAAAAAATGCCACAAATTGGATAAAGTCATCTAAATGTAGGGAGTGATGCCCCAGGGCTGCGCCCTGGTAGACTTCAACATTTGAGGTCAGGGCTTAGAGGAAGAAACATCCAAGAAGGGAGAGGAATCACTGGTTTACTGGGTAATTAGCACCCTTCATAAATATGCATTAATCCTTGCCATAATCATCCAAGAGTAGGGCTTACTATCATTATCCCAACTTGAGAGAATCATAACTGAGGCTCAGCAGGGTGAAGTGGTTTGCCAAAGGATCATACATATCCAGGTTATAATCCAGTGTTACCATATTTAATCTGCCTTTTCCTATTATTGTCTCCATGGCCAGTGACCTGTGTGAATGCATTTATGAGAGCAGTTGGTGAGATGTTCTCAGGGTGTTCTCTGTTTTCCTTACAGGGGGATATGTGAAGGCCTTGGAGATGACTAAAGAAACCCCAGGCCAAGGAGCCTTTAAGCCAAATTCCATTTCCGAGACGTATGATGATGTTGAGTACCCCCGGAAAGAGAGGTAAATACGTGCCAGCCCTTCAGGGAGATGAATGTGATGAGACTTTAAAAGTACAATACAACAGGTCAACGGTCTTTGTATCTTTTCTCCCCACAGAGCAAAGTCAGATTTCTCTAACTCATTTGTTTCAGATAATGGTAAGTTTAAGAAAACATTTGAAACTGTCAATAGGAATTGCTAAGAGTTTCTGTGGCAGATTACTAGTAAGGTATCTTTTATTTACATATTTTTATTAATGCCATTTGGGTGGGGTGATGATAAGCTAATAGAAGTGGTTCAAGGTATGTGTGAATAAATGCATTTAGAATCATGAAGGTGAAGATGCTGGTAATGGGTCTTTTGTGGCAAGAAAGGATCTTTGATGTGAAATTGCTTTCTTCCTGGTCTCTTCACATTCCAAGTCTGAAGATAGGAATGTGTTTTACTTAAAACACTTGTATGGATTCTCAATAGTTTTTTTAAACATTGAAGTATAGTTTATTTACAACATTAGTTTCAGATGTACAACATAGTGATTTTATATTTTTATAGATTATAGTCCACTTAAAGTTATTATAAAATATTGGTCATAATCCCTGTGCTGTACATCGTATCTTTGTATCTTATTTATTTTATAGCTAGTAGTCTGTATCTCTTAATCCCCTTCCACATCTTGCCCATACCCCACCTTGCCCCTTCCTCCACACTTGTTCCCACTGGTAACAATTGGTTCTCTATATCTGTGAGTCTGTTTTGTTATATTCATTTATTTTTCTTTTCTTTTTCTCTTTTAGATTCCACATGTAAGTGAAAACGTACAGTTTTTGTCTTTCTATGTCTGGCTTATTTACTAAGCATAACACTCTCCAAGTCCATCCATGTTGTTGCAAATGGCAAAATTTCATTCTTTTTTATGGCTGAGTAGTATTCCTGTGTGTGTGTGTGGATACACTACATCTTCTTTATCCATTCATCTGTTAATGGGCACTGAGGTTGCTACGATATCTTGGCCATTGTAAATCATGCTAATATGAACATTAGGGTGCATCTTTTTTGAATTAATGTTTTCATTTTCTTCAGATAGACACCCAGGAGTGGAATTGCTGGATCATATGGCAGTTCTATTTTTAATTATTTGAGGAACCTCCATACTGTTTCCCATAGTGGCTGCACCAATTTACATTCCCACCAACAGTGTAGGAGGGTTCCCTTTCCTCCACATCCTCACCAACATCTTTTGTCATCTTTTTTTTTTTTACCATCTTTATTGGAGTATAATTGCTTTAAAATGGTGTGTTAGTTTCTGCTTTATAACAAAGTGAATCAGCTATACATATAAATATATCCCCATATCTCCTCCCTCTTGCATCTCCCTCCCACCCTCCCTATCCCACCCCTCTAGGTGGACACAAAGAACTGAGCTGATCTCCCTGTGCTATGCAGCTGCTTCCCACTAGCTATCTATTTTACATTTGGTAGTGTATATATGTCCATGCCATTCTCTCACTTCGTCCCAGCTTACACTTCCCACTTCCTGTGTCCTCAACTCCATACTCTACGTCTGTGTCTTTATTCCTGTCCTGCCCCTAGGTTCTTCAGAACCATTTTTTTTTTTTTAGATTCCATATATATGTGTTAGCATACGGTATTGGTTTTTCTCTTTCTCACTTACTTCACTCTGTATGATAGTCTCTAGGTCTATCCATCTCACTACAAATAACTCAATTTCATTTCTTTTATGTCTGAGTAATATTCCATTGTATATATGCGCCACATCTTCTTTATCCATTCATCTGTCGATGGACACTTAGGTTGCTTCCATGTCCTGCCTACTGTAAATAGAGCTTCAGTGAACATTTTGGTACATGACTCTTTTTGAATTATGGTTTTCTCAGGGTATATGCTCAGTAGTGGGATTGCTGGGTCGTATGGTAGTTCTAATTTTAGACTTTTGAGGAACCTCCATACTGTTCTCCATAGTGGTTGTATCAATTTACATTCCCACCAGCAGTGCAGGAAGTTTCCCTTTTCTCCACACCCTCTCCAGCATTTATTGTTTGTAGATTTTTTGATGATGGCCATTCTGACCGGTGTGAGGTGGTACCACACTGTAGTTTTGATTTGCATTTCTCTAATGATTAGTGATGTTGAGCATCCTTTCATGTGTTTGTTGGCAATCTGTATATCTTCTTTGAAGAAATGTCTGTTTAGGTCTTCTACCCATTTTTGGATTGGGTTGTTTGTTTTTTTGATATTGAGCTGCATGAGCTGCTTGTATATTTGGCAGGTTAATCCTGTGTCAGTTGCTTCACTTGCAAATATTTTCTCCCATTGTGAGGGTTGTCTTTTTGTCTTGTTTATGGTTTCCTTTGCTGTGCAAAAGCTTTTAAGTTTCATTAGGTCCTGTTTGTTTATTTTTGTTTTTATTTCCATTTCTCTAGGAGGGGTGTCAAAAAGGATCTCGCTGTGGTTTATGTCATAGAGTGTTTTGCCTATGTTTTCCTCTAAGAGTTTTATAGTGTCTGGCCTTACATTTAGGTCTTTAATCCATTTTGAGTTTATTTTTGTGTATGGTGTTAGGGAGTGTTCTAATTTCATTCTTTTATATGTAGCTGTCTAGTTTTCCCAGCACCAGTTATTGAAGAGGCTGTCTTTTCTCCATTGTATATTCTTGCCTCCTTTATCGAAGGTAAGGTGACCATATGTGTGTGAGTTTATCTCTGGGCTTTCTATCCTGTTCCACTGATCTATATTTCTGTTTTTGTGCAAGTACCATACTGTCTTGATTACTATAGCTTTGTAGTATAGTCTGAAGTCAGGGAGCCTGATTCCTCCAGCTCCGTTTTTCTTTCTCAAGATTGCTTTGGCTATTTGGGGTCTTCTGTGTTTCCATACAAATTGTGAAATTTTTTTTTCTGGTTCTGTGAAAAATGCCATTGGTAGTTTGATAGGGATTGCATTGAATCTGTAGTTTGCTTTGAGTAGTAGAGTCATTTTCACAATGTTGATTGTTCCAGTCCAAGAACATGGTATATCTCTCCATCTGTTTGTATCATCTTTAATTTCTTTCATCAGTGTCTTATAGTTTTCTGCATACAGGTCTTTTGTCACTTCAGGTAGGTTTATTCCTAGGTATTTTATTCTTTTTGTTGCAATGGTTAATGGGAGTGTTTCCTTAATTTCTCTTTCAGATTTTTCATCATTAGTGTATAGGAATGCAAGAGCATTAATGCAAGTGCATTAATTTTGTATCCTGCTACTTTAACAAATTCATTGATTAGCTCTTGTAGTTTTCTGGTAGTGTCTTTAGGATTCTCCATGTATAGTATCATGTCATCTGCAAACAGTGACAGTTTTACTTCTTTTCCGATTTGGATTCCTTTTATTTCTTTTTCTTCTCTGATTGCTGTGGCTAAAACTTCCAAGACTATGCTGAATTATAGTGGTGAGAGTGGACAACCTTGTCTTGTTCCTGATCTTAGAGGAAATGTTTTCAGTTTTTCACCATTGAGGACGATGTTGGCTGTGGGTTTGTCATATATGGCCTTTATTATGTTGAGGTAGGGTCCCTCTATGCCTAGTTTCTGTAGGGTTTTTATCATAAATGGGTGTTGAATTTTGTCAGAAGCTTTTTCTGCATCTATTGAGATGATCATATGGTTTTTCTCCTTCAGTTTGTTAATATGGTTTACCACATTGATTTATTTGCATATTTGAAATATCCTTGCATTCCTGGAATAAACCCCACTTGATCATGTTGTATGATCCTTTTAATGTGCTGTTGGATTCTGTTTGCTAGTATTTTGTTGAGGATTTTTGCATCTATATTCATCAGTGATATTGGCCTGTAGTTTTCTTTTTTTGTGGCATCTTTGTCTGATTTTGGTATCAGGCTGAAGGTGGCCTCATAGAATGAGTTTGGGAGTGTTCCTCTTTCTGCTATATTTTGGAAGAGTTTGAGAAGGGTAGGTGTTAGCTCTTCTCTCAGTGTTTGTTAGAATTCGCCTGTGAAGCTATCTGGTCCTGGGCTTTTGTTTGTTAGAATATTTTTAATCACAGTTTCAATTTCAGTGCTTGTGATTGGTCTGTTTATATTTTCTATTTCTTCCTGGTTCAGTCTCGGAAGGTTGTGCTTTTCTAAGAATTTGTCCATTTCTTCCAGGTTGTCCATTTTATTGGCATATAGTTGCCTGTAGTAATCTCTCCTGATCCTTTGTATTTCTGCAGTGTCAGTTGTTACTTCTTCTTTTTCATTTCTAATTCTATTGATTTGAGTCTTCTCCCTTTTTTTCTTGATGAGTCTGGCTAATGGTTTATCAATTTTGTTTATTTTCTCAAGAACCGGCTTTTAGTTTTATTGATCTTTGCTATCGTTTCCTTCATTTCTTTTTCATTTATTTCTGATCTGATCTTTATGATTTCTTTACTTCTGCTAACTTTGGGTTTTTTTTTTCTTCTTTCTCTAATTGCTTTAGGTGTAAGGTTAGGTTGTTTATTTGAGATGTTTCTTGTTTCTTGAGGGAGGATTTTATTGCTATAAACTTCCCTCATAGAACTGCTTTTGCTGCATCCCATAGGTTTTGGGTCGTCGTGTTTTCATTGTCATTTGTCTCTAGGTATTTTTTGATTTTCTCTCTGATTTCTTCAGTGATCTCTTGGTTATTTAGTAGTGTATTCTTTAGCCTCCATGTGTTTGTATTTTTAGATTTTTTCCTGTAATTGATATCTAGTCTCATAGCATTGTGGTCGGAAAAGATACTTGATACAATTTCAATTTTCTTAAATTTACCAAAGCTTGATTTGTGTCCCATGATATGATCTATCCTGGAGAATGTTCCATGAGCACTTGAGAAGAAATTGTCATCTGCTGTTTTTGGATGGAATGTCCTAAAAATATCAATTAAGTTCATCTTGTTCAGTGTATCATTTAAAGCTTGTGTTTCCGTATTTATTTTCATTTCAGATGATCTGTCCATTGGTGAAAGTGGGGTGTTAAAATCCCGTACTATGATTGTGTTACTGTCGATTTCCCCTTTTATGGCTGTTAGCATTTGCCTTATGTATTGAGGTGCTCCTATGTTGGGTGCATAAATATTTATAATTGTATCTTCTTCTTGGATTGATCCCTTGGTCATTATGTAGTGTCCTTCTTTGTCTCTTGTAATAGTCTTTATTTTAAAGTCTATTTTGTCTGATATGAGAATTGCTACTCCAGCTTTCTCTTGATTTCCATTTGCGTGGAATATCTTTTTCCATCCCCTCACTTTCAGTCTGTATGTGTCCCTAGGCCTGAATTGGGTCTCTTGTCGATAGCATATATATGGGTCTTGTTTTTTATCCATTCAGCCAGTCTATGTCTTTTGGTTGGAGCATTTAATCCATTTACATTTAAGGTATTTATCAATATGTATGTTCCTATTACTATTTTCTTAATTGTTTTGGGTTTGTTATTGTAAGTCTTTTCCTTCTCTTGTGTTTCCTGCCTAGAGAAGTTCCTTTAGCATTTGTTGTAGAGCTGGTTTTGTGGTGCTGAATTCTCTTAGCTTTTGCTTGTCTGTAAAGGTTTTAATTTCTCCATCGGATCTGAATGAGATCCTTGCTGGGTAGAGTAATCTTGGTTGTAGGTTTTTCCCTTTCATCACCTTAAATATGTCCTGCCACTTCCTTCTGGCTTGCAGAGTTTCTGCTGAAAGATCAGCTGTTAGCCTTATGGGGATTCCCTTGTATGTTAATTCTTGCTTCCCTTGCTGCTTTTAATATTTTTTCTTTGTATTTAATTTTTGATAGTTTGATTAATTTGTGTCTTGGCATGTTTCTCCTTGGATTTATCCTGTGTAGGGCTCTCTGTGCTTCCTGGGCTTGATTGACTATTTCCATTCTCATGTTAGGGAAATTTTCAACTATGATCTCTTCAAATATTTTCTCAGCCCCCTTTTTTGCCTCTTCTTCTTCTGGGACCCCTATATTTTGAATGTTCATGTGTTTAATGTTGTCCCAGAGGTCTCTGAGATTGTCCTCAATTCTTTTATTTCTTTTTTTTTTGTTTGTTTATTCTGTTCTGTGGTAGTTATTTCCACTCTTTTATCTTCCAGGTCATTTATCCATTCTTCTGCCTCAGTTATTCTGCTATTGATTCCTTGTAGAGAAGTTTTTATTTCATTTATTGTGTTCATTATTGTTTGTTTGCTCTTTAGTTCTTCTAGGTCCTTGTTAAACGTTTCTTGTATTTTCTCCATTCTATTTCCAATATTTTGGGTCATCTTTACTATCATTACTCTGAATTCTTTTTCTGGTAGGCCGCCTATTTCCTCTTCATTTGTTTGGTCTAGTGGGTTTTTACCTTGCTCCTTCATCTGCTGTTTGTTTCTCTGTCTTCTCATTTTGCTTAACTTAGTGTGTTTGGTGTCTCCTGTTCACAGGCTGCAGGTTCATTTTTGGTGTCTACTCCCAGTGGGTAAGGTTGGTTCAGTAGGTTGTGTAAGCTTCCTGGTGGAGGGGAATGGTGCCTGTGTTCTGCTGGATGAGGCTGGATCTTGTCTTTCTGGTGGGCAGGACCACGTCCAGTGGTGTGTTTTGGAGTGTCTGTGAATTTATTATTATTTTAGGCAGCCTCTGTGCTAATGGGTGGTGTTGTATTCCTGTCTTGCTAGTTGTTTGGCATAGGGTGTCCAGCACAGTAGATTGCTGGTCGTTGAGTGGAACTGGGTCTTAGCATTGAGATGGAGATCTCTGGGAGAGCTTTCACCGTTTGATATTACATGGGGCTGGGAGGTCTCTGGTGGACCAATGACCTGAACTTGGCTCTCCCACCTCAGAGGCTCCAGCCTGACACCTGGCTAGAGCACCAAGACCCTGTCAGCCACATGGCCCGGTACGTGGGAAGTTTCTTGCCTTTTGGGAAGTCTGAGGTCTTCTGCCAACATTCAGTAGATGTTCTGTAGGAGTTGTTCCACATTTAGATGTAGTTTTGATGTATTTGTGGGGAGGAAGGTGATCTACACGTCGTACTCCTCCACCAACTTGAAGGTGCCCCTTTTGTGATCTTTTTGATGATAACCATTCTGACAGATGTGAGTTGATATGTCATTGCGCTTTTGATTTGCATTTCCCTGATGATTAGTGTTGCTGAGCATCTTTTCTTGTGCCTGTTTGCCATCTGCAGGTCTTTTTTGAAAAGATGTCTATTCAGGCCTTTGCCCATTTTTTAAATCAGGTTGCTTGTTTTTTTGATATTGAGTTGTATGAGCTTGTTATATATTTTGGATATTAACCCCTTTTCAGACATATCATTTGCAAATATCTTCTCCCATTCAGTAAGTTGTCTTTTTGTTTTGTTAATGTTTTCCTTTGCTGTGCAAAAGCTTCTAAGTTTGATTAGGTCCCATTTGTTTATTTTTGCTTTTCTTTCCTTGCCTGAGGAGACAGATCCAAAAAAAAATATTGCTAAGACTTATGTCAAAGCGTGTTCTGCCTATGTTTTCTTCTAGGAGTTTTCCCAGCACAACTTATTGAAGAGACTGTCTTTTCTCCATGTATATTCTTGCCTCCTTTGTCATAGATTAATTAACCATAAGTGTGTGTGTTTGTTTCTAGGCTTTTTATTCTGTTCCATTGATCTATGTCTGTTTTTGTGCCAGTACCATACTGTTTTGACTACTATAACTTTGTAGTATATTCCCAATACTTTTAAGATTGACGTTAACATGGTATAGAGGACTTGAATGCCCCTACCTACCCCTCCATCCTCTTTTCATACATACTCAGGCGTCATCTTTGAGATCCAGTCATGCTTGACCTGTTAGCTTCTCTGACTTGCTAAGCTCCCACTGCAGGGTGTTTGCATATTCTACTCCCTCTTCCTGGAATGTTCTTTACTCCTCTGTGCCCCTTTGTCTAAGTGACTCTTAATCTTTCTTCTGATCTCAGCTCAATCATTATTCCCCAGGGAATATTCTCTTAGGTATACAGTCTTATAGTACCTTGACCCTCTTTTTCATAGCACTTGTAACAGTTGTAATTCTATATTTATGTGATTCTTTGATTAATAATCCTCTTCCCTCCTAGATGATTTCCTTCTCTATGCTAACCATTTTCCCTAGCCCCTATCATAATGCCAGGCACATGTTACACATTCAAAAAATATTTGTTGAATGAATGAAAGGTTAACGGAGGAGGGATAATGAAATGCTACTCTGGTTGGTTTTGTCCTTCTTAGAATATTAGAATTTTAGATGGAGAAACAATCTTAGAGATTATTAAACACGGTACCCTCATTTTAAAAAAAGGAAACTGAGGCACAGAGAAGTTAAGTGACTGTCCTAAACTCATTGTGAATCAAGTTCTGAACTTGAAAATCCTCCATTGCCAGGGTAGATTCAAAGTATATCTGTGTATTTTAAGCTTATGTGTTGGACTAGGTGAAAGCCATGCTATGATGGGGGAAGACTGTTCAAGATGTGTCTGGTTGTCTCCATTATTTCCCCAGCATTCAGCACAATGTCTGGTGTTTAGTAGACTGATTGTTATATGTAAAATATGCAAAGGGTTGAAGGCGGGAATCTGTTAATAAATTAACTTTCTTAAATCAGACAGACTTGAAAACAGGGTAGAAGCAAATATTAATTTTTGTTTGTACATACTTTTATAGAGGTTATTTATTTTTACCACATGCTTGTAAAAACATGTGCATATGTTTCAATAAAAACTACTTCACAAACAAAAGATTAGAGTACCTAGCACCTGGTAGGTATCCAATAATTTTGTGTCAAATATGAATCTGAATTATTGCCATTATAATGAATACTTTCTTTTAATTTCAAAAGAAAATAGTGAAGAAATGTATGAAGATGTCTACAAAACAAAGAGCAACTACCCAAAGATAGAGTGAGTTTCTCTTTTTCTTGGCTTCATAGCTAAGGGTATTTCCTGTTAGTCTAGGAAAACCAAAGTTTAAGAAATGACCTCCATCCCTACCCACCCCATCGTTAGGGAACACATGCATAGAGAATGGAGATAAGCTATTGTAATAAAACATTGTGATCAATAGGGTACTTGTAATTGTGTACAATCATATCTAATAATTTTGATCACATTGTTTTATCTTTTGAGAAAATGTCCATCTCCCAGAGTAGAGGACTTTGATACTGTGTTAGGGAATAAGTGAGAAAAGAGAAGTAAATATCAATAAAATGCTTCAATTCTGTAGTTGCTTTTCCAGGAAGAAATCAACGGTTATGATTTACCTGTATCTTTGAAAGTTAATGAGGCTATCTCTGGGATTGGGGCTTAATTTATTATCTAATAATTCAGTGTTATCAAGGACAGTATTTGTTCAAATGGGCATTATTAATCAAATTCAGTTATTAGGCACACATTGTGGAAGGGAAAACAGCAGTAGTCAAAAGCAAGAAGTTTGAGGGTTGAAGGGAAAAGAGGGCATTCGTGCTGGGTGGGATGATGTGAGTGTATCATTCCCTCTCCCTTCCCACCCGCCCCCAATAAAGAGCATATTTGGAAAAATTTTAATCATCAACCAGTCAGTGTACCATCATCATTATATTATCATTCCATAAATTAAAGATAAGTGACATGACTTTCAGAAGCTAGGAATTTCTATAATGTATTTCTA
Source organism: Balaenoptera musculus (assembly GCF_009873245.2). Taxonomy (NCBI): domain Eukaryota; kingdom Metazoa; phylum Chordata; class Mammalia; order Artiodactyla; family Balaenopteridae; genus Balaenoptera; species Balaenoptera musculus. Next base: position 47,873,566 of record NC_045785.1, on the reverse strand, counting down.
GTATAGTTTGTAAACTATGGGTCCCTGAGTCATCATCTCTAAAAGGAAGACTTTGCTCCACAAACTCTTTAAAATAGAAACCATTTGGAGTAGATGAAAGTTTGTATTGAAATATAGTAATTCCATCCATAGCTGATGTGTGCTACTTCCTATCAGCATCTAAACAAAGAAGAAGAGCATAGAAGCTGACAAGGCATTTTCCTGCTCTTCCTTGAGTGGGGTGTGTTGAAGAAATGAGACTGAAATCTCTGATCCTTTTGACTACAGCAGGCTTCCATCCCCAGTACTCTCTCAAACACCATGTTATTTATATCCTCTGATTCCTCTTAGTTTAGATGGAAAAGAAGCACTTAAAAGACTGCAGAGGTTCTTCAAGAAAGAAAAGGATAGATTTAAAATGAAGAAAACCAAGTCAAAAGAAAATATAAGGTAAAAGGTCCCTTTTTACTTCTCTTTCCAGGAGAGGATTAGCAGTGCTGGCCTGGTTAGTTACACAGCTGATGTTCTCTATCCTGTTCTTCTAGTGAAGTGGTACCAGAAACTAAAACCAAAGGCCCTGGTTATCACCTACCTCCTCCTTGCCAATATTTGAGTGAACTACGCCCACAGATGCTAATGGGAAAGTGACAATGTCCCTTTTGAAAAAATTGATGAGAAAAGGTTGTGAACAAGGGTAGAGGGAAAGTCTTAATCAAACAAAGTCCAGGAAAGAAACTTTCCTCATCATACTTGGCATAGATTCCTGTTGTTGTTACTGAGCATTATGTTATTAATTACATCCTTTTATGCTCTCTCAGCCCTACAAGTTCCAGTGGTTTTATTTGTCTACACTTCCATATTCTAATTTGCCTCTCTTGAGAGAGGCAGTGTGTGGAAAGGGAAGATGAATTTTTCAGCTGAATGGTCCATGTACCTCAAAGTCTTAGACCTGGAAGGGACCCTCCAAGGTCACCCTAGTTAATTACCAGTGGGAATTGGGAAGGTTAGAAATTCATGAGTAGGAGAGAGAAACAAGAGGCCTAGGTTCTGGATTCTAGTTTCAGCTTTTCTGTTTATTCAGTGTGCAACCATGGGCAAATCACTTCCATTTTGCATTCATAGGGATCAAGTTTCTTCTTGCGTATAATAGGAGGGAGGAGGGAGACTGGGTGGTCTCTGGAGGCACTTCTCTCATATATATGTGTGTGTGTGTGTGTGTGTATATGAGAGAGAGACACACACACAAAAACATAGACATAGATCTGTATTTTATGAGGGCAGAGGATGGGAAAATAATTTGACCCAGGTTATTACATACATTGACATGGAATTATGTTATTCTACCTTGAAGTTCTTTTCAATTATAAAACCTCAGAGTAACATGACTTTAAGTCTAATTGTCTGTTGGATGTAGATCTACCAAGAGATTTATATAGAATATGGGGTTTACAAATTGTAGTCCTGACCATGGAAGAAGAGGGAGTCTAGCTCCAGTGGCCAATGAGACCTAAAGGCAGACCCCGACTTTAGCAGGTTAGATGTTTCTGACAAAAATTATTAGTGTGATACCTGCAGTCCCATAAAAATTTGATCCAGGTGAGAATGCTGATACGTGTTTGTTTTTTTTTTTAATAATATTTATTTATTTATTTTGGCTGCACAGGGTTTTAGTTGCAGCATGCAGGATCTTAGTTGCAGTAGGCATGTGGGATCTAGTTCCCCCGACCAGGGATTGAACCCGGGCCCACTGCATTGGGAGCGTGGAGTCTTACCCACTGGACCACCAGGGAAGTCCCAATGCTGATGTTTTTAAAATGCAAATGTTATTTCCTTTTTCTTAGAGCTATTCTTAGAACTGTAAATGACTGCTTATGATTTTTAGAACAAATAGCCAATCCCTTTTCATTGCAAGTCAATACTTTTATGGCCTCCCCTTCCTACTTGTCCAGCTCCATCTCTCGCTCAGATTTACTCTCATCACCAGCCCATTAACACATTCCCTCTTTGTATATGAGTACCCTGGTGTTTCATGCCTCCTTGCTTTTGACCATGACATTCCATTGGTCTGGAATGTACCTGCCCTTCTCCAACTTCCTTTGATTATCAAAGTTCTAGCCTTCCTTTAAAGTTTGGTCAAATATTATCCTTTCTGGGACGCATTCCATGAACCTTTCTACCCAAACCTGTATTACTGGTTTCTCTTCTATGTTTCCGTAACATCCTGTGCACATCTTGTAACATCTATTAATACTACTGAGAAACCCTTTTTCTTAGAGTCAGAGAATCTCAGGGTAAGAAGAGAAATCCATATACCTAGTCCAACCCACTACACAAGCTTCTCTGCAGATTTCCTAAGAAGCCAAATCTCTGTGCCTGCACACCTCTATAAAGAGAAATTCACTATGTGCAGGGGGAAATCTGCCATTTGTAGGAAGGTCTAAAAAGCCTTTTTCCCCTTAAATTTTGCCAAAATCTGCCTCTCTACCTTAATTTTTCAATTAATAGCATGGAGACATACCAAGGTAACAACAGAACTTTGTTTATTTATTTGTTTCTTTGTTTACTTTTTGTTGAGCCTTTTGATTGAGGGCTCCTCTCTGGAATATCAACTCCTAGTTTGTTGCGTTATCTTCAGAAGGAGGTTGCAACCATGAAAATGTGACCTTTAAAAAGAGTTGGGACTCTCAATCTTCTCTCTCTCTCTCACACACACACACACATACACATACACACATACACATACGCACAAACACACGCACACACACACGCACACACTGCCTGTTAGGATAGTCATTATTAAATGGCTTGATTTAGGCATAAATAAACCAAGAATTAAATGCCACGGGTCTTAGCTATGCTATGAGTTTTACATGGGAATTAAACGTTAAGCCTCTTCTCACTCCCTCTGTTCCAAATGTTCTGACTTCTTCTTTCAACAGGCCAAGGACTCCTCAGCTTGAGGGTCTTTGTGTCTGCTGTTTCCTCCCCTAGGAATGCTCTTACCCCAGATATTTAGTTGGCCTATTCTCTCACTATCTTCAGGCCTCTGCTTCAAAATCAACTTATCAGTGAAGCCTTCCCTGAATGTCCTCTGAAAAATGGCAAACCAGCCCTCACCTCGTCCCCCTCCCCCCTTACCCTGCTCTATTTTTCTTAATTGCACTTATCTCCAGAAATTTCCTTACATGACAGATCATAAATTTCCTTGTTTGTTTTCTGTCTGTCTCACTCTACTAGACTCCATGAGGGCAGGGATTATGACTGTTTTGTCCACTGCAGTATCTCCAACATAAAGTACAGTGCCTGGAAGAAAAAAAAAAAAAAAAAGAACAGTGCCTAGGATATAATAGGCTCTCAATAAATATCTGTTGAATGAATAGATGACCTAAAGGAAGGAAATATCATTATAGATTTTTTTTTGTGGCCTTGGTTTCTATGTTTAAATAGGAGCTACCAGCACCCTGACCTAATTAAAATGGAGGAAGGGAATGGGTGTTAAGAAAGGCTCCCTTAAGCAAGGGACCGCTTGCTTAAGCCGAGGCCCCAAGGATATGTGCTCACTAGATGTTGAGGGCAGGAAGTGCACTAAGGCTTCACATGTGTTCTCTCTAATCCTCACAATAACCCATGAGTTAGAAACTTGTTCCTCCGTTTTACAGATGAAAAACTAAGGCTTTGAAAAGTTATGTGACTTGCCCAGGGTAAGTGGCTAAGTGGCGGAACTGAGAGTCAAATCAGCTCTGACTCTAGTGACCATGTGTTTCTCCTACCGTGTCCTACACATCACAGTTCTGGTCTCATAGACACCAACGGAAGGGATCACTGAGTATCAGCCCTGTCCCAGGCACATTCACTTAGGAAAGCTCATCCCGTACAAAGGGAACTCTACAAGATAGGTGCTGGTATTCATTTTGGAAATGGAGAACTAAAGCTTCCATAAAGGTTAGTGCTGTTCCTTTGGTCAGTCCTTTATTATGTTCTTATCACAGAGTGTTATATTAACTTACTTTTGGTGTCCCTCACTAAACCGTGAGCTACTTCAGGACAGAAACTGTGTCTGATCATTTTGTATACCCAGCACATGGGCCTGGCCCGTGATGAGTGTCCCCAGAATACCTGTAGGACTGAACTTAAATTAATTGCTTAAAATACATGGATATTTTCCTACCACATCATGCTTCCTTTCATGTAATCTTAACTGTGAGATTTGAAGAAAACCAGATGATCTACCTAGCCAATGTCCTCTCCTACTTAGCACATTTACCATCTTCCATTTCCACCTGGCCTGGAATTCTCCCCTCAAGTCACCTCTTTGGTTAAACATATACATAGTCAGGGTCCAGTGTCTCCAGATGGTTCTCTCTCACCATACTTACCCCACATTGAATTGGCATCGTGGAAGGTAGAAGGCAGAAACAGAATCCTGTGGACAAAGAAGGGCAGGGCTAAGGGACAGCCTGAGATTGTCTCGTTAGGAAAGGTCGTGTGGGTGGTCACTGGGGATAAATAAGCTCATTTACAAGAGAGGGGAGGTGATCAGAACAAAGCTGCAGGAAAGGTGTGCTTCGTTTCTTTCCCCCAAAGCATCTATATCAAGAAACCTAGTCATTAATATGTTATTTGAGATGTATCAGCTAATATCTCTGAACATGGCTTTTTCCCTTAACCCTTTGTGTCTTTTGTTAATTAACAGTGCACTTTCCATTTCGCTGCCTGATTTAGGTAAGTGACGTTCGCTTATTTGCTGGAACAAAATTATTCAGCACTGACATATTCACAGTCTGAGAAAGAGAAGTAGTAATTCTTCCTGCATTTCACGTTTAATGAAAAATTGATACATCAAAATCAAAGACATTTTACACAATAGTAGTACTTACATTGGGGAAGATGAGTAACATTTCTCAAGTGCCTCCTATACGCCAGGCCTCTTAAAATCTGAGAAATAGATGCATTATCCCTTTTTAGGAAGGCTCTAGGACTCACATCCATATTTTAGTGACCTAGGATTTAGTACTCAAGTCTCTGAATACGAAGCTCGTGCATTTTACATTATACCACATAACCTTCTGAAGGATTTAACAGCCAGCTCACCCGAATTAAGACATAGTAATTTGAACATGACCACTTTGCAGTACACATACTAACTGAATCAAGGATGCGTCATTGGAATACTTTCTGCTTTGCTATAAAAACAACAGTGCACAAATTAGTACAGTGCCTGACATCTAGTGTGCTCGCTCTCAATCACGTTCAGTAAGTTGAATCTATCGATGAGAGAGGGCCATGTGTTTTGTTGTTTGTCAGGTTTAGTTTATGGGCTCTAGCGATGGTGGCTACTTTGATTTTACTCTGACTTGACAATTCAAATGTATATTATATTCCACAAATATAAGTTTGCTGCACTAAATAACAAATAGTTACATAAACCTGGTATAATAACAGCTCTCCCAGGCTTCCCTGGTGGCGCAGTGCTTAAGAATCCGCCTGCCAATGCAGGGGACATGGGTTCGAGCCCTGGTCGGGGAAGATCCCACATGCCACGGAGCAACTAAGCCCGTGAGCCACAACTACTGAGCCTGCGTGCCACAACTACTGAAGCCCGTGCGCCTAGAGCCCGTGCTCTGCAACAAGAGGAGCTACCGCAATGAGAAACCTGCACACCACAATGAAGAGTAGCCCCCCCCTCGCCTCAACTAGAGAAAGCCTGTGTGCAGCAACGAAGTCCCAACGCAGCCAAAAATAAAAATAAATAAATAAAATTTAAAAATAACAGCTTTCCCAAAATATCCTCGGTCTCTGTAAAAAAAAAAAAGGTCAACTTAGAATAGGCACGCATTGCACCCCCATCCAAGTATATGAATAACTGAATTATGAATTGTGAATAATTATGCCAAAAGGTTTCTAACTAGTTCAAGTGGTGAGTCAATTGAATATTATGGAATTCTATGTAGAGCACCAAGGAATGTGAATATCCTAAACTGAAAACGTCTAATTATGATTATGTACTAAGTCAGATTCAATTTTATGCAAGATTATTATAAAGAAGCAGTTGTCAGTGTTTTGAAATAAAAATCATGGAAGAAAAATCAACATTAATGTTCTATTAAGTTGTTTTTTTTTGCCCTAGGAATTAAGCCCTCTCACTGCTCTAGCATTATAACATCTTTGTCCAGTTCCAGGATGATGGGAACCTAGTCTAAACATGATCCTTTCAGCAACTCATATTTTCTGGAAATCCACATGAAATCAAATTGATATAAATATTTATGCATGTGTTTGAGATACTAGGACATCTCACTATTTTTTAATCCTCAGTTGAACTTTTTCCCAAATGGATACTTGTTTTGTTCTTTGATCCTTTCTATATCCTATGATCAGATTTTGATAAAACAGGCATGGGGATGCACCTAGATAATTAAGTAATTGTGTATAATTTGGAAAGCTGGGGATTGTATAAACCATACCTAATAATAGACTATTTTGATCCTATCTTGACCCTAGAACTTAGGTCTCAGGAAGTTATTATCTATGATGATGTGGACATAAATGAAAAAAAGTCAAAGTAAGTCAATTTACCGCATTGGTCATCCCTGCTGATATTTAACCCATTTCCTGATGCTTTGTTAAATACGGTCAGAGGGCCATCCCTTCAGATCCTTGGTTACTGGGTGAAAAGTCAAGTTGTGATATATTGCCCCCACTAGGAAAGGAAAATAATGAGTAATGCAGATGACCTAACAGTGGTAGGTGATTCAAAACTCACTGGAGCTTTGTTTCTTACCTTTGAATCTATAGACTTGAAACTCATTTCAACATAACAAATACTTATTTAAATGCCTCCTGTGGAAGATGGCAAGCACCACCTGACAGAACCTCTGTTCTCAAGGCCTAAATAACTAAAATCTATCAAAAAAGAGAAACCATCCTGAAACTCTATACCCTTTCTCTAGCTACTTATTATCTGTCCTTTCCCTCTCAACTAAATGGTTGCAAATAAAGGTCTCCTCTGCTCATCTTGGATACATCTTTCCAAGCTCACTGCGACTGGGGTTCTGTTCCACCATGACAGCAGACTTGTTTTTGGTAAGGTCACTAATAACATCTTTGTTAAATCCAGTGGATACATGTAAGTCCTTATTATACTTGGCTTCTTTGTAATATCTTAAATTGTTGATCATGCCATCCTTCAAAGGAAAAAAATATTAACTTTTCCCCAGGTTTCTATGTTATCATTATTTCTATTCTTCATCTTTGGCTGTTGCTCCTCCTGTTTGGTTGGTTAGTTTTGGTTTTGTGTGCATGTATGTGTTCTAATTCTGCCATTCATTTCTTTAAAAATTATGTGTTTCTCAGATTTCCTGTATCAGTTCTCTTCCCTTTTTCCTTTATATGTTCTTGAATGGTCTCATCTACATCTAGGGCTTTAATTACAATCACTATAGTAAAGACATCAAAATTTACAATTTTGAGATCAGATTTCTCTCTTCCACTTTAATAAGCCTGCTAGATAACTCTGTTTGAAACTCAGAATTCCATAATAACTCATAATCTCAACTGTCACCATCCAAATATGATCCCTTTCTTCTAATCTCTATGTTGGTGATTGTTTCAATAAACACACAGTTGCTCAAACCAAGACCCTAGGCATTCACTGTCCTTGACTCCTCCTCCTCTCATGCCCTGCACCCTCTTCTGTTGAAATAACTCTCAGAATGTTCCTGCTTCCCCATCCCCACTGCACAGCCACATGAAGGCACTCATCGCTTCTCAGCTGGATCGTTGCAATGACCTCCTGAATGGCCACCTCGCCTCCACTTCAGTTTATTTTCCAAACTTTCTAAAGTACAAATAGGATCATGTCACAAAACCCACCATTCACCAGCTTAAAAATGGTTAGTGGTTGTCCATTGCTCTCAAAATGAAATCCAAACTGCTTAAGAAGGCATAAAATTCATTATTGATCCAGCTCCTGGCAAACTCTCAGCCTCAGCTGTGCTTCCCACTCACTCACCATTCCTATGTTCCATCCATACTCTACATTTGGGTGTTCCTTGAGCTCTTCAAGCTTTCCAGCATTTCTAAACCTTCACATTTGTTCCAGCTTCTTCAATTCATTCAACAAATATTTACTGAGCATGTACTATATGCCAGACACTATGCTAAGTGTTGGTATAAAGCAGTGAATGAAACAGATGTAATTCCTATTCCTATCTGATTGGAGAGACAGATAAATAAATTAATTTAAAAATCTATAATTAAACATAGGAATTTGATTGCTTTGGATATTTTGAAAGAGAGTGGACATATGGTGTGTGTGTTGGAAGGAGATTGATAGTCATTTTAAAGTAGGTATCTGGGGAAGGCCTTTCCAAGGAGGTGAGAATTTAAGAGCAAAAGAATTGTTCTGTCTGTAACACACTTTGCCATGCTTTTTGCTTGGTTGACTATTTTATCCTTCATTATTTAAAACTGAATTCAGATTTTGCTTTCCCCAGGAAGTCCTCTCTGAGCTTATCTATTTGGGTTAGGTCCCCCTTTTTATCAGAATATTCTTTTCATAGTTGTATTCATCTTATTTCTTGCCTGTCTCCTCCTCTAGATGGGAACTCCCTGAGGTAGGGGCTGTGGCTTTCTGATCTCTATCATGTGGCCTCATACCAAAGCATAGTTTGTTAAATCAGATGACAAAGAAGGACCCGCCTCCAAAAAATGTGCAAAATAATTTGGAAGCTCAGAATTGGTAGACATTTCCATTATTTAGGGGATCAGAAAAGTCTCTGTGCCAAGTTAAAGAAGCAAGGATAGGAAACATTTTGACAGCTGGAGATTGGGGTTGAGAGAGAGAGAGAGAGAGAGAGAGAAGCGGGGAAGGTTTGCTGGGGGGAGAGGGGTGGACAGCTGTGTAAATGGAAAACAAGTGTGTTTGGGAAGTTTCACTGGACCATAAGACATGTGATCAAGAAAGTGGGTGTTACGAGCAGGAAATGCAATTTGGCAGGAGATGGAGAGGAGAGCCCTGGAATATAAAATTAGAGTTAAGAATGAATTCTTTCTTAAAAATAAATTATATGATATTTGTAAAAATGAAAATAAGAAACATGTAAGTTTAAAGCAAGATAAAACAAATTTCCCTCAACCCATAACTCAACTTCAGAACCAGAACATATCCAGTGCCTTGGTTTCTCTACCTTGTGCACATCCCTTGGTCTATCCCATTGCCTTCCCCCAAGGTAAACACTCTCCTACATTTCACATCTTTCACTTCCTGTTGAAAACCAAAATACTGTTATCAAACACAGGTGATAAAAATATATTGTTTCATTAGGGATTTTAACATTGTAAAAATGGTATGTTGTAGATAGAATTCTGCAACTTTTTTTTTACTCAAAATCCATCCTTTTTAAGCCACTATTAATTTATTCATTTTTACTGTTCTACAATATTCTATTTTATGTACATATCACAATTTATCCATTTTCTTGTGAGTATTGGGGTAGTTCCATATTTTTTGCACTTTTGAACAATACTGCTACAAATATTCTTATTTATATGTATACTTAGAAGGGAAAATAATGCAAATTTTACAGGGAATGAAAATTCATAAGAAAATGCCAACTTGTTTTCCACAGAAAAATAGGCAAAAGATATGAACAGGTCTTCTATAGAAAGAAAGACATGAGGGGTGAATAAACATATTAAAAGAGGTTCAACATTGTTAGTAATGAAGGTAATGCAAATTAATACCACAATGAGATAGTATCTTATACCCAATAAATTGGTAAAAATTAAGAATTCTTTCTGTGTTGTTGGTGAGAATGTGGATCAGTATTCCCTTTAAATACTGCTGGGAAGAGTGTAAATTGGTACAACCACTTTGGAAAATAAGCTGGCATTTTCTTATGAATTTGCATTCCCTATAAAATTTGCATTTATTGTATTTTCCCTTCTAAGTATACATGTGATTTATGATTGTTGCTTTCTATATCTTTAAAGAAATCTTTATCCCAAGATCATATGATATTCTCCCATATTTTCTTCTAAAACTGTTAACTTTTTGGCTTTTACACATAAGCCTTAGATCTACCTGGAACTGATTTTGGCATTTTTAGTGAAGTAGAGATCCAATTAAATTTTCTTCCATGTGGGTAAATGTTCTAGCATGATTAATTGCATAGCCCCTATTTTCCCCATTTCTACAATGCCATCTTTGTCATACTAAGTTTCCAAAAATCTGAAGATCTGTTTCCATGCCCTGTATTCTATTTGTCATTTTTTTTTAACATCGTAATTGGAGTATAATTGCTTTACAATGTTGTTAGTTTCTGCTGTATAACAAAGTGAGTCAGCTATACGTATACATATATCCCCATATCCCCTCCCTCTTGCGTCTCCCTCCCACCCTCCCTATCCCACCCCTCTAGGTGGTCACAAACACCCAGCTGATCTCCCTGTGCAGTGCAGCTGCTTCCCACTAGCTAACTATTTTACATTTGGTAGTGTATATATGTCAATGCCACTCTCTCACTTCATCCCAGCTTACCCTTCCCCCTCCCCATGTGTCATTTCTATCTTAATTGAATTGTGATCTGGAAAAGTAGTTGATACAGTATTAGTACACTGAGGAAGTAGCTGATATCAGTACTTTGACATATTCTGTGACATGATTCATGCCTAGTATGGTCAATTTTTATAAATGTTCCATGTGTACTTTAGAAAAATATGACTTCTCTGTTTGATACAAGGATCAACTTATGTCCTTTAAATCAAATATTTGGCTTGGTCAAAAAGTTCGTTCAGGTTTTTCTACTGTTACGGAAAAACCCAAACGAATTTTTTTGCCAACACAATATGTGTTAATTCTCTTAATAAAATCGTTTATAGATTTATGGATTTTTAGATGCTTGATTCATTAATATATGAAAGAAGTGGCTTGAAATCTCACAGAAAGATGGTAGATATGTCAGTTTCTTCCAAAAGTTCTATCATTTTTTTCTTTATATATTCTAAGGCTCTTTTATTAGTTGCATACAAAATTTTAAATATCTTCTGCTGAATTAAATGTTTCTTTTTAGGTCGTAGCCATCTCCATCCCCCCTAATATCAATACTATTAATAACAAAAATAATACTTATGTAGGTCTTACTGTGAGTCAGTCACTGTTTTTAGATTTAACATGTATTAACTCATTCAATCTTCACAACAATTGTGAAGTAGATACTATTATTATACCAATTTTGTAGAAGAGAGGTTGAGACACAGAGGTGAAGTTATTTGCCCAAGCTCATAGCGCCAGTAAGTGGTAGAACCAGGATTAAAACCCAGCAACTAGACTCCCAATCCATTCTCTTTACTACAACACTAAGCTAATTTCCTAGTGATGCTTTGTCTTAAAGTCTAATTTGCCCAATCTTATACCTACCTGACCTTTCTTTTAGTTAGTATTTCCCTAGGATACATTTTTGATCCTTTTTCTGATTTCCATATTCTTGTTGAATGTGTCTTATATAAATAGCATACAGCTGAACTGGCTTTTAAAAATATCTAACATGACAATACGTCTTAACTCCTACCTTGCCCTAATGTAAAGTTTAATCTTCTGAAATATTGTGGTGCTGATAGCATTTTCCTCAGGACAGACTTGTCTTCTGTGCTCTCATACTGCTTACTGCTCTCTGTCTGGTTTCAGTTTACTTGCTGGGGGCTATTAAGGTATAACGTACAGGACTTAATCTAAGTGTAAAGTGTGGCAATTTGTTAAAACAAAACAAAAAAACCTTTATCCAGGATCTAGCAGTTTTGTACTGGGAGGGCCCTATCAGAAAATTCTTTTGCGCTACTGCCAAATAAGGAAGTCCAGAACTATGGGCAAGAGGACAATATAATCAGAGCCACGCTTCAGGAAGAGTAACTAGACCTAGACCCTTCTGCAGAATGCTTTGGAGGGAAGGTCAGAAGTAGAACATTTGTTAGAATACTGTTAAAGGTGCTCAGGTGAAAGATGATCAAAATGTGTTTTGGGGTGGTGAAAAAAATGAAGAAGATATTTTAAGATTAAATGATATTTACCAAGTCACTTAACCCTATCAAAATCTGACCAATTTCTTTTTCATGTGATAGAGTAAATCTTCTGTAGTTTGGCCTCAGAGAAATCAATTATTAAAGACATTTGTAGCAGATGGAACACTGATGGAAAATAGCAGAATTTGGGATAGGAAGGGAGATGGAAGATGATATCTGAGTTCTTGTCAGCTTGGCTAGTTTGCATGTCATGTCCTGGTACGTATTAGGTTGAAGAGATGCCTAAACAACTCTGGATTAAATTGCTGCTAGACATTCCGGACCTCTGATTTTCATTTCCTTTTGTTCATTAGAATTTCCCCTAGAGAGTCAGCAAGGGAAGGAAGAAGAGGGGGATCTTGAAAAAGACACTGGAACAGCTTCTACAACCTGGTCCCAGTGGGCCCTATGGCATGTCACGTTACTTCTCTGAATCTTAGTTTCTTAACCTGTGATACGGCAAAAAAACAATCCTCATCCTGCCAAATTAATTAAGCTCTCTAACTAGATCCCTATAAAAGCTAAAATAAGTTGACAAAGAGTTGACCATAATGGTCACATGGCTGGCATGGGTAAAAATTGGTATGACTTTTCTGAAAATAATATATTGTTTTATAATCATTAAAGAAAATAAACTGTTAAGCAGGCATTTGCTTTGCCTATTCCCTCCCCTCACAGCTATAGCTCCTGCCTAACAAGTCCATGCACAAGTTCTCATTAAACACTTGCTCTGTGCCTAGCACTGTGCTGAGCTTGTGGTAGATATATCTGGAATGTGTGTCTGGATCCCATCTTTTGGGAACCTAAAGTGAAGAGATAAAATGAGTGAACATCGGACAATTAGAAAAGAAGTAACTGCTGAGCTCCTTGTTATAGACTCCAAAGGCAACAGACATTGAGAAAAGAGAGTGATCGGCGATCCCTAGATGAGTCCTGGAAGTCTTCTTAAAAGCTTTCCCTAAGCTGCATCTTTCCTTTTTATTGAAGTACAGTTGATTTACAATATTGTGTTAGTTTCAGGTATACAGCACACTGATCCAGTTATTTTTTCTGATTATTTTCCATTATAGGTTATTACGATATTGAATATAATTTCTTGTGCTATACAGTAAATCCTTGCTGCTTATCTATTTTATGTATAGTAGTTTGTATCTGTTAAACCCATATTCCTAGGCTTCATCTTTAATGCTGGTCAGATGCTGAGTCCCTGATATTCTGTTGGACCTTGTGACCATACTCTGAAGGGAATTGTGACACAATGTCACTGAAAAAATTTTAAATTCCTCTGATGTAATATTCTTGTGGTTATAACTTACCCAGTGAAAAGCTGTGTTCTGATGTGCAGACACCATAGACATACAGATGGTTGATAGAGGAGGGGCCAGTTTTGCTCACATCAATGATGAACATATTGGTTACTTTGTCATACCAGCAAGGTAACGTTTTAAAGCAGCAGGCATGATGAAAGACCATAGACTTTGGAGTCAAACACACTTGGATTCAAAGCCACTGGGTTCAAAGCCACTATTTCTGTGACCATAATAAGTTACCTAGATCATCTCTTTCCCCCTTTGTAAAACTTTATGAAAGACTACTTTAAAGGACTGTTGTAATACTTCCTGTAAAAACCACATTAGTTAACATATGTAAAATGCATAAGACTTGACACATAGGTGCTCAAAAATATTAGTTCCTTCTATAATACCCTCTCTCCTCTCTGCATCCTTTTCTGCTAATGCTAAATACTAGTTGGATTAGTCTTGTCCCACAGTGAAGGTCCATTTTATCATTCACGTTTTAGAGGTGAAGAAACTGAGGCTCAGAAAGGAGAGGAAGTGTGATTATAAGCAGGTTGATCTCTTGCTTCTGGCTTCAATTTTTTTTTTAAGTTTTATCTTATATTGGAGTATAGTTGATTTACAATGTTGTATTAGTTTCAGGTGTACAGCAAAGTGATTCAGTTATACATATACATATATCCATTCTTTTTCAGATTCTAGCTTCAAATTTGGATTGCCACAGATCAGGCGTTGGCAAGCTATGGCCTGGGGGCCAAATATGGCCGGCCACTTGTTATTGTAAATGCAGTCGCAATAGCAGAGTTGAGTAGTTACCATAGAGATGGCAGGGCTTGCAAAGCCTAAAATATTTACGCTCTGGCCTTGCCATAGATTATCAAAATATACTTCTAGATGACTTTTTAATTTTTAATGTTTTGGTAAAAAAATTGCCCAGAAAGTTGCCCAGAAAGTACTGATTGTTCTGTAAGGGTTTTAGTTCAATCTTAATTTACTTGCTCAAAATATTTTTCTTCTCAGTGATGAAGATAAACTAAAAACTTGGAAGCCCAAGTTTTTGATATCAAAGGAAAAAAAAGACAAAAATGGTGCTAAAGAATCAGAAAGGTAAGCACAAAAGTACACTTAAATTACAGCTTATCTGCTGCGATTTATACCTCTTACTAGCTGTGTGACCTTGGGCAGGTCATTAAATTTGATTTTCAGGTTCCTCATCTACAGAATGAGAATATTAACACCTACATTATAGTACAACTGAGAGGATTAAAAGAGAAAAAGAATATGAAAATGTAAAGTGTCACACACATTTATCTTTATCATTGCTGCTTTTGGTGGATAGGGAGCAAGAGAAGAATTCTAGCCAGTCCTTATCAAACGATGAAAAATTTCCAGTCTTCCTTTGCGCTGTAGGAACTTTTCCCCAGTAAGACAGAACTTAAATAATACACCAATTGGAACTTAAATGCTGCTTTGAGAAGAGAAACTAGGTGTCATATAGTAAGACTGATTTCCCTAAAATACAATATAATTCTAGTTATCACTACATTAGAGTTAGAAATTTAAAAAAATGTTTTATTGACTCAAGATCTCACCTTTATTCATGTGATTCAAATTCCCAGTTGGCTTGGTGGGGTGGTGATGCTTTTTACTATCTCTGATGGTCACTTAGTGCTCTCTGTGCTTCAGTCTTCTCAGTTGCTGGGATATGGGGCAGGAGCTGAGGCACTTTGTTTAATAAGTGTCTTGGGGAAATCCTTGTCTAAACGGTCACTGAGCTGAGAACACTGCATGGTCTGTCTGCTTTGGGAAATCTGTCTAGAAAAGTCCTACACGGGCACCCCAAAAGAAATCAGACATCAGTCTATACCAAATTTAAACTCAGAGGATGGCATAGGATGGCCCTTTCCTTAAGTTTGTTTTAAGTTTAGACTTGATGTAATTTATTTTTCCCAAGTTGGAAAGATGTATTCATTAGATGAGAAGAGCATCTTTCTACCTTAAACTTCACACTTTTACTTTTGCGTAGCATAACAAAACAGAATTCCAAGAGATGAAATAACAGTGAAATTGTTTACCTTCCCCACCCCAAAGAAAGCTTTCTAGTATTTTAATGTCTATACATAAGTCTTTTTAGGAAACAATCTTGTGCTTTTTTATTTCTTACAACAAACTGATATAATGGTTTACTTTTTTTCTCAACTGTGTAAATTTGAAAATGCAATATTGAGTCTATTATTATTCCTGTAAATTGATGTATCAATTTTCTATGTGTTCTTTGTTCCTTTTTAAATGGTTTCTACCAACTTACTCTACCAATAAGAATTACTTTCTATATTAGTGCAACCCTTTTATTATCCCTTTATCAAAGATGATGACCAGTTTTCAGAGAAGTCTGGGGGAGGGTATCCCTGGTATAAAGGCAGAGAAATGATAGCCCACCTTCTAAGATGTTCCATGTAGACTTTGAATGTATATGGAAAAGGGCAGCTGGAAAGGTAGGTTGGGGCCAGATTATAAAATGCCCTGTGTACCACACTAAGGAATTTGACTTTATCTTATAGGCAGTAGAGACAGATTGAAAGGTTTTAAGCAAGAGAGTGACATGATCAATTAAATTTTAGAAAGATGACTCTGGAGGAAGGTATGCAGATAGATTTGAGGAAGGAGAGGCAACAGGAAGATGGTATAAAATTAAACACATAAAATTATATCTGAATTTATCCTGAAATAGAATGAGTTTATGGCTTTGGAAGCTTAGAGTTTTATTATAATACACGTCACTCTACCTGCATATTTCTGCCTGCTTATCTCCCAGGAATTTCTTCAAAACCAAGAAGCAAAACTTGGAAAAGAACAGAATGGAAAGAGAAGAAAAACTTTTTAGAGAAAGATTCAAGGTACGTTCTCCTCTGAAAGTAAAAATTAACAATAAGAGGAATTTCTTTTTTTAAAGATTCTATAAGTGTGTTGCACGTCTGCCTCACTGGGATTGACATGATCTTTTTTTTTTTTTTTTTTAAAGAGCTCCTGACTTATTTATTTATTTATTTATTTGGCTGTGTTGGGTCTTCGTTTCTATGCGAGGGCTTCCTCTAGTTGTGGCAAGAGGGGGCCACTCTTCATCGCGGCGCGCGGGCCTCTCACTATGACGGCCTCTCTTGTTGCGGAGCACAGGCTCCAGACACGCAGGCTCAGTAGTTGTGGCTCACGGGCCTAGTTGCTCCGCGGCATGTGGGATCCTCCCAGACCAGGGCTCGAACCCGTGTCCCCTGCATTGGCAGGCAGATTCTCAACCACTGCACCACCAGGGAAGCCCCTTGACATGATCTTTGATTAAACATCTGATATGTTAATTTTTTCCTGATACATTTCTGTATTATCATGCCTTTGTACATGCTATTTCCTCTGCCTGGAAAAACTGCTAAGTCATTCTTTAAGGCTCTGTTCAAATGTCACCCACGCTTCCCTAACTCAACCAGGCAAAGTTACTCCCTCAGCACATTTCATACATCTATTACACAGTATCCGTTATAACACTGATCAGGTATATTACTGTGTGTGTGTGTGTATTCTGAACTAAAGTCTTGAGTCCCTTCTGAAGAAGAGATTTTTGTCTTGTTCAAGTTTTCCCTCCAGCTCCCAACATAAAAATGGTCACACTAAATGATTAAAAACTTCTTTCATTTAGAGTCCATAGAGCATTTTTCTATAATTGCAAGGTTCAAACACTCCTCCCTTTTGATTTCATATACTGTCACAGTAAGAATTTATTAATTTTAAGAAACATACATTGAACACCTTCCATGTACCAGACATTGGATTGAGAGCAAGTATGCACCCTGCTCATGGAATCTGTCCAAATTACTACTTTGCCTAAAATCTTTCAAAAGTTCCCCATGGCCAAATAGATAAAGATTAGGTTTCTTAACATGAGATATAAAGCTCTTCATGTCATGACCTTTGCTTGTCTTTCTGGTTTTATTTCCTGCCATTCTTCACCTTGCACTTTGTGCCTTGGCCACAAATTGTTCATAGTTCTGTTTCTTTTTTTTTTTTTCTTTTTAACATGAGGATCTTGAATCAGATGAGTATGTTTGATTGATTGATTGATTGATTGATTGATTGATTGATTTGGCTGTGTTGGGTCTTCGTTTCTGTGCGAGGGCTTTCTCTAGTTGTGGCAAGCGGGGGCCACTCTTCATCGCGGTGCGCGGGCCTCTCACTATGACGGCCTCTCGTTGCGGAGCACAGGCTCCAGACGCGCAGGCTCAGTAGTTGTGGCTCACGGGCCTAGTTGCTCTGCGGCATGTGGGATCTTCCCAGACCAGGGCTCGAACCTGTGTCCCCTGCATTGGCAGGCAGATTCTCAACCACGGCGCCACCAGGGAAGCCCAATAGTTCTGTTTCTTGAATGAACGTCTACCTTTATCCTTGTCCTGCTATTTCCTTCCTCTAGGCATTTATCTGGTCTTTTCCAACTGTCTGGTGTACCCGTGCTACTTTTCTCCATCTGACTAGCGCCTATTCATTTATGATGACCTAATCGAGGCATCTCCTCTAGGAACCCACACTTCTTGATTAAAGAAATTACATACCTATACATACGTATATACCTGAGCAAACCTCTAGCTTATCACAAAATGTTAGCATTATTGCAATTACATGTACATCAATTAAACTATGAGCTCCTGGAGGACAAGGGTATATGATCTATCTTTATATCCATACACAGAGCAGAATAGGAGTACCTAACACTGTGTAAATATCCAAAAACGTTTTTGGACTGAACTAACATAGGAACATACACAAATCCCTCATAATCATTAATAAATTCTGCTTGGACCAAAGCTGATTTAGGGTTACTATATCTAGGAATTGTGATATGAAATTATTTACTGCAATCTGTGACGTTATTTGATTAGCTGAAAAACAAGTGTGTAACAATTACCTGTTGAAAGGACCCTACGTTCCATCTAGTGCCCCCCACTGTAGCTGTGACACTCTCATATGGGACAGAAATCCCCATTCTCATATGTACATGAGTCTATTCTTCCTAATCACCTATGGTGAGTTTCCTTGATATATCTTTAGAAAAGCTATACCGTTTCAATAATTTTTATTCAGCTCAAATCACAAAATATTGGGTGCCCCATTTGTACCAGGCATTGAGGGTACAAGGATGGATAAAACTGTTTTCCATTTTCCTTTTGTGAGATGGTATGTTAATCAGATACCATAATAGGGGTATATACAAAGTGCAGTTAAAACAGTAAATTATACATGGCAGTCATGAAAGTCTTCACAAAAGGTACTTAAGAAAAAAGAGTATTTCAGGCAGAGAAAACAGTAGGAGCAATGGCATGGAAATATGTAAGGTACACAGCACATTCAGGATTATCATATAGCTTGATGTGGCTTCAATAAAGGGGACAGAAATGGGGGGACGGGGAATGATGGTAGGCAAAGGACTCCGAATGTCAAACTAAGAAATGTGGATCTTACCCTGAATGAAGAGTTTTTAGGACTTTATAAAAAAAGAAGGTGACCACCTAATCAGATTTACATTTTAAGAAATCACTGTGCATTCACAGTGAACAATGGCCTGGAAAGGGTAAGATCACTCTGTTGGGCAAAAGAAAAATCTTGTGGATTAGATCCCATTTGGTATAGGTTAATCATAACTTATCATCCAAATTCAGGACATTTCTGAGAGTGGAAGGAGGCACACTTAATCACAGTAAGTACTTATAAATAGAGACATTAACTATAAGTAGAGACTATCCCAAGCAAAGGAAGATGTTTGGCCACCCTAATTTGGTGAAGCGGACATCTGTAAATATAAGCTACATATTCTGGAACTATTTTTTTCCAGTCAATGGATTTCAGTACATTAGAAGGTGGTGTACCTGTTGCTGTATGGGTTGGCTAGTTTACCACATAGAAAAAAACTCCCCTGAGGTCAGAAATCAAATTCCTCAGTTTTTTTCACAAATGCTCGTCGTTAGCCACCAAGGGAGAGTGGGAATTGCCCCACACATCATTCCTACCTCTTTAAAATGTGTGTGCTACAGCTGTATGTATGTAAGAATACATGAGCCCACCAGAGAGGAAGGGTAGAAAGAACAGCTAGAAATGCTGTGTGTAAGAAAGAATTATAAACTCTAAAGCACTACACAAAGAAAGAGGTTTTTCTCTTTCCCTCTTTTTTTTTTCTTTTTTAACTTGTCCTTTCCCAGGTTTGGTGGTGACTTTATTACTGCAACAGTTAACAAACATACCATTCACGGTACTTAATTTATACCAATGTTAATGCCTTCTCACCCACCAGAATTCATTCTAGTACAATTAGATAATGGGTGTGAAAACACTTTGAAAATATGATCGTAACAAACAAATGTAAGATTGTGATAATAATAAATGTACTATTATTTCCTTAAATAACTTTTCTTTCCCTGACTATCTTGCTATTATTTTCTTTTCCCTTAGTCATTAGTTAACTAATTAATATCTAGCATCTTGAGTTTATTTTGAGGTTACTATAGTATGTCCTCCATTAATTTTGTTACAATGAAAAATGAAAACTGTGCAAGCACATTCCGATTAGTAATTTCTCCTTTCAGTATGACAAAGAAATTACTGTCATGAACACAGCAGTGGCATGTTCCAATAATTCAAGAAATGGAATATTCGACTTGCCAATAACCCCTGGAGAAGAACTGGAAGTCATTGATATCACTGAAGAAAATCTACTGATATGTCGCAATTCTAAAGGCAAATGTAAGTTACTGGCTTATTGCCCATAAGATTTCAATCACTGTTTTTTAAAAAAATCTCAAAGCATTATAACTTTCAGATTAGTAATAGTGATTTTTATTTCTATAGATGGATATGTGCTAATTGAACATCTAGATTTCAAGTAAGTGGTTTGATTTTATACTTTAAATAATAAATTCTAAATACATAATACATTATTATGTCTATAAGTCTCAAGGAAAGACTATTTCATATATTTAAATTCAGGAAAAGTTTTTCAATATGCAATGCCCTATTCTATAAGGATTACTTGGAAGAGACTATTTTTGTGTCTGCCGCTCCTGAGGTTATCAAACTTCTCTACAGAGCATATTTATAAACATTTTAAAGGAGCATAAAAATATTAAACTGGATAAAAAATTCCCCTGAAGTCTCCTACTCACTATTCCATGGGCCTGTATTTCAAAATGTTTGTCTATTTTTCTTTTTTCTCAGGCATGAAGTTTGGTCACCTTAGGAAGATCAAGATCAAATGGTACAGTCTGCACAAGTGAGAACTAGTTCTAACGTCTCAGTCCTGCCCTACATCAATCAGTTTACGTGTCAGCATGAGATGGTGGAATCTGTGGAAACTTTCATGAGGAATTTAGAGGAGAAAAACAAATCCTCCACATTTAGATGTTGATTTTGCTCCTAAGCAGTTATCTTTCAATGTCTATTTCAGTATCTATTTCAGTGCTGGCTCAAGAGACTGTGAAACAGTGTGTGTTGGCATTCCAGCACTTGTTTAATGAGCCATGTCCAAAGTTAGAAATCACGCCTTATGGCACCTAGTCAGTTGTGCAGATGGTTAGTTTGCTTCTAATGCTTCTAATATTAGTACACGAGTGTTTATAATTTCTAGAAGATGTTGTGCATTTAAATTGGGTGTAATTGAATTCTGAAAAGTAAATAGTATAACTAACATCTTTTAAATACTCCAATTTAAGGTATAATCTCAAAGCAGAAGGACATTTATATACCAATTTTATCACAAAACTAAAATCAGACAAATGCTGCCCAAAATTGGTTTCTTTGGGAATAGTATGCTGGAAAGTAGTTTTTTTCCTAAATTTGCCCAACATTTTGAGAATTGCCTAAATATATTTAATAAAATTTAAATAATATATATGCTGTATCAGTTTAAAATAACCATTTTACTTATTTTAAACAGCAGGATATTATTTTGTTTATGCCCAAATATCTATTAAAATAATTCATAGGTATTTTTACTTACAGAAAGTAAAGAAACATAAATAAGCTGAGCTGTAAATAACATTCTATTTTTCAGATGATGTACACTGCCTGTTAGGGTGATTCTGCCCTTCAAGGGTGTGATCCATGGCCTCATCCTTTATACTGTGAGACTATTTTTTAAGCTTCTATGTTCTTTTATCTTCTTTTTCTTGTTCCAAATGGCATGTGCCAATAAAGGCCAAGCTTATTCTAGAAGACAAGGATCAAAAATATTCATAAAGTTTAGAGAGGAAGATAGGTACAGAGATTATTACAAATAACAATTATAACACACAACATATAGGTGACACTGAAGCTTGGTCTCTAAACACATGTATTTGCTAGACAAGACACAGAGATGGAAAAATTCATGCTCTGCCTGGTGACCAGGAAGAAATTCAAGGTAAAAGGAGTATAGTGTATCTGGTAGGAAATGACAAGTGCTGGAATGGGGTAAGTCAGGGCTAGAATGTGACAGAGTTCACATGGACTTTTTTTCCTTTAGAGAGTAGGAACCATTCAAAGGTCTTAAGCAGGAAGACAATGCCAGGTGTCTGGAGAAAAAAGGAAAAAAAAAATCATGGCAATATGGGTGACTGACAGATTATGGATGGCAGATTAGAACGAGGAGAGACTAGTTATTTTTGCAATATTCGAGGCGTAAGAAAGACAGACCACTAGACCTTAAGACGGCAGCAATAGAAATATATAGTTTCAGGAGCCCCATTAGAGGTAGAAGTGAGAGAGAAAAGGAATTAATTAGGAAGTGACACTGAGATTTCTTTTCTGGGAGATGAGATTAAGGCTGGCACCAAAGAAAGACTGGGAATATATTATTTCTGCTTGGACCCCCCTGGATTGAACTTACTTCTCAGTGAGAGGCAGGGCGACCAGGCAACAGCAGCCCTCTCCCACAATGGGCACGGTAGAAGGGAGGACATGGGACAGGTATGGCCCATGGGCAAGGTGGTAAGCCAGAGGGAGTGCAGGGCTATGTTGAGCAGACACCATTCCTGCAATAATCCTGTACAAAAGAGGATCAAAACCCACATATCACACTTGCCACTGCACCAAAACATGAAGTATCTTAAATCCTGAGATGGCCGTGGGACTACATTTTA
The DNA here is from genome assembly GCF_009873245.2 of Balaenoptera musculus. Classification (NCBI taxonomy): domain Eukaryota; kingdom Metazoa; phylum Chordata; class Mammalia; order Artiodactyla; family Balaenopteridae; genus Balaenoptera; species Balaenoptera musculus. The sequence continues at coordinate 47,851,083 of NC_045785.1, read as the reverse complement.
CCTGACACAGGTTTGTCCCACGCACATTCCATCTCATCGCATGGCCTCTTATTCTAATTAATTCCATGACTCAGCTCTGAGTCTCCATTTCCTCATCAGTAAAGCAGGGCTAATAACACTCACCTTGTCTCCTTCTCAGGGTTGTTGTCAGGCTGTAATGTAATAATATAAATAAAAGTGTCCTAAAATCCTTAATACAAAATACTGTCTAAGTGTCGTTATTTTTAGTACCTGGCCTTTTCTGAAGTTGGAAGATGCTGAACACAAAAACAGGTTTTTGAAATTCAAAGGTTAAGACTTGAAAGAATGGCTAGGATGTAATAATTTTACATAGATATACCTAACAGGCTTTTGAAACTGAACACTTTTCTATGCTTTTTGAAGTATAAACCATTTGGTCTAATATAAACTAGTACCTAATTACTATTTATTGATATGGAATACATTTTTAGGAAGAACATTCCATCCACATCAAAGTAGTTGTTTCTATTTCGCTATCAATCAATCAATCAGCCACATTTCTTCCATTCTTTAAATCACGGCACTGAAACTAAACAACTTCATACACTATTAATCTACAAGGTCCTTTAATGTAAACATCATAACTAAAGTTTCAGTAATGTCTCAAGCAAATGTCATCTGTCTCCTAGAAACCCTAATCTAGCAGAACATTTCAATGGAAAAACAGTTTCTATTTTACTGTTTAATTTTGCATAAAAATAAATCATTAAAGATGACAACAGTCTGTTGGATAAAAGACAGCTTACAAAGGGACTTGACCCTAACAGAGGCTACCACTGGGCCTCTCATTCATTTATAGGCCGGGCCACCAGCAACCTGTTAACATGCACCACCAAAGCTGTCCCTTCCTCCTTTTGAGTACCTCTGACACACTTGGTCTTCCAAGTCGACATAGCATTCTCTTGAGCAGGGCCTCTCCCGCACATGTTCAGAACTTTTAAAACATAGATTCTGAGGGGAAGAAGAGGAAGAGCAAAAAGTCAATATATAATGACAAATTCCTAAGAAGTGGTTGTTTCTGGGTAACAGGGTTCGGATAATTTTTTTCAGCTGCTTCAAACTTCCTGTACTCAGATTTGCTACAATAAGCATCTATTACCCATACAATTTAGGAACTAAAGGAAAAAAGTATTCGCTAATAAAAACAAATCTGTTCTTCTAAAAGTTTTTGGATAAAGCAAATTGAAATCTTATATAGCTTGACTTTGATGTGTTTTTAATGAGAGCTAGCATATAATATTTTTCAAAAAGTTGCTTTTAGATATATAAATATGGGAGGTGACCATCATAAGCACATAGGACCACATCTACATTGCTTGTTCTCTATTCTCAGCAGCCTTCAGTGTAAAATTTTGTTGTAAACCTGAGGTCTTCTATGGTAAGCAGAACTTTGGCCTCCGTGATCTTCGTGTCCTGGTTTTAATACCTGTAAATATGTTATGTGACTTGGAAAAAAGGGACTTCTTTATAGATGAAATTAAGTTTGCTAACCAGCTGGCCTTAAATAGGGAGGTTATCGAAGTGAGCCCTATTTACTAGCATGGGCCCTTACAATCAATCAGAAGAGGAAGGCATGGGCTTCCCTGGTGGCGCAGTGGTTGAGAATCTGCCTGCCAATGCAGGGGACACGGGTTCGAGCCCTGGTCTGGGACGATCCCACATGCCGCGGAGCAACTAGGCCCGTGAGCCACAACTACTGAGCCTGCGCGACTGGAGCCTGTGCTCCGCAACGAGAGAGGCCGCGATAGTGAGAGGCCCGCGCACCGTGATGAAGAGTGGCCTCCACTTGCCGCAACTGCAGAAAGCCCTCACACAGAAACGAAGACCCAACACAGCCATAAATAAAAATAAATAAATAAATAAAATATTAAAAAAAAAAAAAAAAAAAAGAAGAGGAAGGCAGAAGAGTCAGCCAGTCAGAGATGTAGTAAAGAAGAGGCAGGTGACATTTGAAGCATAAGCCCCCTGTCACTGGCTTTGAAGAGGAAGGGAGCCATGGACCAGAGAATGATGCTGGTCTCTAGAAGCTGCAAGTGATCCCTAGCCAAGAGCCAGAAAGGAAATGGGACTGCAATCCCACAGCAGCATAGAACTAAATTCACCACCAACCTGAATGAGCCTTGAAACAGACTCTGCCCCAGAACCCTGCCCTACCAATGCTTTGGTTTTCAGCCTGTGTGACTTGATGCAGAAACAAACAACAGCTAAGCCCGCCGAACTTCTGACTTACAGAACCGTAAGACAATACATTTGTGTTGTTTAAGTCACTAAGTTTGTAGTAACTTCTTATGGCAGCAATAGGAAACTAATACAATGGCTAAAGTTAGAAACTACAGTGTAGAACAAGGAAGACAAAAGTGGACAAAGATGGTATGGAATCTCCATGGAATCACAGGCACCAAAGTTCTACAATGGCTTTGTCTGTAACTATTAATTGAGTTGCAGAATATTAGCTTAATGACTGAACAGAAACAAAACAGCTTTCAAATTAACCAGAGACTTTAATTTGATTTTGTGAAAAAAGCTTATAAGTAATCAGACAGGCTGCTTTTCTCTTTTGTGTTTGTTACCTATGAGTTTGTACAGTGCAAGTATTAACTAGGGAGAACCTGTAACTATGAAATGCTGTGTAATTCAAGAAGACATCTTTACCACACCGTTGCTGGAAGACATTCTTCCCACTGATCATTTAACACTCACAAAAAATACATAACAAACAAAACTGAACTTTGAATCTATGGTTATTAAAACACAAAAGCACTAAGAGTCTGGTCTTTTTTTTCCTCTTCCTGAAATGAATTATAGAAAAATGATCCCAATTTCAACAGTTAAAAAATTGTTTTAATAGATATGTAATTAAGTGCTTCGGTGGGTAAATGCATCAGCCTATGGGATTTGTTTTCCAAAGATGGGCTAAGAAAGAATGAATGCAAAGTGTTCTTGAAAATTTTTTGAACAATTAATATCCAATCTTACATTTTCTTATGATTGTCATGGACACAACCTAATGGCTCTCAACTTTCAGTTTTGTTTGTTGCACTCAAAAGTCACTGTATGATATTTAAGCATACATGATACAGAACACAAACATTCTTCCTAAAACAACATTAAGATTACTATGCTTAGAGTTCACAGTTCTCTAACAATTTTACATTAAACACTCAAAACATCATACAACCATAGATATTTGTGAATAGTCTGGAGAGAAAGCTGTATTTTGGTACATTAAGGCATCTTCAGCCAACAGTTTAAGAAGTTCTGAATATCTGTTGCAACAAAAGACAAATTTGATATTTGGATATTCGATACTTTCAAGAAATTTTAAGTCCCTTAAAATAAGAATACCATAATTTGTAAAACTGTGGTCTTTTAAACATTTTTACCACTATATTCTTACCACATAAGACTTACCTACAATGAAGATACTCATCCTATCAGTATCAAAGATATCTATTAAAAAAAAGGAAGGGATTTACATTAAATATGATGATAAAGCCTGTATTTTAAACAAGGGCCTTCAGTTTCTCACACACACCTGTGAGGTAGGTTATTATCCACATTTTGTAGATGAAAAAACTAAATGAGGTTATATGACTTGCTGCTGTCAAGCAGCCAAACTGAGAATCAGATTCAAAATTAGATTTTGTTCTTTGCTCTGCATTATTTCTTTCCTTTACAAACTTTTTAAAGGGTCGAAATATAAAGACTGCTATTCATTGCATTCATTTTAAAAACATGAAAAGGCAGCCAAACTTTTACCAAGGTGATTTAAAAAGTGAAGCAACATAAAACAAACAGAAAAACACATTTAGTGAACAATTTCTGACAATGATAGTGAGGTCTGGCCAAAGGAACCTGAAAACAAACAGGCAAAAGCAAACAATGTGACTGTTTGTGGAGGACAGATTTAAGGAAAAATGAGAGGAATTAGGGAAAAAACACAGTTTAAACAAGTTTTTGACTAATTATTAGTCCTACAATTCAAGAGAAAAGGCACAATTAATTAAGGTGTTTTTGTTTTTTTAGTGGATCTGTTTTTTTCCATCTTAGGAAAATGTTATCTGTCTAGAAAAATGACTTTCTTTGTAACAAAACTTAAAAAGGACTTTTAGCTGTGAAAAATGCATGCTTAAATTAGCAGCAAAAATTAAATATGCAGTTCTCCTTGGCTAGAATGTTCCTATTCCTTCCTTGAAATTTTATTTTTTTTCTTCAGTCTTTTTTTTAATACATCTTTATTGGAGTATGATTGTTTCACAATACTGTGTTCGTTTCTGTTGCCCAACAAAGCGAATCAGCCATATGTATACACATGTCCCCACATCCCCTCCCTCTTGAGCCTCCCTCCCATCCTTCCTTGAAGTTCTAAATCGACACAAAGTAGCAAACCGCGAATTAAAAAATTCCCACTGTACGAACCCTGTCAAAATTCTCTGTATGTTCAAAAGAGTTGTCATGCTAGGATATTCTACAAGCACTTCACTTTTTTCCTGGAAAGAGCATTCTGCTCTCGGATTTCCTTAATTGCACTTTTTCAAACGTAACTTAAATTTACTTACCCTGCTTGTCCAAATAATCATGAGCTACTTCCATAACATCTGAGCTGCTTCACATATAAACAGTAGTTACCAAAAGTCACACACACAATCACGGCTGCAAACTGGCACTGCTATGCAGGCTGGCAGTAAGCATTAACATTGGCTCATGAAATTAATACAGCCCCGCAGTTTAACTTCTAGACCCAGCCTGATTCTTATCAGGTTATGACTGAAAAAGTTTAATTAAAACTCAACATAGTCTAGACCGTGGGTCCTGTTCTTTATGTTATTACTGTTCAGTGGCATCAAATGCATTATAATTACATAGGGAAAGGCTGGTAAGGATGCCAGCAACTTGCTTAAATAAGATACACTTTTAAAAGCTCAAACATAAATTACATTTCAAATTTTTATAAGGTTTGAAAGAATCCATATCAAGCCAATAATGATTAGGTAGTCTGTGAATAGAAATATACTCTATGAAAATAGCGTCTTATCATCTAATATGCATATAAAATGAAAAATTATCAATCTGTATATGAAATTTAGATAAGCCTAATTTAGATTAATAGTCAAAAACTATGATAATTTAAGATAGGAGTTGGGGCTAGTTTTACTTTCTAAAAAATCTTGTGCTATGAGATTCATATAAATAAAGTTAAAGGAAGAATCATGTCCTAAAAAGTTTCTTCAGTATTTTTTAAGCACCCTCAATAACTTCGAAGTACTTAACAAAAATCAATATGCTAATCATAAATACTTACGATAATTACATCTAGTTAGTACAATCAACTGGTTCAAATAATTAAACTAAAAAATATTCAGTTAAAACTACTTCATGTCACTCTAAGACTTGAAAGCAATACATCTTTATTTTTATTACTCAACTATGCAGATATTTCAGTGATTCAGACTGTTTTCCCCCAGAGGAAGGGGGCATATAAAGAGCAGTGATCAACACTGAACACTTGTATGGCATTAAAGCCTTGTGAAGAGCTTTCTGGTCCTGCTTTCTCATCTGGAAAATCGTTAACTCACAAGGTTACCATAACGTATTAAATAAGTTAATAGAAGATATGGAGGGTCTCTGGATCTAAAAATCACTATTAAAATGTATGGAACACTTCCATCACTCCAAATTAGTAATCTTTTGCTTTACGGCAAGTGCACATGACGTTTTAACATGTTTGGTTTTCTGGATGATTTTTACCATTTGTATTCCAGGGGGGCAGCTGTATTTAGAAAAATATTTTAGTATATACCTTCAAAACACCTCGCCAAACAAATACAGACCATTCACACAAGTATAAAATCTCTAAATGTGTAAAAAGTGAGCACTAATACAAATCATATGAAAAGGCAGAGAAGACAGAACCTTAAAGCTGAAAGGTAACTCAGAGGTCTTTTAATCTATCCCTCCCACTTTAGAGGTTACAAAAATGAGGCCCAACACAGGATGTGACTTACAAACAGATTGCACAGATCCCTCATCCAGAATTTTAGAGTTTCTGAGAACTATTATTAAAATAAAGTACATTCCCTATTTTAAGTCACAGAGTGACAGAATGATCAGGTAAAGACGTGCCAAATTGAAAACGTGGAGGTCTTTAAAAAGAAATAAAAACAGACAAAACTGTGAACATGTCTAGCATTTAGATATTGAGATTTCACAACCATTAACAGGATTTAAATTATTAACCAGTGAATAGATAAACATGCAGTGTCTATGGGAGGCACATTCCAAGATCTTATATTTTATAAATGGAAGGTGCATTGCTTATATTAACTCAATATACTGTACGTTTACAGATAAATCCAAATAGTCAAAAAATCTGTAACAGTTGTCTATGATTATCTTCTCAATTATGTCTCATCTAATAAAAAATCAATTTGTATTCCCTGAGTACAAACTGGCTAGGGAATAAGAGAAAGCAAGCCCAGGATTATGTAACTGTCCCAGGAAACCTATTTGCATAAAGGGGAGAATTGTCTGTACTACATATAGCCAATTCCCTGACATGGAATACTGTTATTTCTGAATAATTTAGGCTCTTGGATTCTCTTTATAGCTGGCAAGTATCAAGGAATGCAAACACTAGTGGTTACAAAAGTGTCTCAAAAATTTGTTGATCAAAACAAAAGCCCAACTTATAATAGTTTGCCTCCCTCCCTCCCAACATATCTAATTCGGGATGTTGTTTGTTCCTTCATTAAAGAATAACAGGAATTAGGTCTAAATATGGTGTTCTATATATAAAAGTATTTAGAAAATGTTCACTGACTATACTTTCTGAAAGTAAGAATCAATGTTATTGACTCATTACCCATAGAGCCATAAGCATTAGTTACTAGTCTCTTAGACCATTTTTAGAAGTAATCTTGTTTAAGGTTTTTCAGTTATCCATTCAACACAAAAAAGAATAAATTTTTCCCTCCACAAAATACCACAACCTGATTAAGAAAATCAAGGTGCTATGAAACAAGTTGTAGACATATAAAATTCTACTAATCCAGCATTCGCTCAAGATGAATATGTCTACAGGTTTAAATGAAATTATTCTGATTTTGAACCAGATTCTCTCCAACAACTGATAAGGGAAAAGGAAATCTTAATTTTATTCTTATCTACCCATTATGGCAACCTGGTACAATAATTTTCTTAAAATAGTATTTTTCAAATATGTTTTTTCCCAGGAGATGGTAAGTTTAAAACCATGTTTAAATTAATCTGGGCAAAGCAGGATTAAACAAAGTTAAATGGTTTTCTTTTTTTCACAGAAGGACTGGTCAAAGTCTTTATGCCCACATCCTTTGTCATCTTCAAGCAGGAGAGTAACATGCATCATTTTCCAAACTTGCTCAATGAAACCCCTTTTCCACAGAGCATCTGACAGAAGGCAGTTTGGGAAATGCTATTCTAGAACCAGTATGGACTCCATTTCCATGATATAGCTAAGACTTTATCTGTAGCCTAATAACAGCAGCTCTCCTCCAGAATCTTAACATGAAGAGACTGTTCCTACCCCAGGTCTGTCTACCACATACCACATCCACAATTACCCAGTTTACAAGACTGAAATGTGGGAATTTAGCAACTGATTTCTTTCCCTCTCCCTACTCATTAGCAACAAAGAGTCTCCTATGAAAATGTTCTAGCCCCATTATGCTGGGCTGAGTCTCCTGTAATCTTGTCTCTACAAAGTACTACACCATCTACATTCACAGAAGAGCTGTGCTCTAAAAACTTAAGGACACAAGAACCCAAACTGTGACCCTTGGTTCTCCTAAAATTCAACAGGTGGCTATCAAAATGTAGATATTCATAAATACTGGCAAGAATGAGAAAATAGTAAATAACTTTTTAACTCTTAAAAAACATGACAATCATCCATTTAAAGCAACTTTAATATAAGTTTCTAACATTTGATTCATTAGACTAAAGAAGCTAAAATGCCACTGGATTCCTTCCTACCATTTCTCTGTCTTCAAAATTGTTAGGGATTTTGTTATTGGGAATAAGGAATCAAATTAATTCCTTATTTTGAAGGTCACCCCATTCATAGGCAAGTATTATGAGGTGGTCCTGTTTTTCCCAAAAGAGGTATTTACACATTTGTTGAGGCCAAAATTATGCCATACCTATATGCAGCAGGACTGCTTTTCCCTATAAAAATATTCACAAAAAAGTATCCTTCGATGCCACTAGATGGCAATCTTTCAAAGGTTTAAACTTCACACATCTTAACTGCAACCCCACCCTCTTTCCCAAATTGGCTAACAAGGATTCCTTGTATTTTGATATTAAGAAGTCAGGCTTAAAAGTTATATAACACCATTTTTAAAAAGTTCTGCAAAACAATATGATGTGACACACTGCAAACTCCTGACTCAAAGCTCTTTAAAGATAGACATACTTGTCTTTCATAAACACAAGAGAAATCTGGTCTAACATTCTCATTTGCTTCTTGGTAGAAAACACATTATTTTTGGCAAAGAGAAACCTGTCAAGGCAATGTCACTTTTTGTTTTCAAGAGCTTAGTCTTTTATAGGGTAAGTCAGGTGAATGAGATTGTTAATTATAACATATTAAACAAGACAAATGAATAAATACAAATTCGATAAATTATACATAATTTTAAAATTAAATATTTTTACTAAAACAAAATGTAATCAATGGGCTATTATCTACCCTGCTGTATATAGGTTTTTTGTTTTTTTAAAAGCCTTAAAAAAACCTGCACAAAGCCAAAAAAAAAAAAAAAGTTTGGTTTTTCATTTAAAAGCACTGGTGCGAATACATATATGTATATATGTAAACAACACATATATTTATTCAAGAGAGAATTTTTTGAGTGTTTAAGGCTTCCCTGCCCTACCAGGTTCAACAGTGAAAGTCACAGCCTACCAAGCTTTGGAAGTACACAAAAGCCCTTAGGGCCAGAACAGTGTTTCAAATTGGATGGCTAGCAACCAAGATATAGAACAAAGAAAGAGAACCAGAAAAGATGTCAAAGCTGAGTCAATTAGCCAGTAAGGATCAAACAATAAACAAAGACAAAGGTGACTAGGGAAGGTGAGGGAGGGGGGTGAATACAGTAACAAACTTCTGAGGAATAATTAGCATTATGGGATACAACAGGACACACACATACACACCAAACTCCTCGCCACCACACACAATAAGGGATCAAAGATAAAGAGTTCTCTTTAAGAGACTGTTGACATTTTGCTTTGTTTCATTTAACTGTCTATTTTATCATGCTTGGTGAAGTACAAAAATAAATAGAGTGAAAAAGAATTTGAGAAACGTAGATTTTGAAGGCATGTTGTAAAATGATATAAGTTTATGAAAAAGACAAATGTTGTTGTAATTCCAGATGTTCCAGTACTGAGTAGAACCTTGAAGGCTCTTAAATATGTTATTCAGGAAAATCTCAAGATAAAATCTCTAGTTGGTTATAGCTATTTTTAAGGAACCTGGAAATGGCCGTTACCTGTTTCAGGACCACAGCCCTTCTGTTGAACACTGGGCAATATTTGCAAAAACTGCTAGCAGAACTTGGTTTCTGAAATTTGGGGGGCTGGTTCTTGAGATTTCAACATTTAATTACTATCTTACTAATGTTTGTGCTATTTTTTAATCTTCTTGTGCATAAACACAGCTTAAAGCCTGCTGAAATTTAGAAAGCAAACTGGATTTATCTACACTCAACAGTAAAGCAAGAAGATGTTGCCAAACCACCCTTTGACGGAGATGGTTCACCAGTAAAGGTGTATTAATCATCTGTAGTGAATCCACAATCTTAGATTAACAATAATCTTCATCAATGTTCACGTATTAAAGATACTACCTATGTAAATTTATCACAGGCAAAACAGAATTACAGATGTCTACAGTAAATAAAATGTCAGACTTTTTCGTTTTCAGTAATTTCAGTGGCGTTGAGTGTCCCCTGGAGACAGTCACAGCTCTCAACCAGTACTGCAGAGTATGTGATATCCATAAGTAAAACAATAATTTAAAGAATATATCTGATTTTCACAGTGCAAAAACAGAAAGATAGAAACTAAGGAAAGATCATCAACGGGCTAACGTAGTGATCAGACTGGCACACATTTCAAAAAAATCCATGGTGTGACTGCCCAGGCGAGGTGGAACTGAAGACGATGTGCTTCCGATGAAGGAGCCCATGAGAGAGCCAGAGAGTGAATGGCTCTCCGCAGTTACAGAATCCAAACTGGATCGCGGTCTGTGTAAGCCAGCAGCAGAACAGGACCGCTGAGGTGTTGAGGAACCAGACCTCTGCTCCACCACCTCATCTGAAATGGACCAAAGAAGTGCAATTTATATGAAAGGTATATTTGCCCGAGCCCTTCCTATGAAGACACCTTATTCAGAATATTAAGTAAACACATCTGAGCAAGGGCAACCTGACAGCAAATGTCATGTTTCAGTGTTTTAGGAGCAGGGGTGGCAAAAGCTCTTCCCTCCCACAATCATAACAGACATCACTAACCAATCTCAACACTCCCATACAGTCAAAATGTGACTCCTAAATCCTTCTCAACATAGTATTCGACAGTAACCTTGAAATCAAACTGATATCCCTTTCATTTGAAGAAAGCACACCTTTGGAAGATTATTTTCTTATGTTGTATCAACAGAAAAAAATCATTAAGATAAAAACAAAAGTTACCATTGCACCGATCCTTCACTTTACATTGCAAGTGCCTAGGGGAAGGGGCAAGGGAAATCTTGTTAAAAATGCAGATTCCCAGTTTCCCAGGACCCATCTCCAGAGATTCTGATTTGCTAGGTCTGGGAGAGTTCCTAAGAATCCTCTTTTTAACAAGAACTCTGGGTAATTTTGATGATGGTGGTCTGGGGACCACATAAACACAGCTACAGTTGATGGCAGTTCAAGAAAAATGTTTAAATGCTGTTGAAAACAACTTCCCTAACTATGAACTCAGTTTTCCTCTGGTTCCATCCAGCAGTGAACTCTTGGTTTATTCTACTTGTATCCCACTTGGGCCTCTGAGTGGAATAAGCACACTTGCTCAGCCAGGTTTGACTCTTGGCACACACTAGGTCCTTGGACATGACCACCTCCCTTGACTCCTCTGCCTCCTGGATGGCCATGGGCACCAAAATCCAGCCCAAATCCCAGGAAAGGCCTATCTGGATACCTTGGCCACCCAAGATGAGAGAAGCTGATGAAGAATGACATTTAGATATTATAATGCTTACTGATAAAAGATGAATGGAGAAGTGTAACAAAGAATCTAACAACATCAGCTAATTTTAGGTAAAAACTGCTTTCCTGTTGTTCCTTACTTTTCTCCACAGCCAACAATACAAATGACATTTTTTATACCAAGGAAGCACTTCTTTTGGAGAAGTGCTAGATTAGAGATTTTCCACGTCTTCAATCCTTTTTGTTTCACTTACATTTTTAGTTAAATCTAGATTACTTAAAAACCAGTATAGAAGACCTACCCACCATGTCTTTGAGATGGTTTAACATCTTGTCAACTAGTGCCAAGTTTTATCTTCTCAGAGCTCATGCCTGCATGGCTTCCTTACCATCAATGCTTTTAAAGTCCAAAAGATAGCTTCTATTGTCAACCAGGTACAGCTGTAAGCTCATTTTCACATTATTGCCAGTCACTGGATTTCTTCTTCTTACACGTAGATGGTATGCATTCACTACCTAAAAAGAAAAATCTTTAAGGAAAAACATTCAAAATAACAAACTACAAAATATCTCCCTTATTCTTATTGCAAAGAATAATATCAAAACAAATAACTGATAGAGGTGGGGTAGAGAGGGAATTCCTGAATGATCTTTTTTTTTAACATTACATAGTAGTTTAGTATTTATTTAATCCCACTAACAGTACTGTGTACAACAGTTAAAATTCAAAGGGAACTCAGAGACTCTAGAGAGTCCAGCCTTCTTTCCAGATATGCCTCCACTCTAAACCATCAGTAATATATTGGTTGCCCAAAGGTATCAACTTGGATACCTTTACCTATGAATATAGAATAGACAGAAAAAGGACAAATAACATGTCAATGGTTTGAATCAGGCACTGTTAACAGGTACTGCCACAAAATTTAAGTATCGTAGTAATCTCGTAAAGAAGATACTATTTGGCTTTTGAAGATAATAAAACCGCAACTCAGATAACGAAGATTCTGGTTTTCAAAACATCTTATCAAATTAGTTCCAAAAATTTCTCAGTAAGAATTTTAAAGACATTAACATCTCCTTTTTAACTAAATAAAACTGCTTCGGAAAAGGGAGATCTGTTTTTTTAAAAATGGTATTAAGGAAATATTATTTTGTTTATTCATTCCATGTACAAATCATGAAATAAAAACATGTCAAATGAATATTTACATGATATGTTTGAAAATTTTTTTCTTCCGTTAGAAGTACATTCACACTCTTGCACTGTTGGTGAGAATGTAAATTGATACAGCCACTATGGAGAACAGTATGGAGTTCCCTTAAAAAACTAAAAATAGAACTACCATACGACCCAGCAATCCCACTACTGGCCATATACCCTGAGAAAACCATAATTCAAAAAGAGTCATGTACCACAATGTTCATTGCAGCTCTATTTACAATAGCCAGGACATGGAAGCAACCTAAGTGTCCATCGTCGGATGAATGGATAAAGAAGATGTGGCACATATATACAATGGAATATTACTCAGCCATAAAACGAAACGAAATTGAGTTATTTGTAGTGAGGTGGATGGACCTAGAGACTGTCATAGAGAGTGAAGTAAGTCAGAAAGAGAAAAACAAATACAGTATGCTAACACATATATATGGAATCTAAGGGAAAAAAAAAAAGAAAACAAAAAACAGGTCATGAAGAACCTAGTGGTAAGACAGGAATAAAGACACAGACCTACTAGAGAATGGACTTGAGGACATGGGGAGGGGGAAGGGTAAGCTGGGACGAAGTGAGAGAGTGGCATGGACATATATACACTACCAAACGTAAAATAGATAGCTAGTGGGAAGCAGCCGCATAGCACAGGGAGATCAGCTCGGTGTTTTGTGACCACCTAGAGGGGTGGGACAGGGAGGGTGGGAGGGAGAGAGACGCAAGAGGGAAGAGATATGGGAACATATGTATATGTATAACTGATTCACTTTGTTATAAAGCAGAAACTAACACACCATTGTAAAGCAATTATACTCCAATAAAGATGTTAAAAAAAAAGTACATTCACAGTCCTCAAGAAAGGAACAAGAGTAAAAGATACCTGAAAATGAAAAACTGATTTTTCCCCCACATATACTCAAATAGAATTGAAATGAATTTGAGCACTAATAAAAAAGTAAAATGTGGGCTGAGAATAAGAAAAATATACCGCAACTAAGGACTAAAAGAACAAGCCAAATAAGACACATTTTTCTCAACTTACAGAAAAGTATTTTTTTACTGAATAAATATGTTCTGATGGTATAATTTGTATCAACCACTTGCTGTTACAGCTACTGGCAAAAAGAAAAAAACCCTCCCTTAAAAAGGAGGAGAAAAGTAAAAACATAGTATCTTTGAAGACACATGACTTTTTATTGTTATGATGCATGCTGAAACAGGTTTTCAAGAGATTTCTCAAGAGATTAAATTCTCTTGAATTCAAGAGATTAATTTCTCAAGAGATTTCAAGTTGATTAAAACTTTGTTTCTCAGCCAAGAATGCTATTCTATAATTTAAAAAATACATAGGTCCCCAACATTGACAGTTCTTCATCCTTACAGAGATTTGTTTTGTTTTGTTTTGAATGCACATGGTACTTTATTGGAAAGAATGGGATTTATCAGCCAGAAGCATCAAGACCACTAAATTCATATCTAAATCAAAACCAACTTTTTTTGTTGACCTTAGTACTCAACTCAGCAGATCAGAGCAGCTTACAACACAGAAAATGGCTTCTACAAATGATCTCCATATACTACAATTTCCTACCTTCCATTCAAAATCCAGCTGCTTCATAGCTCGGTAAACTTCAGCCATAATGTCATACGGTTTGCTTTGACTTCGGATTCCAAGATGCCACTTGGCTTTTTTCACAGCTAAAGATTTGGGCTTAGTTGTATTCAGTGCATCCAACGGACATCTTGCTTTAGGGCTGTCTGCTATAAGAGGTGGCATCCTTTCTGGATGAGGTTTCAGGCCTGGGGGAATATGCATGGCACTATCATCCATAAAAGAACCAGTTGGGGGACTAGAGGCGAGGTAGAACTCACTGGCTTGGTTCATTATTCTCCGATTGTCAATGATAAGATGATAAGCCACTGCAAGCTGGTCTTGAGGGTCACCACTATATAAACTGTTCATTACTTCTGATTCTGTACACTCAAATTTTTCACACACTTCTTTCACAGCCTCATCATCAATGACGTTAGCATCATAGGAGGGGTCTTCAGGAAATAAGTAACTGGGCAAATCTTGTTTAAACCATTCATGCTCTCTAGGAAAAATACCACAATACACTATTGTAAGAACATGCTTTGGCAAGTCCCAAACAATTTAGACATCGGGTAATACAATATAACAGAATCAGAAAGACCTGGTCTCTAGTCACTTACTAGCTAGGGGACCCTGGGTAAGTTGATTCATCCCTGCTCTTGAATAACTATGATTATTCACACTTGGGTATTTGGCTGACATTTTCTCAAAAATAAATGAAATGAGCCTGTCACGTCAAAGGAAACAACTGGCAATATTTGTTGCCAATCATAAAATTCAAGCTTTCAAGCAAAATGTTAGAATTTTGTATAATTTGTGTCTGTCTCCATGAGTTTGACAGCTTCTCAATACTTAAAGACTTCTACTTTTATCGTGAAGAGGATAATGACTGTAATTTGATATTATATAATAAAATGTGTCACCATTTGGAACATCAGTCTACCTCAATAACCCAATATTTTCCATATGACCAATGCAAGATGTCACAGAATCATACATGGGCAAAAGAGCCACTCAAAATGCACAATAGACCAGTGGATTTTAATGTAATAAAGTACAGAAGTTCACTGATATGTTTTCTTATTCGATATTGCAATTAACATGTTAAGCTTTGGTTTAATATCAAAGAAAAATATCTGTAACTATCTGAAAGGCTATGAAAATGTTCCTCCCTTTTCCCACTACTTATTTGGGATCCGATATTTTTCCTAGACTTCAACTAATACAACATATTGCAACAGATGACTGAAGAAGGAGATAATGAGAACCTAGCTGCTGTCTCTGATTTAGAGGATTTGAAAAATGTAAAATAAAGGTACTCTTGTCACCATATTTTCTTGTTTTGGAAAATAAGGTTATTTTTCAAAAGAGACATATTATTCAGAATAACATGTAGTAGGTTTATTATTATTAAGTGAATTAAATATTTTTAAAATTTCTCAGTTTTGATTTCTAATATGATATTGATAAATATGACCTATATTTAAAAAAAAACTCTTTGGAGTCCTCCATTTTAAGACTGTAAAGGGGTACTCAAACCAAAATGTTTGAGAACCAGTCTCCTAGATCTTATTTTCTCACTCTTCTGGGCCTTTGCACATGATGTTACTATTGCCACCCTAGAATATCCCACCCCTTTTCATTTAACTAACATGTACTATTCCTTCAAGATTGTGTAAGCATTGCTACATGGTAAATTGGGCACTCCCTAAGCTAAATTTAGCTCAGTATATATTTTACCTGAATGCCTTCTATTGACTAATTCATTTATGAATATTTACTAAGGACATAACCGTGGTAAAAAGGCACACTCCTCTCACAGAAATTATATTCTAGCTGAATACAGATTAAACAAACACTCTCAAAAATGAATATATAGTTACAAATATACAAATATAAAAATCCTGTGATAAAGATTATGAGTGAAAAGTACAGGGTAAAATAAGAGTATATAATTCAGAATGGGAGGTAGGTGATTAAGGAAGCCACTCTCAGTAATACTTAAGCAGATACCAGAATGACTACAAGTCAGCTAAGCAGAGCTGGGGAACAGGTATCCCCAGCAAAAGAAACAATATATGCAAAGACTCTGAGATAAGAAAAAAATTTGCTGTGTTCAAGGAACTGAACTGAGGCCACACTCATGAAATCATAATGAGTTACGGGTTGGAGTGGCAAAAGATATCAGGTATTTCTGACAGCTGTAGGCTATAAAAAAGGTTTCTGGATGAACCTATGGGTGATGAAAATAACTGAAAGATTTTAAGGAGACAGGCATGACATGATCTAATTTGCATTCTGTAAAGATCATTCTGCTTGTGATAAAGAAATCGAATTGAAAAGATAAGAGTAATAATGAGGATGAGGAGGAGGATGCTAGTGCAATAGCCCAAGTGAGAAATGATGGTGTGCCAGGCTTTGAGTATATACACAGAGATGAAACTTCTACAGCTTCTAGTAGATGATGCTATTATAACACTCATACTTTCTTATAGTTGTTACAGTTTATTTTCTTAATCCTCCCCACTAAACTGGGAACTCCTTGAAACAGGGACCATGCCTTATTCACCTGCATTCCAGGACCCAGTACAGAGTAAATGCTCAATAAATGCAGAATAAATGATGAATAGCCAATGAAGTCAAAAATGAATTCATGTGTTTAATTGCTATATCATGATAATAATAAGCACTTAAATAAATGTTTAGTAATAAAAATGACTGGTGAATACTAATTTTTTCAAAAGAAATAATAGAAAAAAATAAATTGTTACACATCTAACGTTTTTAAAATATCAATGACAAATAGGGAAGAGGAACACTTTTGAATGAACTCCAAAAATTCATTCTTCCATAACAGAAATGAGGTTACTAGTGAAAATTGTCAAAATCAACTTTTTCAGAACTCTGGAAATTAACCAAAGGCCTGTAATAATCTGAGGAGTGTTTGTTTAAAAAATTGGCCGAGTCTCAGTAAGAACAGTGAGATTTGTGACACTTTAACACATTTTTGACCAGAGACGTATTACAGCCACAGGTGTTAGTTTCTGCAAAAATCCCCCAGTCAATAAAGTGTTAAGTTACTCCATATCCATCTCCTTTCCCCATTTCTACGGTAGCCTTGAAAACCAACAG
The DNA here is from genome assembly GCF_009873245.2 of Balaenoptera musculus. Lineage (NCBI taxonomy): Eukaryota > Metazoa > Chordata > Mammalia > Artiodactyla > Balaenopteridae > Balaenoptera > Balaenoptera musculus. Next base: position 47,833,886 of record NC_045785.1, on the reverse strand, counting down.
CCTCACAATCATTGTAGCCCCAAAAACCAGCATCTAGCAACCACTGGTGGGGGGATGGGGAGAAGAATAGGTTTAGAGTTCTCCAAAAGTCCTATCCCAAGAGAACTGTCATTATTTGACATGGCTGGCAGATCTCTGGAAACCTCTACACTCAAGCCCTGTTTTCATCTGACCTGACTCAGAGCTCCCTCTACAAAGCCTTCTCCCCAGAACATTTGTCAAAAACAATCAATGGCAACTGTCTAACATCCCAGCTGCTAAAAGCAACAATAAGAGAGCAAACAAGAAGCTCGTCAAAAAACTAAAAAGGAAAAGTTAGGGAAATAAATTCCATAGGGGTCCTTGAAATACTCTTATATAATCCTGGGACTCACAAATGCAGGGCTGTGTTCATTTCCAAGAAAGGCCCTGATTTCTCATCACTGGTTGACTTTGAGGCCCTGTGCTAGCAGGAATGAAGACTAATGCAGAGTTATGAGCTTTTCATTAAAGCACTGAAGACACACCCCAACATGCACACGAAGTCCCTCAGCAAAGGCTGGGAGACTTATTAGATCAAGGCCTTTAAGGAAAGCTTTGTCTAATAATTAGCTGACCATTAAGCTAACCAAGCAGAGACTTCAGTGGCCACCCATGACAAAGAATATAGACTTATGGAATTAGTTCAATAAAATCACTTAACAAACAAGAGCAACAACAACGTACAACACTTACAAATTCTAGGCATCTATGCAAGAGGAATAAAAACATATGACCATTTAAAAACCTATACATAAATGTTCATGGCAACATTATAAAAGAGCCAAAAAGTGGAAACAACTCAAATATCCATTAAGTGATGAACAGATAAACAAAATTTAGTATATCTAAACAATGGAATATTTTTCAAGCAAAAAAGTAACGATGTACTGATACATGCTACAGCATGAAAGAACATTGAAAACATCATGCTAAGTGAAAGAAGCCAGACTCAAAAGGCCACATGCCATATGATTCCATTTATATGAAATGTCCAGAAGAGGGAAATCCACAAAGACAGAAAGTAGATTAGTGGTTGCCAGGGGCTGCAAGGAGGAGGAAATGGGTATAGAGTTTCTTTTGGGGATGAGAAAAATGTTCTAGAATTAGACAGTGGTGATGACTGTATAACTTTGTGAACATACTAAAAACCACTTAATCATACAATTTAAAGAAGCAAATTTATGGTATGTGAATTATACCAATAAATGTTTAAAAAAATAGAGAAGTAATCTAAATTTTCATTTCCAATTAATTCAGAAAAAGAACCACAGTTCTTCATAATAATAACAGTGCCGATTAAAAAGCCATACTTTGGGGCTGGGGGAGGAATAAATTAGGAGGTTGGGATTAACATATATACACTACTACATATAAAATAGATAAGCAACAAGAACCTACTGTATAGCACAGGGAACTATACTCAGTATTTTGTAATAACCTATAACGGAAAAGAATCCAAAAAGGAGTATATACATACATATATATACATATATGTGTGTGTGTAACTGAGTCACTGTGCTGTACACCTGAAACTGACATGACCTTGTAAATCAACTATACTTCAATTAAAAAAAATAATTATAATAATAAAGCAACACTCCACATGTTAAAAAAAAAAAAAAGCCATACTTCCAGCTTTTAATTTTCAGGACTCAATTTCTAAATTAACTTGACCAAGGTAAGCAGTAACCAGGATGTTTATGAAGGTTCACCTGAGACAAAATCAATTCATTTCATATGGGTTACTACACAGCCACCAGAAATTATGTCTTTCTGTCACTATTGCCTAGTACCTGATTTTGATATATGACTTAAGACTAAATGAGTTATGATGACTACCAATCAAATTTTAGAAACTTCACAATGTGTGCAAACTTCTTTAAGTGCAGCTAAAAGGTCCTTATATATTCACTTTAAAATAATAATAATAAGCTAATATTGTATGCTGGGCATTATTTGAAAAGCTTTAATTACATTAGGATGAATGTTTGCAGTTTCTAATATTCAACTGTGTTTAGATCTACAGAAATAGTAAATTCATATGGTTCAACCTAAGACTATCCTCCAAACAATTCCACTATATATGATGTACCTAAAGCATGAAGAGTTATAAGGAATAAGCCAATAGCTAGTAAACAAAGAATCAGAATTTGTAATTAGACAGGTGAACTTCAGACACTCACTTTTAACCACAATAACATTAACAGTAATACTAAGCTTACGGCACTTAAAGATGTGATTTTCCTGAAGACAATGTCTGTCTTGCCTACCAATATATTCCCAGCACCTAGCATAGGACCTTAAACAGAGTAGATGTTAAATAAATAAAAGCAAAAATGATTAAATGAACGAATAAATACTGAGATATATTTTCTAACCTCCAATAGCTTACCATCTTAAAAGAAAAAAAAGATCTGTACAAAAATACAGGCATACCTTAGAGAGATTGCTGGTTTGGTTCCAGATCACTGCAATAAGTGAATATTGCAATAAAGCAAGTCACCAATATTTCGGTTTCCCAGTGCATATAAAAATTACATTTAGAGTATACTGTAGTCTATTATGTTTGCAATAGCATTATGTCTAAAAAAGCAGTGTGTATACCTTAATTAAAAAACACTTTATTGATAAAAAATGCTAACCATCATCTGACAACACAAGGTTCCCACAAACCTTCAATTTGTAAAAAACACAGTATCTACACAGCACAGTAAAGTGAAGCACAATAAAACTAGGTGTGCCTGTAACTATAAGACAGAATGTGGTAACATGAGAGAAATATACCATATCATGGTATGTTGGAGAAAGGATGGATGTCATAGAACTGGTGTGCCAAGCTGGATTAGTGGAAGTAGTACAGGTTCTGAATCAGGCAATTTCTGAGCCCTACTTCTGCCTGCCTCTTATTAGCTGGGTAATTTTCACAAATACAGATTTACTCAAAACTTAGTTCATATCAAATGCACAATGCCTAGAACATATTAATACTTGGTCCCTAATTTAAAGGAACCTAAAATTTAATAGGGGCAAACAGATACATAAATCGAAACATAACCTTTCTAAGCTTCAGTTTCATGGTTTGTAAAATGAGAATAATAATAGTTACCCATTAAGAATCAATGCAATAAAATATGTCAAGTATCTAGCAAAATGCCTGTTATATAATAATTGTTCAATAATTAGTAACTCTGTTGAACCATATTTTGTCAAATTAAGAACTCCCAAACATTAATAAACAGAATATGGATAAAGAAAAAAATGATGAAAACTATAAATTCAAGTTATTATTTTAAGTACAGAGATGGTTGCCACTATTTTATACCACCTACATACGTGTAAATTAACTCATCCTAGTAGACTTTTATTTACATTTTTCTTCTAAAGCTTGTAAATATACAGATACCTGTTTTAATATAACAGAATCAGTACTTTTACTATTCTAAATGTATGTGCTGATACAAACAGGTGCAAGTATATATATATCAGCATACTTAATTTTCTTTTCTAAGGAAAAGCCAATTTTCTTTCTAAGGAAAAGCCAATTAAGTGAACTATTTATTCTAAAGGACTATGAACACAAAAGAGTTTTTCCCTGCTAAGTCCATTTCCATAACTAAATCTGGTTCTAATTTACAATTTTACATTTTTATGTACGAGGCCTGGAACACTAAGAGAGGCTGGGGAAAGAAAACAGTACACGAATGCAACGGGAGTGCAAAAGAGATCAGCAGCAGTCACAAAAACAACTACCTCAGGCACCATTTAAATATTCCAAGAGTCATATTCTGGCTTATGAAGACAAGGCAAAGTATTCTGGAAAGATGTCAAAAGAATGCGTTTGCAAATAAATACCTGACGAAATGTTAGGTAAGAACAAAAAACCCTCTAAGAAACATGACTGATAAATAAAAAGTAGAAGGCAATGAATCATCCTGACTTGTGTGTGCTATATAAAGGTCATATTCACAGTAAAACCAGCAACTGCACTTTCCAAAGTTTCTCACATAACAAGAAATCCTTCTCAGCAAACCCACTAGCAGCTATTTTTGGATTCAAAATCTTAGCAAAACTTTTTATGGTTTATTTCATCAACCGTATGTAAAATATATAACTCTTACCCTGTTTTTCCATTTGAACCTTATTCAAATACTTTCTGAGTGTATACTATACTTCTAGGCCTTCTAGCACTGTATATACAAAGATGATAAGACACTCTCTCTACCCTTTTATAGTTACAAGAGAGGAGAAAGATACACTGAAAACAACTAGATACAGAATGAGAATGAAAGAATGAAAGCATGAACAAAATGTGGAAATCACAGAAGTGGAAGCAACTAAAACTGCCCAGGAGAATCAGAAGTGATTTCACAAGGAAGGTGATAAGTGAGCAGAATTTTAAAGGATGAATGGAAATCTTTCAGGTCCAAAAATGCAGAAAAGGCATCAGAGGCAAAGGGAATAATATAAACAAAGACATGAGGCATAAAATATGCATTATGTTTGAGGAACAAGGAAAAGTTCACTGTGGCTGAAGCTCTGATATAAGGGGTACAGCGTTGAGCCTTTACTAGGAAGGGCCTTGGATGTTTTGCTACCTAAACTGAAAAGTTTGGGAAACAATCTGAAATATTTAAAAGTTGAGTGACAGGATCAGCTTTATGTAATAAGGAAAGTAAAATTCGTATAAAATCAAGTGTTACAGTGCATAACATAAAGCAGCCATTCAGGTAGTGGTACTAATATTAATACTAGAATATGTACTTAATAGCAACAAAAAGACTATTCACCTTATGTCTTTGATAGTTGCTCGTTTCAGGGGGTCAACCTGTAGCATATGCATCAGGAGAGTGGCAACGGAGCGATTGAGATATTCTGGGATATAGAATACGCCCCCTCGGATCTTCTTAAACAACGTAGGCACATGCTCATCGTCAAATGGGAGGGTGCCACAGAGAAGAGCGTACAAAATAACACCGCAGCTCCAGATATCAACTTCAGGACCCGCGTACAACCTAGGGGAAAAGATGAGAACACACACCTGAAATGCAAGTGCCACTTCCCATCCACGTGTACCCTGTTTCTATATGTACCTGTATACACAGTATAGACTCTATATGTATTGCTTTCCAAGGTCTTTAGTGAAGTCCGTGGCTGTTCCCCAACACTCAATGGTTGTTCCCCAGAAAGAATAAGTGGTCTAACCAAATACTATTCAAATTTCCCAAGAGAAAATAGTATTTTTGTTTTTTTGACACAAACTAAACTGAAGTTACTAATTGACTAATTAAAAAATATGAAACTTTCTATGGTTGATTTTTGACAGAAACATCGAAGTGGATGACCAGAAACTTGAAGAAAAGCAATACTATATAGTGTATAGGCTAAATCTTCTTACCATAAAGCTATTAAAAGAAAATGCATATATAATAGAATGTTTATGCCTGGCACACCTATTTTAAAGAATATTTGAAATAGTAAAGTACCTAACTAGTCCTACTGCAATCTCTTTCACAGTATTCATGCTGTATCACATTATCCTGGGTACCTACTACTTTCATTCTAACCACTTGGTAGCCCCTGGGACTAAGATTACCTTTATCCAGAAAACCTATGCCTAGAATGTTATTCCTTTTTCCTCTCACCTTTCTACATTATTAAGATTCCCCTGATAGCACATTACCAAACTCAAACCTAAGTCTGAGGTAACAAAGTAGATCTCTACAATTCCAATTAAAAAAATACACGCCATTTCAATAAAAATTGCTGTCCATTATTTACATTGTTTGCTGTATAGTCCAAACTGCTATATCTGCAATAATACCTTTTCTTTATTTTTTCTCATAGAATTCTGTAAACTTTTAAAATCAGACATTGGTCACCATAGAAGACTTGAATTTATCACTGCAATCTGTATAAACATTTAAAAAATGTACCAATGAGTAAGTTACATGAATAATTACAGTCTTCTCTTGCGCAGTTAACTTCATGAACTGACAATACTGTCCCCCCAGAAAACCTCATTCTTCTAAAGACAAAACATAAAAATAATACTCTGTATGCTTTATAAAAGAGTATATACAGAATTATTAAAGGACTGTGTCTGAGAAGAAATAATGACACTAGCTTAAATGCAGCAAATGCTTGCTCTCCTAGATGCAATTTTCTAAAATGAAAAAAAGAAATCAAGTTTTTTTTCAATTTTTAGTGGAAAAAGTCCTTAAATACATTCATAACAAAATCGAAATCAAATGTTTTAAAAAATTGTTTAATATAAGTAATCTCTCTTCAACAATAGAAAAATTAAAGGGACAATATGTTTCTATTATGTTAAAAATCGTATCTTCCAAAGAGAATATATTATAGTTAAATGTTATCAGAATGAACAAAGCATTACAAAAAGCTTACTCTTCACTGATATATTATTACCTGCCTGAGATGACTTCAGGTGCTGCATAATTTGGGGAGCCACAACTAGTTCGCAGAAATTCACCATCTGACATCATATTAGATAATCCTGAAAATAAGAGTAATATGTTTACCTGGTGCTACATATGTTTAAAACTAAATATAGATAAATGCATAAGGAAAAACGTCAAGTCTGTAATGCCTCACATATCATAATGTTTATTTTAAAAAGCAGTAGAAAGCATCTGTTGGACTAGAAAGACTCCATTTCAGAGTGCTCATACATGACAAAAAAGCCAAAGCACACCATGCCTAAGATCGAAATTAAACTCCTTTTCTCAATAAGAATGTTGATTCACTTCACAAATATGAGGTTATTCTAAATTATATGAACTTTTCCAAACATAAAAGCATCAAAATATTACTTACCCACTTCTACAAATGAAAGAAAATAGAGACTACTATTACTTTTTTATACTCTGCTTTCAAAGGCATTTTTAAAAATCTCTAAGTAGAAATCAGATAGGCTCCAATTTATAAACATTACGTTCCAAAAGTTTTTAATTTGGAAAGCTTTAATTCAACATAGAAAAATATTCCATTGAACCAGAAATCTAGTTGAACTACAGCACTAAATGAGCTTTGTGATTTAGAGAAGGAAGAGAAATAGGAAAATGACTTTCCTGGCTTTTAGATTAAAGACAAGGTACAGACAAAAATTTTAAATAAGTAATGCTGAACTCTGATACCTCTTCATCTCTTTCTATAATCTCTCACTTTCTAATCCTTTCCTCTACTATGGCACCCTGTCCAAGTATGTTTATCCCAGAAAGTGTTTGGTGCATAAAAATTACATTTTACTCTCTTATTTTACCATCAACAAAAACTCCTATTCTTCTACCAAGTTGTTACATGTTACCCATAGTCCACTGACATTCCTCCTCGATCAATTCAGAAGGACTACAACGCTCCAAAACTGCGTGCCAATTTTCATGTACCTCCATTTAAGTGCATTTATCAGGGAAAGTGCCCATACTTTCATTAGATTTTCATAGGAGTTTGTGGCCCTCACAGAAAAACAGTTAAGTCTCATTTCCTCAGGAAGCAATGCAGATTGAGTGGATTTACCTTGACGCAAGCCCTCTGAATGTCTCTAGAAATACTTGCATTTTTAAAGAGTGGTTTTAAATGAATAGAGCAAGCTAGTGTGCAGACTGCCCAACTAATCCCTTTTCACGGTATAGGATTTACATCAATGAAGTTGAAAGTTCTTAGTTCATTAAGAGTTGGTACTGACACACTTGCAAAGGCAGCTAGCACACTTCTAAACAACCCTGGAGTTACATACCAAAATCAGCTATCTTGGCATTCATGTGTGCATCCAATAGCACGTTCTCTGGTTTCAGGTCTCGATGAACGACCATATGCCTGTGACAGTAATCCACAGCAGACAGAATCTGCTGAAAGAGGCGCCTGGCTTCCATCTCTTCAACCTATCAGGTATAAAAGAAACTGCACTAAGAACATTTGGGACATCGACATAGCAAAAGTTTTAGTTTCATAATCAGCCTAAATATAACTGAGTACGCTAATCAGAACTGTGCTAGAATTCTCAACAAATGAGACAAACAAGCCAAAAACTTGCATTCAAGCTCAACATGTCAATCAACAGGTTTTTCTTTGCTGCTAGGCAGTTCATTTTCAATTAATATTACTAAGTGTGCACAATGTTTCAGGGAATCAACAAGTAAAACATAATCTAAAACAGAACTTACGTGAAATTGCAAAGAAAAGGAAATAACTGAAGCTTCAACATGATGTTATGGAACTGATTTTTCATTTTGAAAAGCATAGGCTTTTCACGTTGGCAATTAAGTGGAATATATTTCCTAAAATCAGTATTTCATAAGGTGTACTTTTTAAGGAAAAATATATCTAATACTCTGTATGTTTAATTAGACATTATTACAGAAGCAATCCCGACTCTGAAGATACCTTTGTGGTTTGCTATTTCTCACTACTTTCTTCTTTTTTAGCTTAAGGGCTTATTGTACTAAACAGCATGTTACTCACCCGGCCATGTTTACAGATGTAGTCAAATAATTCACCACCAGACACATATTCCATTACCATAAAAAAATCTGTTGGAGTGCTGATCACTTGGTATCTTTTTTGTAAATGAAAAAATTTAATAAAAAATGTTACTTTAACCAGAATCAACCTAGTACATCCATTCTTGCTATAAATTGGTATTCCAGTATTCTACAATATTTTAAGATGGCAACAAATTATATAATGTTATCAAAATAATCACAGAGCTATAAACACGAAGCTTCACAAAACTCAATTACTTCCTAGGGCTTATAGACTTCCCTTCAGATCCCCCCTTTCACGTTTACAAAATCCTTCATTCCTCAACAACTAAATTAAGCATCAATTTTTCCATTTAAACAAAAATTTGTTTGTAGTCTATAGAGATGAGGTAGCTTATATTTAAACATAAGTGAAAAATATTCTTGGAAAGGTAAAATGATACCAAAAGGGATACAAATCAGCAAAATCTATAAAGTAGACAAATGATCCTTTCCTCAAAAACTGAAATGCAAAAAAAGGGAGGGGAAGGTATAGATTAAAAGCAAATCAAGAGACATATTGACCAATTATACTGTATAGACTTGTTTTCTTTCATTCCAGTTCAAACAAACCAACTTTAAAAACCATTTATGAAACAATCAAGAAAATCTGAATACAGACTGGATGGTTCATAATATTCTAACTGTTTAGGTGTGATACTGAACTGTGCTTGTTTTATTAAAATAGAGCCTTTAAATTACCACAGTAGATACTGAAGAATTTATAGACTAAAAACATACTATTTGGGATTTGCTTCAAAATAATTTGGGGTGGGAGAAGTAGGAGGAAGCAGATAAAACAATACACTAATAACTGTTGAAGCTGAATGACAGATAAATGAGGCTTCATCACTTTACTGTTGTATTCATTATGAAATTTCCATAATAAAAAATTAAACAGATGTATGTATTTACGTATGTGTGTGTGTTTATGTGTGTGAAAATATATATGTACATTTTCTAGGCACTCAAAGCTGAGCACATAAAACAATAAAGAACCTTAGCTCTATTTGACAAAATAAAATTTTTCCTAAAAAACTACAACTTCCACATACACACACAATTGTATCAGAGTTTTGAAAACTTTAAAAACAAGTTAATATAACACTAATGTTTTAAATGAAGGTTGCATTTAACACATATAAAAGAAAAACTGTTCTACTCTGCTTTATTTATAAAGAATTATTTATAATCTGGTTGATCATGAGCAATATCTAATTTACACTGAGTTGCTATTTAAAGCCACTAAGTGTAGCTGGCAGTTCTGCATGGCTTAAAGGCACCCAGTGGAAGGCACAAGCAGGGGCTGAGAAGTGGCCCAGATGCCCCCCTGTAGAAAGTATGCCTTGACACAGGATATGCCAGAAGCAGGGGAACATTTTGGTAATTAGTCCACCCAGATGGGGCACCTTTTATTATTAAGGTGCAAAAAAGAGAGTATGTTCTAAATGGCGGTTCTGGTTACTAGTCTTCATAAAAGAGGAGGGAAAAAATGACCAGGAAGTTGGTGACATAACTATATACTATATATTTTAAAAGAGGACACATCATGTATAAATTAAACACTTGCAAAAAGTAAAATATTAACCTAACACTGTAAATCAACTATGCTTCAATTAAAAAAAGAATTAGAAAAAAGTAAAAATTAAAGCTGTAGTATTGAAAATGATTACAGACTTTCAGAAGAAATATTTATAATAGCCATCGTTAGTCTTTGGGATGAAAAATGACAAGGTACCCCACTTTACACAGAATAAACTAATATAACTGGCAAATAAGGTTGAGTCTACTTCAAATGAACTGCGAAAAGGGAATCTTCCCTGAGAACTCGAGGAAAAAAATGGTTCTATAAAAGCAATCCTAACAGGCAGCAAACTCTAATTGAATAAAATGAATAGTGAGGAACAGGAGCACCCACTGTGTCACTTCACTGTAGGCTGATCTGATTCAGTAACAGAATTCTCAGTCACCTTTCTGCTTTGTACATCTTTGGGGTAAAAGAGAAAAGTGATGCAATTCTAATAAATTTAGTTGCTGATTCCTCCGAGTATATTGCAGTCTTCAGTAAATACTGTTGGATCCAGAGGCTTGATCAGATTTCAGTTTGATTTTAATTTTCTTCTTAAAGACTAGATGGTGGTATGTGCTTCCAGCCACAGGTGTAGGATATCTGTCTCTTTTTTGAGATATTAGCAGCCATTACTGATCACAGCCTAGATTTTATTAACTCACAATGAAATTTTAAATGCTGGCCAATTTCCAGAGTCTAGTAATGAACTATGGCCTAAAGGAAATCCTTCCTCAAAAACCCCACTGTCTCTGAAGTGCAGGCCACCAGATTACACTACCCAATACCTTTTCTTGTTATAGTCATCAACCAACCTCACTATCAACTCCCTCTCATTTTGACTTAATGTCTCTTTCCCCACTGCTAATGCTGTCATCATTCCGGGTAAACAAAATATCCACATAGATGATCTGCCCAATACATGCCCTCTAACTTCCTTGACTCCTCAGTTCTAACTCTCTTTTCCTCTACCACACACAATGACTCATTCCATGGTCATATACTGTCTAAGACTAACTCCTCCAATTATGCACTGGATTCCTCTGCCCCACCTACTAAAGGTCTTGGTTTCTACAATTAGCTCTTCCTCCTCAGCCTCATCTTACTCAATATTCAGCAGTATAGGAACAGTTAATAATCTCTCTTTCTTCAAACACATTTTCCCCTTGGCTTCAAGATGCCAAATTCTCTTGGTTTTTCTCCAACCATTTTAACTGTTCACTTTCATTCTCCTTTGCTGGTTCCTCCTCATCTCCCAGACATCTTAACATCATACTGCCATAGAGATCAATCCCTAGAATTCTTATTTATTTATATGCACATCCTTGGTGACATCATCTAGTCTTTGGGCCTTAAATATCTTAAATACCATCTATACGCTGATGACTTCCAAATTTATCTCTGGTTTATACCTCTCCCCTTAACTTCAGACTCACATATCAAATAACCTACTTGCATCTCTACTTGGATGCATAATAAACATTTCAACTTCAAAAAAAACAAAATCGAATTCTTGATACCTAACATCCCACTTCAAACTTGTTCCTCCTACAGTCTTTTCCATTTCAATTAATGGCAACTCCATTTTTTTATTTGCCCACGCCAGCTAACCTTGGAGTCATCCTTGACTTCTCTCCTTTCACAACCTACATCTAATCTGTCAGCAAACGCTGTTCTTTATCTTGAAAATATAATACAAAATATGCTTACTTCTCAACACCCTCCACACTATGCTCTATTCCAAGCCACCATCTCTTTTAATCAGAATACTGCAATTGATCCCTAACTGATTTCCCTGCTTCAACGTAAGTCAGGTCACATCACACCTCCGGATAAAACTTGCCAATGGCTTCTCTTTTACTCAGAGTTAAAAGCCAAAGCTCTTACAGTGGTCTAGTATATCCTACACAATCTGGCTCCCCTTTATGTCTCTGACCACATCTCTTACTCCAATTCCCCCTAGATCACTCTGCTACTATGATCTACCTACTATTGCCTGTAGCAATTTCCACCTCCGAGCCTTTGTATGTGCTGTTCTCACCATCTGTTATTTCCCCCCTCCAGATATCTGCATGCATATCCCCTCTCCTCTTCACTGTCTAACATACAACATATTTTACTGACATAGCATTTATTGTCTATCTCTTCAACGCCACCCACTACACACACACACACACAAAATACACACACACAAATATGAGCTTCATAATAGCAGAAATTTTGTTGTCATCTTTTTGTTTGCTGGTGTATCCCCAGTACCTAAATGGTACCATTTGTTGAATGAATGGATCAACAAGCTAACACTCTGGCCTTATTTTCCTCCATATCCCTATACATACTCTGTGCATGAGACAAACCAGACTGTTTGTTCCCACCACACCATGTTCTTTACACTTTCATTCTTTTGCTTTGCTGTCCTCCTAGAATCATCAGGACCTTGTTCACATTTACTTCCTTATATATGCAGTAAGTAATCACTGAACACCTAGTGCTGTACTAGGTGCTGGAGAGATAAAGATGGTATTGGACATCTCCACTTGGATATCTAATGGGATTCTCAACTTAGGACAGCCAAAGCAGACCACTAATGTTCACCTGTACCCCAATATGGTTCTCCTCCATTCTTCGTATCTCAGAACATGGTATCATGATCAACACCTAGTTTTTCAAGCCAAAACCCAAAATCCCAGTTGCTCAGGCAAAAAAAAAAGTGGGGGGAGGGTTCTCACTCCCTTTCTTTTCCTCAGTAATTTATTAGTTTTACCTCCAAAATATACATTGAATTGACAGATTTACCTCCAGCTAGACCAGTGTTGTCAGATACAACTTTCTGCAATGATGGCAATATTTTATATCTTCTCTGTCTAATATGATAGCCACTAGTCACATGTGGCTATTAAGCACTTGAAATGTGGATAGTGTGACCAGATAACCAAAATTTTTAATTCATTTAATTTAAATTTATGTCACATATGGCTAGTGGCTACTGTATTGGACAGCACAAATCTATACCACCTCTTGGCTAAAGCCACCATTCATCTGTCAGCTGGACCATAGCAACAGCTTCCTAACTGGTCTCTCTGCTTCCACTTCTGCCTCTGTTTCCGTTCCACACTATGGTCATATCATGTCACTCCCCCAGCTCTCTGAAAGCTTCCTATTTTGAACAGAATCCAAAATCAGCAAGGTCTTCAAGATTCTATGATATGTGGTCCATGTCTACTCTTTGACCTCATGAACTACCTCTCTTTCCGTCATTCACTCCACTCCAGACATTATAGCAATCTTCTTTTTCCTATAATACTCGAACATTGTTTCAACCTCAGCAACTCTGAGGTTGCTGGTCCCCTTGCTTTAAAAACACTCTGAGGCTTCCCTGGTGGCGCAGTGGTTAAGAACCTGCCTGCCAATGCAGGGGACACGGGTTCGAGCCCTGGTCTGGGAAGATCCCACATGCCGCGGAGCAACTAGGCCCGTGAGCCACAACTACTGAGCCTGCGCGTCTGGAGCCTGTGCTCCGCAACAAGAGAGGCCACAACAGTGAGAGGCCCGCGCACCGCGATGAAGAGTGGCCCCCACTTGCCGCAACTAGAGAAAGCCCTCGCACAGAAACGAAGACCCAACACAGCCAAAAATAAATAAATAAATAAATAAATAATAAAAATAAAGGAATTCCTTAAAAAAAAAACAACAAAAAAACACTCTGTCCCCAGATTTTCAAATGGCTAGATCTTTATCATCCTTTAGGTCTTAGCTCAAACCTTACCTCTCAGTGAAGCTTTCCTAACAACCCAATCTAAATTAGCACCTCCTCTTTCCTCGTCACACCCTAGGACAGCACCCTGTTTCACTCTCCTCATAGCACTTATCAGTGCCTAAAATAGTCTGGTTAATTTGTTTACTTACTATCGAGAACTGCTAGATACCCCTAGAACATAAACTCCACAAGGGCAGAGATGCTGTCTTTTACCACTGTACCCCCAATGCCTTACAACAGTACCTATCAGATACTAGGTGCCCAATAAAAATTTGCTGAATAAAAGAAACAACAAACATAGCTTCTGCTCCTAAAGAATTCAGTCTCATGGCGATACTAATAAGAAAATGACCAATTACAATATAATGCCCAGGACTTTGGAAAAGCTGAAATTCTGGGTGCTCCAGGACCGAGACGATGAAACCTAACCCAGTGTTAGGACTAGGGCAAAGTAGTTTTTCTAGAGGTAGTTGCGTTTAAAAGCTGATATTTAAAGGACAAGCTGGAATTGGAAGCCTAGAGGAAGGGAGATATAGGTAAAATTTTCCAAGAAGAAGCAACAGTTGAAATATAGCAAGCAAGAGAAGATGGTGGCCTGACAATAAGAGCAGAGAGAAATGAACAGATTTAGGGGACACTCAAGATTAAGAGTGGCAGAACTTAATGATCAATTATATGTAAGGGGCGAGGGAAGAGGAATTAAATATGATGCCCAAGTTTTAGGCTTAGGAAGCTGTGTGAATGGTATTCTCATTCACGCACAAAAATATGTATATATGGGAGAAAAAGTTCAACTTAGTTTCAGATGACTCTGTGACTCCAGAATGGAAACACCCAATAAACAGTTCAATAAATGTGTTCAGAATTCAGAAGCAATATAGATTTGTAAATTTTTAAGATAGAGATTACAAATGACACCGTGGTAGTAGATAAGGTCATCCAAAAAGGGTTCACTAAGATTACTGTAGCTCAGAATGCTGAAATACATCAATATCTAATGGTCAGGCAGATAACAAGGGACCCATAAAAGAAAGTCTCAAGAAGAGGCAAGAATGTAAAAAGAAAATCAGAAGACTGTGGTGCCATGGAAACCTAGAGACTACAACATTTCAAGGTGGTAGTGATGAATAATGTTAAAAGCTGTCCGTAGGTCGGATAAGATAGACATTTTTAAAAGTTGGCAGGCAAAACCATCTCTACCAAATTAGAAAGTATTGATCCTTTGACCAGTTAAAATGAAGTTTCCCTAAGAACCATGGGGGAATGAAAAACAAGGACAAAAGTCATTTCAACAAATTCTAGTTCATGGGAAAGTTTGGAGTTTCCTTTCAATCCTGTTTATTCCTTTTAATTTTCTCCCAGAGGGGTTTTTTTAATTGGAATTAATAAAGAAATTGTGCAATATATAACCTTCATTCTTAGTATTTAGTTTTCAAACTTTCTTGCTTACTCTAGAAGCCCATTCTGTAGCAAGGAAACTATTCTTGGCAGTTAGTCCAAGACTGCAGAGAGAAAACAAAACCAGTAAAAGGATCAGGTCTCTCTCCCTGTTTAAATCACTAACACTGTTAGAGGCTATGTCAATAAGCTTGTTGTGTAGCAAGAATACATGGGTGCCTTTTTAAAAAAAATTCAGATCCACAATAAAAGAGGATATGTGGCAGAATGGATAAGCTCAAGGCTGGAAGCCAGAAGCTTTAAACACTAAATTCACCTCTGCCAATTACCTTCTGACCAACACTGAGAACATTCTGTAACTCCTTCACAAAACAGCAAATAATTAAATAATTCTAAAACAGAATGATATAAGTAATCAAACCAAAATCAAACAATTATAAGTAATTATAGAAATGGAAGAAAGAAAACACTAGTAGTTACAACATCAAACATAAGCTTCTAAATCCTCATGACAACTGCAACTGCTTATTGACAAAATCTGATTTGTGTTTATAGGAACAGAACAGGAACTAGAACTCATACCCTAAATGGACAAAGTTTCCCTGGGATCTTTCAGGGTTGGCATTCTAAAAGTGATGAAGTCAGGAAACAAGGAAAATACAGAGATCTCTCCCTTCTCCATTCTCACTTTGGCATATGACATTTTTAGTCTGGTTTCCCAGTTTTCTCCTCTTATAGGACGTGACCACTCAGTAAGGAAGAGCAAAGAGACTTAGCTTAGAAGTCATTCAGTAACTAGAATAAAGTCATTACTAACATGGAGCTGAAGTCAGACATGAGCTGTTTCAGTTAACTGAAAATCATTCGGAATGATGAGAGGACTGGAATCAGCTTGCAGGCTGCCCATTCCTGCTTCTGGGCCAATGCACATCTAGTAGCAGGCACTGTAACAGTGAGAACACATTTAATCCTCAAACAGCACCATGGGGTATCCCCATTTTAAAGTTAAGGAAACAAAGAATACGAGAGTGAGTAACTGAACTCATAGGTGATATTTTAATTCCTATGATAATCTTTAAAAACCTGTATATACATATTCTGGATTATCTAGAATACAGGTCCTAGATGACAACCTCATAATCAAGTACTGCCATACAATTTCAGGGGCCTCATTTCCTGTTTACGTTTATGATCAAGTGAACTTCAAATGAAGATCAAATGATACTGAAGTTTACTGTTAGAATGAAGTTTTCATCATAGTGATGTGAGAACGGAGTCATCACAGGTCACCCAATGGCACACCAAACCCAAGAAAAGCATTCTTTGAACAGTCGGTGACATATTCATGCTGTTGGTAAGATACACTGAGTGGGACCCTCATTTAACATACTAATTTGCAATGGTCCTCTAGCAATAAATGTATCTAGTTACAAAAATACTATAAATACTAGAAATATATAAATGCGTGTTCCAAATCCCAGCAATAACTGGATCAGCCATTCAGTTAAGGATTTCAAGAATGCTACTGTATTGGTTTCCTATTGTTGCCATATTTAGAACCTAGTGCTTAAAACAACACAAATGTATTCTGTATTATCTTACATAGGGGTAAGAAGTCTGATAGGGTAGAAGTCTGACACATGCCTCACTGGGCTAAAATCAAGACATAGCAGGCCTGCATTGCCTTCCGGAGGCTCTAAAAGAAATCCATTTCTTTGTGTTTTCCAACTTTTAGAGACCATCTGCAATCCTTGGCTCATGGCCCCCTTCCTCCATCTTCAAAGCCAGGCACAGCCAGTTGAGTCCTTCTCACATCCCATCACTCTGACCTTGCTTCCATCCTCAAATCTCTCCCTCTGGCTTATGATCCCCTCTTCCACTTCTAAGGACCATTGTATTACACTCGGACCACCCAGATAACCCAGGAAAATCTCCCTATTTTTGTCAGCTGATTAGCAACCTTAAATCCATCTATAACCTTGGACTTCTCCTTTGCCATGTAATATAACATACTCACTGGGCATTAGGACATCTTGGGACTGGGGGGCACTATTCCCTACCACAGTTACTACGCAGCCTTGTTATTAGGTAAACAACATACCTCTAGAGGGTTATCAAGTTGTTCCCCATCAATGCTGACATCTAAAGATTACTCACTAACAAAGTTTAGGCTAAATATAACCTCTGACTATAATGACCTAGCAAACGAAGCCTCAAAGATATTAATACTACTGCTTGTCATTTCAGTTTTCTCAGTACTGGAGTAGAAATTAACAGCATGGCATTTGAAATCAGATATGAACTCAACTACTAGCTCTGCAACTTACTAGCTATTTAACCTTGGACAAGTTGCTGATCCTCTTTAGATATGCGATTTTCTTATCCATAAAATGAGGATAATAATACTCCTTATATGCTTATTGTGAGAATGAAGTGAAATTATGTATGTAAAATGCTCAATACAGTTTCTAGCCATTATCAGGTAGTCAATAAAATTAATATTTATTTTATTAAACTCTATCCAAGCTTTAAGATAAAAGTAAAGACAGTTTTCAGTGTTTAGCATATTACATTTTCGCAATAAATATTAAACACAACTTCAAATGATGTAAAGGAACACTGCTGCACACTTAATGTCTAAATTTTCTATGGATCTAGTTGATTTTAAATTATTATTTATCTTTCAATTTAATTACGTAGTTTATTTATTAAACTCTTAATTTACTTATCTTCTAAATTTGTAACTTGTCTTATCCAAAAAGAAAAAAATTCATTTGCCTTCCTAAGGGCTTTACGATCAGTAATTAAAGTAATGATTGCAGTTTGGCAAATAATATTCAATACTATGGCAGATAATCTTTAATAGTAACTTTCTACCTTTTCCATAAAGAAAATATCTTGGTATGTTAATTAAAAGTGACTAGAAAATAATTATAAAAGAAATCTAGAGATAGCAAAATACTAAATGACCTTCAACATGAATATTAGCGATGATCCAATTTACAATTAGACTTTTAATTCTAAACCAGAAGTATGCAAAAAAGGAGTGATGAGGTTAAATGAATTAACACTTGCTAAATATAAATATGAAAAAATTGTATATTTATAAAAGTTTAACTAAAAATAAATAATTATTAAATATAATATTTCAAGACAGTTTCTCTTTTATATTATCAAGTGCAAAAATACTTACAGTTTGATAATATGAGGATGACGAAAGAGTTTTAGATTTTGAATTTCTCGTTTTATTTTTCCAACAACATCTAAACTGCGAATCTTCTGTCTGTTTAAAATTTTAACTGCCACCTTATGGCCTGTTAATTGATGTTCTCCAACTAGAGAAAAGAAAAAGGAAAATAACCTTGCTGTCATAGCAACATAATTATTTATTCATGCTTCCTTCCACTGTAACCCCAAACTTCTTTACTCATATATGCCTCTTTGATATCATTTATTGCATAGAACAGAAGATATCTCTTTTCATGTCTGTCTCTTCTATTGGAGTATGCACTCCTTGAGGACAGAAACTATATCTTAGTCTCCTCTGTATCCTCAACACCTAGCACAGAGATGTTAATTAAATCTTTGTGGAAAGGATGACTGAATTCCATATTCTTACCTAAAAGTATAATCAAATTTGAAACATCTTTTGGATAGAATAGAATAGAATTTACTATGTTTTGTTAATCTCTTTCTTTCTCCTCTTCTGGTTAATCCAGTCATTGTATTATTGAAGAATAAATAATTGCTATAATAAACTAAAACTCATAACTAGTTTCAAAACTATTTCATCAGAAAATCCACATGTAACCCTTTTTTTTGCCTTTTCTGTAAAGCTTTCCCATTTTCTCCCTATTTGATGGAATCTCTACTTCTTTCAAACCCTCACAGTGTATTTATAAAGCTCATGTGTCATTCATCATTTTGAGGCTATTATATATATTTGTATTTTTGAAAAATCATATGACATGAGCTATTAGCTCTTACCCTCCTTGAATAAGACAGTCAGTATTCATCTGAATCTCCTAGGAAGTATATAAGCACAGTATTTTGTACATACTGGATGCATCACACTTCCTGATTTCAAACTATATTTCAAAGTTATAGTAATCAAAACAGCATAGTACTGGCATAAAACCAGACATAGAGATTAATTGAATAGAATAAAGAGCCCATAAACAAACTCATGCATATAAGGTCAATTAATTTATGACAAAAGAATCAAGAATATACAATGGGGAAAAGATACTCTCTCCAATAAATGGTGTTGGGAAAATTGGATAGCCACATACAAAAGAATGAAAGTAGACCCCTATCTCACACGGTACATAAAAATCAACTCAAAATGGATTAAAGACTTAAATATAAAACTTCTAGAAGGGGGTAAGCTCCTTGACATTAGTCTTAGCAATGATTTTTTGGGACTTGACAACAAAAGCAAAGGCAACAAAAGCAAATAAAAACAAGTGGGACTAAATCAAACTAAAAAGCTTCTGCACAGCAAAAGAAAACATCAACAAAATGAAAAGGCAACCTACTGAATGGAAGAAAATATTTGCAAATTATATACCTGATAAAGGGTTAATACCCAAAATATATACATTACTTAACAACTTAATAGCAAAAAACCAAACAATCTGATTTTAAAAATGGACAGAGAAACTGAATAAACCTCTTGCCAAAGAAGGTATACAAATGGCCAAGTACACAAAATCATCAGGTAATCATCACTAACCATCAGGTAGATGCAAATCAAAACCACCACCACAATGAGCTATCACCTCACACCCATCAGAATGGCTGTCATTAAAACTGAAAAGATAACAAGTGTTGGTGAAGATGTGGAGAAAGGGGAACCCTTGTGCACTGTTGATGGGAATGTACATTGATGTAACCACTATGTAAAACAGTGTGGAGGTTCCTCAAAAAATAAAAAATAGAACTACCATATGATCCAGCAATCCCACTTCTGGATACTTAAAAGGAAATAAAAACAGGATATCAAAGAAATATCTACACTGGCATGTTCATTGCAGCATTATTCACAAAAGCAAAGATATGGAAACTACCTCAGTGTCCATGAACATATGAATGAATGAATAAAGACGATGTGGTGTGCATATTCCCTCTTTCTCTCTCTCTCTCTCTCACGTACACACACACACACACACAGTGCAATATATTATTAGGTCATGAGAAAGAAAGAAATCCTATTTTCAACATGGATGGACCTTGAGGGTATTATGCTAAGTGAAATAAGCCAGATAAAGAAATACTACATGAGATCCAGTTATATGTGGGATATCAAAGAAAAAAAGTCAAACTCATAGAAACAGAGAGTAGAAAAGTGGTTGCTAGGAGCTGGGGGATGAGGGAAATAAGAAGAAGTGGGTAAAAGGGCACAAACTTTCAGTTCTAAGATGAATAAGATATGAGGATCTAATGTAAAACATCACCATGATGAACACTTTAAATATCTTATAATTTTGTCAATTATACCCCAATAAAGCTGAATCTTTAAGTTTTTTTCAAATCACTGCTTCGTCTATGATATCTGAAGAAATAACACACTCATTTATCTTTATAAAAAAAATTTCTTTATGAAGAAATTTTTCCTCGTGAAGCAATGGCAAACAAATGGCATTGATGGAATTGGGGGAGGATCAAGATGGCAAAGGAGTAGGACAGGGAGCTCACCTTCTCCCACAAAAACATTAAAAGCACATCTACAAGTGGAATGATTCATACAGAAAATCTACTGAACACTGGCAGAGACCTCAGACTTTCGCAAGGGCAAGAAAACCTCTATGTAACCATATAGGACAAAGGAAAAAGATAAAGAAAGGAAATGGGACAGGGCCTGAACCCCAGGAAGGGAGCTGTGAAGGAAGAAAGGTTTATGCACCTTGGGGAGTACCCTCACCAGTGTGGAGATCAGCCTGGATGGAGGGGGAGCTTTGGAGCCTAGGAGGAGACTGCAACAACCGGTTTGTGGAAGGCAAAATGGAGAGTAACGAGCACAGAAGGTTGTCACTGCCACCCTGTGCTCCCCAGCCTTAGACGCTTGCCTGTCAGTGTGGGTGGGGGCTGGGTGCTGAAGCTCAGCTTTCAGAGGTCAGACCCAGGAAGAGGACCAGGGTTGGATGTGCAGAGACAGCCTAAAGAGGCTGGACTGTGGCAACTGAGGGGGTACTCAGAAGAAACCAGAGCCCACTGGAGAGGCAAGGTGCCATTATTTGGGGGTGCACGAGGAGAGAGGTGGGAACACCATAAGAGCTTCCTTCCCTGTGAGCTCTCCCAGGCAAGAGGACACCGCCTACAGGAACTCTGGGGGCGGGCACAAGTTGTCACTACCATCCTGGGCTCCAGAGGAGTGCTGTCCCAGGAGTGCATGGGTAGTAGCCACCCTCAGGAGACTGGTGAGCAGGTGCCAAGCTCTGTCCTGGGAGCGCAGGAATGGCAGCTGCCCCTAGCAGACCCGCAAGCAGGCAACAAGTCCTGCCCCCGCTCTCCCCAGAGTGTGCAAGGGCCACTGCACCTGCATATGCTGTATCAAGGGGATAACAGCCAACACACGCTGAGGAAAGAGACAGCCAGAATCCAAAATAAGAGCAGCCCCTCAATCCCGGAAAAGATGGTAGAGAAGAAGAACTTGAGCTCACTTCCTCTCATGAAAACACCAAAATCACAACTTACTGCTGAACAACCATTGACAAAAGACTGTAATCTACCAAAAAAGATACTTCACATTCAAAGACAAAGAAAGAGCCACAACAAAACTGTAGGAGGGGTGCTTTCATGACATAATCAAATCCCATACCCCTGTGTAGATGACCCACAAACTAGAAAATACCTATATTGAAGAGGTTCTCCCACAAGAGTGAAAATCTTGAGCCCCCGTCAGGCTCCCCAGCCTGAGGGTCTGGCATCAGAAGGAGGAACTCCCAGACCATCTGGCTTTGAAGGCCAGTGGGGCTTGAGTGCAGGAGCTCCACAGGACTGTGGGAAACATAGACTCCACTCCTGGAGGGCTCACACAGGCTTCACATACACAGGGACCCAGCAGAAAGCAGTAACTCAATAGGAGCCAGGGCTGGACCTACCTATAAGTCTTGGAGGGTCTCCTGGGGAGTCAGGGGTTGGCTGTGGTTCACTGTGGAGGCAAGGACATTGGTGGCATAGGCCCCAGAGAATATTGATCAGTGTGAGTTCTCCCAGAGGTCGCCATTTTGGTATCAAGACCTGGCCCTACCCAACAGCCTACAGGCTTCACTGCTAGAATGCTCAGGCCAAATAACCAGCAGGATAGGAACACAGCCCCACCCATCAGCAGACAGGCCGATAACACCATACTGAGCTCACAGCCATCTCTAAACACATCCCTTGACAAGGCCCTACCCACCAGAGGGACAAGACCTAGCTCCACCCACCCATGGGCAGGAACCAGTCCCTCCCACCAAGAAGCCTGCATAAGCCCAAGGACCAACCTCATCCACCAGGGAACAGACAGCAGAAGCAAGAGGAGCTACAACCCTGCAGCCTGTGGAACAGAAACCACAATCACACAAAGTGAGACAAAATGAGACAGCAGAGAAAAATGTTCCAGACAAAGGAACAAGATAAAAACCCACAAGAACAACTAAATGAAGTGGAAATAGGCAACCTACCTGAAAAAGAATTTAGAGTAATGATAGTAAAGATGATCCAAGATCTCAGAAAAATAATGGAGGCACAGATCGAGAAGATACAAAAGATGTTTAACAAAGAGCTAGAAGGTTTAAAGAACAAAGAAACAGAGATGAACAATACAATAACTTGAATGAAAACTACACTAGAAGAAATCAATAGCAGAATAATCAAGGCAGAAGAACGAATAAGTGAGCTGGAAGACAGAAAGGTAGAAATCACTGCCGCAGAACAGAATAAAGAAAAAATAATGAAACCAAGAAGAAATAGAAAATGAAAAGAAATGAGGACAAATCAAGCCTTGGCAAATTTAAGAAATGAGACAGAGGTCTAAGAGACCTCTGGGACAATATTAAACGCACTAACATTCACATTATAGGGGTCCCAGAAGGAGAAGAGAGAGAGAAAGGGCCTGAGAAAATATTTGAAGACATTATAGCTGAAAACTACTCTAACATGAGAAAGGAAACACTCACTCAAGTCCAGGAAGTGAAGACAGTCCCATACAAGATGCTAAGACACATATTAATCAAACTGACAAAAATTAAACCCAAAAAAAAAATTTTAAAGCAACAAGGGAAAAGCAACAAACAACATACTAGTAAATCCTCATAAAGTTATCAGCTGATTTTTCAGAAGAAACCTGGCAGGCCACAAGGGAATGGGCATGATATATTCAAAGTGAAAGGGAAGAACCTACAACCAAGAATACTCTACCAGCAAGGTTCTCAATCAGATTTGACAGAGAAATCAAAATCTTTACAGACAAGCAAATGCTAAGAGAATTCAATACCACCAAACCAGCATTAAACAAACCCTAGGAACTTCTCTAGGCAGAAAAGAAAAGGCCTCAGCTAGAAACAAGAAAATTACAAATCACAAAGCTCATCAGTAAAGGCAAACACAAAGCAAAGGTAGGAAATCACCCACACACAAATATGATATCAAAACCAGCAATTGTGAGAAGAGTACAAACACAGGATATTGAAAATGCACTGGAAATTAAGAGACCAACAACTCAAAACAATCTTGTACATATATAGACTGCTATATCAAAACCTCATGGGAACCACAAACCAAAAATCTAAAATAGATACACATACAAAAAAGAAAAAGCAAACCAAACATAGCACAAAAGATAGACATCAAATCATAAGGGAAGAGAACAAAAAAGGAAGGGAAGAAAAAACACCTTCAAAAACAAAGCCAAATCAATTAACAAAATGGCAATAAGAACATACATATTGATAATTACCTTAAATTTAAATGGATTAAATGCTTAAACCAAAAGACAGACTGGCTGAATGGACACAAAAATAAGACCCAAATATATGCTGTTTATAAGAGACCCACTTCAGATCTAGGCACACATACAGACTGAAAGTGAGGGGATGGAAAAAGATACTCCATGCAAGTGGAAATAAAAAGAAAGCTGGAGTAGCAATACTCGTATTAGACAAAATAGACTTTAAAATAAAGACTGTTACAAGAGACAAGGAAGGACACTACATAATGACCAAGGGATCAATACAAAAAGATATAACAATTGTGAATATATATGCACCCCACATTGGAGCACCTCAATATATAAGGCAAATGCTAACAGCCATAAAAGGAGAAATCAACAGTAACACAATAATAATGGGGTACCCCACTTTCATCAATGGACAGATCATCCAGACAGAAAATCAATAGGAAACACAGGCCTTAGGTGACACATTAGACCAGATGAACTTAATTGATATTTATAGAACATTCCATTCAAAAGCAACAGAACACACTTTCTTCTCCAGTGCACATGGAACATTCTCCAGGATAGATCACATCTTTGGCCACAAATCAAGCCTTGGCAAATTTAAGAAAATTAAAGTCATATCAAGCATCTTTTCTGACCACAACACTATGAGATTAGAAATCAATTACAGGGGAAAAAGAACTGTAAAAAACAGACACATGGAGGCTAAACAACATGTTACTAAACATGTTGGATTAATACCAATGGATTACTGAAGAAATCAAAGAGGAAATTAAAAACAATACCTAGAGACAAATGACAACAAAAACACCACAATACAAAACCTATGAGACACAGCAAAAGCAGTTCTAAGAGAGAAGTTTAGAACAACACAATCTTACCTCAGGAAACAAGAAAAATCTCAAATAAACATCCTAACCTTACACCTAAAGCAACTAGAGAAAGAAGAATAAACAAAATCCAAAGCTAGTAGAAGGAAAGAAATCATAAATATCAGAGAATAAATGAAATAGAGACCAAGAAAACAACAGAAAAGATCAATGAGATAAACCTGGTTTTTCAAAAAGATAAACAAAATTGACAAATCTTTAGCCAGACTCATCAAGAAAAAAAGATACCGGGCTCAAATCAATAAAATTAGAAATGAAAAAGGAGAAGTTACAACGGACACCACAGAAATACAAAGGATCATAAGAGACTACTACAACTATAGGCCAGTAAAATGGACAACCTAGAAGAAATGGACAAATTCTTAGAAATACAAAACCTTCCAAAACTGAACCAAGAAGAAATAGAAAATATGAACACACCAATCACAAATACTGAAATCAAAACTGTGATTAAAAAACTTCAAACAAACAAAAGTCCAGGACCAGATGACTTCACAGGTGAATTCTATCAAACATTTAGAAAAGAGTTAACACCTATTCTTCTGAAACTCTTCCAAACAATTGCAGAAGAAGGAACACTCCCAAGCTCATTCTATGAGGCCACCATCACCCTGATACAAAACCAGACAAAGATATCACAAAAAAAGAAAATTACATGCCAATATCACTAATGAACATACATGCAAAAGTCCTCAAAAAACTACTATCAAACCAAATCCAACAATACATTAAAAGGATCATACATGATCATCAAGTGGGATTTATCCCAGGGATGCAAGAAATCTTCAGTATCTGCAAATCAATCACTGTGATACACCACATTAACAAACTGAAGAATAAAAACCATATGATCATCACAATAGATGCAGAAAAAGCTTTTGACAAAATTCAACACCCATTTATGATAAAAACTCTCCAGAAAGTGGGCACAGAGGGAAATTACCTCAACATAATAAAGGCCATATATGACAAACCCACAACTAACATCATTCTCAATGGTGAAAAACTGAAAGCATTCCCTCTAAGATCAGGAGCAAGACAAGAATGTCCCCTCTCACCACTATTATTTAACATAGTTTTGGAAGTCCTAGCCATGGCAATCAGAGACGAAAGAGAAATAAAAGGAATACAAATTGGAAAAGAAGAAGTAAAACTGTCACTGTTTGCAGATGACATGATACTATACATAGAAAATCCTAAAAATGCTACCAGAAAACTACTAGAGCTCCTCAAGGAATTCAGTAAAGTTGCAGTATATGAAATTAATACACAGAAATCTGTTGCATTCCTATACATTAAGAACAAAAGATCAGAAAGAAAAATTAAGGAAACAATCCCATATACCATTGCATCAAAAAGAATAAAATATCTAGGAATAAACCTACCTAAGGAGACAAAAGACCTGTACTCTGGAAACTATAAGATGCTGATGAAAAAAATCAAAGATGACACAAACAGATGGAAAGATATACCATGTTCCTGAATTGGAAGAATCAATATTGTCAAAATGACTACACTACCCAAGGCAATCTACAGATTCAGTGCAATCCCTATTAAATTACCAATGGCAATTTTCACAGAACAAGCCCCCAATTTTTTAAAATTTGTATGGAAACACAAAAGGCCCTAAATAGCCAAAGCAATCCTGAGAAAGAAAAAGGAGATAGAAGAATCAGGCCCCCTGACTTCAGACTATATTACAAAGCTATAGTAATCAAAACAGTATGGTACTGGCAAAAAAACATAAATATAGATCAATGGAACAGGATAGAAAACCCAGAAATAAACCCATGCACCTACGGTCAATTAATCTATGACAAACGAGGCAAGAATACACAGTGGAGAAAAGCCAGTCTCTTCAATAAGTGGTGCTGGGAAAACTGGACAGCTACAAGTAAAAGAATGAAATTAGAACATTCCCTAACACCATACACAAAAATAAATTCAAAATGGATCAAAGACCTAAATGTAAGGCCGGACACTATAAAACTCTTACGAGAAAAACATAGGCAGAACACTCATTGATACAGATTGCAGCAAAATCTTCTTTGAACCATGACATACAGTAATGAAAATAAAAACAAAAATAAGCAAATGGGACCTAATTAAACTTAAAATCTTCTGCACAGCAAAGGAAACCATAAACAAAATGAAAAGACAACCCACGGAATGGGAGAAAATATTTGCAAATGATGTGATTGACAAGGGATTAATCTCCAAAATACACAAACAGCTCATGCAGCTCAAAAATGAAAAAAAAAAAAATCAAAAACTGGGCGGAAGATCTAAATAGACATTTCTCCAAAGAAGACATACAGATGGACAAAAAGCACATGAAAAGATGCTCAACATCACTAATTATCAGAGAAATGCAAATCACAACTACAATGAGGTATCACCTCACACCGGTCAGAATGGCCATCATCAAAAAGTCTACAAACAATAAATGCTGGTGAGGGTGTGGAGAAAAGGGCACCCTCTTACACTGTTGGTAGAAATGTAAATTGGTACAACCACTGTGGAGAACAGTATGGAGGTTCCTTAAAAAACAAAAATAGAACTACCATATGATCCAGCAATTCCCACTCCTAGGCATGTATCTGGAGAAAACATAATTCAAAAAGATACGTGCACCCCAGTGTTCATTGCAGCACTATTTACAATAGCCAAGACATGGAAGCAAACTAAATGTCCATCAACAGAGGAATGGATAAAGATGTGGTACATGTATACAACGGAATGTTACTCAGCCACAAAGAAGAACAAAATAATGCCATTTGCAGCAACATGGATGGACCCAGAGATTATCATACAAAGTGAAGTAAGTCAGACAGAGAAAGACAAATTTCATATGATTTCACTCATCTGTGGAATCTAATTTTTTTTAAAAATGACACAAATGAACTTATGTACAAAACAGAAAAAGACAGATATCAGAAACAAACTTATGGTTTACAAAGGGGAAACATCGGGGGAAGGGATAAATCAGGAGCTTGGGATTAACATACACATACACACACTACTATATATAGATAACCAACAAGGACCTACTATATAGCACAGGGAACTCTACTCAATATTCTGTGATAACCTATATGAGAAAGGAATCTGAAAAAGAATGAACATATGTATATGTATAACTGAATCACTGTACTGTACACCTGAAACTAACACAACATTGTAAATCAATTATACTCCAATAAAATTTAAAAAAAAAAGAAATGGCATCATCCCTTGAAACACTTAAGCACAATGATAAGCTAATTGGTTATCTGAGGTCAAAAGATTCAAATGCATTAAGAACACCCCCTCTTTTTGCTGAAATATACTAGCCTCTATTACCTAATAACTTATTTTTTATTTAATAATTTTTTTTTAAAATTTATTTATGGCTGTGTTGGGTCTTCGTTTCTGTGTGAGGGCTTTCTCTAGTTGTGGCAAGCGGGGGCCACTCTTCATCGCAGCGCATGGGCCTCTCACTATCGCGGCCTCTCTTGTTGTGGAGCACAGGCTCCAGACGCGCAGGCTCAGTAGTTGTGGCTCACAGGCCTAGCTGCTCCACGGCATGTGGGATCTTCCCAGACCAGGGCTCGAACCCGTGTCCCCTGCATCGGCAGGCAGATTCTCAACCACTGCGCCACCAGGGAAGCCCTCTATTACCTAATAACTTATTAAGTGAATTAGTACTTAGCTATAATTAATTAAATCCAGATAGTTGTCTCACAATCACATCCTACCTGAAAGCCGAATGAACATTCCTAAAAATCTTGTAATATAAACAGATTTAACACCAAGAATTTCTTTTTGTGTATTACAGCTATAACCTTTTTATGGAAGTAACAGGGAAAAAAAGGCTTGCATTCATCAATGTTTAACTAACATTCATTTATTCAATCTAAAAACATTTACTGAGCACCATTTACATGCCAGGACTGTGTTGATCAAAGACACATGTAAAGAGAGATTTAATAGGTCTCCAAGTTTTAGCAGGGAGAAGAAACATGAGCAATAAAGGAGCTAAAATCGATTCTGTATGGTAGCAAATCTGTCTGAAAACTGTTAGGGATACCTTATTTGTGAAGGGAGAACATAGATGAGAAACAAAACATTTTTAAAAACCAAGGATGGACAAATTTGCCATAATTTATCATGTATATAAGTAAATATCCAGATCAATACCTCTTTTGACAGGAGCAATAAAGAACACTCATCCATGGAACAACTATTTAATGAATGCCTACTATGGTGTATTCCATACCAAGTGCAGTTAATAGGCACTTGGGATGTAAGCAGTGAACAAATTAGTTCTGTCACACTGTTAGGTGTCCCCCAATATCTATTCCAGCCTTCCTTCCCAGACATGTGATTCCCAAATTACACTTGAGCACATGTCTACCCAGAGTAGAGACTGCATCCTAATATCTCTTGTAACTAGGTATGGCCATGTGACCTATGTTCTGGCCAATGACATGCGAGCAGAAATGTCTCTAGCAGCAGCTTCTTCATCCCTTCCTCCATCCTGAAGCCTGGAACTACCTGCTCAGACTGTTACAAGAGAGTAAAATACTATCTTGTTTAAGCTATTCTTATTTTGAAAATCCTTGTCATTCACAGCTGAATCTCAATAATACCCTATTCAGAATACTTTAAAATGCAAAATGTTTGAACTTATTTCAAATTTCCCATTTTGCTGAACTACCATCCATTAACTAATGGAAATAAACTATAATTTATAGCCCATACAATTTCTTGGATTAAAGGATTCTACAAAATTATCACTCATTAGTGGTCCATTTTGTTTTTCCCAAACTCTATCCAAATTACACAAAATACTCTCTAAAGCGATTGAAAAATCTATACTTACCCAATCTATCCTTTTAGAATTTTACATTTGATAAGGTGAAGAGTTGTTATACAGAAGAAAGAATAAAACTGTTTTATATTGTTCTAGGAGCAAAACTGGGAATAATCAATACAAATTCTTTCAACAGAGTCCTCTGCTCTACGAAGCCCCTCTCACCTCCTTTTTCACCACTCAAGCCTATACTGAAAATTAAAACATTAAAATTTTTTAATGTTACTACTGTACCCTGAGTAACTTTTTTTTCACAGGATGTGTAATGCTAACATTTATTGATTTTTCAGTTCATCTCTCAATACTAGATGGGAGGGGGCTGGAGGTCAGGTCCCCTGTAGTCTTTTTCTATTGCCAGGGTTGGCAATAAGCGGTAAGCCAAGAAAATGAGGCACAGACAAGTTAAGAATTTGCCCACAGTCGTTTAGCTATGAAGTAGCAGGGCTGGAATTAAAACCCAGCAGCACGCACCATCCAATATTCAAATAGAGGGAGCTCAGCCATTTGTCAAGATCACCATAAGGTAAATTCCTGCATTAACTAACAGGTTGGACTAGATCAAGCCTAATTCCCCTTCCAATTCTAAGATTTTTGTAATTATATCCCCAAGGATCATTCCACACTACATCTTTTAAGGGTATAAATCTTTTAAGTCACTCTAGCCTCTTGATTTTAGTTGTCATTTTCTGGATGCTTTCCAGCTTTTCTTCATACACAAGATGCAGGACTTCTTATGGCTGTATTATAGAGTTGTAAATACATGATTGTTTTGCACAAAGACTATAATTTTTCTAATGTCCAGTATCATTCCCAATGAAGTCTAGCGTTTTTTACCACAAGCACGAACCCTACAATTTTATGAAAAATAACTTGGAACACTTCTCTTCCTATATATTATTCCATATTAATTCATTTAAAATACTTCATTCAATTTTAATATCATAATTTAGAACAGTAATATATCTAATAAAGCAAAGAAACAATTAAATCTAATTAAGATTATTAAGATATTTTATTAAAATCTAATTTAATAGAAATCCTTTATTAAAATCTAATAAAAGAACAATCAAAAAATAAACTATTGTGTATTTTAGGTATAAATTATAATCTATTTATCTTTGAGGCTCAAAGAACTGTCAAAATGTCATTCTTCTGTAAAGGCTACGAACTGTATAGTATGTATAATAATTTGAATTATTATATTTTTGTTATACATTATGTATAAATAATGGTATAGTCTTAATGTAATACTATACAGCAATGAGAATGAATGAATTACAACTACATGCAATGACGTGGGTAAATCTCACAAACATAATCTCAAGTTAAATAAATGAGAGAAATATGATTATATTCCTATGAAGTTCAAAAATAGATGAAACTATTTATAATCCATGGATAGTGGTGACCTTTGGTGGGGGTGGAAGATGGAAACGTTAACTAAAATGGGACAAAGGTGGGGGGCTTGTGTGATACTGGTCATTTTTTGTGCCTTTAAGTAGTGGTTATATATCTATGTTCAGTCTGTGAAAATTCATTGAGGATTTATGTAAGAAATCACTTAGAATGTATGTACCGCTTTACATACATGGTACAATTCAATTTAAAACGTTAAGAAAGAATGTTTGGATGACACTATATCCATACCTAGGCTATTACAAGCCAAGGGACACCATGTGTCAGCAAGCAGGGCCTTGTGTGGCACCAGCCACTCTTACTCATTTGTATCAAGAGCCTTCATTCTGGGAGTCAGGAGTGTCATCTGATGCACACATGTTCCGACCCCTACCTTCAGCAGACTCCTGCCAAAATAACACAAGCCTCCTTTCTTCTTTGCCCATGGTGAAACAAAACAGTCTCATTGCTTTTCTACAAATTTCCTTTCCTTGAAAGTCCCTTAAAATTCTCTAAAGGACAGTTATGAACAGGAAGCAAAAGACTTCCTGTTTTGATATACCACTGATTTAAAAAGTACTATGGGCAACTTATACACAAATCTTATTTATTCCCCAGAACCCTAAAAGTAAACATTACCCCTAGTTTACAGATGAAGAAACCAGAATTAGAGAACAATGAGGAGCAAGGTTTATCTGCCTCCAACACACAAGCTCAAAACTCACATTACTTTGCCTCCCAATAACCAGGCTCTCTTGATTATAACACGTCAAGAGTGCTTACTTGCATGTTTATCCTTTTATGTCCAGCATTTCAGCTGAGAAATTAGGGCACAGTAAAGGGATGGAGTGAGAAAAATCAAGGAAGAAGAATTGCTATGTTCAGCTCAAATGCAGGCTGGGGTAGGGCTGTGGCCTTTGCTATGGATCAGATATATGAACGATGTTCTTTGAGAACTGCCTAATTTCAAGAAAATAAAATGCAGACTGAAATAATCCCATAATACAATATGCAACACACACTAGATTTTTACTGAGAGAACAAACTCACATATCATTGAAGACCTTCTTCTCTTAGTTGTTTTTACTCCCTGTTGGCCTGAACATTCATTTGTTCATTCATTCAATCAACAAATATCTTCTGAGGGTCTAATGTGTACTAGCCATTGCTCCAAATGCTGAAAATGCAGGTATAAATGGAACTTGTATTCTGGAGGAGAATATAAACAATAAATGAACATATAATAATGGTGATAGAATGATAAAAAAATGAAAATCAAGCAGAGTACTGGGAATAACAAGAATGACTGGGGTGAAGGTGGGAAAACTAATTTAAACAGATCAGGAAGGGCCTAAGGATGTGATTTTTTTTAGCAAAGACTTGTTCTAAAGCTACCTTCTTTGAGAACTGATTACATGATATGCTGTAGTCTGCTTTATTTTTAAAACCTGTGTTTATACTGGCTTGGACTATAATTTTAAAGTACTTCTTTAAAACTTAAGTCAATCAAGAATTCCATAGGAGAATCAACTTAACTTTTTACAGAATCATTTAAGATGAATCATTTACATAGAGTCAGGGAAAAAGTTTTCTGGTATAGATTATTTAAAACTGCTGGAGAAAGTATTAGCATTCAGGTCAGAGATAACAGATTTGAAAAAATGTTCATAGATGTTTCTCACTCCAGATGAACAACAGAATCTTCTGGAAACACTCCCAAAGCTTCTTAAATCATCCTCTCTCTTATCTTTCCAACTCTGGTCCTTATGTGTCTATTCTCTTTCTGTGTTTCTCTTATTCTACATGCTTTGTCTCCCTCTTGTTCACTCTCCTTCCTTTTCCTGTCTTCAAACATCTCCCCTTCTATGCCCATCAACTGCCCCTACCTGAATAATTTTTGTTTTTGAATATATTTACTGAATATCATTTTATGTTCCATAGAATTTCTCCTGAAAGTAGAATTGTGGAATAATTTAGAGGTCTCTCCAAGTGTTCATTTTAGTGGTTACCCTAGAGATTACAACATTCATCTTGGACATTAATAGAATCTAATATAATGTTTTCACCATTTCCTAGACAATGTACGGACTTTAGAACACTTTAACTCTATGCTTCCTCTCTTATTTTTTCTGTTGTTGTATTTTAGTCCCACATGTATTCAAAATCTCGCAAGATGTTATTACTTTACATAGTGAATATCTATTTAGTTACCCACATATTTACCCTTTCCAACGGTCTTCATTTCTTCTTGTACTCTTGCTTCCCTCTGGGAAAGCATCACCTATTTTTCTGCCTGAAGAATTCCCTTTGGTGTTCCCTTTACTGTAGGTCTGCTGGAGACATATTCTCTCAGTTTATGCTTACCTGAAAATGTATTGTGCCTTTATTTTTGAAGAATATTTTTGTTGGGTACAAAATTATAGGTTGGCAGTTTGTTTCTTTCACCTCTCTGAAGATATCATTCCACCACTTCCTTGCTTTCATTGTTTTTGTTGAGAAAGTCTGCTTATTTTTGTTCCTTGGAAAACAATATGCCTTTTTTTTATCCTTTAGCTACTTTAAGATTTTCTCTGAACATTTTCCCCCATCTCTGCATAGACAGATGAAGTCCACTCCAGTATAGGAGAGTCTCAAGCAAAAACAAAACCAAACAAAACCAAAAAAACAGTTTTGAGCAGTTTTCCAATGATGTGCGCCTAGGAATGGTTTTCTTATATTTATTCTGCTTAGAGTTCATGTATCTTCTGAATCTGTGGCTTAATGTGTTTATCAATTTTGGAAAACTCTCTCCCATTATCTCTTCAGATATCGCTTCTGCCCCACTCCCTCTCCCTTCCTTTTCTGGAACTGTGAAAGTGCCTACTCTGCATGATCATCAATGGTCTTGGGTTCAAAATGACATTCATACTCACAGGACACAACAGGTAGTAATCTTAAGACTTAGCTTTTTGGAAGGACTTAGGACTGGAAACAGTGTATCAGCATGGCAAAATCAAACACATCTTTATCAGGAGTCCTTAAAATATCAGTGGCTGCTTCCCAGACCCTTAATCAACCACACAGGGAGACTAGGTTGTAGATGGATACAATCTACTCCAGCATTCATAAGTCTCAAACAGTAACCACATCAAATAACAGCCAACGCATGCAGCTTCTAAACCCTGCACAAGGGGTGCACTGAGTTTTCCTTTGGTTATTTTTTTTTTTTTTTTTAAGGGACATCTTCTCAGAGGAGACATGATTTTAGGCAGCCTGAGAACCACATAGTGAGGTTTTTCCCTTTTTTTTTTTTTTTTAATGATATTCTTGTCTGCTTACATTCTTTTTTTATTTTATGTATGTATGTATGTATGTATGGCTGTGTTGGGTCTTCGTTTCTGTGCGAGGGCTTTCTCTAGTTGCGGCAAGCGGGGGCCACTCTTCATCGCGGTGCGCGGGCCTCTCACTATCGCGGCCTCTCGTTGCCGCGCACAGGCACCAGACGCGCAGGCTCAGTAGATGTGGCTCACGAGCCGAGTTGCTCTGCGGCATGTGGGATCTTCCCAGACCAGGGCTCGAACCCGTGTCCCCCGCACTGGCAGGCAGACTCTCAACCACTGCGCCACCAGGGAAGCCCCCTTTGGTTATTTTTATAGATTCCCGTTCTCTGCTAAAATTCTCCACCTTGAACATATTAATCACAGTTATTTTTTAATTGAATAAATTTGACATGCAATATTGTGTAAATTTAAGATGTACAGCATGTTACTTTGATACATTTACATGCTGTAATATGTTTTTCAACATAGCAATATTTATCACATTATATAGAGTATCATTGTCTATATTAATTATAATGTGAATTAGATCTCTATGGCTTATTTTACTATTCATTACAAGTTTGTACCCTTAAATACCATCACTCTTATCCCCCTTTCCAATCCTCT
The DNA here is from genome assembly GCF_009873245.2 of Balaenoptera musculus. Classification (NCBI taxonomy): domain Eukaryota; kingdom Metazoa; phylum Chordata; class Mammalia; order Artiodactyla; family Balaenopteridae; genus Balaenoptera; species Balaenoptera musculus. The sequence goes on along the minus strand of NC_045785.1, from coordinate 47,798,599 downwards.
GGTAACAACCACTTTACTCTGTTTTTTACAGGTTTAACTTTTTATATTCCACATATAAATGGCATGATACAATACTTGTCTTTCTCTGACTTATCTCACTTAGCATAATGCGCTCAAGGTCCATCCATATTGTCACAAATTGGAGGATATCCTCCTCTCCCATGGCTGAATAATATTTCATTGTGTACATGTACCACAATTTTTCAGTCATTCATCTGTTGATGAGCATTTGGGCTGTTTCCATATTTTTGCTATGGTGAATAATGCTGTAATAAAAATGGGATTGCATATATCTCATTAAAATCCTGTTCTCTTTTCCTTTGGGAATATACCTAGAAGAGGAATTGCTGGATCATATGGTAGATCTATTTTTAATGTTTTGAGGAACCTCCATATCATTTTCCATAGTGGTTGGACCAATTTACATTCCCACTAACAAGTATAAAGATTCCATTTTCACCACATCTTCACCAGCACCTGTTGTCTCTTGTCTTCTTGATGACAGCCATTATAACAGGTGTGAAGTGATATTTCATTGTGGTTTTGATTTGCATTTCCCTGATGATTAGCAATGTTGAGCATCTTTTCATGTCTGTTGTCCATTTTCATGTCCTCTTTGGAAAAATGTCTATTTAGTTCTTCTGCCCATTTTTTCACTGAATTGTTTTCTTATTAAGGAGACTGCATTCTTTATATATTTTGAATATTAACCCATTATCCCATATATGGTTTGCAAAAATTTTCTCCCATTCTATAAACCTACAGATGATTTAAGAAGCTTTGGGGGTGTTTCTGGAAGATTCTATTGTTCATCTGGAGTGAGAACATCTTATGAACATTTTTTCAAATCTGTTATCTCATTTTGTTAACTGTTTCTTTTGCTGTGCAGAAGCTATTGAGTTTGATGTAGTCCCATTTGTTGATTTTTGCTTTTGTTGCTTGTGCTTTTGGCATCATGTCCAAAAATCGTTGCCAAAACCAAAATCAATGAGCTTCTTCCCTACATTTTCTTCTAGGAGTTTTACAATATCAGGTCTTTTGTTTAAGTCTTTGATCCATTTCGGGTTAATTTTTGTAAAAGAGGGTTCCAATTTTATTGTCCTGCATGTGTTTCTTCAGTTTTCTCAGCACCATTTATTGAAGAGACTATCCTTTCCTCACTGGGTATTCTTGGCTCCCTTGTTGAAAATTAGTTGACAATACATGCTGGAATTTAATTCTGGGCTCTCTATTCTGTTTCATTGGTTAATGTGCTTATTTTTATGCTAGTAAAATATTGTTTTGATTAAAATTCCTAAGTATGATACCTTCAGCTTTATTTTTTTCCTCAGGATTTCTTTGGCTAATTCAGAGTCTTTTGTGGGTCCACATAAACTTTAAGATTTTTTTCTTCTATTTCTGTGAAGAATGCCTTTGGCATTTTGATGGTGACTATACGGAATTTGCAGATGGCTTTGTATAGTACGGCCATTTTAACACTATTAATTCTTCCAACCCATAAACACAAGATGTATTTCCATTTGTTTGTGTCTTTGATTTCTTTCAGCAAAGGCTCATAGTTTTCACTGTATAGATCTTTCATTTCCTTGGATAAGTTTATTCCTAAGCATTTATTGTTTTTAATGCTATCGTGACTGGGATAGTCTCCTTTATTTCTTTATTTCAGGTGCTTCATCATTAGTGAAAAGAAATGTAATTGACTTCTGTATGTTGATTTTGTATCCTGCCACTTTACTGAAATTGTTGATTAATTCCAACAGTTTCTTGACTGACTCTAGGATTTTTTTACATAAGATCATATCATCAGCAAAAAGTGATAATTTTACTTCTTCCTTCCCAATTTGGATGCCTTTTATTCCTTTGTCTTGCCTAATTGCTCTAGCTAGGATTCCAGTACTGATTCAGTCTTGGTAGGTTCTGTGTTTCTAAAAATGCATCAATTTCTTCTAGGTTATGTAATCTGTTGACATATAACTGTTTGTAACAGTCTCTTATGATTCTATATTTCTGTAGTCATTTGTAATGTCTCCTCTTTCACTTCTAATTTTACTTGAGTCTTATTTCTTTTTTTTCTTAGTCTAGCTAAAGGTTTGTCAATTTTGTTTATCTTTTCAAAGAACCAGCTCTCAGTTCCATTGATCCTTTCTATTGTTTTACTAGTCTCTATTTCATTGTTTTCCTTTCTGATCTTTATTATTTCCTTCCTTCTACTAACTTTGGGCTTAATTTGCTCTTTTTTTTTTTTAATTCCTTGAGGTATGAAGTTAGGTTGTTTATTTGAGATCTAATTTCTTAATATATGTGTATATTGCTATAAACTTTCCTCTCAGAACTGCTTTTGCTACTTTCCCAAAATATTTGATATACTGTATTTCCATTTTCATTTGTCTCAAGACTTTTTATTTCCCTTTTGATTTCTTCTTTGACCCAATGGTTCCTTATAAGTGTGTTGTTTAGTTTTCATATATTTTTAGATCTTCTCACTATCTTCTTGTTGTTGATTCCTAATTTCATACCATTGTGATCAGAGAAGATGGTATGATTTCAATCTTAGATGTGCTAAGATTTGTTCTGTAGCCTATCATATGGTCTATCCTGGAGAATGTTCCATGTGCACTTGAGAAGAATGTGTATTCTGCTGCTGTTGGATAGAATGTTCTGTACATGTCCATTTGTTTTAAAGTATGATTCAATTCCAACATTTCTTTGTTGATTTGTTTGTATGATCCACTGCTGACAGTAGAATACTGAAGTCCCCTACAATTATTGTATTATTGTTTATTTCTCCCTTAAGATCTGTTATTATTCGCTTAATACATTTTGGTGCTTGCATGTTAGGAGCATATATATTTATGATTGTTATATCTTCTTGATATACTGGCCCCTTTATCATTATACAGTGACCTTGTCTCTTCTTACACTTTTTGACTTGAAGTCTATTTTGTCTGATATAAGTATGGCTATGCCCACCTTCTTTGGGTTGCCATTTACTTGGAATATCATCATCCATCCTTTCACTTTGAGCCTTTGTGTGTCTTCAGAGCTAAAGAGTCTCCTGTAGGTCACATATAATTGGGTCTTTTTTTTCTTTAATCCATCCAGCCACACCGTGCCTTTGGATTGGTGAGTTCAATCCATTTACCTTTAGGGTGATTATCTGATATGTAAGAATTTACTACTGCCATTTTATTTTTATCTTCTGTTATTTTTCTCTCTCCACTGTTTCTTTTTCCTTCTGTTTCTGTCTACCTTTATAAGTTGGTGATTTTTCATGGTGATTTGCTCAGTCTCCCATTTTTTAAAAAATATTTATTTTCCTTGTTTTTTTGGGCTGCGTTGGATCTCAGTTGCAGCACACAGGATCTCTGTTGAAGCATACAGGATCTTTTATTATGGTGCACGGTCTGCTAGGGTTTCTCTCTAGTTGCAGCTCCTGGGCTTCTCTCTAGTTGTGGCGCATGGGCTCCAGGGCACCTGAGCTCTGTAGTTGTGGCACGTGGGCTCCAGAGAGAGTGGGCTCTGTAGTTTGCGGCACGCGGGCTCTCTCATTGAGGCGCATGAGCTCAATAGTTGTGGCACGTGGGCTTAGTTGCCCCACAGCACGTGGGATCTTAGTTTCCCGACCAGGGATTGAACCTGCATCCCCTGCATTGGAAGGCAGATTCTTTACCACTGGATTGCCAGGGAAGTCCCTCCCCTTTTCTTTTAATGTTTCAATCTCCATTCTGGATTTTTGCTTTGTGGGTACCATGAAATTTACATGAAACATTTCATAGATAAAATAGTCCTTTTTCTGCTGATAGCAATTTATCTTCAATTGCCTATGAAGGTTCCATTCTTTTACTCTTCCTCTTTTACGTTTTTGACATCACAAATTATCTTTTTATGCGGTGATTACAAGTTGTGGCAACTACAGTTCTTTTCCTTTAAACTTTATACTCTAATAAAGAGTTTAATATACAATTCTAAAAAAGGTTAGTTTTCTATCATCTTAATCAGAGCTTTGTGTACTTTCATCTTTCATTTCCGCTTGAAGAGCTCTTTTCAACATTTCCTGTAGGGCAGGTCTAGTGGTAGTGAACTGCCTCAGCTTTTGTTTGTCTGGGAAAGCCTTTATTTCTCTTTCATATATGAAGGATCATTTTGCCAAATTGAATATTCTTGGTTGGCAGCTTTTATCTTTCAATATTTTGAATATGTCATTCCACTCTCTCCTGGCCTATAAGAGTTTCTCCTAAGAAATCTGCTGATAGCCTAATGAGGGTAATCTTGTAGGCTACTATTTTTCCTTGCCGCCTTTTAAAGTTATCAGTGACCTTTGACAGTTTTAATATAATCTGTCTTGCAGAATGTCTTTTTGTGTTGAAATAATTAGTGGTTCTATTAGCTTTGTGGACTTGTATATCCAGTTCCTTCTCTGGGTCTGGGAAGTTCTCAGATATTATTTCCTTAATACACCCTCTGCTCCCTTTTCTCTCTCTTCTTCTTTTGGCTAGTCAAATGAAGTCCAAGAGTTCTTGCAGAGTTTCTTCACTTTTAAAAAATCTTATTTCTCTCTCCTCTGCCACCTCAATCATCTCTATATTCCTGTCCTTGAGCTCACTAATTCCTTCTTCCATCTGATCTGCTCTATTTCCATTGCATTCTAATTCTTCATCCCACTTATTGAGTTCTTCAGCTACAGAATTTCTGTTTGGTTCCTTTTTAGAATTTCAATCTCTTTGGTAAAGTACTCCTTCTGTTTGTTAATTTTATTCCTGAGATCACTGTATTGCCTAAGTTTTCCTGTAGCTCATTGAATTTCCTCATAACAGCTAATTTCAACTCTGTATCAGTTAGATCACAATATTCCATGTCCTTGGGTTTGGTTGTTGGAAAACTGTCATTTTCTTTTTGTGATACCATATTACAGTGATTTTTTTCCATGGTGTTTGATGAAAAGAGCCTTTGCTGCCACATTTGAAGTAGCAACACCTTTCTTTATTTAGGCAAGGCTTTGTTTACTTTGCTCCTAACAGTTCAGTAGGTTGGTAATTAGAAGACTTTCTTTTGTTTTCCAGAAGGTGGCGCTATAGCACAGGTTCTTCATTTCTCTTACCAGTGCCAACTCATCACTAAGGTTGGGAGTTGGGAGTGGTACATTAAAAACAAAACAACACAAAACAAAAACTGTCAGAGAAAAATGAAAGAGGGGAGGGTGGCTGGCGGCACAGTGAGGGAGGTGTATGTTAAGCACTTCAGACTTTGGGTGTGCCCACATCCTAGTAGAGGAATCCCCAAGTTTGGGGCTGGGGGGGATGGGCAGCCAGCAACCGTGGGCAGTCCTCTTGCCAGAATCCCAGGACCAACAGCGGGAGATGCTTTCCTTCAGTTTTCTTTGTCTGCCTAATTCCCTTTCCTTCCCCTCCCCCAGTAACTGAGGTCCCTCCTCAGAGACAGCAACAAGCTCTTGCAGCTGCAGCATGCAAAGCTGGGCAGACCTCAGTGACCACCTTCACCCTCACCTCCTCTGGCCAAAAAGGTCTGTGCTGGCCCATGGTTAGACCTGCTGCCACCATTCCCTCACTCCACAGCCTCTTCTGCAGTCCAATCTACCCACTTTCAGGTACACAGATAGATGGATCTCTCGAGTGCCCTGGTATGCTATGCAGAAGTGGTTTTTTTTTTTTTTTTTTTTTGGTTATGCATGTCCAATTAGATGTAAATTGAAGGGCAGAGAAAAAAGGAACAACTCACACCACCATGATGCTGACATAACTCCAATCACAGTTATTTTAAAGTCCATGTCTGATAGCTTTAATATCTGAATCCTTAGGGGTTTTTTTCTATTGTCTTGCCCTTGTCTCCTGGAATGTTAAACACTGTGTGTGAAAAACTATAGAGGGTCCACCTGATTTTATTTTCCTCCAGAGAATAAAGATAGGAGGCAGATCATCTTAATAAGTCTAGGATTAAGCTGATTCTAAGGATTTCAGTCTTCAGGGGGTTGCAACCAAAACCCAACTGGTTACCTGGGACTTTCCTCCTTGATAAGTTATGAACTCCAGCTGTTGTTCTCCCCAGGATTCAAACTCTGCAGTGCCTTTTAGCCACTGCTCTCTGTTTGGCTTCTTACAGTTACCATTTTTACAAATTGGCAAATGACTCAAAGAGAAAAGCCAAATAAAATGTCAGACTCACTCCAATGCATTTTTCTTCTCCCAGGGATAGTGATCACTCAAGTCCTGACTGCCTTCAGATTTTTAACTTTCTCCAGATTTTCTAATTGTTTGTAACTAGAAAATTGATTAGATGCAAGTTAGAAATCATAGCCAGATATGGAAGTCAATCACACTGGAAAAAAATGTATATGCAGTAATAGAATATTAAAGTTAAAAGGAACTTTATAGATTATCTACGCCAACTTTCCATTCAAACTAGAAATTTTATGGCAACAATCTTGGTAGCCATCTGGTACCCAAGTAAGTATGTCAATAACAGAAATACAATTGACGTGTGGTATAAGTTGTAGCATTCCTAGACAGTCTCCTTGATAGAAAGATCCTTGTTATTCTGGATTATAATTTGCCTCCTTAAAACATTCACTCAATAGTCACAGTTCTATCCTCCAAAGCATCACTGAATATGGGGACTCCTTTTTCCAGATGATGGTACTTTAGTTGTCTAAAAACAGCTATCACACTTAAAATAGGTTTTCTCATAGTATGAAAAATATTCTTTACCATACCTCATATGGCATACTTTTTGAACTCCCCTAGTTATAATGATCATTCTCTGAATGAAACATAATTGGCTAAGATTTTTTCCAAATTGTGGAACAAAGAACTAAACCCAATCTTCAAAATTTAGCTTAATACGAAGTACAGAACTATACTACCTCTACAACTACCAACTAATATGCCCTCTATATGTCTATTTTCTATCCAATAACAATTTTTACACTTAAGCACTCATAATATATATTTCCAAAACTCATGGTCAGACAGAACTTCAACATCTTAGGAACTGCTATCAACTGTTCTACTCTTTTATGCACCTGTTTTTTGTTTCTGTTTTTAACCAAGTGCTAGATTTGACACTTATCCCTATTAAATTCTACCTAGCAATTCAAGCAGTCGATACACATTTAAATTCTGATTCTGTGATTTATCTATTAACTATCTCATCTAGCTTTGTACTACCCCAAATAGGAAATCTTACTATACTTATTAAATAGAATAAATGACAAAGATTTCCCTTTAGAATGACTCCTAAATTCTTTGGGAATAGTTGTTCATCAGCAATAAGACATTCAGAGCACATTTCTTTATCTTATCCAAAAAGCTACCATAAGACACAAAGTCAAATTTCTTACTAAAAGCAAATTTACAGCATAGTATAACTGTTATACTATCCAACTGTGAATTAGTAGAGCACTAAGAGGGCCTGGTATAAATCTGAGTAAAAGGTGGATTCATCATATCATATTTGACTTAGAATTCAAATGTGAGAGAAGAATCATTTAAGTAAATTCGGTGATGAATATTTTCCTCTTTATTTTAAATTAGTAAATCATCTGTTGTAGTGTCATTGCCACATTTTTAACACTGGTAAAAATAGTTTGCTTAAAATCCAATATGACTAAACATGGTAGATGCTTAATATATATTCATTCTATTATTTCATTAACTAAGTCTGGAAGAACTGAAGTCAATTATGGAATACATATGGTACCAAGTTATGCTCCAACACAGTAAAAACAAAAATTAAATAACTAATACTTACAGTATTTATCAAGTAAAGTAAGAATTTAGAAAAATTTATGGTATATTTAAAATTTTAATTCCATTATTTTCAATTATGATAGCTAGATAACTTATAACTAATTTATAATTTAGAAATTGAGAGATGTTAAATGAGAACATATTGCTCATTGTGGTTTTAATAGCGTGTAAAATGTACAAAATACTATGAAGAAAAAAGATTCTAAAAAAAGTATTTTAATAAACTGATACACAAGCATTCAGGATAAGAGACATTACAGCAAGATTTGATGATTATATAAAAGGCTGTTTAAAAAAACTAAGGGCAAATTAAAAAAGGAATTATTAACACTTTAAAAACTAAAGCATCACCAAAAGAAATACAGTAAAATTTATCAGAGGCAAACATTGTTAACCATAAGACACCACTTAAGCAAGAATACTGTTCCCTTGAAGGGGTGAAGGTTTCTATTATTAGCAGAGATAAGCACTGCCTCAAATTCTTTCCTTAATAACACCAAACTAAAAATAAAATGGTTCACCACATATAAAAATAAACACATTGCTTTGCACATGCATTTCAATGGTTTAAATAATAGATAAAAATCTATTCAACCTGATTCAAAGTGTTTGCTCTTATATCTGCATCTAATAAATATACTAGGGAGATTGGCTCTCACTTTCATAACCCATTCAGTATTTTAGGGGTCTTGTGTGCCCACTTTCTCCTTATCCCTTAAAGGATTTGAGATTAGATCTTCTGTTAGATCCAATTAAATTATCTACCTGGCTTCAAAAAATTAACTGCTTTCTCTATAAAATATTTTCTCTATCATCAAGGAAACCACAGGAATCTCAGAAGAATAAATGGGGCAGTATTATCATTACAAAACAGTACGAAATGCTTTAAGGAAGGTTAACATGGACCAGGAGGTAAGTGAATATTTTGGCATGTTCTTACAAAAAACAAACAAGCAAAACAAAAAACAAAAAAACCTAGATAAAGCAGTGCTGTGTCAGCGTGGGAAAGGGAAAGAGTCCACAGAATTGAAGTAATTTCCTCAGTATATGATGAATTACAAAAATCCTTTCTAATTTACATAGATATGTTAGGAGAAAGTTTGTAGAAAGGCATTTTTAGCTCAGAGTCTGCATTTTCCATAGTTCGACAAAAAATGAACTGCATGTATTATTTTGGTTCTACTGTAAGTAGAACCTTGACAACAAGCCACACATAAAAACTGCCAACTGCTGCTCACATCCTCCTCCCTTTTCCAGCTTTGCCTCCTTCTTCCAAGAGTTCTATGATCACTACCATGAGACCTGGAATATACATCTGTTACATGTTTGCATATATGCATTGCATACATACGCATGGTGTACAGAAGATGGTGATAAGTGAGCAGCGTCTAGAGAATTAGATTAATGAAAATATTCAAATGAAATCGGAAAGAAGACCAGGGAAAAATAAAACAGGAGATAGTAAACTCTTCCTCCTCCTCATCAAATAAATTCTGGTCTCAGAACCAGATCACAGATTATTCTCAGAGTTCAGCAAATTACAGGTTTAAGTACATAATAGGACCCAAGTATATATAAAGTACCTAAAAGTTAAGTACTTGTATCTTTTCACCTACATTTTCTTCTGTACTACTCTTAACAGTATAAAAGAACATATAGTCTTATTTCCTTTTTTAGAGATCAAGTGACTTTGGCTTAAGGCCGCATAGCTGGCTTATATAACAGCAAACTTCCACACCAGGCCTTCTAAAATCCAGTGTTCTCTATGCTATATACCATGTTGCCTTTGTGGACTTAACCTGAAATCTATCCATCATTTATAACATTGTTTCCTATGGAAAAATATCTTTTGAGACTCAATGGATTACACAAAATAAACAAAATCCATGCAGCACTAAGGACAAAATTACCTATGTTGAAATCATAAAAAACAATATGTAAATCAGCAAAACCAAAAAACAAAACCCTAAATAGCACACTGTTTACTTAATTGTTTGAGAGATATGATGAATTGATTTTCATTCCAACACTAATGTTCTAGTATTTCAGAAAATATATAGCTTCATTATTTGGAAGTATTGTTTAACAGTTGTTTAGAATTTGCATATTTTCAAAAGTAAAATCAGTTCAGCTAGCAACTTACATGAACATTCAGTTATTTCCATTTCATTTCTATTTTATTCATTTTCCATATTTGTGAAAAAACAAATTTCATGGCTTAACCAAAAAGGATACCGCATTTTTAATATAAACATTAATAATTATCATATAGCACAAATGAATTAGTCATTGGGAACTTTCCAATGCAGCAACCAGCAACCAAAAAATAAGGGCAGATTATAAAAGCTCTGTCTCAATGTTGCAATCAGAATTGCAATCAGCAAGCCCTTATTAACACCTCACACAGGGTGCAGGATTCACTCACAATGGCTGTGTATCTAGTCATCTCCACAACAGTGCCATCTATTTGTACGGCAATTTATTTTTTAAAGCCATTTTAGTGCCTCAACTCATTTAATGCTCAAAAATATTCTAGAAAGCAGGTAGGCCAAGTGTTGTTATTGCCATTTTACAAAGGAGGAAACAGGCCCAGAGAAGTTTAACGGTTTTCCCAAATTCATATAACTGGCTGTGGTATGGAATTAAAATCCCCAGCTAATGCCTTCCTAAACCAATGTTCTTTCTTCCTAGGACATCAAGTTATTTTTTTTACAAATTCTCTTTTGTCTGTTTACTAACGGTTACTGGTAATCTTTAGTCAAGGTTATTTTCATAATTGGGGGGGAACCCTGAAATACCTGGTATTTTTAAAAATTTGGGTTAAAACTGTCAGAATTCAGTAAATTTATCATGTAAAAAATGGAATGGATTAAGGCACCAGAGTAAAATTTATATGAAAATATAATTTTTAACCATCCATATGGAGTTTCAAAAAAACTGTTATTGGCTGTAAATTTGGATTAAAACAAATACATTTAAATCTTATTTTCTTAATCCTTGATAAATATCTATGGACATGTAAAAATTATATCCTTGTAGGTTTGAAACTCAAAAGATATCACACTATGCACTTTTACTTTCCATTCCATATACCACAGACTTGCATCAGAGAACCCTGAATTTGCCATTTCTGCCACTTACTAGCACCATGACCTTGGATAAATTACTTAAAGTAGCTGATTCTCAATATCTACATTAGTAAAATGGAGATAATATCAAATGCAGGATTACTCTGGGGAATAAATAAAATCAAATGTGTATATAGTAAACATAGTAAAAACTGATTCAAGTTGTAGCTTTTATCACTAAAGTGTTACAAATGTGTTTCCCTTTTCTTTTGCTTTATATTACATCTTTATTTCAGCTCTGGTCTTCAGTAATTCAAATTTCCATTAAGCCAGAAGGAACAATTAAACGCTCCCATTTTTTGAAATTAAATCTTTAAAAAATAAGTTGTAAAAGACCTCACAAATTTCACGTTCTAGTGCCGTGCTTTAGAAGAAGAAGAAAACAAAGCCCAGAGAGGTTAAATGTCTTGTTTAGGGCCTTGATACTACAAGAGAGTCAAAAACAATGCCAGTGTGGGCCCTAAACACCATAGGTGTAACTCTGAGGCCCACCAACTGACCAGGCAGTTGTCCAAAATCTAATTTATCATTTAGGACTTGCTACTTACATTTCAAAAAAGTAACATTACTTGTTTAAAAAAATTAATAAAAATTTTTCCATTTGCTTATCTTTCCTGTTATCTAAAAAATAAGTGGGGAACTAATAAAATATTTACTTAATTTCTTGAAAGCCAATTCTGTGAACCATGCACATAGCTATTTGAAAAACAGAAAAAGTAATGCCTTGATGAGACCCTGTTGACTAGAGAAGGCTACTCTGACTACAAAGGATCCTATGGTGTACAATTCCAATGAAGAGTAATTATTTCATAAACCAAATCTATCAGTCCTCACCTCGAAAATACAGGCTTCTTTTTAAACAAATAATTACCATTATATTAAAAACATTTTTTTTCTTCAACCAGTGTATAACACAAACACCAGATCTATTCTAGAATTTCTATCATGTTCATTATTTAGATAAGAACTGAGCAAGTCTAATTACAAGAGCTCTTAAACAGAAGTTCTACCTTACCCTGGAAAGAGTAAGAACCAAAACAATCAATATACAGAAAAAAATTTAACTAGATAAAAAGCATTACTTCTAAACCCTGTCAGCCCACATAATCTGTTTCCATAAGCACTCTCCTTGTACTCTTACACTAGAACAATGGAGAAAAATCAATTTAGAATATTTTAAATAAGGCTTCAATTATTTACCAACAAATAGAAGGATTTCCATATGCTTTTTAAAAATAGCTTGAAACCAGTACTATTAAATGAAAACTAGTTATTTCCATTTTTGTTTACTGTACCTAACTTTGGTCTGTAAATTGATACATCAACAACTGAAGTTAAACTTTCAATATCTGTAAATAACATAATAGTTAAGAGAGAAGGCACACAAAATATTCATCATTCCTCCATTTCCATGTTTTTATAGCCATATAAAACTAAATCATTTACTACTAAGTTTTTTAGTAGAAATTAAATTTACAAAGTCTAAATCTATACCAAATAAAAATGCATGTATTTTCAACAAACGGTGCTGGGACAATTGGATATCCATATTCAAAACGTTGGCCTTAGAAACTCATCTTACACCATATTCAAATATTAACTCAAAATGGGTCATAGATGTAAATGTAAGAGCTAAAACAATAAAACATTTATTTTAAAAAAAATGAGCAAATCCTTGAAACCCAAAGCAAAGATTTCTTAAATATAACACCAAAAGCATCATCCATAAAAGGAAAAAAGTCAATAAACTGGACCTCATAAAAATTCAAAACATTTATACTTTAAAAGACACCATTAAGAAAATGAAAAGTCAAACAACTGACCTGGAGAAAATATTTGCAGTAAGGGACTTGTACCCAGAATTTATAAAAAAAAAAACATTCTTATAAACTCAACTTAAAACAAACAACTCAACAAATGAACTAAATATATGAATAGACATTTCACCCAAGGAGACACACAAATGGCTAATCAGTACATGAAGAGATGTTCAGCATCATTAGTCACTAGGAAAGTGCAAACTGAAACCCCAATGAGATACCATTTCACACCTCCTAGAACAGCTATAATAAGATGACAATAAACAAATCTTAGGATTTGGAGAAATAAGAACCCTCATACATTGTTGGTGGGATTGTAAAATGGTACAACCACTTTGGAAAAGTCTGCAGTTTCCCCAAAAGCTAAAAATAAAACTATGATGTGACCCAACAATTCTGCTCTTAGGTATCTACCCAATGTGTACGAGAACATATGTCCACACAAAGATTTGCATGTGAACGTTTGTGGTGGCATTATGTGTAATAGCCCCAAACAGAAAACAATGACCATCAACGGGTGACTGCATAGGCAGAATGTGGCATACTCATGCAATCGAATATTATTCAGCAATAAAAAGGAACAAACTACTGACACATGCTGTGTCATGCATGAACCTCAAAAGCATTGTTAAATAAGTCAGACACAAGAGACTCCATACTGAATGATCTCATTTATAAGAAATGTCCAGAGAAAGCAGATTTATCCAGACAGGAAACAGATTAGCAGTTTCCTAAGGCTGAGGGTTAACTATAAATGGGCATGAGGAAACTTACTGCAGTGATGAAAATGTTCTAAAATCGATTTATGATGATGGCTGTACCATTTGGTAGTTACTAAAAATCACTGAATTGTACACTTGGAATGGGTAAATTTTATGATATGTAAAATACACCTGAATAAAGCTGTGTTTAAAATGCATGTGCTTTTGTTTCTAGTCCCTTAAAGAATTACAAGTGACCTTGAACGACACCGGAGTTAGGGGCACTGAACCCCAGGCAGTTGAAAACCTGTATTTAACTTTACAGTCTGCCTGCAGTAACCATGATTCCGCATTCTAGGAGTCAACCAACCTGGGACTGTATAACACGGTAGTATGTATTTAGTGAAAAAAGTCTGCTGTAGGAGTAGACCTGTGCAGTTCAAACTCGTGTTGTTCCAGGGTCAACTGTAAATGAGTAACTTTAGACTGCAGCAACTTATATAATTTTTATTAAGCAATTGTACTAATTCTAACCTTGGATGGGAAACCACAGCCTAACTTTGGAGAAGTGCTAATATAGTGTTAGGAACACCCCTCCAGTTGGTTGCTCACTGGGAAGGGGTCCTCCAGGAAAAGGATTTCTCATAAATCAAAGTACCTCTGTTGGTTGATATTTTAAGAAGTCAGTGCCTAGAAGCAGCTCAAGAATATATACAAAAAAGATATTTAAGTTGTCCTATGACAATGGACCGATTGATCTGATGGGTGTTTTAGCCAACATTCAGATTACAGAAGAATTTAAAAAGACAAAAATTTTAACACAATTTGAAAGGGCGTAGGGTACATTATATAACCTGGAGAGTGTACATGTCTAGATGGCAAAGGTTTGAGGGTATAACGTCAAAACACAATAGTCCTTAGTAATGTCACAGGCATTAATCCAATTCCTGAATCCTCCTATATTCATTCTAAATATATTCTCCTAACTGTCCACTTTATGATGTCTTTCAAACCTAAGCCAGGACTTCACAGCCCTCACAGGACTTCAAAGAATTTTACAAACTTGAGGTCTTTACATAAATACCACTCTGTCTGTGAGGCCTTGCCTGACAACCTTATTGAAAATTGCTAACCTCACTAAACTCCCTATCCTCCCTTCTCTGATTAATTTTTCTCAATAGTACTAAAAATACTGTATATTGAATATTTTATATACATATTGCAATTATTGTTTGTCTTCCCCTACTAGAAAACAAGCTTCACAAAAGGAGAGATTTTAATCTGATTTTGTTCCTAGGGTATCCCCATTACCTAGAACAGTGCCTGGCACATTGTAGGCACTCAATAAGTGTTTTCTGAACAAACGAAAGGGTATCAGACACGTGGAAATAAATAAGAGCTAATCCTTGCCACAGGAATGAACAAGTCTCTTCTATCCATTTAACAGCCTTGATTTAAGGTTAAAATACGATTTTTTAAGGAAATAGACGCCTCAATAAAATCTCCAAACTGCCTACCTAATATTTCCCCTGCAAAAAGAAAAGAAAAAGCAAACATTTTACTTATAATATTGGATTTGCAACAATCAAAAGAGAAGTATTTTTAATAAGCTCGTTCTAGTTCTGGAGAGAGGACAAATTAATTAAATCCCACGTGAGCCTTATTAACAAGAAAAACAGGGAAGTTCAATACTTAACTAGTAAGAAGTAAAGAAATTTCAAAACCAGCCTGTTTTACTACACCCAAAATGGGATCCTATCACCAAGAATACAGACCTCAGCAGAGCATGTCTTAGCAGTTCTGGCCTCAGCCCTACATCCTCCAAGATCCCCATCCCCGTCCTCCCCATCCCAGAAGCCTTCCTAGAACCATTTTACAAACACCAACCAACCTTCAGACCTCCCAGTTCTGATTAAGCCCTGACCCAAGCCAGCTGCATTCCAGCGTTTCACACAGGCATCAGAAAGACCCACCCCGCTCTTGCCCCGGGAGCATCCCCTAAACTGTCATCCCCACCAACCCAGAGTCTGGGAGCACGAAAGAATCGGGATGTCAGGAACCGCCCAGCCTGGCCAAAATTAGAGGACATTTTAGACCTTCATCACGGTTCTGCCAATTTCGGTGTGACCTTGAGCACGTTCCTAGACCCCTAGGGGTCCCCGTTTTCTCCCGTTTAAGGTGAAGATAACACCTGCACCTGCTATAAGGATTAAAGGAGATCACACGTGAAGCACCTAACTGGGCACCTGGCACGAAATGGAAACTCCACCATCAGGAACGTGGGTCATTCCCCAGTCCTATCCATACAGCCTCCCAGCTGGAAGGCACCTCGCCCTATAGCACAGTCTCCCGGCTTCACAGAGGAGGGCACTGAGGACGGCCAGGAGAAGCGCGGTGGGCGCCGGCCCTGGACCCCGCGACGCCCGCGCCCCCTCGCCCGGCGCCCGCAGCTGCCGCGGGGCGAGGCGCTGCCCGCTGCCCTCCCGGGGTCCCCAGGCTCCGCGCGGCCCGGGTGGGGCCACTCCACCTGCCGCCAGGCCCCGCCACCCGCTGCCAGCCGCCCGCCCACGGCCCGGGGCTCCCGGGCTCCGGGGCTCCGGGGCTCCGGGGCTCCGGGGCTCGGCCTCCCGCGAGGTTGGCAGCTCGGCGCGGCGGCCTCGGCGCGTACTCAACTCTTCACTTTGCCGAAGGTGCCGACGCCCAGCGTGTCCCCCAGCACGTAGTGTCCGATCTTCACCCGCCCGTCGTGCTTCTGCTTCTCAGCCATGTTCGGCGCGCGCAGCCTCGCTCCGCCGCCCGCTCCGCCGCCGCCGCCGCCGCGAGCTCTTCTGTGCTGCCGCCGCCGCCTACCCACAGTGCAGCGGGCCCGCGGGGGGCGGGGGCCCGAGACGCCGGGGACCAGGCGAGGCGGGGCGGGGGGCCCACGAGCAGGTGGGCGGGGCGGGGGGCGTGTGCGCGCCCAGCCCCCGGGGCGGGCGGCCGGGGTGGGCGCGGGACGCCGAGTGCTGCGGGAGGAGTGGAGGGAGGGCGTGAGCTCCGTGCGGGGAGGGTCGGAGGCAGACAGGTGTGCGCGGGAGGGGTGAGGGGCAGGATGGCGCCCCGCTACCTGGGGGAGGAGCCCAAAGGGGGGAGCCGGGTTAGGGGGCCCGTGAGCAGGAGAACCGGAGGGAGTGGAAAAGAGAGGGTGAGATTTGGTCCGAATCTTAGAGAATGGAAAGAGATGGAAGTAGAATCTGGAGAAGAAACAGGCCTGAAGTGTGAGGAGAGAGGGACGTGAAAAGCAGCGTGTGGGTCCAAGGGAAGTGGGGGCTGGAGACGGTGGGGAAGGGCATTGATCGAAGGTCAGTCGGAGGAGAGCCACAAGGAAGTTTCTTGAGTCACGGGCTGAGTGTTTTGATACAGGTCACAGCGCAATAGAGAACCCGATTCTGTGCTGGCTTCAGTGGTCCTCCTCTACGTACTTTCTAATTCTCAATTATTTTGCCCTGGAGATGGAGGAGACCCTCTCCCCCAGAGCTCTCAATTTTAACTAGTTTGCACAAAGTTCTCCGGTCAATCAGTCCCAATATTTGCTCGATTGTATTTTAACGCATACTTACATAAATATATAGCGTAGGAATAGTTTGTGGTAGAGCTTCACAAGAGGGAAACAGTGAAAGAAATGGAGAGAGAAACTGAATGCGGTGAGCATGGGAAGTAAGATACCTAAGGGACAAAGAATTATGAAGAGCAAGAGCTATATAAGGACACAAATTAAAGATAAAGATTGAAAGGGGGGGGGCGGGGAAGAAAACCGGTAAGAGGTAACTAGAAGCGTGACATCCAGGCAGAGCATTTAAAGACTGCCGAGGTATGGTAAATGAAGTGATTATCGCTTCCTCCTCCCTCCCTTCCTTCTTTTCTTCTTTCTTTCCTTCCTTGCATGCCCTATTCTTCAGTGTTGCCTGTCTTTTAGTGCTTTAGTGATTGAGAATAAATGTTTAAGGATTAGCTGAACATTTTTAACTTTGTGTCTGACAGTAGAGTTTCAAGGTCACATTCCCCATACAGTAAGTCTCATCTCACTATTTATAGGTAAAGAGAAAAATGTATTGATCAGAAAGAATAAGATGTAACAAAAATTTGTTTTCTGAGAAGTGATAAATATACAAATGACAAACATGCATCCATTCTTGCTTGGACACCAAGACAATCCGATGAGAGGTGATCACAGCTTATAAATTATAGACATCACAGCTGTTGAACAGAGGCTATTTTTGTTCATTCTTGGGATCTTCTTTCTTGCTGACAAGAAGTATCATTTAAGAATCACTCTACCTAGCCGGCAATTCGGGGAAAATAGCCAGTTATTTTTGATACTGAACCTTCATTTGGTTAAGGGTCACTCCTTCAGTATTCATTCAAGTTAGTAAGAAAAAATACCTCTTCTACTTTTGAGGTACAAGATGTATGTGTCTCTTGTTATAAAGTCCTAGTAAAAGATGTTAAAGAGTGTTAGATTGCTTTCTTGAAGCTATATGAAGACAGCCTATAAATAGAGATTTTAAAGCATTCTGCACTGTCTTAACTGTTGGTTGATAATTGCAACTTGAACTATTATACACCTCATAACTGTGATCCTTACCTAGCAACTATGAACTACCTTGTAGCTTTATTATTATGCCAAACAACTGGGACGATACTTTGTTGATTAAAAAGTTCATTTAAACACAATTATCTCACTAATTGTCATAAAAGAAACTTATTATTATCCCCGTTTCATAGATGATAAATCTTAGTTTTTCCCCTTCTGATTTGCCCAAGGCAAATCAGCTAAGTGGCAGAGTCAGAACTCATATCCAGTTCTGACTCGTCCGTTTGTCTTTCTACTATACAACAGCTACCAATATAAAAAAGAATATGTGATGCTCTAAGAACGTTTACATTTTTCACAATTATAGTCCAATTCTCATTTTTTTATTATTTCTAGGGCAGACTAACAATATATACTTTAAACTTACATTTTTGGCTGTTTTCCCAACTTTTATTTAGAGGAAAGATCGAATGCTAAGTGGGTGAGGAGGGTGGGAAAGGACAACTCTTGGTGGCAGCACTCAGCCTTCTGTTGCCCTGAATATTTCGGATACGGTTCCATATTTGTCTCACCCTACCCCGCAATACAACCTGACAGTTCATCAGACTGAATCTCCTTAAGAGCTGTGCCACTTGGGAGTCTCACCTCCCCCCTCCAAAGAAGTTCTAGTAAATACAGTATTCCCCATTTTATTATTTTCCAGTGATGTTTTAGTGCCCCTCTGTTGTTCAGTACCAGTCTCTAAGATTAATGTCCCACGCAGCTATTCAATTCTTCACCCCAGTCCAACTGTTACTGCTTTACCCTCCTACTACTGTGACTTTGGAATTATTTTACTTCAAATATTCTAAACTGGGGGCCTGAGTAATAGAATAATGAAGCACCACTAAACTTATATACTTAACTAGACTCCATTGATATTATCAATTACCAGATCCTTCAATTCTTTGCTTCTGTATGAGGCTTACCTACTCTGACCACCCACCCAACGCTCCCTGCCTTGCACTGTCATCCCCTTAACCCTTCTGCACTTTTTCCATGGCACTTACCTTCTGACATACTGTTTAATTTCCTTGTTTATTACATTTTTGTTTTGTCTGTCTCTCACAACTAGAATGTAAGCTTCACAAGAGAGTTTTCTCCCCTCTATTTTTGTTCACTGATGGATATATCCTTAGCACTGACATATCCTAGCAAATTACAGACCCTCCAGTGGATTCAACTGGTGGGGCACCTGAAGTTTATACAGTGAGGGGGAACCTCTTTAATTAAAAAATACAAAATTGGGCACAAATGTGAATATTTGAAATGAAAAAAACACAACTATCTACAAAATTTTTGAAGCTAACAAATAATACAAACGTCCCTAAATCCAGAAAAATAACAATATTTTTATAAATTAGCTGTTCCACATGTCTCTATAATACTTATTTTCTACATTTTTTTGGCTATGTATTCTTTGATTGCCTCTTCATATTTTATATTTTTATAGAGAGAATAGAAAGATAATTCCATTCTTCCTCTAACATGATTGATCAAGTTTCTCTTCACATCTTCCTCTTTAGGATTCCCATAGTGCTTTTTTCATATAGTTAATACAGCATCTATCAATTCTGTTGTTATATATATGAATACTTCGTATGTCTTTCACATATTTTCATAAATAAATTAATATTTCATATACATGTGAAAATGACATACCCCATCTGCTATTCCTAGGGCCTAACAGACCTGGTACGTTATTGAAGAAATATTTATTGAATTGAAATAAAATGATTACCAAATTGTAGAACCAAGGAACAGAATACAGGGAAGAGCAACTTTTTAAAAATATTTTAATTTTATTTTATTTATTTTTTATACAGCAGGTTCTTACTAGTTATCTATTTTATACATATTAGTGTATATATGTCAATCCCAATCTCCCAGTTCATCCCACCCCCCACCCCCCCATCACTTTCGCCCTTGGTGTCCATACATTTGTTCTCAACATCTGAGTCTCTATTTCTGCCCTGCAAACCGGTTCACCTGTACCATTTTTCTAGGATCTTCATATATGCGTTAATATATGATATTTGTTTTTCTCTTTCTGACTTACTTCACTCTGTATGACAGTCTCTAGATCCATCCACGTCTCTACAAATGACCCAATATCGTTCCTTTTTATGGCTGAGTAATATTCCATTGTATATATGTACCACAACTTCTTTATCCATTCGTCTGTCAGTGGACATTTAGGTTGTTTCCATGACCTGGCTAAGGTAAATAGTGCTGCAATGAACATTGGGGGGCATGTGTCTTTTTTTTTTTTTTTTTTTTTTTTTTTTTTTTGGCTGTGCTGGGTCTTCGGTTCGTGCGAGGGCTTTCTCTAGTTGCGGCAAGTGGGGGCCACTCTTCGTCGCGGTGCGGGGACCGCTCTTCATCGCGGTGCGCGGGCCTTTCACTATCGCGGCCCCTCCCGTTGCGGGGCACAGGCTCCAGACGCGCAGGCTCAGTAGTTGTGGCTCACGGGCCCAGCCGCTCCGCGGCATGTGGGATCTTCCCAGACCAGGGCTCGAACCTGTGTCCCCTGCATTAGCAGGCAGATTCTCAACCACTGCGCCACCAGGGAAGCCCGGCATGTGTCTTTTTGAATTATGATTTTCTCTGGGTATATGCCCAGTAGTGGAATTGCTGGGTCATATGGTGATTCTATTTTTTGGTTTTTTTTGTTTGTTTTTTTTGTTTTGTTTTGTAGCTGTAGGATTTTCAACAGCCTTACTTATGGGGATTTGCTGCCCCTCCGCTATGGTCTTCTTGTTATTTAAATAAGCAGGATAGATACAAATGAGCCTGTCCTGGTCGGCCGGGGACTGCGCAGCGGCGCAAGCCATCTTCACCCAGCCCACAAGCCAAACCTGCAGGGAAAAACCTGGCCTGAATTCAGCTCGGAGATTTCCCAGACCACTCCATTTCCGGCAGAAGTCCTGCCCACCTATTTTTTCTTTTTTATGGAACCTCCATACTGTTCTCCATAGTGACTGTATCAATTTACATTCCCAACAACAGTGCAAGAGGGTTCCCTTTTCTCCACACCCTCTCCAGCATTTGTTGTTTGTAGATTTTCTGCTGATGCCCATTCTAACTGGTGTGAGGTGATACCTCACTGTAGTTTTGATTTGCATTTCTCTAATAATTACTGATGTTGAGCAGCTTTTCGTGTGCTTCTTGGCCATCTGTATGTCTTCTTTGGAGAAATGTCAATTTAAGTCTTCTGCCCATTTTTTGATTGGATTTTTTTTAACATCTTTATTGGAGTGTAGTTGCTTTATAATGGTGTGTTAGTTTCTGCTTTATAACAAAGTGAGTCAGCTATACATATACATATATCCCCATATCTCCTCCCTCTTGTGTCTTCCTCCCACCCTCCCTATCCCACCCCTCTAGGTGGTCACAAAGCACAGAGCTGATCTCCCTGTGCTATGCGGCTGCTTCCTACTAGCTATCTATTTTACATTGGGTAGTATGAGCTGTTTATATACTTTGGAGATTAATCCTTTGTCCGTTAATTCATTTGCAAATATTTTCTCCCATTCTGAGGGTTGCCTTTTTGTCTTGTTTGTACTTTCCTTTGCTTTGCAAAACCTTTTAAGTTTCATTAGGTCCCATTTGTTTATTTTCGTTTATATTTGCATTACTCTAGGAGGGGGATCAGAAAAGATCTTGTGGTGATTTATGTCAAGGAGTGTTCTTCCTATGTTTTCCTCTAAGAGTTTTATAGTGTATGGTCTTACATTTAGGTCTCTAATCCATTTTGAGTTTATTTTTGTGTATCGTGTTAGGGAGTGTTCTAATTTCATTCTTTTACATTTAGCTGTCCACTTTTCCGAGCACCACTTACTGAAGAGGCTGTCTTTTCTCCACTGTATATTCTTGCCTCCTTTATCAAAAATTAGGTGACCATATGTGCGTGGGTTTATCTCTGGGCTTTCTATCCTGTTCTATTGGTCTATATTTCTGTTTTTGTGCCAGTACCATACTGTCTTGATTACTGTAGCTTTGTAGTATACTCTGAAGTCAGGAAGCCTGATTCCTCCAACTCCGTTTTTTTTTTTTTTTTTTTAATTTTTGGCTGTGTTGGGTCTTCGTTTCTGTGTGAGGGCTTTCTCTAGTTGTGGCAAGTGGGGGCCACTCTTCATTGCGGTGCATGGACCTCTCACTATCGCGGCCTCTCTTGTTGTGGGGCACAGGCTCCAGACGCGCAGACTCAGTAATTGTGGCTCACGGGCCCTGTTGCTCTGCGGCATGTGGGATCTTCCCAGACCAGGGCTCGAACCCATGTCCCCTGCATTGGCAGGCAGATTCTCAACCACTGTGCCACCAGGGAAGCCCCCAACTCCGTTTTTTTCTCAAGATTGCTTTGACTATTTGAGGTCTTTTCTGTTTCCATACAAACTGTGAAATTTTTTTGTTCTAGTTCTGTGAAAAATGCCATTAGTAGTTTGATACGGATTGCATTGAGTCTGTAGATTGCTTTGCGTAGTATAGTCATGTTCTCAATGTTGATTCTTCCAATCCAAGAACATGGTGTATCTCTCCATCTGTTTGTATCATCTTTAATTTCTTTCATCAGTGTATTTTAGTTTTCTGCATACAGGTCTTTGGTCTCCTTAGGTAGATTTCTTCCTAGGTATTTTATTCTTTTTGTTGCAATGGTGAACGTGATTGTTTCCTTAATTTCTCTTTCTAATCTTTCACTGTTAGTGTATAGGAATGCAAGAGATTTCTGTGCATTCATTTTGTATCCTGCAGCTTTACCAAATTCATTGATTAACTCTAGTAGTTTTCTGGTGGCATCTTTAGGATTCTGTATGTATAGTATCATGTCATCTGCAAACAGTGACAGTTTTACTTCTTCTTTTCCAATTTGTATTCCTTTTATTTCTCTGTCTTCTCTGATTGCTGTGGCTAGTATGTCCAAAACTATGTTGAATAATAGTGGCAAGAGTGGACATCCTTGTCTGGTTCCTGATCTTAGAGGAAATGCTTTCAGTTTTCACCATTGAGAATGATGTTTGCTGTGGGTTTGTCATATATGGCCTTTCTTATGTTGAGATAGGTTCCCTCTATGCCTATTTTCTGGAGAGTTTTTATCATAAATGGGTGTTGAATTTTGTCAAAAGCTTTTTCTGCATCTATTGAGATGATCGTATGGTTTTTATTCTTCAATTTGTTAATATGGTGTATCACATTGATTTGCGTATATTGAAGAATCCTTGCATCCCTGGGATAAATCCCACTTTATCATGGTGTATGATCCTTTTAATGTGTTGTTGGATTCTGTTTGCTAGTATTTTGTTGAGGATTTTTGCATCTATATTCATCAGTGATATTGCTCTGTAATTTTCTTTTTTTTTTATACTATGTTTGTTAGTATGTATGGTTAGTATAGTATGTTACTAACTATGGTTAGTATAGTATGTTAATATAGTATGGTTTTGGTGACAGGGTGATGGTGGCCTTATAGAATGAGTTTGGGAGTGTTCCTTCCTCTGCAGTTTTTTGGAAGAGTTTGAGAAGGACGGGTGTTAGCGCTTCTCTAAATGTTTGATAGAATTCACCTGTGAAGCCATCTGGTCCTGGACTTTTCTTTGTTGGAAGATTTTTAATCACAGTTTCAATCTCATTACTTGCGGTTGGTCTGTTCATATTTTCTATTTCTTCCTGGTTCAGTCTTGGAAGCTTATACCTTTCTAAGAATTTGTCTATTTCTTCCAGGTTGCCCATTTTATTGGCGCAGAATTGCTTGTAGTAGTCTCTTACGATGATTTGTATTTCTGCAGTGTCCGTTGTAACTTCTCCTTTTTCATGTCTAATTTTACTGATTTAAGTCCTCTCCCTCTTTTTCTTGATGAGTCTGGCTAAAGGTTTATCAATTTTGTTTATCTTCTCAAAGAACCAGCTTTTAGTTTGATTGATCTTTGCTATTGTTTTCTTTGTTTCTATTTCATTTATTTCTGCTCTGATCTTTATGATTTCTTTCCTTCTACTAACTTTGGGTTTTGTTTGTTCTTCTTTCTCTAGTTCTTTTAGATGTAAGGTTAGATTGTTTACTTGAGATTTTTCTTGTTTCTTGAGGTAGGCTTGTATTGCTATAAACTTCCCTCTTAGAACTGCTTTTGCTGCATCCTGTAGGTTTTGGATTGCATTTTTCATCGTCATTTGTCTCTACATATTTTTTTATTTCCTCTTTGATTTCTTCAGTGATCTCTTGGTTATTTAGTAACATATTGTTTAGTCTCCATGTGTTTGTGTTTTTTATGTTGTTTTCCTGTAATTGATTTCTAATCTCATAGCATTGTGGTTGGAAAAGATGCTTGATATGATTTCAATTTTCTTAAATTTACCAGGGCTTGATTTGTGACCCAAGATGTGATCTATCCTGGAGAATGTTCCATGTGCCCTTGAGAAGAAAGTGTAATCTGCTGTTTTCAGATGGAATGTCCTATAAATATCAATTAAATCTATCTGGTCTATTGTGTCATTTAAAGCTTGTGTTTCCTTATTAATTTTCTGTCTGGATGATCTGTCCATTGGTGTTAGTGAAGTGTTAAAGTCCCCCACTATTATTGTGTTCCTATCAATTTCCTCTTTTATAGCTGTTAGCTTGTGCCTTGTGTATTGATGTGCTCCTATGTTGGGTGCATAGATACTACAATTGTTATATATTCTTCTTGGATTGATCCCTTGATCATTATGTAGTATCCTTCCTTGTCTCTTATAACATTCTTTATTTTAGAGTCTCTTTTATCTGATATGAGTATTGCTACTCCAGCTTTCTTTTGATTTCCTTTTTCAAGGAATATCTTTTTCCATCCCCTCACTTTCAGTCTGTATGTGTCCCTAGGTCTGAAGTGGGTCTCTTATAGACAGCATGTAGATGGGTCTTGTTTTTGTATCCTTTCAGAGAGCCTGTGTCTTTTGGTTGGAGCACTTAATCCATTCACAATTAAGGTAATTGTCATTATGTATGTTCCTATGACCATTTTCTTAATTGTTTTGGGCTTGTTTTTGTAGGTCCTTTTCTTCTTTTGTGTTCCCCACTCAGAGAAGTTCCTTTAGCATTTGTTGTGTAGCTGGTTTGGTGGTGCTGAATTCTCTTAGCTTTTGCTTGTCTGTAAAGCTTTTGATTTCTCTGTAGAATCTGAATGAGATGCTGCCGGGTAGAGTAATCTTGGTTGTAGGTTCTTCCCTTTCATCTCTTTAAATATATCGTGCCACTCCCTTCTGGCTTGCAGAGTTTCTGCTGAGAAGTCAGCTGTTAACCTTATGGGAGTTCCCTTGTATGTTATGTGTCATTTTTCCCTTGTTGCTTTCAATAATTTTTCTTTGTCTTTAAGTTTTGTTAATTTGATTACTATGTGTCTTTGCGTGTTTCTCCTTGGGTTTACCCTGCCTGGGACTCTCTGTGCTTCCTGGACTTGGGTGGCTATTTCCTTTCCCCTTTTAAGGAAGTTTCTGAATATAATCTCTTCAAATATTTTCTCGGGTTCTTTCTCTCTCTCTCTTCTCCTTCTGGGACCCCTATAATGCGAATGTGGTTGTGTTTAATGTTGTCCCAGAGGTCTCTAAGGCTGTCTTCATTTCTTTTCATTCGTTTTTCTTTATTCTGTTCCACAGCAGTGAATTCCACCATTCTGTCCTCCAGGTCACTTATCCGTTCTTCTTCCTCAGTTATTCTGCTATTGATTCCTTTGAGTGTATTTTTCATTTCAGTTATTGTATTGTTCATCTCTGTTTGTTCTTTAATTCTTCTAAGTGTTTGTTTTTTAGTTCTTCTAGGCCTTTGTTAAACATTTCTTGCATCTTCTCAATCTTTGCCTCCATTCTTTTTCCAAGGTCCTGGATCATCGTCACTATCATTATTCTGAATTCTTTTTCTGGAAGGTTTCCTATCTCCGCTTCATTTAGTTGTTTTTCTGGAGTTTTTTCTTGTTCCTTCCTCTGGTACATAGTCCTCTGCCTTTTCATTTTGTCTCTCTTTCTGTGAATGTGGTTTTCATTCCACAGGCTGCAGTATTGTAGTTCTTCTTGCTTCTGCTGTCTGCCCTCTGGTGGATGAGGCTATCTAAGAGGCTTGTGCAAGCTTCCTGATGGGAGGGACTGGTGGTGGGTAGAGCTGGCTGTTGCTGTGGTTGGCAGAGCTCAGTAAAACTTTAATCCACTTGTCTGCTGATGGGTTGGGCTGTGTTCTCTCCCTGTTGGTTGTTTGGCCTGAGGCAACTCAGCACTGGAGCCTAACCCACTCTTTGGTGGGGCTAATGGTGGACTCTGGGAGGGCTCACGCCAAGGAGTACTTCCCAGAACTTCTGCTGCCAGTGTCCTTTTCCCCACAGTGAGCCACAGCCACCCCCTGCCTCTGCAGGAGTCCCTCCAACACTAGCAGGTAGGTCTCGTTCAGTCTCCTATGGGGTTACTGCTCCTTCCCTGGGTCCTGATGCACACAATACTTTGTGTGTGCCCTCTAAGAGTGGAGTCTCTGTTTCCCCCAGTCCTGTCGAAGTCCTGCAATCAAATCCCGCTAGCCTTCAAAGTCTGATTCTCTAGGAGCTCTTCCTCCCATTGCTGGACCCCCAGGTTGGTAAGCCTGACGTGGGGCTCAGAACCTTCACTCCAGTGGGTGGACGTCTGTGGTATAAGTGTTCTCCAGTATGTGAGTCACCCACCAGCAGTTATGGGATTTCATTTTATTGTGATTGTGCCCCTTCTGCTGTCTCACTGCGGCTTCTCCTTTGTCTTTGGACGTGGGGTATCTTTTTTGGTGAGTTCCAGTGTCTTCCTGTCGATGATTTTTCAGCAGTTAGTTGTTATACTGGTTCTGTCACAAGAGGGAGTGAGCGCACATCCTTCTACTCTGCCATCTTGAACCAATCTCTGGGAAAAGTATTTTTAAAAATAAGTCAAAATTAATGTTTCATTTTATGCATACCTATGTTAAATACAAAGCAGAATTTCCCATCTCTGTGTTGCACTCATTAGTGAGGTTGGTGATAGGCAGAACCTAGAACGTATAGTACCTTAGAGATTCATGATAAGGTCTTCCTGTTATCGTTCTCCAGTTTAAAATAAAAAGAAAGTTGGACACTCAGTGATTAATGAAGTGTGTCGATGGTGTCTTATATGTGGTATAAGTTCAATAATTCCTTCTTTTTAATTTTTATTATGAAAAATTTCAAACATACACCAAAGTAGGATAAATAATCCCCACCCTTAATGATTATCAATATCGTTAACATTTACCAGTCTATCTTTGCACTTTTTAATTTGTTTGATTCCTAAGGTGTTTTATAGCAAACATATTGTTTGCTATGTCACTGGTAAATACTTCAGTATATACCTCTAACAGATAAGGACTTCTTTTTAGCATAACCATACTACCACTATCATATCTAACAAAATTAACAATAGTTCCTTACTATTATAAAATACCCACTCTGTGTTCAATTTCCCTTGATTGTCTTAAGAATGTAATTGTACATTTAGTTTATTCTAAACAAGATTTTAAAAAGTCTACAGTTAGCACTTTGTTGAGATGGATCTTATATCTCTTTTAATCTATGATTTTTTTCCTCCCTCTTTTTAAAAAATGTCATTTATTTGCTGAAAAAGTGGGTCATTTTACCTGTTGAATATTATAAACCTTGTTGGACTTAGCTCAATAATTATTCTTGATCATAAGAGGTAGTATGGTGTTGTAGTAAGCATAGTATTTAGAAACAAAATCCTGAGTTCATGTCTCAGCTTAGTCACTTAACAGTGTGTCCTTAAACAGATCATTTACATCTCACTGGTAAAACTAGTAGTGTTGAAGTAGATTATTTTTAAAGTTCTTTTCAACTGTTAGGCAATTCAATTCCCAAATCCCACTCCCCATTTTATCAAAGGAAAAAGGGAGATTACTATGAAGTACTATAGGCTATAGTCCAAGGTATCTCAACAAACTGATCTTGCTACATTATTTTCCTTGCATACATTTTACCTCTTGACATTTATTATTACTGGTTTGTAAGGTTGAGAGAATGATATTACCTGGCCCAACATTCTCCGAAAAGATTAGTAGATACAATACATGTGACAACCGTTAAAACCCTTTCAAGGAAGTGTAAAACTTTGCAATGTTATTTTTAGCAGATAGCCTAGTAACAAATATTAAACTTAATGTAATCCATTTCCATTTTGTGGCCGAGTATGTTTCTAAATTGCTTCAATATGAGTCAACATTTTTTCAGCGTAGTTGAGAAAAAAATAAAACATTTTGGATTAGATTTCCTCCGTGAGCAGATTCATTAATTGGAATAACAAAGATTGTTTGCTTTGCTGTATAAACATTATGAATCTAACAGCATTTTTAGAATCTTGCTTTCATGTGTGTGTTGACAGCTTGTCTGAAAAAATCTCAAACATACTTTTAAATCAGTTAAATCAATTATTTCTCCCCTGGCATGGATTCAGTGCCTATCTATACTGTGCTTTTAAACTAGTGAGGTTTGAGTAAAGAGATACCAATGTCACCTTGAAACGATTATCATCTTTGTTATGGCTGTGCTTTGGAATTAAAACAACCCTTGACAAAACTATACAGTATATACATTATTTGAAGTCTTTTATAATACACTTTTAATGACCTCCAGCAGGTGTTAATGCTTTGGCTTTTTGGTTCAATCCTATGAACATTAACTACAAAGCTTTAACATGATTAATTAGTGCAAACTTAAGATCAATTAGCTAGTTTCAAATTTTGCAAATGCTCTGTAAATAATAAAATAACTCTCCCTCCGAGAATAAAGACCTTAAAAATTAGCCAGAGATTTCCATTTCTTTTTTAATTAGAATGTGGGCTTGTACTAGGTGCCCTTGAATGGCTCTTAACTCTGAAGTTCTGATTTTAAGTATTTTTTTAAATTAATTCATTTATTTATTTATTGGCTGTGTTGGGTCTTCGTTTCTGTGTGAGGGCTTTCTCTGGTTGCGGCAAGCGGGGGCCACTCTTCATCACAGTGCGCGGGCCTCTGACTATCGTGGCCTTTCTTGTTGCGGAGCACAGGCTCCAGACGTGCAGGCTCAGTAGTTGTGGCTCACGGGCCTAGTTGCTCCGTGGCATGTAGGATCTTCCCAGGCCAGGGCTCGAACCCGTGTCCCCTGCATTGGCAGGCAGATTCTCAACCACTGCGCCACCAGGGAAGCCCTGAGGTTCTGATTTTATGAAATTAAATGTGTTAATAATTTTTTAAAATGTTCATTAATAAACTTTTCACTCTCATTTTTAAAATACTGAAATGTTTTAAAACTGTTATAAAACTAGCTATTTCACCAATTAAAGATTCCCAGAGTCTTTGAGTTTATTGTTCCTTGTTCTAAATATATTCATTCATTGAAGAAAGATGTATTGAATGCCTACTGTGTGCTAAGCACTATTCTAGGTACTGGGGATATGGTAATGAACAAGACAACCTGGTGTCTTTCTTGTTTACCACTCGTAGTGTTAACATTTGTTAAAGAAAAAAAATATTCATAACAATTTTAAAGAAGCTAAGTCATCCTTTATTCAGGACTATTGTTATAGGTATAGGGACTACTGTAATAGGGGAGGTGAGAGAAATTGGACTGGGCTCAACTCTGAATACAACAAAGAATAGTTGGAATTTACAGCCAAGGAGTAGGGTGGGAGTATTGGTGGGTAGAAAATAACTAAGAGGGTAGGGTAATTCTTTGTTAAACTAACCTAACAGGATCCTTGCCAGAGGAAGAACAAGGTGATGGTGAGGATGAGGAATTTTGTTGGATATCAAGGATGATTATTCTGGCTAAACTGACTTAGCAGGATTCCTGTTTAAACTGGGCTCTTGAAGACGTGCCCAAGGATGGGGCCTATTTGGGCTCAGAGGAGCCTGACAAGAGTTAGGTCAAGGAGAGAGTCTTTGTCACATTCTAGTGGAAGAGCCAGACAATAAACAATCAAACAAATATATAATATAATGTACTGTTAGTGACAAGTGCTGTAAAGGAAAATAAGCAGAGTAAATGGATACAAAGATGAAAGTGGGGAAAGGGAGAGGGTTGAATAGGCATTTTATATAGGTTGTCAGAAAAAGTCTTTCTGAGAATGTAACATTTGAGCAGAGACCTGAGAATTCTGTGAAGGAAGGAGTCATTGAAATATCTGGGATAAGAGCATTCCAGACAGAAAGAAGGGGAAGTGCAAAGGCCCTGAGACAGTACAAATAGCATTTTGGAGGAATAGCAAGAAAGTCAGTGTATTCAGAGTGGTAAGTACAAGAATGAGAATGGCAGCGTTTGCAGTTAGAATGCCTGGAGCCGGATCATCTAGAGTAGGCTATGTTAAAAACTATGGATTTTCTTTTAAAGTGTGATCACATAATTTTGGAACATTTTTGAACAGGGGAGTGATATGATATGAATTATAAACATAAAGGATCTCTCTATTTGGCTGTGTGGGAAAGAGTCTAAGGGGACAAAAGTGGAAGAAAAACTAATTAAGAGCCCACTGTAGTAGATCAGTTGAGTGCTGATAGTAGCTTACACCACAATGGTTACAATGAAGATGGTGAGAGGCATTCAGATTTGGCATATATTTTGATGTTAGCACCAAGCGGATTTGCCAGTGTTGGATGGGAGGTGTAAGAAGAACCACCAAAGAGGGATCAAAGACTTGGGTTTTTTGGCCCGTACAACTAGATGAACAAGGGTGCCATAGACTGACATGCAAAAGACTTCATGAGAAATAAGTTGGGAAGAAGGGAATGATGAGGGACAAAATTCTGTTTTGGCCATTGTGAGTGTGAGATGTTTAATTGAAATTCAAAAGGATATGTCAAGTAGGTAGCTGACCACAAGAGTGTGAACTTCAGGGGAGAGGTCCAGACTGAAAATGTAAGTTTCAAAATCATCAGCATATATACAATAGGACTGGAGATCCCTTAGGAAGTAAATAGAAACAGCAAAAGGAAAAGATTCTCAGACTGAGATATCCCAGGTTTAAGGATATGTAAAAGGAAGAGGAGTTAGCAAAAGATACTGAAAAGGAATATCCACTAAAGTGGGAGGAAATTTAAGAAACTATTGTCAACTATTTCAAGACATTTATCAACCATGTCTCATGCTACCAAAAGATCAAGTGAGATGAGAATGAAGAGTTGACAGATTTGATGGCCTTGACAAATGACTTTTTGGTGGAATGATGGAGATAAAGAGTGGACTGAGTTTATGAGAAAGCTGCAGTGAAGAAGTAGAGAGGTGATTCTATACAATTCTTTTAATGTTTGCCATGAAAGGGAGCAGAGAAATTTTTGTTTTGCTATGAAGGGGGCAGTAACAAAGCGGGGATGTGGAGGCAAGGGTGGATTTTTTTAGGGTGAAGAAAAATTCAACATGCTTGTACGTTGATAGGAATGATCGTGTAGAAAAAGAAAAAAGGATGGTGTATGACAGAGTTAATACTATAGAACATTTAGCTGTGGATCCCATTTTGACACTCCTTCAGGAACACCCATACCTGCTTTCAAGGAACTTAAACTCTAATGGAAAACATATACATTTAAATTAATAAATTTCAAAACGGTGCAGTGAGTGATATGACTAAGTTGTGGATAAGACTGACTGAAGAGTGTAGAGCAGAAAGTTAAAAGGCTCTTGTACTTAACCAGAGGAAGAATAATGAGGACCCGAGCCACTGCCAGTTCCTGTAGGGAAGGAGAGGAATGGATGAATTTGAGAGATATTTAAGAGAAAGAATGAATAGGATTTGGTGAAGCTTATTTATAAATTAGGAGAGAAATGGGGCAATTCTGGATGATGTTATTGTGATAGATGAATCTTCCAAAATCCATTCTTAGTCTATCACTTCCTTCCTTCAAAATATTCAAAGACTTTACATTGCCTAAAAATTAATGTTTAAAACTCTATAATGGAATTCATGGACCTCTAAAATCTGCCCTTTTGCCCTTCATCTTCCTGAGGTACTTCCTTGGAACTCAAGGACTTGGTGGAATCCAGTTTGAAAAGTACTGGTCTACAGAGTCAAATTCAAAGTCTTTAACTCTGCATTCAAGGCCCTCTATCTGGTCTCTGCCAACCTCATCTTCCTTACTCAAAGCTCTATTCATATCAAATTTATTTCCATTCTGTGTACACACCAAGCTATAGTAAGCCTCTATATACTCATTCTCCATTGTTCTCATTGTCTGGAACTTCTTTAGTCCTTGGTACTCTCAATCACAGTCTGCCTAACAGACATAGTTTCAAAATTCACCTCCTCTATGCAGGCTTTCTTCAACCTCCCAGATGCATTTGACCACTTGCATGTAATAATGCTGTGTAAATTACACTAATTAGATCCATCATTGTACTTATCTGTTTATGTCTGGGCCACCATTTGACTATTAAGTCCTTGAGAGCAGGCACTGTGAACATAGTAGGCATGAGTAACGAATGATATCTCAGTTCAGGCATAACTTTATCTCAATTTACCTATCCCCTCCTAGGCAGCACTAAAGGCTTCTTTTGGTTTATTCCTATAAGGCCCTCTATCACTTCCGTTCTAGCACTATGTTGTGATATAACACTGTATTTGTTCTGTGGGATTGTTTTTTCTCCCTTTTTGAGAGAGAAAAACATTTCTCTCTGCCTGAAATATTCAAGGGCGTGGGTTTTATCCTGTTTATCTTTGTATCCCAAGCACCTAGGTTCGCAATAAATGTTTTAAGAATGTATTACTTAATAATTAAGGAGCTATCTTACCTTTTAAAGTCTTATATCATGTAATCATGCCCATCTTTTTCCACCTTCACAAAGAATTCCCTAATCACTCTTGGCTAGAATTAATCTTTTGCTCTGGCATCCTATTAAACTGTAGCTATATCTCTTCTGTGTAATTATCACTTTCTAGGATATTACTTATGTACAGTATCTACGAAAGCCTAAGAACAAGAAAACTTTTATTCTTCATTGTATGCCCATACGTTGTGATTCTGAACTCTTCTGTGCACTGCTGCACTTGGATAGCACACACCCCTACCAATTCCTAGAGCACTTGGTATAATTCTACCCTTTCCCACTGGAAAGGAATGTAAATCAACACTCTTGAATCTGATATGGTTTATTTTGTTCAAATAAACAATTTTTCTACTGCATTTACACTGTCATTAGTAACTATTTATGATTCTCTTTTGCTCCACTGAGGCTTACACATTGTAGATATTCTTTAAATAATTGCTGAATGAATAAAAGAAGGAAGGAAGGAGCATTATTTCTACTACCAAGTTCAGATGGAATTCAGACTTTGTCTTTTGTACAAAATAAGTCCACTCATTTAATCTATTACTATTTAGAGCCAGAAATAATTATTTGTGCAGGTTAGAGGAAGACAATAATGTCCTTCATAAACTAAATTCTCAAGAAAATAATAGTTTTACTTTTAAAAATGATGCTCCTTTCCCCAGGTCATGCTAGTCTTGGAAACAAGTAGAAATGTTTCAGGAACTGAGTTTACCCTGAGGTTTTATTGAGTTCTGACCTCTAGTCTCTGTGGACCCCACGTGACCCACACTCATTTCCATCTCCCAGTGATCCTCAGCGCTGTTTGTCCATCTGGCGCCCTCTGCTGCCATCCTGATTCTCAAAATTAAGGAGGAAGGATTTTTATTTTCTCCTCACGGTGACGACTCTAACAATTGACGAGGTGATTTTGTTCTTTTAGTCCACAGCCCCTGACAATGAAGAGCTGGCAACAGATTTCTCGGGGAAAGGACTCAGCAACATACTAAGGACATCATCCACAAGTAGTCATGAGCAGTATCCCTGCAAACCATAACTGAATAGCCCAAGTCAACTGTACCTGTCTTTTCTGCTTTCTTCTACCACTTGGGTTACCTTCACAGGGAACATCTTCTACTTTTCCAAAGATTGGAGGCAGCTTTTATTTCCCCCACTTTGTTTTTTTTTCTTTTTCTGTCATCATCCTAGTGCCCCAGAAGGCTTCTCCTGTTACTGAGATAAAGGGAGAAGGGGAACAAGCCATGTCGTGGGGAGGACCCTGTGCAAATTTGACACTTTGGTGCCCTTGCCAGAATTCGGAAAGTGAGCATGTGGTTGGCATCTCCACAGTGATCCTGCTCCTTTACTCTTTCATTACTTGATCTACCTGATATCTCACATAGATTATGTAATAAGTTGTGTAGAATTTCAGGCGTACTTAGCTACAGACATAGAGAAATGCTAACAATTATGACGTATAATGAAAAACTTATCACAACATTTCTCATGAGTTGTTCCAGGAAAAAAAAAAAAGAATTCAAAGCTATCTTTAACTATATTCTTAGAAATAGGGCTTTAAGGTTTTCCTCCTAGGGAATTAAAAAAAAAAAACCTTAAGTATCTTCCTCTCATTTTATAAAGTACATGTCAAGCCTTCTACAAACTATGTCAAAGGCCGTTTGAGGAACAATTAATTTTTTAAAATTGGAGGTACTCTTTTAGCTGATCTAATTCACTTTTCTCAAATTTACAACTACTTTTAACATGACTTCTTTTCAGTTAGTTATTATTTGGCTTATTATAAAGTTGAATCATTAGAGGAATTTTTGGAGTAAGTTAAATGCTAATTTTTCAGAGTATGATTCAAGCCTCTAGGATTTTTTAATGCCTACTGTGCTAGATACAAAAGAAGTATCTCATGAACAATGCCCTGAAGGCTCTTACCTCCTCAAGGAGAAGACTTATACCCAGGAAACAATTTAAAGACAAGTTACTTATCTTTTAACTCGTGGATGAAAACGGCGGCTCATTATATTTCTTTCTCCAAACTCTCTTTAGTTACATAAGAAAGAAGTTACCCGATTTTTGTTACCTACTTTCTTTGCATTTAACATAAATACCCTTAGAAACATAGACCTGTAAAAAAAAAAAAAAAAAAAAAAAGAGAGAGACTGTGATTATACATTTTTTCCACCCTTTTCTTTACTTCTTCATTCTAAAATCTAATGATGTTTTTATGATGCCCACAGGACAAAAACTAAATGGTATGGTGATTGCTTAGTGAAAACAAGCTGGAAGGCAAAGAGGTTTTGTTTTTTTGTTTTTGTTTTTTGAGACAGAATTAATCAAACCTGTCTGTAATAAATCTTCTAAACCCTGACATTGATTATGTTCCTTGAATCCAAAATTCAGCTTCAACTCTGAGTTATTGCTGGAAGTGCTCTCTGCATTGGTCATAAATACGTGCTCACCAGCTCACCAGTGGTTCCTTACTTTCCCTCTTAGTTTGCCAGTTAATTCTACATTTTTGATGTTTACGCTTGTTTTCCATTCCTGTTCCATCCACAGTCTAAAGGTCTCCAAAGCATCTGGCTCATCCTCACAGGTCCAAAATTCATTCTAAAAATTGTGGGCACCTCCTAGCAAGCTCCAGGCTTTTGCCTGAGTAGAAGGTTGCCATAGTATCAAATAAACCAGGAACATGCCAATCTGTCAAGTTTTTTGTCATACCAAGTAGTCCCCAACCTTGTCACTCACTAGAATTCATCAACTTTGAAAAGGGATTTTTTTTTTTTTTCTCTTCCTGAACTTGATTTAAGAAGTCAAGCATATTGAGTGGTATCAGATGAGGAAATGTTTGGACTGATAGAAGGAATGAATAGCTTTTATAAATTGGAGAAATGAATTCTCAGTTTGGTTAAAAGTACATTCAACACCTTGTTTCCTGTTCAATAAATGGAGCATTTTCGTGGGAATAAGCCAAAAGTTTTATGAATAGCTCCTTACTTTTTCCCATCTGTTAGAAACATTTTTCAAATATAAATTAAGAAATAAATCCCTGCAAGAATTTGTACATGCTCATTCCTTTGCTGTTGGAAGCTCTATATCATAGGTTTATGTCATGAGTCTTAGCTGAGTCTATATTTGATAGCATCCTTAGAATAGAATCAAGCATCAAGTAAAAACAACAATCTTATTGTATTGCTAATATTTCTCAGCAGTCACCAAAGATTTTGAGATTTCAAATGTTAACTATTTTTAATGACGTTAGTATTCCTGCCATGATATGTCTAAGTTCCAAAGTTAAAATATTCTTCTGGATATTCCTTATACATCTGATATTTCATGGGGCAAGCTGGCTTTTCTCTGTGCTTTGGATTATTCATTTAGTCTCTAAACTGTTATTCACATTTTAACCTATAAGGAAAAAAAAAAAAAAAAACCAAGGTCACTTGAACTGAGAAATCATCCCTCTGAGAGCTCAAAAGTTTTGTCATGAGCAATTAAGTTTTCCACAGTAAGATGATATGCATTTGTAAAAATCATGAGCAAATTCTGTTTCCTTTTCTGTAGCTACATTGAAATATTTTCCACTCTTGTCACATACATAGTCTATCAAAAACCAGCCACAGAATTGGAAAGTTGTGGGGAACTGTAAAGATGATATCTCTATATTATTTCTTGATGACTTGCAAAGATACAATTTTTTATGAACTTCATTTGAAAATACTTCAGTGTGAAGTTTAAAAATACACAATTGAGCCAAGTGAGTTTAACAATAATTTTATAGAAATTGAAAAGTTTATTATTTGTGTTGAATAGTAATAGAAACCAGTTGGCATTCTGCTATTTCCATTTTCATTTCTTTTGAATTATCATAGCTTTCTCATTCCTTTATTGTTGTCTGATATTTACTGTGAAGGTGCTGCATTATACAACCTATTTGAAATCTTTTTAACTGTGCTAGTATGGTAATAGTCCTTCTGAAAGGCTCATAACTATATAATGTGACTCTCTGAAGGTTTCCCCAGTAAGCAAATCACAAAAGAAATAAAAGTGGCAAGAACTCAGTTCAAGAACTGATATTCATTAATATATAGTGAATACCCTAAAGATATTTCCTAAATGTATGAAAACACAGATGTCTTTCTCTCTTACACACACACACTCCCACACACCCAGCTGCACACATGTGCATTCACAAAGCTTATCTGCAGGAACACACTTGAGGTATATGAAACCAAGCGTGTTCAACTTATTTTATTTAAAGTAACCTCACTGACTGAGCTCTGCCCACCAGAGCAACAGCCAGCTCTACCCACCACCAGTCCCTCCCATCAGGAAGCTTGCACAAGCCTCTTAGATAGCCTCATCCACCAGAGGGCAGACAGCAGAAGCAAGAAGAACTACAATACTGCAGTCTGTGGAACAAAAACCCCATTCAAAGAAAGAGAGACAAAATGAAAAGGGAGAAGACTATGTATCAGATGAAGGAACAAGATAAAACCCCAGAAAAACAATTAAATGAAGTGGAGATAGGTAACCTTCCAGAAAAAGAATTCAGAATAATGATAGTGACAATGATCCAGGACCTTGGAAAAAGAATGGAGGCAAAGATCGAGAAGATGCAAGAAATGTTTAACAAAGACCTAGAAGAATTAGAGAACAAAGACCTAGAAGAATTAAAGAACAAACAAACAGAGATGAACAGTACAATAACTGAAAGGAAAAAGGCACTAGAAGGAATCAATAGCAGAATAACTGAGGCAGAAGAATGGATAAGTGACCTGGAAGACAGAGTGATGGAATTCACTGTCACAGAACAGAATAAAGAAAAAAGAATGAAAAGAAATGAAGACAGACTAAGAGACCTCTGGGACAACATTAAACGCACCAACATTTGCATTATAGGGGTCCCAGAGGGAGAAGAGAGAGAGAAAACACCTGAGAAAATATTTGAAGAGAGTATAGTCAGAAACTTCCCTAACCTGGGAAAGGAAATAGACACTCAACTCCAGGAAGTGCAGAGAGTCCCAAGCAGGATAAACCCAAGGAGGAACATGCTGAGACACATAGTAATCAAACTGACAAAAATTAAAGACAAAGAAAAATTATTAAAAGCAGCAAGGGAAAAACAAAAAATAACATACAAGGGAACTCCCATAAGGTTAACAGCTGATTTCTCAGCAGAAACTCTGCAAGCCAGAAGGGAGTGGCATGATATATTTAAAGTGATTAAAGGGAAGAACCTACAACCAAGATTACTCTACCCAGCAAGGATCTCATTCAGATTTGACAGAGAAATCAAAAGCTTTACAGACAAGCAAAAGCTAAGAGAATTCAGCACCACCAAACCAGCTATACAACAAATGCTAAAGGAACTTCTCTGAGTGGGGAACACAAGAGAAGAAAAGGATCTACAAAAACAAACCCAGTACAGATGAACCAGGTTGCAGGGCAGAAGTTGAGACACAGATGTAGAGAACAAACGTATGGACACCAAGGGGGGAAAACTGCGGTGGGGTGGTGATGGTGGTGTGCTGAATTGGGCGATTAGGATCAGATTGGGAATTTATAGCAATACAAGCCTACCTCAAGAAACAAGAAAAATCTCAAATAAACTATCTAACCTTACACCTAAAAGAACTAGAGAAAGAAAAACAAACAAAACCCAAAGTTAGTAGAAGGAAAGAAATCATAAAGATCAGAGCAGAAATAAATGAAATAGAAACAAAGAAAACAATAGCAAAGATCAATCAAACTAAAAGCTGGTTCTTTGAGAAGATAAACAAAATTGATAAACCTTTAGCCAGACTCATCAAGAAAAAGAGGGAGAGGACTTAAATCAGTAAAATTAGACATAAAAAAGGAGAAGTTACAACGGACACTGCAGAAATACAAATCATTGTAAGAGACTACTACAAGCAATTCTATGCCAATAAAATGGACAACCTGGAAGAAATAGACAAATTCTTAGAAAGGTATAAGCTTCCAAGACTGAACCAGGAAGAAACAGAAAATATGAACAGATCAACCACAAGTGATGAAATTGAAACTGTGATTAAAAATCTTCCAACAAACCAAAGTCCAGGACCAAATGGCTTCACAGGTGAATTCTATCAAACATTTAGAGAAGCGCTAACACCCGTCCTTCTCAAACTCTTCCAAAAAACTGCAGAGGAAGGAACACTCCCAAACTCATTCTATAAGGCCACCATCACCCTGTCACCAAAACCATACTATATTAACATACTATACTAACCATAGTTAGTAACATACTATACTAACCATACATACTAACAAACATAGTATATAAAAAAAAGAAAATTACAGAGCAATATCACTGATGAATATAGATGCAAAAATCCTCAACAAAATACTAGCAAACAGAATCCAACAACACATTAAAAGGATCATACACCATGATAAAGTGGGATTTATCCCAGGGATGCAAGGATTCTTCAATATACACAAATCAATGTGATACACCATATTAACAAATTGAAGAATAAAAACCATACGATCATCTCAATAGATGCAGAAAAAGCTTTCGACAAAATTCAACGCCCATTTATGATAAAAAATCTCCAGAAAGTGGGCATAGAGGGAACCTATCTCAACATAAGAAAGGCCATATATGACAAACCCACAGCAAACATCATTCTCAATGGTGAAAACTGAAAGCATTTCCTCTAAGATCAGGAACCAGACAAGGATGTCCATTCTCGCCACTATTATTCAACATAGTTTTGGACATCCTAGCCACAGCAATCAGAGAAGACAGAGAAATAAAAGGAATACAAATTGGAAAAGAAGACGTAAAACTGCCACTGTTTGCAGATGACATGATACTATACATAGATAACCCTAAAGATGCCACCAGAAAACTACTAGAGTTAATCAATGAATTTGGTAAAGTTGCAGGATACAAAATGAATGCACAGAAACCTCTTGCATTCCTATATACTAAAAACGAAAGATCAGAAAGAGAAATTAAGGAACCAATCCCATTCACCATTGCAACAAAAAAGAATAAAATACCTAGGAATAAACCTCCCTAAGGAGACAAAAGACCTGTACTCAGAAAACTAAAATACACTGATGAAAGAAATCAAAGATGACACAAACAGATGGAGAGATATACCATGTTCTTGGATTGGAAGAATCAATATTGTGAAAATGACTATACTACTCAAAGCAATCTACAGATTCAATGCAATCCCTATCAAATTACCAATGGCAGGTTTTACAGAACTAGAAAAAAAAAAACCTTAAAATCTGTATGGAGACAAAAAAGACCCCGACTAGCCAAAGCAATCTTGAGGGGAAAAAACAGAGCTGGAGGAATCAGACTCCCTGACTTCAGACTATACTAGAAAGCTACAGTAATCAAGACAGTATGGTCCTGGCACAAAAACAGAAATATAGATCAATGGAACAGGATAGAAAGCCCAGAGATAAACCCACACACCTATTGTCAACTAATCTATGACAAAGGAGGCCAGGATATACAATGGAGAAAAGACAGTTTCTTCAAGTGGTGCTGGCGAAACTGGACAGCTACATGTAAAAGAATGAAATTAGAACACTCCCTAACATGATACACAAAACTAAACTCAAAATGGATTAGAGACCTAAATGTAAGACCGGACACTATAAAACTCTTAGAGGAAAACATAGGAAGAACACTCTTTGACACAAATCACAGCATGATCTTTTTTGACCCACCTCCTAGAGTAATGGAAATAAAAACAAAAATAAACAAGTGGGGCCTAATGAAACTTAAAAGCTTTTGCACAGCAAAGGAAACTATAAACAAGATGAGAAAACAACCCTCAGAATGGGAGAAAATATTTGCAAATGAATCAATGGACAAAGGATTAACTTCCAAAATATATAAACAGCACATGAAGTTCAATATTAAGAAAACAAACAACCCAATCAAAAAATGGGCAGAAGACCTAAATAGACATTTCTCCGAAGGAGACATACAGATGGCCAACAGACATATGAAAAGCTGCTCAACATCACTAATTATTAGAGAAATGTAAATCAACACTACAATGAGGTATCACCTCATACCAGTTAGAATGGGCATCATCAGAAAATCTACAAACAACAAATGTTGGAGAGGGTGTGGAGAAAAGGGAACCCTCTTGCACTGTTGGTGGGAATGTAAACTGATACAGCCACTGTGGAGAACAGTATGGAGGGTTCCTTAGAAAACTAAAAATAGAATTACCATATGATCCAGCAATCCCACTACTGGGCATATACCCTGAGAAAACCATAATTCAAAAAGACACATGCACCCCAATGCTCAATGTAGCACTATTTACAGTAACTAGGTCATGGAAGCAACCTAAATGCCCAT
Organism: Balaenoptera musculus; assembly: GCF_009873245.2. Taxonomy (NCBI): domain Eukaryota; kingdom Metazoa; phylum Chordata; class Mammalia; order Artiodactyla; family Balaenopteridae; genus Balaenoptera; species Balaenoptera musculus. Next base: position 47,757,429 of record NC_045785.1, on the reverse strand, counting down.
TGACAGATGAATGTATAAAGAATATGTGGTACATATATACAATGGAATATTACTCAGCTGTAAAAAGGAACGAAATTGGGTCATTTGTAGAGACGTGGTTGAATCTAGAGACTGTCATACATAGTGAGGTAAGTCAGAAAGAGAAAAACAAGTATCGTATTTTAACGCATATATGTGGAATCTAGAAAAATGGTGCAGATGAATCAGTTTGCAGGGCAGAAATAGAGACACAGATGTAGAGAAGGAACGTATGGACACCATGGGGGGAAAGTGGGGGTGGGGAGTGGGCTTGGTGGTGGGATGAATTGGGAGATTGGGATTGACATATATACAGTAATATGTATAAAATTGATAACTAATTAGAACCTGCTGTATTAAAAATAAATAAATAAAATTATATTTAAGAAATAAATAAATTTAAAAGGAAAAGAGAAAAAATAAAATAAAATAAAATAAAATTACCTCACTGAGGGAAGGAAACATGTAAAGTCCCAGGTAGAAAAAAAAAATGGGGAGTAGAAAAGCAAATATGTTAGTTCTCCCATGTCATAAAATATAAATAACTTCACACTTAAAAAAAGAAACAAAATCTTAAAGTAAATGCAATAAAAATGGTAAAATAAAAAAAAAAAGAAAAAGAAAACAATGTTTTCTGGGTTATGTGTGCATGGATTCATTTAGTCATTCAACAAACAGTCATTGAGTGCTTACTCTGTGCCAGGGATTTTACTCGGCCTCGGGTATACAAAGATAATCAGTAGTGCTCCTGTCTTAGAAATGAACAATCAGAAAGCACAGTGATAAGCAACATGATAGAGGTAAGCACAGGTGCTAAGGAAGCCCCAAAGAGGAATGAATGTGTTTTGTTTTGTACTTTCTTAGATTTAATTAATGTATCGGACTTTTTTCTCTCAACTTCCACTCTGGCTCCCAAACAATAATGTCCTTGGTAAGTAGCTGTTCAAAGAAATATTAAACTTTTACTTACATTTGCAATGATTTTTTAGTGTTTAACTCTTTTTGTAACTCAGGGATATGACTTAACTTTATAATCAGTAGTCATGATAAAGTGTGTTAATATTAACTCTCCAATCCCCCTTCCCTCACAATGGGAGGAATGTACTTCCCCAGGGGCTTAGCCGTGTGACTTGTTTCGGCCAATGGAACGTGGGCAGATGTGACATACACCCCGTCTTTGCAGAGGTGTTAAATATGCTTGCACAATTTGACAAGGCCTCTTGAGCTTCTGACCTCTGCCAAAAGAAGAGATTTCCTCAGATAGTCCTAGACTGAGAAAACACACAGAACCCATCAAAGCTGTAGGCAACTCACAGACCTATGAGTATGAAATAAATCTTTGTTAATATAAGCCACTGCAATTTGAGGTTGTTTGTTACTGCAGCAAATAAGATTAATATGAGTCAACCTTATGAGCACACATATGTGAAAAAAAGTAAACAATATAAACAAAAGGCAAGATATCTGAAGTGACTTTCAATACAAAAAACAAGCTAATGCTATATACAGATTGTGGAATATGCTCCATTTGATCACCCTTAATAGAATGTCAACTTTTTAGTACCAAATTGTATGTAAATATTAGGATGCAAATATTAGGAGCCAGGCAATAATCTACAGGTATGTCTATATATCTGTATGATTGTATAAATAATTAATAGCTATGTATCTGTCATGATTCTCCTTAGATTATAAAATTCAAAAGGACAGTGATTCGTTTTACAATAAAGTTTATTGCCATTAATCTAATGCAATGCAGAAAATTACATGAGGTAAGGGAGCTTCACTGTAATAAAATAGAACTTTAGGCTTATTAAATGCTTCAGATGGTTTTCATTATCCACCAATGACCACAGGAAACAAAATAAAAAAGCCATGTTTATGAATACAATGCCATATAACTATATACTCGAATATGTGTGATAATAAAAATAATCATACCAAACATTAGAAATTTCCTCATCTGTAGCAAGGTTGTAGCTCTAACACTAAGAAAGACTTCTTGTTCAATGCTGTGCATTAGCAGTACATCACAAAACTTGAAAATCATCTACAACTAACACTCATTTATATTTCTGCTATTCTCACTACAAAGTATTTGTGATTCTTAGTTATGTGGCTATCTCAGAACAACCTCAGCATTCCAAAATTAATTATAACGTTGAAGATTTGTATGTGTGAATGGAGAGAACGTAACCATATAAAACATAGTGATATTATGCCATTTCCAGTATGAGTATTTTTATATCCTCTAAAATCATGCAAGAAAGCATATTTTTATAAATTGAGAAATGTTTTATAAGCACAAGTGGGATATAAACTTCCTTCACAAAGACATGTATTGGCTCGTTCCTGAGCTATCTGGTATTTTTCATCGAAATGTGTATTATTTTTACAGCTGATTTTTGCAGTAGTTTTTCATTGTACCCTGCAGATGTATTAATGTGTTTTTATCATGATGACATCTTATTATAAACAAATCCATTTTATGTTAAGCTTATGGTGTTTCCCCCATGCTTATATTAAGAGGAAGTGGGAGACTAGTTTCAATCCAAAGAAGTATCTGTAATAGTCCCTCCAGGAGTCCCTAGTCCCTGTAGACCCTTACCAGCTTGAGGCTGATTGTTTTTTTTGGAGTGGGACAGGGTGGGAGTTGAACACAATTATCTAAAATACAAACAAATGTGTGTTTTGCCAAAGTTCCTTGAATCAGAAAGAAAAAATATGTTTGGGATACACTACACAGATTTATTTGAATTCCTTTGCTTATTCCAAGTGAACCCACAGACAAATAAATGAAGCTTATGGTTGCACAGCTAGAGACTTATTACTTCTTCATTTTATAAAAATAAAGCCAAAGGTGATTGTGTACCAGTTGGTCTGAATTTGTACGTGTAGCAAATAGGTAATGAATTACTTCCTCCACTTTCTCTAGGTACCGAATAGAAGAATTTGTCATAAATATGTCATATACTGGATGTAGGAGACTTTTTGAGTGGCTATGTTGTCCATTAATTCCTTGATTTGTTCCTTTGTCCTTTTCTTCATTTACTTATTCATTCATTTAAAAAATAATTATTGAACTCTTCCTGTGAAGTAGACACTGTGGGAAGTTCTGGGAATACAGTGGTAAATAGATAAACACAGGAGGAGCCAAAAGACAATTCCAGATCCTTCTCAAATTCACTCATCCATTTATTCACGTTCATTTCAAACACACAGTACAATGGAAAGAGTCAAACAAACATGGACTTAATTTGCACTTAACAGCCGGGTGATATCGGGCAAGTTGTTTAAATTCTCAGAGCCTCATCTTTCATATCTGCTATCTACCTCACAGAATAACAGAGTGGATTACAAACGTAACATATAAAACTGCATTTAATTTTTAATTAAAACTGGCATTTAATTCTCCCCCACCGCCACCCCAAATCTCACCTGTTCCCCACATGTTAGGTCCTAGGGAAATAAAATGGATGGATGCATTTACTATGTGCTTAGCTGTAGCTAAGAATATAGAGAAATATAAAACATGGTCCCTGCCTTTTGGAAAATTAAATTTAGAATAATAATGAGTAACATTCATCAACAAAACAAAAAGACATCCTACAGATTGGGAGAAAATATTTGCAAAGGATGTGACTGACAAGGGCTTAATTTCCAAAATATACAAAGAGCTCATACAGCTCAATATCAAAAAAATAAACAACCCAATCAAAAAAATGGCCAGAAGACCTAAATAGACATTTCTCCAAAGAAGCTATACAGATGGCCAACAGGCATATGAAAAGATGTCAAACATCGCTAATTATTAGAGAAATACAAATCAAAACCACAATGAAGTATCACCTCACATTGATCAGAAAGTCTACAAATCATGCTGGAGAGGGTGTGGAGAAAAGGGAACCCTCCTACACTGTTGGTGGGAATGTAAATTGGTGCAGCCACTATGGGAAACAGTATGGAAGTTCCTTAAAAAACTAAAAATGGAGCTGCCGTATGACCCAACGATCTCACTGCTGGACATATATCCGGAAAAGACAAAAACTCTAATTCAAAAAGATACATGCACCCCAATGTTCCTAGCAGCATTATTTACAATAGCCAAGATATGGAAGCAATCTAAATGTCCATCCACAGATGAATGAATAAATACGATATGGTATATATACACAATAGAATTTTACTCAACCATAAAAAAGAATGAAATAATGCTATTTGCAGCAATATGGATGGACCTAGAGATTATCATGCAGCTTCTCAAGGGGAGGCTACTGATACAAGAAAATACATGATAAGCATCTTATGAGTGGTTTAAGCAGTAAGTGCATGAGGGGAGAGAAGTCAGGGGTATATGGTTCAGAACTGTAAAAATTCATAACATTATAACAGAAATGTGAGTAGTGATAGATAATACAGGACATTTCAGGAAGGTTTTATTTTATCCCTTGAGTAAATGATTCTTCTATACATCTAACACAAATATATTATGCTGGAACATAAACCATTATATTCAGTGGCAATGGAAAACAGATATTTAGAAAAATATCTTAAAATTTTTATTGTTTCTGATTTATAAAAGTAATATAGGCTAATCATAGAAAAACTAATAATATAGCAAAGAATAAAGAGATGCACTTTAAAAACCACTTTGAGATTCACCAACCAAAAAGAATCACTTTAATATTCAAGAATATTTCCTTTGATTCTGTTTTCTATACATATTTTTAAAATATATTTTTACATAAAAACAGGCAATGTACTTACATGCAGTTTTCAGTCCTGCTCTATTCACCTAATATTTTATCCTAAGCAACAAATGTTGTTTTTTCTTTGATGCCCCAGTAGTCCCTAACCTCCTTTCCTGCTTTACTAATTCTGTAACACTATTTACATGCTGCACTTCTTTTACTTCTTTATTTTGTGTATCTATCTTCTATTTCTCCCCTCCCCTGCTTCTTATACACATGAGAAAGTAATCGCCATGAGTGTAAGAATATATTTATCCTGTTCTCTACTATATCCCCAGTGCCTAGAATAGTGTCTGGCACATAGTGGGTGCTCTCTCTGTGGAATGAATAATGCAAGACGGAAGGTGTAACAGCACCATCACAGAAGATAATTCCTTGATTTAAAAGTTGGTCAGATACTGTGACTATGAAAACAAATATCCACAGTGCATAGTGAATCATTCTTACCTCATATCAGGTGCCCATTTCTAGTTATTCAGGCTAACAAACGTGGGTAGTTAGATGGACAATTCTTCATGAATAATGAATTAGATGGTTGCAGCTTACATGTAGTTTTGTTCTCATAAGGAGTTCTCAAATCTCTTGTTTTTTCAGGCTTTTCTCTTATATCATCTTCTTTGTCCTGTCTTTTTGTTGTGCCTCATGCATTCCCTGTAATTCTGTCCCTAATTTAACTGTTTTCTGGTTTGTTTTCATAGATAACTGGCAATATGTCAGGCATATATACTTTCTCTTTGAACTTGATTTCACTTTGATTGATGTTTTATTGGTTTGTTCAGCTAGCTAAGTCTTGTAATACATACCTATACCTTCAATTAAATTAATCAGTTCCCTACATTACCTAGATATTAGGTGGTCAGGCATGGGCTCATATGAACTCCTATCTTCCTATCTAATTAAAACTTGGTCATTAGTTATGTTTGTATTCAATAGCCCTTTTTCTCATTTTTATCAGTAATGTTTGCTTTTTTCCTAGTCTTTTACATATGTACATAACAAGATACATATAGATAACATTGACATTTTAACTCGACTAAATGAGATAATGTATATGAAAGTGCTTGATAAGCTTTTAAGCGCTGTACAAACAATACCCCAATACAATCACCATGAATTCATATTATCTCAGACTATGTAGTATGTCACATAAACACACCATTCTCTGTGTGAAAACCCTTCATATGTCAGAAGGCCATTATCAAATCCTCATTCTAATTTTTAGACTCCATAGCCAAGTTTGCTTAAAATTTCCTCTCACAAGTTCTTTCTCAAACTTTCAGTGATCTTTGTACTTCATGACTTTGATCTCTCAACTGTCTTATTTTTGTTACCCTGATAATCTTACAATTGAACCTCACTTTATGAAATACAGCCATGTGAAAATAATTTTTTTATAAATTGTGTCATTGTACAAATGCACTAAGAAAGCTTAAGTTACTTCAAGACCCTTTGTAGAGGGAAAGGGGGAAGTTAGAAAAGGACCTGTGTTTACTCAGCACCTGCCCCACTGCTTCTCTGTAATGTGACCTTGTCACTTAGCTTCTCTATGCCCTGGTTTCCTCATCTGAAAAGTGGGGACTCACGGTCAACCCCTCCTGCAGTGGTACATTTGAAAGCGTGTGGGAAGGTTTTCAGTCCTCACAATAACTGGGGTTGGTTATTGCTATTTAGTGAGGAGGTGTGGTGGAGGCAGAGACACAAATATTCCTAAATGCCTGGAGTGGCCCCTCAAAACTAGAAATTGTCCTGCCACAAAATGCTGGTAGTGCCGCCACTGGGAAACAGATAAGCAACTCCTTACAAATTTCCCTCTGATAAGCTAGTGAACGCTAGATGGCAGGACAGAGTGCTTTATGATTAAGGGGGAAAAGGTCAGCCTTCAGAATACATAAGACTCTTTTGTCCTATTAAAATAACAATTTTAAAGTTGTTTTCTGCCCGATGCAAATCTGAAATCCTCCTGCTACGTTGAAAGCGTCTTAAAAATCTCTAGTCAACTCATCATCCAGATTAGAGGACTTTATCATGACTTTAGAAACAGACTAGTTGATTTGCATTTTTGTCTGTGTTTCTAAAGAATTAGGTGAGTTTAGGGACTCCCTGGTGGTCCAGTGGTAAAGTATCCGCCTTACAATGCAGGGGACGCGGGTTGGATCCCTGGTCAGGGAACTAAGATCCCACATGCCGTGGGGCAACTAAGCCCACGTGCCACAACTACTGAGCTCGAGTGCCTCAACTAGAGAGCCCACGCACGCTGGAGGCTGTGTACCACAACTAGAGAAGAGAAAACCTGCACGCCACAACTAGAGAGAAGCCCATGTGCCTCAATGAAAGATCCCACATGCCACAACTTAGACCTGACACAGCCAAAAATAAAAATAATAAATAAATAAAATAAATAAATAATAAATAAATCTTAAAAAAAAATAAAGTATTAGGTGAGTTTAGTCAAATCAAGGAAGCCATATTCCCAGTTGTAAGTTGTATCAGATACTTCTTTGGACGTACCTGTCTCTTACTCTACCTGCTATGGGGCCAACCAGCTCTGCGTGGGCTCTGACAAAGTTCACACAGGCCCAAGTTGAAAGCACTTCACCTCCTGGCCCTGCCTGGTGCCTCTCTCTTCCCATCCCAGGGCTTCTTTGTGTTACAGCTCCTTCTGGACCCTACTAGAGTGCAGACATCCAGACATATAAAACCTGGAAGCACAGGGGGTGAACCAAGGATCTCACAGATTATAGCCAATGGCTAAAATCTTCCTCTCTTCTACCGCATTCTTTCCTAAGAGGGCAGTCCTGAGAAACACTGTGTCCTGACTCTTAAGAGCACAGGCTTTGGGACCCAGCCAACAATCAGGCTTTGAAACAATAACATATAGCATCCTTACTTTGGCTTTCGTGCCTTCCTTGCTCCACTCTGCCTGCCCTTCACTCTTCTTCCCTGGGATTATACTCCTTAATAAAATAAGAGCACCTAAGCCCTCTGCTTCAGGCTCTGCTTCTGGGAGATCCAGGCTAGGACATAAATAAAGTGGAAAATTGAAACCATCATCTGGTTAGTCCAGACCAAACTCTTGCAGAGATCAATTTGGATTAATTTTACAAGCTAGGAAGTTAAATTGAGAAGAACAGTAATGTTGCCAATTGACAAGTAAAATGAGCTGTCAGCACCGTCCAACCATAAGGTTACATTTCTCTCATAAGCTCACTTTCATATTCTCTGAGATATCTGTTTCATAGAATCTCTACCTTCCAACTTCCTATCCCCATTGCTATCACCTTCAACTGATAACCTCTCTTCGTATTGAATGGGGAAAATAGAAACCATCAGATGGGCACTCTGTCATAATCTTATCACTATGTCAACAAACCCTGCCCACATCTCCTCCTTCTCTCCTATTTCATCTGATGAAGTGTCCCTTCTCCTGTTGGCAGCCAGTTCCTCAATACAGATCTGATTCCCTCTGGCCTTCTCCCAGGCTTGGTTCCTTGTTATTTCTCCCTCGTCCTTGCAACCATCATCTCTCTCACTCGACTGCATTCAAAATGCTCTCCCATCTTCCAAAGACATCCCCTTACTGCACATAGTCGTTTACTGCTTCTGTACTTCGTTTCTCAGTCTACAGGGAAAGCTGTCTCCACTCTCTCACCTGCTATCCACCCCTCAACTCACTTTAATTGGGCTTCCACGTCTACCACTTCACTAAAACTGCCCTTATAAAGGTTATCTAGGACTTCTCTGTTGCTCAATCTAATGATCTTTATTGATGGCTTCATTTTAACTCAGCCTCAAGCAGCAGTCAACACAACTCAGCATTCTCTCCTTTAAACACTCTCTTTCCCTGGCCTCCTTTTAACCCCACTTACACGCTGCCATTTTTCTATTACATTTGTGTGCTCCTCCTCCTCTTTCTGCCTGTTAATGCTGTGAGTCCTCAGGACTTGGCCTACGCTTCTTCCCTCCTCATTACATACTTAGGCATTCCCATATACCCCCCTGATTTCAAATTATGTTATTTGCAGATGACTCACAAGTATATCTCATCAACCAAGACCTCTCCTCTGACACTTATTTCCATTTTGTGCTTACTCTCTTATCTTGGAATCTCAAATGCACTGCAGGCTCAGTGTGTCCAAAAAACCAACTCACTATTTCCAGCCCACCTTCCACTCTGCCCAACCTGGTTGTCTTTTGGTGTTCTCTGTTTCAATGATTGGTGTGACTGACCATCAAGTCATATAAGCAGAAATGTGGTTAAGCGGGAAGTACCCCCTTAACCAGTCCATCACTAAGCGTGTCTATTTGTAGAGTTTTAAAGTATTTTAATTAATTTCATTGCCATTAAATCTATTTAAAAATACTTCTTGAATCTGTCTACTTTGCCGCCGCCACCACTGCTACCAGTCTGGTATCTCTTGCCTGGACTACTCCAGTTTTTGTTGACCCAGCAGCCAGAATAATGTTTCAAATTTCCAAATCTGATTGAGTCACCCGGTTGCTTAAAATCTTTAAATTGTTTCTATATATTTTAGAATAAAGCAAGGAATCCATAATCTAGCCTACAAATTCTGCATGTTCTAGCCTCTACCTACCTCTTCAGTTTATTTTATTTTGCTCTTTGTGCTTCTAACTCATTGGCTTTCTTTCAGTTCCTCCCAATCTTTATGTGTCCTCCTACCACAGTACCTTAGGATATGCTTTTCCCTCTGCCTAGAATGCCCTTTCTCTAGTTAATGTCTGTTCAGTTTTCAGGTATAATGTTAGAAATCATCTTTTTAATGCAAGCATTCTCCGACTTTCCAGCTAAGTCAAATTCCTACTGTACACTCCATCCTACCAATAATATGATGTAAGAGAGAGCATGTCCAGTTTACAAGGGTTTGAATTAAAGCAGTGGCTTTAGGGATTCAAAGTCAGAACCCAATTTGAAACATCCCTGGAAAGCAAAATTATTTTAATTTTATACCGATTTTGATGGTGGCAGGGAATAAAAGGAAGGTTGGAGGAAATTTCCAAAAGTCTGACTTGTTCGACTGGATAGAGAGAGGTTATTTGTGGGAAGATGGTAAATTAAAGAGCAGAAATGGATTTCATGGCAAATTAAAGAATGAATGCCGGTTAATATCTTGCAAAATTACATATTTTTTTGCTCTTCGACTTGGCAATTATGCTTCTAAGACTCTATCCTAAAGATAAACTGATGACAAAATACTGAAAACAACCCAGTGTCATCAACAGGGAATTAGATGAGCATGCTATAGTACATTCATATAATAGAGTACCAAGCAAATGTAAAAAAATAGGAATAAAGACATATATTACTATGGCGTTACCTTCAGGATATAGTGTTAAGCGTAAAAAGCAAGGAGAAGAAAGCATATAGTATGTTATCACTTATCTAAAAATTGGAGGGGAGGATTCAGCTATATATACTAGTATTTGCTTATATTAAAAAACAAAATTGCAAACCATATATATCTTGAATAGTTACCAATAAAGCAGGGGCATAAGACTGAAATGCAGAGCTGACAAAGTCTTAATCAATCCAATGAGGAGCTCTAGAGCAAAGATTCAGGGTTCTGGTTGGACATAAATGGCCAGGCTGTAGCATATTGACTTAGTCTGCTCAGGCTGTCATAACAAAAGGCCATTAGTCTGGGCGACTTAAACAACTGACATTTATTTTCTCATAGTTCTGGAGGTTGGGAAGCCCAAGATCAGTCCCTGGTGAGAGCTCTCTTTCTGGCTTGCAGACTGCTGCCTTCTCTCAACATCCTCACATGTCCTTTTAGTTTCCTTTTCTTAGAAGGCCACAAATCACACCATCAGGGCCCCACTCTCATGACCTAATCTAACCTTAATTAACTTCAAAGTCCCCATCTCCAAGTACCATCTGTCTTAGTCTGTTCTGGCTGCTCTAACAAAATACCACAGAATGGGTAGCTTGTACATAACAGGAATTTATTTCTCACAGTTCTGGAGGATGGAGGTCTTGAGGCCAGGGTGCCAGCATGGTTGCGTGAGGGCCCACTTCTGTGTCATAGACTTTGTGCTGTGTCCTCACGTGGCAGGAGGGGCTAGTGAACTCTTTTATAAGAACACTAATCTTCAGAGGACTGAAGAAACTCTCCTTTTTGACCGAAGCATCTCCCAGAAGCCCCACCTACTAATACAATCACCCTGGGCATTAGTATTTCAACGTATGAATTTGAGAGGCACACAAGCATTCAGACCGTAGCATCATCACGTTGAAGGTTAGGGCTTCAACATGTGAATTGGTAGAAGGGGGACACGAACATTCAGTCCATAACACACCTCCACTGTGTTTAGTCATTGGCTTGGTGTTGCCTGGAAACAGGAAGTTCTCAGTTCAAAAGCCAAAATGAATCCTGAAGGCACTGAAACTGGAAGCTGTCAACTGACTTCACTCTTTGCAACTGTGGCTGGACAACAAGTTCCTTCTTGAAGGGAGAGCTAAGTGGTGCACCAATATGACCACTACAGTCCAGCTCTTGTGTCATGCAGTCCCTAGGGGATATCTCCTCCAGGGTTCTTTGGATGTTTGGGATACCCAGTTATGCAGTTTACTTGTGCCCTTTGGTTCTGCTTATGCTTGATCTCAGATGTAACACTTTCATCTTATGATGGATTACTATTGGGACTGCCCAAATTTATAACTTGGTGGGTCTGACAGAGCCCAAGTCATGACAGGCAGTTCTGAACACCTGGTCCTTAAGTCCTTAGTGACCTAAGTCATTCCACATCTACCAGGAGCCAGTACCATGTCAGGAGCTGTTTTTCAAAAGGCACATAATTCTTTGCTGTGAATAGAGTATCTTTGTTCCAGAAGCCCTAGGGCCTGCATTGTGAATCTACAACTAGAGCTTTCCACAAACTCTACACAGCAATTTTTTCCACCACTATTTCCAACACATAGGCTCTACCAAATGTCTGACCCAAGTGGCAGAACTGCTTGCCCTACAGCCTGGATCTGCTGCAGAGCCCTTTCGTATTCCAGGCCCAACTCAAGGCTGACAGACTTTCATGACACCAACATATGGGTGGTATTCCTAGGTGTGGAGTGTACTACCTTCAGAACCTAAAGACCTACCAGGCATTGTGCTTCTATCTTTATAGAAAGATGCAAGATGCATCAATTTGTCTTTTGCTCTGGAAGAGTTGTTCTGGCAAGTACCTGACCACTGGAGCTTTAAAAACTTTACCGAAATAGCAGGCCCCTTAATTATCATGGGATATATCTCCCACCTCCTGGAGAACATGAATAGCTAGTGTGCTAGCTACTTCTTATTCATCTTGCCAAATCAGCATGATGTCATCACTGCAATGGATCAATGTGATGTTTTGTGGAACATCTGGAAAGGAAAGCCCTTATCTCTTTTGACTGTATTAATGTCAGAAAGCAGAAGAGGTAAGGTAGCTCTGGGGACAAAATTGTGAATGTACGTAATTATCCATTCCATGTGAACTGATTCTGGTCCTTTTTCTTGATTGGAATAGAAAAGAATACATCCTTCAAGTTAATGATCACATACCATACACCTAAGGCCATAATTAATGTGCTCTTATAAAGGTTTATGTCCAGTCTGCTAGTTGAAATTAGGGTTATTACTTGGTTGAGCTCATAGTAGTCATTCTCCAGAATCTATCGTCTGGTTTCTGCAGAGGCCAGACTGGCTGGACACATGGAGATATCGTAGGGATCACCACCCCCGCATCCTTGAGATCCTTAAGAGTGGTACTAATCCACTCCATCCTCCCTGGGATACAGTGTTGTTTCTATCTTGATTAAAGGGTGGGGATGGGGCAGCTTCAGAGGCTTCCACTTGGCCTTCCCTACCTTCATATCCCTTACCCCACAGGCTGAGAGTTATTCCAAATGCCAAGTATGTCAATCTCAATTATACATTCAAGGATGGGGGAAATAACCACAGGGTGGGTGCACAGGCCTAGTATACAGATTTTAAGTCAGACTTTGGCCAAGAATCCACTTACTGCTTGGCTCACTCTTGCATCCACTGTACAGAAGTTTAGGATGACATTGGGTTTCTAGGTATCTATGTTAGCCTGGGTTTTCCAGAGAAACAAAACCAATACGGTGTGTGTGTGTGTGTGTGTGTGTGTGTGTGTGTGTGTATGTGTACGGAGAGAAAGAGAGATTTGAAGGAATTGGTTCATGTGATTATAGGGACTGGTAAGTCTAATCCTGCAAGGCAGGCTGGCAGGCTGGACACCCAGGCAAGGGTTGCTATTGTAACTCAAGTCCAAAGGCAGTCTAGAGGAAGAATTACTTTTTCCTACAGAGGACCTATCTTTTTATTCTTAAGACCTAAGCTGACTGGATGAGGCCCACTCAGACTTTGGAGGGTAATCTGCTTTGCTCAAAGTCTTCTAATTTGAGTGTTAGTCACATCTGAAAAATGCCTTCACAGCAACATCTAGACTAGTATTTGACCAAACATCTGGGCACCACAGCCTAGCCAAGCTGACACATAAAATTAACCATCACAGTATCGATGTCAAAAGTCAGACCCTTTTCCAATAGTTTAAAAACTGTATTGGTATTTCTCTTTCCCTACTGTACAGTCACCCAAGCAAATGGTCCTAGGTCCCTTTGGGAAAGGTCTGGGGAATCTGAGTATATACTTAGTGTGGTATTTCAGGATCCTTCTTCCTGAAGACAATCACCTCTTTATTCAGTGATGTACTAGTTAACAACTTATTACCTCCCAGCTTTACATTTACACATTAATACGTACTCTATGAAAATGGATGGAATCCTTCTTTTTAAGCGTTTGTTCTTTACAGTGAGCCAAATGCTAAGCTTTCTCAGTAGAGAGCGCTAGAGAGGCATTGCTGGAGGAAAGGACTTCTTTCACTATTTCTGGCTGCTCAGTGTCGTCTTCTGCCCCAGCCTCGCTCCCAGAATGAACCGCCCCAGCCTAGCTTGATGATCTTCCCATAGCCCTCTCCACACAGACATTGTGCCCTCAAAGCATACTGCCTGCACCAGCACCCCACCTCCTCCTGGCCTCCACCCCTCCCCCCAGAGGTTTGTCTCCTACATCCCCGGCAATGGTGTGGCTTTCCTGATACAGACGCTGTGCTCTCCAGACATGGCATCTCCACTGGCACCCTGACTCCCCCTGCAGGCCATCCTCACTCCCAAAGGGTTGTCTCCCTGCTTGCCCAGAAACTGGTCCAACCCTGGCCTGGGAAGATCAGCACATGTCCCTGTCAGTCAGTGTGTCGCAGCTATACCTTTTCCAACAAGATCTGAACCCAGTCTTCAGGAGAAACCTCCCACTTTACAAGTTGTCTTTTCTTTGGTACCTTCCCTCATCCTTAGGGTACTAATGTCTTATACTTACTCTTTTATCATAGCTTAATTATTCTTCATATTGAACTTTCCCTCTTCAATTTATGGTGTGGTTTCTGTCTCTTAATTAGACTTAGACTGATATAGGATGGGAATGGTCCCAGAAATTTAGGATTTGGGGATTGGGTTGATCATGGGCTTGAGTGCAGTGCTGAGCACATTGGTAATGGGAAATGGGATGCTAGTAACCCATGACATGCAATGGCATCGCAATTAATCCAGCTGTGGTTGATTGCGATGAAATGCCAGATGGAGCATGTGCCTTGGAAACTTGAGTGTCTACTGTGTTTGACCACTGTGACCATCAGATGACTATAAGGACTCTGGTATGGCATGGATTCTTTTGAGAACACTTCAGCACATACAGAGAAAAAAATGACAAACTCAAGCTCTCAGCTCCCTTACTCAGGGAAGTAGCTTTCTCCTACAACCTGTGCATGCCAACTGGTTTCGGCTTGCCTATGCTCCAGAGGGTTGTTTCCTGCTTTCCCAGAGACTGTGGACCAGCTGTGGTCTGGGAAATCAGAGAATTTTTCATCATCTAGTGGACTGCAGCTACACATTCTCCAGTGAGGTCTGAACTCCTGTACTTGTTTGTCGTTTCTTGGTTACTCTCCCTCAGCCCCAAGGTATATTTATATCTTATACTTACTCTTTTATCATTGCTTGATAATTTTTTATATTGAACTTCCCTTGTTTAAATCACAGTGTGGTTTCTATCTCCTGGTTGCACCCAGACTGAAAAAATTGGACTCCACGTTTGGTATCTGCCACAGGTCAGAGACTGATCAAGGAATCATCAACTTTTATTGAGGTCACTGTGTTCAGCTCCCTGTTTATCTATTCTTGCTTTGTTTTTATTAGAGGCATAAAGCAGTACCTTTTTTCAACTGCCCATCTGTTTTGCCTCCAGGGACACTGTGTTCTATTAACCATCTCTACAATTCTGTGGGTCAGTATCTTAGATGCTACATCAACTTTGCCCATTATTATGATCATTGTGAGCCTTTGACTTCTGGTGGTTAAACACTACCTGTTGGCCTCATCCCCTTTCCTAACAATGAGCTAAGTTCTCATGCCTCTCTTACTGTCAGACCTGCCCTTTAGAGGAAAGCCACCACTAAACTTCTTAGTGATGCAGGTGCCTCTCTCACTGGTGTATACCTGATGGCCTTGGTAAATTGCATGATCTTTGGGACTTCCCTGGAACAAAGTCTTCTGGTGGGTCTTTTAGCCTTACATGGTATGTCTACCCCAGCGCATCCATTGCCTGAACTTTTTATCCTCTCCGCCCACCATATACACAGAAATTCAAGCATTTCTACTTATCTTGGCATAAGCCATTACTTCCTGCAGCCACCCTGGCAGTGAGTTTGCACTGTCGCTTGAGTGTCTTAGAAGGGTGTTACATCCAATATCTCAAGAGAGTTACAGCCAATATCTCAAGAGAGTTCCCACCAAGTCAATAAACTCTCCCTTATTCAGGTTTATGTTCCTTTGATAAAATGTTCTAAAATCCAGTACCACAGGTAACCCCTGGCTCCACCTGGAACATGCTTATGAATTCTCACAGTGCATTTGGAGTACTAACCTTATCCTCTCTTACCGGGCTCAACATGAACTCAGCTGGCTTATGCTATTACTCTGTGGAGCAACTTGCTTGGCAGCTGGGTCCAGGTGCACTGTCAAGGAGAGATCCCTCGAGTGTCTTCCTCTATGAAGAGCATGCTGGCTCTAAGTGAGGAAGGGTAGGCCACCTCTGTAGGTTCTGAGGGTTTAGATAAGTCTGGGGAGCAAAAATCTTCAGGGGATATGCAGTTATCTCTATTCCATGGGTCAGGATCCTAGGCTTTCCCAACCAGGGCACTGACATGGGCATGATGGACCTTCTTTGGCTATGTGTTTAATTGTCTTTGAAGTTAGGAACTCTCTCTAGTTCTTTTTGGTTTTAACTTTTTCTGCTTCTCACTGCAGGTGATGTAGGACTCTTTCTAAGACATCACAAAGGATCTCTGGACTTCACAATTAATTTTCCATTGTTAATTGCCCTCAGCTTTTCATTATCCCTCTGTAGGAGGGAGAACCTGTAAGATACAACTTAGTAACAACTAGCCAATTCCATTGTCTTTGTATGCATCACCTCCCACTCCCTTGCTTGAATCATTACACCAACCAAGGAATCCCCTTCACCAGAACATCCTTTCAAGTTACCACCTAAGGGTTTTAGCAATTGGCCACAACCTTGGATCAGGGACAATCCATGCCCCAGTCCACTGAGATGAGTTTCCTTTAGCCTGAAGAACTTCCTTTATTATTTCTTGTAGTGCAGGTCTGTTGGCAATAAATTTCATGTTCTTGTCTGAAAGAATCTATATTTCACTTTCATTGTTAAAGGATATTTTTCCTGGGTATATAATTCCAGATTGACATCTCCCTCCCAAGAAACTTTCAGTATATTGTTATATGTTTTTCTGGCTAGAATTTTTTCTGACAATGTCTCATATGTGTAATATGTCTATTTTCCTCTGGTTGCATTTAGATTTTCTTTGTACACTGGTGCTCAGTAATTTGTTTATGATGTGCCTTTGTTGTGTGTGTGTGTGTGTGTGTATTCTGCTTGCTATTTGTTGAATTTCGTGGATCTGTGGGTTTATAGTTTTCATCAAATTTGGAGATTTTTCAGCCTTTATTCCTCTTCTGGGATTCAAATTACGTATATATTACATGACAAATAGGCATATTTCTGGGATACTGTAGATTCGGTTCCAGACCACTGCAATAAAGTATTGCAATAAAGTGAGTCACACAAATTTTTTGGTTTCCCAGTGCATATAAAAGTTATGTTTACACTATACTGTAGCCTACTAAATGTGCAATCGCATTATGTCTAAAAACACAATGTCTGTATCTTCATTAAAAATACTTTATTGCTAAAAAATGTCAAAACAATTACAAAAGTAATATCAAAGATGAGTGATCACAGATTACCATGACAAATATAATAATAATGAACATGTTTGAAATACTGGGAGAATTGCCAAAATGTGACACAGAGACACAAAGTGAGCAAATGCTGTTGGGAAAATGGCACCAATAGATGCAGGGTTGCCACAAACCTTCAATTTGTAAAATATGCATATCGGCAAAACACAATAAAGCAAAGTGCAATAAAGCGAGATATGCCTGTGTTATCCCACAAGTCATTGTAACTGCTCATTCTTTTTCAGTCTTTTTTCTCTGTGCTTCACTTAGCTATATTTCAGTTTACTATGTCTTCAGATTCACTCATCTTTTCTTCTGTAGTACCTACGCTGTTAAACCCATTCAGTGAATTTTTAAAATTTGGGATATTGTATTTTTCAACTGTAGAATTTCCATTCTAGTCTTTTTCAAATTTTTAATTTCCTCTGCATTGTATTTATATTTTCCTTTAAATTCTTGAACTGTTTTAAAGCTCGTGCCTACATCTGTCATTTCTGAGTTGTTTATATTAACTTATTTTTCTCCTAATTATGGGTCACATTTTCCTGCTTCTTTGCACGTTTCTTTGCTTCTTTGCAATTTTTCACTGGAATCTAGACATTGTGATGTTATGGTGCCAGGTATCAATTTTGATATCTTTCTAAAAAGAGTGCTAAGTTATTTTAGCACTACTACTAAAATATATCATCCTATGTTTCTAAATATCTCTGATTGAAAACCACATGTATAAGAGTTATGGATTAGGAGGCAGAGGAATAGGTATATGAATGTAAAGTCTCTTTTCCCCTCGATTTCTTTGGTGAAACAGAATCCTTTACATGTAAAACAAAACAAAACAGGAACAAAATCAATGTGGTGTGGTGAAAAATGCACAGGACTAGGAATGAGAAGATCTGGGATTTTTAAAAAATTCAATTCATTTAAACTGAAAAACAAAAACAAAAGAAGAACAGAAACAGAAGAACAAAAAACAGATCACCCCAAATCTGGGATCTTGGCCTTTCTCTATTTTAAGCAAGTTCCTTAGTCTTCCTAAAATAACTTCCTTCTTATAAAATGAGGTCCACACTACAACTAAGGGTTCTTAGGGCTCTAAAATTTGATGATGTTTATGCATTAGAGAATTAATTCTGCTGAGATACCTTATTTCCGTGGCAAAGGTGGTCACAGACCAGTTTTGCAACTTGTAAATTGCAGAGGGGAGGAGTGTAGATCCTATCACCCTTCCTCCTACTTAGATACAATCAAATAATCTAGAGGTCAGATGACAAAGCCTAGGAAGAATTTCAACAGCCTCCCAGGCTTTTTCAGAGGAAGATTTTTATTGGTCTACGTGAACTCACAGTCTTGTTTTCCTCCTTAGCTCTCTTTCTGTTTTGATGAATTTATTTGCCTGGTTTAGAATACTAAGTTTCCTTTCTCATTTGTCTATACATTTTAGAAATTTGAGCATTTCAGTTAGTTACCGTATGTGAAGCATTAATCCTTCATGACAGAATGTAGTTTCTAGGGAGTCCTCCCATTACATTGCTGAAATATAAAACACTTACTGTGAATTGAGCATGTTATTTGGGACTTTATATACATTCTTTATTTAGTCTGCCCAGGAGCACTTCAAAGCAGAGCTAGTCTCCTCATTCTACGATCAGGAAACTCTAGGGACAGAGAGCTGAAGTCAATTGCCCGTGGTCACACATGCTAGTAAATAGTTCATCCTGACTCTGTACTATCGTAATATCGAGTTTAATCAAATGAATCATTTATGTAATTCAAGGAAGACATCCATTATCCTCCAAATTAAAAAAAATAAATTCAGAAACATGCCTATTAAGGGTTAAGGAACTTCCTCAAACATTAGTCCTAATATTTTCTCCTGTTTTCTGTTTCCTGCCCTATTTCAAGAGAGAGTATCTGTATCAAATCCTGAAACCTGAATAACTACTGATTATCCCAGAAGAATGACCTAGAAAGAATAATCAAGGAAAGAACACAAACTTTTATGTGTGATTACCTTGAGGCAGTGACCTTTACCTTTATTCCAACTCACAGATTAGGGCAATAGACAAAATACTTTGCCCAGATTCAACTGTAAGATAATATCTTCTTTATGACTATATTACTGGGTTAAAAAATGGAAAATTTGAATTTAAATAATACTGTAAAAAAAAAAGATTAAAAAAAAATGATAAACAGGCTTATCATTCTTATAGAAGATTGAGTGACAAGTCCCTTTGTGTAAACCCTTTCTTTTTGTTACTGTGGGACCACCTTTAATATTGTTAAACTTTCTCAGTGAGGTCACTGGGATCCCAAGCCCCCAAGTGGCTGCCTTTCACATGGGGTCCTGGATGAAGTTTTCTTCCTGGTGCTACAGCTACTCCAGGTCTCCCTGCTGCTCTGACACTTGCTGGGCTCATTCCAAAACTGCTGCTGCTTCCCTTCCTGGTATCACTGGGAATGGAAAAGGGTCTTCCCCTTCCAGCATTCATAGCTCTGAATTTGGCTCACAAAGGGCTTTATAAGTTTTTCCCCATTGGCTAGAATGAAACATATTTGACAGTGATTCAATGTCTTGCTTAAAACAATTCCTCTTGTCAAACGATCATATTGAGCCCCAAGCTGTCTTAAGTCTTTCTTACCTCAAGAAGATTTTACCCCATAAAAATTAGAGATGGTCTTTATCTCCCCCCCCACCTTTTTTCCTTGAGGCTTAAACATCATAAATTATAAATATATATCTGAAAATATCCACAGAATTTATCTGGTGCTCCATTCTAAGGCTCTCCATGCTTTTTAACCACATGGCTGACTACTAGGACTGCTATGCTATACAAGACCAGGGGCCTTCATGTATGTCCACGTGGATGGAGATCCTGGAATTGTGTAGCCACGTGTGGTGGCCCTAAGATTTTATACATTTCCAAAATCTTTATGGACATATTTCTCTGTCCCCTTATTTGAAAATTACAAAACATGCCTCTCTAGTAAAATCCCTATCAAATCTTAGCATTAAACTAGGAGTCAGATAACCTATTCCATTGAAGAATTATGATCCTTTTAACAGTAAAAATAATGTAATAATAGTATACCTTCTCAGAAATTAATTTTTTTTAAAGATGATTTTTTTACTATGGTCATTTCAGTCTGCAAAGAATTTCCACATTAATTATCTCGTTGTATTCCCACATCAGCCCAGAATATAAGGTCTGCAATTCTCGCTTTCTCACACTGGGAACTGAGGCTTAAGAAGAGACAGCAACTTGCCCAAAGTCACACAGCTACTTAGTGACTGATTGGAATTCAAATTGCTGATTCTACTTGCTGTGATATTTCCATTATGCCACTTTTTTCAAAAATTAGAAGTATCTTGCCTGTGCCAGAGATAATTCCAGTGATCTCATAGGTATATATAAAATCAAAGGGAGTTTAATGATATTACATAAAAACACAAAAAGAGCAGAAAAACTATCCACAGATGTCAAAACTGTCTTCCTGGGAAATTTTATTTATTGTATATTAAATGTTTTTTATTTATTTTATTTTATTTATTTTATTTTTGGCTGTGTTGGGTCTTCGTTGCTGTGTGTGGGCTTTTCTCTAGTTGCGGTGAGTGGGGGCTACTCTTTGTTGTGGTTTGCAGGCTTCTCATTGTGGTGGCTTCTCTTGTTGTGGAGCACGGGCTCTAGGCGCACGGGCTTCAGTAGTTGTGGCATGGGGGCTCAGCAGTTGTGGCTTGTGGGCTCTAGAGCACAGGCTCAGTAGCTCAGTAGTTGTGGTGCACAGGCTTCGTTGCTCTGCGACATGTGGGATCTTCCCAGCCCAGGGCTTGAACCTGTGTCCCCTGCATTGGCAGGCGGATTCTTAACCACTGTGCCACCAGGGAAGCCCCTGTATATTAAATATTTTAAATTTTATTTTGTTATAGTTGGTTGATTGACTCGCTCATTAATTCAGTATACATTTTTGGGGTGTCTGTTATCGACAAGGCAATGAACTGAACACTATGAGAACTAAAAATGTGTATGACACAATCACTGACCTCATGAAATGTACAATCTCCTGGTACACAAATAACTATAATAGCAGACAAAATGTTACAGATGCTTCCAGAGCTGTGAGTACAGTGTTACAAGACATTAGCAAAGGAGTCTGTTGCAACTGCCTGCTGGTCTCTGCCACCACAGGCACTTTGTACACACCCCAGTCGTGGCTGCTGTACTTCTCCCCAGCCTGAGTGAAGTGATGAACAGCTGCATCCCCCCCCTCCCAGGAGACCCTCCAAGACCAGCAGGTATCTGGGAGACTAGGAAACATCACTCAAGGATTTTACATTCTCTTCTGGGAAAGAGAAGCAGTACAACAAACAACTATTCAAGAACAAGATATCACTGGGAGAATTTAATATAGTGCCATGTGGCTGACAGGGTCTTGGTGCTCTGGCCAGGTGTCAGGCCTGAGCCTCTGAGGTGGGAGAGCCAAGTTCACGACATTGGTCCACCAGAGACCTCCTGGCCCCATGTAATATCAATCAACAAGAGCTCTTCCAGAGATCTCCATCTCAACACTAAGACCCTGCTCCACTCAACGACCAGCAAGCTCCAGTGCTGGACACCCCATGCCAAACAAATAACAAGACAGGAACATAACCCCACCCATTAGCAGAGAGGCTGCCTAAAATCATACTAAATTCACAGACGCCCCAAAACACACCACTGGACACGGTCCACCCCACCAGAAAGACAAGATCCAGCCTCATTCACCAGAACACAGGCACCAGTCCCCTCCACCAGGAAGCCTACACAAGCCACTGAACCAACCTCAACCACTGGGGGCAGACACCAAAAACAAAGGGAACTACGAACCTGCAGCATGGGAAAAGGAGACCCCAAACACAGTAAGTTAAGCAAAATGAGAAGACAGAGAAATATGCAGCAGATGAAGGAGCAAGGTAAAAACCCACCAGACCAAACAAATGAAGAGGAAATAGGCAGTCTACATGAAAAAGAATTCAGAATAATGATAGTAAAGATGATCCAGAATCTTGGAAGTAGAATGGAGAAAATACAAGAAACGTTTAACAAGGACCTAGAAGAACTAAAGAGCAAACAGACGATGAATAATACAATATATGAAATTAAAAATTCTCTAGAAGGAATCAATAGCAGAATAACGGAGGCAGAAGAACAGAGAAGTGACTTTGAAGATAAAATAGTGGAAATAACTACCACAGAGCAAATAAAGAAAAAAGAATGGAAAGAATTGAGGACAGTCTCAGACACCTCTGGGACAACGTTAAATGCACCAACATTCGAATTATAGGGGTCCCAGAAGAAGAAGAGAAAAAGAAAGGGACTGAGAAAATATTTGAAGAGATTATACATGAAAACTTCCCTAATGTGGGAAAGGAAAGAGTCAGTCAAGTCCAGGAGGTGCAGAGAATCCCATACAAGGTAAATCCAAGGAGAAACACACCAAGACACAAATTAATCAAACTATCAAAAATCAAATACAAAGAAAAAATATTAAAAGCAGCAAGGGAAAAGCAACAAATAACATACAAGGGAATCCCCATAAGGTTAACAGCTGATCTTTCAGCAGAAACTCTGAAAGCCAGAAGGGAGTGGCAGGATATATTTAAAGTGCTGAAAGGGAAAAACCTACAACCAAAATTACTCTACCCAGCAAAGATCTTATTCAGATTCGACAGAGAAATTAAAACCTTTACAGACAAGAAAAAGCTAAGAGAATTCAGTACCACCAAACCAGCTTTACAACAAATGCTAAAGGAATTTCTCTAGGCGGGAAACACAAGAGAAGGAAAAGACCTACAAAAACAAACCCAAAACAATTAAGAAAATGGTAATAGGAACATACATATCGATAATTACCTTAAATGTAAATGGATTAATTGCTCCAACCAAAAGACATAGACTGGCTGAATGGATACAAAAACAAGACCCATCTATATGCTGTCTACAAGAGACACACTTCAGACCTAGGGACACATACAGACTGAAAGTGAGGGGATGGGAAAAGGTATTCCATGCAAATGGAAATCAAGAGAAAGCTGAAGTAGCAATTCTCATATCAGACAAAGTAGACTTTAAAATAAAGACTATTATAAGAGACAAAGAAGTACAGGACATAATTATCAAGGGATAAATCCAAGAAGAAGATATAACCATTGTAAATTGTAAATATTTATGTATCCAACACCTCAATACATAAGGCAATACATAAGGCAAATACTAACAGCTGTAAAAGGGGAAATCGACAGTAACACAATAATAGTAGGGAACTTTAACACACCACTTTCGCCAATGGACAGACCAACCAAAATGAAAATAAATAAGGAAAAACAAGCTTTAAATGATACATTAAACAAGATGGACGTAATTGACATTTATAGGACATTCCATCCAAAAACAACAGAATACACTTTCTCCTCAAGTGCTCATAGAACATTCTCCAGGATAGATCATATCTTGGGTCACAAATCAAGCCTTGGTAAATTTAAGAAAATTGAAATCATATCAAGTATCTTTTCTGACCACAACACTATGAGACTAATTACAGGAAAAAAACCGTAAAAAATACAAACATATGGAGGCTAAACACTATGCTACTGAATAACCAAGAGATCACTGAAGAAATGAAAGAGGAAATTAAAAAATACCTAGAAACAAATGACAATGAAAACACGACTACCCAAAACCTATGGGATGCAGCAAAAGTAGTTCTAAGAGGGAAGTTTATAGCAATACAGTCCTACCTCAAGAAACAAGAAAAATCTCAAATAAACAACCTAACCTTACACCTAAAGCAATTAGAGAAAGAAGAACAAAAAAACCCCAAAGTTAGCAGAAGGAAAGAAATCATAAAGATCAGATCAGAAATAAATGAAAAAGAAATGAAGGAAACAATAGCATAGATCAATAAAACTAAAAGCTGGTTCTTTGAGAAGATAAACAAAATCGATAAACAGTTAGCCAGACTCATCAAGAAAAAAAGGGAGAAGACTCAGATCAATAGAATTAGAAATGAAAAAGGAGAAGTATTAACTGACATTGCAGACATATGAAGGATCATGAGAGATTACTACAAGCAACTATATGCCAATAAAATAAACAACCTAGAAGAAATGGACAAATTCTTAGAAAAGCACAACATTCCGATACTGAACCAGGAAGAAATAGAAAATATAAACAGACCAATCACAAGCACTGAAATTGAAACTGTGATTAAAAATCTTCCAACAAACAAAAGCCCAGGACCAGATGGCTTCACAGGCGATTCTATCAAACTTTTAGAGAAGAGCTAACACCTATCCTTCTCAAACTCTTCCAAAATATAGCAGAGGGAGGAACACTCCCAAACTCATTCTACGAGGCCACCATCACCCTGATACGAAAATCAGAGAAAGATGTTACCAAAAAAAGAAAACTACAGGCCAATATCACTGATGAACATAGATGCAAAAATCCTCAACAAAATACAGCAAACAGAATCCAGAAGCACATTAAAAGGATCAATCACCATGATCAAGTGGGGTTTATCCAGGAATGCAAAATTCTTCAGTATACGCAAATCAATCAATGTGATACACCATATTAACAAATTGAAGAATAAAAACCATATGATAATCTCCATAGAGGCAGAAAAAGCTTTCAACAAAATTCAACACCCATTTACGATAAAAACTCTCCAGAAACTAGGCGTAGAGGGAACTTACCTCAACATAATAAAGGCCATATATGACAAACCCACAGCCAACATCATTCTCCATGGTGAAAACCTGAAACCATTTCCACTAAGATCAGGAACAAGACAAGGTTGCCCACTGTCACCACTATTATTCAACATAGTTTTGGAAGTTTTAGCCACAGCAATCAGAGACAAAAAGGAAGTAAAAGGAATCCAAATTGGAAAGAAGAAGTAAAACTGTCACTGTTTGCAGATGACATGATACTATACATAGAGAATCCTAGAGATGCTACCAGAGAACTACTAGAGCTAATCAATGAATTTGGTAAAGTAGCAGGATACAAAATTAATGCACGGAATTCTCTTGCATTCCTATACACTAATGATGAAAAATCTGAAAGAGAAATCAAGGAAACAATCCCATTTACCATTGCAACAAAAAGAATAAAATACCTAGGAATAAACCTACCTAAGGAGACAAAAGACCTGTACGCAGAAAACTATAAGACACTGAAAGATGATACAAACAGATGAAGGGATATACCATGTTCTTGGATTGGAAGAATCAACTTTGTGAACATGACTATACTACCCAAAGCAATGTACAGATTCAATGCAATCCCTATCAAACTACCAATGGCATTTTTCACAGAACCAGAACAAAAAAATTTCACAATTTGTATGGAAACACAAAAGACCCCAAATAGCCAAAGCAATCTTGAGAAAGAAAAACGGAGCTGGAGGAATCAGGCTCCCTGACTTCAGACTATACTACAAAGTTACAGTAATCAAGATAGTATGGTACTGGCACAAAAACAGAAATATAGACCAATGGACCAGGATAGAAAGCCCAGAGATAAACCCACGCATATATGATCACCTCATTTTTGATAAAGGATATACAAGAATATACAATGGAGAAAAGACAGCCTCTTCAATAAGTGGTGCTGGGAAAAGTGGACAGGTACATGTAAAAGAATGAAATTAGAACACTCCCTAACACCATACACAAAAATAAACTCAAAATGGATGTAAGACCTAAATGTAAGACCACACACTATAAAACTCTTAGAGGAAAACATAGGCAGAACACTCTATGACATAAATCACAGCAAGATCCTTTTTGACCCACCTCCTAGAGAAATGGAAATGAAAACAAAAATAAACAAATGGGACCTATTGAAACGTAAAAGCTTTTGCACAGCAAAGGAAACCATAAACAAGATGAAAAGACAACCCTCAGAATGGGAGAAAATATTTGCAAACAAAGCAACTGACAATGGATTAATCTCCAAAATATACAAGCAGCTCATGCAGCTCAATATTAAAAAAACAAACAACCCCATCCAAAAATGGGCAGAAGACCTAAACAGACATTTCTCCAAAGAAGATATACAGATTGCCAGCAAACACATGAAAGGATGCTCAATAACACTAATCATTAGAGAAATGCAAATCCAGACTACAATGAGGTATCACCTCACACCAGTCAGAATGGCCATCATCAAAAAATCTGCAAACAATAAATGCTGGAGAGGGTGTGGAGAAAAGGGAACCTTCTTACACTCTTGGTGGGAATGTAAATTGATACAACCACTATGGAGAACAGTATGGAAGTTCATTAAAAAACTAAAACTAGAACTACTATATGACCCAGGATTCCCACTACTGGGCATATACCCTGAGAAAGCCATAATTCAAAAATAGTCATGTACCACAATGTTCATTGCAGCCCTATGTACAATAGCCAGGACATGGAAGCAACTGAAGTGTCCATTGATAGATGAATGGATAAAGAAGATGTGGCACATATATACAATGGAATATTACTCCATAAACAGAAATGAAATTGAGTTATTTGTAGTGAGGTGGATAGACCTAGAATGAAGTAAGTCAGAAAGAGAAAAACAAATACTGTATGCTAACACATATATATGGAATCTTAAAAAAAAAGGTTCTGAAGAACGTAGGGGCAGGACAGGAATAAAGACGCAGATGTGGAGAATGGACTTGAGGACATGGGGAAGGGTAAGGGTAAGTAGGGACGAAGTGAGACAGTGGCATTGACATATATACACTGCCAAATGTAAAATAGCTAGCTAGTGGGAAGCAGCCGCATAGCACAGGGAAATCAGCTCGGTGCTTTGTGACCACCTAGAGGGGTGGGATAGGGAGGGTGGGAGGGAGACACAAGAGGGAGGGGAGATGGGGATATATGTATACATATAGCTGATTCACTTTGTTATACAGCAGCAACTAACCCAGCAGTGTAAAGCAATTATACTGCAATAAAGATGTAAAAAAATTAAAAATTTAAATAATTAAAAAAATTTAAAAAAGAAATTAGCAAAGGAAAAGAAGACGCAACATAATTTTAAATTTTAATTTTTAATTTTTGTCTACATTGAATATGTAGTACTTTTGTAATAATAAGAAGAAGATTCATTTGTTTGTTTTTTAAAGAGGAGATTGTTAAATTTATGAAAGAGAAACAAAGTTATGGAAGTGGCTGTGGAGAGTCAGGAATATATAGACCAACTTCTTTTTCTTTGTTCAGTGAATTAATAGAAGGAAAATTAGCTGCCTTCCTCAGCAAAGTTTAAGGAAATGTTGTAAACTGGGGAAAACTAGGTTTCAATTAAGGTAAGCAAATTGAAGGATTTTTAGGGCTGGGGGTGGGGGAGGGGTCTTGGCTATCATCTTGCACAACCCCCCATTTTTTAAAAATTTATTTTTGGCTGCGCTGGGTCTTCATTGTTGCACGCGGGCTTTCTCTAGTTGCGGCGAGCAGGGGCTACTCTTCGTTGCGGAGCACGGGGTCTAGGTGTGCGGGCTTCAGTAGTTGTGGCACATGGGTTTAGTTGCTCCTCAGCAATGTGGGATCTTCCTTAACCAGGGATGGATTCCGTGTCCCCTGCGTTGGCAGGCGGATTCTTAACCACTGGACCACCAGGGAAGTCCAACCCCCCCCCCCCATTTTAAAGTTGAAGAAATTGAAGCACAAACAAATGAAGATACTTGCCCAAAGTCACATAATCAATTGCAACAGAGACAGAACTAACATTCTTGTCTCCACACCCCATGCTGCTTTCACTGATTCACTGGCAGTATGTAGAATACTGTCAGAGGCATAAACAGAGTTAGATTATCTTTATTGGATATCTACAGGTGTGCCTTAAATATCTAGGCATTCACTAATTGTCCACTGAATGAGTAAAAAATTAAATAAGTAGTATGTTATTTGACGTTACAAGGACAAATAAAATGATATCTATAATATACATCTGTCTACTTGACATCCTGAACAACTAATAGATATTTCAAATTTTCCATGTCCAATACTGAACTCCTGATCTTCCCTCCCCAGACCTGCTTCCCTCTCAGTTCTTCTTACCTCTAGGAATGGCAACTCCATCCTTCTAGTTACCCAGGCTAAAAGCCTCCAAGTCATCTTTGACGTCTCTCTTTTTCTCCTACCACACATCCATTTTGTCAGCAAATCCTGTTGGTTCTACCTTCAAAGTATTTCCAGAATCTGACCTCTGTCATCACCTTCTTTACCTACTGCCTTAAATTGACCCACAGCTGTCTTTCTCTTGGATTACTGCAATAGTCTCTAAACTAGAGAGTCCTGCTTCTACCTTTGCCCACATCCAGTCTACTCTCAAAACATCCAGAATGATTCTTTTAAAAGTCAAGTCTGATCATCACTCCTCTGACTCCAGCTCTGAAATAGACTTTCATTTCATTCTGAGTAAAGGCTGAAGTCCCTCAGTGGAACAAATGTTTAGAGCAGCTTTAGTCATAATAACCAAGAAGTGGAAGCAACCCAAATGTCACCCAATGGGTGTATAAACAAAAATGTGGTGTACCCATACAGTGGAATAATACTCGGTAAGAAAAAAAAAAGTGAAGTACTAATACATGCTACAACTTGGATGAACCTTGAAAACATTACCCAAGTGAAAGAAGCCAGTCAAAAAAGACCATATATTATACGACTCCATTTATATGAAATATCCAGAATAAGCAAATCCATGGAGACAGAAAATAGGTTAGTGACTATTTAGCCCTGGAGGGATTGGAGGAAATAGGGAGGTGACTGCTAATGGGTACAGGTTTCTTTTTTTAAATTTTATCTTATTGAAATACAGTTGATTTACAATGTTGTGTTAATTTATGCTGTATAGCAAAGTGATTCAGTTATATATATATATTCTTTTTTTTCAAGTTTCTTTTGAGGATGATAAAAATGTTCTAAAATTGATTGTTGTTATGGTTGCTCATCTCTGTGAATATACTAAAACCATTGAACTGTACACTTTAAATGTGCATATTTTTTGATGTGTAAATTACATCTTTATAAAGCTGTTAAAAAATGGAAGGCAATAGAAGGGAGGAAAGAACATAATAAAAGGAGCAGTATATGTAAAGACTCCAAATTGGGAAGGAACTTAGTATCTTTGAGGAATACAGGGAAAGCCAGTGTCCCCAGAGTGTATGAGCAAGGTGGGAAATAAGCTGGAGAGTTAGTTAAGGACCACATTATCAAGGATTTTAAATTTTATCATAAGCCTCAAAGTTTAAAAGGGATTTAAGCAGGTAAGTGACATAATCAAATTCCCATTTCAAAAATCATTCTGGCTGTTGTGTGGAGAGTTAGAAGTGGGCAAATGTAAAACCAGAGCAATTAAAAGGTTATTGCAGTAGATAAGGAAGAAAGGATGGTTGATGTTGAGGCAGAGGTAAGAGATAGAGTTTGTGATCTACTTTGGAGGGAGAAGCAATGAAAGTTGGTGACTGGTTGGATGTAGGGCATGAAGGATATTGGTAGATGGAGATTCTATTTACTTAGGTGGAGACCCCTAGAGGAAGAGTGGTTTGGGATAGTATTTTTCCAGACATGCTAAATTTGAGATGCATCTGAAAACTACAAAGCGTCTATGTACATAGGTAGTTTGATATATGGTCTAAATTGGGTTCAAATATTGGCTCTGCCATTTAGTAGCACTGTGACATTGAGTAAAATTATTTTTTTCCTGATTCCTTCATCAGGAGATAGCAATACCCTCTAATAGTCAAATAGTAGCCTATTGGGTTATTACAGCTTGTTGGTTAAGAGCACAGACTTTGGACCCCAACTGTCTGTTTTGGATCCTGGATCCACCATGACTATTGTTGTGTGACCTTGGGCAAGTTACTTAACCTCTCTGAATCTCATTAATAAAAGCACCTATCTCCTAGGGGCATTAAATAGTACATGCATTAGATCAGGGATCCCCAACCCCTGGGCCGCGGACTGGTATCGGTCCATGGCCTCTTAGGAACCGGGCTGCACAGCAGGAGGTGAGTGGCAAAGCTTCATCTGCCGCTCCCCATCGTTTGCGTTACCGCCTGAACCATCCTCCCAACCCCGTCCGTGGAAAAATTGTCTTCCACGAAACCGGTCCCTGGTGCCAAAAAGTTGGGGACTGCTGCATTAGATAATACAAGCAAAGTGCTTTGGGCTTGGCATATAAGCCCGATATAAGTGGTAACTATTACTATTATCTCACAGGGTTAACATGAAGAGATGAGATAATATACATGAAAGACACCAGTGTGTAATAGATGTTCAAAGAAAGAATGGGACTAACATTTCTTTCCTTATTTTTCCACCTGAATTTTGTCTTAATCAAACTTTTAGCTTTTATCCAGATTAGATTAACCTGAGACACCCTCTCCTACTGGAAAGCCCACTATACCGCCCAACAGTGTAAGATGGGAGATAAAGCCCAGTTAACATTGCTGAAGAGGGGACAATGGAAAAAGGAATGTCTGAGAGAGGAGGCACAGTCCAGGCTGGGAAGATAGAACACAATTAGCAAATTTGGAATTCAGCTTAAACAGTGAAGCAGACACTATAGTTGCTGAGAAAAGAAGAGTTGGGTTGGTCTGGGACACTGGCTGCTAAGAGATGAAACTCCACAGCTGTGTCTTTTATCTGATGAATATCAATAAAGCAGGCCTCCTCCCGTGAGGACTCTGACTTGACAATATCTAAACTTATCATTAACTCTTCCTGAAGCGTTCGTGTGTGCCATCCCAGCTGGTCATTCATTCATTCACTCACTTGTTTGATTATTTAGTAATTCAATTAGTTACTAAGTTGACTATTTACTAATTCAAAAATATTTGCTAAGTGCCAGGCGCTAAGGAGACACAAGGTGAAAAAAGACAAAAGTTCTTATTCTAATAGAGTTTGAAGTCTGGTGGAGGAAGACAGGAAAGAAACAAACAAGTAAGATGCAAAAGTTCTTATTCTAATAGAGTTTGAAGTCTGGTGGAGGAAGACAGGAAAGAAACAAACAAGTAAGATGCATAAATTCTATGGAGAAAAATAAATTAATGGTGTCAGGAGAGATGTGGACATGGTGAATAAAGGGCTGAAGGAGGGGAACATTACAACAGAGGGAACATTCAGTGCAAAGGTCCCGCATCTTCCTGTCTCTACCCTCTGTATCCCATTTCCCCACCCTCTAACATTTAAAGAAAGAAAGAAAAGTTTTTGTTGGACTGAAGAAAATAAAATAGTAACTCAAGGTATTAGTTTCTTAGGGTTTCTGCATGTCAATTTCTTTTTTTTCAACATTATGCCTGAGAGATTCATCCATGTTCCTCTGTGTAGATGCAGGTCATTCTTTTTCACTGCTGCATAGTATTCCACTGTATGATATATCCTAATTTATTTAGTCATTCTATTTTTGATTGGCATTTGTGTTGCTTCCGTTTGTGAGCTATCATGAATAAAGTTGCTTTGAACCTTCTTGTACAAGTCTTTTGATAGACATATGCCTTTATCTTTGTTGGGCACATCCATAGGAGTGGGACTGCTGGATCATAGGATATGCATATGTTCAATTTTAGTAGATATTACCAAAGAATTTTTCAAAGCAACTATACCAGTTTTCACTCCTGTTGGTCCACATCCTCACCAGCACTTGATATTGTCAGGATTTTTAATTGTAGCCATTCTGATAGATATACAGTGCTTTTAATTTGCATTTCCCTAATGTCTAATTATGTTGAGCACCTTGTCCTACGCTTATTGGTCATTCATATATCCTCTTTCGTGAAGTGCCTATTCAAGACTTGCCCCTCTCCCCCGAACCTTTAAAAATTTGGGGGGTTGTCTGTATTTTTGATTGATTTGTAGTTCCTTATACATTCTGGATATAAATTCTGTTTGCGGATATACATCTTTTCCTAATCTGTCCTAATTGTCTTTTCACTTTCTTGCTTGTGTATTTTGGCTGTCATCAAACTTTTTCCGTAAAGGGCCAGATAGAAAATATTTTAGACTTTGTAGGCCATGTGATCTCTGTTGCAACTACTCAACTCTGCCTTTGTGGCACAAAAGCAGCTGTAGATAGCCATACAATTAAATGAATAAGCCTGGCTGCATTCCAATAAAACTTTATTTATGGGCACCGAAATTTTGCATTTCGTATACATTTCACATATCATGAAATATTATTCTTCTTTAGAGTTTTTTCAACCATGTGAAAACGTAAAAACCATTTTGAGCTCACAGGCTGTACAAAGACACGTAGTGGGCTGAATTTAACCTACAGGCCATAGTTCAGTGACATCGGATGTATTTCATAAATATAAGCTCTTAATTTTAAAATGTTCCAATTTGTATCTCTTCTTTTGTCATTATTGTTTTTTATTCCCATATAGGAAATCTTTGCCTACCCCACAGTCATGAATAGGTTCTCCTTTGTTCGATTCTAAAAGCTGTATTTTATCATTCATGTTTACATCGATGATCCTTCTGGGATTAAGTTTTATGAATGGTTTAACTCTTTTGTTTCTATGTACTCAAGTTATTACATGTCTTTTCCAGCCTTATTATGCAGCCCTGCCTTATCTGCTTTGTGAAACTTTCCCTGATGGCCCTATGTGGAACTTATAACTCTCTGCTAGCCTTTTATTCAACAACTACTTTTTGACGACTTATTATGTACCATGCTAGGCACAAAGGTTTGGCTTTTGTCTGAAGAGTACAGGCTTTTGAAGAAACCAATTAAGTCTTTATAATAAAATGTGATGAGAGTCAGGATAATATTGCAAGTATTTGGTTATGTTTTTCTCCTACTAAAAATGAGTCATTTGAGGAAAGGGACCATAAACTTTTCATTTGATTATCTCTAGAATCTAGCATGAATTCTAGTGTAGAACAGGTGCTCATGAAAATGTGTGAGTGATTAAATGAATGAATAAACACCCATATATATACAGTGAATAAATACACACATAATGTATGTGAATAGGTATACAGAATATATATACATATGAATTCAGTAAATGCACATAAATGTATATGTATGTGTATACCCACACACAAACACAAAACTGTTCACATCTTCTACCCTTCTTCCCAGACACACACAGCTAAAGTGCCACTTGGGGAAACCACTGATCTTTCCCTTGTGCACCTTAGACAGAGGACAAATTTATTCAGTGTGGATTAATGATTAAAGTCTCAATGGCTCTTTTATCAGACGGCCCAGGTTCAAATCCAGGCTTTACCACTTAGTAACTTCATAATCTTAGACTAGTTTCTTAACTTCCCTGTGCCCCAGTAACCTTATCTGTAAAATGGGAAAACCCTCCTCATAGAGTTGTTTAATGAGTCCATACATATGAGATAATTAGAGACCTAATTATCGGTCCTCAATGAGGACAGTAATTCTTGTCTGCTTTGTTCATTGCCATATCCCTAGCTCCTAAAATTGTTTGGTACATATCAGATACTCAATATATACCTGTCACATGAATGATAAGTACTGGATCAGGAAAATATCAAAAACTCTGGGCTATTATTATTTCACATATGATATAAAAATTCTGAATTCCCATTACAACCATTCCCCATCCCCCAACTATGACAATTTTCACTTTGGGGGTCCTAGCATTTTTCTACAATGACACAAGGTGGCAGCATCGGTCTCCTTTTGAGTTACCAGCCATGCTCCAGTTTTACCCATTCTGGAGACAAACTGCCACATCTTTATTTGCAAGTTCCTCTGTCCATTCTAGATTGCTTTTTTTTTTTTTTTTTTTTTTAATTTAATGAACAGCATTCACTCTTTGAATTGTCATAAAGTTAGCTCTTAACTGCTATAATTTCTAGCTAAAGTAAAGGTGACTGCTTGTAGAAAGGTAAACATATTGACATGAATTGAGGCTGCTGTACAGTAATACTACTGTTTTGTGTTCTCAGACTCCCTTTTTGTAACAAATAACTGCTTGACAAACAATGAACCCAATTCTTGCTTTTCAGTGACACAAGGTGCAACAATGTTGTTCCTTTCCAAGTCTATAAGAAAATACAAAACAACATAAAACTTCTCCATCTTTTTAGTACAGACGCGAGGCTAATTCTGCAGTCCCTCTAAATTACTCTGTGAAATCATGGTTGAGCAGCAGAAATTTCTGAGCACCTTTGAGGATGTAAAGAAAAGAATTTTAGTTTAGAAATTAAGAGATCTGGCATTCTAGTCCTTCAGGAATCTCCTTACCTCCAATTTTAAGCAAATCTCTTATCTTTCAAAAATTCAGTACCTTCATTTCTAAAACGAAGATAATAATCTCTGCCTTATCTACCTGAAATGAGATCAGTGAATGTAAATGCCTTTATAAACTGTGAAGGGTTCTATTTTACTCCACATGAGCTAATGTTAGAATCATTTCCATTTTACCTTCGAGGAAAACCATTTCTATCCAGTTAAATGGGCTTGCCTCAGTTTTGTCATCTATAAAATGGGCTAATGATAGCAACCCCCCCCCCACCTACTTCGGTGAACTGTAAGAATAAAATAATAGGTGTGAAAGTGCCTTTAAAATGAAAGTACTCCCACTTGTACAAGATTATTAGTTTAAGCAAATAGCTTTTCTTGAGTTTCACAAACAATCCTGAAGAAAATAATGTGTAACTAAATTGTCTAAAAGAAATAAGCTTGTTTGATTCAATACCTTCAGAATTCTCAAGAAATTGCACATTTCAAAAAAAGATAGATATAGAGATGCTGAAGGTGTTTTTGCATCTAGGGAAAAATGAATAAAATTAAATGGTACATTCAGAGTTAGTACTGGATAAACACCTTTTAAGATCTCTGCCACATCTTTATTTGCAACCTAGGCAGTCTGATACAAGAACCACCAAGACTTTAATCCTTAATCTATACTGAATAACTTTTAATATCTGTGTTTAAAACAGGTATATTATAGAAATAAAGTGCTCATTTAAAATATTAACATTCAATTAACATTTGTCAACTACCTATTGTGTACTAGGTATTTTCAAATGTATTATTTCATTATTAATGTTTTATCCCCAGAACCAGAGAAAAATGTTAGTCCCATTTAAAAGTTGAGGAAATTCAGGTTCAGAGAGGTTGTTGAGCATATCTCAGATCAAACAGCACATCAAGATGTTCAGACCTCAAAGCTTCTGCTCCTTCCTGCCTTTTCTCCAGAGTGTTACTCTGGAGGCCTCTATTTAGTCCAGTGGGAGCACTCGTGATATTGAATCCAACACTTAGAGCAGCAAGCCAACAAGTTTTGTTTAGTAAAGACCAGAGATGGAATGTAACACTTTTAAAGAACTTGGATAAATGGGTACTTGTTAGCTAAAACTTAGGTTTCTTTAAGTGAATTTCAATGGCTTGGGAAGTTTGGGCTCTGACCTTTTGACTACACAATTTTATGTAAAGGAACTCAGTTACCTTTCCCTTAAGTATTTCCAGAGCCAATTCATGCCTTTTCAAAAAATAAAAAATGATTAATTATTAAATGTTAGGGGTTAAAAAGAAAGAGAAATAAAATTATGAGGTAACGAGAGATCTTAGAAATGAAGGCCATTTAAATCTCTTGGGAGGTATCAGTTATTTAAGAATGATGTGCCGTTGTTGCCACACATAATAAGTTAATCTTAAAAAGGCATTTATCCCCGCTGATGTTATAGTTTCTATGCAGACTAGTTTAGTGAACTGGATGTCATTTTCAGGTGTGCATTGTGGTGGGCTATGTTTACCAGGAATTTAGATTATGTAATTACTTTGAAATGACACCATTCTAAACTATCCAGTCTGTTCTGTTGCATTTTACTTGCTAATTGGACTCTTCAATTTTAGGATTTAAAGCAAAGAGGCCTTCAGATGTATCTGGGGAGGCTGTTTTATTTCCTAGTACATAAAGAATGATATTAACACTATATTTATGACGAGTTCAAGTCCATTTTAATGAGTATCTGTAGTGTTCTGTTCCCTTGAAGAGTTATCCAAATGTAATAATTGTCTGCACCCAACGACATGCATCAATTAACACTATGATCTTTTTGTTATGAAAAAAATAGCCCACAGAGCCTTGTAAATGGAAATATAAAGCTCTTATTTAAACATCCATTTATTTTCCCTTTTATTCGCTCCTGGAATAACAGATTTTTATCTTTCTTAATAAGTAGTTGAATTTAATCCAGGGAACCTTGAAGCCAAAAATGTTCCTAGTATTCAATCTAGTGCCAGCTGAAGTTTACCATCAATCTTACCCGGTAGCTTTAAAGAGCCCAGCAGCGACTGCTGAGTTATAATACCATTTAGCTACAGTAAAAGTCTGGCTTTTAAAAATGTCTGTTCTTAAATTAATAAAAGTCATTTCACAGAGAAGGAAAAACAGACAGGAAATGTAAAGGGAGGTGACTATAAAATTCAAATAAGAACAGAGGACTCTACAGTGGAATATTAGTGGCTGTCAGTGGCACAGATGCCCTAGGACTTTTGAAACTCAAAGGAGGGAAAGATTAGAGTGGGCTGCTGAAGTTTCAGGGGTTTGCTCTTACTTTTCGTTTGGGATTCCAAAGATGTGGCTTGGTGACTTAGAACTTCAAGGATGATTATCATAACAAGGAGCTTTGAGTGGGCAAGGGAAGACACCAGGATCCCAGAATTCCTTTCAGAATGTCAGTAATGGTGAAATCGGTTTTGTATTGTTTCTGCTATTTTAACATGTCAAGTGAAGGTATTTCTCATGGTAAAGCCGTCTAAGGAATTTGTTCTTCTAGTTTCCCTGGCTTTTACTTGCTGCTCTTTGATTGAGAATGCTGTGTATGATCTGCAGCTAGATACCCCAGCTCCAAAACTGTCTCAGAGATTCAATTACTCTTGCTTCCAGAAGACAGCGATTTTGCCTTTCTTTGCCAGCCCAATTGTTGCTGTGCAGTCTGGACTTAAGCTTAATTCTGCAGGCGTCAGACTCTGTGCGAGGTACCTGGGAGATGCTTTGGAGCTGATAAACTGTAGAGCGGACTAGCCTTTACTAAGTATAATGCCAAATCAGACTGTGATGAGTGCCACAAGAGTGTTATAAATAAAGTGTTGAAAGTGAAGTTAATTCTGTCTAGAGATCAAGAAAGGGCTCATAGAGAAGGTGACATTTCAGAGTACCCTAAAGCAAGAGAAGCATTTTGGTAGTTAGAGGAGGGATGGATGTGCATTACAGGCAGAGGGAGAAGGAGGACGGGGTGTGGAGTGGGAAAGGACTATTGGAGAAAGGTCAAGTGGCTGCTGGTGGCTGGATATAGGGTTACTGAACCCCGGAACAAGTCAGGATAAAAAAAGAACGTGAACAATATAACATATAAAAAAGCTACAACTATTTCTATTTCTGGATGTACAAAAAGAGACATCTGGAAGAAATGCCTATTTATTGTACTGTGTGCCCAGTTTTCTGCTAGGCACTACAGAAGATAGAAGGAAAGGCCCTTGCCTTGGAAATGATTATAGTCTACCTGGAAGAAAAATTAATTCACATAAAATAATTAATTTAAAAGCATATGACAGCCTCTAAGGCAAAGCATTAGATTGCCCCAAAAACTACCCCTCGTAGTTGTACAAGCAGGCTGGGGGCCAGCTGAACTAGCAGGGGGTTGTAGGGATTGGGACTCGTTCACCCTGGAAACAGGAGTAAAAGTCATAGTTAACACCTATATACCTGGCACTGTTGTAGGCGCTTATATGTGTTAGCTATTTAAGTCTTCACAAGTACTCTATTTAGGAGAAACAGTTATTATCTCCAGTTTACATATGGGGAAACCAAGGCACAGAGCCATGGCCAAGATTCCAGTCCACAGGATCTAGCTCCAGAGTTGTGCAGTCCTTTTCCTGTTCGTATCCTCAGAATCTACCCCAGTACCCGGTGCTGGGTGTTAAGATCTTTAAAAAAAAATTTTTTTTTGAGTATTTTCGGGATAATATGATTCAAATCAAAATGAAGACTTGAAAGCCCCAAATGTGTCAGGAAGGAGAAATGCTTTTGAGCTGCACAGCCTCAACTTTTGCCTGACCCAAGGCCGGCAAGAAAATGTTTCTTTTTATTCTTTTACTTATTTATTTATTTTTCCTTTTGTGACACTTTAGTGTTTCTGAACGCTAGGGGCTCCCGGATTCTCTGGTTTGAGAGTAACTTTTCCTTTTAGGATTTTTTTTTTTTTTTTTTTTTTGGAAAGGGGTGGGGGAAAATGTGGCCTTAATTATCCTACGTCTTCGGCTGCTTAAGGAAGGGGCTGTGCTTTCGGAATCTCTTCTGAGCCAAGTAAGGAGGTCCCTCTCTCTTTTTAAAGGACCTCTTGAAATAAAACTGCCGAAAACAAATCCAGGCGATCACAGCGGCAGCTGCGGCGGCAGCAGCAGCAGCGAGGAGGAGGAGGAGGAGGAAAGTTGGAGTTGCGGCAGCGCTTCGGCGTGGCTGGGCTCCGCGCAGCTGGACTCCGCGCAGCTCCCATTCATTAAGCAATCAGCCGCGGAGGAAGGTGGTCAAGCGCCCGCGCTGCCCGCTCGCTGCTTTGCACACAGACACGGGAGCCCCGCGCGTCCGGAGCAGCGCGGCGCTGCAGAAGTTTCTGCTCGGGAGTTGGCTCTCTCCCCACTGGACTTTCGAACGATTCGGGGTTGAGGCAGGAAAAGCAGAGGAGCCCCAGGGGAGCAGAAAGCACCACCGCCTGCCGTTGGAAGCGGGCAGCGGGGCCGCACTCTCCCGCCGCGCCCCGAGCAGCCTCGGCCGGGAGGCGACCCGGGCGTCTGGGTGTGTGACTGCTGTCGCGGGGCGTCTTGACCAGCGCCATGCAAAACTACAAGTACGACAAGGCGATCGTCGCGGAGAGCAAGAACGGCGGCAGCCCGGCGCTCAACAACAACCCGAGGAAGGGCGGCAGCAAGCGGGTGCTGCTCATCTGCCTGGACCTCTTCTGCCTCTTCATGGGTGAGCCCAGCCCCGCTGTCCCTCCGGCCCTCGGCGCCCGGCGCGCGTCCCAGCCCGACCGGGGCTGCGCGCCGGGCCGCGTCTCCCGGCTGCGCCGTGCAGTCCGCCCCGGGGGCCGCCCGCAGGCTTCTCGCGGAGCCTTCGCGCCGCTCCCGGTCCCCGGGTCCCCGCCCTCCCTGTTCCCGCCGCCTCCCCGGCCTGTAAAGGAGTGTCGGGAGCGCTGTAGGCTTTCGCGGGCCACTTGGACACCGAATCCTAAAAGCCGATCTCCGGTTGGAAGCCCGGCCAGAGTCCCACGAAAAGGCGTGGGCTCGGCCTGTTAGGATAGGGGAAATCGGTGGAACCAGGACCCGGAGCCGGCGTAGAGCTGGTTGCCCCCCATCCAAGTAAGATGGATCTCCTGGAGCGCTGGGCTCCCGCCTGGAGAGCGCTGCCTTCCCCCGGCCGAATGTAAACATCCAGCCCTTCCGCCGGGGCTGCCTGGGCCTTTTCACTTGCCGCTCTCCTGAACGCCCCCCGGGGGTTGGGAGGGTGCTCTCGAGGGGCGTGATGCGGGGTACCGATCCAGCAGTCACTTTTTAGGCGCCTACTGTGTGCCAGGGAGTACTGCCTCTCCCTGACTCGGTGCAACACGGGCGAGGAGGTCCATTTCACCGATGAGGCAACTGAGGCACTGGGAAAGCTAGCCACGGTTCATGCATCGGGACCATAATTAATTGCACTCCCAGAAAGCTGAGGCTGTAGCCCGCTTCTGTTTTCCAAACTAGTTGGAAGCCACAGCTGGAAGAGCAGGAGTAAATGGAATGAAGTGGGAGGGTGAGGAGGCTTTATGAACTCGCCCCCGGGGCAGGGGGTGGCTATTGACAAGAATCTACAGGAGTTCCAAGGTTGAAGTCAGTGTAGATTTTTTTTTTTTTAAGCGAATCATGGTGTTATGGGAAGCGTGCAGGACTTGTCATCAGGACACCGCCACTCTGCCACTTGCTGGGGGTGCCACCTAACTGCCTCTCTGGCCTCAGTTTCCTCATCAGTTGAGTGAGTGGGTTGAACTAGATGCTCTCTAAGGCCCCTTCCTGCATTAAGAACTCGGATTTGGTCCAGGAGCTGTTCTGCCAACTCTGCTAACTGAAGAAACATCTGTGTTCCCTGTTCAGTTCCCTTAAAATAGAACTCCTGCACGGAAGCTCAAGTCCCCTTTGAAATGGATTTGTCCATGCAGAGTGTGCAAACCAGAGACTTCTTGGGCTGGAGTCCAATGACCCTGTGTTCATGACTCTGTAGCAGGATCTTTACTGAGGTCCATCTGTCCTTGGCTTGACTGTCCATAGCTAATTTTGAGAGTCAGAGAAAGAAGGGACTCTTGGAGTTTAAATATAAGAATGGCCCCCTTTAGATATGCAGAGACAGCTGAAGATCAAATTGTGCTCTGCGGAAGGGAAGAAAGGTGACTGTAGTTCAGGTGGCAAATCCCATTCCCACCTCTTCGTATCAATTCAGCATTAAGATGTTATGTAAAGGAATTGTCACTGGGGGGCCTACCTTCCTGAAGGCCACTGGCTTATTATGCACAGTGGGGAGATGAGTACTTAAAGTCTCCTTGCCAAGCTATTGAATTTTTAAGAGACCTTCCCTGGTCCGGGGGAGTACCAGGAACACAAACACATTGAAGCTGTTTGCTGTAAACTTGTCTGGGGCTTCCCAGTGTTCACTGATGTGTTTTGTTCCCTGGTGGTAGGGTGAATTCTTTCTAGACTGTCTGTTCCCTGTACCCTCCTACCTCCTACTTGGTGATTAGGAAAGCAGAGCTAGAACACACTTGACAGCCTTCAGACAGTTTCATTGTACTCCCCTCCTCTTTCCACTCTTCTGATTTCAGAAGGCAGTCCCACGAGATGGTGTATCTTATCAAAGGGAAGAGTGTGAAGGAATTTGCAAAAAGACACACCTATCAGCTATAGTTTAGTGGGGGACACAGAAATCCCAAGACACTGTTGTGCATTGAAGGTGTTAAGTAAGGTGTATGTTTGCACATTTCAGCTCTTCATCTGCCCCAACTCTCCCTCGTGTCCCCTCCAAAGCTAATATTCTATACCTAGCTGTTTGTTAAGTTTACTCACTATTGGCCTCTTCGAGCAAATGATTTTTGTTTACTGAAAAAAAAGAAGTTAATAAGATACCAGGACCTTGTATTTTACCATAAGGAGCACATAGCTCTCCGTTTTAAGGTATGTGCCTTGCCATTAACATAATGTCAACCAAGTCATTTTCAAAGTGTCTCCCCTATGCATAGGCCAAATTACAATATCACTAATTTAATGCCTCTCGACCACCCTTAATAGGAGACACTGTAAGGTAAACATTTACTTGAGAAATTTATGCAGGAGAACTCTATTTGGCTTCTAAAAGAAAATTATTAACACAACATGTGATTTTAATATTCCACACATCACAGTCCTAAAAAATTGTTTCTACTTGGTTCACTTTTTGCCTGGGACTGTCAGTATGATTTAATTTTTATATAGTGTATTGATCATATGGTCTGGATTACAAGGCCCTAATATATGAAAAAGGGAGACATTTTTCTGTTTATTCTCTCACAGGAATATATACCAAGCTTCCTCTCCCTGTGTCTGGAAAAAATAAAAGCTGATGTGCAATATACATGTTATGTAAGTGGAAATATGCAAGCAGTTTAACTTGTTTCACATACCTTTTTGGAATGTTAAATTCTTGGTGAAAAAACAGAAGTCCACTCTCCTTTGAGGACCAAAGGAATCTGGTGGCAGAGAATCACCAATGGGAGTTTATGTCTCAGAAAATAGCTATCTTTGCCGATTATTGCTTTTAAATAAACACAGTTATGAATCTTTGCATAGTAGTTTTTCTGAAATCGATTTTGTTTTCCTTTCAGTTGCATAAAAGTATGGCCTTCTGTTTTTTTATGCACTCCTTCTGTTCTACCAGGTTACAAGAGAGCAGCAGA
This sequence comes from Balaenoptera musculus, assembly GCF_009873245.2. Taxonomy (NCBI): domain Eukaryota; kingdom Metazoa; phylum Chordata; class Mammalia; order Artiodactyla; family Balaenopteridae; genus Balaenoptera; species Balaenoptera musculus. The sequence goes on along the minus strand of NC_045785.1, from coordinate 47,715,293 downwards.
CAATATTCCCAGGCAAAGAGGAAGGAGCATCTACTGTCTTTCTAAGCTCTGTTAGCCTCTTTTTCAGATGCATTAGTTTACGTACGTTTCACTTCAACTCTGATGATGAGATTGTCTCCATTTTATAGATGAGAAAACTGAGATTCACACTGAAGTCAATTTGAGTTGATCTCTAATCCTCAGTGAGCATGACTGGAGTCCATCCCCCTTTTCTTCCCTCATCTGAAGAACCCTGAAACTCAGATCATTAGAAAATTCTAAAGCTCGGTTTACAGAAAGTCCTGCCTCTCCACATTTTCCAGTTAGTCATTTGCACCAAAGCAGATGGATAAAGGTGGTTCAACTCTTCTGCTCAGTGATACGGTCTCGTCGCCCCAAGGTATCGTTTTGATTTGGGGTTGTTCTAACACTAAGTAATTCCCAAATTTTGAGGGCGCCTTTTTACCCCATGAGACAGTGGTTCAGAAGAAAGCACGAATGGCAGTGCACGGCTATAGCACAAATGCAGGGATTTGGTAAGTCCATGTGGAGCTTCTCTGCTCTGTCCCCTGTCTCTTCCTTGTCCCCCCTCCCCAGATATTTACTGAGTGCCTCCTTCCAACCCATGCATTTTGAGGGGTAGGCAGAGTTAGACAGGTCCAGCTTTTTGTCCTTGGGCTTTGTTCAAGGTCCTTCATCCTCTGAAGTCAGTTAGCCCATCTGCGAGGTAGTGATCAGAGTGGCCACTCCATTACATTGCTGTGAGGATCAGAGGAAATATTGGATGTGAAAGTTATTTGTCATCTCTCAAAACTTGGGCAAATGCAAGGAATTTATAACCCAGAGCCCTTGATGAAGGTTTTGTGGTTGTCTTTATATACTGTGTCTCAGAATCATAGGTAGATGAGACCATGAAATTAAAAACTCAATAATGATATTACAGTGAAGACCATAAAACATCCACTTCCAAGAGGAGGTCACATTGGCCCAGTCAGTAAGTTGAAGACAGATGATTTTTATTCATTGTTGATCTAAACTTCAGCTGAGAAGGCAACCCCTAAAATTTAGCAGCATTTTGAGCCATCTAATCTTCACAGTATACTCTGAGCCCTCTTTAGAAAAGGTTCATTTGCTCAGAAAGACTGTTCCTCTTTTGGCTTTTGATACCGGAAGGTGGGGTAACTGAGCTTATGGTGGAGGTGGGAGACCTTTGAAGGAACAGATGCTCGGGCAGGTTTGGTATGAAAGGCTTAACTCCTGTGCCATTCCCTACCAGGAAACACAGTCAGTGAGGCAAAGAGAAAGAAGCTCAAATGGGTAAAAATAGAGAATTTGTTTGGTCAGCAACTATGTTATATAATTTAGTCATTCTAGAATGTTTTTGGATGCTTCTTGATTTGCAGTTAAATGGCCGAGATAAAATTCTAAAACTGGTTCCATCTATGGGATAAATAAAATTATCATGTGTTATTATTAAACTCTTCACCTTTAATAGTGAGAGGGAGGCAGTGTGATGTAGTGAAGAGAACCGGAGACTTGGAGCCAGAAGTTCAGGTTCCAGGGTGGCCGATGCCACCAGTTAGTTGTGTGGTTGTGGCCAAGTTGATTTTATGGGTCTCAGTTTTTTCTATCAGTGAAATGACTGGTTGGGCGGAATGATATCTAATGTCAAAGGCTGCCATACGACATTCTGGGACAGATTTCTAGTAGAGAGGAATGACGCCTGGATTTACTGAATGTCTACCTGGTACCTGGTACGTGCGCTGTGCTTAGCTCTTGGTTGTCTCTTAGCTCAGGGAGTCATCCCAAGGATGAGGGCCTAGAAATAGGAGCTCTGGTCTTGTACCGCCACGTCGCTGTGTGACTTTGGGAACATTCCCTTGACTTTTGTGGGCCTTGGTTTCTTGATTATTATCACAGAGGGAAGGGATTAGATCATCTCTCAGACCCCTTCTAGCACTAACGATTTTATGAGTCTGTGCTGATAGATAACTGTGATGTAGAAACACAGTCATTGCTTCTCATAGATTATTTATCATCAATTGAATTTTTATGTTTTTGTATCAAAGAAGTATTGCTGACAGTTAGCTTAAATTGGGGTTCATTCAGGAGGGAAAATGAGCACTGTCTTTTCCTCGAGTTCATCCAATATGCTGAGAAACTGGCTAGATTTTCCCTGGCCAGATGAGTCCTCTCATCTGCTTCCTAAAATTTATAGGAATTACAAGCAAACAAGGAAGCAAGCCCAACAGGTGATTTTTCCCTTCTTTTTGTTACTCAGTTATTATATTCACTAAGTATGTGTTTTTAATAACCCAATAGGTTTTGATAACTTAATCTACCGTGTAAACCAGAGAATATAGAAACAGATTTTCATTAAGTAATGGGTGAACCTCCCAGCCAAGAAGCATCATGCATGGGTTGAAATGAGGAGGGAGTCTCCTTTTCGTAGGTAAGCCCTGCTGACTCTTCCAGGATGGTTGAAAACCTTTATTGTCTAGATTGGCTAGTTTTTTTTGTTTTTCGTTTTTTTTCTCCTTAGTTCTTCCATCCCTTTCTCTTATACTTGAGATATACCGTGGGGGTATAGCTGCCTTTGTGGGAGGCTGTTAAAGCCAGAGTTGGTGGCCTTTTCCACTTTTAGCCCTTTTGACTTCCTGTCAATTTGAGATTCTTTCTTTCCCCCTTCCTGTGCAGTTGTTTGGGCTGGCAAGCCCTGTTCATAGCATGATGCTAATGATACCATAGTTGAGGGCTTCTTCCCCGTGTAGGCTGTTATATTTATGGAGACACCCTGCCCTAGGTGTCATTTCAACCTGGTACACATTATTTGAGGAGTGATAATTTGGGGGATGCCTACTGTGTCAGTACTTCACCAACTCAGCTAATAAGGAGACCCATCTGGTGTGACATGCAGATTCTCAGGCTCCTTCCCGGGAGATTCAAATTCAGTAGGCTCTGGACCAGGGCCTAGGATTCTGTGTTTTATAAAAGCTTCTGGTGATTCTTATCAGGCCAATTTGAGAATCACTGTGTTGTTTAATAGCTAATGTCTTAAAGGCAGTTGAGGAAGGGCAGTTGGTTTATATAGAGGGATCGCATGTTCTGGCACTTTTTGAATTGTTAGGTTGTCTGTACTTTTCTTTCTGTTTGTGGTCAGTACACCTGTCTTTTCCAGTAAAGATATTCAAGATACCTAGAGATTATCATACTAAGTGAAGTCAGACAGAGAAAGACAAATATCATATGATATCTCTCATACGTGAAATCTAATTTAAAAAAATGATATAAATGGGGCTTCCCTGGTGGCACAGTGGTTGAGAATCTGCCTGCCAATGCAGGGGACACGGGTTTGAGCCCTGGTCTGGGAAGATCCCACATGCCGCGGAGCAACTGGGCCCGTGAGCCACAACTACTGAGCCTGCGCGTCTGGAGCCTGTGCTCCACAACAAGAGAGGCCGCGATAGTGAGAGGCCCGCGCACCGCGATGAAGAGTGGCCCCTGCTCGCCGCAACTAGAGAAAGCCCTCGCACAGAAACGAAGACCCAACACAGCCATAAATAAATAAATAAATAAATAAATAAATAAAAATTTAAAATACTTAACTGCTAAGAAAGGTTAGTTATTGTCTATTAAAAAAAATGATATAAATGAACTTATTTACAAAACAGAAACAGACTTGCAGATATGGAAAACAAACTTATGGTTACCAAAGGGGAAACGTGGAGGGGAGGGATAAATCAGGAGCTTGGGATAACCATACACACACTACTGTATATAAGATAGATAACCAACAAGGACATACTGTATAGCATAGGGAACTCAACTCAATATTCTGTGATAACCTATATGAGAAAAGAATATAAAAAAGAATGAATATAGGTATATGTGTAACCGAATCACTTTACACCTGAAACTAACACAACATTGTAAATCAACTATACTCCAATTAAAAAAAAAATATTTAAGATTGTTAGAATTCTTTCAAAAGGAAAAATTACCTCTGGGTGCTGGCCTGAAGGTCTGATTTTTAGTGCAAGGACTTGCTGGTGTCTCCTAACTGCTAAGAGGCTGGGATTTTTATTTATTTTTAAACTGAATTCTCTGTAGTGTTGTAGGCCAAGTGACCACTTTGGATAAATGAAGTGTTAACTCTATACATACTTTCTTTTGAGATATTGAAGTTTGTATATGAGTAAACAGTGAGATGAATGAATTAGACTTCTAAAGAGAGCCTTTAAAAGATCAAAGTTAGCTTGGCAAAGTATTGTAGCAACAATGCAAGCTTTGGATTCACCCAGGTCTGGGTTTGAATCCTGACATAAAGTCATCTACACATGTGACTTGGGCAAAAACTATTTAACCTTTCAGGCCTCACCTCAGTTTCCTCATCTGTAAAATACAAAAGCAAACCTTGTGACACTCGTATATGGTGAAGCTCAGATGAGATCACAAATCTGAAAGCACTTCGAAGAGTTAAAAAGCACTAAATCATTATCGGGTATTATGTGGCTCTTATTATTCATAGTAATAGTAGAATTTTCCTTTCCTTCCCAGTGTTCTTACTCCTCGATGGTTCTATGAATTTAATTTTTTGGCAGCAAAGTTGCCTGAAATATATTAGGGGAAACAACTGTGAAGAGAATCCCAAGAAAAAACCAGACAGAGGGAACACAAATGTTTTCTATTAGCCAGAGAAAAGCAGTGGCAGGTTTGGGAAAAGTCACAGTGCGGGAACCTCAGGAGTCTTTGGTGGTTACCTTCTTCCCCTCTGGAAGGGACGTGGCTATATCATCTTAAGGGAAAGACAAATACACCTTTGTCGGGGAGGGAATTTGGACAAATGGCCTATTTTAGGGTCAACTCTTATATGTGTCTTTTGAAAGCCCAGAGGAAGAAAAAATAACTAAAAAGAGCAACATGATTGAAAATAATCAAAATGCTTGTCATCCAGGGCACGCTCCATATCTCTTGAGGAAGGGAATAACTGTGGTAGTGAACATATTTATTGTTCAGGCCAACCATGTAATATAGATATTAGATTCCTTTTAGAGAGGAGGAAACTGCAGTTCAGAGAAGTTAAGTAACTTGCACAACGGTGCCCAGCTGGTAAGTAGTCACTAAGTTTTCCAGAACTCTTGTCAGCTTACCTTGCTGCCCACTTTTCAATGCAGGTAATGCAGTGAAGACTCCCTCTTTTCAATTCCATTCCATTTATTTCCATTTTCTTGAGTCCAAACATGTACAAATATGTTCTGCAGGGCCCAATATAAATAGTTGCAGAACAGCTTGGAGTGTGCTGACTGAGCCTCTCGGTGGACGTAATAAAGAAAATTCCATCGGAGCAATTCTTTAGTGCCTAGATTCATGGATGCTTTAGAATTTGAAAGTACCTTGGGGATTTCATTATCAACAATACCAAGTCATTTTTTATCTCAGTCAAAAATAGGCCTCTTTGAACAGGGGACAGGTGGGCGGTCCAAGGGGGAAGCCCAGGCTTTGGAGACAGATAGGTGGGAGTTTGCTTAGGGTTATTAGCTGTACGTGGTTAGGCAAGTTGTGACTGTCTCTGAGGCCTCGGTTTTCTCATTTGTAAAATGGGATAATATGTGTTGTGAAGTTGTGAGGCGATGCCTGGTATAGTGTATGGCGCTGTGCACTCACCAGCTGCTGTTGTCATTGTCACCACGTCCTAGTCAGTGCCCTTGATTCACATAGGAAGACTTGGATGCTTGGACTGGTTAGTAATTGTCTGGTGATAGTGAAAGGGCAGGACCTAGAACCAAGGTCTTGCCTTTATACCATTTTGCTTTTCTGGTGTGTACTTGTCAGTTTGAAACTTGATTATCATTTATGAGGTAGTTCTCCAGAGAGCCCTATTCTCATTTTTCTCTTTCCTGGGTCAATTAAAAGAGCAACAAGACAAACAGGTTTAACTTTTAACCCAAATCAGAGGGTGTTAGTTTAGTGAGGGCAGAGACACATGGGGCAAATTTAAGGATTAGGCAGCTTTTTTGATATATCACTTTTCTTCCAACTGGCCCTTGTTCTAGAAGGTGCTTGTTACCAAAGATCACTGCTGACTGATTTGAACTTGAACAGGCACCATCTTTTTCAAATGACGTGTCCCAGGAGAGAAGAAAGAGAAGCCCACGTTTTCAAAGTGTTTGTTTTTGACTGAGGAGGAAACTGAGTCTCAGATGAAATGATTTTCTCAAGGTCATGCATGAGCTGGTGGTCCCAACATTCAAAAGAAGGCTAGGTCAGTTTCTGAAACATCCTTGTGAAACTATTCTTCCTTTAGGTCCAAGTTAAATTATAAATTATGATGTGCATTAAAATTCCCAAATTTAAAACAAACCAAACCAAACAACACACATAACATCCAGTTGGCACCTTATGAAAGGATCTTGATGATTTCTGTGTGCTTTGAGAGTATACGTTGCAATCACAGTATTGGTGGGAAGTGTGTTTCTGAGGTTTGTCACAAATTAACAAAATTATATGCTTAGAGAGTTTTGCAGAGAAATGCAAATCAGTGTAAGTGCCTTGTCATAATAAGCAGTATGCTTTGGTTCCTGTTTATGTATCCCTAAAGCACATAATACACATGATTATATTGACACGAAGGAAGCTGTTCTCATTGATGGTTTCTTTATATCTGGCCCCCAAATTAGCATCAATCAGTATAATTTCTAAAGAGCCTATTTAATTAAGTCTATGTTTGCACCTGTCTTTCAAGTATGTCTTGTCTTCTGCAGTTGTTTCTTGAGCATCTACTATGTGCAACACACCTCAGTCCCTTCTTCCCCTGGGGTGGGGTTGGTGGGTGGGGTTCCTTGTGCTTTATGAATTCCCACGCTGGGAAAGGGTAACAGACTTTTGCGTAATTTTACACACTTAGTACTGCTGATTTGGGCATGGTAAGGGAGGGGCTATAGCTGCACAGTGAAAAGCAATGAGTTTGCCTGAGGGCTTGGAGCTGGGTCTTGTTAGAGAAATAATAGCCTACATTACACGGAGTGGGAAAGGATATTGCAGCAGAGGGAGCAACGGATGCTGAGACTTAGAAACAAGAACGTTTTTGGGAAGGGTGAGTGGTTGGAGGCTGGAGTGTAAGTGCTGTGTATTTGCACTGAGTTGGCAGGGAAAGAGCATGTTGGGGATGAGGCTGGAGAGATAGTTAGGAGCCAGATTAAAAAGGGGAGCTATAAATGGCAGGCCGCTAAGGGACTTGAACTTTAATTTGGAGGACCAGTGAATGAGGTTGTATTTTTGTTTTCATTTTTCTTTTTATTATGGAAAATTTCATACAGAAACCAAACCCAGAATATACCTAGGAGTGGAATTGCCGGGTCATATGGTAACTCCGTGTTTAACTTTCTAAGGACCTGCCAAACTGTTTTTCCATAGCAGCTGTACCATTTTAGAAGTATCGTAAGGTTAGTTAAAATGTGTAAGGAAAAAAAATTACAAAAGTTTTACAGACAACGTTTGGCATTAACATATTCATGAGCAGTTTTTAAGAGGGGATTAATTTAATCTGATTTGTGTTTGAGGGGAGGGAAATTGGAGGCCAAGGAGGGAGATCAGTTGGGAGGCAGATTAGAGGTGAACCTGAGGTACTGGGGACAGAGAGGAGAAGGATGGGTGACAAGGAGATTAAAGGAGATTGGTGGGGGGGGGCGGTGAGGGGGATGGTGGTGGCAGTGGGGTTCCTGATCTCCTGGTTGGGAGCCTCTGAACCATGGTGATGCCTCTCCCTCCACAAACACTTTAAATGCAGTGTTTGTAGAAGACTTATGAAGCCTGTATTATAGGATTAGTAAGTGCTTCTTTATGTTCAGAGCCTTATTAGAAAGATGAGGCTGTAAGTTTTTTATATACATAAATTATTTATTTAATTAATTTATATTTTGCTCTGGAATCTTTAAATTTCTCAAAGCCCCTTAAAATAAATGGGCCATTGGAAATCCTCTTGGTTTAGAGAAACGGTTTTCCTTGAGTTATAATGGTATTTTTAAAACAGTTTTGCTGAGATCTAATTCATGTACCATAACATTCATTCATTTAAAGTGTTCAATTCACTGGCTTTTAGTATATGCACAGAGTTGAGCAACCATCACCACAATCAATTTTAGAACATTTTTATCACTGCAACAACGAAAAAACTGTACCCATTAACTGTCACTCCACATTTGCCTTCCTCCTCCTCCCATCCCATGGCAACTACTGATACACTTTCTGTTTCTTTGCCTTTCACTCAGCATAATATTTTCAAGGTTCATCCATATCGTAGCGTGTATGTTCAGCATGTGTGTTCAGCAGGTATTAGTACTTCATCTACTTTTTTTTAACATCTTTATTGGAGTATAATTGCTTTACAATGGTGTGTTAGTTTCTGCTGTATTACAAAGTGAATCAGCTATACGTATACATATATCCCCATATCTCCTCCCTCTTGCGTCTCCCTCCCTCCCACCCTCCCTATCCCACCCCTCTAGGTGGTCACAAAGCACCAAGCTGATCTCCCTGTGCTATTGGACATAGATTTTCAATTCTCATGGTTATATTTACCTAGGAGTGGAAATTCAGGACGATATGGTTACTGTGCTTGACTTTTTGAGGAACTGCCAAACTATTTTCCATAGTGCCTACACCATTTTGGAAGTATCTTAAGATTAATTAAAATATGTATGGAAAAAATACAAAAGGTTTACCGAAGACCTTTGGAATTAACATATTCATGAAACCACTCTAGTGCTGCTTTGTTTGTCAGAGAATATTTCACAAAGAAACAAAGTTTTCAGTCAGTTTAGCAGTGTCACTGGGTTTAAGATGAGTGAGCAGAGAACAATAAAGCTGCCTGAGGAATAGATGCTGGGTGGTCAGCTAGACCCCCTCACCCGCTGAGTAACATACTTCCACAAACCAGGGTGTGTCACAAGCAGATTCCTGCTTCAGCAAAATGAAAAGCAGCCTTAGATCTTCAGAGTACCCTGAAAACAGTTAGAAGTACAAATATTAAAAATCTATATTCCTTGGATTAGCCTTACCATATTTTTAAGACCATGAAATAGAACTGTAGTTCCTGATAAGGTTGATTTTTTTTTTTTCCCCATCCCCTTTCCCCCCTGGAGGTATGGCTGTATACATGATTATCATCTCAAAAATTAATATTACTGTGCATTTTTTAGATTCATGTGCTGGATGCTGGGTGATATTAAAGACTATAAGACACAAGCACAGATCTTTAGAAACTGGTTGGAGCGTCAAGTTGAAAATTACAGTGAAGATTAAGCTATAAGTGCGTGAAAAATTAAACCACATATAATACAAGAAGGTGAGGAAAAGGCACTCAACCTTTATTATTAGGAGTTTTAGATGATATCTCACTTAATCTTTCCAATAACAGAATAAGGTAGATGTCAAAAACCGGTTTTGCAACTCAGAGAGGGTAAATGATTTGCTCAAGTTCACACAGCTAATATGTGTTAGGCCTGGGATCTGGACTCAAGCAAGCCTGACTAAACAATGACAATTGCTAACATTTATTGAGTGCAAGTATGTACCTCTCACTGGGCAAAGCAGTGTGCATGCGTTCTCTTATTTAATTCTCCCAATGAGCCTATGAAGTCTTTATTACTATTATCTCCATTGACAGAACTGAGGTTCAGAGACGTTAAAAAATAACTCACCAGAAGTTACACAGCAGGTGAGTTTGAGTTGGGGTCAGACCTGAAAAGTCTGTCTCATGAGGCCCTTCTTTTTTTTTTTTTTTAACATCTTCATTGGAGTATAATTGCTTTACAATGCTGTGTTAGTTTCTGCTGTGTTACAAAGTGACTCAGTTATATGTATACATATATCCCCATATCCCCTCCCTCTTGCTTTGAGGCCATTCTTAACTGTTAGGCTCTCCTGCTTTTGTTCTTCAAGTGTTTCTGAAGCCCAGGTTTTCCCCACTATTCCCTGCCAGCTTTCACATCAGCAACACGTGATGAATTGTCCAAAATGAGTTAGACTCATGATTCTCACCCTGGGTTCTCTGGACCTGCCAAGGTCTGTTAGGGCAATCACAGGGCATCTCGTGCTCTTTTTAGGACTTCAAACAAAAATACCTAACACGTCCTGTACATTTTTCAATGATTAACTTGCCTAGACTAACTGAGAACATCAGCCTCTGCCTGGACTGGTCAAAGCACTGACGTTCTGTGCTGTGATCTGAATGTGGTGTGACACTGGCACATCACTCTGGTCTTGCTGGTTATTTCCACTCATCAGGGGATGTGATTGACACTTCCCATGCTTTGATTAACAGAAGTGGAGAAATGATTTAAATATAGTTTACCTGGTAAATAAAGACATCTTCTAGATGTCACAGAGGGTCAAGAAGGAACTGCAAGGCATCTTTGATGGTGAAAAGGTTGGACATTCTAGAATGGGCAAGCAGCTCTGTGGATTTAGGGCAGAGGAAGCCCGCTGGATCCTGGGAAGGCTTCTTAAAGGAAGGAGAGACTTGAACAAGGCCTTTGTCACTCATATCAGGGAGCAGTAATGGGTCTCTCTGTTAGTGACCCTGTTTGTCCCGTGGGCTCTGTCTGCTGTCTTGGTGGTTTGGTGTAACCTTTGGGTCACACTGAGAAATTGTGAGCTTCTCTGGTTAGTGGCTGTGGATGCGGCATCTTCATTAAATGCAGTAAATAGAACTTCCCCCAGTGGCCTCTTCCCCACAAATGACCCACATTGTTGTAAAGTTAGCAACCACTGACAGGAAGTGGCAGGAGTGCTTCCAGCCCCACAGTGGATTTCATTAGACACTGGCCCAAAGTAGCTGTTTTGGTCATTTTGGCTTTCGTAGGCTTCTAGGGAGGAATGGCCTAATACATTCTTTCTCATCTTTGCATGTGTCTTGCTGTCATCTTCGCCTTAGTGGATATTTTGATTAAATGCCTAGTGTCTTCTTTTGAAGCAGCCATATGTATCGCAATCAAAGGGAGCAACTTCTGGCAGGCTGAGATTTAAAAATATTTCCAAAGGTGTCACCAACTTACAGTAGTCCTCCCTTATCTGCTGTTTCCCTTTCCATGTTCTCAGTTACCCTCAGTCCAGAAATATTAAATGGAAAATTCCAGAAATAAACAATTCATAAGTTTTAACTTGCACGCTGTCTGAGTAGCGTGATCAGATCTCTCGCCAGGATCCCCAGCTGGTGACATGGTCAGCTACTGACATCCAACCGTCCACATTGTTATGACTTGATGATCCAGGATCACCCGATACAGATGGTCCTCCTTCTGACGTATCATCAGAAGGTCAATAGTAGCCTAACGCTGTGTCACAATACCTACGTCATTATTTCACTTTATCTCATCATGTAGGCAGTTTATAATCTCGCATCATCACGAGAAGGGAGACTACAGTACAAGCAGATATTTTGAGAGAGAGACGACATTCACATAACTTTTATTACAGTATATTATTGTAATTGTTCTATTTTATTAGTCATTGTTGTTAATCTCTTCCTGTGCCTAATTTAAATTAAACTTTATCATAATGATGTATGTACAGGAAAATTCGTGGTACGTATAGGGTTCGGTACTGCCCACGGTTTCAGGCATCCACTGGAGCTCTTGTAAGTATCCCCCGAAAATAAGGCGGGGGGCTATTATACTTGAATCTTTTGTGTAGCAGTTTTCTCATTTAAATCTGTTTGAAGAGAGTGGCTCCAATGCCACAGCAGGAGGGATGATGGGTCCCACTCACCCTAGTAAACCTTTGCTTTGGACGGTCTGTACTGTAGGTATTGTGTGAATGCAGAATTCTCTGGGGCTGGCTGGGAAATTAAAGTATACTTCGTGAGTCAAAGCATTCAAAATACAGGGCTTTCAATCCCAGGGGAAAATAAGCCCTCTTGATTTTAGGGTTTAATTTTCCAAAGGCCACTGATGGAGTTGAAGACCTTTTAATTATAATTTTGCTTTAAATTGGTTGTTTGCGGTTGTGTTGACCTCAGCTGTGAAATCCAAACATTTATTATTAATTAATAATCCCTTTCATTGAATAGTTCTACCAAATGATAACATATGCATCTGGGAATTTGAACGTAAATATCCTTCTTGCCTCAATTCATTTTTCTCATTGTAGCTCTTTCTTCAGCTCCCCAGCCCTGAAAAGCCCGCAAAACAAAACACCCAAACCACCCAACCCAGGATATCATTCTCCAAATGTCAACAGGAAAAAGTCTGGGAAAGGAACGTTTTTGAACCCTTGCACTATAGTCAGGCACATTCACGCATCTCATCAAAGTCTGCAACTGTGGAGGGGAGATACTGCTGTAACTGATTTTACAGATGCGGCAGTTGCCCTTGGGAAAGGTCGAGGAACTTGCTGGGGCTCCTGCATCTGGAAAATGGTGGAATGCCTGGGACAAGAACCAGCCAGCACCTATGTCTCCTCTTTCCTCCCACAGTGAAGACTCGCATTGAAATTTGCACCGACTGCTATTTTCAATAATAAGCATATGAAGCAAGCAAGCCAGCCAGAAAATTTTAAAATGAAATGACCAGACCTTGTCAAGTGTTCAAGTGTGATTTGCGGGTTAAAGCCTTTTGCCCGTTTTAGTATTGCCTGTTTCTTTGTAAATTCCTAGAGGATAGAGATTAGACTCAAAACCTCTGGGCTGGAAGGGGGAAGGGCATGAACTTTGCTGTACATCCCTGGCAGGCAGTCATGCAAGGGGCTTGTTAACTGGCTTGAATTTCACAACAACCTGTGGAGGAGGAGGGGGTTGGAGTTCATTTCAGTTTTCTCAGAACCTGGTCGGCTCTGCTTGTCTCAACTCTTTTTGGTGGGTGGCATAACACATTGTATTAATAATTCAGCTACTTCATCACTAGCAGAGACTGTTTGCTGAGATTCCAGGGGAACTGCTTTGCTAGAATCTATTTGGAGCTGGTAGCTTGGACCATGCATCCACTTTGATTGAAAATATGTCACAGAGCATCCCAACTCCAATTCTGTAGAGCCTGAGAAGAAAAGGGCAGAAAACCATGGCAGGGGACTCCTTTGCCGATTTCGTACAGAAATGGAATGACTTTGGGGGATAGCAACTTTGGATTGTATTGTTAATTCTTCCTATCGGTTTTCTCCAAAGGAGTTAAAAAGGCAGGGGAATGCAGCAATCTGAGTGAAGCAGCCTACACTTGGGTTAGAGGCTCTGTGTATTTCCCAGGCTATTGCAGGACTCCTATTCAGCTGGGATTTGAATGGGAGTGTGATTTGCATGAGAGCAAGTGTATAAAGTAGGTCTTTTTTCCCCTTTCCTCAAAGAAGTTTTGTGGCATTTCTTTTTCTGACAGAGTTGGCATGAAGCTTTGACAAACACAGACCGATGGAAAAGTTAAACAGGACTGAGAGCAAGCCCGTTTTGTCCAGATCCTTCACGATTAGAATGCAGAGCAGCTGGCAGGAGGCAGCTTAGATCACAGGAGTCATGGCAAGCGTTGTTCCTCCACTGTGGACTGGTGATGAATGGGAAATGCTCACAGAAGCAAGGGGAAAATGGATCACTGCCTATTTATCATCCTCTGTGGTCGGGGGAAACTACAGATGAGAACAGTCCTGGGACTCAGCTGTCCATCTTATCTGTCCTTCGGTATTTATTGAGATAAATACAAAGAGATAACAAAGAAATACTAGAGGCAGATCCTGCCCTCAAAGTGTAGGAGAGAAGATGAGAAGATAGACACACATTCATTCTTGGAGAAAACGTGGCCAGGTGTCTTGAGCTGATCATTAAATGAAATTTTAAAGAGTCTTAGAAAAGTCTAAGAGGCAGCTCCACACTGATCCTGGGCTGTGTTCCCAACTTTGCTGTATTAGCTGGGTGATCCCTGGCATATCACTGCCACTTTAGGAATGGTAAAATGGAGATGATGATTCATTCCCTGCCTACCTCATGGAGCTATTGAGACCAAGGGTATGGTATCACATATATATAGGAAAATGCTTTGAAACTGTAAAGTCATATTTGTACAATGTATATATATATATATATATAGAGAGAGAGAGAGAGAGAGAGAGAGAGAGAGAGAGTCTTCTGAATCTGCTCTCCTCCATTCTCCCTATTTCTATCCCATTTTAAGTGCATGCTGTCATACACCTAGATCTGAAAACATTCCCTTACAGATCTTATTTTTAGGGGGATGGTGTCCCCCCGTATATTATTTATGCAGTAACTATACAGGAATCGTTTCTCAAAACTGTAATTCGGATCACATAGGCCCTTCTCTTCATGATTTTTATGACCCCTCGTGGACTACAGAATAAAACTTATTAGTATATTTGAGACCCTTCAGAATCTGGCCCGCACCAACCCTTTCTGCTCCCCATTCCCTTCCCATCCCCCTCCACCTCCCCCCCTTTATGCCCTTGTCCCAGACATCTCCATTCTGGGGCTCTTCCAGGAACTTTCCCACCAAATCATTTCTCTTTGCTTGATACGTGTTACTCACCTCTTACAATCAATTCAAGCACCACCCCCTCTGTGAAGACTTTTCTGATTTCCTCTGGGCAGAATTAGCCCTTCTTCAGGCTATCATAGCACTTTGTATTGACCTTTCTTGTGTCAAATTTTTTGGCTTGTTTTATGGTTTTGTACAGTTCCATCTTAATAGATTATGATTCCCTTGTATATAACAGGTGCTTGAAAATTTTTATTAAAGTCAAGACATTGAAGAAAATGTCAATAAAAGATTATTTTAGTAAATATAGACAAGAAGCAAAAAGAAAAATAAAATTTTTGTTGCTTATCCTACCATAGTCCTAAGGTAGCCATGGGCACAGTATCTCTTCTTCCTATAAACGGCTGAATTATTATTAAGTATAATTATAAAGCTAAACACTGGATGCTTAAGACATACTTCCTGCAAATCAGTGTGATGGAATGGAAAAAAGCCTTCACTTTCTAGAGTTTATAACAGCCCATAATAAATAACTAACCTGAGAGATTGGGAGTATGTAGCTAACTAAAGGCAGCTAGATATTTTAAGTTCAATTTTGCATTCATGCAGTGTTTTGAACTTGGTCAACAGACTGAATTTGTACTAACCATAATAGCTTCCATTAAAAAAAAAATTGAACTTACCCTAAAAGCCAGGGCTGTATTTTAGGATGAGTGATTTTTCTCATCCTAGTTGTGCTTTAAGGAGAGGCTCTGAATGAGGAGAGCAGACACATCCTGTTGGGGAAAGAGTCACTTTAGCCAAGTAACTTTCCCTCTCTGTGACTCTGTTGTCTCATCTGTGAAATGGGACAGTTAAATCTTCCAGCATGGAGAATTCTCTTGTTCTTTTGTCCAACTGGGCATTTCCTCTGAAATCTCTATCTCCGTTCCTTAAAATATTATGAAGTTCACACTGAAGGAAGAAGGGAAGGATTTTCTCCTTTCAAATCTTTTCTGTTTGATCATATTGCTGTACTTTTTCTTAATTCTGTCCCTTCAAAAGTATTTTGTTCATAGCTTTTACCATTGGAAAAACTTAAAAACAATCCCCTTGTATACTAGGACAATGCACATTTGTATGTTTACCTTTTTAGGTATTAATCTGGGTTAATCTTGCTTTTCTTAATTTTGAGAGGGCTGAGAATGTAGTACCAAAATGTCTGATTCAGAAGAGAAGGGAACTAACAGTACAGAGCACCTAATGTGTTTTATTCGATCCCTGTGATATCCTTGTGGAATGGGTGGATTACTCCAATTTTATAAATGATAAAACTGAGGCATGAAGAGGTTAGTTACTAGGAATTAACCCCAGATCTGTGTATCTTATTTCAAAACTCAGGCTTCAAGACCATTTAATCAATCTTCCCACTTTCACCCGCATCTGGGGCAATCCCTCTGAACCATCTTTTCTTGGTTAGTGTCAAGCCTCTGCTTAATAATTTCAGTGATGGTAAATTTTATAGCAGTTCTAATTGTTCAGAATATTATGTTAATATAAAATCTACCTTCCTATAAATTTAACCCAGCATCGGCTATGTTTGGTACTCTGCTGGTAAGTCGTTATTAACATTAATAATCATATCAATCAGTTTCATAATTAAAAGCTCCTGAATAAATGGTGGTGGTACGTCACTTCAAGCAATATTCATTGAGCACCTTTCATGTACCAAGTACTGTGCTTGCTGTTGGGGTCTAATGATGAATTGGATGTAGTTCTTCTAGGGTCTTCTAGAGGAGACACTGGTCAGATGCAGCTCTAGAAATACAACACAGACACAGTACAGAGGTAACAGAATCGAACTGGGGGGGCCTGGGGGCAGTCTCGTCACAGTTGTTTGGATGGGCAACTCAGGAGAATGCTCTTAGGCACCATTGTCAAAGAAGGCATTGCACTGAAGACCTTTCTTGAGCAGAGTGGTTCCTCTGCCTCAGCTCTAACCATTGGTACAATGACCACCCTTTAGAATAATCTTAGAATGCAGGATTGGAGGGGCCTAAGCATCAATCGTTTTCCCCTGCCCACTCCCATTGAATAGATGGGAAAACTAGGCTCAGAGAAGCTCAGTCTCTTAGAAAATGAGTAAAATCCAGAGCAAATAAAACCCTTACCTTGTGCAGGTTCAAGTTTAAACCGAATATATGCCATATGTTAAAACATCCCTTTATGCTGTGGATTTGGTTATTCTGCAAATCAGATGATGACCCCATGTGTCATAATCTACAGAGCCTTTTAAACCTTAACATAACATCCCAAAGCACAGCAATATACTCTTACAGTAAAAAATATTCCAAAAATATGATTGTGTTAAAAGTGGATAACCCTCCCACCATCCCTCCAAATTCCACTCCCCAGAGGCAGCTACTGATAACAGTTTGTAGTTCCTGCCCAGCCTTATTTTGAATACACAGGTCTTCTCACTGGCGTCCACCTTCATCCATATTGGTTGTTTCCTGGACACACCCCACAGATGTCTGCCTTCTGGCCTTGGGTCATGCCTTTGCTCTTCAGGGCACCTTCCCCTTCTCCTCTGCCTATGGGAAAGAGTATTCATCTCTCGTCTGGTTTCTGCTCAGCCCACACCCTCACTACTCCAACCTTGCGGAACTTTCACCTTCTCATTTCAAGTCCTTCCAGCTGTGACACTAGGTAGCGACCTTCAATCACTTACTTTCTCTTGGGTTAACTTTCCTTCCCTAAATAATGGGGCACTTGAGTTAGATGATCTTTAAGCTCTGCTGAGGTTATCAAACATAAAAGACTTCACACTTAGGACATGGCTTCACAGTTAGATGTCTTGATCCGTGTTGAATTGCTGAATCCTGTACAGGGTTGCGACATAAGAGGAGAGATAAAGAGATTGACCCTAAGAAGTTCCCACAGTTTAAGCTCAAGAGTTAGAAAGTTTTAAACTTTCAGAGGCAATGTGGCACAATGGAAAGAGGATGTGTCCTGGGGGACAGTTCTGGACTCAAATCTTGGCTCCACCATTTGCTAGCTTACAACCCGAGGCCAGGGTTGTAACCTTTCTGAACTTCAGTTTCCTCATCTGTAAAATAAGGACAACAATTCCTATCTGACAGAGTGTCCCAAGATTGGGAGATGCAGACAGTAGGCTCTTCCATATTAATCTCTACCCTACTCCCTTAAAACCTTTTTGTTTAGAAACTGTTTTCTGTCACAGTTGGCAAGCTTCACGAGGAATAAGAGAGAGTGCTACCTGGATTTATAGGATGTGCAGTGTACAGAGTACGGATTAGATGCAGTTTACCTGATCTGCCAAAAATAACTTTGGAGGCCTTCCAGGGAATCATCGAGCAGCTGTACAGATGTAGTTACCTTTCTGTCTGCGCTTGCTGAAGGAAGGTGTTTTCCAATTTGGAGAGAACATGTTGGAAATTTGTCTTTAATGCATTCCAGTGTTCTGAGGCAAAACTTGCCCAAGAGATTGAGCAGAGCCTATGAACCAATATCATTTAAAGTTCATTAAAACTATCCTTTTAATTGAATACAATGGAACAAGAAGTTCTCAGTCTTCTGGTAGCAATGAAAGACTAAAGAGTCAATTTGCAGTTGTTTTTGCAACTCTTAAAATAATACTTTCTCTGCCCCTCCTCCCATGAAAAGAGTTTTTAGCTATAGACATACCCTCACACTGAGGATTTTGAAAGCTGTGAGGACCACAAACCTGCTGGCAAAGGCTTCTGGTGCCAAGGCATCAGAGTTCTCAAAAGCAAGAGGGTTCAAGCTCAGGATGCGCTGATTTGGAAATAGAGTCCAAACAAAGGGCCTTTTGAAGCAGGAAACTGGGCTTTGGCTTCAGCACAGAGCAATGTGGGATTGGAAAAGCGCCCTGGGACTCTCTGAGGAGAAGAGGGACTATGAGATGGATGGGAGGAAGTATGAAGTTTCTCCATACAGTGAGATTTGCTTTCCAAAGCCTCGAAAGTTGCTTTCGGAAGCTGTTATCTTTCCTCTGTCTGCTTCATCGGCATGCCTCTGAAATGTGGACTTAACAACGTGGTATGTCTTTGAGCAGAAAAGTAAAATGAGCCTCCAAGGTACATGTGGACGTTCCCATTCTAGCAACATGCCTGACCTGAAGACCAGTGGTTTTCTTTCAAGACCCAAAGCAACCACATTCGTGAATTCATTCATTCACTCACTTAATTGCAATATTTACTGATCACCTGCTACGTGCTAGCTTGATGGAGCTATAAAGTTAACCAGCACAATTCCTGCTCAAGGAGCTCAATATTCAGTTAACCAAAACTTAAAGTACTTCCCAATGTGTTCACGCACACATGACTTTCCTCTCCTCCATCACGCACACAGGATTTTACATTTGACCTTCCCTGAAGTGAAACTTCTAATACTCACCTTTACAGATATTCTAAACAGCAACACACTGACCAACAGAAGGAGTCCAGTTTAGGTAGAGAAGGGCTGTAAGCACGGGGGAAGGCTCAATGATGGAGCTTAAGGAAGAGAAAATAATTTAAATTCTGGTGGATTCTATTCTTCATTTTTTTTTTTTCTGTTCTTTATTTTTTCTTTTCTTTTTCCTGTTCCTTTTTCTTTTTTCTGGCCATGCGGCTTGTGGGATCTTAGTTCCTGACCTGGGATTGAACCTGGGCCCTGGCAGTGAACCGAGTCATAACCACTGGACCACCAGGGAATTCCCTGTTCTTCATTTTGATATATCTAAACTTCACCTATTAAGCACAAACTTCCATGACCAGAAAAGACCCACTTCCTGTCAAATGCTTGATGAGACAGAGGGAGGGGTGTGGAAACACAAGAGTAGGAATAACAGAAGGAAAAGGGTGGGTTTTGCGGAACCCCTGGCAGGAGAACTTACGCTGGAGAGCCTGGGAGCTGGAACCCGTCACCGTAGAAGAAGCGCAGTGGCTTTGGGTTGTACATTTGGAAAACTGATTTTTCTGGAACAGAAAGGGCTCAAAGATGTGAGGCAAAAAGGGACAACCTTTCATGTATTAGTGATCTTAAATGTTTGCTCTATGCCCCAAATGTGTATCGATAATGTAGCCCATGTGTTCGTGTCTTCCAAGAGTCAAGAATCCAAGCTTACTCCGTCTCTGCCTTGTAGCGTTATTTATGTGCCAGTTTAAATATTGATTGTTCCTACACAGTAGTTTTACAGACATAGGCTTGATCAACCAATGCAAACGTTCTTGAATTCAGAGGTGCCAGAGCCTTGAATCTGCATACAGGTTCCCCTAATATTAGTTGGATGTTGTCATCAGATGTAGGGATGTCTTGATTCCCACTGAAGGTGGTGTTTTTGATGACAGGACTTAATCAGAGAAGTGACAATGTCTGATTGGTTGATTGAACAACATTTAGAAGAAAACTTTCTGGTGTGTTTACAGATACCAGGCCACACACATAGCTTTTCTCTTGCTGTTTGGTTTTTTTTTTTTTTCTCTTGCTCTTTGAATTAGAGTATTTGTATGGTAGATCAAAATTTGGGGAAAATACTGTATTCCTATGTATATTTGGAGAGGTATAGAGAATAAGTGAGGGTTTATGTGGAACCTTGACAGTGAAATCTGAGGCAGGGACCTTCTTTTTTTACTTCTCTATTTCTTTTTTTTTTTTTAATTTTTTTTTTTAATTTATTTTTTTTTTGGCTGAGCTGGGTCTTCGTTGCTGCGCGCAGGCTTTTCTCTAGTTGCGGTGAGCGGGGGCTACTCTTTGTTGCAGTGTGAGGGCTTCTCATTGCGATGGCTTCTCTTGTGGCGGAGCATGGGCTCTAGGCGCGTGGGCTCAGTAGTTGTGGCCTGCAGGCTCAGTAGTTGTGGCTCGTTGGCTGTAGAGCACAGGCTCAGTAGTTGTGGTGCACGGGCTTAGTTGCTCTGCAGCATGTGGGAATCTTCCCGGATCAGGGCTTGAACCCGTGTCCCCTGCATTGGCAGGAGGATTCTTAACCACTGTGCCACCAGGGAAGTCCTACATACAATTTTCTTTTTTTATATATTTTATTTATTTAATTTATTTTTGGCTGTGTTGGGTCTTCATTGCTGTGCGCGGGCTTTCTCTAGTTGCGGTGAGCGGGGGCTACTCTTCATTGTTGTGCACGGGCTTCTCATTGTCGTGGCTTCTCTTGTTGCAGAGCATGGGCTCTAGACATGCAGGCTTCAGTAGTAGCGCCACACGGGCTCAGTAGTTGTGGCTTGTGGGCTCTAGAGCTCAGGCTCAGTAGTTGTGGCGCATGGGCTTAGTTGCTCCGCGGCATGTGGGATCTTCCCAGATCAGGGCTTGAACCCGTGTCCCTGCATTGGCAGGCAGATTCTTAACCACTGTGCCACCAGGGAAGTCCTACATACAATTTTCTATGTTGCTGATAGTCACCATAATGAAAATTATTTTGTCTTTACTTGACCGTATGACCCTTTACAATCATTCAGAATTAAGCATCACCCTTTAATCACACATAGATTTCTCTTTCACTCCCTTTCTCTTCTCTTAACGCTGGTATAGGTACTATTGCCCCTGTTTTGCTTGGACGGCTGTGACAGTACCATAGACTGGATAGCTTAAAGAGCAGAAATGTATTGTCTCAGAGCTGTGGAGATAGAAGCCTGAAGTCGAGGTGATGCAGAGTGATTCCTCCTGTGGGCTGTGGGGCAAGGATCTGTTCCTGACTGCTCTCTTTGGCTTGTAGATGGCCGTCTTCATGTTCTCATGGCGTTCTCCCTGTCCGCCCTGTATGCGTGTCTCTCTGTCCAAATATCCCCTTTGCAGCAGGTCACCAGCCATATTGGATTAGGACTGACCCTAATGTCGTTACTGTAATTTGATTACTACTGTAAAGACCCCACTTCCAAATAAGGTTATACTTGGAGGTCCTGGGGGTTAGAACTCCAATATATGAAATTTTTGAGGTGGGGCATAATTCAATCCTTAACACCCCCCATTTATATATGAGGAAATTGAGACCCAAGCCAAGTAGCTGGAGATTTTAATTTTGGCCTAAGTGAATCTGTAGTGATGCATTATCATCACATCCTGTTTTCTCCCCATGACTTGAAAATACCATGAACAAAGGGAAAAAAATTTCTTTGATCTGAATTTAATTAGCGTGAGACAATGTTTGATGGTAATTAACTGCTAAATTTAACTGAGTTTGACTATTTGAAACCTGTGTAAATCATGTTATTTAAAAATGGTGTTAAGTACAGCACACTATGCTTAGTTAAAATGTTTTATTGCTCTAAAGCATTTGCTAAACCTGTTGCACAGACTCTTCCATTCTTATCTGAAAGTACCAGATAAGTAGTGGTACTTATAGTACAGTGACCTGTAGGCTTTATAGCACTCCATCAATTCCCTGGCAACTGGACCACACTTTATAGCAAAACCAATCAGTATTAGATATTGGTCACCAATTTTTATCTTGTTTGTCTATCTTTTTTGTAGATTCCTTTTAGTTCTTCATTTTCCTTCTCCTGCATTAGTGATTATGGCAAGCCACACACAAACACTCACACGTACACACACACACTTGCACACACACATACTCATACCCCATATACACACACACACACACACACACACACACACACACACACACACCATTAGGCCCCAGGGAAGGCTAGAACCAGCATAACAATAACCGGCTAATGTAGCCAGTCATGGTGCAGTTGTACAGCGCATGGATACCTGTACCTGTGTCTCTTTGTCACTGAGTGCACTTGGGCAAGTCACTACTCTTCTTAATTTCTTCACATGAATGAAAAAAAAAAACAATTTGACTTATGATCACTACATCTCCCCAGTTGCTCTTACATCTGTGCTTTGTTCATTGTAGGTGCATAATAAATATCTATTGGACAAAAATGAATGAAAAGAAAGTGAACACATAGTGTCCATAGTGTGACGTGAACTAAGGAAGATCCAAGTGACATTCCATTCAAACCAGCATGAAGTGCTGAGAAAATCCCCAGTTGTTTTCCTTTAGCTGGAAATAATCAAACCTTGAAAAGACATTGGAATTTTAGAAAACTCTACATATACTGATGCCCTTGCCTGCTTTACAGGAAAGGAAGAACTGCCACGTGGGGACATAGGGCTACCCTAGTCATCTTTCTTCATTCTAATGTATTTTGTGGGGAAACCAGGAGCCATAACCATAGCTTCATGAATTGAGTGCACTCTGTATATGGTACTGTACCTCTAAACTTCGTAGTAACCCCTCCACTGGCCCCATGTTACAGATGGCCTGGAGAGGTTAGCAGCTTACCCAATGTCACAGGCCTAAAAAGAGGCGGATCCGAACTTCAAAAGCAAATCCATTTAACCCCAAAAGCCCGTGCTTTTCTTGATAGTCTGTATTGTCGGTCACCCACTCCCATCTCATAAAAAACCCAAAGGCTTGGTGACGTTCATGATACACATTCAGTAACTCTTTGTGAAGTACATAGTAGACTTCTTATTGGCCAAGATAACACTTGTCTCTCTCCTTCTTACAGAAGACACACCATCCCATATTCATGATACCAGTAACACCGATTGAGCATTTCAGTGTGCTAGGCATTGTATGAAACATTTTCTCACACAGTATCTTTTTTATGTCATATCCTTATGAGAAGTTAACTGGCATGTTTAAGGTGGAGACAGGACCCAGGTGTGTCTGACTCCAGAATACACACACGTGGAGCTATACCATGCTACTCTTTGCCATGTGCTTCAGTAGCCAACAGATAGATTGCCACCCCCTTTAGCCTCATACTTCTCGTCTACACCTAGTAATGCTTTTGAATAGTGCTGTGCGTTAAGGTAACCTGAGAGAGTCTGAGACAAGCAATGAGTTTCAGAGAGGTGTAGGAAGCAAGGAGGGGAACAGCCCCAGCCTCTCCTGGAGAGCAGGCAGTGTTTATTTGAGTTGTGCTGTCCGGGACCTAGCTTGGCATCCAGGCTGTGAGAGGCTTTCATACATCTTATTTAGGGTGAATGGGGATGTGTCTAGAGAATGCAGAAGGTTTTACCTTGGGAAGATGCTTGTCATGTGTCAGTGAGCAGGGAGCTTTAGATGTAAAGACCTGTTCTCCAGTCCCTCTTCCCCATGGCTGCCAGGGTGCTCTTTCTCAAACACAACTTGGCCATACTGTCTACCCCACACGTATTCCTTTATTTTGAGTGTCTGCTGTGCACCCAACGATGTGTAGAGGATGAATAAGAAACACCGTCCCTGCTGGCTAGGAAATCAGTCTTGTTGGAAAGACATACCCTCAAAACATAATTTTGGAGCTGGTTAGAGACCATTTAGGCTAGCTTTTTTCTTAGCAAGGGCTCTGGAGAACTCTGGTTCTTCTAGGTTGTACATCTCCCTGTTGAAATTCAAAAGTGAACTCTGATGAAGTCTCCAGGGAGAACAATTTGTGCCAAATATGCTTTGGGATATAACCGAGTAGTGCAGGCTCCCCTCTTTAATAGATAAGGGGGCTTGGCGAGGAAAAGGGACTTTCTGAAGACACTGAAGAATCCAATGTTGGGCTCGAAGACCCAGCCCTGGGCTTATTCTGCTGTACAGAGGCCCCCTAATGTCACTCCCCACTCTGCTTCTATCTCAGACCAGGCAGTCCTAAACCACATATTTTCTCCTGTATCTTAAAACCATATGTTTCGTAGGGTTTTTTTCTCCCCTTCTAAGATAGGCCTCTGATGTTTGGTGTCTGAAATCTTTCTGTTTCTTTTTCAGAGCTGTTTTGGCAAAGACATTGGAAAACTAGATTCACAACGAGGCAGAAGAGAAAGTGAGAGGAGGCTTGCAGGTGGGGACCCCTAGTAGGAAAGACGGGGTTTCTATGGGAATGTTACCAGCCCCCTAAATAGGGGAGCTCTTTGAGGGCAGGAGCCCTGTTTTATTCATCTCAGTATTTCCCAGTCCCAGCACAAAATAGGCGCTCAGTAAACCTTTGATATTCAATATGCTTTAAAATTTTGTTTATTTGGTGTGTGCATATAAAAATTCCATTGTAAAACCCCTTGAATTCAAACATGAAACGGTCTTTACTTTTTAGAGTAGTGATTCCCAGATCGCCTTGGGATAGAATCATCTCAAGGTCTTATTATAAAAGGAGAATTCTCAGGCCCTCGCCGCAGAAATTCTGATTGAGTTATTGAGTGGGTTCTGGGCAGTGCCTGGAATGTGTTTTTTAATAAGTGCCCCTGATGGTTTGGATGATTGGCCAAATCTGAGAGTCACTCTCCAGAGGATAACATTGTTCGATCTCCCATGTCACCCTTAAAGACAGACATGAAAATAAGCACTGGCCTTCAGGCCTGGAACCTTAAAACAAACACACACACAAAGAGCTGTGTGCAAAGGAATACAGAAAGGCTATATGCAGAACAATTGGCCAGTATAGCCTGGGTCAGATGGAGAGGGGCGATGGATAGAAATGATTTGCAAGCCTAATTAGACCTGCTCCCCAGTGCTCAAACCTGCAGCTCTAAGCCTCCTGCTAATTGGCAGTCCCTTAATAGATTAGGACCTGGCATCAGGTTTGCATGTTATTATAAACCACACACAGAAAAACCCAGTGGCTGAGGAACTCCTGCCAAACCCAGGCCTGGGTTTTTGTGAGGCTTTTGAAGCGCACTGCTCTTTCAGTATTTTGTATAGTCAGTGTACTAAAAGGCATCAAACCATTCCTTTGGATGGGATTTGTGGAGGGCGAGTTTGTGGAATAATTAATTCCCCAAGACCCATTCTGTCATCTTGATGGACAGGCTGGAGACCATATATGCAGCTCTGCTCTCAGCAGTCCTTGGTGCCTGATAGGAGAGATGGTTTCTCATGGATCCTGTCCTATCCTTAGACATCTGTCCCCCTCCCCTTTGTGCGCTTGCAGGGGAAGGAAGAAACGTTAAGAGCGCATCTGCTAGAGCTGGGCTGAATGACACACCAGCTCAGGAAATCCTCACAGCAGCCCTTCCAAACTGTGTGACATGTTTTGCCAATGAGGACGTGGAGGTCCTGAGAACTCATTAGTCCAGGGTCACACCACTACACCTGGCGGAGAGGGGAGGGACTCGTACCTGGGTCTGCTCGCTCCAAACCAAACCAAAGCTGGAAGACCCTTTTTAATTTTTCTTGGTGCTCAGTTGATGAATCTGGGCAGTGCAAGGGTTTTTCTGAGACCCACATCCTGTGCGGGAATACTTGTTTGCATCCCTGGGTGATATATTTACTGTAAGTGCTCCCCTCCCTCCTCAGATTATATAATAGGGTCCCTGCTCAGGGGGTGAGGCTGCCATCACAGAGAGCCACGCTGTGCAGAGCGACCGAGCGACCGAGCGGGGCTGCAGAGGGTGGCTTTGCAGGAGTGCGAAGGCCTCTGACTGGCTGCCAAAGGCGCAGTCAGGTATTCCTGGGGCCTTTGAGCAATTCCAGGGGCCTTGCCCTCTGCTCTTGTCTGCCCAATTAGGTTCCAGTGGGGCCTCCTTCCATTTTTTTCCAAGTGCATTTCCACAAAGGGAGAGCTGTAGTGGAGGCCGAGATTTCTATGAAAACCTTCCATTTTTCAGGCAGACATACCAGGCAGCTCTCACGGCGATACTATGGTGAAGGAGAATAATGTTATTTGGCATTTCGCCCTTTTAAGAAAGTGTATGTGTGTGTCGGGGTTGGTGATGTGGGTGGGACAGGCGGGAGAGGATAGGCAGAGAGAACAGTGCGGGCTTTGTAATTTACTGCAATAGAGAAGAGGTCAGGTGGGCAGGGTCATGAGGAGAGGAGGGTTGCAGGGAAGGCCTCAAAGCCCCCTCCTTGGGCTTCAATACCTTCTACTCCCCCTTTTCCTGATTCATTCACTTTGAGAGGTTGCAAAGGGGATGTTGAGGAGTTTTTATGTTTCTATTTGGAAGAAGGGCTCTAGACGTTCTGTCCCTCTGAGAGAAGCTGGCTCCTTGCTGCTTTGCAAGGATTAAGGACCTGGCTTCCAGAACCATGGAAGAAACATCCCAGGAACTACCCTTTTCTCTCCACAGCTGAAAAATGCATCATGGAGCAGTGGCTTCCTGGAGAGTTCTGGCGAAAGAGCTTCCCTCTGGAACAATAGGGTTACTATAGCAAGCCACCTAGGAGTTCTTCCCTGCAGCCCGCTCTCCCACGTGCATCTGGATGACCACATTTTGTTTCCCTGATCCTGGTGAGGGAGGGGCGGGGCTCTCTGCCAGAGCCACCAAGGGCGGCCCCAGAGCACAAGGGTTTCTACCTCGGGAGGGCCGACCCATTTACAAGAAGTACCCCTTCTGAGGTCCAGTCAAAGGCACCTAAACGTAGGAAATGTGATGGCTGCAGGGCACTGTGCAAAGCCAGCCTGACCCGGCGGCGTTTCTGCCCTGCTGCTCTGTGACCTTATTTCTCATCTTCCGTTCTGGCCTTTGCAAAATCGAGCCGGTACTGCTTACTGGAAAGGATTATTGGGAGGGATAAATGAGAGCCAGCTCAAAGTGCCTACAATAGTATCCAGTTTGCAGGAGTAACTGATGCTAATTCTCACCTGCCTCTAACCCACACTGCAGTATTGCTGATAGATACCTACTTCTTTGAGCCAAGAGCTGCCAATCATGAATTTGGTTTGTATCTGAAGGTTTGCAGATTTGGGGATGTTTGGGGATTTACTGCAATAGAGAGGTCAGGTGGGCAGGGTCATGAGGAGAGGAGGGCTGCAGGGGCTGTTCTTTATTAATGAGCATCCTTGAACCCTGGAAGGCTTTGCTTGGCCAGGCTACCTTCACAAACTTAAAGTAGCCTGCTCCCCAGTTACCCCAGCCGGGATAGTGGGCAGGAGGTGATGCCCATCTGCTCTGTAAAGATGCCGTGGAAAGAAAGCCTTCAGTTTGTTCAGATGACGCCCTGCACTCCTTGGAGAAAGGTGAAAGCTTTGGAAGGTCCCTAAGACACCTGGTAAGACCACCTCTTTCATTTTGCAAATGAAGAAATAGAGCCCAAGAGAGCAGAAGTGCAATGATATAGTTAGTTAGCAGCAGAGTTAATACTGATGAATACAAGTTTTTATTATCAGTTACCATTGGTTAGTATTTGTTTTAAGGTGGCCTTGGCTAGAGAAACTTTGACTAAATGCCCCAAACTCACTTGTGCTATCTTATTGCTACCAGGCATTACTTCACTGAATCAAAAACTAGTGTGGAGATCATTTTCCTTCCAGAATATTGGCTGAGCTGACCCAGCTCAGACTACTTGAGACTCTTTCTTGCTCAGTAGGTGAAAGGTTGGCTAATTTACTAGAACAAAGTAGAATGACCCCAATGTATCTATCTGCCTTCAACTTACTATAATTTATAGCGATCCTAGTGATGATTAAGTTAGAAATCTTTTTCCTCCAAGGAAGAAATTTCTTCTGGATTGAATAACATTTCTAACTCTCAGTTTTTCCTGTTTAGCATCTTTTCAGCATCTGTGTGTTAGGAATTAGATAGGCTCCCTCAAACTACTTTTCTCATTTTGCCTCACGAGTAAGAGGTGGGTAGGGGATGAGGGTGAAACTCTGAAGCAGTTTTTTGGGGGTGGGGGAGACTTTCCAGTTCTGGATTTTTCTTTCTGTTTTTTTTTTGTATTGCTTTAAGTACATCATTAGCATTCAAATAACAGCAAGGAATCTTTGAAATGCATTTATTGAGCTAGTCTATAAACTGGTATTGCATACCTATTGGCTGCTGAGTCATGTGCTAAAGGGCATCTTCCGTGCTCCCTGAATATTTTAGAAATGCCTCCGTGGAAGTTCCTGTCATGTGGCATCATGGGCAGTTGTCCCCAGGGTATGCTTTCTTAGAGGGCAGGGACCACTTCTTATTCATTTTTGTAGCTCATAATTCTCTCAGTGAGGAGTTTCCTCCTTCAAAACAGGCTTTTTCTCCTTCACTTTCTTGCCACCCATTGCAATTTGGAGGACTCAGTGGGGCATGCACCAAGCCTCAGATGTCTGGGAGAGAAGTTTGACTTGTACTTTAATCAGGTGTTCTGTAATGCCATTCACTCCTGGGATATGTCTAAAATGAAAATATAGCCTAGAAGGACAGCACAGAGAGAGGAAATAAACTACAAATTAAAAAGTGATTAGTGAGTGTTTAGGCAGAAGGTCAAAGGGATTATTTTGGACTTCAAACTTTTCAGCTTTCAGGGCTTGTATTCAGTTACAAAATTACATCCCCGAATTATTTGTGCAGGTGGCAGCTGTCAGATTTGAAGAAGGTTTCTGTGTTTTACAAAAGGAACATTGACAGGGCTGGGAGTGGGGAATATGCTCCTGGGGTGAGGGCTGTCTTCTCCACCGCGCACTGGAATTGCTCCAGTCTTGCGCAGCTCGAGTGACAGTCCTTGTCTGAGCGGACACAGCGGTGTCCAGGTTGGTCAGGCGACCTTCTTGAGGAAACCAGTCAAGCCGGTTGATTGGCATGGAAACAGCCTGAGAGTCGATTTTCAGACTGGGAGTGCAGGGAACGAACCTTTGTTAAATACCTACCGTAAGGTATTTCATCCTCACAGCTCTTCAGAGTGGCTCTTGGCGTCCTCTTTTTACAGTTGGGGCCCAGAGAAGTTAAGCAATTTGCTGAAGATTGCCTACATGATAAGTGGCAAACCTGGTTTTCAAATCCGGGTCTGTTGCTTTCTTGAAATCTGTGCTCTTCCTCTTACTGGGAACTTTCTTCATGGCAGAGATTCCCAAGAGGATCACAGCAAATGGGTTAGGTCAGGGTGTGCTGAAAATCATTAATCATTAGAGAAATGCAAATCAAAACTACAAAGAGGTACCACCTCACACCGGTCAGAATGACCATCATCAAAAAATTTAGAAACAATAAATGCTGGAGAGGGTGTGGAGAAAAGGGAACCCTCTTGCACTGGTGGTGGGAATGTAAATTGATACAGCCACTATGGAGAACAGTATGGAGGTTCCTTAAAAAACTAAAACTAGAACTACCATACGACCCAGCAATCCCACTACTGGGCATATACCCTGAGAAAACCATAATTCAAAAAGAGTCATGTACCAAAATGTTCATTGCAGCTCTATTTACAATAGCCAGGACATGGAAGCAACCTAAGTGTCCATCATCGGATGAATGGATAAAGAAGATGTGGCACATATATACAATGGAATATTACTCAGCCATAAGAAGAAACGAAATGGAGTTATTTGTAGTGAGGTGGATGGAGTTAGAGTCTGTCATACAGAGTGAAGTAAGTCAGAAAGAGAAAAACAAATACAGTATGCTAACACATATATATGGAATCTAAGGAAAAAAAACAAAAAGGTCATGAAAAACCTAGTGGCAAGATGGGAATAAAGACACAGACCTACTAGAGAATGGACTTGAGGACACGGGGAGGGGGAAGGGTAAGCTGTGACAAAGTGAGAGAGTGGCATGGACATATATACACTACCAAACGTAAAATAGATAGCTAGTGGGAAGCAGCCGCATAGCACAGGGAGATCAGCTGGGTGCTTTTTGACCACCTGGTGGGGTGGGATAGGGAGAGTGGGAGGGAGGGAGACGCAAGAGGGAGGAGATATGGGAACATATGTATATGTATAACTGATTCACTTTGTTATACAGCAGAAACTAACACACCATTGTAAAGCAATTATACTCCAATAAAGATGTTAAAAAAAAAAAAAAAGATCCTTTAGCCCCTGGCCTGCAAGGTAGGGTGGGTGTGGCACTGAATCACTGAGCAGCAGCCTCTCCTCAGTTTACCCCTTGCAAGTATCTTCTGATAGTGTCACTACCTAAATGTCTGGGGAACTCTGAAGATTAAGTGTCTTAAAGATCATCCAGTTCAACCACTCATCTGAGACTTGAAGCTGGTTGGGTTCTCCATAATTTACTCCTGGTGCAATTGTCTGCTCTTTGTGAGGGTATGTGGTACTGTGTTGCTTTGGGAGATTGTGTTAAAAAAACAGGATTTGGGGATATGAGAGAGATTAGATTAAATTCAGAAACAGGGGGAGGTGTCGGGGAGAATCTAAGTGGGGGGTCATAGAGTGTATTGGGGGCGGAGCCATATCCTCGGAATTTTAGTCTGTTTCCTATACAATTATTCAGTAGCCATGCGTTGAACACCCACTAAGTGCCAGGAATTATTCTTTGTGCTGGGGATACAGAGATGAATAAAATATGGACCCTTTTCTGAAGAGACTCTCAGCTAGTGAGGAGACTTACCAGAAAAGAGTCATTACAGTGCTAGGGGGTGGTGGGTCTCAGCCTTCCCATCTAGTAAATGGAATAAATGACACCTCAGATCTCTTGTAGTTCCAAAATTTTACCAGTGTATTACTGAAATGTTCCTGACTCCACTAGAGTAAAGTTTGTTATACCAACAATTATCTGGTGGATTTTAATTTGTAAATTCCTTCTCACTTGGCTTTGACTTTTTAGAATGAATGAGCTTCTATCAGGAAGAGGCTTTGTTTTCATTTTAATACTATTGCCTTGAAAAATAGAGCACTCGGATACCTTTACTTAGTATCACATAGACGTGTGTAAGTTGGGTCCACTTCTTTCTTCTGAAGCATAACCATGTAATTTATTAACACGTCCACATTGTTTAACTGGCCAGTAAGGCAGATTCATTCTGGCCCTACCACCAGCCTCATGGAATAAACTTGCTAAGGCCTTTGTAGTTCAACAAGCCTTGGCTTCCAACCCTCATTCATTTTTTTTTCTTTTTAAACATCTTTATTGGAATATAATTGCTGTACAATGGTGTGTTAGTTTCTGCTTTATAGCAAAGTGAATCAGCTATACATATACATATATCCCCGTATCCCCTCCCTCTTGGGTCTCCCTCCCACCCTCCCTATCCCACCCCTCTAGGTGGTCACAAAGCACCGAGCTGATCTCCCTGTGCTATGCGGCTGCTTCCCACTAGCTATCTATTTTACATTTGGTAGTGTATATATGTCCATGCCACTCTCTCACTTCGTCCCAGCTTACCCTTCCCCCTCCCCGTGTCCTCAAGTCCATTCTCTACATCTGCGTCATTATTCCTGTCCTGCACCTAGGTTCTTCATAACCTTTTTTTTTTTTTTTAGATTCCATATATATGTGTTAGCATACGGTATTTGTTTTTCTCTTTCTGACTTACTTCACTCTGTATGACAGACTCTAACTCCATCCACCTCACTACAAATAACTCAGTTTCATTTCTTTTCATGGCTGAGTAATATTCCATTGTATATATGTGCCACATCTTCCTTATCCATTCATCTGTCGATGGACACTTAGGTTGCTTCCGTGTCCTGGCTACTGTAAATAGAGCTGCAGTGAACATTGTGGTACATGACTCTTTTTGAATTATGGTTTTCTCAGGGTATATGCCCAATAGTGGGATTGCTGGGTCATATGGTAGTTCTATTTTTAGTTTTTTAAGGAACCTACATACTGTTCTCCATAGTGGCTGTATCAATCTACATTCCCACCAACAGTGCAAGAGCAACCCTCATTCATGTTACTAACTATGAGAACTTTGGCAAGTCACGTAGCTTCTGAGCCTCAGTTTCCTCATGTCTGAAATGCAAATGTTATTAGCTGCCTTGCAGTGATGACTTGACACAATTTTTGGATTTGAAAACGTTGATGGGAGGCACAGTCTTTGGTTAAGTTTAAGACATATGCACATGCACGTACTCATCCATATATGTCTAATGTAGCCATTACTTATCATGGAGGACATTGTTGAATCAAGAGTTCATTATTTCTATTTTTATGGCTTCAGCCAAGGACTTTATGTTCTCTAGAGTAGGGATGGAAAAGCCAAACGTCTCCAGGGGCCAGATAGTTAACACAAATGACTGAAGTAGACCAGGTATAGGAAGATTGACAGTACAAGCTCAATGGGAATGGAACTGAGGCACAGCCTTGGTGTCAGGGAGACACTAGGGCATGATGGTGCCCTGGAGAATCTGTGCAGCCAGTTACCACTGCCTGCACTGATTGCCACAGGGCGGTAGAGCTGGCTTAAGAAGCTGAAATCTGAATGTTATGTGAGACCTCTTGTTATTAAATGTTGACAACGAATTTTAAAAATCTTAAACACTGGGTTGGCCAAGCAGAACATCTCTGCAGGCCAGGTTTGGCCATGCACTGCCAATGTGTCACCTTCAACCTAGAACTTGGTAGGACCGTGTAGCCTGATGGGTTAACTTGGAATACCCTGACGGCCTTGGATATCCTACCCGCGTGACTTTGTTCTCGTAAGGCCTCCAGTAATGCTTCAGCTCTTCATTTTTGGCACTGCATCTGGCTCCGGTCTTGCCTTTTGACTATCTCGATCTTTGGCCCTCCCAGGTGTCTGATGTCCTGCCAGTCTCCATATTGTTTATTTTACCGCCACGTGAACCTGGTGTTTTGTGTACACCTGGATAGCATGGCTTGGATGGGAGCACACTGCTGACGAATGTATGTTTAACTGTTGGAAAAATAAGAAGAAATGTTTTTTCACCCTTATTATAGACTTACCTCCCATTCAGCCTCCTGTGATCTTTGAGAATACGGGGCAGGGCTCCTGCTGTGATATTTCTTCTCTGTGTCAGGGTGCCAGGTCCTGCTAACCACTATCGAAGCCCCTTCTGTTTACACAATCCCAAGAAGTCCCTGGAATTAAAGGATTTTATGAGCATGCTTTTCCCGTGGGATCAGATTGCACTGGGGAAGAGGCTGGTGGGCCCGTGGCTTTTGACAGAACTCTGATCACATCTTATCCCTGCTTAAAAGCTTTCCATGGCTTCTTGTCACATACAGAAGAATTAACATTTATGGAGCCCAGCGATTACTGGTTGTTTTATAAATTGTCCCAGTTAGTCCTCAGTCCACTCTTTATGTTGGGAACTATTACACAAAGGCCAATTGCACAATGATGCAGGTGGAGTTCAGAGAGGTAAACTGACATGCCCAAGGTCACGCAGTAAGCATGACAGGTGATAGAAGTGGAATCCTGTCTGCCTGACTCCGAAGCTCCTGGTTAAATTGGAAAAAAGTAACTCTGCCAGAGTGGGTTACGTGGCTGAGTGACTCCTTTGTAGAAAAGATATTTATATTTAGGTCTTGAATCAGAGTCTGCCAGTGGTACTTTAATCCAGATGTTAAAAACATTACTTCCCAGAGTTGTCAAGAAGATCAGAGGTGATCATTTATGTAAGAGCTGTAAAACCCTCTGCACGCATGTGATTCTTGCTCTGTACTAGTTCTGGGCAGTGTATTGCAAATGAACACATCTGGGTCATAAGGGAGACTGAGGCAGGAGAGTGGCCGGATCTGTACAAATCCACCTCAGCATCTAAGGAGGAGCCTTGCTTTTTTATCCTTGTTCAAGGTCAACCTACACTTTCCGGAGCTTTGTAGCTTTGTGAATAATCTGCATAGACAGAGTTCATGTATACTTAAGGATAAAGGCTAACTGGCCCTGTCTCTGAATGAACTTTAGAGTCAGAGTATTCTATTACATACTCTGGTTACACCTCTTATCAGCATAGTGGGCACTGAGGCAAATTATAATCTCTGACCCTCAGTGCTTTGGCTATAGACTGATAATTAATTTAGAGGATTGTTTGGAGAGTTAAATCAATTGATATATCCAAACCTCCTGGCACATAATAGGTGCCCAATGAATGTAAATTTACTCTCACCCTTTTAAAAGAGGGATCAAAAGAGAGGAAGGAGGTCTTGGGAAGTGACCGAGTTTTACCTGGGGCAGAGGAATTGTTAGTCCTTCAGGCTCTAGTAGTTGTGTAGTACTAGAAATAAAATCTCTCGTTTGTGAAATACATAATGGCAACAAAAGAGGTCTGGAATTCTCTCAGTGAAAGGTATGAGTCATGGGCTGTTGGTTGATTTTTTAGTTCTTGGTGGATATGGCAGCCCTTTAGAAATCCAACTGCAAAAGCCAAAACAGCCAGAGCTGGGGGTTTTAAGGTGGCTGATGTTATTTATTTTAAAGGATAAAATGTTTTTATTTTAAGCCCTTTCAAATAAGAAAGATCATTCAAAGTCCTTTTTCATGCCCACGATTAGACTAAAGACAGGTGTCTCTTTGTCATGGAACCTGAGATTTTTCCAAAGTTGAGGAACTCAAAAACAGTGCCCAAGGTTGTGTCCTGAGCCCCTCACACAGTGCCCAGAAACTATACTCAGGAATTGTCTATACATGCTTGTGGAATCCAACTGAGACCAAGGACTTGGGCTCAGGAAACCCAGGGAGCAGGATTGGATCTGCCATTCCTTTCTTCATTTCTGCCATGTGGTTGCTTTGAGTTCTGACAGTCTTCTTTTTGTAAAGAAAGGGCCTGAACTTTCCAGTACCGAAGAACTGAGCATTTGTCAAAGAGAACTTCTAGACCCAGAATACTGCATGTTCACACCAGCCAACAGCAAGTGTTTTTCATGGCAGCCTCTTTCAAAGGTGGGAAATGCCTTCATAGTAAACTTAGTTTTGTCTCATTTGGATTGTGTCCAGTCTAGAAATCTGGATAAATATCATACGTAAACTAAAGAAAGTTTGCACACTTCTAAGACAAGTAGCAATTAATTACTTTAAATAGAAACCTTGTCACTTACAAGCAACATAAATATTTGTATTTTGAACCTCTAAGTAGTAGTTGGGTTGACCATTCTGGCCTTAAGTGATTAAAAAAAAAATCAGGTGGTCATATTTTAACAGGGAAGACATTTATAAAGAAAGGGAGGGTCAGGTCATGGAGTAAGAAAACATGAGCCAAAAGAAAGACAGATCTGGGTTCAAATCCCAGCAACCAATGGACTCACTTGGGAACCTTGGCCACGTTACAAAACTACTGGTTTCAGTTTTCTGTTGGGTGCAAATGAAAATAATGGCCTGTAACTTTTCAGAGCTGTTGTGGTGATGAAAATACATTAATTCCTAATTAGATTCTAAACTCCTTGAAATCAGAAGCCCGGCGTCGTCCATCTGTGCTTCTAACATCTGGTCCAAATTGGTGCCATTTACTTGCTTTGATTTCAGATGAGCTGCTTAAACTTTCTGAGCCTTAATTTTTCACTTGTAAAGTGAGTAAAACAGTAAAGTTGGTAGAACTCTATACCGTAGGTAAGATGCATAAATTCCTGTCACAGAATCATTTGAGCAACTAGACTGTGCTTGATACCTACACACAGATTCTATATCCAGTATTATTTTGTGAGCAGATATGTAGGCTTTCTGCAGATATTAGTTTAATTATCACTCACACAGATGCTCGACTTGGCTTATTTTAAGGTAACTACAGCTCTGGTGAAGTAGAAAGTTGGACAACTCTGGAAAAGGCACTTGAAGGACATGGTCCATAGGAGCGATGGGAAAATCTCTCCCCGATGCTCTGATTTCGGTCATGCAAAAGTGCAAAAATTTCTCATTCACTCTCCCACCCCCACTCTTTTCCTACCCTCACAAGAGCTTTCTAAAAAGCACTTTGAGAGCAGGAGGCTGTGTTTAATTTTGCACCAACTTGAAGCTGTGGCTGGAGGGAGCAGGGCTCTGGGGCTGGGTCACTTTGGTAACACTTCCCACATGACTTTATCAATGGGTGGGCCACGGAAACTTATCCCATGTTTTCTTACACCCCACCCCCAAACCGCCCAACCTGCCCAAGTGTTCGTTTTTCAAAGCCCAAGAACTTTCAAAGGCCTGAACCCAACACAGGGGCTTTTCTTCATGCTTTGATTTTCTGCCCATTAAGTGTTTGTCAGTGAGTTCGTATTTCGCCTCCTCTGCAGCCTACACATCCCAAGAGGTCCCTGGAGGTTTAGGAAGTTAATTGATCCTTGATTAAAAGAAGGAGAAATGCTTGAGTTGAGGTCTAGAATCACCAGATAGTGTGTGTGTGTGTGTGTGTGTGTGTGTGTGTGTGTGTGGGTGTGTGTGTATTTACATACATTTTGGTTCTGCTTTGCAGAAAGCTTGTAATGTACCTTTCATTATAGATAAATCTAAATTCCAGGATATTGGCTTCGGAGTTTTCATTATATTCAGTACTGTCGTGTGTGGAGCACGGTGAATGTTCAGGGAGCAGGAGCCAGTGCTGTTGCCTTGACTGTTCCAAACAAAGCATTTTCTTCTTCAAAGCCCATGAGATTTGCTGGGCTTCAATTAATGTATTAAACTCATAGGTGCCTCCTTCCCTCTATTTTAAGTGACTCATTTACTTTAGAAAGCACCCAGGAGTCAGAGCATTTGAGTCCTGTCCACCACTACCGCTGACAGAGGGACTCTGGTAAGTCACTTGAATCCCTTTGAACCTTAGGGTGACTTAACGTGTTAGCTTTTATGACTGCTCCTCCTGTTGGCCTTTGGGCCACTGGAAGGTTGGGACTCCAACTCAGTAGCCCCATCAGTGCTGAGAACAGAACAGGCAGCAGGTTTGTCAGATTTGCCACAGTTTATGTGGGGATCCTCGGTACCTTGTGTTTCTCTCCCAGCTCTGTAGCCAAACTTAAAATTGTATTCTCGTGATGGCGATGGCCATCAGTTTTGTTGATGGCCTGTTGCAGTCCCTAAACTACACTGTTTTTATGAGTGTGTTTAGCCCCTGGACCCCAGAAACCTCCGACTCACATAAGGGTCAAATTAAGCCTCCCATCCGGGCCATCTTTAGTGTCTCTAGTAGAGTGTTCTTTTGTGCCCTCGCTGTACTCTCTACATCCATCAGTCCTCACACTAAAAATGTTTTAGTGCACTTGTCTTCATGACTTTCTTACAACACCATGCACCTCTTGAGGGCAGGTACTATACTTTGATGTACTTACCCCTTGATTCCCAGTGGCTAACACTGGGAATTTTCTTAAAATGAAATGATCAGGGACTGCAGTGATTGGTAATAAAGATGGTGCCAACGTTGGAAATGGAGATCCTGTTTTGGAAAAGAACGCCTCTTCTCTGTCGTGGAGAGGCAAGGCATGGTGTTATGTCTCTTGAGGGCTGGCTGCCCCATTGGGGGGACATGTTCATGCTTTTCCCATCAACTGAAGGGGATCTGAGGTTATTCTTTTCCCGGAGCCAAGTCAAGATTTGACTGGCATCACCCCCAATCATACCACAAGTTTGTAGGGGAGACAGAAAAGGCCACTGGGTTTTCTAAATGCTGTCTCCACGCCTTTCAAGAAAATAAAATGGACCGTATTCCG
Organism: Balaenoptera musculus; assembly: GCF_009873245.2. Classification (NCBI taxonomy): domain Eukaryota; kingdom Metazoa; phylum Chordata; class Mammalia; order Artiodactyla; family Balaenopteridae; genus Balaenoptera; species Balaenoptera musculus. The sequence goes on along the minus strand of NC_045785.1, from coordinate 47,677,620 downwards.
ATCCAACTTCTTGTCTGTTTGTGGTCATCATTCACATAATTGGAACCGGAAACCCTCCCCAAGCCTTGGACAAGGAAGGAAGGAAAAGGATTTGGATTGTTCCCAGGTTAAGAGTACAGAGGAACTGACCAGACAGATTTTCTTTCCTAACCTTCTCTGTGGGACTTTCCCCTCCTTCTTCCTTTTAGCGTTTTTGAGTGTCCACAGTGTGTGCCAGACTCGGTGCTGACACTACCCCATGCTGTTGCCTGGTTTCTTCCAACTAAAACAACTTCCTGTACTGATTTTATTCCATGATATGTGTCTTCCCCTGCTAGATTGTAAACTTCCTGAGGGCAGGGCTTGTGTCATCTTTGTAGTCCTTGTACTTAGTAGGCATATTTAAGACTCAGTAAATATTTGTTGAATGAATGAATGAACGAATACATTATTATGTCCTCCCAGCAATCCCAAAGCAAGATTTTGTTTTTCCCATTGAGCAGATGAGAGGGGGGTTTTGGAGGTGGAAAGTAACTTGCTCAAGTAGTAGGGAGCAGGGTTGAGATCATTAACCGAGTTCAGTCTGACTCCACAGCTCTTTTATATGTGTTTTATTGTCCTTAGGAACATATGTTTTACAGGCCTATCATGTGAACACTAGTAAAAATAGAAGCTGGGGGCCTTAAGAGCGGAACACAAATGTAAGGAACTTGGGGTCTGTTCCCTTCCTTTTATTAGCAACGCTTTGGCTCCTCGGCACCACAGAGACTGTGACCGGGCTCAGATGTGAAGCTAACGGTGTTTGTCACGATGCGTGGAACTTTAAAAGTGGACTATTAATATCATGCTGCTGGCTTCACAGCTCCTTTTCGTAGCCAACTTGGCCACATTTCAAAATGTGTAGGCAGTGGAATGAAGACGGCTCAGGCCCACGTGATATATTTTCTCTCCCAGCCCCAAACCCAAGAAGATCAGCTAACTGCACTTGCCATCTCTAAGCCGGGACATGGATTCCCTGTTTCCCTTTCTTCCTCTTCTCCATCGCAGAGACCGAGTTTCAAGAGCTAATAGTTGTTGCCTTCCGGGGCCCCTCTGTGTTTACTCTCCGAAGGTCAGGCACAACGCTGTGGTGTGCGGCTGGGCTTTCTTTTCAAAGCACCAGTATGAATTTGATAAAGTAAATTGTTGTTCTAGCAGGAAGCAGTTGTGGGGGGGGTGGGGTCACAAAATAAATAGCCGTAGAATTCAAATAAATCCAAAGAATAAAAGCAAATAAATCCATGTGTGTATGCACAGTGATACATAAATACACTTTTTAGAAAGTGAGCATTTTTATCGCTGCCAGTCTGGACCAAAGTCATTGAAACACTGTGGAGTTCATGGTACATTTTCTTTTTTCTTTAAGGGGCCGTCCGGGCCTTCAAGCCACATGACATGAGCTTAATTCTTTTTGAAAAACATGAAAATGGAATCTTATCTTTTAAACGGCTGCTTATCGTGGTTTTTTTTTTTTCCACTAATGAAATTCATATATGGATGAAACCAATTTGCAAAGTTAAATTAGGGATTTAGGCCCTTTGGGGTGGACTAAGAGACTCTGAGTGATCTAAGCATTCTTTCTGAGCCTCTATTCTCTCCACTGGCAGATGAGTGATAGTAGTGCTTAAATGATTTTAAAATGACCACTCGGGGTTGTTGGAAGATTCAATGCAAAAATGGATGCAAAATACCTCACACGTTGTTGGTGCACAACAGTGGTGGGCTGTTATCTTCGACAAGATGGTTTTCATGGTCTTCCTTAGTCCTGACATTCAGTGGCTCACCTTGCACTTTTACTTTACCTTTTACTCACCATTGTGAGGTGGCCTTGGGGCTAGGTATTGAACTTGGATATAGGGGAGGAAGTGTCTTTCCAGCCTAAAGAAGAGCATGAATCAAGACAGAGGCTCTGTGTCCTGTTTTGTTGGAGGGTGTATCAAGGAGGTTCAGGTCATGGGGAACTCTGGAGGTCATACTTAGGGATGTCATCTTGTCCTGTGCAATGGGGAAACATTGAAGAAGCTTGAGCATGGCCATGACATACTTACGGTCAGGAAGCAAGCTGGTGGATGTGGGTAAGAGGCACGGAAGGCCAGGAGACCAATTTGGAAGCTGCCGTGTCCAAGAAAGAGGTATTGTGGGCCTTCACTTTTTGCTTCAGGCTTATGAGGGCCTTTCCTGGCAGGTGATGGAATCCATTTTCCATGACCTTCAGGAGAATGGCATCTGAGCTGGACGTTGATAAACTAGCAGCAGCTGCAAGAGTGCCTCAGTGCCCCTGATGCCCTTGGGCTCTGCTCCAGGTCTGTAAGCAGGAAGGCCCAGCTCAGCTCTGCTCAGTCTTGTCAAAGACTCTTTGAACAGTGAAAGAAAAACACTGGCAATGGCATTCACTAAGCAGCTACTATGTGCGAACACTGTACTAGGAGTTTTATGTGCTTTGTTTCCTATTCCCCTTTAGTCATCACCACAATTCATTTGTGGGGAAACTGAGGCTCAGGAAGATGGAGAGAGAACCAGAAGTCACATTGCTAGGAAGTGGTGGATCTGGGGTTCAAATTCAGGTTGTCTGATTCCAGAGTCTTCAGAATTCCAAGCCACAAAGTCTTAGGATGAGCTTCTCAAAGGGGGAAATGATTGACTTAAGAGAGGAAGGCACTTGGAGGCATCATGAGACCTCATTAGATTTGGGGCTTTGTTAGTAATAATTACAAATCGGGCTTTGATTTTTAGCAGGATGTTGTAGAGCAGTGGAAAAGCTCCTGCCCTGCCACTTCCACCGCCTCCCTCTGTGCTCTTGGACAAGACAAGAGGATCACACTATACCCTTCTTAGTGGCAACTAAAGGAGGGAAGCGGGTGCATGTAGAGAAGGCTCTCTGTAGGCTGTAGATCAAATGCAAGGAATTAACATTGCCGTCGATGTTGTTATCTGGGGTGGTCTTTGCTGTAGGTCATTCTTCTTTGGCCTCCTCGCACTGATGTTTTTCCCTCTCTCTTGTTTTTTTCTGGTATATGCGATGATGGTTCCGTCTGGACCAGCGGGCCTGCCCTTCCTCATCATCGAGACAAGCACCATCAAGCCTTACCACCGGGGGTTTTACTGCAATGACGAGAGCATCAAGTACCCGCTGAAAACCGGTGAGACAATCAATGATGCTGTGCTCTGCGCCGTGGGGATTGTCATCGCCATCCTCGCGGTAAGCGCCCAGACCGCCGTGTGCAAAGCACGTCGTGGACTATCCAAGCTAGTAGAGGTTTGGAAGATCGAGTAGAATTTCATTTGATTAACACTGTTTCATGCAGTTAATACTATTACTAAAAGTATTTTAAAATACTAAATATATATATATATATATATACTATAAGTATTATAAAAGTATGCTAAGCAACCTTCTACAATGCTTTGCATACCTTATCCTTACAACAATCTAACAAAGTCTAGATATCGTTCTTATCTTTCTTCTACAAATTAAGAAGCTGAGGTCCGCGGAGTAAAAATAATTTGCCCAAGGTCACGTAGTTAATGAGTGGTTGAGTTGGGATTTGAACCTCATTGTCCCTTACCCCAGAGTCTGAGCTCTTAGCCATTGTGCTATAAATCTGAGCCCCAGAGGATGGGGGTAATACCTTACCAAATATCTCAGGCCTTTTCTGTGTTCTTCCCACACTCTCGTGGTGCTGCTCTGACAGTGGTAATGCCACTGACATTCTCTGGCATATTGTTTAATTCTCTCATCCAGTGGCTGTAGTGTCAAAGTGAAAATAGAATGAGACTTGCAATCCAGGGACCTAGGTTCCAGACCTGGCCCTCCACTGCCAAGCTGTATGTCTTTAAAATCAGGGGTGACCATCTTGCTTCAAAACTTTGCAGTCAGAAGTAAAAGAGATCATGAATATTGAAGTAATTGGCAAACTCTTAATTGCTGACCAGGTTGCTCATACGCCGGTGTAAAATCTAGACTTACATCCAGATCTTCCCTTAGAGGATGAAGCCCTCATCGAAGATGCCAAAATGTGCCACCGACTTGACAAGGTCCAGAATTACTTTGAGCAGTGGTAGCCTCATGGGAATCAGGGTACGGTCTATCTGGGCTTTACTTAGAAGGTCACTGCCCTGTTTTAGACGTGTCCATTTAGGGCAGGGGAGGGGGAGAGTAACTGAGGGTAATCCAGTCCTATAATTTGTAGTTCATACATTTTCACAGCCATCCATTCCACACCTCCAGTATTTTCTAAATTTTTTCTTTGTCCTTGAACCTCAGCCATATGGGCAAAGGGTATGGGATCACATCCACCAAGATCGAAAATCTTTGTTTCAAATCCTTGAGTCATCTTTGTATTCATCCTAGCCTGGAAGCTTATCTTTGGCCTGTAATAGCAAGCCAAGAAGGAAGGAGTTGATATTCAGAACACTGCATGTGAAATAAGGGCTTAGTATCCCCCTCATTCAAATGGAAGATCAGAAGCTTGGAGGGGTTCAGTGACATGCTCAAAGTCTAAAGCAAGTAAAAATTCGAGCCTAAACCTGGCTTATTCCCAAACCCTCTGTCCATCTTGCAGGCTTGATTTAGGCTTGGAGGTTGGCTATCCTATCCAAGTGCTCAGTGGGATGGGCAGTTAGCTACTGTTGCCTTCTCTGCATCAAATGTAAGCTGCTGATGGTCATGGAGCACAGTGCATGAAGTTTTTCTTTTGACTTCCCCACTCTGGGGGTTGCTTATAACTTTGAGACCCCTCTTTGTTTTTTAATAACATCGTAAACAAGGCACGCAGTCAACAGTTTGACATTGGGGAGGGGGCAGGGAGGCTAGTAGAATTCTTTCCAACCTTTAAAAGAAAAACAGTCCATTTGGCAACTGAAGTAGTTTCTTAAAGGTGGACTAAGGATCTTTGTGTTCAGAAGCTGAGAAATATAAAATCTAATTTTACTCTTTGCTCCAAATTAACAATGCGGGATTGAGTTCTCTAGGAAGAATGGCTTTGCCTGGAAAAAAGTCTGAATACTTAATACAGTATCTTGTGCTAAGGTTTGAACAGGTGTTTTTTGACACTTGGAGGCTCAGTTAATTGAATGCTTTTAGAAGCCGGCTCTAACCCGGGAGGGGTTGAGATAAGAATAGCACAGTGTCAGGGTTGTTCTGTGATCTTCATACTCTTTACGTGCGATTATCAGTGGCTTGCCTAGTGGGCTGCTCCTAGACGTGGCGCCGTGGAGAGAGACACTCTTCAGAGGCCTGGGGCCCCTCTGGCTACGTGAATTAGGTGAATCCCTGGTTCTTCTAGGCCTCATTTTCCTCGTGTGTAAAATGAGAGTGCTGTTTGACTTCACTCCTGGGGATTGCTGTGGGAATCAAATGCTATCCCTTCCGTGGGCACATGCTTGGCTGCAGTGGGCTGGGTGGACCCAGGGTGCTCAAGTAGCCTCTTTGAGGTCCATCCTTCCTTCCTCAAGCAAAATTCCTGGTCAGCAGCTCTTTCCCTGCTGTTTGCCAAGAGCCCCTTCTTCCTCACGAGATGCTAGCGTTTCTAAGAAAAATCTGCTTTGAAGAGCTTAGTTGTGGCTGGCCTCTCTCCTCGTGTCACGTGGATGTTTTAATTAAAATGCTCCCTGACCTCCCAGGTTTCCTGGAAATGGTCATGTGCTGTGGCCTTGGTTATATAGGATGGGCGGCAGCGATGCTTCCTTCTCCCACACAGGGTTAGCAAAATCGGTTTGGTGGGGCTTCCCTCTGGTTCGGAAAAAGGCCAGCCAAGCAAATGCGGCAATAATTGGTGTCCTTTGTCAGGGGCTACTGTTGTGCCATGGAAACCTGAGACCGCGTTCAAGCCTTTTGCCCTCCTAGAAACCCCGCCACCCTGACACGAGGTTTTCTGGTGCCTCAGTTTCTCATGGGGTTAAAGTCGTAAGCGCTGGTTCATCCCTGAGCTCCTCTGCTATGGAACGTGTAGCAAATGAATGAACCTCACTGCGCTTGAGTGGGCTTATCTGTGAAATGGACATTCTGTGTCTACTTATGAAGGTTTTCAGAAATAAATGAGCTAAAGTATGGAAAGTAACTTAGGGCCCGACATAAGCAGTATAGTAGGTAAATGGTCACTATCTTTATTGTAAGTGAGTAAACAGTCACAAAGTCGTAAAGTGACTTAGCCAAGACCTTATACCCGGTATAAGTAGCATCAGGAAAGGACCTCCAGCCTTTGGACTCGTCACATCTCCCGCTCTTTCCTTGTAGTTTATTCGTCAGAAACCGGGTCTCTTGACTCTCGTTCCAGTGCTTTTTGCAAGAAAACTTTTACCTCCTGATCCAGCTGCCCCTGCCTTTCAGCTGGAGGCATGTGTGAGAGGTGGGCTCCTAATGAGGTCTGCTTGCCCGCTCACCTGCGATTAAGGACCGGAGCACTCAGGGGAAAAAAGGAAAAGCAAAGACCTCGGAGGAAAAGTGACTAATTCCCATTAATATATATTCTCAATTCTGGAAGAGCTATACGACTTGAATTCAGCAGCAATAGCAACCCCTCTCTCCCACTGTGACTGGCCAGAGAGCCTGGCTGGCCCCGTCCAGAATCTGCTTCTGATCAGAGGGCGTGAATGACAGTCAGGGAGGGTGGAGGGGGACCCAGAGCTGGAAATCTAATCATCCTGCTACTTTCTGCCTCGGTCTCCTCCCACCGAATGTCAGGTTTGTTTAAAACAACAAGAGAAGCCTTTTCTGATTTGGATGCCCTTGTTCCAGTCTGAAGAGTCCCCACAACAAAGGAATCGCATGCCAGTGGGGTTTAGAGTGTGGTTTAGAGATGCACATATCAGAAGTTATAGAGAAAGCAGACACCTTTCTATGGCAGGAGATGTGGAAAAATCTAGTCATTTTGACCTCTTTTTCAGATGTAGCGCAGATTCTGGAATTATAGCATAATAGGAATTCCTTCCAAATCCACAAGGCAGTGGTTCCTATCCCTGCCTTGTAAGGGTTTAATGACTCTAGCAGCAGTGAGATTAGGAGCAAAAGCAGTACATATCTCCTATCTAGCCTTCTCTCGATTTGCCTTGTACCACGCTGTGAAGAGAATTATGGGCAAAGATCTTAATATGGAAAAATGCTTAGTATTCTTTTTAAATAAACATGAGCTCAGTGCTTGCCTTGGTCAGACCCTGAAAGGGGTTTAATAAAGATTCGTAATATCTGGGAATTGAAGCATGATGAATCACAAGTGAATCCCCTTCTCCCTCTGGCCGTAAAAACACTACTTTTCCTCAGATCCCATTGATTTTGACCTCTGTCATGATATTCCTGACTAGAGAAAAAGCTCAGGCTTTGGCATCATCTGATTGAGGTTCATGGCCTAACTTCTGAGTTTATCCATTCTGTGACTTGTCCTTCAACTTCGAGCAATCCATTGACCCCTTTGGAAAAGAGCTATACCTTCCTTTACTGTAAATTGGTGACAATAGTTCACCAACTCCATAGGCTAGTTCTGGGAGTCAAATCAAGTGACATTATGTGTGTCATCAGTGAGAATCAGCCTTTTCTTTTCTGTAGTGTCGTACTGTAGCCTTTGTACTGTGCATACAAAGTAGCCTTCGTATGCATATTCTTTTACTTGTACTTGGTAGTGATTCTAGGGGGTAGATTGGTACAGCTAAGGCAACTGGGAATCAAGATATGAAGTGACCTTCCCATAACTAATGAGTGGCAGGGCCAGACCAGTAGTCCTCCGGATTCTAAGGCAAGGCTTTTTAAAAAAATAATGACACCACTACTGCCTTCTAAAGGCTGCCTCCCCTTCCACAATTACTTATCAAGCCCCCAGGGCGTGGCAGGTGCTGGGGATGCAGTGTTGAACCTCAGCCCAACAATCTGTGTGTTGTCTCTTGTCACTAAACTGCCAGAAGCTGCCCCATCTCAAGCAGACAAATAGCACCTTCAATACACATCGCCTTGTAATGTGTCCACATCTTGTCTCCCCAGCTAGATAATAGGTTCCTGCAAGGCAGAGATCAGGTCTTTTCCTCCTGCACATGGTAAGTACTAAATAAACACCAAGCAAATATCACCTCTTCTCCAGGAAGCATCCCTTGGCTGCCTCCTCCCCCCACCTTCCAGAGGTCCCAGAGGTCCCCGGGCCCACTGCTATCGTTGCAGTCACTGTGTTGAACTGTCATGTCTGTTTGATTGTCTATGTCCTCGTTATCCTGCTAGCTGCATCACGGTAGGGACCGGTCTGATTTGATTTTGTATTGCTAGTGCAAGGCACAGACTTGGGTGCTCAATATATATGTTTGTGAAAATCACAGAGAAGGTCATGCATTTTGGGCAGAAACTCACAAGCATTAGGCCAAAAGATGTCAGAGGACCTAGGAAGCAGGGACAAGTGTCCTGTTTATCTCCCTAAAATCTTCACTATGGTCCCTGATGCACATGGGGGCCTGCTCTCTACCACATGCACATTTCTAGCTGGAGAGACAAGAAGAAGAGCTTATAGCTCCGAGACTTGTTTATTCAGGATCAGGCTTCAGTTTGCCCACATCTGGACTTCATTACTTCCTCCCCACCCCCCCATCTCCCTTTATCTGAGAGAGCACTGCCAAGAAAACAAGGTTCCCCAAGATTGCTTCCTCATTAAAGGTTAGCCAAGTCTTCAACTCTGAAAAACATGAAGTCGAGCTGGCCCAGTGGTGCCTTGGTGGGAGACCCAGTTCCCCAGTTTACAATCCACTACATCTGTGCAATTACCAAGACCACCAACAGAGAGTGGCCGTGTTAATCCTTCAACTGTGTCATCCTGGATCAGACAGCTACAGAGCTCTTCTGAGACCTTCTTACCCCTGCGGGTGAGGTGGGGGGAGGGGCCCTATTTGCAATGTAACAAACACAGGCATTGAGATTAGGATTTAGGTTTCTCCCTTTCCCCTCCACGCCCCACACTCTGCAGAAATTCTTCCTTAGTTACTATCACTCTTAAGAGTTCAAGTTTATTTGGAATATGTATCTAATATGAAGGTGATGATATTCTCCACTTTAAGTGATAATGCTTAGGAGGCTGGGAAATCTGTTTGCGTGAGCCAGTGTTAGGGGATGGGGTAGAGGGTCGGATACCATTGATGAACTATCTAGTGGGCCTGAAACTAATATGCCTTATCTTAAATCCTCTTCAACAGCTACAGGGGGTAGGTATTATTTACCCCATTTTACAAATGAGGGAAGGTCCTGAGGCTTACAAGGGGGATGTGGCCGGTGTGAGGTTACTCTGCTTAATGAATGGGGAGCAGGAATGAAAACCCAGGTCTGTCTGGCTTCAGAGCCGAGCGCGTGAACTGACATTGAAGACCCCCTCTGTGCCAGGGGCTATGCAGAGTGTTCTTTATTTAGTGAGCTAGAAAATCTTTAGTTCCTGGTGTAGAGAGCTCAGTGTATAGAGGAAGACGAAACATCTAGACCACCGGGCAGATGACTGCCCGAGATTGACAGTGTGGGATGGTGTTTTGTAGCAAGTGGTTTGTACAGCATCTCTGGGTGAGACCTTCCTTAGAACAAGCAGGAAGCTTCTAGGCTTCCTCTTGGCCTAGAAGCTGATAGACAAGACATAGATACTGTCCTTGGAGCTTATGGTATAAAGGGGAAGCAGGGCAAGCACAAGACTGACTGTACCATTAGATCCTCAAGGAGACTAAAGAATTGGTCTGAGAACTAGAAGAGAGTCAGGGCCGTGCAGGGTGGTGGGCCCCAGAGAGGTGAGAGCTTCAAGGACAAAACAGGCCAAATGCTATAGATGGTCTCAGGTGTAAATAAAGTGCTATGGGAGTTGAGAGGAAGATCACTGAAGGTTGTTTTCATTGGTGAAGGCTTCATCATCATCATCATCATCATCATCCTTCATGGAGCACTTGTCCCATTTAATATCACAACAACCCTTGAGCTCTTGGTACTGTCATCATATCATCCCCCTTTGTACACATAAGAGGGCTGAGAATCATAGAGCTCAGTTGTCCAAGACTCTTGAGTAAAAGAGCCCAAACTCTAACCCAGTGCACTAGTCGGCACTTGAGCTCTACTTTGAAGCAGAGGTGAGACTTTCATCAGAGATCCTGATAAGCCAGGCAGAAGGGATGGCTTCACCATGACTGAAACAATAGGGTGTTTTCAAGAATAGTCGAGCCAGACCCGTTTGGCTGGAGAAATAGAGTGTAAGGGAATAGACAAAGATAAGGTAGGAAGAGATAACTGCAAGACTGTGAAACTCCTTGAGTGCTGAGGAGTTTTTACTCCAATTAATTGCCTAGAGATGGATGAAAGTATTTTCAGCCTACTGGGCCAATTTTCCAACCAAGGTTAAGGATGAGGCCTGAACCACAGTGGTGGTAATACAAGGGGAAGAGGGAGACAAGAATGGATGTGAGACACCTTGCAAACGTGAGGTGAACAGAATTTGATGACAGTGGGGTAAAGGAGACAGAGGGGTCTAAGATTTCCTGTTCTTCCAGTTCTATGTTTGGTGGCATCTTGAGTAGAAATGAAGGGAAGAGAAGTGAGGTTTGGGGCAGAAGTTAGAATGAGTGTGACTTGGTCAGGTTGACATGCTGATAACATCGGTTTGATAACTAACTACTTGGATGATTTGGCAGAAAATTGGAACAAGACTGATAGGGGTAAATGGTAAGCTGGAACTAGAGAGAGACAGATGCCCTTCTGAAGGTCATCTTCACAGAGGTAATCATTGAAGCTATTGGAGCAGCTGAGATCACAGTGAAAAGGCAAGGATACAACCCTAGGAAGACCTACCTTTATCTGGTAGAACCCAAAAGTGGAGCCACTGGAAGAAGAAAGGTGTTTGAGAAATAGGAAGAAAAGCACAGTGGTGATATTAAGAACCTTAGGAAATTCAAGGTCAAAAGGAACCAGAGGTAGGCAATAGGCAATGCTACAGAGAGAACAGTCGGGAGACTCTTGCATGGATAGGCAGAGCTGGTCATCTAGGAGACACATGGCTGTGAGTCCCTGACTTTGGAAAATACGATGCTTCACGCTTCAAACTGCCTTCTTTGTAAAGCTGGCTTAGGGCTTAGGGCAGCCACTACTGATTTCAACCATAAATAGCTTCTATGGTGACCTCTCTCTGGCTTCTTTGCTGTCCATTATTCTAGATATTGGAGTTTTGACCTACCCATAAAGCCCAGAAACTCCACTGGTGGCCTTGGACAGATTTAGGTTCCCATTGCCTTTCCCGATCTGTCAGGCGCTGATCTCCTGCCAAGAGGTTGAAGACAACCTAGTGGGAGAAGAATGGGATATTAAATTTCTCATCAGTTATTTCTCGTCACTAAAGATACTGCATTTCATTGTAGTAGATGGAGCATTCAGCCCAAAGAAAACACAGCTACATTTATCTCCATCCTTAGAAGGAGGACCCAGATACGTTACATTTTCCCTTTCCCTTGGGACTGAGATATAATGTGAAGAAAAGGATCCTCCATTATTCTCCATCATTTAATGATTGTTGAATGAATGAATCTCTTCTGGGCTGAGAGAAGTTCATTAATCCACAGAGCTGAGATGTGAAGGGGAAGCTTGGTGCTCTGTGGCTGGCAGGGATCTAGATGTGCAGGTGCCTGATAGGGTTACGTGAACTTCCCAGGTGCTCAGGGACCGTCTATCTCCCTGGAGACATCCATCCTGCCACCACCTGCTAGGGCTTCTAAGAGAAAGCTAGCTTGACGCCATTGGACAGAACACGGGAGGCCCAGGCTGCAGCGACAGCCCTGCCACTGCCCATTGCCTTGTACCTGAGGGTGATTCAATGGCCTCTCTGGCCTTCGTCATACTCACTTATAAAGTATGGATAATAATTTAGTAATCCATAGGGTGTTGTGAGAAGCAGATAACACAGTGGATAGGGAAATGTTGTAAGCCATAACAGGCTATGCAGATGTTATCATTCAAGCAGATCAGAATATAGGGAAGTTTGTCCTTCGAACTCAGCAGGGGAAGAAGATGAGTTCTCAGGCTCTGAAAGACGGATTGTTGGGACACTGTGTGCAACAGTCTTTTCTTGGGAAAATCTATAGAGTGGACTGTTGTAAATAGCCCTCACTGCCTGGGATTTAGACTTCCCTTCTGCTTTGTTCCCCTGAAAAAGACGTCCTAGATAAAATGGTCAAAACCAACATCTCCATACCCATATTTTCTGGTTCTACCCTGGAGGGGTGGTACTTCCACATTCTTTAATGTGGAATGTTCCTTTCCAAGGAGCTCTTAGAACTATCTTGGAAAAGATGTACTTGTATAAAAGTACAGGCATTTCCTGGAGATATTGCAGGTTCGGTTGCAGATCATCGCAATAAAGCGAATATCGCAACAAAGCAAGTCACACGAAATTTTGTTTCCCCAGTGCATGTAGAAGTTATGTTTACACTAAACCGTAGTCTATTAAGTGTGCAATCGTATTATGTCTAAAAATCAATGTATATGCCTGAATTAAAAAGCACTTTATTGCTAAAAAAATGCTGACAATCATCTGAGGCTTTCAGGAATTATAAGCTTTTTGCAATGGTAACAGTAAAGACCACTGATCACAGATCACAATAACAAATATAATAATAATGAAAAAATTGGAAATATTACGAGTATCACCAAAATGTAATACACAGAGACATGAATTGAGCAAATGCTGTTGGAAAAATGGTGCCGATAGACTTGCTTAACGCAGGGCTGCCACAAACCTTCAGTTTGCAAAACAAAACAAAACAAAACAAACAACCAAAAAACCCCCACAAAATCTGCAAAGCACAATAAAATGAGGTATGCCTGTGTTAATTTTTTGTTTCTCTTTTTCCAAGGGCAGAAAAAAAAAACAATGTTTGCATGGCTCTTCTGCTAGGTGCTAAGCATTCGATATACCACCTTCTTGAATCCCCTGGCAATCCTGCCAGGTAGACATTACTCTTTTTTTTTTTTTTTTTTGAGCTTTTTAAAAAAATTTTTTTATTTTATATTGGAGCACAGTCGATTAACAATGTTGTGTTAGTTTTAGGTGTACAGCAAAGTGATTCATTTATTTATATACATGTATCTATTCTTTTTCAAATTCTTTTCCCATTTAGGTTATTACAGAATATTGAGCAGAGTTCCCTGTTCTGTACAGTAGGTCCTTGTTGGTTATCTATTTTAAATATAGTAGTGTGTACATGGCAAGATATTACTCTTAGACAAGCAGACCTAAGCCCAGAGAGGTGAAGTCACTTACCTAGGTCCAAGGTAAGAGATGGGATTCAGACCAAGGTTTTTCTGGCTCCGAAGTCAGTGCTTCTTTCACCACCATGTGCTCTCTTCTTTCCAAAATGTCTCTCCTAATGTTTTTCCAAATTTCCCCTCCGGAACAGTTCGATATTTGTGAATATGTGGCCAGTTGAGCTCTTGTACACCAGAAAAGACAGGAAGAGGAGCTGTCTGAGAGTTGGAGACTCCCTCCCTCCAGACTGCGGCCATTCTCGGGCAAGGACTGATTGACTGATCCCTTTCTCTCCCCTCGTAGCTTAATTGCAACGCTTTCCCACTTTATTAGTTTCCAGATTCCGTGCCAAGTGCTTTAAAAGGCAGGTAGGGGAGAATTCTTCTCTGCTTGCTGGCAGCCTGCCATCACGCCCAGAATCTGTTGCTTGCTGTTTCAGAAAGGGATCAACATTGAAGGCGTTTTTCTCAGCCGTGAAATTTACATATCACAACCTTGCTGACTAAAGCAGAAATGAGGGCTCCAGGGGCCGGAGTATGGGAGTGGGGACAGAGCCTTTGCAGGGGGGAGAGGGAGGGGGAGGGAAGAGCTTATTTTATTACCCGGGAATAAAAACATTGTGAGTAATGAATAAAGTCCGAAAGCAGTAAATCTGGAACTCCAGAGTTAACGTGTGTAACGTGTTGGAGAACAATTTAAGCCCTCGCCTCTTCTGCAGAAGTGAGGTATTTGGGCAGCCCGAATTTCATTAAATGGTCTTTTAAGGGTTAGGATTACAAGAAGCCAAACCCGGCTGGTTCATAATGATGATTTATGGCTGTGTTGTCGACTCCCCGACCCTTCTGTACAAGGGGATGGAGAAAATACATAATTTGTTGCTCATTAACTCCAAGATCTGTCAGGGCTGCCCCAGAAGCCATGTGGTCCTGGAGTCATGTGTCTGCTAAATGGCTTCAGCCTGGTCCTGTCCTCGAAAATACGCGGTGGCCATTCTACAGTGGAAATTGTTTTTAATAACAATAGAAGTAATAAAATGATCTCGATGTATTTCTTCTGTGGGTCTTTGAACTTGAGAGTCAGAATATCTGGGCTCTGTTCTTAACACTGTAAGCTTACTAGCCTCACATCCTTCAGATAAGTCACTATTTTTCAGTGCCTTAGTATGCCCACCTGTAAACTGGGTATATTGTCTTCACAGGTTGCAGATTAAATGAAACTGTAAGTTGCTAAAGAACCATAAAAGATTGCTAATATTATTAGGGTTGTTATTGGGAATTTGAGGGGCCATCAAATATTCTCTTTTTTATCTTCCCATGAAAGGAGGAAGCATTTTAATTAGCAACTTGCTATTTGCAAGACTGTGGCACTGAAAACTGAAGTTTTAGAATGAAGGGATGTTAGAGCTGAAGACAGTCCTTGAGGTGTAATCAAACCCTTTCTCCCTAAGACGACTGACGCAGGGAGGTGACTCCCCTGAGATTCATCAATAAAATGATGTAAGAGACGCTGATATGCAATGGGAACCCTCATGTTCTTTTTCAGCATCAGATAGGAAATCACGCTCAGGCCATGCCAATTTAGAAACAGTTTCTTAATCTGTGGCAGTGGATGGTTCAAGGAACTCAGGAGCAATCCAAGGGCAGGGATCATTCATGGGGCTTTGGTTCTGCTCCTTGCCTGTGGTGTCATCTCCGAGGAAGTACCGTTCCTCTGCTACTGCTTATTACCTTTGTTTGGTTGGGAGGCTATGGTGGAGGTGGCACAGGAGAGCTGGGAATAAATGTCATTGCAGTTATGAAGGAATGAATCACGGAGTCTAGCGCCCTCATTTTGCAAATGGAGAAACTAACTTATCCCAAGTCGCTCAGTGAGTAGGGACTCGAGCCCTGGCCCCTTGACTCCTAGTTTAGTGCTTTCCCCCCCCCCATGTCTAACGTCACGTGGGCATGATTTATAAATAAAGAAGAATAAGAAAGAGAGAACATGATGGTGGTAACAAACATCTGCAATGTGTTAGCCTGTAAGGTTACATAGGGTAAAAGTATAAACAGGTTCAAAAGGGGAATTAGACCATGAATGGTAGGAAGGAATGCTGGGTGGAGAGATAGAACACCTGGGTCTAATCTTTAGATGTGAGTTAAATTTGGACCTCAGTTTCTTCCATATATAATGGAGCCTTTCATTTATGACCGGCTAGGCTTCTCAGATTTTAATCTCTGCAGCATGTTGTCAAAGGACTCTTAGTAATGCTTAGAGGACATTTCCAATTTTGCAATAAAACAACTGTGAGGACCACCGTCCTGCTCCCTTTCATTCATCTGTTCATTCAGCTGATCGCCCTGTTCTCCCAGGGAATGGCTAAGCCAGGATGCCAGACCGGACTGGCCTTCGATCATCTCTCTCTAATATAGAGTCATATGATCTAGGAAACTCAATATGATCTAGGAAACTCAATATGATCTAGGAAACCAAAGGGTAGCACTTAGAAATATCAAGTATTTATAAACACAGAATCACTGTGTAAATGTTAGCGGTGCTGGTAGCTGCTCTCATGACTGCACCTGCTCGCCCCTGGGCCCAGCTGGCATTTCATGGCCATCCTCCCCCGAGACTTGGACTTGGGTCAGATCCCTAGCCTCGACGCCTTCCCCAGCTGTAAAAGAATGATGGGACACTCTGAGAAGGGCTGCCAGGATGTGTCAGTCTGTTGCTTCCCTTGTGGTCGCGGACATGCTCTCTGTTCCCTGAAAGGGCAAGTGTGGCTCATCAGCCTTCCCTGGGAGGAAGTGTGAAGGGGACTTTGTGGTGAGTGGTGAGTTGAACGTCGCTGTCCCTGGACCCTGGTTGCATCCAGGAAGTGGCCAGGGCTGTGCTGCGGAGTTAAGACGAGGGCAGCGGGCTGTGTGGTGGTGCGTCACCAGCGCAGAACTGGTCCTCGGCTGTGCCGGCAGCATAGGCGTTTGAGTCGGCTGCCCACCCCCCATTCTTAATGTGAAACCCGACAGTTTTGGTTAAGGTGCTTTCCCTCCCCCAGCCTCAGTCCACCCCCTGGTGGTCCTGAGGAGTTCATAAAATAAAGTATATAAAAAATAAATACTGGTATGCAATAGGTAATCAATAGTTGGTGGCCCTTTTTTTTTTTTTCTTTTTAAAGTAGTGATAAATCGCCCCTGAGCATTAAGGAGTGGGCACAGTGGGATGGAGGAAGGGTATGAAAACCCAGACTTGCTCACTGCCCTTCAGGATGGCGGAGACAATGAAGGTGGCCTTGGGCATTCACAAACTCTGAAGTGCCTTGTATAAAAGTTTCTTGGTTGGTAGGCCAGTGTTCTTTTCATCATGCGCTACTTCTAGAGAGTAAAATGAAAGAATCACTTTCTATGACCCAGGGCATTTCCCATCCATGTTACCATATTTCCGGCAGTAACTCTGCAGAGATGTAAGTTATTTCGGAAGGACGCCAGGTAGGTGGCAGAGCCTGGATTCAAACCCAGGACTGGGTCTGGGGGCATTCGCCCTTTCCCACAGAAACCTCGGCCGTGGCTCAACATGGCACAGACTGAGGCCCGGTGTAAAGTTAGATCATTGTTGGTGATCCTTTACTCCAAATCCCAGAATCCGGAAATTTGCTTAGGCCCTCAGACCATGACCTTGATTCTTCAATAGCTAAGTCATTATTTGTCTCTCTCTTTGTTTTCAAATATACGTGTGTCTGTGTATAATATATTTTTATATATTATGTATTTTTGTATATTATATATTTACATATAAATATATTCGATTGCATATTTTTCTTGTTACAAAAGTACTATATGGCCATGTAGAACTTTTTAAAAAAAGGAAAAAATGACTGTGTTAGCACATTAACCTTCTCTCCTATGCATATTTATGTCTGTATACTTCTTAAATAGAAAATTGGGATTTTCTAGATTATAACTTGCAATTATGTACTGAGTATCTCTTATGTCAGTAAATATCCTTTACAGCCTCACTTTCGTTGATGGGTCTTGATCCTGCCTAACCCCCCATCCATTGTCTTTCAGATCATCACAGGGGAATTCTACCGCATCTATTACCTGAAGGAGAAGTCCCGGTCCACGATTCAGAATCCCTATGTGGCAGCCCTCTATAAGCAAGTGGGCTGCTTCCTCTTTGGCTGTGCCATCAGCCAGTCCTTCACAGACATTGCCAAAGTCTCCATAGGGCGCCTGCGTCCTCACTTCTTGAGCGTCTGCAACCCTGATTTCAGTCAAATCAACTGCTCCGAGGGCTACATTCAAAACTACAAATGCAGAGGCGACGACAGCAAAGTCCAGGAAGCCAGGTGAGGCCCCACCTCCCGTGGCACTGTGTCCATGCCTTTGCTGTAGGCAGTTCAGTGAGCACCTACTTAGTAGGGTACCAAGTTCAGAGCTGGGCCCCGGTTTAGATGGATGAGTAAAGCAGAGTCCACATTCTTAAGGAACTCACAGTCAGTTGATTGAGACAGATAGTAAATAAACAGTTACAATAGAGCATTGCTAAGTCCATTCCTTCCTTCATTCTTTCTTTGTTTCGTTTATTCACACATTCATGGGTGCCTGCTGGGTTCCAGGCAATCCACTACCAAGGATGCAGAAATGAACAAGGCAGTGCTGCTCTCGGGGTCACAGTCTAGGGAGGGAAGATGGACAGACGTGTATCGGGGATATGAATACGGCCCTTACACTGCCCTCTCTTGCTCTTCCAGGAGGTCCTTCTTCTCTGGCCACGCCTCCTTCTCCATGTACACCATGCTGTATTTGGTGGTAAGTACTCTGATTCCAGTGGAGTCCAGCCCCAGCTTAAATCCTGTCTGTGCAAAGAGCCATCAGAATCGTTAGGGACAGACTTCACTGAGAAATCTTTGAAAAAGAGGTTAGATAGAAGCATTAGCTTCTATTCTGAGCCCTGCCACTGAGTTAGCAGAAGTTGTTTCACTTTCCAGACTTTTCCCATTTTTCAAATAAAAATAATATTTACCATGGCTGCTTGATAAGGATTGAGCACCCATTTTGGAATGATTAAGTGATAAAGACACTTGTATAACATTTTATGGTAATAAGCACCGTTTTCTGAAAATCCATGAACTCAGTTGATCCTTTCAGAGGCCTTATGTTATAAGTAATATTATCTCTATTGTGGGAAAGGATTACTAAGTAAGTCTTAGAGAATTAAAGCAAACTGCCAAAGTTTATGTAGACACCAGAACTATCGCTCAGATCCATGCCTTCTGCCTGAATTCCTCGTAACGTTCTCCGTGCCATTCCTCCCCCACCCTCTACTGATGGAAGGGCTTTTAAAAATCATTATGTGACTACAGAATCCTTCTGCATCTGTGAGCGCACGTGACCTCATAATAGCACAGTGAAGTAGGAAATCCTTGGCCCCATTGCTCAGATCCAGAGACCAAGGCCCAGAGAGGACCAGTAGTGTGTTGGAGGACCTTCAAATAGTGGTAGAGCCATGGTCTGAGGTCCCCTGTTGGCCTTGCCATGCCATGCTTCCTGGAGATGCCGGGATGGTGCAGGTGAAGCGCCTTGCTCCCCTCCAGCTGCCACACAGACAGACAGCCGCTGGTCTGTTTCTCTTTGTCAATTAAATATGGTCCCACTGCCTTTCCTTTCCCCTTGAATGAGGTCCGTGTGCCAGAGCACTTCCTGCTTTTGGCTGCTTTGATGGAGTTCAGAGCGAGAAGGCGCTGAAAGGTCAGATGTAGCTCAGAGGAGCATAAGCTGTTTGGAAAAAGAACATTTTGATTTCAACTTATTTGAAAAGCATAATTAGGAGTTGGAAAAACAGCAGAGAGGTCTTTTTGTTTTGTTTTGTTTTTTTCCCCCAATCCTTTCCAAGTCTGGAGGCCTCCAGGCTTCCTGTTACCTAGGATACAGAGCTAAGAGGTAGGCCCCAACCTCTAAAAACATTAAATGTGGATTTTAAAAATTCACGGAGAGCACTTCCCACCATTCTTCATTTTTTGTTGTTGTTTTAGTTTTCGCTTTGCTCTTAGGAAGGACAGTTTAGCAGCAATATTTTGTTTTCTGTTCCATTTATATTTTACCCAGGGCTGGAAGCAATTTTACAAAATATAATTTCAGTGTTTTGTAAAGTAAAAGTGCTGACAGGTTTCTGGTACCTTCTACGTGCCAGGCACTGTCTCGCACTCACGCTATACCTTTGGATTCTCTCAATAACCTGGTGAGATGTGTTTTGATTACACTGTTTTCAGTTTCAAACAAACAAACAAACCTGAATCTAAGAGGTATTTGAAGGCTGGTCCTTAGGACCCCAGCATCGTTGTATGTTCTTTTCATTGTGCTGCACGACAAAAAATAAAGCCAAACAAACCTCTGCAGGATAAACTTACAGAATATAAGCTCCAACCCTAATTTCAATGTCACTTGAAGGGGACCTGCCTTTCTTCAGCTCTGCTTTAATGGATGAGATGCCCCCCTACCCCCAGCGCCCATCACCTCCTGGAAGCTCTGATTATAGCAAGAGCTGTCTGCGGGGGTGATGCGTGAGGAGTAGATTGTGATTGAATGTTTATTTGCATCTTTGAGGGAGGAAAAAATTATAGTGCCTTTATATTCCAGGAAGGAAGAAAGGAAGGGAGGGAGGGAGGGAGGGAGGAAAGAAGAAGAAGAGAGCCTCCTTCATCCTTCATCTCTGAAGCATATCTTTACACACACGCCCCCATGCACACACCACACACTCTTCAGAGGTCTTGCAAACATACACACATTCACAACTCACAGACACCCACATATGCAACGTGCAAACACAGGGCTCTCCTTTTAGCTCTAAGATTATCTTGTCTTAAAACAACCTCTGAAGGTAAGGGCTAAGAAGTAAGGAGGACAGTGCCCTTCACCAGGCCTCCTTTTGATGTGATATTACACAGAAATCTCAACTCTTTGAAAGTCCAATTTGCAAAGCTTTCTAAAGGAAGTTTGAAGAACACCGTTGCCTCCTGTCTGGGGAAGTGGGAAATCCTGCAGTCCGTCAGAGAAGCCCCTAGACTCCTCCCACAGGGCTTTTATATTGGGCTGCAGGAAGTGCCGGAGCTGCACTCGGCCTCCCACAGAGCCCCGTGCGCTTTTATGAAGGCAGCCTGTGATCCGCAGCTTCTCTGGAGCCTTGGGGAGAAGCCCGTTTGAACCGGCTGGGCATGGCATTGACAGTGTTTGCCTTTAGAGTTGGGCAGACCTGAGTGACTCTGGCCATGCCAATTACTAGCTGTGGAACCGGGAGTTGATTACTTAGGTTTCGAACCTCAGTATACTAATCTGTCAAAGGGGAGACAGTTGTGTCTGTTTTTGCAGAGTTGTTGCCACTTTTCTTCTCTAGGCCCTGCTTTCCCCATCCGTCAAATGTAAGGGTGGAATTAGAAGGTGTCTTCTGATTTCTCAGTCTCTGTGGTTCTGTTTAAAAGCAGTTTGGACTACGTGCTGAAAGAGAAGATGGGAAGCACTCAGAGACAGTTTTGCGCAGATTCCCATGGAGTGCAGAGAGTGGCAGGCCACAAGCACCAGCCATCCCTTCACCGGGCCTTTCAGTACCAGCCACCATTTAGAGCCTCCCGTGGCTTTGGAGGGCGCTCCATATTAGGTTTTGATTTGTAAAATGGATAGCTTGGAAAAACCATGCTCCAAACACCAAATTATCTCCGGGCATGGAAGCTTAAGGACGAGGTTAAAGCTTGTCAGAGATTAATGCAAATTCTAATCAGAGAAATCCCGCAGCCTATATAAGCATAAACGGTGCTGCCTACCCTTGAGCCCTGGTCTGAACTCCCGAGGACCACATCTGGATTGGCCCCGCGCCTCCACGGTCAGGGACTGAAGATGACCTGGCTGTCTGGATAAAATGGCAACACAGGAGCCAGGCACCAATTCACACAGCACACCTGGAGTTAACCTCTGTTGTACCAGGCACGCTGCTGCCTCCTGGGGCTACGAGATGAATCAGACCTGGGCCCTGCCCTCAAGGAACTCACCTATGCTTTCAACATTCATCATTCAGCATGTATTTAGTGAGTGGCTATTATGCACCAAGCCCCATGCCAGGGGTGGGAATATAGTGCTTGGCAAGGCATGGGCATGGCCCTTGGGGAGTTCAGTCTAGAGGAACAGGTAACAGGTAACAGGACAGTAACGATAGTCTGGTCCATGCTACAGGAGGGACCGGGGTGTATAGGTCATTACGGAAGCTCAGAATTGTGGCACCCTAGCTAAGCTGGAGTGGAGGGCAGAAGCCGGGAAGGCTTCCCTTAGGGTAGTCACGGGATGGTGGGAGGGTTGGAAGGACTGCCCGTGCACAGGTGGAAAGGAGGATGGTGATGTGGGATCTGCAGGTGTTCAGCTGAGTAGGGCTTTGATGGCTGGTAGGAAGGAGGGCGTGGAGGGTGCACGGAGAACTGAGAAGACCCTGGGGGTCCTCAGCCCCAGCTCCTCCTTCTGCAGCTCAGATCAGGCAGCAGCAAGTTCGAGTGAGGCCTTTCTTGGACTACCGAGCTCCTCTCCTGGGAATCTGCATCTCGCCCCTCCCCTTCCTCAGGACACTTTGTCAGAGAAGCCTTCCCTGGACGCCCCCTCCTATACTCCCTAACTCCCTTTGCAGCCTTATTTTTTCCCCCAGTTTCTCACCATCTGACATACTCTTTGTGTATCTCCACCAGATAAATTATAAGCTTCATGAAGGAGAGGATTTTGGTCTCTTGATTCACTGCTGTCTCTCACTTCCCCAAACAGTGTCTGATACTTAAGTATGCAATGAACGTTTGATGAACGAATGAATGGATGGATGGATGGATGGATGATGGATGGATGGATGGATGAGTCCCGCGTCTTTTGACACTCCCAGGCCGTGCTCCTTTTCCATTCCAATCAGAATTTTGTTCATCTCCTCATCACTGACTTGATAGATCACAAAGGGCCTGTGTGATGTAGGCAAGGCCTTTGCTGCCTCTTTGCCGAACTGTTTACCTTTGGACTCTTCACTGTGGTGCCCATGAAAACTGTTGATGTGTCAGAGGGTTTGTTGGGTACCAGGGAAGTGGCTGTGCTCTGATAGCCATGTTCTCTGGCCTCTGGTTGTTAGTCATTGAGCTTTTGTTCAACATGTTTAGAATCCTGGAGCAGTGGGGTCTGGTATGCCCACGAGACCATGCCCACAGATCCCGGGAGTGTCTGGTGAAACCCCTGCCGGGAACAAGATTGTTGTTTCCAAGAGGGAATAAACCACAGCACCAGATGTTTTTCCTCTTCTTATTCTCTGCCTCATCCATCCATCCATCTATCCATCCATCCAGCCAGCAGTTTCTGAGTACCTGTTCTGTGCCAGACCTTGTGTGAGCACTTGAGGACACCAAAAGAGCTCACATTTTGTGAGGAAAGCCTGAAAAATATTTAAATAGTTGCAAAGCAGTTGGCTAAATTCTCTGATAGGGGTGGACTGAGGGATTGGAGCCCAGAGGAAAGGACTATTAACTCTGCTCTGAGTCAGTTCACAGGCTCTCCTGAGCTTAAGATCAGGTCAGAGACTCTTCTATAACTCTTACAAAAGCTATACACCTGTGTTTGAGACGTGCATGCTATAAAAGTGTGTGACAGGTGAATTAGAGGAGCCTGAAGTTCCATATGTCCCATTCAGGTTGTCCTTTAGTCCATGACGCCTGTATAGTCCGTTCAGATTGCTTCTCCAGAGACAGAAGTCCAATACAAAAGACCAATACTCGACATGCAAAGCGCTAATTCCCTAAGGAAGCCAGGTGGTTTTGTGGTTAGAGCATGGACTTAAAAGAGGCAAATCTTACTCAGTGGAAATCGTGGCCCATTGTTACCTTGAGCAGGTGACATGGCCTCTTTTGGCCTTGCTCTCTTCATCTGTAAAATGGGCACAATGGTGTCTGCCTACCAGGATGGTTGTAGCAATTGCAGGGGATAAAATTTAAAGCACCTCGCTGGGTGTCTAAGTGTTCAGCAAACCGGTAGTTTCTTTTTCTCCCCCTGATAGTGGCAGAAAACAAGATTCGATTCCCTTCTAAAGGAGGAGAAAAGTCAACTAAAAACTCCTCTTTGTCCTGAACCTAGTTGAATAACTTCCCAGTTCTGCACCACATAGAGTCACCAGGCACGTGAACCTGAGCCATGGAGGAGATGGGAGAAGGGAGAAAGTTTCTCCCGTGGGTGTCAGCGATCTGGACAGACTTCCAGGAAGAAAGAGGGCAGGGACAGAGGAAGGACAAAAGCCTCCTTCTCACTCTTAGCAGAGAGCTCCCAAGAGCAATGGAAATGAAGCCAGAGGACAGTACAGACCTGTTTCACCAGTATGCAAATAGTGTAATGAAACACAAATGACTTAGCAAGAACCAGTGAGACTCACCCCAGTCTGACTTGCTGGTTCAGCCCCGAGCTGGCTTGAACTCAGCCAGATCTTTCTAAGGAGGTTTTGTTGGAATTCCACAGGATCCCAGTTTTGAAGCTCAGACCAGGAAGAAGAGAGCTCCATTTCTGGAGTGAGTTCTGTGTGCCGAGGACTTTCATATACATCGGGGGGCCGGCGGCGGGGGGACAGACATACACCTTTCTATTGTAAACTCCGTATCTACAATCAGCAGTTTTATTTTAGCAACTGGAAGAAAAATCTTAGTCCCAGAAAGGGACTGAAAGATTATATTCTTTTTTTGTGAAGGAACTTATTTTATTCATGTCTGTGTCTTTCACAGAGTTTTTAACAGAATAGATGCTCACAACATTTTTTTTTTTAAGTGAACAAATCTCCTTATTAGTTACATATGGGAAAGCAGAAATCCAGAGACGCAGAGTGCCTTGTCCAGGGTCAGACAGCTGGTGTGTAGCAGAGAAAAGATTCAAATCCAGTTCCTCTGTTTGCAAGTCAGGCACTTTCTGTGGCATCGCACTGATGCACAGGAAGTGGATTCTCTGAACCCAGAGGCCTTCACCCAGGTGGGGAATTAAAGACAGAGAGGACAGGACCTCAGGGCTGCAGATGCCCAGGAGAGGTCAAGCTGATTTAGGCTTTCTGGTTTTGTCCAGCTGCGCTCACCCCTTTCTTAACCACCCTTTTCAGGGTGCCTGGGACTTTTGCTGAAGCCCCTGCAGGAGTTCTGATTCTGGGAAAGGCTCCTTGCTATTCGGTCTAGGACAGGGCATTACATCCTTGGGGCCACAAGGTTTGACTCCCTCTCCTAAATAAGGGTTACCTGCCCCTGTGGAGTGGGAATGAATGGAGCCTCCTGACCCACATAGTATCTCCAGGTCAGGTTTCCAAGGGAGCAGGGTGTTCCAGAATGTACTCACTGATTCTGGTGAGGCCCGAGCCTCTGGCCTGGAGTGAGTGCCTCTTGTGAACTGCGCTTTCAACTGGCAAAATCCAATCCATTCAGCACTTAGATTGGGGCGGGGCAGAGGGTGTTATCAGATCCTTTGATCAACCTCAAAGCCTGTTGCCCTCAGCTGACTTTTCAAATCTAAAGTAGTCCTTTGGTGAAAGGTCATTGTGCAATCGCTTTCTTTAGTAATTCACTTGTGTTGGTGAAATCAACAGTCATTGAGTCAATCTCATCTATCAAAGCGAAACGGTGACATCGATTTCTACGAAGAGTGCCTTGAGTCCCTGTCTCATGCCAGGCAGGGTCCTGTGATGTCTCATTTGATCCTGGCAACCCTAAGAGGGAGATGTCCTGCCTGTTTCACAGAGAAAGAGACTGAGGCTTAGAGAAGTTAGTAAGTGGTAGAGCTGGGACTGGAATCAGGGCTGTCTCACCCCAAAATTCTCTTTGCTACTGCTGTGCCCCAGCTACAGACACCAGGATCCACCCTGAGATCTTGAGACATTTCTCAATAAATGTGTCAGTTACTGATGGATCTGGGGGACCCAGCTTCCATCTGCCCACTCATTCCATGCCTGACTGCTTCCCGAAGGGATTCTTTCCCCCAAGGTGGCCCCTCACTTCTTTCTTATTCCTGAGCACTCCCTTTCTGAAGCTATTCTGATGACAAGTCTTTTCCTCCCTCCTCAAGTTCCTCCTTTTTTCTTATATTAAGCTCCAGCCTTCAGTATCTGAGTCAGTGGAAGGGGAGATGTGTGCCTTGTCCGGTTGGGAAACCCACCCTTCCTCTGTCCCACCCTGATCTCCAGGGCCCATGACCTAAAGTCTACATGGAGGGGGCAGGGAGAGATGGAGGATTTTGAACAATCATTTTTTGAAGACCTGCAGATTTTTAAATTGAGGGAAATGAGAAAACCTTGAGGTTATTAGGTCCAAATTAAGAGAAAAAAAACCATGGTTAGAGAATAAAAGCATCTGTTTTATGAGCAGTACATGGTGCCAGGCACTTAGCACCAATCTGTGCTACAGCCTGTAAGATAGTGGTTGTTACACTTATTTTACATGGGCGAAAACTGAGGCTCAGTGAGGTTTTTCTTTTTCTTTTTTCTTTTTTTTTTTTGGCTGCACCCCACGGCTTGAAGGATCTTAGTTCCCTGACCAGGGATCCAACCCACACCCTCAGCAGTGGAAGCATGGAATCCTAACCACTGGACCACCAGGGAGTTCCCCAATGAGGTTTTTCTGGTGAAAACCTGTGCCCTTTCAGTTACCCACCCCACCCCTGTCCATTGCCAAGTCTGGCTGGAGGAAGGCCAGACCATGGTGGTCACACTACATATGGACTAGTCCTTCTTCAGTGAACTTGCTATTGTCCTAAAGACCGGGTTGACTTGGAGCTATCAACATCATCCCCATTCTCACTCTCAAAAAGGAAGAGATTTCTTTGATTCATGATTGGAGAATCTGCTGTTTGTTGGGTCATTTCAGCAGAAATGAGGGAGTAGCCTTTGACCTGCAGATTATTTTTTTCTGGTACGGAGTACCTTGCTTAAAATCATTTTCCACCATGGCTTGCAGTACCATTTCCCAATTGTGATTCATTAGGTAGATACTCTGTCAAAATAATAAGTCTTGTAAGTGATGAAAATAAGGATTTAGTATTTACCAGTCTTTTTTAAAAAGACCCTTAGTATTCCATGGAGTATGGTTTGGGAAAGACTGACCTACTAAATAAAGGCCACGTTCATTAGTTTGACCTCCAGTACCCTTCATGAACTGCCCGTGCTTGCCTCTGTAGCCCTGTGTTTCACCCCCTCCCCCATCCCCTGCCCCATACACCCTTTTCTGCTATTACAGAACTTCAAGAAGTTCACTGCAGCTCTGATTGCTGGCTTATAAACCTTTGCTCTGCCTGGAATACACACCCCCTCACTACCATCTCCTTAACTCCTAGCAAATACCTATTCATGTTTAGGATTCAAGTCAAGTATAGCTTCCCCTTAGTAACTGACCTTGGCCCCCCCAACTTCTTTCATAGTTTCTATAAAGCCCATAAGTGCACTTACGCGTTTTCGTATGTTCCCCCAACTGTATGCTCGTAGGGCAGGAATTATAACTTCTCATTTCTGTGTCCTTAGCACCTATCATAGTGCCTGGCTTATTTATTGAGCTATTTGTGTGTGTGTGTGTGTGTGTGTGTGTGTGTGTGTGTGTTTATTTATTTATTGGCTAGTTCCACAGGTTTGGCCTTTTAGGTCAATTTTAGAATAATTTTTTAAGGTTTTTTTCTCCAAACCTTTTTAGCATGTTCCTAGGAATCTGATTAAGTTTTCATATTAATTTTTTAGTTTATAAATTGAGGGTTCTTATAAATGGGTGTTCTTGTAAATAAAAATCCTAGCTATCTATTCAAATTGTCCTTTACGTCCTTGGCTTCATAAAGGCTCTATGCAGTTCTTGGTAAGCTAATCACTATTTATATCATCACCTTGGCCATTATGATGATTTTATCTCTTCTTTTAGATTTTTAACTGGGTATTTTTTATTTTTGCAAAACAACTGGTTTTTATCACTTGTTTAGTGGCCAATAGCATCAGTGCATTCTCTTTATTATTTTTTATTTGTTTTTCTTACATTTCCCAATAATACATTTATATAATTTCATAGTGATTATAAAGTTGCCTGCTGTTTTCCAGGCCTGGGTTTTTTTGCAATTGTCTTCCAAGTCGTTGAGGTTTCAGTGCTAGAGGTTCTTCCTACGTAGGCAAGAGTGACTCTGGAATCTTCCACTCTTCTGTCTCCTCAGGTTCGCTGCTGGCTTCTCTTTCCTGACCACCCAAAGGAAGGTGTCCATTTGTCTCAGGAAGGGCAGAGTCACTCCCTTGCCACTGTCCGGGTCTATCTTTAGGCCGTCAGCCCCTCCCCTCTGCTCTCTTCCCCTCTCTCTGGTCTCCCAGTGCCTTGCTTTGATTTGTAGTCGGAAGTTCCCCTCGTTCCGTTGCGTCTTCCCCCTCATTTCCCAAGTTCCCACAGGAACCTGAGAAGTCTGCTGTGCCCAGAGGTTAGAACGGAAACTGCAGCAAGATAACTCCAAGGGACAATGCCCAGTTGACGTCATCGCAACTTCTTTGCCTCGGCCAGAGCGGCTTTTTGGTTTTTTTCTTCCATTTTTCTTCAGGTTACTCTTCTACCCACCCCAGTCCAGTCTCTGTCAACCTCTCTTTGAAAGCTCTCTGGCATTGTCTGGTTGGTTTATGTGTTTCCTCATATTCTAATGCAAAACCCCTAGTTCCAAGTGGTGACTTAGAAGCTTGTTCTTTGATAGAGTTGCTTTCTTTTGAAGCAGAAGCATTCCCTTGTGACTATCATAATAAACCACCCTCCCCCCCCCCATCATCATGCTTGTGTTTCCATGACACTCCTGAGAGGCAGGTAGTGTAGGGATTGTATAGCCATAATCTCCAGGAAAACACACATGTGCATTGAATGAGTTGTCGTCAATTGTAAAAAAAGAAACCTTTACTAACCCCGGTTACTATTCTTTAATTGGTTTCAATCAAGAACATGATAAAAGGAAACTCAAGTTTCTGGAGGGTCTAGTACATGCCAGGCAGCGTGCTAAGGCCATTCTCATGAATTCTTTTCCTCGGCTCTCTCTAGCTTACCTCCCTAGAAAAGCTCCATTTTTCTTAGTGTTCAGTAGAGGAATGAAGACTCAAGGTTTAAAAACATGGGCTTGAGGTCAAGTCCAAGTTAAATGCTCTTTCTTCCAGACGGTTCCATGTGTGGGAATGTCATGTGTGTCAACCTGGGGCTAGAATGCAGGAGAGCGGCCACTCAGTGTCTGTTCGTTTTGTCTCCTCCCTCCAGCTGTACCTGCAGGCCCGCTTCACTTGGCGAGGGGCCCGCCTGCTCCGGCCTCTCCTGCAATTCACCCTGATCATGATGGCCTTTTACACGGGACTGTCCCGCGTGTCTGACCACAAGCACCATCCCAGCGATGTCCTGGCGGGGTTTGCTCAAGGAGCCCTGGTGGCCTGCTGCATAGTAAGTAGCCTCTTGTCCTCAGCACACAAGCAGGGCCCTGGATGGCTTGCTTGTTAAATGTTTCCAGCTCAGTGACCAAAGCCAGGGAGCTCTCAGGCCTCTTCTCTGCTTGGTGTCTGAGGAGCCATCCTGCCCCAGGAGCCCTTCAGTGAAATGAGGATAATTCCTGCTTCTTTCCAGCCTGGGAGTTTTAATCCAACAGATTCTGTGACTCCTTTTCTCCAGAAATACGGAAGGTTCGGGCTCACAGTTGCGATAGCAAGAGGTCTTACATGTTATTCTACTCACTCACTCTATCCATGAGGGCAGTCAGGGTTCAAGAGGGCAAGAAACTTGCCTCAGGTCACATGTCAAGAGTCTAAGTCTCTGACTCATATGTTGCTCACATGCTGCTTTGGTGATCACTTACTAGTCAGAAGCACTTCCCAGCTTCTTGGAAAACATCTGCCCTTCCCACTGTGACCTTTACAGGACTTGGTCAGACCCTAAACTAGGTGTTGGCTGGGGAAGAGGGAGTTTGGTGAAGGCTAAGCCCTCTCCTAGCCTGAGGGCTTTGTACAATCAAGTCACAGAGCTTCCTAGAGAATGGCCTTGGGATGGACCACATTCTGACTGGCCTCAAATGACCTATGCCTTCAGTACTTTCTCCCTGACTCCCAGTGAGGGGGGATGAGGCATTCCACCTCTGAGGCTCTATCTCTTCAGGAATCTCTGCTTTTTTTTGCCTGCTAAGTTTTTTGTTTTTAAGAGTCAAAAAGAGAAACTTCTTTTTTTTTTTTTTTTAATCTGTACAACATTACATTTCATGCTAAAATTTTGAGGGGTTTATTCAGCAAACACGACTGAGCACCTCCTCTGACACTGTGCCTTCCTGGGCCCTACTCAGGGGCACTCACCCTGGTCCAGCAGGAATCCCAGAACACAGTACTGGCTGGGTGTTCGAGTACCACAAATGCAGCTTGTATTGTTAGTTTAACCCTTGCTCGTTGCCGGTAAGAATCACGAAGTGAGATCTAGGCCAGCCCCCTGGTCCTTTCCTGGTTTTTCAGCCTGGCTGCAGCCCCACGTCTCCCTGCAATAACCTCCCTGCTTTCCTGCATTCGTCACCCTGTGTTGAAATTGTGGACGTGTGTCTCCCTTTCGATTGTTCCTCAGGGACAGGGACCCTAGTTAACATATACGTTATTCTCCCTGTGTCACCAAGGCCTCTTGGAGATTCTAGCTCAGAGTAAGTGAATGCGTGTGTAATCAACACAAAGCTAGTACTCTTTCTTGAGAACATTCTCTTGAAGGCAGAGGGATGGATAAGGCACAGCCCTCACTTCCAAAACAATCCCAGTCTAGTTGCTCACAGCCAGGCCAAGCACAGGAGCCGCAGTACAACGAGGGGCTGTCATGGGGACTAGCCGGGGCGCTTCGGCAGGCAGGCGAGGCAAGAAGAGGGCCAGGGAGCCGGGGCAATCAGAGTGGACACCACAAAGAAAGTAGCATCTGAGCTGCCGGCCAGCCTCATCCCAGGAACCCTAGTCTAGGCACTGGCTGTTTTGAGGGCTTTATTCATTGCTTTCTTTCGTTTTTCTTTTCAGTCAAGGCTAGAAGGGAGAGAAATTGGGGGAGCAGACCGTTAATGAGGGCAGCTGTCACTGAGACCTTGTTCTCTGAAGCCTGGTCCTTTAATGTGAAGTGACAGTGGGGGATGGGTGTTTGCACGACAGGGTAACCCTTTGCCGACCGTGCCCTCTGAGCTTTGCTCTAGGCAGGAGGTCAGCCCATGGGGGCCTGCTGTGGTGTTTCCTTCTCGGCGCCACTGCCCTAATTAAAGTCTCCTGCATCCCCAATTAAAAAAATGGAAAGGTTGGGGGGGGGGTCCTTCATAGCCTTCCTCTCTTTTATAGAGGACTCTCTACGCACAATGAGACAAAGTGTCCGGGAGGACCAGGGTTTATTTTCGAGGAGGGAAATGAGGGGTCTGACTTTTATCCTGTTTGGCTCGGGTGCACTGGGGCACTGGAGCACTGGATAGGAATTTGGGCCTAGCGTTTGTCAAGCATCTACTCTATGCTAGCTCTGTTCTGGGTCCTTTACTCATCGGACACGAAACCGTTGTATACTGAGGGCATTTTACAGATGAGGTAGCTGAAGCTCGGAGAGATGACTCAAGTCATCTGAGGTCAGAGCTAGTCGACAGCGGCTCCCGGGATGATCACTGACTCCAAAGCTTTGCCCTCTGTGCTTGGCAAGGAGGCGTGGTCACCGGAGCTGAAGTGGCCAGAGTCACCCGAGGCATAAGCAGCATAGGCAGTTGCTTACAGAGCAGAATGTAAGGGTGTCAGGGGCCTTCCCAACCCTTCGGGCTGATCCAGTTGCTGCTTTCAGTTTGAAAGCCTGTTTTACAGTGTCAAGATGGCTTAGAAAAGGGTTATAAATATCTTTCCCTGTCCCACCTAGCTGTGAACACATGAGGGTAGGGACTCGATATTTATCATTTTTCTCCCAGTGCCTGACTTCCAGCTGGTCCTCAGGAGCTCATGGTCCTGGCTGGCTCGGCACTCCAGCACTGAGTGAGCCATTTCATTTAAGCCACCTGAGAGGCCAGGGCAAGGCACTGGAGTCAGCCTAGGAGCTTGAGGATGCTCAGCTTGGGGAAGAGAAGGCAGTGGGTCACTTCCCATCAAAGGAAGTGTAAGGATCGGGACCCTGAGTTGAGCCAGAGATGGGTCTGGGGAACCAAGAGGCCATCTGTGGACACCACGTGCTGGGGGAGGGGACTGTGAGGTGGGCGAAGGGCATCTGCCTCACGGGTTTTGCAGCTTTATCAGGTGCTTTTCCAGAGTCGTACCGGGTAGCTTACAGCCTAGGCAGGAGCCTGTGGTCTCTGCTCTGCTGTGTCTTGTAGCAGAACTTGCCCCCAAGAATCAAGGCTGTCCTGGCACGTACCAGGCAAAGCCGAGTTCTCTTCTCGCCCGTGAATGGGGCTGATATGAATGGATCTTAACACGGGGACATTACCTGCGGTTGGTTAGGAGGACCAAGAAGAGGCAGCCCAGTAAGGTACAAGGCCACCGCACAGAGGTCAAGAAACCCAGAAGCCATTTCCCACTCTGCCTGATAACCTGAGCCAAGCTTCGATGGACCGCCATCAACAGGGAAATCATATTTGCTAACACGCATTGAGAGCTCACGCGCCAGCCACTATGTTAAGCACTTTACGTAGAGCATCTCCAGTCCCCCGAAGATCCTATTTTGAACCCTATACCCATCATTGTCCTCACTAAAAAGATGAGAAAACAAGGACTAAGAAGGATGAAGTAACATGGAGAGGGGAGAGGGGAGAGGGTCGACCCAGGGCGGTCCAGCAGAGACAGGTCTGAAGACCCCAGACTCTTGTAAGGCCTCATCTCCTGCCCTTCTCACGTCCCTTCACCTCCAGGCACATGAAACTTATCAAGATTGTTCAACACCCTGAGCTCTTATCCTAGACAGCTGTCCCCTTTTGATGGAGCACACAGTTCCAGTTTCACCCCATCTCGGATGAAACCTGTGTTAGTTCCCCATGTTGCTGCTCTGACAAATTACTACAAACTTAGTGGCTTAAAACGACACAAATTAATTTTCTTAGAGTTCTTGAGTTCTGAATTCCAAAATGGGTCTCAGCGGGCTAAAATCAAGGTGTTGGTAGGGCTGCGTTCCTTCCGGAGGCTCTAGAGAGAGTCTCTTTCTTTGACATTTCCAGCTTCCAGAGGCTGCCGGCATTCTTTGGCTCGTGGCCCCTTCCTCCGTCTTCAAAACCAACAGCGTAGCATCTTCATCTCTCTTTCTTTCATTCTCTCTGGCCTCTGCTTCCATCTTCACATGTCCTTCTGTGATTCTGACTCTCCTGCCTCCCTCTTACGAGGACCCCTGTGATTACATTGGGCCCACCTGGATGATCCAGGATACTCTCCCCATCTCGAAATCTTTAACTTAATGACATCCGCGAAGTCCATTTTGCCATGTAAGGTAACGTATTCACAGGTCCTGGGGATTAGGATGTGGGCATCTTTGGGGGGCTGTTGTTTAGTCTAGCATACCTTCTCTTGTCTTTTCTGACGACAGATTGCCCAACTGTCTTCTAATGCTCCCATAATCCTTTGCATGTTTTTCCTGCTGTGACATTCAGCCTGGTTCTGTCGTAATTGTTCAACTGTCTGTCTCCCCAACTAGACTGTGGGTGCCTTAATGGCAGAATCCATGGCTTAACCCTCTGGTTGTTCATTATCAGTGCCTGGTACAGTGGCTGACACACAATAGCTACTTGATAAGCATTGGCTAAAGAATGAGTGATGAATTAGCCTGTGACCCCAGGCAAGACACTTCCTCTTGAGCCTAGTTTCCTCATCTGTGAATTGATCTTGGAGACCCTTAGCTCCATGACCTTCTCCCACAGAGATTCCGAGGCACAGCCGACTTTGGACTTCGTAGTAACTGAGCTGGACCTGCCTTCTCAGATGGAACTGTCTCCATGCAATGCCCATGTAGGTGGCCTCTTTTTGGGGATCATGACGTCTTTAAGTCCCCAGCGGGTACGGTGCATTGCTCCAGAATGTTGGCTCAGCCACTGCAGAGCCTTGGGCAACAGGCCATGACAGCCAAACACTTTTACCCGGGTCTGTTGAGAGTAAGTCCTGTCCCAGCAAAAAGACATGTCTAGACACAAATCACATGCCAAACAGGAGAGGGTTTGGTCCCCTCCCTCACTGCTTACTAGCTGAACGCTTTCCAGAGGAGGAAGGCAATGGCAGCCAACACAGACAAAAAACCTACACGGTGTCGTGAACTCAACACAGAGACACGGACACGCAGGGGCAGAAGGGCAGGCACACTGATGTACATCTTCACACATGTGGACGGAGGTGCACAGGACAGAGGCACGTACCCAGTCGTACCCAGACACAGACATCCATCCTCTTTCCGTCACCAGCACTCAGAATCACAGATACACAGACAGGCCAAGGCAAACACAGGCTCATGCTCACCCTCGCAGTCTCCTCTCTCACAAACACACACACACACACACACACACACACACACAGAGCCACCCCTCCCAAGATGTGAACTCTACAGCTGGGCTCACCATTCCCACCCCTGGCGTAACCCAGGGACCCGGACGAAGGGACAGACATCGGTTCATTTCCTATCTGGTGACAACTTGACTATCTGGCCACCTCCTCCCTGACCCTCCAACAGATGGCAAATTATGGGGCCCTGGGAGGGGTCAGGGCAGGGCCAGGCCACCATTGCTGTGGGTGCAGCAGAGGAAGCAGCTGCTCGTGAATTTCATAAACATGCAGCAGAGTCTTTCCTGGTTTTCCTCTTGCAGGGTGTGTGGCTCAGCCAGCAGTCACTCTTTTGTGTGCTGCTATCTTCCTCCAGGATGTAGGGAAGGGCAAGGATATTCTTTGTCTCTGCCGCAGTTAGGTGACCCTGGGAGAAGGGACAAGTGAGAATGTGAATGGAAGAAGGGTTCAGTGATGACAGCCCCCCAAGGGGAAAATGGGGCACAGAGAAAGGATGGGACACACCCAAGGACACATGGTAGCGGAGTAGGAACCAGATCTCGGCTCTCTTGATCCTATCTCAAAGGATTAAACTAGTAAACTCCAAACACATGTAGTCTATGCCCTGAATTTGTGAGATCTCCTTCTGTAACAGGAGATTCCCATCTGTTTCCACTGGATTCATTCCACTACTGCCTGGGCACAGGGGAATGGATGAAATGACCTCCCGAATCACTTCTGGCCCTGCAAAAGCCTAGCGCTTTGCCCAGAAGCCCTGGGGCTGACCTTGTCATCCTGGGCCTCTACTCTCAGGTGGGCAGGGGTGCCAGGAACCCCTGGGTGTGGGAGAGAGAAGGAAGCAGAGGCAGGGGTAAACTTTGCCCCCCAGTAGATAATGACAATTTGCACAGTTCTTCTAAAATCTCCTTTCTCATTCCCCTGCTGAGATGAATGGGGTAGATGATGAGGCAGAAACTCAGAAGGGGGAGTAGTATTCCTGCCACTTAGGCATATTGGGCAAGTCACTTCCTCTCAGCTGCCTTTTCCCACCCCATGATGTGGGGATGATACGTCTTAACATCACCTGATCTTTGGATTGAGGATTCAATGAATTAAAGGTGCGTCATGCTTGACACATGCAACGCATTGATCGGATGTGTATTGCATGTTAAGTATGGTGCCTTGTTTTAAATATTCACAGCTGAAAAGAATTGGTCCTTAAAGAGCTTAGCGTGCAGTAGTTTCCCAGCCATGATCCATAATAAGAAATACATTATAACCCAATAGAGGTACCCACACATAACTAAAATATTTCACAAAATAAGACTTACGCTTACTGTATGTGATACATTCTAACATTTTAAACTTAACCCTTAAGAATGCTGGTAGTAACCGCCCAGTAAATTGATTTTAAACTTACTAATGACTTGTGACATGCAGTTTGAGAAACACTGGTCTACTGGGGACAGGCACGTAAACACACAAGTGCAGTAGAAGGGCACAGCCGTTAGGATGGGATCCTGTCCTGGGGACAGTGGGGGCTTGAGAGAGGGGAGAGCTCATTCTTCGTGAGGGTGCTGGAAGGCTAGAAGAATTCCTGGAGGAGGAGAATCTCGAGCAATGAATGGATATTTTCTGAGATACAAAAGATAAGGAAGGGCATTTCATGCAGAAGGAATAACACAAAGACATGGAGATGGATGGGAATATGGTATATCTTGTGACCCTAAAAAGTTCAGAATGATGGAACTTGTGGAATATTTGGGGGAAGTCAATAATAGTAGCTCTCTTTACCCTTTCAGCTTCAAAAGGTAGGATTTCTAGAAGTAGGCCCCTGCCTTCCTCCAGCCCCTGTCATTCTTGGGTACCATGTTCCTGAACTCTAGCTGATACTGGATCTAGCATCTTAGTGACCGCCATCAGCCCTCTGGGTCCTCCTTACCAGAAACCCTCCTTTGTATTAGCCAAGAAGTGCCTTCCTGTGATACTCCTTACAGGGCTCAGACACCTATTCTCCCCCAGAATTGCCCACGACTTTCCTCTGCTGCTCCAAACCCTCCTTCTTTTTACGGGACCAGCTCCCTTCTTGACCCTCAGTAGCAGTGATGGTCATGAACGATGGTAACTGAGGGAGGATTTGAAGAGCTCTTTATAGGTATGAAGCGTTTTCATGTGAATTCTTCCATTTAAGCCTTACAGAAACTGTGAGAAGGTAGATTTTTAAATAATGATAGCACACAAATGGAGGGCAGACCCATCCTCTGAAATCATAAACCTCTTCATTTTGCGTAAATGCAAGTCTAGACTAGAGTGCGACTTGGCCTGGGTCATGCAGCAGTAGCAATTTGGGGACTAGATCCTGCTGCCTGACTCCTCGTATGACACTCTTTCTACCTCATCAAGTTCCCTTTCAGGTATACCAGGAAATTACTCAGTACGGACACTGACAAGTTCCCATGCCAGAAAGTCACTGAAAGGCCTCTACTGAGGTCAAAAAAATAATTATTGCAATCAAGTAACTCCCAGTTAGTCAAAAGACAGGGCTGCCAAAGATGACTTTTCCTTAGACGACACTTATTATACTTAGGGCATGAGAGTGAGCTGAGACCCAAGGCAAAGAAAATTATTCCTTAATCAATGAGATTGTTTATTACGGTAGAGCAGGATGCCCAAAGGATATCCCAAGACCAGGGCATCAGGGTGTATGCAACAAGGGCAGCCCATGGTTTCTATCCTCACAAGGGGGGGTGGACTAGATTTATTGAGGCTACGCTTGCTGGGCTCTGAGCACAGTTCATTCACTTGAGTATCTCATTGTCTAAAGGGGAAGCATGACATAGCATTTATAGCATTATGTCTGCACTCGAGCCTATAGGCCTCATGCTAAGACGGAAGTTCATTAAAAGTTCAGTGTGGGTACCAAAGAGAGCAGATTCGAGCAGCTTAAGGAAGGGTTCATGGAGCCCAGTGTATAGATAAGGAAGCTGCTCTCAGAGAGATTACAAGATGTCTAAGACACACAGCCAGTGAGTGGCAGGTCTACGGCTCGAGCTCGTCTGTTCATCTCCATGGACTGTCCACTAATGGCTCTCCTCACTTGAGTCTGCATAACAAACACCACTAGTGTTTGTTCAATGCAGATTTTAGGCCACACTTCTAGTAGGTCTGGGTGGGCCCAGGAACCCGCTTTTTCAAGAAGCACCCTGCTGATTCGGAACTAGACGATCTGAGGATTACACTTTGAGAAACACTGGAATAGACAACCCTGTTTTCTTCTGATTCTGATTTCTTACTAACTCTTCCACTCTTATGTTTATTTGCTCTGTGTTGGCATCTAAGCTCAACGAGGGCTTATAAAAATTTCGATATATAAGGATGTGGTGCCTGTCTTTCAAGGAGTTCTCTTACACACTCTCAGGATTTGAAACACTCAGACTCCAGAAATATTTAAAGGACAATTTTGTTGTCATAATCTGCCCTTAACAAAATGACACTCAGGGCTTGCTGACTCAGCAATTTGCAGCAATGGGAGTGGAAACCTGGCTGCAGATGTGACTTTTTGTTTCTGGCCAGTGGTTCTTGGTGAGCTCCAGGCAGGCAGCACCTCAGCCAGGCTGGGCTGTGTGCTCTGGGCACTGGCATCTCCAGAGCTGGTGAATGCCGGCAACGAGACATTGGAAGCATCTTCCTTTTTGATTGTGCTGACTCATTCCCCAAAATAGCCCCAGAAATTATTGGACTTTGAGAGCATATCCTATCCGTCCTATGGAAAACTCCCATCTCATATGGTCTTCATGTCTGGCTTGAATCTATACAGGCTTTCACCTATTTGTCCATATTCTCAATCATTTCGATTTCCCCCTCTCTAATTTTCCTTGTTTCTAGTTCCTTCTCTTGTTTCTTTTCTTTCCACCCAAGGGGCAGGGGAAGAGACGTGACTTGATGTGGGTAGGCACTGAACATACAAGCCAGTGATCATGGCTCTGTTTATTAACAAGCCCCACTTGCTCATTTTGTGACATCATATAATCCCTTGAGTAAACCTCTGAGGTAGGTATTATATCCCTCATTTAGGTATTTTGCTGAAAATGGCAAAACTTGGATTTAAAGACAAGTCTGTCCTACTACCAAGAGCAAAGCCTGTCATCAGTGCTACATGTGTAGGATGGGGAGTGGGAGATGGTGACCCAATGGCACCGTAACAAGAGTCTCCATTTAGAAGGAGACTCCTGTGCATTTCTCATCTCATCACCGCCAACAGGATTCCTCCAGGCAGGAGTTGCCTTGTTTGTGTGTAGGCTTGCTCTTGGTGGAAGGGCTTCATTGTCTTGAGTGCTTGTCTGAATCAGATTACTACACCCTCAGATCACAGAAAAGCTTGCCTTTCTGACTCAGGAGAAGGTCAGAACCACTTTCCCAAGCAAATATCAGAATATCAGAATATTAGAAGGCAGAGGAAAGCAGAGCTGTAATTTTTTCCCTAGCATAGTTACCCAAACTTTAAGAGTTTCGTTGAGAACAAGTGAGAGATTTCTCGAGTTGAAAACAAAACTAGAAATAAAAGCATTATGTCCCCCTGCACACATACATGCCGCCTCCATCAACGGCAGTTGTGTCCTCAACGTTCCAAAAACCCATCTCTTCTTTGACTTCACTGCATGGTGATCTTACAGGACTCATCCTCTCCTAGATTCTGCAACAGTGTCCTGACCGGGACCCCTGCCTTCAGGCCCTCTGCTCCCTTTCTGACACCTTCTCCTTCTTAGATAATCATGATCTTAATGCAAGTCTTCCCAACGTGCCGCTTCCCTGTTTCAGCCTTGACAGTGGCTCCTCGGGCTGTGCCATACCCCTTCTCAATATCTGGCTTCCCCTCCAGCCTCACTGACTGCTCAGCCCTCCCTATACTGAGCTTCCTGCGGCTCCTGAACGAGCTGGGCTCCCTCACTCCTGTGCCTTTGCACGCGCTACTCCCTTTGCCTAGAATAACATTCCTGGCATTCACCACCTGGCTTACTCCTACTTATCCTTCAAAGCTAAGCTCAAATATACCTCCTTTGGGGGAAGCCTTCTAAGGCCCTCTCCCCTCCCCTTCAGCCTGGGTTAGATGCCACATTCTCTGTGTTGCTTTAACACCCCAGCTTCCCTCTGTCATAATCCTCAGGACACTATTGTACCGCTCTATTTACCCGGATCTCTCCCTCGTTGCCTTGTGAGCTCTTGGAGGGCAAAGAACTCTCTCTTCTGTATATTTATCATCTCAGGGCTTTGGCACAGACCAGATGTTCAATAAGTGTTTACTGATTGCACTTTTCAAAAAAGCAATTTGTGAAGGCAGAGGAGAAGAGAAATGGAATTGAAAGCATATGCTCAGGGTAGGAGAACTTAAAACTCTCCGTGGTGCTTCGCACATAGATTTCGTGTTTGCTAAGACTGTCGTCTGATGGGCTCTTTCACACCGCAGTGGGGCTGTGGGCTGGGAGTGGGTTTGTCCCTCAGACCTGGGGTAGCCACCTAATTCGTGTAGACCCTTCCCAGCCTGGGCCTCTGGGTTTTCTTTCCAGGTGGAAATCATCTTCTGCAGGAAATAGAACTGGCCTTTCCTAGTCCTTTTTGTATTCTGCTGTTCAAGCATGAAGACGGAGCCCTGTTTGAGTCTTGACAGGATCGTGTTTCATGATCCCCCAAAAAGTGTTTGTGTAACCTCAGGCCACGCTGAAGGCAAAATACAGCTTAAGGGGGGATCCTGCTGGACCCGACTCCCACTTTTTATCTTGCCGCTGGGGTGTGTGCATGTGGTGTGGGAGGGTGTGGTCCCCCTGACATCCGTAGGCGTTCTCCGTGCTGATAAGATCCAAGGCCAGAGTGCTTGCTTCCAGTGGAAAGAAGTGGAGGAATTCAACAGAAAACATTTTATAAGCTCCTGGTGTGTGCAAGGCTCAAAGCAAAGGGCTATGGGTGATGTGGGATGATTAGGGATGGGCTCCATCCTCAGGAAGCCTCTCATTAGGAAGAAAGACTGACGGGCAAAGTTTTGGAGACACGAGAGGACGTGGCTTACTCTAGGCCCAGACACGACCTTGGTACCCACACAAGGAACGCCTTTTATTGAACTATGTGCCAGATACAGGTTCAGTTCTTATCGAGTACATTCTTGCCTTTAGCCTTCATTTCATTCCTATCTTGCAGTTCGGAAACGGAAACTCTTAACATGTTGTGGATATGAGCTCAGGAAATTAAATTGGGAAGTCAGCCAGTAGATGGAGGTGGTGTCGGGATCTTGAAGGGAGGGATGTTTGTGTGAGGGTGTCCCCTGCTGTCTTTGCCCTCAGCAGATGACACCCAGGCTGGGAGAAAGATCTCTAAGAAATGAGATCCGTAAGAGCCCTTATTTGGTGGGGCTCGCTCCTAGGCTGGGGAAAGTGGAGTTCAGAGCCAGCGATGGAGAGATTGACCGAAATCTCTTCCTCTGGGACAAAGTGAAGGAGGAAGGGGAAGGTAATTTCCAGGTAGAGATGAGGACATGGGCTCTCCACCTGTCAGAGAAGAGTTGAAAAGTTTAATGATCTCCTATAACTTTAATCATGTTTGTTCAGATTTCCTTATACTGGGGGCACCTGAAACCCCCCTTCCCCACCTGTTTGTAAAGGGTTCCCGTGCAGGGGAGCCTACGGCCTCCTGGCAGGGTTGGGTACAAACCTTTTCTCTCCTGGTTCTCAAGCTGGCCCTGGCTACGAGACAAACCTTTCTGTGCCACGGTTCTCAAGCTGGCCCTGGCTACGAGACAAACCTTTCTGTGCCACGGTTCTCACTGTTCACACCTCCTTAGAAAAGAAAGAGGCAAAAGGCTTAATTTTTTCCTTTGCAAACTGGTACATTCAATAGCACTCAGGCTGCAAATGTCTTAAAATGTTCCATTTCTTGGCTAATATTTCACTTTCTTGCTGTAGGATAGAAATCGCCTAGCCTTCTTTGTGTATATATATATATATATATTTTTTTTTTTTTTACCAAAAACTAGTAAGGAAATGTTTAAGTAACATATATATAATGGGTACAAAAATTCAAAACATACAATACAAAGGATTTTATGGTGGCCAATAAATAAGCCTCTGCTTCCCATTTGCGTTCAAGTCACCCCATTCTCCTGGGGTGACCAGCATCACCCGTGTCTTGCTGTCATTTTGATCGCACTTTGCTGATGTCTGTATCACTACAGAGAGAACACTGTGGAAATTGGTTCAGCAGAGGATCCAAGTCACTTCTGTGACCAGGTCCTGGCTGCAGAGCCTTGGTATTGGTGCAGTCTTATTAAGAACTTCAATTTCTTGCCTATAATGTGCCCTGAGTGAAGTCACAGGGCCGTCATTATTAGCGAGCACATGACCATCGGCAGGACAAAGACTCTTCCATCCAGAAAGCCGTTCGCCATAGGAACTTTGATGTGTTTTAGCCGCTAAAACACTAGTGGCTAAACTCAGCCATGTGTTTCCTATTAAATTACATGACTGACAGCTGCCTCTTATGGCTACTTAGTACAAACTCCTGTTGCTTAATGGCTCAAATGGATATCTGTGTATTTATTTTGCCACCTAATACAAAGCATAAATTTTTCTTACTCTGGTAACTTAGCAAGTTCTTGAATCTTTCATCATAAGCTGAGACCGGAACTCTGCCCAAGCCATCCTTATACCCTTGTGGGTAAGCGTTCAAGTAAACGTTTCTCAGCTATTCTAAGAACGACTCCGTGAGGGCACATGCTCAGGAGGAGGAAGGAGGTTGGGAATAAGCGATAGGAGAGTTTTTGTTGACCTTTCCACCGGGTTAGTTGCTGACTCCTTCAGCCAAGAGACCCTGGCTTCTTGACCCCCATCAAATTGTTGACATCACTGGGTTTTCAGGAAAAAGTGATCACGACTGCTTCCTTGCTCCAGCTCCTGCTGATAGGAATTCATACTGGCTGATCTCTTTTGGTTACACCCTAGATTCCTTTGTGAGGAAAGGGAAAGTATCACGGACTAATGACGGTGACTAATTATGACTTGCTTCCTTTGTTTGAGAACTTATCCTTCACTGCTACTCATTTACCTTGAGAAACAAGGAAGTGGGGCTTGCAGATAGGGAGCACTGAACTGAGAGCCCAGGGAAGTGAGGTCTGCCCTTACCATGGCCGTGCAACCTCGGGCGTGTCACTGCCTTTCTCTGGGCTTCAGTTTCCCTCTCTGTACAAGAAGAATTGGACTCTGTGGTCTCCTTGGTCCTTCCCTATTTAAAGATCTACAGTTTGGGGGCCCCTTTCTCTAAAATCCATGCTCCTATGGCCTTCCCTTTGCCTTTGCCTCTCCCCAAGGCTCGGATGTCAGTGACTGATTGGGATCTCTGATTTTGTGCTTCTAGGTTTTCTTCGTGTCTGACCTCTTCAAGACCAAGACGACACTCTCCCTGCCTCCTTCTGCTATCAGGAAGGACATCCTTTCACCTGTGGACATTATCGACAGGAACAATCACCACAACATGGTGTAGGTGCCACCCACCTCCTGAGCTGTATTTGGAAAATGACTGCTGACAGCAAGTGTTTGCTGCTCTCCTATCTCATCAGACAGTAGAATGTAGGGAAAAACTTTTTGCCCGACTGATTTTTAAAAAGGAAAAAAAAAGTCTTACCTTGTGGCCTTCCAAAATAGGTAGTGTTCACCTATATGGAAACAACAGCAAACTAACAGCAAGTGCAGGAATCCTGGATGTGCAGTTGGTTTAAGTGTTCATGTTCTAGTGAACACAGGCTTGTTCTGGAACAAACACTAAGATGATTTGAGTAGAGCCTGCCAGTCACCTTTGTGACCTGAGGAATCCCAGGCCTGTTGGAAAAGCTCAAATTCACCTTGTAGCACACGATGCCAGAAATAGCACTGAATCAAGAAAATAGCCATTGGGGGCTCCCCTGTTGTGTCTCTCTGTCCACACCACTCGATTCTCCACTGTGACTTTGGTTCAGGAATCTTATTTGTTTGTTTGTTTTTGTTTTTAAATATAAGAAAAGAACAAGTTTGCTCAGTCAAGCGATCAGATCCTGAATCCAAATTCCCAGTTGTGAAGCCTTATCACTCACTTCCTCAGCCCGTAGGCCAGCAACCACAGCCCCTCACTTTAGTGATTAGGTGACTCTTTGTGGATGAGTGAATTTCACAAATAGCACAATTTCAGAAGAGCTCGAGGGCGCAGGCCCTCCTGTGTCTTCTCTTGATGCACCAGCCTGTGATGCTGAAATGTCAATTACAGGATGCTGATGTTGTGTACATCAATCACCAGGGCACTGCCACGCTCAAGTATCACTACTTAGCTGGTTAGCTTCGGTTACTGCTTTCTTCCTGGAAACCCTTGCTGGGTGCCCACCGGGATTGCCTGGGAGCGCCCGGAGACGAGCAAAGATGTGGTCTGCCATCAGCTGATGGAAAGCAGCCTTCCATGCAAGAGATGGAGGAGTGAAGGGGGCAGAATGAAAAGTGAAGCAACCCTTTGGCTACTCAAAGTCTGAATGAGCCAGAGTAGCAGATGGTCTCACATCCCAGAGGCTGCCCTTCCAGATAAAGGAGGGTCTCTGGGGGATCCGCTCTTGCTAAGCTGTGTAAAGCACTATTGTCTTGGGGTTGATCTCTAGGGCAGTTCTTGGTAGGTTCTGCTGGGCAGAACACGTGGGTTAAATCTCCGTAGAGTT
The DNA here is from genome assembly GCF_009873245.2 of Balaenoptera musculus. Taxonomy (NCBI): domain Eukaryota; kingdom Metazoa; phylum Chordata; class Mammalia; order Artiodactyla; family Balaenopteridae; genus Balaenoptera; species Balaenoptera musculus. Next base: position 47,634,204 of record NC_045785.1, on the reverse strand, counting down.
TCCTCATCCTCTCTCCGTAAGTGTCCTTCCAAGCAAGGTCCCACTCGAGGCAGCAGACAGGGACCGCTTCTACTGAACCTTTGAGGAAAGGAGGAAGGAAGAAATGCTTTCAGATCTCGGATGCAAACCTTTCAAAGGGCTAAATGTAACCACATGGGTCAACCACATACACATCCTTACAACAGAAGCCGTCCTTTCATTTCAACTTATAGCAAGCTATGATTTTTATATATAAATATTATATAAATAATGTATAAAACATTAAAAGTTAACTATGTAAAATATTATTTCTGAAACAATTTTAGCTATATCCACTATGACTATAAACTGTGTCTCGACCTGTGTTATTTACATTAGCTGCTTACAAAAGCATGGAGTTCATTTTTTTTTTTAATATCAACTAAAATATTGTAGTTCTGTGCTAGACATTGTTTTTACAATGAAAGAAATAACTGCAACTAGAGAAAACTGTATAAAAACATTAAATTGTCAGTATTTTTGTAAGGTTCCATTTTGTAAAGAGAATAATATTCAAAGACTTTTGTAGAATACAAAGTGAAAACTTGTATCTGCGAAACTATACTTGTATTAAAGGTGCTTTTTAAATAAAAGCTCATAACAACTAAGGAGGGAGTTGGAAGCTTGGAATGATTGAGGGGGTTGGTCTTGGGTGGGTGGGTGGGTGGGAGGAGGGGGACTTGAAGGCTGTGCTCCTCGAGGGGCCTCGCCTCCCCTCAGGGCGTCACCGTGGGATACTCTCAATGGAAAATAGGGTGGCCATGGTACTGTCGATAGGGGTGCCCCAAGCTCTTTCATCTCTGAGAGCCTGTTTGCAGAGGGAACAGAGAGAGCTCTGGTCCTGCTCTCCTCTCAGGCTCTTCTAAAGAGCTTTTGTATTCAAAAGGGGGGTTTCCTCGGGACAGGGGGAGTTGTGGGTCCCCCAAAAGCAGATAAGGAGCAGACTCTAGATAAGGTGTGCTTCGGGAGGTCACAAAGGGAGTCCTTTACCCAGCCGGCGACATCAAAGGAAGGAGGCTGCACCGCTAAGAATGGCATTTGCCTCCTGCTTTCCTTCCCTGTGTCTCCCCAGCCTGGAAGAAGAGGGGAAGCTGGATGTTCCCATTGTTTAAGCACCTGCGTGCCAGGCGCTGTGGCCTATTTGTCGCTTTTGATCCTTCCAGCGGTTCTTATTTTGAGAAATAAGGACTACTAAGGAATGCAAAGATGATGTTTAAGATCGTAGAGGAGTGAACTGCAGGCCAGAGCTTGGATTCATTTCCTATTTTGCTGCTGTAACAAATTACCACCAACTTGTGGCTTAAAACAGCACAAATGTACTATCTTCTCGTTCTGGAGTCTTTAGGGGCTCTGTTTCCTGGCCTTTTCCAGCTTCTAGTGACCATGTGCTTTCTTTGGATTGTTTCCTCTCTCTTCAAAGCCAGCAACGTCGGGTCGAGTCCTTCTCATTCTGTCGTCTCTCTGGTTCTCCTCTTCTGCCACTGCTTCTACATTTAGGGCCCTGATGATGGTATTGGATCCGCTCAGATAGTCCAGGATAATCTACCTATGTTACAGTCAGCTGATTAGCAACCTTAATTCCATCTGCTACCTTAATTCCCTAATTCCCCTTTTGCCATGTCACATAACATATTCACAGGCTCCAGGGATTAGGACATGGACATCTTTGAGTGGACCATTATTCTGCCTACCTCTGGCCGCCAAAGATTCACATCCATCCCACAGGCAAAGTACATTCACCCTATCCCAACATTCCCCAAAGTCTCAACACATTACAGCATCAATTCAGAATCTCAAATCTCATTATCAAACTACATCATCTAAATAAGGTAAGGATGAGGTTCTGGGTTTAATCCATCCTGAGGCACAATTGCTCTCCATCTATGAATCTGTGAAACTTAAGAAATAAGTTATCTGCTCCCAAAATTCTATGATGGGACAGGCATAGAATAACAGTTACAGACATTCCTAGTCCAAAGAGAAAATGGAAGGAAAGAGGGAACATCATTGGTCTCAAACAATTTTAAAATGCAGCCAGGCAAACTCCATTTGATTTCAGGGCCTGGGAATAAACCCATGTGGCTTGTGGCTTCCTTTCTGCCACCAAGGTCAGCCTGCTCTTCGCTGCTACACAAGCCTCACTCAGGTCCCTGTCCTAACTCAGCATTTTTTTCCTGTAAGTGGAGTTGTAGCTTTGGACCTCACGATGCAGCGAGGGAGATTCTTAAGGCCAGAGTCCAAAGTTTTTCCTTCAAATCTAGGGGAACAAAGTTCCAGATAGACAAAATAACTTCCTGGCAGGAGGAGGGGGATACACAGCAAGTTAGTGGAGGAGCTGGGGAGACCAAATCAAGTCATTCCATACTGCTTGTCTCCCTGTCTTCCCATTATACCTTTCCAATAACACTTTGGGAATTAAAATAGTCTCAAAGAGAGAGAATGCCATTTCATGGGCACTTAAGGAAAGACGGGGCTGTGCCATAGTATGGTGCAGCTCTGGGATTCAGATCCAAATTATTTCAGTTATTTGTTGATTAATACTAATTAAGTACTCCGTACCAGGCACTGGTAAACACATGAGGTAGGACAGTGGATAAAAGGAGCGGGATCTCGGCTTCAGGGGAATTATGGGCTAGAGAAGAACGCAAAAAATCAAATAATCACACAACTAGGTAATTAAGAAGTAAGAAGAGTGTTATGAAGAAAGAATACAGGAAGCTATGAGAGATGTCATTTGGAGGACCTGTCCTATCTGATGGTGGTTTTCCTGAGATCTACCAAGGGCCAAAGCCTGTTTACACCACTTATCCACACCAATGACATGAATGAAAAGAGCTCTGCCAGTTGTAGGTCTAGGAGAAGAGACAAGTAAGTAATTACGGTAGCGTGATAGGGGAGGAGGAACACACGGGAAGTGTTGCAGGAGCATAAGTAGAATAAGTTAGACTTTGATGTCCTCCATGTGGACCCTCTCCCTATCTCTGGTAAGCATCCCTTCTAGGACATCCAACCCTGAAAAAACATTCCAGCTTCTGCATGAACCAACCCTTCCAATGACGATAATTTTGCCTTCAACAGCCCTTTGCAGTTTTCTGAAAACTTGAGTGCACACATCACATTTGGATTCTCCTCACCTCCTTAGGAGAAAAGACGAGGCATGAATGGCCCCAGATGTCAGAGATGAATGTAGGCTCAGGGAGGCTTTGGTAGTTTTCTTTTGATACCAAAACAGTTTGTAAATAATAATGAATAAGAAAAAGAGAGACAACCTATTTTTAAAACTTTCTAAGAGAGGATGTACAAATGGTAGATAAAGATAGAAGTGTGCTCAGCTTTATTAGTCATGGGGAAATGCAAATTAAAATCACAGTGAGATATGAATACATACTGTGACATCCTTGTCTAACTTAACAAAAAAACTGATAGTACAGATGTTGGTGAAGAGGTGAAACAACTGAACTTTCATTCACTGCAAGTGAGGATATAAATTGGTACAGCCATTTTGGAAACTTTGGCAGTACCTACTAAAGCCAATAATATGCATACCCCATCCCCCAGAAATTCCACTCCTAAATATACACCCAACAGAGAGATGTATGTATTCTCACCAAAACTGGAAACAACTCAAATCTCCATCAACAATTGAGTTAAAAAGTGAAAATTAAATATTAAAAAGATCATTAAAAAGTGAAATTAAATATTCACACGAGGAATACCATTTAGCAATGAAAATGAACAAACCCCTGCAATGCACAACAATATGAGTGAATTTCACAGAAAGAATATTGAGTGAATGGAACCAGGCACAACAGAATACATACTGTGTGTTCATTTTTATGAAGTTCAAAACAGGCAAACTCACAGCAAAAGAAACAATTAACAAAATGAAAAGACAACCTACTGAATGGGAAAAAAATATCTGCAAACCTTATATCTGATAAGGAGTTAATATCCCCAAATGTAAAGAACTCATACAACTCAATAGCAAAAATCAAATAACCCAATGTAAAAATGGACAATGGACCTGAACAGACATTTTTCCAAAGAAGTATATGAATGGCCAACAGGTACATGAAAAGATGCTCTACATCACTAATCATTAGGGAAATGCAAATCAAGACCACAATGAGATATCACCTCATGCCTGTTAGAATGACTAATATCAAAAAGACAAGATATAACAATTGCTGGTGCAGCTGTGAAGTAAAGGGAACCCTTGTGCGCGGTTGGCGGGATGGTAAACTGGGACAGCCACTGTGGAAAAACAGTATGGAGGTTCCTCAAAAAAATAAAAGTAGAACTATTATATGATCCAGCTGTTCCACCTCTGGGTATATATCTGAAGGGAATGAAAATACTGTGTTGAGATATCTGCACCCTATGTTTATAGTAGCATTATTTACAATAGCCAAGACATGGAAATAACCTAAGTGTCCATCAGCAGATGAATGGATAAAGAAGTTGTGGAATACAGATACAATGGAATATTATTCCTCTATAAAAAAGAAGAAATTCTGACATTTGCAACAACATGGATGGAACTGAAGGGCATCATGCTAAATGAAATAAGTCAGACAGAAAAAGACAAATACTGTATGATCTCACTTATATGTGAAACGTAAAAATAACAAAAAGAAAAAGAAAAACCAAACTCATAGAAAAAGTCATCAGATTTGTGGTTACCAGAGGCAGGGGTTGTGGAGAGGTGGAACTGGATGAAGGTGGTCAAAAGGTACAGACTTCCAGTTACAAGATAAGAACTAGGGGTGTAATGTACAACATGATGATGTAGTTAGCACTGCTGTATGGCACATAGGAAAGTGGTTAAGAGAATAAATCCTGAGTTCTCATCACAAGGAGCAAATATTTTTCTTAATATATTTTTTTTGTATTATAAGAGATGATGAATACTAACTAAACTTATTGTGGTAATCATTTCACAATATATGGAAGTCAAACATTATACTGTGCACCTGAAACTTATACAGTGCTGTATGTCAATTATATCTCAATAAAACTGGAAAAAAAAGGAAAAAACCCAAAACAAACAAGCAAGAATAATACATTTCAAGGAGTTCAGTAAGAACAGAAAATTCCAGGGCAATGATTATACCTTGATCAGAAAAACACACTTGAACCAAAATAAATATTTGTACCACTTGATTCCTAGCATTGAATTGGGCCTGGTAGGAAACCAAGGAAATTATTTGACTGTCATAATGATACTCAACCTTATTTTTCTCTACTCATCTCCTATCACAGATTCTAAAAAAGGGGGTCACTGGCTTTCCCAGCCCCCATTCAGCTGATCATGTTCTATGTATTTGAGAAAACAGGAAAGCACTTGAGATGTCTCATTAGCCTGGTTATTGCTGCTTCCTTCCTTCGACATGGTGCTGTGAGGGTATGATGTTTGGGGCTCTGGCAGCTACCTTGCCAGCCATAAGGAAAAAGCCAGAACCTCACAGAGCAGTTGACCAGTGCCCTAGGTGGATCAGCTCTGGAACCACCTGCATCTAGACATCTCATTATGTGTGATAACTAAATGCCTCTGTTATTTCAATAAATTCAACATTAGAAAAAAAATCAGAAAAAGCTCATCTATAGCAATAGAAGTCAGATTTGTGATTACCTTTAGGGGGCATATCTACTGGGAGAGGACTTAATGTGGGTGGTAGTCACTTTGTGAAAATTTATTAGGCAGTATATTTCGATTCATGTATTTGTCTATTGCTATATCACACTTCAACTGAAAAAGGGAACAGAAGGAAATTTGTTCAATACCAAAGGAAAATAAAAAGATTGACAAGATATTGGCAATTTTTATTTCCTAAATAGCTTTCAAACTCATCCCTTCCCTTTATTCCCTTTACTTATTTGAGGCCTCATTAACTCTTTTTTTAACCAACTGCAATAGCCTCTTTACCAGGTATCACTGCCTCAGTCTACATTCTTGTAAGAATTCCTCCATACAGGGGCCAATGGGAACCTTCTAAACACAAATCTGACCATGTCACCACTCACCTGCTCAGGGAATAAAATCCTTCACATGGTATTTATTCTTCTTTTTAAATTTGAATTTATTTCAAATAATGTAATATAATACAGAGAATAACACGAGAACCGTGTGCCTACCACTCAACTATAAGAGATTAGCATATTGCCCTATTTGTTCCAGATCAAATATTGTTGTTGTTAAGAAAGAAGCGGTTAAGATACAATTTTAGCTCAGTCTCTTCATTCCACACAGTCTCTCCGCCAGGTAAGTATTATCCTGAATTTGGTGCATGTCCTTTCAAATCAGGTTTTCTTACTTGACCCAACATATGCATGCATGCATAAGCCCTATATAGAATTGTTTTGTGAGTTTTAAATAAGCATATATACAAATAGTATCAAAGTAGTATGTTTTTTATAATCTGCTCTAATCACTCAACATCGTGATTTTGCGATTTACACATGATGGCACACAGATCTGTAATGTTCATTTAACACTGTAGCATCACTGTATGGGTAAACCATACCTTATTAATCCATTATAAAGTTGATGGACATTTAGATTGTTTCCAGTTTTTTGCTAAGATTGTTTCCAGTTTTTTGCTACTGCAGACAGTGCAGAAATAGACTCCTTTATGTATTTCTACTTTTAGTCCCAATACACAAAGAAATGGAATCGCTAGATGGTAGAGTATATGCATCTCCACTTTAATAGATATTACTGCCAAAATGCTCTCAGAAGTAGTTGTATCAAATTTATACTATTACTAGCAGCATATGTAATTTCTATTTGATTTCCATCTTCAACAACTGGTACTGTTGGACTTTAAAATTTTAACAATCTGATAAGTGTGAATAAGTAAAATCCCTCTGAATTTTAATTTTCATCTTGCACACTGAATAGGTTGAGTTTGTGTGGTTTATAATTTTTTATTGTGAGCTTATCTATATAGCAGGGTTTCTCTTGTCTACGGGAGTCCCATGCATCTTGGTCTCTAAAAAGCAGTTTTGTGTTTGCTGCCGCCAGGAAGGAATCCCAGGGGGTTCATAGACCCTGGGCTATGCAATCAAATTATGTTATTCTCTTTTTAAACTTTCTAAAGAAGGATTTCAGAAAATAGTTCAGTCCTATTAGATGGATATATAAGACTGTGTGATTTGGCTTTTATGTGCCTCTCCAACTTCAACTTCAGCCAGAAGCTATTACCTTGGTTTTATACTCTCCTTTTATTTCTGATACATGGAATGTCTTTTGATCTGGTCCATGTATTAATAGAGGAAGGGAACTATATTCAGTGGAGAGAACTGTTATATTTTATTCAGTATTTCTATGTGTTTTTTCTGGGAGAGGTAGTTCTACGTTAATGAAGTCTGCCATGTCGCTAGATTTGGAATTTCAGCATGGGATTCCTTTCATGATCTGGGATTTCCCTATCCCTCAACCCCTATTTCTTGTGATACACCTACCTTTCCCCTTGTCCCCTAAAATCCAGCTATGCTGAATTGCTTGCAATTCTCCCAAACTCATATCACTTCGCTTTTGCATATGTAGCTACCTCTTCCTAGTTATCATCAAGAATCAGATCTGGGGCTTCCCTGGTGGCGCAGTGGTTGAGAATCTGCCTGCCAATGCAGGGGACACGGGTTTGAGCCCTGGTCTGGGAAGATCCCACATGCCGCGGAGCAACTAGGCCCGTGAGCCACGGTTGCTGAGCCTGCGCGTCTGGAGCCTGTGCTCCGCAACAAGAGAGGCTGTGATAGTGAGAGGCCCGTGCACCACGATGAAGAGTGGCCCCCGCTCACCGCAACTAGAGAAAGCCCTTGCACAGAAATGAAGACCCAACACAGCCAAAAATAAATAAATAAATTAAAAAAAAAAAAAAAAAGAAAGAAACAGATCTGCCTCTACCTACCTGGGAAAACTGTGAGCCCAGAGGTTGTGTTGGATGGCTTTGCTGGCCTTCCACTGTCCTCTTGCTCTGCAATTGACTAGATGTCCAACTATCTCACCTATTGACTGTGAACTCCTTGCAGGCAATGACAACGTGTTATCCTTCATTTCCTTAGGATGGAGCACAGCGGCTAGCACAGAGTAAGTACTCGATTAAATATTTTTGATTGAATAGGTGACTAAAGAGTCCCTTCTTTAGTATATGTTTAGAAGTGGGTGTGTGTGTGTGAATTATATATGCAAGGATGTACATGTATTTGCCAATACATGATTGTGTATCTCTGGGCATGCATGCAAGTGTGTGTGTGTGTGTGTGTGTGTGTCCAAATATATGCACGTACGTGAATGTTCGCTCTGCTTCTTCTGAGTGGGTGACACAAACTCTTAGGTGGCATTTGTGGGGATGCTATGATGTTTGCGGTGACAGCGGAGAGGGGAAATAAAGGATAATTGCCACTTTGGTGACCAGACTGTGTAATATGTGGTCCAAGCAGCTCTCAGAAACTCGCCCCATGGAAGATGCCTTTTATGGCGCTTGGGGGGGTGGAATCCATTGTACCTAAGTAAGCACCGCACTGCCCTTGAATTCAGGGTGTTGGGACGAGGGGTTGGAAGGAGTTTTGACATCAGTGGTACAGCCTCTGGGGACAATGACTCCTGTGGACCTGATCTCTTTAACTCCAGTAGAAGCTATGTGCCAAGTTTTCACTTTTCATTTTCTTTTTAATCCTTTAAGGCCAGTTCCTGCCTCACACTGGGGCCTCTTTCCATCCCATTAAGCCTCTGCCTTCTATTTCTGTGTTTCCTTCCCTCTCATTACTCTGGCATGTGTGGGCAAACAGAAACTTTCTACCGGCACTCTCACTCGACATCTTTCTCTTTCTGCCTGATTCACGGGAGGCTGTCTGGGGTTCCACCTTGATTGGCAGGGGAGTTCCATGACCATGATGTCACCTCTGTTCAGTTGGAGGACCCCAGCATGAATCAAGACATCAGAGGAAATGAGTGGTGATCCCCCAAGGAGACAAGCTCATAAAGTCATCATCAGTGACAGCAAAGGAAATTAAGGAAAACGCAGGTCAGAGTTATAAGAGTACAACCAGTGTTTGTTTATTCATTCCTCATTCATTCAGTGAATGTTCACTGAGCCCCTACACTTTGAATAAGACATAGTTCTTGCCCTCAAGGAATTTACAGTCTAACAAGGGAGACTGATGGATGGACAAACAGAAAGACAAAAGTAAGCCCAGGCTACTCTGGAAACCCAAAAAAGAGGAATCTAAATGACAGGAAGATCAGAGAGGAAGCAAATTGTAAAGAACGTGGGTTCAGAGTCAGATAGACTTGGGTTTAAATCTCCAGTCTGCCACTTAACTACATAAGCCCCTCACTTCTTGAACCTCTGTTTCTTCAGTTGGATGTTGGAGATAACATAATACTTATGCAAAATGGTTATAATGATTAAATGAAATGATATTTTAGTATAGAGCCCAACTCACCACAAGCATTTAAGTTGAAGATATTTTCTATCTTATATAGAAGTTGCTTAATGTTAAATTTTGAAACAACAAGTAGGAGATGGCTAGATAAAGAAAAGGGAGCATGGTGCTCTTGGCAGAGAACACAACCATGTCCAAAGGGCTGACACATTTCATGAGCTGATATATAGCTTGATGTGGTTGAAATAAAGGGATCGCATGTGAAAACGATGGCAGATGAAGTCAGAGAGGTAAGTTGAGGCCAAATCATGCAGTCTTGTATACCTACCTAAGAAGTCTGAGCTAGTATCTTTGGAGGTTTTCAAAAGGGAATAACATGATTAGATTTGCATTTCTAAAAAGTTTCTCTGAGGCAACTTGGCAAAAGTGCTAAGAGCCTTAAGCATGGCCATATAATTTGCTCTACTAATGTTACTTCTAGGAATTTATCATAAGGAGATGATCAGAAATAAAGATAAAAGTTTATGTACAAGAATGTGTGCTGAAGGCACATAATGAAATTGGAAACAATCTAAATGTTGACTAATTGGCAAATGATTAAATAAATCACAATACATCCAGTTGATGCAATATTTTAAAGCATTCAAGTACATTTGGCAATATTTCAAGGCATAGGGAGGCATTCAAAATAAAATGCCAACCCAAAAAGAAGAATTCAAAGCTTAAATACAGTGATTCTGGTTTTGATTTAAAATAAATAAACAAATGAATAAATAAATATGCAAAACTATTGGGAGGGGCTGTACCAAAACCAGAAAATAACTATAGTTATCTTTGTATAGTGGAAATATTGGTGATTTCTGTTCTCTTTTTCAAGTTTTTCTGTACTTTCCACATCTTTAGAATGAATATGTAGCTTTCACAATTTAAAAATATTTTAAAAAGTGATCACTCTTATGGGCATTGTATAGAATAGAGGTTTATGTAGGAGAGACAGAAAGAAATGAGACAATTAGTCGACTATTACAATAACCAAGGAGAGAAGTGATAAGATTTTTAGCCAAGGCAAAGCCAGAAGGGATGCACAAGCAGGAGGGCGGGTTCTAGAAATATAAGGAGTTAGAATTGAGAAGACTTCATTGCCTATTAGATATGGGTGAAAACAGAGAGAAGAAATCAAACATGGTGCCCAGGTTTCTGACTTGGGCAATCAGGTGGGGTATGTACTGATCTCAGAGAGAGAGAACGGGGAAAGGGCAGTTTGGAGGAGGGAGTAGTAGAGATGAGGAACTCTGTTTGGGATATGCTGAACTTCACCTGTTTGTGAGATGTTGAGATAGATGTGTCCAGTACATAGTTGGATAAACAGGCCTGCAGTTCATTTAGTTACTCATTCATTCATTCAACAAATGTTAATTGAGTACCTACTCTGTGCCAGACAATGCTTTGGTTTTGGACAGCAGTATACAAAACAAAATAGAGCTTGCATTCCAGTTGGGGACTAGGATCTCTAGCTCAGAAGAGACATAACAGACATCTGGGCTGAAGACAGACCTTTAGGAATCAACAGCTTGGACATGGTAGAGGTGGAGAAAGACATGAGAAGTGGATGAGATGGATGGCCCAGCGGGGTTGTGTAGGATGAGATGCGTGGGCTTATTTTGGATCAAGTTCAGTCAAACTATTTCTTTTCTATGGCTTAGAGGATTGAACTGCTTTGAAAAATGTCTGCACACCCTTTAAATATGATTACTTTCTGACTGGACTCAACTCCCAGTCTAGCTACCACTTCTGTGAGAGGTGGACAAGTCACTGAATCTTAGATTTGATGGTCTTATCTCTAAACTAGGAATAATATGGCTTTAACCTGCATCAGTATAACTTTCCTGCTTCAGGACCTCTGCAGTCTCTGTTCCTTCTGCCTAGAATACTCTTCCCTGTGACCTTCCCCTGCTGGGCTCCTTCTTCTCATCAGATCTCTGCCCCACTAACACTCCTGCAGAGAGGACTTCCCTGACCCTCCAGGATAAAGCTGTGCAGACCCAGGCCCTTGATACTCAAGCACCCTATTCTAATCGCTGTCTGCTATTTCTTTTACTGTTTTTTAACTCATTGTTGATTCTTGCACTCCCTAACCAGAACGTGTCATGAAAGTATGGGTCAAACTTGCCTTGTTTTTTGTGATAGTCCAATCTCCTAGAAGAAAGCTTAGCACATAGGAAGCAACAGTAATTTTTGAATTATTTTGAATTTGAATAATTTTGAACAAATAAAGGATTTTCCAGCTTTATGAGTAAATATTAAAAAACAACTCTTGAACATTTCTATGTGCCAAGTACCTTGTTAAACTGCTGGGGATACAGAAATCTTATTTGCTTCTTCTTTGCAAACACGTTTACAATCTCATGAGAGATACAGACACCTATGCAGCTATTATAAGGGAGTGAATCAAAGTGGGGCAGAGGTTTGGGTTGTTGTGAGGAAGGGTCTGGAGATGTGCTGTATGTGTGGAGGACGGAACTAGGTGGTCTCAGGGCTACAAATTGGAATACTGGGATTGTGATGCCAACTTGATATTCTGACCCAGAGGCTTGGTTGATGGATGAAAAGATAGGACAGGAGAATGAATCCACTTTACATTTACACTAGACTATGAAATTTATATCTGTTTGGCTCACAAGCACATCATATCCAGATGTATATACACATAGTAGGTGCTCAATAAATATTTTTTGAATAAACAAGTTTCATCTCAGCATGAAATAAAATTCACAGTTGGTATATTCCTGAAATGGAATATCATTCAGCCTTAGCAAGGAAGAAAATTCTGACACACGCTCTGACATGGATGAATATTGAGGACAGTTTGCTAAATGAAATAAGCCAGTCACAAAAAGACAAAAACTGCATAATTTCACTTATATGAGGTATCTAGAATAGTCAAAGAAATAGAAATAGGAAGTAGAATAGTGGTTGCCAGGGACTGCAGGCAGGGAAGAATGGATAGCTGTTGTTTAATGGGTGTAGAGTTTCCATTTTGCAAGAAGAAAAAGTTCTGGCAGTTGGTTGCACAACAATGTGAATATACTTAACACTACTGAACTGTACACTTGGAAATGGTTAAGATGGTAACTTTTATGTAATGTGTATTTTACTACATTTAAAAGTTAAAAAAAAAAAGATAATAAAATTCAGAGTGTGACTAGTGATTCAGTTTCATCTGAATCTGTGTTATTTTGTTCTCCTAAGTTAAAGAACTCAAAAAGTCTGTGTTCCTAGTGAGAGTTCCTCCTGTTTTCAGAATCTATGGACCTGCATGAAAGGGGCAAGGGGAAACTGAGGTTCAGAGAGGTTTTGTAATTTGTCCCAGGTCACACTGTCAGCAGGGCTGGTCCTGTGATTAGAACCCGAGTTCTAGTCTAGAACCCACTCTCTTTTATACGTTTTTAAAAGTAAATGTAGGCATCAGAACACTATGATTTCACTTTCAACTAGATCATTTAAAAGAGTGACTTAGTACCTTTATTTCAAATTTTCAATATTTACAAATTGCCATAAATTTCTTTGTAACTATGTAAACTTACAATGAACAATTTTAGATGTCAGTGTAAAATGTGTGTTAGAGTACATAATTTTTCAAAATTCTTTTGTGGGTGTGTAAACCAAACCAGTTTGAAAACCGCTGGCGCAGACTGTCCTTGATAAGTTGTACTGTAAAGGATGCTGAGAAATGGGTAGGTAGCGGGAGAAAAATATGGAACCAAAAGAGCTCTTTGGTTTGGGTTTGCTCCTGTTTCTAAAGATGGGAGAAATTACAGAATGTTTATGTGCTTAGGAGAATGATTTAGCCAGGAAGGTGAAAGCGATGGTGCGGGAGAGGAGGCAGGGTGGCTTGGGGCAGTGAAGGACGTGGGCACAGAGTACCAGCAGAGGTGAGGCCCGTGAAAGGACAAGGCAGAGCGATGTGGCCGACTCTGGGAGGGAGGGCAGAGAGGATGGGCAAAGGGCAAGCGCGGATACCCATGTGGGGTGGAGGAGCGGATGGTGGCTGGAGGAAGTTCTCTCTGACTGAGTCTATTTCCTCAGTAAAATCAAAGCAAGATTAGCAGCCCTGAGGAAGGGCGGGGGAGGAGGTGCTGGGGACGACAAGAGAGAAGATGTCGAATGGTCCTTTAGAGGAGTGGAACCGAATTCACTCGGGAAGTGCAGTAGGACTTGGGCTTGATTTCAGGAGTTTGTTGAGAGGAGTCAGCCAGGCGGTGTGCTTCTTCCGCCACGTGCAGCCGGGTGGGCGCAGGTGAGGGCGGGCGGGAGAGTTGTATTTACCCAGCTTGCAGTGTGCAGGTGCGCACACTGATGGGCGCGGGGCAAGGGAGTGGAGGCCGAGTCATTAAAATGATGGAGCCTGGACTTGAAGCTGCGGAAGGAGGGAAAGGACGGCACAGGGATGGGTGATGCAATCCATGAATAATTAACTCCCTGAGGGGGGCCAACTGCTGCGTTTGGAGTATTGACTTTCTCTTTAAAATTTCAGCCGTCGTATTTTTTTTTTCCCCCCCAAGGGCACTGACTCTCCGATTCTCCTCCTCTTCCGTCCTCAATATTTCTGTCGTCGTTTTCACAGGTGGAATATCTTCTAACATCTTCAAGGAGGTCAGTCGCGATTTCTTTCAGCGTTACCTCTGCTGCCTGCGTGGCCCGCTTTGTGCGTTTCCTCTGCATTCGCGTTTCTGTTTTGGTCCCCGGCTTTCCTCCCGCCGCGGCGGATCCGGGCGGTCCCTTCAGGTTCTGGGGGAGAAGGAAGCGCTGATTGGTTGTCCTGCGAGCCGGTGCGGGGCCTGCGGCCGGGGGGGTGGGGGGCGGGGAGGGCGGCCGGGAGCTGAGCCAGCCGCGGTCCTTCCTGGGCCGCTGGGCTCCTGCCGTCCCTCCGTCCCGGGCTTGGGAGGCGGGCGCCCGGGGCGGGACTGTGCGGGCCACGGGGGACCTGGTTTCTTGTTTTCTGGCCAGCCGGACGTTTTGGCATGCAATGCAGATGCTTTGTAGCTGGGCATTTGTCTGGGAGAGCGTTTGCGGTGACATCACAGGAACAGATTTTGTTTGGCCTGCCTCCCCGCCCACTCCCCGCCCACTCCCCGCCCTCCGCAGGCTTCCTCGGGTGGGCAGGCACGCACCCAGCGGGAGCAGTCCAGGGCTTCCAGCCAGTGCTCCTTTTGAAAGGCACGGGGTCGGAAGGGTGATTGAACATTAACCTTTGTGGCGGCAGTTTATCTGTCAGGGAGGCCTGGCGGCCGGAGGATTTGGATTTCCAAGCAGCTCCACGCACAGAATGCTCTCCACCAAACACTGTATTTCGTGCTTCATTCGTGCCGCACCCCGGGGACGTTTCCGAAGAGAAAGGCAACTTCCAGCCCTTGGGAGTGACTGCCTCTCATTCTCACGTCCCAGCTCTTGGTGGTTCCTGCACTGAATTCTCACAACCTGTGATGTCGACATTAGTCTCCCATTTTTCAGATGAGGCAGTTTAGTCTTAGAGAGATGAAGTGACTTCCCGATATCATCTAGGTAGGTGGGACAGAATTCGGCTTGGCCCTGATCTGCCTTCAAAGCCCAGGTACAATCTATTATTCTACCAGAGCCATGCCCTCCAGGGATACTGGGTTTGCTGGGTGGGGAGAGGACAAGAGAACTAAGTAAAGCCGGAAGTGCAGAATCCAGGTGACCACTGAAAGCAAGGGAAAGCACCATGACTTACTTTGTTTGCTTGCTTGTTTCTGTGCCCTTTAGGGAAATATGCCCAGAGGAAGTTCATTTAACCTGGCCCTACAGGATGAGCAGGGAATTCCACAGGCCAACAATGGACATTTCAGGCCCTGGGATCAGAAGGTCCAAAGGGGAAGAGATTCTGGCATCCACAGAATGTAATGAGGGAAGGCCCTTAGGGAGACCCCAGCCCTTCATTTTACTGAGGGAATAAATGGAGGCCCAGAGAGGGTACTTAATTATTTAAGATCGCGAAACGCAAGTGCCCAAATTGGGGCTGGAACCCCAGTACTCTGCCCTTTAATCTGTGGTCTGTCTTTATTAGTAATTTAGTAGTAAGACACAATGTAAGAGTTGTTCACACTTGTTCAGCACTTCCTAAACAAGTACTTTATATATATTCCTTTCTTTTAGTCCTTGGAACAACTCTATGAGGTAGACGGTATTTTACAAAGGAGAAAATTGAGACTGAAGGAAGTAACTTACTCAGGATCACACTGCAAGTCTGAGCCTGGAGCCCAGGCTCTTTCCTCTCTGCTCTAGTAGCGATAAGCAGATAAGGAAAGAAGGGTGTGACCAAAAAAAAAAAAAACCCTTTTCAACGTATGTATTTTTATCTCCCTTATTCAGACGAGAAACTGAGCTTCAGAGACTGTCAGTGACTTGCCTAAGGTCACAGAGCAATAAAGTGGTGGAGGGGGCAGTGACGACTACTCCTGGGTTCTCTCTACTCCTATCACAGCCCCCACCTTGGAGAGAGAAGCAATCAAAGCCCCTTGTCTCTTGATCACGTTTCACATCTTCCAGACAGCTCTGCCTTGGGATTGCCCTCTGCTGACCAAGTGGCTCTAGTCAAATCTTACTCCTCCATTGAGGAATTACCTATCCTAACAAGACAGGGACCTGGGTCTCCGCACTGCCAGTGTGGTGATTTTCTGCATTCCTCCTCACTTTCTCCTGCACAGCTGTGTCATCAGGGGATCTGGATCACATTATCCCCCAAAGACCAAAGTGTGAGATGCTTTTAGCTCCAGGGTCCTTTGGAGAAGCCACTTGGTCAAGCCCCTTTGGTTTAAGTTTGCAGGATAAGCATCAAGGGGCAAAGCCCGGTCAGGACAGCGGCGCTGGAGGCATGGGGCCTGCTTGAACTTCGTTAGCACCTCTTAAATCTGGGTGAAGAGTGACGAGTAGACAGAATTATGAATTGGGGGTGGAAAAATGAGTCTCCCCAAATATTTCTGTGCACTAGTAACCCTCACTGACCGAGTGAATAAGCTGCATGAGAGTGCTCAAAATTAATTAGGTTTACCTGGCTTGTCTTCACTGCTAAATAAGGTGTCTCTGAGGGCTTGGCTTCCAGAAGGGATGTTTGGAAGATGGGTTTCCACTGTGGAAGGAAGCTCTGGACCAGATCCCAGGAGGTCTGGGGGGCTCGAGCCAGCTCTGCCAATGACTGACTGTGTGACCCTGGAAAAGGCAGTTCATCTCTCTAAGCCCATCGTTATTCATTCACTCATTCTGTCATTCCATACACATTTCTGGAAGCGCTACTGTGGGCCTGTCACTGTCTTAATGGTTGAGACAACTTCTAACAGGACAGCCTCTGCAGTGGGAGACCTCATAGCTTCTGGGGGGAAATGATCAAGGCCAGAGACTGGGAGTGGATTCTAAGCTGCTCTGGGATATGGGTAAATGCCCGCTGGAAGAACTGATGTCAACAGGACCCTAGCCCTTATGGAAGCTCTGTGAACATTTGAAAAAGGCTCCTCCTTTTCTGGACAAATGTAGCCTCATACCTGGATGTACAGCTTGGCAAGCAGAGCCCAAGCAGATCTTTGTGTCCCCAGTTGCCTCCTAGGCTGATCACTCTTGCCTGGTGAACAACTGGCTTATCTGAACACAGCAGCCCTGAATGTCAAGATTGAGATAGAAAGGTCTAGTAGAAGGAAAAGGTGGCAGAGACCATTTCAGGCTCAGAAAGGAGTGTGTATAAACCCCACAGGCTAGAGAGAATGCTGCCTCCGCTTGGGGACTTGCCTGTGGTTCAGTGACTGGAAGGACGTGTGGGTGGTGTATTAATGGGGGGATCGAGGAGAGGTGAGGTTGGGAAGATTAGCAGAGGCTGTTTCTTCACTTATGAAGCAAACAGCTAGTGGGCATCAGTCCAAGTGTAGTGCCATCAATACTAGGGAAATAGTGAACAAAATCAACCCAATCCCCTTCCCTGGAGGAATTCACATTCTAGTGAGATCGTAATGGGCCTCCAGTGTCTATGATGGCATCATGAGGCCATATTGATTTCTGACCCACCTCCCCTCTAGCACTGTATGAGCCCCCAACCGAGATAATGTGTGTAAAAGGCCTTTGAGAACTGGGAACTTCTGGATCATTCCAATGAATAATCACTTTTAATCTTGTTTTTTTTTTTTTTTTTTGGCCGGACTGCGTGGCTTGCAGGATCTTAGTTCCCCGACCAGGGATTGAACCTGGGCCTGGCAGTGAAAGCACCAAGTCCTAACCACTGGACCACCAGGGAATTCTCAATCACTTTTAATCTTAATCTGAGTGACCAACACTTGTGCCCAGGAATTTAGGGGCCTGTTCCTGGCACCCACCTGATCCTACCTTCTGAGAAGAAGACACCTTTGGTCATGGTCCTGATGGAACAGGAAATGTGACCCCTTCCCTTGCTCTACTCTCAAGGCCCATCCTGACCAGGAAAGATCCAACCCTCTCTGGGTCAGCTGAGCAGGCTGGACGGCCTGTGACTTCCTGGGGCCTGTATAGGAATTCACTGGCTCGTTCTCAGGCTATGAGCATCTGCTGTGGTCCAAGGCTGTTTCCCTTCTGGCTGAAGCACCGGTGTGGATGAGAGAGTCACTTAAAAATCACGAACAAAAGGGAAGCTCTGACTCTGGGGTAAGAGAGGGTTATCCCCGGGCTAGAAGCTGTGTCTGGCCTGATCAATAAATAGGTCTGATTCGGTGAAAGAGGCTGATTCCTAGGCCTGGGAACTTGTCCTCTTCCTCACTCTGTGGCTGTAGACAAGTCAATTCCCCTTTCTGGGCACTAGTTGCTTCCTCTATTAACCAGGAGGTTGAACTTATTCAAACTTGAACAACAGAGTCATTTGACTTCTTCTGTGGGACCTCAGTATATAAAACAGATAAAAGCAGTGATGCTGCGGTTAAGGCAAGTGTTGGGGCCTGGAGATCTGCTGATCTCATCTTGTCCTGCCTCATCCTCCCCGGACTTCTCCCGCTACCAGATATTGTCCTGGAGTCAGAGTGGAATTTGGTTTGAAAATGAATGGATTAGATCATTTTTCCTCTAACTGGGCTCCTCTGGCCCCTGGGTTCAGGGTAGGGGTGAGGGCAATTAAAACGTTTTGTGATAATTTTGTGTATCCATTGAAATGGTTATCCAGCCCTCTCCCCATTCCATATAAACATAATTTGGATTATCTACTTGACCCTCCCCCCATCTCCATTTCTATGTATAGATGTGAGATTTCAGTGGCCCCATTGGACTTTCTATTTATGACTATGGCAGCACCATGAATAAGTCTAAAATGTTTTCCATTTCACTTTCCGGGCAGTGTGTTTCCCAAATTGGACAATCTGTGATTTTTTTTTTTTCCTTAAAAAGGATGTATTTGTTAGAAGACAGTAGCATAAACAAGATAGGAATTTATTTCTCTCTCATATGTGAAGTCCAGGTAGGCGGTCCAGGGATAGAATGATGGTTTCTTGAGCATCAGGACCCGAGCTCTTCCCGTCGTGTTGCTCTATAGTCCTCATCATGTGCCTTCCATCCTGTGATCCAAGATGGCAGCCCCAGTTCCTGCCATCAAATGTGCATTTCATCCAAAAGGAAGGAGGCAAGGAGGAAAGGAGGAAAGGGGAGAGCCTACCATTTCTTTTTAAGGGCAGAAGTTACACACATCACTTTTTTTTTCACATCCACTACCTATAGTTTGATCATATGGCCACCCCTACGGGAGGCCAAGAAATCTCTTTAGTTGGGCAGTCTTGTGACCAACTAAAAATTCTATCATTATGCAAAAGAAGAGAACAGACAAATGGGCCAAATGGAAATCTCTGCCAAGAGTCTAGTCATTTCTCAAGCTTGAGACACATGAATTTCTACACTTTTTTTTCTAGGTGTGAAATTCTGTGATGTGAGTAACATCTAAAAACTTCAACCTGGATAGGAGCTCAAGATTGCAGCTAATCCAGTCTCTTTCATCAAATGATGAAGATGTTATGGACCCATTTTACAGATAAGGCAACTTTGGGCCAGAGAGGTTAAGTGACCCACCCAGGGTTAACTTGGTCAGTAGCACAGGGAGAAGTTAATCTTGTGGAGATAATCACAGGAGTGGTGGGATTCACTGGGCACCTGAGAGGGCTCTTTTCTCTGTGCTTTTTATTGCTGCTCCCATGATGTCCTGGCTCTTCAGACCATACCTTGCCACGGATGCTATCATTTGGGGGATGAAGTGAACTCTGACCCAGGGATCGGATGTCCTGAGCGAGTCTGAGCTTTGCAGTCACACAGAGCTGGCTTTCAGTCCTAGTTCTTCTTCTTATGACTCTGCTGCCTTGGGCAAGGCATTTTCTCTTGACCTTAGTTTCCTCTTGTTTAAACAGAAGATAATATCCATCTCCAAGTTTTCTTCCCACCCTTCCTTCTTCCTTCCACCTTCCCCCCCCGCCCCCCCGCCCCTTTTCCTCCTTTTTTTCACTCATAGAATGAATAAATAAAGGGAACTGGTCTGGGACTTAGTACTTAGAAGTGAAAACCTAAGGTAGTTTCCTTCCTTTCTTCCTTCTTCTTTCCTCTTCTCCTTTCATATTCTTTCTCTTGTTTCAGTTTCATGTAAGTTTAGATTTTTTCCTGTGAGGTTCAATAATCATAGGACCCAGAGGACTAAAAAAAAATGTGGTAGTTGGTACGCACCAGATTCTCTTCAGAAAATGTGGTGCCCAGAAATAGTTGCCCTGACTGGTGAACTTCTACTTCCCTTTAACATTTCTTTTTTTTTTTTTGGCTTGTTTTTTGAATCAGGCAAGGAGAACGATAGTACCTCTTGGGTTTCCCCCTCTGACACCTTACCGCTGGACCCTGATGTGACTATTCCCTCCCTTCTTCTACGTGATTTCTGAACGCTTGAAAATGTTTATAAAATGTCATGCTTCCTGTGGGGTTTTCTCCCCCTTGTATTTAGCTCTGGTTTTCTATAAGCTCCTTGAGGACAGGGAATGGCCATCTGTGTATCCCCGCCTTTATGTGTTAGAGAAGTGAAAACTGAAGCCTGATTGGAGATGAACTTCCTCTGAGCAAGGACCCTGTGTTCTACTTCTTTGCCTTCCTCCTAGCACCTATGAAGAGCAAAGGAAGGAAAGAGGAGTGGAGGGAAGGAGAAAGAAAGTAGGGCAAGGGGGAGGAAGGGAGAAGGTGGGAGATCAACATTTAAGCACGAAAAGTACCAGCTTTTAAGAAAATGTTATCTCACTTAATCTTGACAGTGCACGTGTGAGACAAATTGCAGAGGATGAGATTGAAGCCCAGGAAGGTGCAGTCACTTGTCCAAGCTCCCACAGCGCATGCAAAGCAGAATGAGAAACGGAAACAAGATCTGTGAAACTGAGGTGAGGCTCTTATTCTTGAACCACGAGTCAGAGTTACTGACACAGTCAAGTGTGAGAATTAAATGCACTGTGTAGGAGGCTAGGTCTGTCTCAGGGATTCCTTTTAACAATAGTAATAATGAAGCTCTGTGACCCTGACAAAGTAGCCGGTTGTCTTGGAGCCTCAGTTTCCCCATCTCTAATGAAGGGGGCCCTCTGTGAGTGTGGGGGTCCCTCTAGGCTCTTGAGGTGCTGAGATTCAGCCTCTCTCCCTGAATTCCTCAACCATCAGTGTGAGCCATTTAAAAATGATAGATTCTTCCAGCAGGAGCAATGCCTCTTTAGCTAGGTCAGGCCAAGCAAACTTACTTGGGGTTTTTGAGGGGATTTCTCTTAATTGATTGGGGTGAGGAGTTCAGAGTTAAGTTGGAGGACTGGCTTTTCAGCTCCAAGCTGGAAGAGACTGGGGCCTGACATGATTTGAGGTTGCCTGCCCCCTCTTAGACGGCTGATTGGAGAACATTCTGCACCCAGCAACACTCCCTACTCCCTGGAGAGCACAAAGGGAGCTGATGTAAGCTATCTTGGTCCTGGAAGAAACGATGTCAAATTTCTGGGGCTTTCCTATTTTTACTCTCCCCATTGCCTGGTTGGTTTTCAGTGTTCTTTTGTTTTATTTATTTATTTATTTATATATTTGTCTGTCTCTCTCTCTCTCTTTTTCTTTTCCTCTCTCCCTCCCTCTCCTCCTTCCCTCCCTCCCTCAACTTCCTTTCTTCCTTCTTTCCTTCCAGATGTATTCTTATTCTCCGTTTAAAAACATTTAAGACAATAAGAGATTTTGAATGGTAATGCTCTCCAGAGTCTAGCTATCAGTGATTTTTTACGTCTTCTGATCATTGGTATTTTCTGTCTCTTCCTTATTCATTTAACTAAGACTCATTAATAGTAGCAATAGTTGCAATTGGGAGAACTTACCGAGCACCATTCTTTCAGGTCCCACAAGGCACTGCCTTCTTTCACCCAACACATATTTATGGACCATCCACCCATTTCCAGGCACCATCTCGCAAGAGATTCAGCCACAACCAAGGCAGAGTCTCTTTTCCGAACGGAGCTTACATCGTAGTTGGAAACACAGACAATGAGCAAGTAAACAAATATTTAATGTATTTTCAGGTTATTTAATTACATCTTCAAAACAACCTCATGGCAGGTATTATAAGCCCATTTTACACACACAGAAACACTGAAGTGTGGATAATGAAGTTACCTGCCCAAAGTCAAATGAGAAATTTGAATGTGCCCCAGCCTGTGGTCTTTGTAGGACCCAACGAAGCTTTTTATTGTTAGCCCAGAGGCAGTAAACTGTGAAGCTATGAAGCTGAAGCTCCAGGGCTCCTCACTTGCATGAGCCCTTTTTCAAGTCACTTCGGACCTAACTTTTAATCCCTTCCTTAGTGAGGGCCCATCACATTTTATAAGCCTCAGGCTTCACAAAACCTGGACCAGGCTTCACCAACATAAGGATTCAGAGACGATTCTAATTTTCCTCAAGAACTTAGAATCCAATGGAGGAGAAAGACATGAAAATAAAACATCATAATACATAGAGATGAGTGCTATAATGGAGGTGTTATGGACTAAATTGTGTCTGCCAGATTCATATGTTGAAGCTCTAACCCTCGATGTGATTATATATAGGCAGAGGGTCTTTAGGGAGGCAATTAGGTTAAATGAAATCATAAGGGTGGGACCCTCATCCCATAGCATTGGTGGCTTTGTAAGAAGAAGAGACAGCAGAGAGCTCTCTCTTCCTACACACATGGAGCAAAGCCCACGTGAGCACACAGAGAGAAGGCAGCTGTCTGTAAGCCAGGAAGAGCACTCTCACCAGAAACTGAGATTGCTGGCACCTTGATCATGGACTTCTAGCCTCTAGAACTGTGAAGAAATAAATTTTTCTCATTTATGCCACCCAGTCTGTGGTATTTTGTTGTGGTATCCTGAGCAGACTTGAACAGGAGGCAGGTACAAGGCAGATGGATTTGAGGATGGGGGAAGCATTCCGGGCGTAGGAAACAGCCTGAGTAAAGGTGTGGAGGCCTGAGATAGCACAGCATACCTGTAGAACCATAAATAATAACTGTACATACTCTGGTGGAGTACAAAGGCAGAGATAAACAGTGAAGGTGGGTGGGAGAAGGTGACAACCATGTGAGATGCCATGCTTAAGACTGGATAGGTGTGGGAGTGCCCCTTGTTTGCCCTTGAGCAGGGCAGAATCAAAACCATCACGGTGGCAGGAGGAAGAAGATGGATGAGAGGAAGGGAGACTAGTTAGGCGACTAATGTAATAGTCCAGGTACGAAAGGATGAGGCTATGAAGTAGGTCAGTGAGGTTGGAGAGAGGGAATGTTTTGGAACTAGGAGGAGAGAATGGGAGAGAGAAGAAGAGCTAGAATCATACTCGGGTTTCTCATTTGAGTATCTGGGTGGACGGTGCTTGGAATATTTTGGCCACATGTAAAGTGACTTGAATATATACATAGATTTAACTTACTTATGAGGAAAAGGGTTTGGAATTCTTGTATTTCAAAGAAATATTAGGTGGAAGTGTGCTATGGTCCTAGATCTGCAGGTTTGGTCAACTGGATGCTCTGATGTTTGGGAGCCAGCAGAGTGGGAATAGGGTGTCGAAGAGGCACGGGGGAAGATCTGCAGGTAGGCTTCATTAGCAACATCATGCTTCTTAATAGAATACTGGTTCTTTTTCTGTTTTGTTTGTTTTTTTCTTTTTCTTTTTTTTAATAAACCTGAAACTTGGACCAAGAAAGTTACAATGTCTTGGAAGGAGTTGGGGTCAAATTTGGTAACTGCTTGGCTTGGGGCAAAGAGTCTGGTCGAGTCCTAGTCCTGACTTAACCTACCATGTGCCTTTGGGTGAATCATTTACTGTCTCTGGGCCTCAGTCTCACCTTTTCAAAAATGAACCACTTGGGTTAAATGATCTTTAAATTCCCTTTTAGCGCACATATTTTATGTATCAATGTTTAACCAACATTATGTAAAAAATGTACACAAATCAAGAGTTTGGGGAAGATTAGAGTTTTATTTCCAAGGACAATGCCTAATTCAGTCCTGAAATGACAAGCTTTAACTCCTATGTCATTTCATCTCACCCTGGATTCACAGACTCATAGAGGAGTCTAGAGAGAAGAGATTATTTAGATACCATCCAGTTCAGTTTCTTGATTCCACTTTTGAAGGGAGTGAGGAACAGGAAGAGCATCACCCAAGGTCATACAGCTGGCTAATAGCAGAGTCAGGCATTGAACCCAAGTCTCCTGATGAGGGCCATGAGGTGCGTATAACCACCAGCTTACTCTGTAGACTCTGATGTGAGTGGTATCCCTGGAATTATGGAGGCAGAGATCCTGCTTTTGACCCCCACTTCAGCACCCCTCTCATTCTATGTATCTAATTGTTTAAAATGCCTCCTCCACCCCCCTGGATACCTGGCACCCTCACTTCTTCCCTTTCACTTGCCAGCTGAAATTCTATTCATCCTTTAATACTCAGTACAAATGTCACCTCCATGGTCCCCTTTCTTCCCTTTGTACGTACCTTTATGGCCATATATACATAACACACTGCATGGGAATGGTTTCTTACTTATCTCTCTACTGCTAGCCCAAAAGGTTGGGAACCATGTTTTATTCATCTCTGTGCTTCTAACATCTATCTAGCCCAGGTGTTCAACTAATGTCCATGGAATGAATGAATACAATGGATAAATGATAGCATGAGTATAAACTGAGGTCTGCTGGAGAATATAGAATCAAACAGAAAAGGCTTAGGAAGCCATGTCCCATGAGGTGTAAATGAGGCTAGGGTTTTCCTCTCATCTGGTGATTTCTTGGACCTACAGGTCATCACCCTCATTAAGGACAGCTCTGCTAAGCTATAAGCAGGAAATGCCTTGGTATCAGGCCCGATGGCCCATATTGAAGACATAATCCTTTGGCCCGTGACTCACCAATGGATTCCAGAAGGCTCAGTGTGGGTGGCCTTCCTCAATCAATCAATGGTTGGGCGTCCCAGCTTGTGATTGGATCCAAGCCACCCAAGCGTATAGGTCTCTTAGATGCAGGCTGTATGGAGACTTCTGGCCACCAGGCCTGTATAAGTTGTAGCCACCCACCAGGAGATGCAGAGAAGCATCCATAAAATCCAGCTTTTATGACCACTGACAACCCCTTGAGCATGGTTAATATGATTATTTAACATTTATGAGACATCCTCCGTGCAGGGCTAAGGGAAAGCCCATTTGGCAGCCTCAACACAAATGGATGTTTCTATGTAACCCCACGAAGGTGATCCCTCCTACCCAGATTAGTTCATTTGCAACTATATTCAGGAGCTCATATAGGCCAGGGCAAAATTCAATGCATTCTGTAAAACATCAATCTAGGCATTAACCCAGGGGAACTTCAGTTAACCAAAACCCAGCAAAGGAAAACCCTCAGTTAATTGGATCTTGATTTTTGCGCTTCTACTGATTTGTTCTATGAGTGATGTTGACTTGCAAAGTATTTTGTTCAGCCTTTCTCATTCAATAAAATATATGAGCTCCTGACTTTATGCCAGACCCTGTGTCTGCTCTCTGCATTGTAGAAATAAATAGACAGCCTGTGCCCCCAGACAACTCAATCTTGGGGGGAAGAGAGGCATGGCAATAAAAATATAGTCTTATAGGTGATGTGTAAGAGCCAAGTTCACAGAAGAGTAGAGGCCTAGAGGAAGGAGTGGTCAACAGGTTAGGCAAGCTTTATAGGAGGAAAAGCTTAAGATGGCATTTGATTGGTGATGACAGTTTCAGGATAGGTGGATATGGACCTTACAGGAAGAGGAAATGAATGAACAAAGGTACCGGAAGGTGAGATGCCATAGGATATTCAGGGAATGCTAAGCCATGCGGACAGGCTGGAATCTATGGTGTGAGGGGATGAGGTGGGAAATCTAGGCAAGGGCTAGATTATAAAGGGCTTTGCCCATCGTTTAAGAAGTGACTGCTGCGTTTGGAAACACTGGTCATCCCCTTCTCGGAATGCTCTCCTCCCTTGGTCTGGGTGACATCACATTCTGATGGAGTAGCTCCTACCTCTTTGGCCATGCCCCCTCTGTTATTTACATGGAACTATCTTTCTCTGCCCACGTTTTTTTTTTTTAACATCTTTATTGAAGTATAGTTGCTTTACAATGGTGTGTTAGTTTCTGCTGTAGAACAAAGTGAGTCAGCTATACATATACATATATCCCCGTATCTCCTCCCTCTTGCGTCTCCCTCCCACCCTCCCTATCCCACCCCTCTAGGTGGTCACAAAGCACGACTCTGCCCATGTTTTAATGCCAGTGTTCCTCCCCTGTTTTTTTCTCACTCTAGACCCTTCTCTGAGCAATTTTCCCACTGCAGTGATTCCCCAAATGCAGATAAGTTCTTTCCTGAACTCCAGATGTGTACATAGATCTAACTGCCTAGTGGACGTCTCTACCCAGTGGGGGTAGCCCTTTGTTCTCTAAACCTTCATTCTTCATTTCCAATCTTATGAAAAGCATCAATATCCAGCCCCTTGTTGTAGCCTCTGACCTGGAACTCTCCTGGACTCCTTACTTTCCTTCATAAGTCACATCAAGTCCATCAACCATTCATTCATTCAGCCCCTAGACATTTATGGAGTTCTGACTTTTTGTCAGAGCTTTAACCAGCAGCTGGTGATGTGGAGATAAGTAAAACAGAACCCTGGCCCCTGAGGAGGAGTCAGAAGAAAGGGACATGAACAGGTGGCTGTCACTCTGGGAGAACAGTGTAGCAAGAGGGGGCTGTGGGAGTATGGAGAAGGCACCTGCCCCAGCTGGGTGGCTGGCCTGGTGTGAGGGAGAACTGGCAAAACTTCCTCCAGGAGATGATTACCTGTGCCGGCCCTCAAAGAATGAGTAGCAGTAAGGCCGGGCAATAGCGGGTGGGAGATGGTGAGGGAAGAGAGTCATTCCAGGAAAAGGGAATAACATGAGGAAATGAATGGAGATGTAAATGGCACAGTGTGCCTGTAACTACAAGCAGTTGAGAGCTGCCGGAGAGAAAAATGGGAGGTGGTAGGAGAGGAGGAGGTGAGGTTGGTTATAGTTACGCGGGGCCTCGTGTCCCCTGATGAAGAGTCCGGATGTATCTCAAGGGAAACAGGAACCCGGCATTTGGAGCAGGGGTCTGACCTGATCAGGTTAATTGTGCAGGAAGATCACGCCAACAGATGGGGTAGGTTGTCAGGGGAGGGAGGGCCTGCTCCAATAAGAATACCAATGCAAGAGGTGATGAGGCCAGACCTGGGGCAGGTGCTCCAGGAATGGGGAGGGAGTGCTCCTGGGGAGACGTGTCTCAAGTAAGGTCAGCTGCCTTTGTTCATCATTTGACTATGGGAATGATCCAAGGATGGAATGAAGGGACTGAGTTTTTTCCGCCTGAATGAGAGGTGGATATTGTTGGTGTATTTGGGAACACAGGGGTGGAAGCAGGCTTCCTGGGGTAAGAAGAGCCTTCAGTTTTAGACCACTTTTGAGATGTTATACCCCAAAATGCTTTGTAAGCTTGATTCTCTTCACATGGCGGACTGGGGCTGCCTGCAGCTCCTGGATCTGACCTTGACCTCTCTGGGTTGAATCCATAACTTTGATCTGGGCACAGAGGCCCAGAACAGAGCAGAGAGCTGCTGGGAAATGTGGATGGTGGGAGTGAAGTCACCAGTCACCTTTGATGACCCACAGGCTGCTGGCTGCAGTGGGACTCCTGCTCCCTGCCATTTCCCGCTAGGAATGTGGAGCCATTGGAGAGATACAACCACCCTCCAACCACACCAGCAAGGGGGAACTTCTTGAACCCTGTCCGTCCCTGCCTCCGTGCCCCTCCACCTCCACGTGTTTCTCATTAAAGGGCTGACGGAGGGGCTGCTGTGGTTCGTGGATTTATCATTACTCTGTCCTCCTCCAACTTAATCCTCCAGAAAATCTTACGGTCTTAAAGGGAAAGGGGCTTTGACGAAGAGCGTGCGGTTCTCAGGGAAAAGCGGGTTTTAGGGTTCTGTCTAGATAATGGTTTCCTCTTCTCTTTCTTTGTTCTGCGTTTTGTTCATTTTGTTTTAAAGGACAGGTGTTTCCTGTTGTCTTTGGACAGAGTAGCATCTCTCTGGTATTTTCTTAGAGCGAGTGAAATGGGGTCAGCCTGAGGGAAGGTTGGTGAGCATAGGGGTTGCCAGCCCTGAGCCACTCCTTCCTTGTCTGTAAGAGGTTGGCCTAGATGAAGTCCGAGTCCTCTTAGGTCCAAGAATCTAAGATATGGTTCCGAGGGTCAGTGAGGTGGGGTGGCAGCACCATGAATAGAAAAAGCAGGGAGCTGGGAGTCCTCGCTCTATTTGCCGGCTGTTGAGACCCCGGGCAATTCAGCTCACCTCCCTGAATTAGGATTTTCCTATCTGTCAAATAAAGATAATTATCCTATTTGGGTACTTTCAGGCTGTTGTGAGGAACAAATGGAAATGTCAGAGGGTAAAATATGTAAAGGACTGTGCACGTCAAGGAACTTGGGCCCAACTGGTGACTTTGCTCAGCCAGCTCCTTTGACAATTTGAATTGGGCCAGTTGAATTGTGGCCTAGAACGTGGTCAGTGGGAATAGTGTGAATAGCCAGTATCCCTCCTCAGTGAGACCCAAATTTCCTCATCAGTACCATGAGTACAATAATAACTATCCCACAAGGTTGTAGTGAGGAATAAATAATGTAATTCCATTCACCTCTTCTTCTATCCACCCATCTGTCCATCAGTCCATCCATCCATCCATCCATCCATCCATCCATCCATCCAACCATCCATCCATCCATCCAACCATCCATCCACTAAACTTTATTGCACACCTGTTGTTCACCAGTTTCTGTGCTGACCTCTGGGTACCCAGAAATGAATAGGACATAATCCTGTCCTCTGTGAAAGCACAATCTAGGTACAGAGACATAAAACTAACCAAAAAACTTATAAAACAAGGAGTTCAGGGACACACATGTACTCCAGGTGTTTGGGAGCCCAGCATTTAGCTTAGTCTGTGGGTCAACAAAGTCTCCTTGGAAGAGATGGCATCTGAGCTGAGACTAGAAGGATGAATCAGCCAGGTACTGGGAGGGTTGGGAGAGGGCACAGGCGAGGTAGGCCACCGTCCAGACAAAGGGACCAACGTGGAGTATTCTTTTTTCATAACTTTGCATGGCTTATTCCTCACTTCTTTCAGGCCTCTGCTCAAAATGTCCCCTCCTCACAGGCATTTTCTCTGAGCACTTTGGTCACTCTCTATCCCTTTGTCCTGCTTTAGTTTCATTTACATCACTTATCATGACCTGAAGTCATAGTATATTTATTTTTGTGTACTTAGAGTCTGTCTTCTCTGTTGGAAGGTAAGCTCAATGTGGGCAGGGACCTCACCTGTCTTGTTCAGTGCCAGATCCCCATCCCTTCAGGTCTGATGCTGTATTAGTAACAAGGTACTATAGGCTGGGTGGCTAAAGCAACAGAAATTTATTTTCTCATGTTTCTGGAGGCTAGAAATCTGAGATCAAGGGGTCAGCAGGGTTGGTTCCTTCTGAGGTTCTTCTGAGGAAGAATTTGTTCTGTGTCTTTCTCCTAGCTGCTGGTGGTTTGCATCAATCTTTGGTGTTCCTTGTTTTGTAGACACATCACCTTGCTCTCTGCTTTCATCTTCATGTGGCATTACCCCCGTGTGTGTGTGTGTGTGCCTGTGTCCAAATTTTCTCTTTTTATAAGGACACAATTCCCTGTATTCCAGTGTGACCTCATATTAACTAATTACATCTTCAATGACCCTATTTCCAATTCAGTTCACATTCGGAAGTACTGGAGGTTAGGACTTTAAGATATGAATTTTGGGGGGACACAATTCCACCCAAAAAACACACATAGTAGATAGTCGGGATATATTTGTTGAATGAAGGAATGCATGGATAAAGGCACAGAGGCAGGGATTAGCATGGTGCCTCTGGGGAACTCTGGGTTGCTTGGGATTCTTGGAGCTTCAAGGGCAAGGCAGGGCCTGGTAAGAGCTGACACCCAGGAGGTATGTGTACCTCTTCTTTAGCACATGGGAAGCACCCAATCAGAGGTAGATGCTACGATTTTAATTTCTACTGGTTTTTAGGTGGATGCATTGCTATCTCCGTGGCAATGCATCCTTGCTTCTGATGTATCGCAGTTCACAGCATGGCAGAGCTGAGTGTTAGCAATCTGGGCCAACACCATCCTGTTTACCAAGAACCATATGCGCACCAGCTTACTCAGCAGGTCCCAGAGGCCCATGTCTTATATGAGGCCCTCTAACCTGGTCATCTTTTCTTTACATCCCAACAATGGGCTGCATTCTGCCCTCTGATAAACAGCCTATCATTCATGACCTGAGATCAGTAATGGTTACAGGGGTTCTGGTACATTTCCTTTAGGGTCATAACCACTGAGACACAATTTCTGATTAATCAACCCTTGTGATACAGCATGGGCAGGGTAACAGAACATAAATAGCAAAGGAAACCAAGATTAATGTGCAAATGTCCCTGAGATATCAGGATAGGAAGTTGGGAAAAAGCCAAGAGGGCTTCTTGGATAATAAGCTGGAGTCAGATGGCTGTCACCTCAGAGCGGAGTGAAAAGGGCTCTGGTGTTGATTGCCTGTCATGAATCCAACCTCTGCCACCTACGAGCTCTGGGATCTGGGGTAAGTCATCCTCCCACGGTGAACCTCAGTTTCCCCAGCTCAAAAGTGGGGATCGTATGACCTGCGTCATTGTGAAAACGCGAGAGAATGCATGAGAGTTTAACAGAGACTGTGGCGTTTAACAAGAGCTCAATGCATGGTAGCAACAATAATATCGCACACAAATTTAGCACTTATGATGGGCAAGGCATTATTCTAAGTGATCTAACCCCATGAGGTGGGTACGATCGTAAAACTCACTTTGCTGTTGGGAAAACTGAGGTTCAGAGGGTTTAAGTAAATGCCCAAGGTCACATAGCTACTAAGTGGTGCAGCTGAGATTCACACTCACGCAGTTTTTCCTAGAGCCCCTGCTTTTAATGATTATGCCGTGTTAACTGTTGGCCTAATTATAATTGACGTTAATATTCTTTAGCTATATGATGAGAATTTGGGGCATTTTCAATCAAGAAAACTGGAGGTAAGATAAATAACAAAAGTTATTAAACGATTCCCATGTGCCAGGCAAAAAAATACTTATCTCAATTAACCCTCACGCGCAGGCTGGAGAAGATGTATTATCACCTGCGTTTTAGAAATAAGGAAATCATGACTCAGAATTATTATGCAGCTAAGATTCAAACCAAGTCCATCTGGGTTCAAAGCCCAAGCTCTTTCTACCACACCAGCTGCCTCCGGGAAATTGATTGGAGATACATTGGAGGGGCTGCATGACATCCAGAGCCCTATCCCTAAGGGGTGACTAAAACATGGGAGGCCCTTCCTGACTTGCGTCAGAGCTGAGTTAGTAAGGAAGACCATTTACAGGTTCACGAGACACTGGGTCCAAAATGAGTAAGAAGTCAGACTCCCAAAGGAAGTTAAGAGGGCAATAGGAAAAATACTGCTGGGTCTTGATGGTCCATGAAAGTGCAGAGGAAACGTCAGCAAGTAAGGAAGATGGATAGGAGAGCTTATATTTAAAACTGACTGGAGGTAAGGAAGGAAGCGATCAACCTAATTTTAGAAAGCCTTAGACTCTGAGGCTCCTAAGGTTTGAGACTGGGAATTCGGGTGAGGATTATTTGCCATTCATCATCCATTGGCCTCTGGAGGAGGAGCTGGGGCTGATTCAACTTGGAGGTATCCTCCAGTGGGGTAGAAAAAGGATGAGCTTTGAAGTCAGGGAGATCTAGTGTTGAGCTACATTTGGTCAACACTAGAGGTGAGGTGGGAAAGGCATTACCAGTTGTCGTCAACAGGGTCTCAATTAAAGATCTGATTTATTCAAGTATCTGAAAACATTCTACAATGAAAACTGTTATTAGATGCTGCTTGTACTGTGCTATGGACCACGCGTATACTGTCATACTGTCTTCAGAAGACTTGAAATGCCAGTGATAGTTTAAAAACTGTACACCTGATGGAGAAGGAAGATGATGTAATGTTTCATCTGGATCCAGAGGTGCATCAAACTAAAGGACTGCTCCAACTGGCAAACAGGTGTTTCATGTTGGTATCCAAGAAGAAGTGGTTGATAATGGACAGTTCAGAAATGCTTCCCCAAAAGGTGGATGGTTCTTTAAAAAGTTTCAGGTCACAACCCTTGCAGAAAACACTGACACCCAACACACTGATTCTTGGTCCAGGAAACACGGGTCTTCCACGTATCAAAAAAAACAAAAACAAAAAACTTATTTCGTCTCTCTGTGGCTTGGCTTCCTCGTCTATGAAATGGGACGGTAGTATCTGCCTGACACAGTTTTTGTTAAAGATTAAATGAGAAAGATGGAAAGGGCCTAATAAACTGCCTGGTCCATGGTGGGCACTCAATTAATGTTCATTGGGTGAATCTCATGGGGAGGTGAAATGTTTGTAGAAGGAAGTCTTCACTGAAGCACGATAAGAGTATCATCAGTAGATTCTAATTTCTTTAGATCAGAGGAGGTTTCCATGTCTTCTGTGTTCTGTTTTTGCCCTTTCCCTTATTCAATGCCTACTACGCTCTGAAGGCTCTAAGAACGCTTAATAACTGCATGAGTATAAATGCATATACTCAAACCCTGGCATAAAGTATTGTTGCTAATTACATAATGCACACTGAAGTTTACATTATAGGACTTTAATGCCATTAGCTCTTTTTTTTCTTCAAAACTGAGGTATATTTATGTTTCTTTTTCCTGATTTCAAAAATAATGTAAAAGTTGGTTGAAAATAATTCTGTTAATTCAGGATGATGTGGAGTAGCAAGTAAAAGAATTCTCTCTAATTTGACTTCCCAGACATAACCATTTTTTGTTATGTGTATGTGCTTCCAGACTTTATTCTGTATGCATATAAACCTATATGTTGCATTGTATGTACACACACAGACACAGACACAGACACACACACGCACACACACAAACCTTAGTGCAGAATCTTGATCTCTAGCTGAGCACATTGCCACCCAGAATAAAGACTACATTGCTCAGCCTCTGTTCCAGCAATGTGTGTGCAGGGGGCTAAGTTCTAGCCAATAGCATATAAGCAGACAGGTTGTGCAGCACCAAGAAGGTTGCTTAAGAGAGGCTGATGGAGATGGGAGGTGTGTCTTTTCAGCCTTTTTTCCTGCCTGCTTCTGACCTACAAAACAGATGTGAAGGTAAAGTTTCAGCAGTCATCTTAGGCCGTGAGGGGACTCTGAGGATGGAAGCCACACATTGGGGACCAGAAGAGAGTAGCTGAGGCATTGATAACTTAAAGGAATAGCCATACCATTCCCATGGTCCTTCTCCAGGTCTTCTTAACATTGGAGAATAACTCCCTGTGATTTTAAGCCACTGTGATGAGGTCTTCTGTTACTGGTGCCTGGACACTAAGTATCTAAATGATACACAGTTCTTCCCCACCCCTTCCGCTTAACTTTATATTACATATATTTTCCCCTGTCAATGCAAAAACAAATCTACTATGTTCTTTTTCATGACTACATAAATATTCCATTGTAAGGATTTATTGTTAATTTTCTCAATTCCTCATTGATAAAACTCCTAAGTTCTTAATTTTTGAAAATGATAAACTGTGTGGAACATAAATCTTTGTGCACAAAGATTTGTGCATTTTAGTATTTTCTTAGGATAGGAAGAGGAATTTTAGGGCTAAAAGAGATGTGCATTTTAAATTGGTAATTTAATAACATTGATAAATTGTGCATTGTAATTGATATGTATTGCCAAATTGTCTCTAGAAAGGTTGTTTCAAGCTATACTTCTGCAGGTAGAATTAAAAAAAAAATTGTGTCATGAGATTTTTCATACATGCAAGGCACAAAGAGGAACATACAAAAATCTACATACATACTATTCTGTTTAAGAAGTAGAACATTTCCACAACGGCCTGAAGTGTCCTGTGTATCTCATTCCAATGGGACCATCCAACTCTTCTTACCCAGTGGGCTAGTGTCTCTCCTGATCTTTCAACATCCCTTGAGGCCAATGGGTGAATCTGTAGGATTCTTTTACTTGCAAACCATGGACACTCTCCCCCACTCAAAAAGAATGCATTGGTGCATACAATTTAAATGTCTGGGGTAGAACTTGTTGGAGGGAGGGGTCAAAGGATGTCATCAGGACCCCATCTCTCTTCCTCTCTCAGGCCTCCTTTCCTCCACGCTGGCAAGATGGCGGCCAGCACCGCCAGGCCTGCATTCTTCAGGTTCACATCCTGAACCTGCAGGAAAAAATAGTGCATCTTCCCAGTAGCTCCCACGTAAGACCTGGATTCATTCCAATTAGATTAACCAGAGTGCTGTGCCCATCCTGAATATATCTATCTCCCATTATGGATTTGTCATCTGGAACCTCTCAAACCCTTCTGATGTTCATTTATATTTTTCTGCCTGAGATGGGATAGCAAACCCCAGGGTTAACTACCTTTTTGGTAATGTGGTCCCTGGCAGAGGATACAAGGATAAGCAACGCTAACATTTACTGAGTGCTATAATGTGCTGGGCCCTTATCTCATTCATCTGCAAGGTGGGTATGATGTCCGTTTTGTAAAATGGAGAAAATAGTGGCTTAGAGAAGATGAATGGCTGCCCTGAGCTCACACAGCTTGTGTGTTGGGACTGGGGTCTAACCCCAGGGTTCTCTCATTCCAGCGTCCAGTGGAAACACGGCCATGACATGCTGTCTCTCTTGCAATAGGCATGCATTCACCTCACAAGGCTGATGTAAACTGAAGCACTTCACAAACATTAGTGCATTGAACTCATTGTGATGTCCTAAATTTACCTCCTTCAAACCCCCTGGGGGAGGAAAGGAGACAGTTTGGTAATTGGCCTGGTAATTCTGAGTAAACAGATCAAGTAAGGGCTGAGAGAGACAAGTTATTTCCTGAGCTATTTTTTTCTTTATTTCTACAAGTAAGTTTTCAGGGGATATCTACAATTGTTTAGAATTTTGAGAATCATATAAAACACTTAGAGTAAAGATTTACTCTGGGCATGCTGAGCGGACCCTACAAGGTATGATGGAAAGAAGCAGGATTCAGGCTAGACGGGTGGGGTTTCCAGCCTGCTTCTGGCTGTTGCTGGCCCCACTATGTAACGTGGAGCTGGTCCCGTCTCCTTGATGACCTCGGTTTCCCCACGGGTTCAACACGGGCTTTGGATAAAGACATGCCCATCCTACAGCTTTTCATCTGTAGAATAGCTGTGGGGTAAGGGTGATTAGGAGCTGCTGGTAACCCCGGGCTAACCAAGTGTTATCCGTGAGCGTCTCAGGAAGAAAAGAAAATATCTTCCATTGGCTGTAGGGCAACCTTCTTGTGGGCTGAGGAGGAGCTGAGGAATGGGACCCTAGGGGTTTTCCTGCTTCTGGGAATATTTGGCTTTGGTTATTCCCCAGCCAAAAGCTTCATGACCCCTGCAAGGAGTCACTTGGAGTACCTGACCAAGCTCCAGTTTGAATGTGAGGAATATAGGTCATTAGCAAGAGGCTTTAATGTCCCGTAAACTGGCTTCCTGGAGGGGAGAGCTCACCACAGCATAATCAAGCTGTTACGCAGAAGCTCAGCCTATTTCCAGCCAGGGGCACACAGAGGTTCTGGAGGAGGGGCAGTGCCAGGAGGCGGGAGGAGCACTGGACTGGGGGTCAGGGGCTCTAGTCCAGGCTCTGCCACTGAACTGGGCAAGTCACTCCCTCTCCTTGGGGCTCATTTTCTTCATTTTCAAGATGAGAGGTGGTTATGGGTGTGCTTTGGGACTTTCCAGCTCAGACAAAAACCACACGAGGAAATGAAGTGAACAGATTATGGCGCCACCTTGCCTGAGTTCTGTGGCAGCCTTGCTACTCACTGTCTTTGTGTCCTTAGGTCATTTATTTAAACTTGCTGTGCCTCAGTTTTCTCATCTGTAAAATGGGAATACTCAGCGTTCACACCCCATGGAGTTTTGTGATGATTCAAGGTAAAGCCCTTCAGGTAGTGCCTGGATAAAGTAAGCACCCTCCACGTATAAACCCTCACAGTGATCATCACCCACTCCATAGCAGGCAGCACCCTCTGTTTGGGGACTTGGGGGAGCAGACCTTCTGGGGTTGGGACCTCAGGCCTGCAAAGCTCTGGCAATGCATGAGGCTTCCTGTGGCAGTGGGAAGATGCCTTTATACTCAACTCTGTCTACTGGGGACTCTATGGGGGAGGACGCCCCTCAGCAAGGAAACCCCTGGGAGGTCAACATGTAAGACTTGCAGGTCTCCTGCCAGGAAGAGGGGAGGGCAAGAGAAAGGAGAGAGAGAGGAGGTGGAAAGATAGGACCAGGCCGACTTGGGTTCAAGTCCTGGCTGTGCAGTGTCCTTGCTGTGGGAGCCTTGAACGAGTCTCTGGATTCATCTGAACTTCACGTTGCACTTCTGTAAGATGAGAGCACGGTGCCCAGGCCGCAGATCTGTGCAGCGTGTGAAAGAAACAGCAGGGTGAGAACATCTTGCCTGGTGGCAGCTACACCAGGGATGCTCAACAGGTATCAGTCGAATGTGAATCAGAGGCATGGAGGACGCAGCCTGTGACTGCACCAGGGTGCTCGGAGAGGAGGTGGTGGTGTGTGCATGTGTGCATGTGCCTGTGCAGGTGTGGCACAGTGGAGGTGGGGGGAGGGAGAGGAAAGGTCTGCCTCTTACCTTATGACCTGTCCAGGTCTCTTCATCCTAAACACCCCTGCCGTGGTTCCTGGCCACACGCCTCCCACCGAACACTGGCTGCAGCCTCTTAACTGGCCTCTCTGCCTCTGGTCTCACACGCTGCATATTCTCCTTCACCTTGTGATCAGAGTCATCATTCCAAAATGGAGATCTAGTGTCACTCCTTGGTTCCTCGCTGTCCTCAGGATAAGTAACAAAGCCCTGGGCCAGGATGTCTTCTGATTGTCCCCTGCAAGGCCACCATCCTCCCTTCTCCTCCTAGGACCCTGACACCCAATGGGCCCACCATGTTCATGTTCCTAGCTGGGTTCAGCCAATGAAGCCCCGGGAGATGGGAGGGAAGGAGGAGAGCGGTCAGAGCACCGACCTCCTGCTTCCCTCCTGCAGGTTCCCGGGGGAGGATTGTTTCCCTCTGCCAAAGGCCACAGCTCCTGTCACTGTCTTCCCTGTACCCTGCCTGCTCTGGCCCCCTCAGGCTTCAGGGTGGCACCGGCTACTAGCCCATGAGCACTGCAGCATCCATTATCAATTTTCCTGCTCCCTGGCCACACTTTGTGTAAAGTTTCTTACACTTTTCTTAAGTCACTCAAGTGAATGTGCTGTCTCTTTCCTGCTGTGACCCTGCCTGATACATACTGCTTACAAGGCCCTATATGCTCTGCCCCAGCTGGTCTCACCCCTGCACCCGATGTGCCCACTTCTCCCTATTAGTCACACTGACCAGCCTCTTTCTCACCCCAGAGCTTTCCCACAGTTGGAGTTTCCGCCAGGATCACTTTGTTACTCTGTACCTGCTTCCTCCAAGAAGCCCTCCTTGATACCCCCAGGCTCAGTCGGAGCCCCTCCTCTAGCTCCACGGGTCCGTTTGTACTCCCCACATCACCACAGCATGAATCATGATACTGCAGTTGCCTGCTTACCTGTCTTTCTTTCCTACCAGATGTGGTAGGTAGATATGTGGACCCCATATCTTGCTGGTGGAGAGTAAGTAGAGGTTAAGGGCACAGACTCTGGAGCTGTCCCTCCTGGGTTCACTTCCAGCTCTCCACTTCTCAGCTGTGTCTGTGGAGCCTTAAGCAAGTCACTTAACCTCTGAACAGTTACCGCATCTGTAAAATGGGGATATAGAAAATATTTACCTTTAGGGTTGTTGTGAGGATTACATTAGTTAATATATGTAAAACTGAGTATTTTTGTAATTCCGTATATTAACTAAGTCTGTATATATATAACTGTTAATATTAACTCATATATGTCATACTTAGTTTTACATAAGTTAACTTAGTTAATATAAGGAACCTAATGTATGGAGTTATTAATTAATTTGGTTAATAACTGGTACCCAGAAAACATTAGGTTTTTTAAAAAAATTTTTTGGCCATGCCGTGCAGCATGTGGGATCTCAGGTCCCCGACCAGGGATCGAACCCACATCCCCTGCAGTGGAAATGTGGAGTGTTAACCACTGGACCGCCAGGGACGTCCCAACATTAGGTATTATGGTCAGTTGGTGACACAAAGTGTATGCTCACTGACGATAAATGGATTCTATGTGACAGGTGTGTCATTGCACAATACTGTACTTTCCCATTTAGTTTTTACGGCAGGCTTGGGAGGAAGAGAGTCTAGAAATTCTTTTTTTTTTTTTTTTAACATCTTTGTTGGAATATAATTGCTTTACAATAGTGTGTTAGTTTCTGCTTTATAACAAAGTGAATCAGTTATACATATACATATGTTCCCATATCTCTTCCCTCTTGCATCTCCCTCCCACCCTCCCTATCCCACCCCTCTAGGTGGTCACAAAGCACCGAGCTGATCTCCCTGTGCTATGCGGCTGCTTCCCACTAGCTATCTATTTTACATTTGGTAGTGTATATATGCCCATGACACTCTCTCACTCTGTCCCAGCTTACCCTTCCCCCTCCCCGTGTCCTTAAGTCCATTCTCTACGTCTGTGTCTTTATTTCTGTCCTGCCCCTAGGTTCTTCAGAACCATTTTTTTTTTTTTTTTTTTTTTAGATTCCCTATATATGTGTTAGCATACGGGAGAGTCTAGAAATTCTATCCCTACTTTACAATGAGGACACTGAACTTGGGCGGACTTGCTCAGGGATCCACAACTGACACAGAGCCGAGGGGCAGTGGAGCCCGGATGTGGAGGCCCCTGTCTGGGCACCGTCGCCCTCGGCTGCCCCAGGGAGTGAGGTCTGTGTGCTTCAGCTCTGGCTGGGTCTGTTCTCGGAGGGGGGAGCTGCAGAGCGAGTGGAATCCAGGGGCTTTAGAGGCCTCAGCTTTGGTCACTTTCCCTGAAAGTCTCTGAGTCACCTTTGGGGTTTTCCAGGCTATAAGCTCCTGAAGGGTTGAAAAAAAAGCCCAACGTGTCGCAAGTTCTGAAACCAACTTGCAAGTACAAGTTCTGTTGGCCCAGACATCCATCTGAGGAATACAGGATGGAAAGGGAGAGCCCCAGGCAGTGAGACCAGAGGGGAAATGAGCCTTTAATGTGCCAATGAAGAGTGACAATAATAATTCACCTAAGGTTCATAAGAACATTTATCCAGTTCTTATCCAGTGGCAAACGGTTCTCTAAGAACGCTCAGCGTGCTGCCTTTTGGTTGGCTGCCTCTGTGTCTTTTGTCCTTGTCACTGGACATCCTCATTCAGCTCCTGAACCCTGGACCCCAGCTCAGACACACCAAAGGAGCCCCAGACGTGGCGGTGGATTGATGGGCTAAATACGAGAATGGGTCTAGTTTTCTTGGTCCCCACATAACTCTGTTTTACAGATAAGGAAACTGAGATTCAGAGGGGTTAAATGCTCTGACCAAGGTGACACCATTAATAGAGGGAAAGACTGGAGAGTTGAGGCATTTCCCCCAGGAGGTGTAATGGAGAGCAGGCACCAGACCAGGGTTCATAGTCCCAATCTGCCAGCTACCTGCTGTGTGATTTTGTATAACTGACTAAGCCTCTCTGAGCCTCAGGGGCTGTGTTGGTGAAATGGACACAGTAGTAGTAAATATTTTATTGAGTTGTTGTAAGGATTAACACAATGCGTGCAAAGGGAACTGCATATTGGCACAAAGAACTCCGTAAGTGTTGATTACTGTATTTCTTCTTATCGTCCTTTTTAATTGCTATTATTTCTTACTATTACGTAAAAAAAAATTACTGCAGAGTTAGTTACTTTTATCATTGAATATATGCCTGGTATACAGCTGAACTGCAACAAATTAGTTTCTTTCCTTTCTGGGGGTTAGTCTCTGGTAGCCTCTATTCTAACTGTGGCCCCAGGACTGAAAGTTTGCAGGGGGTTCATGAAGCCCGACTCTGGCACATGTTGGGCGGCATGGACAAGGGTGAAGAGATTGAGGGTGATGACCTCGGAGTACATTTGCTGTAGGCAGGTGGATATAGCCCCCTCCTTCTAAGCAAGCGCAGAATCACTTCACATAAGCCCCAGCTCACCTGCACTTTTCCTGCCCTGCTTGCGTGATGTGACTATGAGAGCCCTTGCAGGGGCTTTCCAAGGTTTTCTTGAAGCTTCTTGCTTCTCCCAAACACTCCCACACCCCCATCCCACTCCCAGCCTCTCCCTAGTAACCGACATAAACTCTTTTGGTGTCTTCTGAGATATTTTCCCTCTACAAAGACAGCTCAAGGACAAGCTACTTAAACAATATTTATTTATAATCCAACCAGGACCCAGGTCATCTCTCCAACACAGAGAAACTATTCTGAGGGGCCTCCGTTGTCTCACATTTATAAACCTGGGAGGCCTTTTCATGATACAGAAGGGGAAACTGAGGTTGAGAGAGGCAAGTGGTTTGCCCCCAGTCACACACCAGTTAGTGGCAGGGTCAGGAAGAGACCCAGACTTTGGGGCTCATTGTCACCGAGGGGTGTAGGGGAGTGGGAAGCAAGCCTGGGCTGTGGCCCGGTTCTGCTACTTACTGCCTTATGGCCTTGGCAAACACTCTGATACCTCGAACCTCTGTTTTCTTACCTCTGAAATGGGCATCATTATACCTTCCTCACAGGAACGATAGAAGGAACAGAGAAGATCCTGTAAAGGAAGTCACCTAGCACAGTGGTTGGCATAAAATAAGTCCCCTTTCCCTCCTGCCTCCCCCTTCCTTCTGGAAATGAACAAAGGCTTTGGAATCAGACAGTCTTGGGCTCAAATTATGTGTGGACTTGGGGAAAGTATTAACTTTGGGGGTCTTGATTTTTCTTG
Organism: Balaenoptera musculus; assembly: GCF_009873245.2. Taxonomy (NCBI): domain Eukaryota; kingdom Metazoa; phylum Chordata; class Mammalia; order Artiodactyla; family Balaenopteridae; genus Balaenoptera; species Balaenoptera musculus. Next base: position 47,593,181 of record NC_045785.1, on the reverse strand, counting down.
TTTATAAGATGGCAACAGGAGTGACCATACTGAGGGGTCTTTGAGGAATTCAAAGGGATGATAGATGTAACATAGGAGCCCCTTCTAGACAAAGCTGCTCTTCTCCTTCCACCTTCCTCCAGGACTCCCTCCACAGCGTCACAGATTTGGGTCCCCTGGCCCCAAGCTACAGGGGCAGGAGAGAGTGGGTAAGTTCCTGCGTCCCCCTCCTCCGGGCAAGAGCAGGGCAGCTTCGGGCTCGGGGTTCAGCCAGCAGAGCTGATGTCTCTGGAGACAGCAATGCTCCCTCCCTCCCAGCCCTCGGGCCACTTCAGGACATGGATCCCTTGCGGGAGGGGGCATCAAACCCAAAGAGGGTCACAGCAGCAGCTTGCAAAGGGGGTGTTGGAGACTGGGACATGTAAATAACCCCGAGGAAACAGCCCCTTGGCACCCCTTCCTGATCAGGAGTAAACATTACGTTATTAAGAGAGACACTTAGGCTTCAAACCACTTCATATTTAATCAGCAATCACGTTCCCTTCCAAAAGCCATTCCAGGAAAAACATCAGTTGAGTTTTTGACAAGAAACAAAGCTTTCTGAAAACTTGCGCATGCAGCCCAGGCCTCGAGGGACAAACTCGTGGCCCTGTTTTGAGCCAATGGTGGCGCCAACCTAGGACACTGGGGCACACGCAGTGCACATCTGTCTAGTGTTCCCGCTGTCCCGAGGAGCAGAGGCGAAGGTTCAGGAACAGAGGGGCGGACGTGGGCTGTGAGGACGTTAGGCCTCTGTTTGAATCCCACACCTTCCTTCCACGCCCGTGTGTCCTTCATCAAGACGCGTGACCCCTGAGAGCCTCGTGTTCTTAAATGTAAACCAGGAATAATTATGCCTACCTGGAAGGTTGTGCTGAGGTTTCTATCAACGACACCGATGGATTAGGTTGAACCATATGAAACTGCCACTTCTGAAGGTCATAAAGGGTTGAATACTGACAGTTTCAGACGCTTCATGCTACCGTGTAAAGTACGTGGCACATTTGAATAGCGCCCAAATTGGGTTCAACATTTACACAGTGAGTCTCAAAACTTCGTGAGCGTAGGAGGTGGGGAGGGGGCATGAGGAATGTGTGCAAAAGGTCTGATTCTGAAGATCTGTGCGGGGCCTAGGACTCTGCATTTGAACAGACTTGCAACCCCTCACGCCAGGTGATTTGGATGCCGTGATGCTTAGCACTCAGCTGAACTAAGCTTTGAACAAAAAAAAAACCAGGAGAGGAGGGAAAGGACAGGCTAGAAAATGGCAATTCCCTCTCCCAAGCCCTTGTCGTCTTTTTCTTTTTGTCCAGGTAGGTAACAGGATTACCTTGGGGGGTGTGTGTGTGTGTGTGTAAAAGAGAGTGGGAGAGGGGTTGAGACCCTTCTGATTATATTAAAACCCTAACCCTAACACTGGGAGGGCCTGTCTCCCCTTTTGAATTACCGATATCCTACACCTTTGCACCATTCTGAGGTGGGTGGTTAGTCAACATGAGTTTTACCCTCAGTAGCTGCCTCTAATATTCTAAAATTCTGGACACAGTTTCAGCTATTTTCAAAATGTCCTTAAAAGTTGGAGCAAGAGGAGTTAGCCAGTGGAGACATGTGGACATCAGACTTGGAAGCGTGCTGTGATGTCCCCTGATCCAGCCTCCTCCCATGTCACGCGAGGGAGACGGCACCTCTCAAGGTCACGCGATGTGAGTCTGGGCAGTGGTGGAACTTGAATTTGAGTCCTCGAGGGCCAAACATTTGCTCTCCTGGGAATTCGTAACTCACCTTTTACTTTTGTCTCCTTATTGCTGTTGTGACTTCAACCCAGGCCAGCAGATTCTGAGTTGCATCAACGTGAACCTACATGACTTGTCCTAAGTGCTCTTTCCTGGTTCAACTGATACCGCACACACACTGCTGCCTGGGAAAGCAGTCCTGTTAATTCATCTGTTCATCCAGTACCTAGAAATCAGCCACACTGAGGATGCAGCGATGAGCACATTAGACATACGTCCTGCCCACGTGAACTCCTCAGCCTCGGTGTTCCCACTGCGTATAATTATAAGAACTATAAGGAAAATGCAGTGGCACTTTGAGAACATATAACAACGAGGCCAGCTCTAGTCGAGGCTGGTGGGACTTGCCTGCTCTTTACTTTCTGATGGGAACCTGGTGATGAGTCCAGGCTCCAAAAAACATGTGCAAATTTCTATGAAATCCATACTAGGTCGAGACACCATGCTGGTCTCTATGGCTATAGCTATTGATCTAGAAGGAAGGATGGTGAAGCCGGGGAGAGTACGGACGCTCAAGCCGAGGCGATGTTGGCAACAACAAACACCTCACAGTGTTTGGGCGGAGTCCTCCTACTTCCTTGGGGAAGCATTCCTTGGTCCCCATTTCACCCACAAGGAACGGAGCTCAGAGACTCTGCCTGTGTTGCTTGATCTTGGGCTCTGTCCCCACAACTGCAAGATGGAGACAGTAAGAATCTCTACCTCACAGGTGTCGTGAGAATTAACAGGAATAACATACGGAGGTGCCCAGCACCAAGCCTCGTCTTGTAGTGCCTGAGGAATATTGACTTGTTTCTTCCAGGAAATTTGGTCCACACCACTTAGGCAGTACATGGCATGGGCCGGGCTTCAGCTAGGTGTGTGTGACTCCTAGAGGCTGGAGCCGCCCCCCCCCATCCCCCATACCATGAGCTTTCCTTGGGATCAGTGGTGGAAAATTCTAGAAGACCTTAACTTTATGAACTTCATTCAAGACTCTGAATTTGAACTTCATTTGGGAGATATTAGGAATCCACTCAAGTTCTTTGAGCTGGGAGTCATATGACAAAGCTGCTTTTAGGTGATGAAAGACCAGGGTAAATATGGTGCTTGAGGATGGGATGAGAACTAGAGGTCAAGAGTCTATTTTATTTTGGCTCCTCCGTGAATTCAGTTCTAGAGGAATGCTCCACTCCTGAACGGGGCAGGGAGAGGCTGGGAAGGACAGATGGGAGAGTGGTCATCTCCCCCACCAAAGCATTTGGCGGCTGCCTGTGTAATTTGAGCCTGGCTCCGATTTAACCTATGTGGCCCATGTGCTGCCTCCACAGCAACTACCTCCGTGTCTGCTTGCCGCAGAGTTGGCTGGCGATTACACCGTTCCACCCTTTGAAGAGGCAGTGGCTTCAGATGCCAAATTTAAATCACTACCATTCCAAATTAAAGTAGGAATCATGCTGCCAGTCGCCCAACAGGAATAATGTCATAGCTGCTCTTCATGCTAGGAACTTTCCAGATAGTATCTCTCATTTTCCCAGCTACTCTGAAAAATGGGTGTTATTATTTGTACTTTATAGAAAAGGAAGCTGAAGCTCTGAGGTTCCCTTAAACAACATGCCAAGGAAACACAGTTTACTACGTGCAAGACGTAGATAATGAACCTAGCCTGCTCTGAGTGTGAAACCTATTCCTTTCTTTTTCATCACTTTTTATAGATGATCCATTTTTCCAGATGAGGAAACTGAGGCTCAAAAGAGCTATGTGAGTTGCCCAAGATCGTGCAGCTACTACAACAGTTAAGGGACAGCTAATTACAGAATGTTCACTATGGCCCAGGCAGTGGACTAAGGGTCTATTATACACTATCTCATTTAATCTACGTAACAGCTTGCCTTATGTCACAAACAAATGCCAGAACTGGTATTTGTGATCGCGTCTACCTGCCTTCAGAGCTTTCAACTGCCCAGTTCTGCTGTAAGGAGACTGATGGGGGTTGATATAAATCCCAAGACTTCAATGGAGGAAAGGTAATGTTGGCTAAGAAGACACCTAATCAGACTTTCTGGGGTGAAGCTGCTACAAGCCACCTCTTCCTCTGAATGCAAGTCCTGTCTATTCCTAAGTGATGGATGGAAGTCTGAGCACCAAGGACCAGGAATGTCTGGCCTCAAATAATGGGCATTTGAGTGAAGGGTGCCAGTCACTTGCTACAACCAATGAAGATGTAAAACCCCAAAGACACCTGGGGTGGCTGATATTAGATGGATGAATGCAGGCTGCGTCTCTGGGATCTTTCTTTCCCAAGGAAATTGGTGGAACATATGTCAGGCCTAGCTCACAGCATTCCAGCCCAAAGCGGCAGCTGTCCAAAGCCTGCGAGTGTCCCACACCCAGAGGTGAGGGGGCTGGGGAAGGGTCCTGACGGCCTCTGACCTAGTCCTGGAGACGAGGTACTGTCTGCTCTGTAAATACCACAGACATTCCTGGGGGGATGAAAGACATGTCCACAGGCAGCATCGTAAGCCCCTCCAAACTCCAGACGTGCACTGGTCATCCTGGCTGACTCCCTCTTTAAACAGCATTGGAAGATAAAGGTACGGCTGTGAAGGGTGTGGAGGCTGGGAGCCAGCAGGTGTTTTTGGGCCGTGCTGAGCGGCTTGCGGGATCCTAGTTCCCTGACCAGGGATTGAACCCGGGCCCCCAGCTGTGGGAGCGTGGAGTCCTAACCCCTGGATCGCCAGAGAATTCCCCCAGCAGCTTTATCAGGAGCACAGTTTATTTTCTTCATGCAACCCCAGGAGAACCACTGCATTGTGGAGTTGGAATGATAATCATAAAATGAATGGACTTTAGTGGAAATTTTTGGAGTTCTATCGAGTGCTTGCATATCAACAATCTCTTTTCTCTCTTCTAACAGCCCACTGAGGATTGCATTGTTACTCCCATTTTTACGAACGAGGTGACTGAGGCCTGGAAAAGGTAAGTCCTTATGCCTCAGCTCCTAAGTAATGGAGCAAGGTCTTGGGTCCAGGCCTCCTAACTCTGGCTCACATTTTTCTTACCGTGTAACTTAGAGATCGCCTGGTTTAACCTTGCTGCCTCCACTAACCATTGGACAGATGGATATCCCACCTCTGCCTGAACATCCAGCATGGCCCGTTCTGTGCTGGACAGCCGAAATTTAGTGTTAACAAAATAGTGACCGTTTTTGAGCCCCTGCTGTGCACCAAACTATATACTAAATGCACATTACCTCTAATCCTCAGATCAACCTCACACGGTTTAAATTTGTGGGATCTGAGTTTCACAGAACACAAGTGACTTGCCCAAGTTCATACAACCAGTAAGTAACAGAGCAAGGATTCAAAGTGAAGTCCATCTTATGTCTAACTCATGGCATCACACTTTCTTCTTATATTGAATGGAAATCATCTTGAATTCCCATATAGATGTTTTAGTTCTGCCTTCTGTGGCTGCTCAGGACAAGCTTGCTTGCTTTTTCACCAATCGGCCATCCTGACTGATGCTGGATGACATCTTTGCTTTCTAGGTCTTAGCTCCTCCAGGTGTAGAATTCCTGGGTCCTCTGACTCCTCCTGATGGGACCTGGCTGTCAGATGGTTCATGTGTCTGTTGTTCACCTTGTGATATGAATCACAGGGTAGTAGAAAGAACATCGGGCTTGAGGTCTAAAGAGGTGGGCTCTGTTTCAGTCTGGATTTACTAGCTGTGCTTCATCTCTGGCCTCATTTATTACATGCAAATACTACCTAATTCTCAGGGTTCTTTTAAGAACACAGAATATGAACTAAGGATGTGATATGTCAGTAAAAGGTAGATAAAGTACTTGGATGTCCAAGGCAGCATTATTTATAACAGCCCAACCTATAAAAGAAAAGCCATTCATAATAAAACAGACAACAGTATACCTACTTAAACACTCACCACAGGAGAATGGATAAGTAACAGTGATACATCAATTTAGTGGAATGTTATGCAGACATTAAATTTTTCTTGAGAAAAATGCCTATGATAAAATGCTAATTAAAACAAGCAAGATATGTCAATTGTACACCAATAAAGCTGAAAAAAAGCAAACAAGATATAAAACTTTATCTCTGGGCTTCCCTGGTGGCGCAGTGGTTGAGAGTCTGCCTGCCAATGCAGGGGACACGGGTTCAAGCCCTGGTCTGGGAAGATCCCACATGCCGCGGAGCAACTAGTCCTGTGGGCCACAGCTGCTGAGCCTGCGCGTCTGGAGCTTGTACTCCGCAACAAGAGAGGCCGCGACACTGAGAGGCCTGCGCACCGCGATGAAGAGTGGCCCCCGCACTCCGCAAGTCGAAAAAGCCCTCGCACAGAAACGAAGACCCAATGCAGCCAAAAATAAAATAATTAATTAATTAATTAAAAGAAAAAAAAATTAAAAAAACAAAAAAAACAAAAAAACTTTATCTCTAGTATGATCTCAATTCCACAAGAAGTAAGATTGGAGTAAAATACATCCCAACACTAAGAACAATTATCTCAACAATTATCTTAAGATGATGGGCTTATGGGTTGTGTGTGTGTGTGTGTGTATGTGTGTGCGTGCTTCTTTACCTTTTTCTGTTTTCCACATTTTCTGCAATGAGCATGGGTCACTTTGAAAATCAGTACAAAATACGGGGCTCAGAACGGAGCACAAAAAGCTACCCCCAAATAGGGCCTCACCGGCCTAAAGATCAATTAGTACCTTTTCAAAACCCATTTGTGTTTTTTTTTTTTTTTCCTGCTGTGCCAAAGTGCCACTTCAGCGTCTCTCCTCTGCTCACTCATCTCTTTTGGCATCACTATCTTGATACGACTGGACTCAAAGAGGAAGCAAATACAATAGACTAAACCCAGCCTGTAGGAACTGCCCGGGCTCACGTTGCAAATAGGATATGCTGAGATAGTCTTTACAAAACAACCCAAACCAACAACTTCTTTAGTGTCTCATTGAACAACCACACGGTGGGAAAGCTACTTGAAAGATGATATTCCGGCCTTGACAGCTGCTCCTGGAGGGTCAGCTGTCCTGGACATGCCAGGGCCAGACAGGGCAGGGGAGGGTGCCAGATGAATGAATCTGGCCTGAGATACCATCGGGTGACCTGGGCACCATTGAGTCCTATCAGGACAGCTCCCTAAGTTATGTCTTCAGGGCCTGATAATATTATAACTGATGGCCTCTAGGAAAAATGCTGTCTCTCGCTTGCTGGGGAGGGCAGTAGGGGAGAGGTAAGGCAGAGAATGTTTTCTGGAGGTGTTTCAACTACGTGTTCAGAGCAGCAGCAGGAGGCTAAGTCCTCTGTGAGCATTGGTGTGGCTCGTTCTGAAAATGGCAGAAGCTTAGCCTCTTTCCTGCCCTACTGTTGGAGTGGCCAGAGCTGGAGACTTCATTTTTCTCTATTTATACAATAGAAATATGTGAGAAGGAAAGGGATGTAGACATTAGGGGGTGCAGCCTCTATGTTAGTACCAAGGTCTTGCCAAGGTCGTCCAGGCAGCAAGGCAGGATTAGAACCTAGGGTGCCTCATGGCCCGCTTTGTCCATTAAAGCACATGAGAGAGAACTGGTGGTCTTTTACCCCACAATTCTTCCCCGTGATACCGATGCCCATGATTCCTGCCATCTAGTCAGTGTCTACTATGTGCCAGGCATCATGCAGACATTTAGAAACATTATTCTATCTGTCATGGGCTGAATTGTATTCCCCCCAAATTTATATTTTGATGTTCTACCCCCCCGGTACCTCAGAATGTAACTGTAATTGGAGATAGGGCCTTTAAAGAGATAATTAAGTTAAAGTGAGGTCATTAGGGAGGGCCCTAATCCCGTATGACTGGTGTCCTTATAAGAGGAAATTAGCACAGACGGAAGACCATGTGAAGACACAGGGAGAAGAGGCCCATCTACAAGCCAAGGAGAGAGGCCTCAGAAGAAACCAATTCTGTTGATACCTTAATCTCAGACATCTAGCTTCTAGAACTTCAAGAAAATGTTTCTGTTGTTAAAGCCGGTCAGTCTCTGGTACTTTGTAATGGCAACCTGAGATAACTAATAATAAAGACACCATCCTAACCATAGCCCTGCCAATAGGGAGCCTTGGTTCCAAGTGACAAATGAGGAAATTCAAGCTCGGAGTAGAAAAAGAACTTGTCTAAGGTCACAGTTAATAAGACTTGATTAAATAGGGCTTGACCATTGCTCTTAGAAGAAATGGGGCCATTTTTGCGACGGTGCTTTGCTAACTGTACATGGTTGTTGAATGAACACTGCATCAAGAGGCATCACTATTGGGGCTTCCCTGGTGGCACAGTGGTTGAGAATCTGCCTGCTAATGCAGGGGACACGGGTTCGAGCCCTGGTCTGGGAAGATTCCACATGCCGCGGAGCAACTAGGCCCGTGAGCCACAACTACTGAGCCTGCGCATCTGGAGCCTGTGCTCCGCAACGAGAGGCCATGATAGTGAGAGGCCCGCGCACTGCGATGAAGAGTGGCCCCCGCTTGCCGCAACTAGAGAAAGCCCTCACGCACAGAAACGAAGACCCAACACAGCCAAAAATAATAGCTAAATAAATAAAATTAAGAGGCATCACTATTACTTTTGCTATGGTGAGGGACAGTCCCTTTATAGGAAATTTCAGACCAAGCCTGGTCCTCCGGGGGGGCACTTCCTGGGGATGCTTTGCTCTTCAATCCCAGGGCCCCACCTTTGGGCTGGAGAAGGGTCTCCCCGATCTGTCTCACAGGTGCAGGGCATTGTGAGGTAGCAGACTTGGAGCTGGGGCCCTGGGGCTCCATCTCTCTCCATCTGCTAGAGTCCTGGGGGTGACCTTGGGAAAAGTACACAGCCTCTCTGACCTCCACATGTTCTGATTGCTCTGCCGACTTCTGCTACCAGGTTCTTTGTGGGCAGTTTAGGGTGGAGGCGTTGATATTTTCCCAGAGGCAACCCAATCCATTGCTAATCATAGCAAATTTTTAGTCTTTCTACCTCCTGCCTCTTGCTTCCTAATGCTGGCTCATCCCTTAGATCTTGGCTCAGCTGTCCCTTCCTCAGGGAAGCCTTCCCAGCCTGGACTAGTTTCCCCTGTTATTAGCTAGGTTATCTCCATAGTGGACACATAGTTCCCTGATGTATCCCTCCCAGAGCCAAGACCTCTGCCGGGCATACAGACAGACATTGATGCACAAGTTAATATGCTCTTTTATTGCCCTGCCCTGTGCTTTCCCTTATTAGCACTTATCATAATTTTCAATTATGTACTTGATTAATGTCTGTCTCCCTGGCCCTGGCCACAGACTGAAACTCCATGAGGGCAGGGGTTTTGTTTCACTGACCGTTCCAGTCTCAGTACCCAGCCATGCCCTGAATGGAGGAGGCACTTTAAGAATATTAGTTGCACATAAAATTCAGTGAAGGAGATCCAGAGGTCAGAGAGGTTTTGATTCATTCAAAAGACATGGTCCCAAAGTCAACTTCCAGGCCTTAGGAGAGCTCACTCTACACCATTCATTGCTTTATTCATTCAACCAACGTTTACCCATCCGTCTCCTCTTGGGCTAGGCAATGCATTTACAAAATCGGTAAGAAATTGTCTAGGCCTCCATGTGGTCACAGCCTGCGGGGGGGAGGTCGTATTGACAGTGGTCGTAATAATTCAACGTAAGCAGTGCCAGAAATAGAGGTGGGAATTGGGTTGGTGCAAGCCCACAGCAGGGTGTGATGGACCCAGGCCTCAAAGGGTCACGGAGGGCAGAGAGGAGGCAGCTTGTGAGCTGAAACGCTGAAGCCTGAGCCAGGGCACTTAAGGGGAAAGGAGGAGATGAGCACGTGAGAGGAAAAACTTGAGGGAAGACCTAGAATGGACAAGAACATGGCTGGCTTGGGGGAGGGCAGTTAGGCTGCGTTCCAGGAGCTGTGCAGGGTGGGGAGGGGCGGGGAGCTGGGGGGTGCGGCTGGAAGATGGGGTGGGCCCCTAAGGATCTACACGCATGCGCACTCACTGCTCCACCCACCCCCAGACCTTTGTAACCGGAGGAGGAGAGCTGGTTGTCATTCTTATCAAGCTGGGGCTCAGCTTTTGTCCCCAGTCCAGGCCCAGCTCTCTTTGATCCCAGCAAGGCCATTGTTTCCCCAGCGCTGGCCTCTCTGCTTCGTAGGGGAAAATGTGATCTTTGTTCTCCTGAGACTTTGTATCCAAGTCCTGCCCTCGTGGGGACAAGCCGGGAGGGGCTCCATGCGAGGATCTAGTCCCCGCGGCTGAGGGACAAGGGCCACCCCTGTCTCCTGGCCTCTGCCTCATGTGGGTTGCACTCGGCTCCCAGAACCCTCTCGCTGGCACAAGTCATGCTGTGTTGGGGGTGGAGAGGGAAAGCAGTTTCAGCTTCTTTATTTTGAAAAATTGTCTTTGTTAGCATTTCCAGCATGATCTTAATATAAATCAAATGCAGTGAGGCATTTGGTGAAAACCTGGGTTTGAATCTTAGCTCAACTATTTACTGGCTGTGTCAGCCTGGGTAAGACACTTCATCTCTTGGGGTCTCAGTTGTCTTCTCTGCACAATCAGGAAAATGAAAATATTTATCCTACAGTATTGCCATGAGGTTTTATTCATTCATCGAATGAATAAGCACCTACATGGAATCTGTTAAGCACCTACTCTTCATCAGGCACTGTGGTCCGTGCTAATGAGGTAGACTTGATCAAACCCCTCCTGAAGCTTACCAGAGAAGAAAGACATTCAACTGACATACGTGTGACTTCTACAAGAAGAAATGCAGATTGCTAAGCGAGTGTGTACCGGCACTTCACTGAGTCTTGGGGGTCAAGAGAGGAGCCCCCAGAAAAGTGATGCTAATGCAGAGATTTGATACGTATAAAAGGAGCCTGGGATGTGGGATGTGGTCGAAAACATTAGTTCCTGCCCCCTCTGCCTGGGATCAGATCCCTCACCAAGACCTGCTGGGTTTGAGCGGGTTTAAGAAACTCCCCCTCCCCTCTAGGGAACGTACTCAGCTGAAAAGAAGTGGACTCTGGGAACTGCTTCCCGGGGCCTGGAAATTGATGAAGACATATACAAGGTTACAAACACAGGGCCAGCTGTGACATTTTCTGTGTGCCTTAGTGAGAAGTGCTGGGGCTCTTCTACTGGAAGCTGAACTCTTGGCCCAGCTCGCCCGGCTGGAGGAGAAGGGGGAGGAGCTGGCAGACTGCAGTGCTTTGTGAGGGGAAAACAAATGGGTCTGTAACTTGATCGAGGTGGCGAGGGGAGGCTTCCAGAGCTGTGGGGATGAAGAATAGCTTTTCAGAGGAGTGTCAGGGGGAGGAGGTAAACTCCTCCCCTCAAGTGAGGGGATGTGCAGAGCAGGGCTGACTCTTCGAGTGGCCTCAAACCCCAGTGGGCGGGGCAGGGGTGGCGGTGCCACTTTGGGCATCCTTGGGCTGCAGTGCTCACCTGTATGGAGCACCTTCTATAGGGCAGGGACATTTACAGAGAAAATGAGGTAGTCCTTGCAGCAACCCCATCTGATGGGGAGTATTTTTACCCCTGACAGCTGAGGCTCAGAGAGGTGAAGTAACTTGCCTGAAGCCACACAGCCAGTAAGTGGTGAGGGTGAGGTTTATATCCATTTCTGTGTGTCTTTAAATTCATATTTCCTCCACTATATCATGCTGCCAGACAATTTTTTTTCGGACAAGGTTTCCTTCTGGATTTTCTACATCTAATAATGATAGTAAGAATCCCTTTTATGTAACATGTTTTACAAAGAGTACTCTTGCAAATACCATTTCACAGGGTTTTTATAGTGCCTGCCCTTTAAGATGAAGTGTTATTATTCTCTTATTTGAGATGAGGAAATAGAAGCTCAGCCAGGCAGGTGGCTCCCCTAAATGCCACTCAGAAATGCAGTCCGGGAGCCGAGCCAGGAGATGCCAGATCCCATGCACTTTCCACCATTGTCTTGAGACCCAGGTGAGCTCCTCAGGTATCTGCTGATATCCAAACCATCTCCTAATCCTTCAAATGAAAAGCCCAAGCACAAACAGTTTGTTTTTCTAACAAGCTCAGAGCCTTCACTGTGTTTCTAACTCTTGATAAAGCCCGCAGCGAAAATCCCCTTTCCTGGGGCCCCTCCTCCTGAGAAAGGGATGATTGGCCATGTGTATTTTTCACTGGGGTTCCCACAAAGAATGTTGCGTGTAATACGAAACATGTGTCATTGGAGTTTGCTGGAGTGCCCCACCCTAGGCCCTTCCCTGCACAGTGGGAGCCCCTCGTGCAGCAGCTGGTGCAGGGGATGGGGTGGGGGACAGAACCCTGCACACCTAGAGGGGTTCCCCCCAGAGCTGGAACTGCCCCCTCCTGCAGGCAGAGTGGGAACTAAGCTCTGTCAGCTCTCCTGTCTCGCTTCCCCATCTGCGTCCTTGCCTCACCATGTTTCCATTCCTGGCAATGAGTGGTGAGCCCAGACTCACCACACTCAGGTGTGTCTGAGTTCAAGCTGGAAACATACACGACACGTGCTCAGTAACATCTGTGGGGTAAATTACAGGGGTAAATTACAGAGTGAATAGGGGAAGAACCATCCTGCTTTCCATCTCCATGCAGTCAGTGTGCTGGGATGTTGCTGAAGGAAAGAATAAGCGCTCTGTGATGGGGACCTTCATTTGGATGTGTTTCTAGAGAACTCTGAAGCTAAAGGAAGAATATCACTATTTCGTCCTTTCCCTTCTCAGTAGCCAGGATTGTTGGAAGCACTGGTTTTTGAACTTGAGTGTGTGTTAGAATCACCTGGAGTCCTGTTAAAGCACAGATTGCTGGGCCCACCCCCATGGGTGAATTTGCATTTTTAACAAGTTCCCAGTTGATGTGATTGTGCTGGTTCAGAGAATTGGGAGCCCAGGTGGTCCTTGTTCAAGTGGGGTGAGGATGAAGCCGAATAGGAAAAAAAAAACAAAAAACAGAAGAAAGAGAGTGACTATCTTGTGGTGTGGTTGTCTGAAGACATTTTGAGGGCACGGGGTTAGTGTAGACTAGGGCCATCAGGACGGGCTTCCTGGACGTGTGGTTGTGATGGATGGGGAGGATTTGGAAGGTAAAAGGAAGAAGGGAGAGCTTAGGGTGAAGGCAGGCACAGAGGCAGCACTGAGCCAACAGCATGGGGATGAGGAGGCCAGCCTGCAGAGATATCAAGATGAAAACAACCTTCCTCTTCAGGGTTGCCTGCAGTTTACACTCTACAAACCCCCTGCACACAGCCCGAACACACAGCCCAAACAGCCTGGCGGGGCAGAGGTCACCTTCTCATCTCCAGGGAGAAAACCAGCGCAGGGGGGCATGGGAATTGCAGGAGGGAGGGCGCAGGGCCACAAGGTTTGGCAGTTTATTCTCTTGCGAGGGGTTGACCTTTCCCCTGCTTTAACAGCTCTTTGCAGCTGCTTTACCAGGGGTGAACAATGCAGTCTACTCCTTGGCAGCATACTGGTTTCTCTCACCTGATTTTTTCCTGTTCCAGTTTGCACCTAAAAGTATCAACACAGAAACCACTCTTCCCCTCCTTAAGCCATTGGCCAGTGGCTGTCTCCTCTTCCTGGTTCCCTGAAACCTATGAGGTTCACCCCATAGCCCTGCGGAAGAGGAGAGGAGGAAAAAATCTGGACTGAAAACTCACCGTGTGTCAGGGCCATGCTGGGCACGTCTATACACGAGATCTCAGTGCATAGCACTGAGGGCGAAGGGCGTGTATAGACAAAGATGCTGAAGCTCATGCTGAGGGTGAAGCTCAGGTTCAAGATGAAGCCCCTGGCCTGAGAGCATGTTATTAGATGGTGGAGCTGAAATCCAACCTCCAATCTGTTTGAATTCAAATGGACTAAATAAACAGCACTAGCTCATTAAAAAAGCTCCGAAACCAGAGCCCTACCTGAGGGTCAGTGTACAGCAGGAAAATGCTTCCAGAACGCCATGTGCTCTTTTGCAAGTCCATATCTATGCACAGGCTGGCCTCCTTCCTGTACTTTCCAACCTTCTCTGCCCACAAGCTCCTGTTCATCCCTTAAGCATCCTCATGATGCCTCTGAGGTCCCCTACCTGCAATAGGTGCCCCTCTTCGAACCTCCCCTTTCTTTGCATTTATCCTTAACATGGCATTTAGCACAATCTATCATGATGGATGTTTTCCTGGGCTTTTTTCCATTGACTATAAACTCCCACAATTTATGACTCTCCGAATCCTCAATGCCTAGCACAGCACTTGGCACACAGAAGGTGTGTCAGGAGATTCTTGTTGAATAAATGAATGAACAGCTGAAAGAATGAATCTTGCCCTCAGATTCATTTCACCACAGTCGATCTAGTAGTCCCACCTCCATCTTAGACCAGAGGAGTTTCAGAGAGATGAAGTGACATGTCCGAAGTCCCATAGGTAGCCAGATGGAAGCCTATAAAAACTAAACAAAGTGACAGCCACCCAAGGTCCCCTGTCCTCCAACGCTTTGCAATGATCAACTGCCCAGACCTTTTACCCAGAACTCGTGTTACTCTCTGATGATTAGCCCTGGAATTGTAGCCGAGACTGCTAGCTGCCTGTCCAATACTCGTTCTCTTTATCTTGCTTACTAATTTAAGTGAATTGGGGGTTTCAATATGCCTAGTTAAAAAGGACATTTCCCAGCTTCTTTAGCTGCAAAGTTTGGCCCTGTGACCAAGTTCTGGCCAATGAGATAGAAGAAGAAGTTTTGGGGTGGGATGTGGGGAAAGCTCCTTAAAAAGGGAAGGAGATATGGGTATGACAGATAGAGGTCTTTTTTTTTTTTTTTTTTAATTTTCCCTTTTCCTTTTAGAATGACATGATGATAATAATAGAGTTGCAGAAGCAATCTTGGACTATGAAATAACTTTGAAGGTGGACATATACTGAGGATGGAGGAGCAGAAAGACGGAAGGCACTAGGGTTCCTATAGGCCATGGAGCCCCGAGTTGCTTGCTTCTAGACCTCTTACATGAGAAAAAAATAGACTTCTATTTTGTTTCAGTCACTCTTATCATTTTCTGTTTATTTATGGGAAGATGCAGGAAGGAAAGTAAGGGGTCATCCATTCTGGGCCTGGTGGGCTAGGCTGTTTTCAGAAACAGAGTCCAGAAAGCTGCCAGAGGTGCCACCAGGCTGAATGGGTGGGCAGAGGGCAGTTCCCAGCTGTGGGGTCCTGGTTCTCTTGCAGCACCACCTCCCGCCCAGCTCCACCCAGTAGGGACAGGGTAGGACTTGGAAGCTGGGAAGGGGGCTCTCAGCGACCTTGGGCTGATCTCAGCATTGCACTTGGGGGCTTGAATGGACTTTGGGGATTCAGAGTCTGTGTCAGAGCTCAGCGTTGCACTTGGGGGCTTGAATGGACTTCAGAGATCCAGAGTCTGTGTCAGACCTGAGGGACATCTGCCTGGCAGCCATTTTCATGACGGTTTTGTTGTCAGAACACGGATTTTGTTGCTCGATATGGTAATTCCTTTTCCTTTTTCCTGACTTGTTGAGATAAGGGACATGGGATCACCCTCCTGCCCCTGCCCCCCTTATGAAATACAAGTGGCAGGTCTGGGAAAGTCTTCCATATCCTTTTCTTAAGAAGAAGTCCAAGACAAACACTGATCTTCTCTTGCCTTTGGGCATTATTAAATAAGGGTGTGAAGTCTGGAGCCACAGGAATCATCTTGACACCATTAAAAAATCACAGGGACACTGGTTTGTGGCCCTGACACCTTAGAGGCACTGTAACACCCAACTTGGGATGCCCACATCTGGACTTCTTGCTATGTGAGATAACAGATAACGTTACTGATTATCCCTTTTTTCCTTGCAGCCATACGTATCCTAATTTAAATAGAATCTGACCTCTTTATTTGACAAATGGGGAGAATGAGGCTCAGAGAGGGAAAGCAACTACAAGAGTGGCCCCCTAGAATCCTATCTTCCTCTCTAATGATGGAAAACATTTTTTTTCCTGCACAACACATGGAATTACCTCAAGAATAAAGTGAGATTCCACACGTGTTGGGAATACATGGAGACCATCTCCATGGTTCTTTTCTTTCTTTCTAGAGGTGGAGGAACAGACATAGGACAAGTCCAGTTCTACTACAATGAGCATAATCCCTCATGACAACAAAAAGAATAACTGGTCTTCAAATTTACAGAGCACTTTATCATTTATATAGCGTGGCAACACTTGCCAAAGTTTTTCACATCCATAATTTCATCAGATTCTCACAACACTGGGGGATGGGCCAGACAGGGATTATTATTCCCATTTTACAGATGAGGACTCCAAGAGTCAGAGAAGGCTACCTGATCCACTTGAGTAAACTAGACCTTGAAACAGATGTGAGTGGATGAAGTGCAGGCCTACAGCCAAGAGTTACAATGTCAGTGCTCTTTTTTTTTTTTTTTTGATTAATTAATTAATTTGTTTTTTGGCTGTGTTGGGTCTTCGTTTCTGTGTGAGGGCTTTCTCTAGTTGTGGCAAGCGGGGACCACTCTTCATCGCGGTGCGCGAGCCTCTCACTATCGCGGCCTCTCTTGTTGCGGAGCACAGGCTCCAGACGCGCAGGCTCAGTAATTGTGGCTCACGGGCCCAGTTGCTCCGCGGCATGTAGGATCCTCCCAGACCAGGGCTCGAACCCGTGTCCCCTGCATTGGCAGGCAGATTCTCAACCACTGCGCCACCAGGGAAGCCCCCAGTGCTCTTTACTGTTTGCAGTGCTCTGCTTCCTCCTGGGGTCTAGGTTAAGACCCACAGGGACTTTGCAAGGTAGGCCAAGTGAGTGTCCCTCCCCATTTTACAGATGAGGAAGCAGAGACTTGGAGAGGTAGATGATGTGCTTAAGGTCACAGAGCCAGGTCATTTTGCTGATAGGCTGTCATCTTTCCACGACTCCATAGCCTTTTCTATTATCATTCCCAATACAAATATCTGACCTTGTGATGAGTAGGGCAGATATGGCCACCCTATGAAAGTAACATGTCACAGGGCAGAGAGAAGCCGAGTGACTTGACTGAGATGACTGTGCTCAAAGCAAAGATCCGAATCTGGGCTTCCTGACTCCCTGTCCATTGCTCCTCCTGCCCTTCCTACTTCCACGGCCTTACTGATAAGGTGATAATGGCTTATGTCACCTCTCCACGGAATCATATTCCTGGGAATATGCTTGTCTTATCCACTGCTGTACCCTAGTGCCTGGAACAGTATCTGACTCAATAAATATTTGCTGAATTAACAAATGAATCTATGAATAATTCCAAGCAAATAGGTATTGATGGCCTGCTGGGCCTTGGAAAGAGGTGAGAGGGCAAACTCAGCAGTAACAAAACACATTTTGGAGTCCACCTTTTAGTTTTCATTGTCCCCACTGTTCTATGTCCTCATGGGCCTGTGTGATATCCTAGGCATGGCTCAGACCTGAGCCGCTCTGGGCAGCCCCAACTCTAGCCCTTGTGGGGCTTAGAATAGGCATGGCTGTCAAGGTAGCCTAGAAGTCTACTAATTCAGTTTATTAACTCATGCGTTCATTCATTCCATCCATTCATTCACTCACGCAACAAGCAGACCTGGTCTTGGATCTGGGGGATGCTAAGAGTTTCTGCCCATGAGCTGCTTACCATCGGTAGGGCCACAAGTAATGAGCAGATATCAAAACAGTGAGGTAAATGGCAGCTACAGGTGGCTACGTGTAAGGTACCGTGTCCTTACATGGTGCTCTGGGACTATAGAGGAGGGGCAGCTAATCCAGTCTGGGGTCCACGGAAGACATGACTACAGCTGCCATAATTGAGAGCTTCCCACGTGCCAAGTTCTGTGCCAGGCTCTTTACATTCATCAACCGGTTTACTTCTCAGAACAACTCCCTGAAGAAGGTGTCCACACTCCCATTTTACAGATGAGCAAACTGAGGTTCAGATATGGGAGGTGACTTTCCTGAAGTCACACACCTCACTTGTGTGAGTGCCGAGGTTCAACTCTAACGTCTGGGCTCACCACTCTTCCCCATGCCTGCTGTGTAGACTACCTCCTTCTCGTGAGGTTACACTTGAGTCAGATTTTGAAGGGTATGTATGAGTCAGCCGTGCAAATTGGCTGTGGCAAGGCCGGTGGTTGTAGGAATCACAGAGTATGAGGGTATGGTTTGGAGGATGGGCAAAGTCATTTCAGACAAAAGGGAACAGCACAGCAAATATACGGAGGTTGAAAACAGCAGGTTGTGTCTAAGTGGGGAAAACGAAATGGGAGGTGGGTTGTCCCCACCCATCTTTAGGGAGAGCTTATACAGGGGAATCTTCCTTCATATTGGAGTCAGGGATAGATTATCCCATGATCCTGACAATTCCATAGGAATTGTAATCTTTGGGTGATTGGTTGAGTCATAACATCATCCAGGAAAGTCCTGCTGGAAAGGAAAATAACCATAACTGGGCTTTGTAAATTTTGTAGATTTTTTGTCAAGGAGGACTAAGAAAATATCTGGACCTTGTTCTCAGAGGGAGAAGCAAGAATATGAGCCTGCCTGGCACTGAGTGAGTAGGAAGACTTGCTGGGTGAGTTACTGCTGTTGGGGAGGGGGACCTGTTTCTTTCTCTCCCCTTCTCATTTTTCTTCTTGCTTTTCCCATGTATCCCCTGAAAATCCACTGTGTGTCTGGCTTGGTGCCATAGTAGCTACATGGATGAATCACACACCTAGTTGCTGCCCTCAGAGTATCTAGTCCAGGAGGGGAGATGGGACACACTAGTGAATGATCCCAGGCGGGGCATCTGTTACAGAGTGTTTTTAGTTTGATGAACATTCCCAGGAACCCACGTGTGGCCAGGTGTGGGAAAGCGAAGATAAATAACCACAGAACCCGAGTTTCTGAGAAGCCACCGTTAAAGGGAGAGAAACTTAAAAGACTGAGTGTTAAGATGTAAGCAGGTGCAAGACGCCGCGAAGGACAGAGAAAGGGGGGAGAGTGAGGGGAGCCACAAATGTGAGGTGACATAGGAGCCAGGCCTTCGCCCCAGCCAGGGACAGTCACATTCACGTTTCCTGCACGTGCTCTTTGAGGAAATGAATGTGTGTGTTATCTCAGAATCCTTCAAGACTCTGTGAAATCCCTCCCACAAGCTCTGTTTTTCTGTTGAAGAAACTGAGGTTCAGAGAAGTGAAGTAACCCACCCAAGATCACACAGTTGGCAAGTGGCAGAGCTGGGGGCACACCTAGACTTTTTGGCTCGTGATTTTTTTCAAGACTCACTGCTGCCTCTACCAATAACACAAGGGAGAGAGTGACAAGTGCCATGTGCCCATGTGCCATCTACTTTTAGATTCTTCATTGGACGAAGGCCCACAAAGTGTTCCATTGTGTCACATCTGTTCAAGGCTGCGGCTGATCTGTGGGCTTGGGCTTAATCCAGTAGGAAGATTTAGTGACACAGGTTGCCCGGCCTCACAGTAGCAGAGCTGGTTAATCCTCCCAAACTCCCTGTTCCAGCTCCATCCTTCCGTTACACTGATCGGGATGGGGCTCAGAGCGCCATCTTGGAGTCTTTGAAATGCCAATGGCAGCAGTCACTCTGAAGCGCTCCCTGCAGATGTGTGGAAGTTCAGGGCATAAGTGGGGAGCGGGGCAGAGCTGCCTTGTCCCAGGCAGTGAGGCAGGCAAAAGTGAATGGGGGCTCTTTGAAGCCGTTGAAAGAAAAGGGAAGAAAAGGCTGAGTTAGCACACTGAGCTAACTGTTTTGCATACATCTGAGAGGAAGAAGTCACTACTCAAAAGCACCGAATGTCCTTGCAGCAAACTTTGAAGGCCAGTGTAGGTGATGTAGTCCCCACCTTGTCAGTTTTCCTGCTTGGGTAGCAATCGCTTTCAGATGACATAGGTAAAAGCATCCCGCCCTGCCCCACCTAGAGTCCTATTACTCCTGTTTTGCAGATGAGAGCAAAGTGACCCAGAGAAGTCAAGCAGGGTCACAGAGTTAGTCACTGGTGCAGCAGAGACTTAAATTTAGGTCTTGGACTCCAGGAGAGCACGTGGGAAAAGGGGGACACTTCTAGGGAAGTTCAGCACCACTGAACACCGAGGAGGAGGCTGGAGGTGTGGGTCCACGCCTATCCATGGTCATGTTTGCTGAATGCATAAAATCCAGATGAGACGGCTGGGGAGCAAAGAGGCTGGTGTTCCTGGCCCCAGGCCCTGAAAGCAGGCTCTCACAGACAGATGCCTGCAGCTCCGCTCTTTCCAGAGGAGCTAGTGAGATCCTAGCTCGGGAGGGCAAAGGCCATTCCTCTGAGAGAATGACCTCTTTCTCTCCCGAAGCTGCTCCTTTCAGAACTGCGGCTACCCCAGCCCCAGACACTGAATGCAGCTGCACCAAGAAATCAATGGTTCTCACGGCCAGAGAGATGCTTCTACACGGTTTAATTTGACATAATTATAAGTTTCCTCAATATGTTTTATGATGTGCATTGTTGTTTCAGCAAAAATTGTTTGGACACAAAGTTTTTTATCATTGAAAAGGAAAGGTAATCTTTTGCAAGTTCTTTATCATCCCCTCAGGCTGGTTCTCCCCTACGTTCACACGGTTCCACGATAGACCCAGTCTGGGGTTGCTTTTTCCCTTTCTTTCGTTTATGCTTTGGAGGGAGAGGGAAGCCTAAATTATATGGTATGATTCTAGAGGCTGTGAAGGCCAAGGGATGGCCGGGTCAATGGGGAAGGGGGGAAGGGTGCCTCCTGGAAATGGAGATGACCTCAGGCTCCCTGAGCCACGCTGTCTGTGGCCAAGGACCCTGGAACACAGACCACCCTGTGGCCCCCTGGGAGCACTGGCTTGGGAGTCTGCTCATTCAGGACTCAAAGCCTGGATCTGTCACTTGCTATCTGTATGACATCAGACAAGTTGCTTAACCTTGCCCCTACAATTCAGTTTGCTTCCCACACTGAGGTTCAAATATTCCTGGAAGGAGCATGTCACTGTACTGGGGTGGGGAGCAAAGTCACCCAGCACAGAATTTCTTCATGAGGCACCGGTGTTTATCAAAATGGCAGCGTGTGTGTGTGTGTGTGTGTGTGTGTGTGTGTGTGTGTGTGTGTGTGTGTACTGCAGCAACAATAATATAATATTTATATAAAAACAAATACTGCTAAGTAGTGGAGGAGATATTCACATGCTCATGAATTTTAAGGCTGACCAAGGAACTTTGAAGGTATTTATTATTTGTCTTGGCCAGCTTTTGTCTACCCATTCTCTCTTAGTTCTTACCCATTCTCTTTTTTGGCCTGTTTAAAGATACCTCAGAGAAAAGTGTGACAGACAGCCATTTCTCCTGTAAAATAGATGTTATATTCCTTGCCTGAGAGCAGTGGTGTCATGATTACTTAAGAGAACTGTTTAAAACCATTCAAGCCTTGGTGCTGAGTTTCTAGATACAACACCAAAGGCATGGCCCATGAAAAAAAAAGCTGGTAAGTTGGACTTTATTAAAATTAAAAACTTCTGTTCTGTGAAAGACACTATTAAGATAGTCCAAAGATCAGCCACAGAATGGGAGAAAATATTTTCTAAACACATGTGTGACAAGAGATTTATATTCAAAATATACAAGAACACTTAAAACTCAACAATAAGAAAATGGGCAAAAGATCTAAACAGACTTCTCACCAAAGAAGATCTACAGAAGGTACATAATCACATGAAAAGATGATGCACATCATTTGTCATTAGGAAAGTGCAAGTTAAAACAACAATAAGGTATCAGTACACACGCACAAGAATGGCCCAGATTTGAAACACCGACACCACCAAATGCTGGTGAGGATGTGGAGCAACAGGAACTCTCATTTATTGCTGCGGGGAATGTAAAATGGCACGGCCACTTAAGGAGACAGTCGGGCAGTTTCGTACAAAGCTAACTATAGTCTCGCCATATGATTCAGCAATTGTACTGCTAGACATTTCTCCAACTGATTTGAAAACTCATGTCCAAACAAACCCCTACACACTAGTGTTTAGAGAAGCTTTATTCATAATTGCCAAAACCCAGAAAGCCCCCACCCCCGCAAATACCCAAGATGTCCTTTGATAGATGGATAAACTGTGGTACATATATGCAATGGAGTATTATTCCACAATAAAAAATGAAGAGCTATTAAGCCATAGAAAGATATAGATGAATCTTAAATGCGTATTGCTAAGTGAAGGAAAGTAGTCTGAAAAGGCTGCGTACTCTATGATTCTAATTATATTCCATTTTAGAAAAGGTAAAACTATAGTGGAGGTAAAAAGACCAGTAGTTGCCAGAGGACTGGGGGGAAGGTTGAATAGGTGAAGCATAGGGGATTTTTTTAGGGTGGTGAAACTATTCTGTATGACACTGTAACTGTGGATATGTGACATCATGCATTTATCAAAACACATAGAACTTTAGAGCAGAGTGAACCTTAATGTATGCAAATTAAACAAATCATGTAGGAGGTCAAAGGATCCCAGGATGGAATACAGAATGTGACCAAATAATCTAACTGTATTACAAATGTATGAGGCAACTTTAAGTGAAGGGAGTGGAGGAAAAGGTTGCTAACCTAAGTAACTTTGGAAATGAGTGGTATTTGTAAAACTGAAGACAAAAGAAACTGTATATGAGTACTGTACTCTAGTTAAAGGTTGCTTCCCATGGAATATGAGTTAACAATTCTGATACTGTTATACAAATATACTGGAGTTGAACAATTAAATAAATGGATGGTGGGAGCCAGCTTTCTTACTATTGGAGCGAGAGTACATACTTGAGCAAGAGGAGGAAGCTAGAATGATCCAGGAGGTAACGGATCAGAGTGGGAGACATCAGTAAGAACTATGTTTAGCTTAATATAGATACAGATGGTTACATCCAGATATATATATATATATACATGGATCATTGGTTACTATACATACATATATTTCCTTGCTCTGTCAGCTGAGAGAGCCTAGAATCAATGACACTGCAGTCACGGGGAACGCACCTAGTGTCCAGATCTTGGTTTAATACCATTCTCCAATAAAAGGAACCATTTCTCCTTAGAGAAATGGCCGAATCTAAGACTGGGGCAGGAAATTTATAAGATGAGCCTAGAACACCTCATATACCAGAAAATAAGGGAGTGCTCAAAAATAAAACAAAACAAGGTAAAACAATGATGGGTATGTCAAAGCGATTCAGGAACCAGCTGAAAGAACTCCCAAAGGCCAAAGCTGGAACCATCTGAGCAACAAAATTAGTAAGCTAATATTCAATTATAACACAAAATACAAAATAAATATCCATGAATCCATGCTGATATAAACAAATGATTGAACAAATAAATCAACAAGGGAGAATATATAAGTTTCCCATACAGCAGAACTCCAAATAATTTATGTAGATACTCTGCCATCATGGAGGTGAAGCATATGTCCGCACCCAGGTGTAGACTTCACATAGTAGTTTCCTCCCAAAGAGTGCAGTATGAAAAGGGAGAGAAAAAGAGTAACTCCGCAGTGGAGAAATCTGACAAATACTACCTCGGCCAGGTGATCAAGGTCAGCATCAACAATGTTAAGTCATTTTTGATATGCTAAGACCAAAATTGTACTTTACCACTGTGGTCTTCCTTCCCAAACCTCAGTCTATCTAATCCTATGAAAAACATCAGACAAAGCCTAACTGAGGGACAATCTACAAAATACCTGACCAGTATTCCTCAAAACTGTCAAGGTCATCCAAAACAAGGAAAGTCTGAGAAACTGTCACAGCCAAGAGGAACTCAGGCGAAAAGATAACTAAATATAATATGCTATCCTGGACGGGATCCTGGAACAGAAAAAAAGGACATTAGGTAAAAATTAAAGATATCTGAATAAATATGGACTTCAGCTATAATACTGGCATGTTAATTATAACAAACAGACCACATCTATGTACCATGTTGATAATGGGGGAATCTGAGTGTGAGATACTTGGGAGCTCCGTACCGTCTTTGCAATTTTCGTGTAGAGCTAAAACTAATCAAAAATATGAAGTTTATTTAAAAAATATGGGATAATGCCATAAAAAATCATTTGGTCAGTGGTTGCTATTAAATGGTAATAAATGATAATAAGACAGAAATTTTTATCTACTCAACGGCCTACAAGGAAAGCACTCAGAGGAATGCCCCCATAAGGGCTCTTCGTATAGAAACTGAAATTCCAAGGGCATGGATACTGGCTGATGCCAAGATTTCAGAGAAGGGGTACCATTATTCTTCATGAGACAAGGAAAGGTTTTTGTTTTTTTTCCTTCCAAAAGGGAGGAGGAAGCAGAAAAAAACAATAATGAACATTTATTTGGTACTGAACTACGTGCTATGTGCTTTATCTCATTGACTCTTGATGAGGTGGGTACCACTATTCCCCTGGACAGAGGGAAAAAGAGGAAAAACTGATGCCCAGAGAACCTGCCCTGCCCAATAACGTATGGCTAATAGGGGATAAAGTGTATGAAGCAGAATTTGAACCCAGAAAGCTTGACTCCAGAGCCATCTCCATGAGGTTACTTGCCAGGAAATATGACCCTGTGACCAGTCAAATCCACTGTAATGTTTCGAAATTCCTGGAATGTGCGGTGTGAGTGTATTTTCTGTAGAAACAAGAAAAGCACTGAATTTTCTATCTTGGATGACTTTGGACCGTCAAAGGCCAGTGAGAGTTTAGGTCAAGTTTACTTAGATCTCTGAGCATCAGGACAAAGGGGTGTGGTGGGGGCATAGTACTTAGCTGAACTGGATAACACTATTATTATTACCACTGGTCGTCCCCTTCCTGCCCTACTCCCTGCTCACCCCTCACTCCAATGCCCTAGAGGCTCCTTCAAGCTGGGCCACTTCCTCAGGGGAAACAGGATGTCTTCTACAGGCTTGGGCAAGGTCTCTGGGGTTCAGGGTGGGAAGAGGCTATCTAACTGTTTAACACAGAGCTAGGCACCAGAGAGGAAGCAATGTTTCCGGGAGCTGAGGAAACTGCCATTTCCTCCTCCAGCAGGAAGCGGCCTTGGCTATTCTCAGCACCCCGTGGCCGGGTGGAGCAATGGAAATCACAGCCTGGCAGTGTCTCAGATTTGCCTCCTGCTGTTTAACAATCTCCCAGTCAAAATAAACTGGCTCCTTAAGTCTCCAGGGCATGGTTAAGGTAATAATTGAGAGAGAGAAGCCAGAGGTCTGGCTGCAGCACAAAGGCGTGGAGAGACTTTTAAAATATCAGGCTGGTATTGGCTGCTTGTGCCTCATTAAAGCGGTTTAATTGAAGCATTGTGAAGACAAACAAGCCCAGAGATTCGGTTATGGTTTCGCAAGCAGCCAGTCTTCACCTCTTGTGAATCTGGACTAATGGGGATAGGGGAGATTGTCAATCCTTTAAGCATACACGTAGATAACTTTTCAACAGGAAAGCTGCATGATTCAGTAGAGAGGAAACTGGCACATGAATCAGAGAGAGCTGGGTTCAGATTTGAACTTCACCAGACACGCTATTTTGAGACGGTCATAATATGGCTGACCTACGCTTTCCTCATGCGGCAAAACCCACCCTGTTTACCTCACGAAGTTACTCTGAAATCAACCTGGATTCCTCTTTCCTTTATCTCCTCATGTCTACCAGTTCCAGAGCCTTGGAGATTCTGTCCCCCATTCCTTCATTCCTTTCACAAAAGTTTACTGAGCACTTAATGTCTGGAAGTGGTCTCGCCTTTGGGGACTCAACAGGGAATGACATAGAGTTTACATTCATTTGAGGAAGCAGATAACAGATCAGTAAACACAAATACATGAGATAATTTTGCATTATGATCAGGGCCACGAAAGAAATGAGCATATGCCTTGACAGAAAGTGGTCTGGGTTTGCAAGGCAGAATTAGAGACACAGACATAGAGACCAAACGTATGGACACCAAGCGGGGAAAGCGGGGGTGGGATGAACTGGGAGACTGGGATTGACGTATATACACTAATATGTATAAAATAGATAACTAACGAGAACCTGCTGTATAGCACAGGGAGCTCCACTTCGCTGTACAGTAGAAACTAACACGACGTTGTAAAACAGCCATACCTGAATTAAAAAAACAAAAAAAAAAAAGGAAAAGAAAAATTACAGAGGAAAAAAAAAAAGAAAGTGGTGGTTTGGGGGGAGGGGTTACTCTCCACGAGGGGGTTCACATTTGAGAGATGCCTCGTGAGGAGACTGAGCTGACCCTTTAAGGGAGTGGGCCTCTGAGTGGGTGGGGCAGGGCAACTATTCATTCATTTATTGTGTATCTACTGGGGGATTCTTGATACCACAGATGTAGTGGTGAGCTGACCGTCAAGGTCTCTGGTCTCATGGGGCTTATGTTTTAGAGAGGGGAACAGAGAAAAATAAAATCAGTTATTGGTAAACGCTCTGCAGAGAATTAAGTCAAAGCTTGGTCACAGAGACAGTAACTGGGTGATGAGGCAGAGGAAGCAGCAGGGCAGAGGGCCTGAGGCCAGAGGGGGCCTGCTGGTTAGATAAACAAAAGGAATGGACTGTTCCTCTGACCCACACCTGGGCATTCCCCACGCCCCACTGGTCACATTCATCACTGCCCAGATCACAATGGCTCTGAGTCCCCTCCCTGTTTACTTGTGAGAATTCCAGCCTGTTCCAGAGGTTCTCCTCCTGGGGGAGTGCTTGCGTACTCTGCAGCTTGGGCATTTGCTCACCCAGAGCTGCCACGCCCTCTCTGGAGGTGATGTCCTTGACGACACTGATGGAGGAGCTGAATGTCTAACAAAAGTGATGTCTAGCAAAATGCAGCCCACTGGCAGAGAGGTGGGGCCAGCATGTGATTCAGTGGGACCCCAGCAAGACTCCCTGCCTCTGGGAAGCATATAATGTACTAGAGAGAGATGTGGGTTTACTTGTTCAAAAAAAAAAAAAAAAAATTAGGGTGCCTGCTGTGTGTTAGATTGATGGAGGGACTGGTAATACCAAGGGAAATGAAAGTCTAGCCCTTGCCCTCGCCGCTCATTGATCTTAGAGGTTAGCAGGCCTTTAATACCAAGGTAGGGTATCTGGATGCCATTCAAAGTAGGACGGGAGGTACCTGAATCACCCGGGAGACTTTCTGTGGCAAGTTCTAGAGAGCCTAACCCACGCTGGCGTGGACAGTAAAGAGGTTTTTTTGGTTCACCGTAACTGAAAGGTTGAAAGGTGCAGAGGTTCAGATGTGGTCCTGCCAGGGCTCCAGCTCTGGGTCCCTGTGATTCCCCTGGCTCCATTCTCCTCCCACAGGCCAGCACCTTTGTCACGCTGCTTTCCCTCCAGGTCACGAGATGGCTGCCAGCAGGCTCAGAGGCTGTGCTTTTTCATTCGCGTTCTGGAAAGAGAGTGAGAGCAGGAATGATAGCAGAGTATTACTCCTCACTACCGCAAACAATATTCAATTCTGAGCTGATGACCTCTCCTTGTAGCCTGCCTAATCTCCGCAGCCCCATCTCTGAGGCCAAGAGAATGCAATGCCCAGATAACCAACTCCTGTGTCAGGGTCAATGGGACTCCCAGGGTTGACCAAACCACAGGAAGATGGGTGGGCAGGATGGAGGCTGGGAAATAGCAACAACACCTATCACCATGGAAAGATTTCAAGCAGAAGTTTGGTATAACCTGATTTACATTTTGAAAGATCACTCTGCATTGCAGGAGGGAAAAAAAAAGGAAGCAGGGAGATCCATTCTGGTGCTCCTGCAAAGAGAGATGATGGTGGCCGGGCCCAGGGTGGGAGGCAGGGGAGACAGAGCAAAAAGAACAGGTTGAACTCCTGTCTCTGTCACTTAGCAGTTTAGTGGCAATGGCATGTGCCTTAACTTCCTGCCATCATTTTCCAAATTCATCATATGGTTGTATATACTTTTAGCTTTCAGGATTAGAGAGGTACATTAAACCAGTCTGCCACAATGAAGGTCCTCAATAAGTGGCAGTATTGGTATTAATGCCCAAACTCCTTAGGGTAACATACAAGGCCCTTCATGTTCTGGACTCAGATACCTCCGGGTGGGGTGTCTTCTGGATTCCACTGACACAGGTGCTCTTCCCATCACATGGTGGAACCTTCCATAATGGGAAAAAGTTATCCTATAACCAGTCATGAAACTTCAGTTTTGTTCCCAGGGGATTTTGTCTGTAGCCCTATCAGTTAGTATCCACATCTTGACCAGTACAGAGGATGGTTTGTCATGTTTTTAGCCCATAAATACTGGCAAAAGAATGAGGGTTGGCTCAATACACTTTCATGAGTAAGAAAACCATCTTGCTCAAACTTCCAGGAATTTTTCTTCTGAACTGAGCTGCAGTGTGGTTTTTGCCGCTCCCCAAAGCCCGTGTCCTGAGCCCAGGAAAGCCCCCTGCTTATCACTGTCACTCCAGAATGTTTTCACCAGAATCTATGGGTTGAGTGTTTTCCCTGAGAACAATCATTTTGCAGAGTAAAACAGAGCCTCAGTCTGCAAGGGAGATATGAATTCCTGGCAGAAAGTGAGTCCACACATAATAGAGGGGCTGTAGCACACGTATGTTGGGGGTGGATTAGAGGGGGCCGGTGGGATGGGATCTATTGGGTTGGAAGGGGGCCACACTATCTGTTTTCAGCTCAGTTTCAACTGGGGTAGTGGGAACCCATGAGTTTGGGAATTAGACTGACCTGAGTTTTAATCTCATCTCTGCCATTCATTAGTGGTGAGATGGTTCATTCATTTAAAACAGTCCAGGTACTGGGGAAAAAACCTACAAAACTCACCCTAAGAAATGACTGTCTAACAATGGATACAGATTATAATGGAATATGGATGGGAAAAAAATGGAAGCAGGAGGTTATGAGAATGCAGAGAGGGGGCACCAAATCTGGTCTTGCAAAAGAAGCATAGGAAAATAAAGCATCGGGAAGGAAGAGGTATTAGCTTGGAGATGGAGAAGGGCAGTGGAGAGGTGAGCAGGGGTCAAATAAGGAAGGCCCTGAGAGTTATTTTTGTTTCAACTCCATCTAAGGACAAGGGGGAGCTATTGGTGGGTTTGAAACAGGGGAAAGGTGTGGGCACGCATGCATTTTAAAGCGTTTTTGGCTGCTGAGTGAAGAATGGACTGAAGGGGAAAAAGGCAGGAAGCAGGGACAAGAGTGCTAAGGGTGTCATGCAGCCAAGGTGAGAGATGATGGAGCCTGGATTAAGATTGTGGGTTGGAGAGAAAGAGTAATACATGGAATTAAGGGATATTTGGGATGTGGTTACTTGATCTCAGAGAATGAATGGGATATTATGTGCCAGACACTCTAACTGCTTCATTCTATTTCTTATAACGTCCCTGGGAAGGAAGTATGGTTCCAAGAGGTTAAGCAACTTATCCACAATAGTGACTGCAGAAGTAGAATTCAAACCCGGGTCTGCCTCCCCTGAATCCCTCATTTTCTACCGCTAGATCAGGCTGCTTCCTAAGTCAAATATAATGATGTATTGCTTATCGTGTTTAAATTAACGACCGTATAAATTATACCAATTCTGAAGGATTTAATCAGAGTGATATAAATGCAGACTGAAGAAAGTTGATGACCCATGTCTTTGGGAGTATCATGTGGACCATCACCATCTACCTTCATCTGTCAAAAACCCCACCCACCGTCTTCGCTGGGAGTTTAACTAGGTCAGTTGCCACCTTCACTCAGAAACCTTCCAGGGTGGACCTCCTTCCCCAGCAGAATTAATAGCACTCGTTACCTTCTCATCCTTGCCTGTTTGCAAGTCTGTTTTGCCCACTTGGCCTGGAAGCTCCTTGAGGGCACAGTGTTCTCATCACTGCGTTACTCCCAGTGCCCAGCTAAGGAGGGTAGACTCGTTCAAGACTGGATGAATGAATGATTGCAAGAAGATTATGGTCGCAATGATAGAATCTGTCTTGATAGAATGTGTGAGTGACGGCTCAGTTGGTGTCCGTTACGCCAAATGATTTGCCCTTCTTTATGCCAAGTGTGGTTTCTTCTCTTGTTCTATGAAACCATACTTTCTGTTTGTGTCCCCTCTTCCCCCTGTGGAGTCAAGACTGTGCTGCAGTGTCCCCTTTGTATGTATTCAGTGCAATTCTTCCTTAGCTGTTGTTCGCTTGGTCTTTTGGGCAAATGACATGTTTCTCCCAGCCTGGCTTTAATCATCACAACCCCGACTCCTTATCAAACTCTCTGCCCCATCTCAAACCAGTGCTTAGAGGATGCTCTTACCCTCAGAAGAAATGGTATAATTTTCATAAACATGGGTCATTCCCCCCTTGCAGCAATGTCATATACCGAAAGCACCACTTAACAAGATGTAGCAGAAATGCCCAATGTCTGAACCAAGTCTGTGGACAATAGTATTTTTTTTTCTTTTTGTAGTTCTGTGAAATTGCTCTCCCAAAATATTCCTGATGTTTTATTTACTTCAGCTCTGGGTTTATTTTGGGAGGAACTTTCCTGAATCTGAGTCTTAGGATGTGATTCTTATCCTGGTCACATCCTGGGGAGTTGTTTTGTGACTGGTTTGAATGGGCTCTGGCTCTTTCAGGGAACCCCTGGCGCTGAGGAAGAGGCTGGAGGCTGTCAACTCCTGAGGGCAGGACAGAGACAGAGACAGAGATGACAAACTCCCTGCTCGGGTAGAAGCACTCCCCAGAGGGAGGTCCACGTCCTGCACACTAAGGACAGCGGTGAGAGAGAACCCAGCTCAGACTTTATCAATTTTCTATTCCGGAGACTGGTGTGTCTCATAGTTTCCAACATCTGAGTGATTTGTGAATATTAGGAATTCAGACACTGGATGATTAAAACCACCAGTGCTGGGAATTTTCTCATTTCAGGAAATTTTGGTGGTGAGGCATGCTGGAACCTCACCAGCAGGCCGACCGAAGGGAAGTCCAGACAGGGGGCGGGAATGGGACTGTGGGAACTGACCAGAAGGCAGTGCAAGGACTTGGCTTCCTCTCCAGACATATCTGTGTGGGCATCCTGCTTCCCTGAGCCTCAGTTTCTTCTCTGGCAGAACGGGGATGATAATATCTATCTCACGGGAGTGTTGTGCGAATTAAATTAGATACTGTCACGCTTGACACACAGTCAAGGCTCAGGACATGTGAGTTCCACTCAGTTTCTATAAGGGTGAGGTGGACAGAAGTGTGGTCCAGGCTAGGTGGGTCCGGTTTGAGGACAGGTGGTGGTCAGCGGTCCATCTAAGCCAGAACCTGGGGTTTCAAGGGACTGGATCTGACTCTTAGAGGTGGGGAAGGTGCTGGCCAAGGTCAAGCAGGTTGTCAGAATCACCAGGCTCAGGGCAGGGCTTTAATCCAAACTGATCCGCAAGGAAGCTCAAGTAGTCCCAGAGTATCAGCTAGAGCAGCAGTTCTCAAAGTGTGGTCCGAGTACCCCGCAGGAACCTGAGACACCGTCAGGGGTCCATGAGATCCAAATTATTTTTAGATAGCTACTGAGATTTTATTTCCCCTTTTCATTGAGTTAGTGTTTGAAGTGATGGGGCAAAAGCAACGGTGGGTGATACTGCTGGTGCTTCAGTGCGAATCAAGGTGATGGTACCAAACTTTAGTCCTAACCATTGATTATTCACCACCACACGTGCAGGTAAAAAAAGAAAAAAAAAAAAAAAAGCCAGTTTCACTTAAGAAAGAATGTCCTTGATAAAGCAGTATAAATAATCAGTTTATTAAATTTCTACCCTTGAGTACCTGTCTTTTGAATGTTTTGGGTGGTGAGATGGGAGCTACGCATCAAGCATTTCTGCTGCCCGCCAAAGCACAGTGGAACCCTTGAGGAAAAGCTCTGGCACTTGTTTGGGTTGGGAGCTGGACCAGCCATTTTTCTCACGAAACACCATTTTCCCTTGAAAGAATGACTGATAAACATACTGTGGTTATTAAGACTTGGGTAGTCAGTAGTTGGGTAGTTTTTTTTTTTTTAATGATGAAGTCAGTGCTGTCACTTCACAGAAAACAAATGATGGTATTTGTTGCCAAAGATAAAATTTGAGAGTTCAGATGAAAAATGAGAATTTTGAAAAATTTGTATGCTTTACCGTGAGCTGTCAGATCCCACATTGCAGCTACCCTTTAAGAAATCACCCCTGTCAAGTTGTGGTGTAGCATCGAAGAAGAATCTCCATGATGACCTGAATAGGCTACTAAGATGGTCTTCCCTTTTCCACGTCTGTGTGAGGCCAAATTTCTTCATATGTATCAACTGTTAAGGTATTCAACAAGGAAGCCATCAGACTGAGATGATTCTAATGCCTTAGCAGCCTATGCAAGCAAACAAAAACCTAAGCTGTAAATGTCAAATTTAAGAAATCAAAACTCAAGGACAACCAATCACAAACAGCCAACTAGCCTTTCCCAAATGAGGCAACCACTTAAGCTGTTGCCAATCAGATAATTTCCTTACTTTGCTTCTGCATCTTCCCTATAAAAGTCTGGTCCCTGGCTCCTGTCCGTGGAGTGCTCCTAACCACTGCTATTTTGGTGCTGCCAGATTAGAATTGATTTTTGCTCAAATAAGCTCTTAAAATTTTCAATATGCCTCAGTTTATCTTTTAATACAACCAAATAACACATCACAATAGACAGTGCAAAAGATATGCGAATACACTTTATGCTAATAAATCAGACATTGAAGAGACTTGCAAATGTGAAACAATGTCATTCTTCTCACCAATATTTATGTTGTTTTTTTTCATTTAAAAATGTTATTTAGATTCATATGTAATGGGTGTATTATTATTTTAAAGAATTAATAAATAAATGTTTTGAAAAGTTCTCAACTTAAATTTCGAATACAGTAAATATCACTAGATCTGACCCACATAAATGAAAGCTCTGTAGTGTCCTCAGTCATTTTTAAGAGTGTAAAGAATGTACAGTTCAAATCTTGATTCTGACATTTACCCACTGTGCTATCCTGGGCAAGTTACTTAACTTCTCTGTGCCTAATTTTCTTGTCTCTTCCCAAATTGATATAATTTTAACCTACCCCATAAAAGGAGGTTGTAAGGATTAAATGAGGCATAACATATAAAATGAGTAGAACAGCTCCTGGAATAGGACAAGTGCTATATAAGTATTATAATAATAATAGTCACTATAACACAGCATTATAGAGTGAGTGATGGTCTGTGTTCCTGCCAGTTTTCTCTTAGGCGGTGAGGCCCCCAGAGTGGCATATACCTCTGATTATCCCTATGTCCTAGCACAAAGCTTAGTATCCACTAGGTAGTCATAAAGCTTGGAAAGTGAATGAATGTGAAGCTAGGAGAAGGCAGGGTAGATCCCCTCTGGATTCCGGATAGACAACCAAATTCATGAACCAGGAGGCTCAAGTCCCAAGTGGTAAGAGTGAGACATGAACAGGACCTGGATTGAGGTGGGAGCAGGTTAGGGACGAGAGATGAGGGTCCTAAGTATTTGCAGTCCATGATGGTGGGATAGCCTTCCACCAGCTGCTGTCAGGTGCTGGCCAGTGGATGTAGCCATCCGTATAGAGACACAGGGTGGAGACCGGCCCCACCTGCTGATGGGGCTGAGTAACACAGCCTGCCTCATTCCACCTGGATTGCAGGACAGACTTGCTAACAGTGGGGAATCTCTGTGTCTGCCGCTGCGTGGGGAGATCAGAGCTCAAAGAATTAAGCCTGGAACATTAAATATGAGTCTCTCCTAATTTTTCATACCTATGTTTTACATGATTAGGTGCGTGTTTGACCATCTTGTCTTTGTGAATTGTTATTCTGAGGTATTTTTGGATATCCAGGAAGGAAGGGAAAAATGTCGTTCAGTGTGTACCCTATGCCAGGAGCTTTATTTGTGCTTCCTAATTTATTTCTCACAACTGCCTCGTGAGGAAGGTGTTAGTCTTGCCATTTTGGATATGAGGAAACTGAGGCTCAGGGAGGGAGTGATGTCTCCATGGTCACAATGCTCATCAGTGGGCTAGCTGGAAGTTGAACCCAAGTCTGTATGGATACCATGTCCATACCCTTTAAAAAAACAAATTTTGTTATATTTTCTATTACTTAAGTAATGCACGTTTATTGTCTGAAAGTGAGAAAATATGGATAAGTGAAAAATAAAAATCACCCATAAATCCTACCATTCAAATATAAGAGTTATTATCACATTTATATGTCATTTTAGACTTCCCCCCATGCATATATTTGTAACCTGCTTTCCCGTTGAACAATATACTGTGAATGTCTTCCTGTCTATAACTGTTTCTATATCACTTAAAAAGGCCATGTAGTATTTCACTGTATGAATGTACCATTTATTTAACCAATCTTCTGTTGTTAAATATTTAGCTTACATCTAGTTTTTCACTAGTATTAAAAAAAGTTGCAATAAGCATCTTTGTAGCTTAATATTTGTGTATATCTTTACTTCCTTAGGATAAATTCCTAGGAACGGAATTGATGATTTAAAGTACATTTGGGTTTTAAAGATATTTCAATGTACTCTATTGCCAAATTATCCCCCGGGAAAGCTGTAAAAATTTGAATTCCCACCAGCAGTGGGTGAATATTCCTGTTTCCCTGCTCCCTCTAGAATCGAGTATAAAAAGATCTTTACCAAACACAAAATACCATATTCTTTTAATTCTACCTTCTTGCTTCTTGATCCAGTTCGAGGAATGCTCTGTACTGTAATCTGTTAGTTACCCAAGAAGGCAATCTGCGTTTCCTGTCTGAGCTGGGTGGGGTGGCAGTAACCAGGGAACCAAGCGGGAGGGGCGGTATGGGTCTGAGTTTGGTTGAGGAGGAATTGGGTGCTGGTAAGTATTGTCACCCATAGGGTGTTGGCTGGTGGTTAGAGTCTGGGCCAACTGCATGGGGGAAGGATGAGCCCTGCCAAGGTGTGCTTGCTCCCCGGGGACTGTGGTGGACAGTCCAGACTGAGAGCAGGTGCCAAGAAGTCCACCCAGGTGGGTGAGGTCTATGGGGAGAGGGGTGGGCAGGCATCCCAATGGGGGCAGACAGAAGGGAGTACAGACAAGCACTCCTGCAGGTGGCAGTTTCAGGAGGAACAGGAAGAAGTGGAATTTCAAATATAGGAAAGAGTGCTCTTCTCGGCAGCTGTACATCCTACCCAATGAGCCCAAATGGCTTGGCCGCCAAAGGGTCTCACAATCTGTCATCCACTCCTTTGATGAACTCTCCATAATCCTGTGGGCTTTTAGATGTAGACATCTACATTTTGAGGTCTCTGGCAGCCTGTTTGTGACTCAGGGGTAGACTCTGCTCATGAGATTGAAGGAGGTCTCAGAAGCCAAGTTGTTTCTTATGTAACTTGCTAAACCAAGGTTACAGGGATGGAATGCTCCCATTGGCAATAACAAGCTCATGCTTTCCCTGAGAGCAGACCAACTGGGAAAACAAAACCCTTTATGCAAGGTTGTGTGATAAGCATGAAATAGGAACGAGGAGAAATACATACATGAAATGTTTAATGACGTCTTGATAAGACTTCTCAATCATTTATCACATAGTAGGGATGGTCCTTGCCAACTTGTAGTCTGTGAAGACTGCAAGTGGTTTGGCTCAGTCTTCTCCATAGGCAGGGACCCTTGGTTTGACTTTGTGACCTTCTCTTTATTTCAATTAATATGGTTGGCTGGCTCTCCTGCAGTGTGACTCAGCTTCCTTTGGAAGTCATGGGGCTTTTCAGCCTCTCCTGCCTGGGAGCCCTTCCAGGTCCTTCAGGTGACTTTGCATATCTCTGTTCTCACCCACTGATGGGGCCACTCTGTGCTCCTCTCCTGCCCCAGCTGGAGGCCTTGGAGTCGATATGGGACTCTGGGCTCTAGGATGTGGTCTGACAAGAGCAGAAGCCTAGTACTGGAGGAACTTGGGGACCGGGCAGGAAATCTCAGCAGAGGGCAGGCCCAGGGACAGATGGGGCACCTACTGACCTGTGACCTGCCAGGAGCACCTTCACCGAAATTGGGGCCACCCTCCCAGTGGGCTCAGCAGGCTGGCCTGCTTGTTCCCCCAAACTCTGACTGCCCACAGCAGGCTTCCTCAATGCAGCCAATTCACCTACCTTCCTGAGCCTATAGGTAGAGTGGGAGGGGACAGTTGGTCCAATGCAGGAATGAGAGGGCTTGAAATGCAGGGGCGTCACAAAACATGAGGATTGAAAGTAGTCACTAGCCAAGCAGTGTCTAAACTTGGCCTGTCTGCACTTAAGTAGGGGTGAGGTAGGGAACTGGCACGTGCTGTGAATTATTCATTTACTCATCCTCTACCTTGCCATAGAACACATGAAGGCAGCTTACTTACAAGCATACACTCAAAATACCAAGATAAAGAACATTTCAAGTCAAATGGTGCGGCAAAGAAAAGATCCAGGTAGAAAAGAAGGAAGAAGCTGTGGGCAGGTGAGGTAAATGCACACTCCAC
Organism: Balaenoptera musculus; assembly: GCF_009873245.2. NCBI lineage: Eukaryota > Metazoa > Chordata > Mammalia > Artiodactyla > Balaenopteridae > Balaenoptera > Balaenoptera musculus. The sequence goes on along the minus strand of NC_045785.1, from coordinate 47,556,848 downwards.
AGATGTTGCCAAGTCCTTTATATATGTGACAGGGGAGCCACACGCTTGGATCAGGTTTTCTAGTAGTCAAGGAAAAAGGGGGAATATCAAACCCATTTTTCAAAGCCAAGCCCCTGTGTCTCACCTCCTCCAAGAAATCTCTATTGACTATCTATGGGTAGAAGACACCTTCTTTTAGATGTCAACATAACTTCTCTCAAAGACTTGAGTTTGCTTAAAGCAAAGACCACATATGTGTCTTATTTTACTTTGGAAGCATGAGACTTGGGAGATGTGATTTGCAAATTAGACAGAACTGGGTTCCATCTGTGCTCTGGACATTAGCTGTGTGACGTTGGCAAGCTGTTGAACCTCTCTGAGCTTTAGGGGGTTGCTGAGAAGATTCAAGGGGGAGTAGTTTTGCTCTGGTTTTTATGGATGAAGAACCCAGCACTCAGAAAATCATCACTTCTCTGGTTCTCTAGTTGCCACACATGTGGCAGATTCACATCTGCCTGATTTCATAGACTCTTGGCAAAGGAGGCTCAGAACATTTCAACGACTTGTCAAAAATCTCACAGCCAGTTGCAAAGACCTAAACCTGGTCCTTCTGGTTTCATAGTCCTTGCTCTTTCCATTGTACACATGCCTCTCCCCACCACCCTCATTTCAGCTGCCTGCCAGAGAAGTTTCCTTTTACAAAGGGTCCCAAGTTAGCAGAAATGTCATCGGGTTGACAAAACAAGTGCCTGCTTGTCCTTGGGGGTGGTTCTGACCTTTGCTTCATGCCTCCATTTCTGGGCTATTTTGAGCCTTGGAAATGTAAGGAGGGTCTACGGTGGGAAGCTGTGCTACCAGTGCTTTAAACTGCTGAGATCCATTGAGAGAAGTCTTGACTTGAAGTCTGCTGAGTGCATAGAAGGATCCTGGCTTTGCTGGACAGCAGAGGGTCCCCTCTGGGGAGAAAACTTGAAAGTAGATAACTTTTCCATGAGGCATTCTGGAATGAAGTCAAGTGGGAATAAGAGCTAGACTGGGCTCCAGGAGACCTCATTGTTTTGGAACGTGGAAGAGGAAGTGGGCGTCAGACTGCTGGGCTTTGGGGAGTAGACAGGGTGGGCTTGGTGCTGGGGTGGCCTCCATGGCGGTTCAAGTTCCTGTGGAAGTGGACATTCACCTGCCCTCGGGATCTCTCGGGGCTATCTGGGTGTGTGGGTTCAGACTAGAAAAACATCTCCTTGGCTGCAAGCTCCCAGTGGCTACTAGCTGTTTTCCACTTCTCCAACCAGGGCAGGCTTGGTATTCAAGAACCTCAGCCTTGTAGACAGTGACTGTGGAGGGAGGCGAGCCGCACAGTCCCTCAGGATGCTTTGGCAAGGTCCAGGGCCACTGAGGTTCTGCACCTGAAAACACAGTGAAGTCACTTAATTTTTCCCCTTACAGAAAGATGAGAAGTTACATAAACAGGATTAGATCCCAATTAGGAGCACTTTGTCCATGATATTAATCAATCAATAAGTGGATACAAGCTACCACGTGTCGGGTGTGACTCTTGGTGATGGGGATACAGCAACGAAGAAGACATAGGCCCTGCCTCAAGAGAGTCTTGTGATGCAAACAGATATCTAATCAGGCCTGGTCCTGCAGGGCCGTGTGTCTTGACCCAGGTCACGCTGTACTTCAGTGATGGTGATAGGAAACTGCTGACGGGTTCCCAGCAGGCAGGTGGCAATGTCTCTGGCTGCTTTCAAGGGTGAAATCGAGTGGCACAAGTCTGGAAACAGGGAGACCCCCAGATTTCAGAAACGTTCAGGAACTTCAGAAAGTATGCAGATACAGGCAACATAATCCCGGAAGCCTTAACTGACAATCGACTTTAACAAGAACCCATATTGATTTTTCACTGGACATCTTATGAAATGTATTTTCAGCTCTTTTGAACCTCCTGAAACTCCCTTTTGGCATCACTGGGGTCTCCCTGTTAGTCTACTAGTATGGGGTTCAGATTCTATTCCTGCGAGGTTCATAGTGCTTTCTCCCCAAGTGGGATCGGAGTGGGGGAGGTTTTTCCCCTCGTGAAGGAGGGGCACCTTGCTGTTGCTTCCACATTTCCCTGAGATTTCTCCTCAGCTCTCCTTACTCTTTTCCTGTTCCTGAGTTTGGGTGGCGTCACCTGCCTGTAACTCAAGGGGGTGAGGTCAATGCCTGTGTGAGGCCCTCAGGGCACAGCCAAACCCATAGAGAACCCCAAATGGTTCAGGCTGGGAGAAGACAACCAGAATGGTGTTAGCTGGGAGGTGATCTCAATATCTGTAGCTGGGGGTGGCGGGGGGGGGGGGAGTGGGGAGGGTCAAGTTCACTAGGCAAGGTGAAGATGTAAATGAAAAATGGGCCATGAAGTCGGAATGTCAGAGCACCATCAGGAGCAAGGCGCAGTGAGGTGGGAGGAAGAGCTGAGGAGAAATAGTCCAGGACTCAAGGCACCAAGAACAAGATCGTGCTGGGCGCCCCCTTTCAGTGGTTCTAGGTACTAACGATTCCGACTCAACTGACCGATGAAGCCAAATAGCAATTTGAAAAGGAATCTAAGTCTAATAGTGTTTTAGACAAAGACAAAAGCAGCATAAGTAATCAAAGAAAAATAGGTGTCTAGCAAAAAAGCAGGAAAAAAAGGCACAAGCAGGGTTTACACCCACTTGTGGTAGTGAGCTCTAGCAGCTGAGAATACATGGCTCTTACATAATTTTAAACACCAAACCTCTGCTCAGATGATATAGACACAGTCATGGAAGGAACTGCAACTACAGGCCTAATACAGGAAAGGAGAGCTGGTGGGGATTTGGTGAAAATATGTAACTTCAAACCAGCCAGCCTGAAGCTTCTAAAAACTGTGGTTTTTCTGGAGGGTGCAGAAGTTTCCATTTAAGTATGTCAGTATGAGCATATTTGTGACTCTCTCCTCTGCCTACCTCCATGGGTTTCTGGACGGCAAGAGATCATTCTGGGTAACTGTTTTAACCTGGATGGGGATGAGAGTTGGGGTGACCCTTCTTGCCTCTTGCTATCACCAAGGCTGATTGACACCACCCTGAGGCCTCTATACTTGGCACAGATTTACCTTGTTCTTAAAGGGTCCATTGTGACCCAGGGCCACCGTGAAGGTAGTGAAGGTGTTCCCTGCGCAAGGATGCCTGGCTGAGGGAGAGAAATGCAGCCCGCGCTCAGCTTGCTAAGCCACGTGCTCTGACATAGAAGAAGGGATGCCTTTTTCTAATTTACATAAAAACACTATACATGTAACCGGTGGCCTGGTCCTGACCTAACGTATGATATCTCAGCCAATCACATTTGCAATTTATAGCAACCTAGAGAATCAGAAGGACACTGATGATTATGGTCGCCAGTATCAGATGAGGAGAAGGAAGGGCGGAGAGTGTCACTGGCTGATTTGGGCTCGTCTCTCAGTTTGTTAGTGTCATGAGTTGAATCCATTGAGGCTTGATCATAAACCCAACGCTCTTTCCACTGTACCTCTCACAAGCACCTTTTTCTCTTCAGATCTCCATCACTGGAATCCCCAGCAAACAAACCTGGGAGTTAGAGGGCCTGCCAGGACAGGGATCCTAGCCCAGCAGCACACAGCCTGCTGGAAATGCTTCTTTCTTGGACCCACGGTGCCAGGCTCCTATCGGTGCCTGCCGGGAAGGCCTCGCTGAGCATCTGACTCCATCTGCTTCAAATTCTGTGTCAACCTTTCTTTTCCAATTTTAGGCTTTTCCCTTGTAGGGTGAAGATAGGCAAGGGGTGTAGCAGGGTGGGGATGGGGTGAGTTTGCAAAACATTAATGAATGTAATCTGTGCCTTTTCCCTGACCCAGTTTCGCCAGCTGCACTGGTCTGAAATTCCACATTCCATTGTTCTCCTTCTAGGAAAACAGAACTGGCTCTATTTAGCCCTAGGAATTGTCTATGTAGACTTGTTTAAGAGAATTTGCAAACCAGATGGGTTTACTGTTTACTGTGTCTCCTCTAGCTCAAGGGGAAAATATTATTTCTGAAGGCCACCAGCAACATGTTTCGAAAGTTTCCCCAACCATAGTTTGCATTCTGGTCACTATGCTGGCTTACCATGGCTATCTCACTTCTTAACCTACCTGTAAGGTAAGAAATGCATGCACATTTCTCGCACCCCAGACATAGTGGTTATTTACTGCCCAGTTCCTTTCTGTGCAAACTACCCTTCTCACTGTAACCATGTACTGTCAATCTACAGGACATGGTTGCAGTGATGGGTCCCTGGTAACCACTTTGTACAATGCCCTCCACATCATTGTCCTGGTCACAGATGACTAGACCAGGAATGTGTATCTCACTCAAACAAGTCTTTGGAATTTAGGTCTGGCACAGTGAGAGAGTCAGTCTTTCTTGGGGCTTCTGGCTCTTCATGGCATAACCTTGGAAGATGCTGCTAGCCTTTGTGGTCTATCGCTGGACAGGAGGGCAGATTCAGAAGCTAGTATAAATAGGAGAAGGATAAAGCCAATTTCGAAGAGAAGCCAAGATGAAAGCTGGAGATAGAGGCCTGTCTCTGGTTCTAGACCTATTTGAGACCCAGTTATGTTCCTTCTCTCGGATGAAAGGACATGTCCCTATACCTGTGCGATGATATGCTCCTTTCTGGCTCAGGTTACCTCCAGTTGGTTTCTACTAACTACAATTAAGAGTCCTTTCTGATACTCCAGCCAAATGTTTCTCAAAGTGTAATCCCCGGACCAGCATCAGTATCTTCACTGGGAGACTTGTTAGAAATACAGATTCTCAGGCCCCATCCCATTCTGACTGAAATCTGGAGGTGAAGCCCAGCAACCTAGGTTTTAACAATGCCTCCAGCCACTCTCAAGTTTGAGAACCACTGACTTAGTCATCTGTAGTAATGGGTGGGAAAAGCATGGACTTTTAGATTCAGACTGGCCTGGATTTGAACCCTAGATCCATGAACTAGTGATGTGATTCTGGGCAGGTCAACTCACCTCTTGGAGATGCAGCTTTCTCGTGGTAAAATGGAGGATCATGATGTTTACATCATACAGCAACTGAAAGAAAAACACACACCTCTGAGCACTTGAAAACCATCAGTTCTTGTCTCTGTGGACTTTGTTCTGACATAAGAAGAGAAGTAGCAGTGACTCAGGTCATTCACTGTGGAGACACAATGTGAGCTTTTAAAAAACAACCCATCGCCTTAACCAACAGGTTGCCGTTCAGAGGTCACACCCCACCTGCGCACCCAGATCTTAGCACTGGGTCCAGGTTCTCCTAGGCTATCGCTGGGCAGTTGGGAATTAAACCCAATAAACCTGAAACTCATATTGATTCCCCTGGTTTAATTGACCTGTTTCTCTGCTGTGTTGTGAAAATCATGCAGTCTGGGCCATCCTAGAATAAAACAAGGAAATCAACTAGTTTATATTTGTGGAAGGAAAACACAGGCTTCTGTTTATTAATTTATTAATTTACTTATTCATTCATTGACTCATTCATTCATTCATTCATCCACCTAGCACTCAATGAGCTACTTCTAGATACCATGCTAGATGCTTGGGATTTTTAGATAAGGTCCTTGTGTCTCCTCCCTCCCCTGCCGATTGTTGACAGATAACAGTAGGAGCAAAGATGGACATGGAGGTGGGAAATAGTCATGGCCCGAGGGGATTACAGTCAGGAGCTATATCATGCTGAAGCAAAAGATGGGTATTAGGAAGTACTGAGGCATGAAGGTCAATGACGGTTAAAATGAAAAAGCTGGGAGTCAGAATCTGCTTTGGTTTCAATAGCGCACTGTTCTGTAATTAACGGAACAGATGTTTTGCAAGAACCTCCCAGTTCCTTGGGTCACATTTGAGCTGATCCCGGATGGATGACCCTACAGTAGGTGGATGCATCTGCCAAATGCTGCTCATACTGTTCATACTCTACAAGGGGTGGGCTGGTGAGCTCTCATTAAAAAAGAATCCTAATGTCTGCTACTACTTGACAGCTGAATCAATCTAACCCTAAGTGAACTCCTTCTGGTATCCAGAACGTCTGGCTATTTTCTGGATGACTCTCCACCCAATTCTTGGCTTTCATAGCACTGGAACTTCCAGCTATATGCAAGATGGGGCAAAAACTTCCAACCTCTCCCCAGACAGCTCTCCAGGAAATAAATCCAATTGGATGCTTCCTCAGATTTATCCTTTAGGGCTGTCTGGGACCAGTATTTCAGATGCAGAAGAGATGTGAATGGTCTGGGAGAGAAGACGGCTACTCAGTGTCTCAGTGTTAAATCCCGCATCATATTTGACAAATGGTCTTTCCATTTGTGTTGGTTACAAACTGGCCAAATGAGAGTCAAATTGTATCTTTCTTATTCCCAGACTTTATAGAAAAAAAGAGAAATAATGACTAGCAAGTCGCATGGGGTTGATAGCATCCTTGACTTCACTTGACCCTTGTCACTACCCTAGAGGAAGAGTTATTAGCATTTCATTTCCACGTAACAGATGAGGAGGTAGGGTTTATTTCATCCAAATGTCTGAGCTTTTTCTTAATCCCACTTTCTTGACTGTAGATCTGATGCTCCTTCCACTCTACCAGGCTGTTCTCAAGGAAAACCATTGTTGCCAGCACACAGGATTATAATGAACTTCCTGGGAGAACTTAGAAATATAGAAACAAGATTATCCTCTGAGAGTTAAAGCTTAAGAGAGGCACAGAGGATTAGAGAGGAGACAGGATGGCTTCCAGGGCTGTGAGAGTCAGCTGATCTTAATCAGACCACAGATCTCAAATATATCTGAAGAAGGAAGGAAAGCAGAGTCACAGAGGGAAGTTTTGGCACTCTGTCTAGGCTGTGCGCTAGGAATCACATGAGGCTATCTTAATTGGGTGCTATTGGGTAGTTTATTCATCTAGTTTCTCTTGTGCTGATACCCAGCCCATCCAGCAACCTGCGGAGTATGACGTGACATCCCAAGCAGCGTGGCCCATGGGGAGAGAAGGCACTGGTTGTGCTGAGGTGTGGATTCCACCTCCATGAGATGGTACCTCCTTGTTCTCTCTCTACAGTAACACGTGAGCAACCTGGCTTCCAGGAGACTAGCTCTTGGTGTGCAGGAGAGAAGGATCGGCTCTTGGGGGCCCACAAAACCAGGTCTCAGAGCCTGTGGAACTGCAGGATAAATTCAAAACTTGGGCAAATTCAGTCAAGATGTGAATAAAACGTTTCCGTCGAAGGCCTCTTGGAAGACTGAACCATCTGCCACCTTCCCTGACAGTACCTGTTCTCCAGCCTGAGTCAGGGGCTCATGCTGTGCCTGTAACCTTGGCCTTGTTCTTACTAGAGGCCTGTGGGGCTGACACATCCAGGCCTTACGTCAATTCCTGCCCCAAATCATCGGCTGAACATCCAATCAATTCAAGAGCATCTCCTAGGAACTTGAAGGAAGGCAGGAGGAGTGAGACACAACCCCTCCAATTCAAGTGCCTAATCTTGCAGGAGAGAGAGCTTTGTGGATAAGTAACGTTAATAATTTCAGTGGTTTTCTGTGTTCCTCAAATTCATCAGCCAATATACAAATATATATATGTATAGATGATTTTATTTATTTTTCACAAATAATCCATGAACAGATACAAACATGCAGTCTCCAGAAGTGAAGTGGTTTGCTACATGTCACAGGGCTGGTACATGACAGAACACAGATTTGACCCCTGAGACACAAGCTGTAGGAAAGGCTATCACTGGAGTTCCAAATAGAGAGGAGGAGAGAGCATGGGGCTGAAATTGTCTTCCTGCTAATTTCTCCTCACTTCCCTGGTTCTGTCCTGAGAGCTCATCAAAATCAAGGCCCATCTTGAAGAGCACCATCTTCATCAGTACACAGATTTGGACAAATGGATCCCAATCAGGAGTTTGAATCTAATACGCATTGATAAAGAGGGTCTAAGAACCATTTTTGGTATCAAAAATTATAATGGAAATTGTAATTTTATCTTAGATAATGCTGTGCATACTGGCCAAATTGTTTTGGCTGGAATTTTATCACCCCAGTCTAATTACACTGGGTATCCCATTACTCTTCTCAAGCTCTGATGAGTACCACTGAACTTCAATAAACATGTCTTGACTTCTTACCTACGGTGGATAGGGCGCTGAACTGTGTCCTGGGGAGACAGAGACAAAAAAGACATTCTTCCTACTTCAAGAAACTTGCAGTCTAGGGAGGGAAGCATATCTTAAAATATTTTCTTTCAAATTATTATAATAATATATTCTTATCGTATTGTATATTCTACAATTTGAACGGTAGAGAAGTATATATTTTTTAGATGCTGGAGAGCCACTGAAGGATTTTATGCAAGGTCCTAATTCAGTGACACTGGCATTTGGAAAGATGCTCCAGGCTATCATGTGGAGGCTGGCCTAGAGCTGGGCCAGGCTGGAGGCAGGAGGCCTGGAAGACACCCAAAGAGGCCATGGAGCGATTGTACCTGGACATGAGGGGCCTGACCCAGGGCAGAGGCTGCTGAGGTGGGTTTGAGAGATCACTGGTTGGAAATGTGTTGGGGGACTGAAGAATAGGGAAAATAAAGCCACTTTGACTTAAGAAATGGACCTTGCTAGACAACCCTTTTCACAAGCTGCTCTCCTGGAAAGGGCCATGAAGACACAGCTAACCAAACAAGTGTCCCCTCCCGGGCAAGGGCTCCCCACCAGGTGAATGGTCTGCCATATTTCCGATTCTGGAAACTGGCTGGAATAACACTTATGCAATGGGAACACATGAGGCCCACGTCCCAGAGCCTGGCTGCTGGAGAACTTGGCAAGGCTGAGGTCCTCTGTGGAGTGGAAAGTCCTGCTGTCTGCCACGAGTGGACTTCCCCTGGGTGGCTGACTCGGGAAGTCAGAGCTGGCCGTGTGGAGGCTGCAGGGACGGCTGTTTGGGCCTGGAACCGCTGACAAGGAGGAGCTGGGGGCAGGCAGGGAGGGGTGGGTCACCCTGCAAGGCCACTTCTATGGTAGAACGAGCAGAGGACAGCGGCCAGGTAGGAAGTGCTGCTGTCTCTCCCTTGCAGTGGGTAGAGTGAGGCCTTAGGAGCCCAAATAGCCTACTCTGTCACTTCAGCACCGTGGGACCCTGGGCAAGTCACTTAACCTCTTTGATCATCGGTGTCCTTGTGTGTGAGATGGGGATAAGCATAGCAGTCATCACCTAGGATTGTTGCAAGAATAAGGAAAAATGTGTAATGAGGTGGATGGAGTTAGAGTCTGTCATACAGAGTGAAGTAAGTCAGAAAGAGAAAAACAAATACAGTATGCTAACACATATATATGGAATCTAAGGAAAAAAAAAAAAAAGGTCATGAAGAACCTAGTGGCAAGATGGGAATAAAGACACAGACCTACTAAAGAATGGACTTGAGGATATGGGGAGGGGGAGGGGTGAGATGTGACAGGGTGAGAGAGTGTCATGGACATATATACACTACCAAATGTAAAATAGATAGCTAGTGGGAAGCAGACGCATAGCACAGGGAGATCAGCTCAGTGCTTTGTGACCGCCTGGGGGGGTGGGATGGGGAGGGTGGGAGGGAGGGAGATGCAGGAGGGAGGAGATATGGGAACGTGTGTATATGTGTAGCTGATTCACTTTGTTATAAAGCAGAAACTAACACACCATTGTGAAGCAATTATACTTCAATAAAGATGTTTAAAAAAAAAAAAAAAGAACAGGAACTGTACACAAATATTGAAAGAAGTGACAGATTAAAAAATGTAAGACCCCATGGTGTAGGATTAGAATTACAGATGTCAGAATGTGAGTTCATGGTTTTTAATATACACACATATAGAAAGATATAGAAATAAATATATGTATGTATGTCTTAAAAAAAAAAAAAGAATAAGGAAAAATGGGTGAGAACTGCTAATACTATGCCCAGTACCTTGCTGAAAGTAAATAAATGATACTTACTGGTCGAAGGGTCATGACTCTACATAGAGCTCCTAGGAGGTTTGGGGAGGAGGACGTGGAGAGAGGCAGAAGGTCATCTGTCACATCAGAGGACAAGTAAAGAATAAACTTATAATAATAAAGGCATTCTCTCTCTATGCATCTGGAATAAGTAGGCTCCTGAATATTTGTTTGTAACCCAAACGTATGTGAATCAAATCATTCTCAAATCCTCAAGGAGGTTTCTTGCATACAGGTATCCTAGTGGGAGTCTTTGTAAAACTACTGCTGCTGATTACAGTACACAGCTACTGCCTCGCCGGGAACAGTTAGAGGAAAGAAACAATTTCTCTGTGTAACTTCAGCACCTCTTTGGTCCAGGACCTCTTGGTCCTCTCTCTTTTTTATTAAACCAAATTGTTTGTTGAGTCTCATATTTATTTAGTGTTCTTATAGCAATCCAGAATTGTAGATTAAGGTTAGATTCAAGTCTCTGTTTTATTTATTTATTTATAAACATTTTTAATTGAAGTATAATTGATCTACAATGTTGTGTTAGTTTCAGGTGTCCAGCAAAGTATTTCAGTTATAGATATAGATATATCTATTCATTTTCAGATTCTTTTCCATTGTAGGTTATTATAAGATATTGAGTATAGTTCCCTGTGCTATGCAGTAGAACCTTGTTGTTTATCTATTTTATATATAGTAATGTGTATATGTTAATCCCCCTTTGGTAACCACATAGTTTGTTTTCTACATCTGTGAGTCTATATCTGTTTTGTAAAGAAGTTCATTTGTATCATTTTTTAAGATTCCATATATAAGTGATACCACATATTTGTCTTTCTCTGTCTGGCTTATCAAGTCTCTGTTTGACAGGTGAGGAAACAGAAGCTCAGAGGGATCACGTGGTTTCCCTAGATTCACTCAGCTGGGAAGGGGTGGATTTAGAATCCAAACCCATGTCTTCTGAGTCTCAGGCCAGTGTTTATGCTTCTCAGCTATTAGCTCTTTCCAGGGATGTGAGGAGCCCTGCCTCTCCTGCACACGTGTAAAAGGCAGGACACAGAAGACCCCGAGGTTGGGGGGGGGGCGGCGGGCAGGTGGGGGGATTTCACCAGGGAGCATGGATGTCTTGTGACTGAGGGCAGGTAGGTGGGAGAAATACTCGCCCGGGCTGGGTGTGTGGGAGGGAATTCTGGGTCACCAGCAGCGCCACCACCATTAGAATATTGATAACATGTTCTTCAGGGAACAGCCTAAAAGACCTCCCACCAAACCATTACCAAGTTCTTGGTTTTAGACCAAGAGTTCTAGTGAGGATTAACCAGAAAATTTCTCACAAACTTCCTCCACTAGCCTCTCCCAGCCTGGACACCTCTGTATTAGTGACCTTCACTGTTGGGTAGGAACATCCAGAAAACTCAGCTCCTGCCGCTGTTCCGTTCAGAAGCAGGATTCACTTTTACCCATCAAAGTAATACCCCATGTTAATGGTCATCAGAGATGAGTGGTTTCCAGATTTGTGACAAGTGACTGGGAAATTCACTCGTATTTTGACCACAAAGGACTGAAAAGTAGTTTCCTCATTGCCCCTCAGAAGAAGGATGATCTAGCTTTGATTCTGACGCTCTTGTCTCAGGGAAGTGGGGCTACTTGATTGAGGGTGGACAGGCAGGGCTCTTGGAGAAGGTGGCATTTGAGCTGAGACCTGAGTGAGGAGAAGGAGCTGGCATGTAAATCGATGGGGAAGCACATTCCAGAAGGAGGGGAAAGTGGGTGTCCAGGAGGTGCCAGGGCCTTGAGGTGGGAGTGATTTTGGAGAGTTCAAGGAAGAGAAAGAAGGTTAGTGTAGCTGGAACCAAGCATGCACCTACCTCGTGAGGCATGGAGAGTATCCAAAGAGGCAGGAGAGGCCAATGTTGTAAGGCTTCAATGCTCTCATGTGCTAAGTGCAGTAACCTCTCTCCCACTAAGATACTAGTCAGGCGAAAGAACTTTGCAAACTGAGACACACTATTCCAAGTTTACGTCATATTCTCTTGATCTTATCTCTCCAAGGACTAGTGTGATACCCAAATACAAGACAGCTGTGGGCTGCAGTATTTTCCTGTCACCCGATAGGCAAGAGAGCAAATAACAAGACCAGAAGCTTCTGGTTTGGCAGGAGCGCCCTTCTTGTGGCCATCTTATAATTAGTCTGCGGTGTTTGAGTGATGAGCACAGACGGGAATTCCCTGCCATCTCCAGCACTATTATCTTAAAATTCAAAGAGTCAGAGGAAGGGGCTGAGAGCAGCCAACCCGAGACCCAAGACCCTTGTCCGAGTGCCCTCCTCTCCCTACTGTCTTCAGATGGCTCGCCATCATTCTTTCAGCATTTTGTGACACAGCGTGTCCTCTGGCCAATGTGAAGCTCACTTGGCTCTGTTCAATGTTTCAAAAACCCACAGCGCTCTTTTTCTGACAATAGGTTCCAGGGAAGGTAGAGGGGAAGACCTAAACCTTATTTCCCTTGTAAGGCCGACTATGGACTGAACTGTCTCAGATGAAAAGTACCAGTGGAGTCAGGCAGTTATCTTTGAGCTTTGGTTCATAGGCTAGTGCACGTGGCACACTCAATAATTAAAGGCACGTTTCAGAAACATGCTGTTTCCCCTGCAGTGTCACTAAGTCCAGTCATGTCCCAGGTGCTGCTTGAAGGGGAAACTCACTGTTTGCTTCCTCCTCGTGGAAAGCTTCTGAGACGTGGTGTTAGGGCCCGTTCTGTGCTCTTTTTCATACTACATTTGGTCCATGATGCTTTCAAGTCCATTGCTTCTGCTTTAATTACTGGGCTCACCTTGCTGTTTGACCCTGATAATCAGCTTTATTTATTCCACCACCATTGGGGCTCCCTCTCAACTCTGAATTCTAATCCCCTAGGGGTTGATTTGTGCCTGGGAACCCAACAACCTTGGTATTCTCCTCCAGTGGGCAGTCCCACGGGGCCCCTGGGGACGCCACAAGCTAGAAATAACATACGGAATTACCCAAAGGCTGCCTGGTCTGCCCCATGACCCATTCCATTCATGCTCCAGGGTATAGTATCTTCTTCTAGCTCCAAGGGAATGTATTCACCCAATAGCCACACTTACTTTCTAGCACTTATAGGGTATCCAGGACTGTGTTGGGTTAGCATTATAAGGAAAGGAGGGGGGTTTGTTATAACAGAGAAGAAACAGACTTCAGGAGCTGCTGAATGAATGGCAGCTATGTACGAGTGCAGGCATGCCCACAGAGACAATGGCATATTTTGAAAAGAAAAAAAGTAAAGCATTAGCCTCAAGTCTTGAGAAATTACCTAATGTTTCTCCCACTTCTTTTTCCCTGTTCCATCTTCTCCCTTCTCCTTACCTGCTAGCACATGACCAGTTGTGCTTCTCAAATGAGGCGAATTAATGACAGTATCGTTAATTTATTTGTAAACAAGCTTCCTAAAATAGGGATCCAGTGTGCTGCCTTGTAAGTGCCACTACAAAAGAGCACTGAGTGCATCCGTGTGTGTGTGTGTGTGTGTGTGTGTGTGTGACAAAAATAAGTGCAGCCTGTGTGTGATGCTATGTAGGGCCTTTCATGAGTACTCTCCTATTTGCACTTATTTTTTAAATTGTGGTAAAAATATTTGGTTGGCCAAAAAGTTCTTTTGGGTTTACGGAAAAACCCGAATGAACTTTTTGGCCAACCCAATAGAAAACATAAAGTTTACCATCTTAACCATTTCTAAGTGCACAGTTCAGTTGTGTTAAATATATTCACCTTGTGGTGTAACCCATCTCCAGAACTTTCTCACCTTGCAAAACTGAAACTCGATAACCCATTAAACATCTCCCCATTTTCCCCTCCTTCCAACTTCTGGAAACCACCTTTCTACTTTCTGTCTCTATGAGTTTGACTACTCTGGGTACCTCACATAAGTGGAATCATACAGTATTTGTATTTTTGACCAACTTATGTATTCTCTTATTTAACTCTTAAAACCAGCCTGTGGGAAATGCTTTATTATTATTTCTACCAGATGGATGAGGAAGTAAAGTCTCCAGGACATTAAGAAATTTGTTCAATGTCCAGATAGCATGTGATCCAGGCAGGATTCAAACTCAGGTCTCTGTGGTCACATTGGACCCCCCAGGCACATATACATAAGAATGTACTGGAAAATAGTGTAGAGGAATCGATAAGTATGCTTTTATGTACACATTTCAATGTCTCCCTATATATATTCATGTATTTATAAATATATAACTATATGTGGCATTATCTTTTTTTTTTAAATTTTTATTTATTTATTTATGGCTGTGTTGGGTCTTCATTTCTGTGCGAGGGCTTTCTCCAGTTGTGGCAAGCGGGGGGCCACTCTTCATCGCGGTGCGCGGGCCTCTCACTATCGCAGACTCTCTTGTTGCAGAGCACAGGCTCCAGACGTGCAGGCTCAGTAATTGTGGCTCACGGGCCCAGCTGCTCCGCGGCATGTGGGATCTTCCCAGACCAGGGCTCGAACCCGTATTCCCTGCATTGGCAGGCAGATTCTCAACCACTGCGCCACCAGGGAAGCCCTGGCATTATCTTAAAGAGGAAAGAACTGTTTGGCTCCTCATCTGTCTTATGTGGTTGTTGTGAGACTTAGAAATAGGAATATAACATTGTCCTTGGAGACTGCCACGTTCTGAAATTTATTTGGGGAAACCTGTGTAGTTAATGGAAAGAGCTCAGGCTGGGGAGTAAGGAGAATGGGCTTCAACATTTACCAGCTGGGGAGCTCAGGTTGGTCAGTCCGCTTTCAGATGAGAATACCTACTCCCCAGGATTGTCCAGAGGGTCCAGAGAGGTGGTGTGTGTGAGGGTCCAGCTCTGGCTCTACACTATTCCCGCCTCCACAGCACACCCATCTAGGGAAGCTCCTTCCTGCCTGTCTCTGTGCCCTGAGTTCTAACAGAGGCTTGTTTTTCCCCTTCTCCTCCCTCCCTCCCTCCCTCCCTTCCTCATTCTCTCCCTCCTTCCTTCCTCCCTCCCTCCTTTCCTTTTCTCCTCCATCTCTCCTTCTCTTCCAGATTGTCCCACCTCTAAAGGCTCCTGCCCATGGAGGAATTAACTAAGAAACTAAATTCCACGTTCAGGCTGACTGCAGAACTCCCACTGCTGTCAGGGAGATTTCTGGGCCTTTAATGAGGGGAGAATTTGATCCTAAGACTCCTTGTTAAGATAAAGACCTGGCTGGTTTATTAACTCTATCCAGCTGGGGTACAGACTCAGAAATAATTAAACCCTCCCTGCCTAAGACGGGTCAGAGTCTCAGAGAAAACCTGGCCTGGATCTTGTGAGAGAGGGGGGATCCTTCACCCCTTTCAGGAATCATTTCTTGAGAGCCTAAAGCTGGTGAGAATCTTCTTCTCCCTTCCACATATCTGGACTTTATCTTAAAGTGCCTCTTAGAGTAGCAGAGTTTATTCATTCGACAAATATTTATTGAATACCTACTATGTGCCAGACACTATGCTGAGTTTGGGGTAAGAATGTGGGTACTTAGAGGACATTCAACTCATTAATACCATTTTATATAGAAAGAAATTGAGGCCCAGAAAGAAGTAACTTATCTAGGATAACAGATTCAGTCAGGACCTTGTCCCACTCTCACTGACATAAAATACTTTCTCATGCCAAGCAGCTCTGACCCCTCTCTCCTCCTTTGGCCCTCCTTGATCTCTGCTAGGACTTTGACCCTCTTTGTAGTTGGCACCTCAGAGATTCAGCTGCTAGATAGTTAGCACCCTGTAGGTGGAACTACCCCGACTGCCTCTTGGCTGCCCCATAGCCTGTATCTCAGTACTCAGTTGACTGCTGGTAAACCGTCTATTAAAATACACTGTAGATGGAAGTCAATGAAGAAGGCATTTTTTTATCGTGAGAGGAAGTATTTAAATTGTCTTAGAAGAAGGATTAGTATTCAGGAGAGAGGTGAAGCATTAGATAGGGCATATGTGTGTGTGTGTGTGTGTGTGTGCACGTGCTCACGTGTGTGGGGAATGGGTGCGTGTGGTTGTATAGGCCATTCTGGACCCAGTAACCTAAGTGGGTCCTGTATGAAACATGGTATGTTTGCAGAAAGGTAATTTTGAAGCCCTGCCCTGGAAGGTGTATTCGTGAGGCAGGCACGTGAGGAGGAAAGCAGAAGGAGACAGGCCCTGGGGTTGGTGTGTGTGTGTGTGTGTGTGTGGGGGGGATGGAGTTCAGATCTCCATTCTATAACTTACTAGCTCTGTGAGTTTGGGCAAGTCCCTTATCTCAGCTGGTTTCCTCTTCTGTGAAATGATCGTAACGCTGACTACAGCAAGGTGATTGTAAGTATTAAGTGTAATCAGGCATGTCAACAGCACATGGCCCAGGGCCAGTTTGTTTTAGGTGTGCAGGATCAATTAGTACTGTCTTTCAACAGAGGAAAGGGCTGTTTTCTGGTTGGTGGTGCAAGGTCTAGAAGGAAGCTTAGGGCTGATCATGAAGCATAGAATAACAGACTGAAGAGTCTGAATAGTGTCCTTGAGCCGGGAGACGTTGGAGGTTTGTGAGAAATGATGTAGACAAATCATCTTTTTGTTTGCTTTTTTCTGTTTGTTTGCTTTTTAAAAATTGTGCTAAGGATAGGAACAGAGGAGTCTGGAGGCAGATCGAGTAGGGAGTTGTTTAAAGCATCTAAGTGAGAAGAGAAATTCCCTAGAATAATGTGGTAAGAGAAGAATGGAGAGTCAAGGTAGGGACAAATTATCAAAGAACAACAACAAAAATAGCATGCATTGAGTACTTGCTGTGTACCAGGTATTGTTCTAAGCACGTTAAAGACTTAGCTTAATGTGTCAAATGTATTCACTTGTCCAAAAGTCACAATATACTTGAGATGAAACTCTTCTTAACACTATTTAGAGGTAAGGAAACTGAGAAGTTAATGTGCAAAGAAGGCACTTCCAACCCAATTCATTTAGAATGGGTTAAAAAAAAAAATTCTTAAAGAAGCATGCCCACATTCTAGAAAATTCAAAAGATTTTCATTTTCTACCCCTCTTTTGCATCCAATGTGAGTATGTTGGTATGTTTCCTTTGAGAATGTTTTAGCCTATTTTCTCCACAACTTACTTGAAACTGTAATAGTGGTGTGCCTTTATAGATATCACGAGCATATTGCCCCTGTCTTCATGATGGTCATCTTTAGTGGCAGTTTCATATTTTATTGAGTGGATATACCAGAGCTATTTTTTCTGCTAATATGAGCATTTTGGGACATAAATCTTTGACAGTACCTCTTATTATGTTTTAAAGATACATTTCCTGATGTTGAATTACTGGATGAAATGGAGCAACCAATTTCATAGCTCTTGCTTCATGTTGCCAATTTGCTTTTCTCACAGGGTTGAACATATTCACAACGTCCTCAACAATGTAGGAGGCTATCAATTTCACAGCACCCTTGCCAGCATTGGCATTATTATTATTACTGGTAAAGTTATTAGGAGAAATATGGTTAATCACTTTAATTTTAATTTGCATCTCTTTACCTAGTATTTGGGTTGACCATATCCTCTCCCATGGGACTGATATTTGCAGTTTCTCTTTAATTATTATTATTTTTGTGAAGGCCAATTTTTCAAAGCAAAAACTTGCGTGTTAGAATGAGTGAAGCATACACTAGGGTAAGGAGGAGGGTAAAGTTGAGGACCCAGGAGCTTTTGAGCCTAGTAAACTGGGAGAAAGTCCATGTCTTGACCTCCGCCAACACAGGAGAGGCCGGACTCACTGGTGGGCTGCTTGGAACCGGGGTCCGTGCTGTCTGGGAAGAGGTGAGGCTTGCTGTCTATCTTCTGGCTAATATCTTCTTTTTCCCTCTTATTACCCAAGTGGAATCTGTCCATTGCAGAAAAAAATAAAGGACAAAAGAGATAAAAATCACACATATATTCCCACTCCTCAGAGATAAGTCCTTTGACGTTTTATTATATATGCTTACAGAATCTCCCTCTTTTTATATACAAAACATTATATGATGTGTATACTACACACACTCTCCCATCTCTGTATAATAGTATCTATCTTGAGCTTTTTCCCTCCCAACAATGTACTTCTAGCTCTTCCTACCATCTCTTCTTCTTTTGCTCTCATCATTTCAATGCCTTTGATTTTACAGTTGTTTGTTCTTCCTGGTTCAGAATTGCTTAAGAGGCCTGAGACCTGGGGTCACATCTTCAAGGTCCTTGGGGAACCTCGTATCTGTGAGTCTGAACCTAATGACACAGTTGGCTGTGGTTATTTCTGTCTTTTTTTTTGTGCATGTGTGACCTGATTCTATTTGTTGCCATGTTCCTTCAACTGACAGAGGACAAGATTTGGAAGTAGAAACATGGGATAAATCTTACGTGTGTGCTCATGTACATAAGCACTTTGGTGCAGCTCTGGTAGATTTTCTCCAAAGAAGTGTTGAAAAGGTTCATGTCTGGCTGACCTAATTTACCTCTATGATGAAAGAATTAAAGTTTTAAGGGTGGACTTCTTCATAGGCCCAGTTTATGGAAGAGGACACCACCCTGTGCTTACAGTTCTTTCTTGTCTTCTTAGCCTTTTGAAATCTGGTCTATAGGGGTAGCTGGGTTCTAAGGAGGCTCAGAGGCCAGCAGGTCCTAAATTCCCAGTCAAAGGCAGAACTTTGGATGGTGGAGTCATCACACTTGTGTTACATACCTAATATATGACAAGCTCTTTTATACACCGGTAATCTAAATTTTCTAACCTCTCCAGACCTCAGCTACTGCAGCTGTGAAACTAGAAATAATAAAAATATCTACTTTGTAGGTTTGCTTAAATGATATAAAAAAGGTAAAAGCTTAGTACACAAACGGGAAGAAGTGAAAGGTCGCCCTTATTGTATAAAGGGGCTGGAATGGTGTTTTTTTTTTTTTTTTAATTTATTTATTTTAATTTATTTATGGCTGTGTTGGGTCTTCGTTTCTGTGCGAGGGCTTTCTCTAGTTGTGGCAAGCGGGGGCCACTCTTCATCGTGGTGTGCGGGCCTCTCACTATTGCAGCCTCTCTTGTTGCGGAGCACAGGCTCCAGACGCGCAGGCTCAGTAATTGTGGCTCACGGGCCTAGTTGCTCCACGGCATGTGGGATCTTCCCAGACCAGGGCTCGAACCCGTGTCCCCTGCATTGGCAGGCAGACTCTCAACCACTGCACCACCAGGGAAGCCCTGGAATGGTGATTTTGCTCCATCACTTACCATGACCTGCAGTCATGTTGGAAGCTCCACTGGGAGAAGGGTCACCTACAGACAATATGCAGGATGATTTACACACACCATCCCATTCAATCCCTCCATCATCCTAGTAATAAACCTCCATTGTATTCATTTATTCATTCAACAAATATTTATAAACACCTTCTATGGGCCAAGCACTATTCTAGATGCTGGGGACACAGTGGTGAACAGAGTAAAGTCCTTGCTCTCAGGAAACAAACAATTGAATGAATATTTTAGGTGGCAGTAATATGATGAGGGAGAATAAAGCAGAATATGGAGGATGGTGGCTCAGGAAAGGATGAAGTTGCTGTCATACAGGAGGATAAGGGAAGGCCTCTCTGATAGTGTGACATGGAGCAGAAAAAAGGGAGAGAGCAAGTCACGTGGATAACCAGGGAAAGCACGTTCCAGGCAGAGGGAACAGCATCTGCAAGAGCCCTCACGTCCCCTGAGGCAGGAACGTGCTTGCTGGAGGACAGCAAGGGGGGCGGCGTGGGATGGATTAGGGTGGCTTGAATGACAGGGAGTGTGGTGGGAGGACGTGAGAGAAGTATGGGCTGTGGAAGAGAAGGAAATATATATATATATTTTAATTGAAGTATAGTTGATTTATAATGTGTTAATTACTGTTGTACAGCAAAGTAATTCAATTATACATGTATATATTATATATACATACATATATATATATATACATTCTTTTTTAATATTCTTTTCCATTATGGTTTATCATAGGATATTGAATATAGTTCCCTGTGCTATACACTAGGACCTTGTTGTTTATCCATTCTCTATCTAAAAGCTCACATCTGCTAACCCCAACCTCCCACTCCATCCCTCCCCCAGCCCCCTCCCCCTTGGCAACCAACAGGGTTTTCTCTATGTCCGTGATTGTTTCTGTTTCATGGATAGGTTCATTTGTGTCATATTTTAGATTCCACATATAAGTGATATCATATGGTATTTGTCTCTCTCTTTCTGACTTACTTCACTTAGTATGATAATCTCTAGTTCCATCCATGGTGCTGCAAATGGCATTATTTCATTCTTTTCTATGGCGGAGTAATATTCCATTGAATATATGTACCACATCTTCTTTAACCATTCATCTGTTGGTGGACATTTAGTTTGTTTCCATGTCTTGGCTATTGTGAATAGCGCTGCTATGAACGTAGGGGTCCATGTATATTTTTGAATTATAGTTTTGTCTGAATATATGCCCAGGAGTGGGATTGTTGGACCATATGATAGTTCTATTTTTAGTTTTCTGAGGAACCTCCATACTGCTTTCCACAGTGGCTGCACCAACTTACATTCCCACCAACAGTGTAGGAGGGTTCCCTTTTCGAGGAGGAAATATAGAGACTTGTAGGACATTGTAAGGATGTTAACTTCTGAGTGAAATGGGAGGTTGTTGATTTAAGTAAAGAGGTGACACATGATCTGATTTTATAAAGTATCACTATGGCTGCTGAGGGAGAAAGTCTATAAGGGGCAAGAGTGGAAGCTGGGAAATCTTCCAAGGAGGTCACCTTCTACTGTAATAATCCAAGCAAGGGCTAATTACCACTTGGATCTCAGTGGTGACAGGGTGGGTAGTGAGAAGGAGTGGGATTGCAGAATGCAGACCAGGCAGGCTTTGCTGATGGACCAGAAGTGGGGTGTGAAAGTCCAATATGACTCGAACATCTTACACCCAAGAACCTGCCAGAATGGAGTTGCCACTTACTAAAAATAGGGAAGACAGGGTGCAGCAGGAATCAAGAGGCTGGTCTGGGGCATATTAAGTTTGAGATGCCCATGACATGGTCCAGCTGAGATGTTAGGTATGTAGATCATTATCTGGGCCTGGGGTTTTGATGAGAGGTCTGGGATAGAAAAACATTTAAGAGACTTTGGCATATACACAGTATTTAAAGGCAGGGGTAAATCATCACAGAAATGAGTATAGCTGAACAAGAGAAGCTGCCAGAGGACTGAGCCGTCCATCATCTCAAAGTGGCACAGGTGAGCAGAACCCATTGCACACGAGGAAATCAAAGCTTGAGGAGTCAAGTCAAGCAACCTGCTTCACGGTGAGAGGCAGAGATGGAAATCCAAGCTCATGGGTCTGACTCTGAAGTTTGTGTTATTAACCCCTTAGCAATATTCCAAAGGCTGGAGCAAAAAAGTCTTTTCCTGGAGACATGAATCATGGGTGGCTTCCCCTCTAACTATGCTGGGATGGCAAGCTGGGCCCTCAGGTTTGAGCAAATAAGACCCTTCACTTTTGCTGGTAGAACCAGATGACACATCCATCAGCTACACCTGGTGTAGTACTCAAGGATCTCAAGGGAGCAAGAAAGGTCTGGTAATTAAGAAAGATTCCTTTCCTGAGCTGCAGTGGGTCACAGTGACTGTCAGGGTTAAGAGATTGATGGCTTCATAAAGACCACCTGAAAAGGCAATTGACCAGCAAGGGAAAAAAAATCATTGCCACCCACCCACTACCGCAGCGTCTGCATTCAGAGACCCACTGTGAAAGCAGAGCTGCTTGGAACTGTCTGCACCAGATACCACTTGGCCCCATTTTATTGTTGTGAACAATCCCCAACAACCATAGGATGCATTCCCGCATTCACTGATCAACAGTACTATCTGCCTGGTTCCTTGACTGGATATGTAGATGAATAAGACTCAGTTCCCTTGCTCTCAGGAGTTCAGAGTATCATGGAGGCCATGACTGCATTCAAGATTCTCAACAAGCCTAGTATTCCATTCTATAACACTGTATGTATTATATTTTAAAAATTCACTTCTCTAGTGGTGTGGTGAATTAGAGCCCAGCATGTAGTAAATGCTCAATAAGTTATTCACAGAAAGGTGTGTGGAGTCTTAGAGAAAGGGCCCAGGATTGAGAATGCGGACCAACCTTGCAGTTACAGCTGTGCTCAAATAATAGCTTCATGACTTCCGATAAGTCACTCTTCTCTGCATCTTAGCTTGCCCATCTGTCAAAAAGGGGGTTGGATGAAGTTATCCTTGGAGATCTTTTATTGATTGATTGATTGATTTTAAATTGAAGTACAGTTGATATGCAATATTATATAAATTATAAGTGTGCAATATAGTGATTCACAATTTTTAAAGGCTATACTCCATTTATAGTTATTATAGAATATTGGCTATATTCCTTGTGTTGTACAATATATCCTTGTAGCTTATTTTACACCTAATAGTTTGTACCTCTTACTCCCCTACCCCTATATTGCCCCTTCCCCTTCCCTCTCCCCACTGGTAACCACTAATTTGTTCTCTATACCTGTGAGTCTGTTTCCTTTTTTGTTATATTCACTAATTTGCTGTAGTTTTTAGATTCCACATATAAGTGATCTCATACAGTATTTGTCTTTCTCTGTCTGACTTATTTCACTTAGCATAATGCCCTCCAAGCACATCCATGTTGTTGTAAATGGTAAAATTTCCTTCTTTTTTATGGCTGAGTAATATTCCACTGTATATATGTACCACATCTTCTTTATCCATTCATCTGTTGATGGACACTTAATTTGCTTCCATATCTTGGCAATTGTAAATAACGCTGTTATGAACATTGGGGTGCATGTATCTTTTCAAATGAGTGTTTTTGTTTCTTTTGGATAAATACCCAGGAGTGGGATTGCTGGGTCATATGGTGGTTCTATTTTTAGTTTTTCTGAGAAACTTCCATACTGTTTTCTGCAGTGGCTGCACCAATTTACATTCCCACAAACAGTGTGCAAAGGTTCCCTTGGAGATCTTTTAGATTTGAAGACTAGGATTTGTTGAAACGTCTGAAAATCCCCAGTAAAAAAAATTCCCTTCCTAAAATGCTGTTAGATGCCACGATCTGTCTTTCATAGGACAGGCATTCTAGAGGGTTTAAGAAAAGGAAGCAGCTGCATGCCTCCTGTGTGCAATTGGCCTTTGTCTTCGTGGAGCCACCCCCTTCCCCAGTATTCCTCAGATCCCAATTTCTTAGGAGTTCAGCCCAGTGGGAGACTTGGCTGGGTAGCCCAACAGTGGCAAGGTGGAAAATATGTGAGTTACCTCTGTCTTTTTTTAGTGCCTGCCAGCATCAGTGCATGTGTTGACCAGGGATATGGCTACCATAGAGTTTCCTCATGTCTTGAGCCAAATGGCTCCCCAACCCAGAATTCAGGCAGATGGAAGACATGTTGCCAAGCAGAAAGTCACTCTTTTCTTTTTTAAAATTGAAGTATAATTGATTTACAATGTCGTGTTATTTTCACATATACAGCAAAGTGATTCAGTTATACATACACATATCTATTCTTTTCCAGATTCTTTTCCCTTATAGGTTATTACAAAATATCGGGTATACTTCCCTGTGCTATATAATAGATCCTTGTTGGTTACCTATTGGGTTGGACTAAAAGTGCCTTCAGTTTTTAGGTAAAAATAAAAGACACATTTTTCATTTTCACCAAGAACTTTATTTATTTATTTTTTTTCAAGAACTTTATTGAACAACGTATTCACCCTTTTGTTCCACTACCTTCTGCCATTTTTTCAGGCAACTTCATAATTCCATCTTCCCAAAACTTTTTATCTTTTTGAGCAAAGAACTGTTCCAGGTGCCTTTTACAGTCTTCCAGGGAACTGAAATTTTTTCCATTAAGAGAATTTTGTAAAGACCGAAATAAATGGAAATCCGAAGGTGCAATGTCTGGTGAATACTGAGGGTGAATCAGAACTTCCCAGCCAAGCTGTAACAGTTTTTGCCCGGTCATCAAATAAATATGCAGTCTTGCGTTATCCTGATGGGAGATTATGCGTTTTCTGTTGACTAATTCTGGACACTTTTCGTTGAGTGCTGCTTTCAGTTGGTCTAATTGGGAGCAGTACCTGTTGGAATTAATCGTTTGGTTTTCCAGAAGGAGCTCATAATAGAGGGCTCCCTTCCAATCCCACCATATACACAACATCACGTTCTTTGGATGAAGACTGACCTTTGGTGTGGTTGGTGTTGGTTCATTTCTCTTGACCCACCATCTCTTCCATTCCACATTATTGCACAGTATCCACTTTTCATCGCCCATCACAATTTGTTTTAAAAAAGGAAAGTTTTCATTACATTTAAGTAGAGAATCCCATGCGGAAATACAGTCAAGAAGGTTTTTTTCGCTTAACTTATGTGGAACCCAAACATCAAAGCGATTCACATAACCAAGCTGGTGCAAATGATTTTCAATGCTTGATTTGGCTATTTTGAGTATGTCAGCTATCTCCCGCATGGTATAACGTTGATTGTACTCAGTTAATGTCTCGATTTTATCACTATCAACTTCAAGTGGTCTACCCGACCATGGAGCATCGTCCAGTGAGAAATCTCCAGCATGAAACTTCGCAAACCATTTTTGACACATTTGTTCAGTCACAGCACCTTCTCCATACACTGCACAAATCTTTTTTTGCGTTTCAGTTGCATTTTTACGTTTCTTGAAATAGTAAAACATAATATGCTGAAAATGCTGCTTTTTTCTTCCATCTTCAGTATTCAAATGGCTACACAAAAATTCACCAATTTTGATAACTTTTTTTAAATGCACACTGATATGACAGCTGTCACATACAATCTAACTAAATTGTCTTGAGTGAAGTTAAAGACAACTAAGTGCTACTAGAGCTGTCTTACAGAAAAAACTGAACGGACCTATTGGCCAACCAGTATTTTATATAGAGTAGTGTGTATATGTTAATGCCAAACTCCTATTTTATCCCTCCCCACCTCCCCTTTGGTAACCATAAGTTTGTTTTCTATGTCTGTGGGTCTATTTCTGTGTTGTATCATTTTTTATTTTTTTAGATTCCACATATAAGCCATATCATATAATATTTGTCTTTGTCTGTCTGACTTCACTTAGTATGGTAATCTCTAGGTCCATCCATGTTGCTGCAAATGGCATTATTTTGTTCTTTTTTATGGCTGAGTAATATTCTACTGTGTGTGTGTGTATATATATATATATACATATATATATGTATGTATGTCTCTCTCTCTCTCTCTCTCTCTCTCTCTCTCTCTATATATATATATATATATATATCTCACATCTCCTTTATCCATTCCTCTGTCAATGGACATTTAGGTTGCTTCCATGTCCTGGCTATTGTAAATAGTGTTGCTATGAACATTAGGGTACATGTATATTTTCAAATTATGGTTTTCTCTGGATATGTGCCCAGGAGTAAGATTGCAGGATCATATGGTAGCTCTATTTCTGTTTTTTTAAGGGATCTCCATACTGTTTTCCATAGTGGCTGCACCAATTTGCATTCCCACCAACAGTGTAGGAGGGTTTGGAAAGGTACTCTTTTCAATAAATAGGTCCTGAAAGAGAACTTGCTGTATATTCAACTTAAGTAGAGGAAGCTTTTCTTCGGGGGCTCCTAGTGTGGTGTTTTCCTAAGGGACCTTCTCTTGAGGCTGCTCCCTCCATCCTTATTGCCATCACATTAGTTCTGGCCTGGCTTTTTTTCTCAACAGAACAACTTCTGAGCCTCCAGGGAGGATCTGTCTCCAATCTCCTTCCAATCCATTTTTTAATTAAGGAAGTGGAGTCATCTATTTGGAAAAAAATAAAAGGGAAAAGAAAATACTCCAACCAAACTAGGTCACGCCATCCTCCTGCTCAGGAGCCTCCAAAAGGCTTCCCTGCACTTAGCATCAAGACAAACACCCACTGTGGCCTGTAGGACCCAGGCAGTGTGGCCTGTCTAGACTTCCAATCTCTTCTTGTCAAATTATGTCACTGTCCTTTCACTCATTAATTCCATCCACCTTGGGTTTCTTGAATTTGCCACGTTACCTCCCTCCTCGGGGGTTTTGCCTAGTCTTCCCTCTCAGCTTGGGGCTCCTCTCCTCTCTCCCCTTCTTTTCTTCCTTCTCGGATTAAGTTCACCTCCTTGGGGAGCCTTTCCCTATTCATTTTACCTGAAGTTTAAGCCCTCACTCTTTTTCTGGCTCAGCTAATTGCCCGTTACCGTGTGCAGATATTTTTTTCATTTGTTTGTTTGTGTTTTCCCCACCACTCCTACTAAACTGTGAACTGTAAACTCCAGGGGAGCAGAAACCATTTCCGTGTTGTTTATGGTTTTCTGCATCTCCAGGGCCTGCCTCAGTGCCGAGCTGGTGCGTCCATCAATGTTGGCCAAATGACCCATCCGGTTCCGCTAATCTTCCTCGCGAGATCCTCGCCCCCAACCCACTTCTCCTACTGTATCAGAGTACCATCCCCTAAGGGCAGTATTCTTCTATCCTCTGTTCCTGTGCCTGCCCTGTGCCTTCTGCCTGAAATACCCTTCTCCCCTATTTTCCTCCTGATAAATGAACTCAGCCTTCAAGACTCAGCTCAAATATCATCTCCTCTTTGATGCCTATCCCCATCCCTCCTGGCAAAATGGAAAGCATCTGCTCCATGGTTTGTGCACATCTGAATCACAGCTTTTGTCACTCTGTATTGTCCTCACACATCTGTGTATCTATTTTCCCCACTAGACGGACCTCTTGGGAGCAAGGAAGAGATCTAATTCAGCTTACATTTCCACTTCTTAAAAATATTTGTCACATAGAAAGGGTACAATAAATGCTTGTGGAGGGGATGCATACATTAATAAATAAAGGAACTTCCTTGGTGAAATTTCCCTGTGTGGAGTCTTCCTCTCTGAGAAGTCCCTATGTACCTACCTCCTGTTTGGATGTTCCCTCTCAGAAATTTTCTCTGGGGTTCCTGGTGCACGGAGAACATCTCTCTGTTTTTTGTCTTCTAGGATTAGGCAGCTGGTTTGGTTTAGAACACAGAGTTTGCTCTTGCCTGCTTTAAAAGGAACCTGGCGGTTAATACGGTTCTCATGGTAGGTAGAATAATAAGAGGCCAATCCTCCCAAATATTTTGTTTACTACCTGACCTAGTCCAATAGGACTGGTTGTTAAGGGTTCATTCACTCACTATCTGTTGTTCTGCTATGTGTCAGGCACTGTTTTGGTGCTGTGTTCACAGCTATGCAAGAGGTCCTGTTCCTATAGTATTTTTTTTTTTGGAGGGGGTAGCACAGGCAGACAGACAGACAGACAGACAGTATAGTGTGATCAGTGCTCTGATGTAGTGTGTGTTTGCAGAGTCATGTGGGAGCAGGGGAAAAAAGGGCTTTCATCCACCTGGGGTGGGGATGGGAGGTGTTAAGGAAGTCTTCCGAGTACAGAGGCTCTTTATGTGGACTTTTGATAGATGAGTAGAATTGTTTGATGGGACAGGGACATGAGAAAGGGAGGAAAAGAAAACTAGGGAAGGGAGAGGGAACGGCACTCAAGAAGGCAAGCAAGAGGTAGTAGGTGTGCTTTGAAATCATGAGAAGTTCACTGCTGCCCAGTTTGGTGTGTGGACCGGCAGTGCTGACATCACCTGGGAACTTGTTAGAATAGCAGAATTTGGAGCTCCACCCTGGACCAACTAAATCAGAATCTACATTTTACCAAGATTCCCAGGTGGTTCCTGCCCACATTGAAGTTTAAGAAAAAGTAGGTAAAGAGGTATTTTTTCAAGCCATCGCATGCATCAAAATCATCTGGAAGGTTTATTGAAAAACCGGATCACTGGGTCTCACCTTAGAGTTTCTGAATTAGTAGCTCTGGGTGGGGCCTGAGAATTTTCATTTCTCAAAAGATCCTGGGTGATGCTGGTGCGGCTGGTTCAAGGATCACACTCTGAGAACCACTAGGGTGGAGTATAGTGGGAAGGGTAATTTCTGGGAAGTGAGCTTGGACAAGTAGCAGGATTCAAATCCCAAAGGGCCTTGATGGGGAGGAGTGGAATTTATCCTGGAGTGTTGCAGACCTCTGCAGAGTTTTTAGGCAAGAGAGTGATGCGATCAGACTTTTCTGTGGGGAAAATGACTCCAGCAGCACGTGGCAGATGAGCTGGAGGGTGACACGACGACACACTGTCACTATATTCCAGGTGAGACTGATGAATTATGCACCAAGGCAGTGGAGATGCCTTCAAGATAAATTTGGAGGTCAGAGTTTTGGGGCGTCAGTGAGTGACTGAATGTAGGGGTGAGAATTACAAACCTCCCTCCATACCTGGAACTTGGAGGCACATCAGAGCCTGTGGCTCTTTCCCTGCCTGTGGCTGTTGCCTTTTCATGCCCAGAAAGTTGCCGTTTTATCTGCCTTCTCTTCACAAGCCTGCCTCTGGCCTCATCTGACAGGTTTCAGCCTGCAGTGTTTGCAGAAAGGGGTGCAGTGCAGTAAACCATTCAGAAATAGGATTTATTAATGGGAGGCATGTAATTACTGCCAGACACAGCAATCTGAAGAGATTATGGCCTAAGTGTTTGGTGTCATTCGTTAAAACAAAGTGGGCTCTTGGCATGGACGCTGTCACCCTGTGACCAGACCTGTCTGTTTCTGTGATAGCCCCTCCCCCACCCCTGCGCCTGCAGGTTGAGCCCGGCTGGAGAGGCAAAGACGGATAAATCACCAGGGTGGGGACCTGGCTCTGTGGACGATGACCCTCGCCTGGACCCCTTGGAGGGGCCAGTCCTGGTTCCAGAGCAGGGCTCCTGGAGGGGATTGTGACCTGTCTGCTTTTTGTCTCCAGGCCTCCTGATTCCCCAGTAACGTGTCAGCGGACCCTCTGTGAAGGGCAATCCTGCGCACTTATGTCTTCTTCAAAGCCTTCTCCCCCACCCATTTCACATCTCAGCAGACCCTCGCAGAACCCTGGGATGCAGCCAGCAGGGCTTAGCATCGCCTTGTGACAAATGGAGGCCCAGAGGTTTGGTGAGTCTCCCAAAGTCCTCAGGCTGAGAGAACAAGCTTGTGCCGAGACCCCACAAAGCCATCCCACCTCTCCACCAGGCAGGCCGGGCTGTCCCAGCTCCAGGATGAGACACTGTTTTGTTTTGAGGACGGCAGGTTTGGCTGTCAGAGGCACTGGCTCCTGCTGCACTTGGGTACAAGCCCAGGACTTCTCTTGCCTAGTCCTGTGTTCTTGGGAGAGATGCTCTAAGCCTCAGTTTCCTCAAATAGAAAACAAGAGAAGGAACGAGGTCAGCTCCTTTCCAGGGCCCTCTGAGGAGTAAATGGCCTTGCAGGGGTTGGCACTGGCCGGCCCTCTTTCCCCTGACTTGTCACCATCTCTGGGCCTCACAAAAAAAAACCCTGTAACTACTTGAGACAGGGATGCTGAGCTCAGATGAGATAATAGAGGGAATATGCTTTGGAAAATTCAAGCACACCCTTCAAATGTGAGGTAATTATAGGAACAACAGATCTGCTGTAACCCTGCCAAAAAAACCAGCAACTTTTTTCTTTTTTTAACATCTTTATTGGAGTATAATTGCTTTACAATGGTGTGTTAGTTTCTGCTGCATAACAAAGTGAATCAGTTATACATATACATATATCCCCATATCTCTTCCCTCTTGCGCCTCCCTCCCACCCTCCCTATCCCACCCCTCTAGGTGGACACAAAGCACCGAGCTGATCTCCCTGTGCTATGTGGCTGCTTCCCACTAGCTATCTGTTTTATATTTGAAAACCAGTAACTTTTGATACAGAAAGTAGACCTGGATTCTAGAATCCTCATCATCATGATTGGTCTTGGACAGAGGGACTTTTCTGCCCTTTTGAACATCTATCTCAAAACATTATTTTTATTTTGAGGCCTGGAGAGGATGTGCATAAAGCACAATCTGGGGGTCGTAGCAGGGAATGCATAGCTGGCAGGTACTTGTGCTAATTAGGAGGCTGCAGTGACCGGAGCTCCTCCAGGGACTGACACCTTACATATCTTTGTATTCCCTAGGGCCCAGCACAGGGTCTGGCATATGTAGGCACTCAGCGATTATTTATTAAATGGAACCAAGTTGGATTCTGTCCTATTCCGTGGGTTCTTTGAAGGCAGGGCCTGTGTTTTACTCATTTCTCTCTTTCCAGAGCCAAGCCTAGCGTCTGGCACAGAGTAGGTGCTTAGTCAGTTCAGGCTGGATCGAAATTAAACCCCGTGAAAAATAAGGCAGACGTATCTAGTGTCTGCCCTGAACCACGGGGGAACCAGGGGCTCCAGGTAGGAAAGGAGTCTGGGATTTGTAGCCTGAGTAGGTACCGGTCAGATGACAGGCTCACTTCAAAGGCATGCGGTGGGGAGGAGAGGGGTGATGTGGTTTCTCCAATGCCTCTGTGGCTGCGTGGGAGCCTCAGCTGGCGGCAGAGGTGGGGAGGGGACGTTGGCAGCACAGTGGAGGCCTCAGCCGGGACTTCGGGGATGGAACGAATGAGCCAGAGGGGAGGAAGCAACTCAGATGTAGACGAAGAAACGCACTTAAAATTTCCCTCCCCTCTCTGCCTCCACGGGAACAGACGTGGCAGCAGCGTGTGTGTGTGTGTGTGTGTGTGTGTGTGCGCGCGCGCGTGTGTGTGTTGGAGGGAAAACAGGCTTTACAGCCAAATAAACCTGCGCGCCGATCCCCTCAGTGCAAAGCCGGGGTTGTGGGATCTTGAGCATGCTTTATTTTTTTTTTCTGAGTCTCCATTTTCTCATCTTGAAAAATGGGATCAGTGATTCTTACCGTCCGGGGTGGCTGTGGCTATCCAGTGTTTTGTTAGCAATAAAACAGCCATTTTTGAAGCACCTGCTCTCTGCTAGGCACTGAGCCTAGTAGCTGGATGGATTTAATCTGTAATCCCCTTAACCATCCTGCAAGGTGGTGATTATCTCCAGTCTCCACTTCAGAGCAGAGGAAACTGAAGTTAGGAGGTAAGGAACAATTTGCTCAAGGGGGAGTGCTGGAAATTCAACTAGGTTCTCTTTGTAAAGATTACATTATGGAAACGTACAGGATGATTATATTTCGTGAATCTTAGTCAAGCCTAAAACTCTCCCACAGCGGCAGTCTTCCTTTATCGTCAGCCCTTTTCCTCCCTCCATTTCCCTTTGGTAAAAAAAGCAAAACCTTTGGCTAACCTGGCTGTCTGTGGAAGAAGGGTGAGCTCTGCTCAGTGATTTCGACGTGATTAGATTCTCTTTGTCTAGGTGCTTTTTGGTTTCCATGGGATGGAGATCAGGAAATTATTTCTAGGTGTTTATATGAGGGAAGAGGAAAAGCTGCTGAGACTTAAACTTCTGGACAATCCAACAACATCTGAAATATCAGAAACTACCCTTCCAAAAGAAAACTATCAACCCTTTTGACATTCTGAGTAGTCTTTCTTTGAAGCTTCAGCTGAATATGAGGTAAATGTGGAAGGTCAGGAAAGCCAGTTCACTTGTATTAAAATTTACCATGTGTCGTTAGATCATTTGCCACCTAAGGATGCTCAGAAAGGTAAACATTTGTCTGAGATCACACAAGCATGAGGCGCTAAAGCCAAGATTCAGAACTTAACCTAAAGCACAGGCTCTTTTTTCTGCTACTCCCTGCTTCTGAGTCTGCAAGTCTACTGATGGAAACTGCTGCTTCCTCTGAACTCCTTCTTTTAGGAGCCTGTCCCTTTGCTCTGGACTGCCCCAGGCAGATCTGGAGAAAACTGCATACCTGCAGTTTCAGAAGAAAAAGTACTTTAGCTCTGAGACTGCAGGAGACCACCAAAAGTCAGCACCAGCCAACACAGATGATCCCAACTTTTGGAAGATGCTCTTTGTGAAATGGACACCAGTTGGATGTCTCTATTTTTGGCTGTGAACTCAGGCATCAGGAACTGGCTGTATCTTTTTTTTTTGGCAGGGTGGGTTGGGCTTCAGAGAGGAGGAAGAAAGAAGCAGGGAAGGGGAGCTCCCTGTAGTTCATCCAGTTCAAAGCGAGTATCACAGATTTAAATCACATACTTGCAGATCCCATTATTGAGTGGTTTTACTTAGATCCAAGCCACTGTAGGTGGAAGATGTCCTACCTGTCCCTCCTTATTTAATTTTTAATGAAAAAAAATCTGGAAAAAAATCAAAACAAGCTACCAAACACGTGGTTTGCACACCATCCTCAGGGTTCTTTCTAGGGCAGTGGAAAGCTCACAGATTTTGGAGTTCATGAGATGTGGGTTCTACTTGCAGCCATGTCACTCATCTGCATGGCTTTGGGTAAGCCATCTAGCGCCTCTGACCTCAGTTTCTTCATCTGTAAAATGAGTATAATAATGCCTGCTTTAGAAGGTTGTCAGGGGGTAAAGTGCTTGGTATTTAGCAGACACTCATTAAATGTTAGTTCCTTTTTCCTCCCTGTATCACAAGGGCAAATTCTTCATCTATATTCTCTTAGGTAGAGAGGTGAGCATGAGTAATGACCTGTAATTTTTAGGACAACTCAGATCCACCCAGATTGTTGGCAGGGACCATCAGCCATGGTTTAAGACTTAAGCCGATGCCCATTATGTCATTATGGAGCCTGCAGAAGTGATTACTAATGTTACTTTTCCATTTCACTGTGGAGCAGAGGGGAGAGTCTTTCACACTGCTGGTGTTTTTTTGGAGCACGATGATACAAATCACAGATGGCTTCCTCGGCAGATGTAGCTCTGTAGAACCAAAGTGTGGGTTTACAAGGGGTTTAATGAAAACCTGGCACCCTTCCAGGCTTGAATCAGTCCTCCGGGGTTGTCAGCTCATGTACGTACAGGCCAATCTACAAATGTCCACTCTGTTGATGGTGTGGGGTGAAAAGTTTTTACCTGGGAAACAAAGCCAAACCTAACTGGCTGAGTTCACAGGCTTGGGGCCTGGGAGGTGGAACAGTGACGTGGAAGGGAAGTTGGTAGGAGGAGGGAGGCCTACATCTGGAAGATGTCCAGATGACTGCTGCCTGGCTGGGGCTCATCTGGGCCCAGGACAGAGCAATGGCTTTCCCAGCTGCTTGGGGCTCACACTCTTTTCTTCTTTGCCAGGGGTTAGGCTAAATGGAGCGAGAAGGAGCCACAAATGAGGGATATGGAATAAAAAAGTTTCAATTTAGTAGACAATATAAATTGAAACTGGATTGGACTGTCATTGCCTCTGCTCGAAATGCGATTACTCTTCAAATGGCCAGCTTGCTATTTTTCATCTATTTTATTTTGGCTTCCATGTCATCTCCTTGGAGAAGCCTTCTTTGATTGCCTCCCTGAAAGAGAACCTCCAAGCTCTTTGCCATATTCTATCTTAGCTGTGTATTTGTTTCATAACATATCCGAATTTATTTGCCTGTTTGCTTTCTGTTTTGGTCCCTTAGTAAAACATATCACTCCTTGGAAGAAAGACCTCTTGACCAATGTAGCTCAGTGCCCAGTGGAGTACTTGGCACATAGTAGACATTCAATAAATATTGTTGGAAGAACGAGTACATTTCAGGGCAAGAATAAGATATATCAGTGTTTGCAGCTTAATGCCACCATTAATAAGCTGTAAAACTGTACAAATTACATAATCTTAGTCTGGGATACTTCATCTGTAAAAGGGAAAAAAATACAATAGAGGGTAGCTGTTTATGTAGTGTCTAATACATAAGAAATGTTCAATAAATCAAAGCTATTATTATTCAGTCATTGAAGAATTAAGTTAACTACCAAGAAATATTTATCAGTATTTCTATTCAGCTAACATCTACTGAGATCTAGCACATGCCACGCCCCACACTAAGCACTTTTACATGCATTATCTTATGTGATTCGTGACAACAACCGTGGGATCCCTTCCATTTAGAACAAAAGAAACAGAGACTCAGAGAGATTAAGCGGCTTGACCAAGCTTACACAGCTACTGAGTGGCAGAGGCGCTATTAACTCCATTTCTATTTTTAAAGCCATAATTTCCCCCCATAATTCCAGGCTGCTTCCTATTAACACTCGCTCTGGATAAATAAACATAAGGAAGCCACATTCTCTGTCCTCTGGGGGCTCTGGTTTAGGTGATAAGACATATGTAAGAGTAAAACGAACACGAATAAAAACCAATGTTTTTTCATGCTGCTTTGAAGTTTACAAAGCTTGTTCCAATATTTACAACACATTCAAGTTTTAGGATATATAAATAATTCAAACAAGTCAATAAGAAAAAGACAAACAACTCAATGGAAAAATTGACCGATTGTGAACAGGCCTTTCAAATGGCCAATAATCATGTGAAAAGATGTTTGGCATTATTGGTCATGGGGAAATTCAAATGAGAACAATGATATACCATTTCCCATCCATTGGATTGGCAAAAAGAACAGAGAATACCAAGGATTGATGAGGATAAGGATGCATGGGAACTATCATAACATGCTAGCTGTGCTAGAAATTGGTAAAATCAGTTTGGGAAGCAACTGGAAATGCTTAATAGAGGTGACTATGAACATGCCCTTGGAACCAGGGCTGCCTCTAGGAAGCAAAAAAATACCCTAGAGAAACCCTTGCCTAAGTGCAGAAGGAGACACACAAAAATGTTCCGTTTCAGCATTTTATATAATAGTGAAATATTGGCAACAATCTAAAAGTACATTGACAGGGGAATGGATAAACTGGTCATTTGTGGATGAAATATGAAACAGCAGCTGAAGGAATAAATTAGAGCTCCACTTAGTGACAAGGATAAATCGCAGATACATATTGCTAAATAAAAAAGAGCAAGTTGCAGAAAGGCAGACAAGATGATATCCTCTATGCACATTTAAAAAACATGTAAAGCAACCCTGTATGTTTAAAATGAACTCTCTTTATGTACCATAAAGAGCTGGTCGGGAAGAATACACGCCACTCACAATAGTAATTAACTTCCGGGGAGGAAGATAGGGACCGAGGTCAGGGAAGCTTGTAAAGAGGACTTCTACTGAACCTTCAACTAAATGTTTTAATTAAAAAAAAAAAACATCTGAAGCAAATATGGCAAAATGTTAACATTGTTCGATCAGGTGGTGGGTTCAGCTGTTTGTTCTGCCAGTTTTTGAACTGTTCTGTGTGTACGGGATATTTTATAAAGCAAGCAAACGACTTGCTTCCACAAGCTTCCACACCTTCTTCCCTAACCTCATCCAATGTGCCCCACATTAAGCTCTGGAGACAGTGATGGAAGAGAAGATACCCATTCTGCAGAGTTCAGTCCTCCCTCTCCTAGCACCTGCCTTTTTTTTTTTTTTTTTTTTTGCGTGGATGGGGGTAAAGTAAACTGCTGGGCAGGTGGAGAAGAGACTAACTGATTTTCTTTAGGAAGGGCCTGCAGCCCTGGGGGCGGCAGGGATGGGGGTCAGAAAAAACAGGGAGAGGACAAGGAGAGTAAGGGGTGCTGAGGTTTTGAGAAAAGCCTGGAGAAACTGAGGTTTAGGGATGGGAAATAATTTATCCAAGGTCATTTAGAGGCAGAGCTGGAATCTGCCCCGGTTACCTATCCCCACATTCAGACCACAGGCAAGTGTGTGCTGGGGGCAGGAGCTGGGACACTGGCGTCCACAGGTCTAGGTCAAATCCCAGCTCTGCTCTTTAGTAGCAGTGAGGCCTTGGGCACGCCACCTGACTCTCTGAGCTTAAGTCACTATTACCTTTCTTAGACTGACCTTGGGAGGAACTCATAATGTGTATAAAAGGGCTAGTGGGCTAGTACTGTGTCTAACTCTTAGTATTCACTCCATAAACAGTATCACCATCTGCATCATCATTCCAATTTGTTTCAACCATTCTTTAATAACTTCAATAACTATTACTCTCTCCCCACACCTTCCCCCCTCCCCCCAACCAATATCAGGGCAGTTTCCTTGAGGGCAAATATCCAGTTTGTCTGTGTCCAAGGATTGGTCTGTCAGCAGTGAAGTCTGTCAAATATTCTCTTCCTCCTAGTAGCAACTATTCCTAAAAACAGCTCCCTCCCTGCCCCCATACAACTTTTTATTTTGTTATTATCATGGTCTTACAGGTTTTTCTTTTTAATTGTTGTTGAGTGTGCTATAAATCATTCCCAGCATTATTTGTTTTGATTTCTCAGTTGATTTGTCCAGTGGAAATTCCTTTAAACCAGTGTCCGTCCTTTTGATATGTCTCCAGTGATCTTTGAGTACTTCCTCATTCTCGGGCATAAGATGTTCCAGACTTACCTTGTACTTTCCTTGCTCCAGGGCCAGAATCAGCTATTTCTCCAAGGGGTACTGGTTCTTTTTAGTGGAGAATGGTATTTGGAAGCCAAGATTTGGACATTATATGTGCTCTGTATTACTGGGGTATTATTGCTTTGGGGCCCTTTCAGTACAGAGGTAAAATAAATAAATGGATATGTGCGTGTATCTGTTTCTATCTCTACCCCTGTTGAAGTCTGTGATGGTTAATTTAAACGTCAGCTTGGCTGGACACACATTATTCTAGGTGTTCCTATGGGGATGTTTTTGAATGAGAATAACATTTAAATAAGTGGACTTTGAATAAAGCAGATTGCACTTGGTAATGTGGGTGGGCCTCATTGAATCAGTGGAAGGCCTGACTAGGAAAAAGAATGATTTCCTTCGAGCAAGAGGGAATTCTGCATCAGACAGCCCTTTGATTTGAAACCCATATTCGCTCTCCTTTGCATCTCCAGCATGCTGGCCCACCCTGCAGGTTTTGGATTTGCCAGCCTCCATAACTGTGTGAGCCAATTCCTTAAATCAATAACACTCCCCCCGCCAACTACACACACTATTGGTTCTGTTTCTCTGGAGAAACCTAATACAAAGTCTGATATTCCTAGTTCAAATCCAATACCATTGGGTTCTTGCTCAGCTAACTCATTCATATTTGTATCTCCCATCTTTTACAGTGAGAATCCTGGTTTCCACAAAAAATATTTACTCATTTGTTCTAACCCCAAAACACATAACAAGTCAACTACCATGGGCTCTTCAAAAATGTCAATGCCATGAAAGAAAGAAAGAAAGAAAAAGGATAGAAGGAATATTGTATATTAGATAAACTAAAGAGACATGACATCCAAGTGCAGTGTGTGATACATGTTTGGATTCCAGATTGGAAAAAAGAAAGAACAGCTTTCAAGCACCTTATTGGGAAATTTTGAATATGGAATGTATGTTTGATAATATTTTATAAATATTAAATTTGGGAGGCATGATAATGATATCATATGAGAGAATACAATTGTAAGAGGATAGGAGATACATGTTGAATTATTTAGAGATGTAGTGTTTTGATGTTGGCAAGTTATGTTCAGATGGTTCACAAACTATATATGTATTTATATATGTAAATATCTATATCTATATCTATATCTATCTATCTAAATATATATATATATATATATAGAGAGAGAGATTGACTGATAGGGAGAGACAAAGAGAGAGACTGTGTGTGTGTGTGTGTGTGTGTGTGTGAGAGAGAGAGAGAGAGGGACAGACAGACAGAGAAGGAAAGAGCAAATGTGGCAAAATATTAACAGTTGGTAAACTTGCATAGAAAAAAAAAAGAATTAATTGGACTATTAACTTTTCTGTTGAAATTTCTCTGAAACATTTCAAAATTAAAAGTTGGGTGAAATGGTAGCAGGTATTACATATCAAGTATTGGTATTATATATCTATATCTACTAGCAAGAGTATTACATATCAACTACCACACGCTAGTAGCAAGTATTATAAATCAGGTACTACTTTGTGCTGGGCTTGTGTTAAGTGCTTTACATACATCATTAATTTATTTAATCCTCATCACAATCCTCTAAGATAGCTAACATTTTCTTTTACAGTTGAGGTATCTGAGGCTCAGAGAGGCACAGAAACTTGCTTAAAGTCACCCAGCTAGCAGCGAAGGGAACTGAGGCTCCAAGAGAGGAGTGACCTCCCCAGATCATCAGCTAAATAGTGGTCGTGTCAGGGTTAGGACTGAGGTGTCAGCTTCTTACTCTGGGGCTTGGTCTATTGTATCAAAAAAGTTATTCCTCCTTGTTTTCTTGCCCACTGGGACTCCATTTAGAGAAAGATTTCTGCCAGCTCTATTAGACTCATTCCGAAGTAAAAAGATTCCGTTTTTCCGTTCCACTTTGAAAAGATAAGACATTCAGCTTCCTGTCCTGTGGCTCTTACCCAGACTTTTGTATTTGTTCTCAGCAATGCATGTTCTCCCTGGTTATTGGGTCACAACTTTATCAGATTCCAGAGATGGGAAAACCCAAGCAGGCAGCAGTGGCTTCGGACTAAATGCAAGAAATCTCATTCATTAACAGAGGGACAGTGATTCTTTGTCCGCTTCTGACTATTCGCACGCTATTCACTTTAAACACAAGCACAGAGTTAGTCTGGTACAGTGTTCTGCAAACTGAGGGTCATGACCTTTAGTGGGCCTTGAAATCAACTTAGATGGTGGCCGTCAGCATGTAGAAAGTGATTTTTAAGATAAACAACAAGGACCTACTGTATAGTCCAGGGAACTATATTCAATATCTTGTAATAACCTATAATGGAAAAGAATCTGAAAAAGAACATATATATATATATATATATATATATATATATATATATCTGAATCACTTTGCTGTACACCTGAAACACTGTAGATCAACTATATTTCAATAAAAAAGAAAGTGATTTTTAGAATCAAATTGGATAGAATAGAAAATATTGATGTATGCTCATTATGAAGATAGGTATTATTTTGTGAATGTACACACACACACACACACACATATGTTTGTTCTGGGTGATGGTGTAAATTTCATTTCTTATTATGAGTCACAGTTAAAACAATTCAAAAGCTACTGGTTTGGGACAGGGGGTCAGCAAATGCCTGTTTTGGGGAACAAAGTTTATTGGAACACAGCCTAGCCACTAGCATATGCATTGTCTTTGGCTGCTGTCACACTACAGTGGCAAAGTTGAGAAGTTGTGACACACTGAATGGCCTGCAAAGCCTAAAATATTTACTATTTGGCCCTTCATAGAAAAATCTGCTGGCCCCAATGGTCTAAGATGTTGAAGCAAAAACTTCTAATTCAAATAAAGCTTCCATTGTATATAATCTCCAGAATTTCTCTCTCTAGTATTTCTCCCCCACTGACTATCTAAGTTGTAGTATTCACATATAGATTCATGTAAATGCATATATAACTATAGAAAAGTAGGCACAGCAAAAGCAATTATCGCCTAAACTCTATATTTCTAACAAAATACCAGGAGTATTCAGAGGCAAGTTCCTGCTAGCACATGGCAAACAGGATGACCTTTCCATCCTAGGAAAACATGTCCACGTTTAACCTCATTGCACTCAACCAGACGTTTCCTTGCACAAATTTTCAAGTGAAATATTTCAATCCTGCATTCATCTTGGGGGCCACATGTCTTATCCAAGTTAAATATTTCCAGAAAATAAATGTCTAGACACCGTCTCATATAAATTAAGCACCCGGTTTTTAAAAGATTTCTAGCAGACCTCCTTTTCAGTGTGTGGGTGAGTATAATTTGACTCCTGTGAAAAATTCTGGGCCACATCTGATGTGCCTAAGCCTGTGCACCTGCATGTGGTTAATGAGCGCTGCTGAGTCATAGTGGGCAGTGCTGGTGGGGGTGGGGGGTGTGTGGGGGGTGTGGGGGCGGGGGGCGGGGAGAGGAGGCGGGGTGGAAGCTAGGACTCTGAAGGATATTCCATAGAAGAGCAAAGAGATCTCTTTTCTTGGAGGTCATGGTTTCCAAGAATCTTGGATGAAGAAGTCCTTGTATGTTGAAATCTACCTTAGGGAGGCTTGCCATATTTGTTAATCCTGTCATCGGAGAATAAAGAATATGTGACTGTACATGAAGATAAAATTCTACTGTATCTCTTTGACTTTCCATTTCATTTATGTTTGAGGTTTTTCAAGTCATGGCTTTGTTTAATTCAAGTGAGCTATTTCTAATGCTTTTGATATTTATAGCATTTTCTTGGATATACACTTCTGTGTCACAGTGATATAAATTAGTTTTTTCCACTGTTTAGAAATGAAATCTTTAAGAAAGATCAGATACTTAAAAGAAAGCTCAAAGTGGTTTTTTAAGCTACTCATTATATTTTATAACATATATTTGTATTTTACATTTTACATAAATATTATAATATTTATATAGTAGAAATTTTATACTATATAAATGTTATAAAATGTTTTATAAAATATAAATATGATAAATATATTCAATATATTTACATAAATATAAATATAAATATTTTGTATATAAATAAATTATATATTATATTTTATTATATATTCTTAGCTACACTTAAAAAGAAAAGAATTCTATATGAGGGAATTTATAATGGAATATATGGAACCACCTGAAATTCTATGGGGAGGTAATTCAAGAAGTAGTTATTATATTTTGCTTTTCTAGATTTTTGCACAATTGTGCACAGCCCTCTTTTGTGCATCATATTCAATATTGTTTTTTTAAAAAAGGAGAAAATTTGGGAGTGGGTTCAGGAAGTGGAGAGATGAAAAGAAGGAAGCTTACATTTCATTGAGATATATGTAAACATTCTTTATTCTCCTTACCCCAAATCCCACAAACAAGAAACAAAAAGATTTCTGGGTATGGCACCATTTTCCACTTCTTCATTCGATGACTGTTTGATGGATGTGTACTGTGTGCCAGGCACTGGGCTAGGTTTCAGAGAACAGAAAGAGCAAAGTCTAAGCTCTAATGACACTTACCATGCAGAAGCCATGAGGCAGGGAGAAGACAGAAAATAAACACGTCAACAAAATAATTTCAGATATTAGGAAATACCAGATAATGTGTGGAAAGAGTGGGCACTTTAGCTTGGGTAATCTGGGAAATTTTCTCCCAAAATGTGTTGATTGAACTGAGCCCCAAATGGAGAGAAAGTCATCCTTGTAAAGATCTGAGGGAACAGTGTTGAAAGCAGAGAAAAGAGCTGGTACAAAAGTCCTGAAGAGGGACTTGGGAAAGATTTCATTTTGAGGTCACATCTTATATGAATAATCTCTGGATTACTATATTTAAAAGTAGGCTGGAGGGTTACCTGTCTCTGAAGAATCTCATAGGAAAAGAGTTCGGTGGTCAAATGGCTTTGGAAATTGGGTGGTGCTAATGATGATGCATTTTTGCTGAACTGGCATTTTTTTTTTTTAGCCAACTCCATAGTGAGATGATTGGGTTCAACTGCTGGGAGTTCTCTGGATTCTGAATATGAAGTTTTGGGGCGGATTGCATTTTCCAAAGATGGCCACAGCAATATCTCCCATCCCACGTGCTCTTCTTACAATATAACCTTGATATTCATGATTTTAATTGTGGGAGTCTAGTTTCTTCCCCTTGAATCAGGATGGGCTTGTGACTATACTAGTAGTGACTCTATTTGACCTCAGAGACCAGGTCATAAAAGGTACATAGCTTCCATTTGGTTCTGTTAGGGTGGTAACTCTTGGACCCAGCTGCCATGCTGTGAGGAAGCACAGGCAGCCACGTGGAGAGGCTTCCTACAGGTGTTCTAATTGACAGCCTCAGAGGCAGTTCTCACCAACAGTCAGCATCAACCCCAGACGTGTGAGTAAAGGAGTCTTCAGATGATCCCCACTCCCACCTGTCAAGTCACTCCAGCCTAGAATCTTCCAGCTGGGTCCCTAGACATTGTAGTACAGAGAGCAGATGTACCTACCATGCCCTTTCCCAATTCCTGACTCACAGAATCTGGGATCACAATAAAATGATTGCTGCTTTACACTCTCAAGTTTGGGGTGGTTTATTTCACAGCAGCAGACAAGTGGACAGATCCTTAGTGCCTTTATTGTCTGCTGTGGACACTGGTGGTCTCTTCAGGCAAGAGAGGATGTTACTCAGGTTCTAGGGCCATTGTACTAAAAAGTCAACATTGTGGAATCCAGAGCTCAAATCCTTTGCCCCCAAGATGGACCAGCAGGCTAGACTATTCAGACAGGCCAAGCTGGACCCAAAAGAGGTGATGCTCCACTCCTGTACATCCTTGCTGGTAGAAAGCCAGGCACCATCTGAGTCCCTGCACCCTCTACCCACTGGCTTTCATTCTGCCCTCCAGAATGACGCCACTCTTCCACATGACCTTTTCACAGAGCCAAAGACAGGCATCATCTTCTTATGGTCCAACCAAATTAAATCATTTGCCATTCTTTGAGGGTGGTCTACAAAGTTCCACCTCAAAGGATTTGTTCAAATATTCCTTTCCTGCCTTAAAGTCTGCATGCAAATACAGCCTTGTCAGCTGGGAACAATTCCATTATTTACCTCCTTCACAGTTTATAGCATATGGTTTAATAAGACAGCCTCTGGAAGTATCCTGCCTGATTCAAGCCCTTGCTCTTAGTAGATCTTAGTAGATCATGAGCATGTTACTTAAAATGTCTAAGAGTCAGTTTCCTAATCTGTAAAATGTGGATGATGATAATAGTACAGGTTTCATGGAGATAGTGTGAGAATTAAATGAGTTAATTTATGAGACCATTTTTAAAAGGACCTGGCTCATAGTAAATATTATAGTAAATATATACATATAAAATATATACTCATACATATAGGAAGTATGTAGGGTATATATAGGATAGGTATACATGTGTACCCATATAGGTATACAAATGTATATATAGTATATGCATATATAGTAGATATATATATATTTATTTAAAATATATGATGTATATACATATATATTCCTTAAAGTCCTTGCTACCCTCAACATTGTATTAATTATATCATGGCCATGTGGTTATACATATTCCTCATCTACGAACTCTGCGAACTCATTGATATGAGTGAGCGAGTCTTAGTCATGGTCGTTTCATCTTGGCATAATGCTCTGTCTTCTCCAGGGAAGGGTATATACCTTATTCACTTCTGTGACCTCAGAATCCAGCACAACCTTGACCATTGTAAGAGCTCTATCAATGTTGCTTGAATTAATGAATGGCAA
This sequence comes from Balaenoptera musculus, assembly GCF_009873245.2. Taxonomy (NCBI): domain Eukaryota; kingdom Metazoa; phylum Chordata; class Mammalia; order Artiodactyla; family Balaenopteridae; genus Balaenoptera; species Balaenoptera musculus. Next base: position 47,513,662 of record NC_045785.1, on the reverse strand, counting down.
AGTGATCCATGCGGGATGTGTCAGTGGGAGGTGCAGGCTAACAGTATGATGTTGAAAAAAATCAGTGTCTTCTTCCAAGAGCTCTCTGACCATCCATTGCCTCAAGTGGTGGAAGGTCTGAGACAAGTCCTAGTGATCTGACATGTCAGCCTCAGAGGGAGCCGAGGTCAGAGAAATCTGAGTCAGTCCTGAACCACGAAGGGAGGGCTAAAGCAATGAGAGCTTTTACTGTGCTGTGACATCATCTCCCATCCATTTATAAAGGTGAAAGGGGTTTACCAGTGGTTCAGGGAATTTAGAAAGAAAAAGCACCTCAACCTTCTCCCTACATTTAAGAATGTAAACGGCCCCAGGAAATGACTTGGGTGCTGAGGTAATTTCCTAGATGGGCTTGCAAAATTCATTTGTCATCAATTTCAAGGCCAGTGCAAAGAAACTGGGAACATGGATGTGGATGGTTCTGGAAAGTGTTGTGGGGGGGCAGACACCATACTTACCACCCATGATCTGAGTAGGAACTTTTGAAACATGACACCCTAAGCCTAAAACCAGAGCAGGCTGCAATGATCAGGCGTTTTAATGTGGAATATGGAGGGAGGAAGGGAAACCAAGTGGAGGACACACCAGCCCAGTGCCATGAGGGAGTGTGGAGTCACGTGCATTTAAGTATTTTTTAGTTGACAGTGCTAAGGACACAGATATCAATATGATCTCGGTCCTCATGAAATTGATGACCTAACATGAAGGACCAGCATATAAGGAGACGTGTACTAAGTGTTGTGAGAGAGGGAAGCAGAGGAGATGTGGAAGCAGAGAGGAGGAGCCCAGATACACCTGCCAACATGAGTAGGTACTACCAGTGGTGGAGGGAACCCTTGACTTATGATTCCCACATGCCTGCCAGGGTGAGCTTTCTAAACTGCTAATGTGACCATATTATTTCCTTCTAATAACACCTTTTTATAGTGATAATTTCCACGGACTGAATCTTTTTGGCCCTCCCAAATTCACATCTTGAAGTCCTAATCCCCAGTGTGATGGTATTTGGAGACGGGACCTTTGGGAGGTAATTAAGTTTAGATGAGGTCTTGAGGGTGGATCCCCCATGATGGGATTAGTGCCTTTATAAGAAGAGACTAGAGAGCTGTCTCACTGTCTCTGTCTCTGTCTCTCTCTGTCATGTGAGCATACGGCAAGGAGGTGGTCATCTGTAAGCCAGGGAGACAGCTCTCACCAGAGCCTGACCGTGCTGGCACCCTGATCTGAGACCTCCAGCCTCTCAGATTGTGACATGTAAATTTCTGTTGTTTATTTCACCCAGTCTATGGTATTTATTGTAACAGCCTGGACTAAGACAATAATTAAAAATAATGATAGCTAACATTTGCTAAGGACTTATTGTGTGTGAAGCTCTGTTCTGAGTCATTTTTTTTTTTCTCTCAATTTGTGCTGACATTACATCCACAGCTCTCTATTGCTTATAAGAGAAATCTCAGTTTCCCTGGCAAACCATTCAAGGCTCTCCACGATCTGCCCCTGACCTTGGTTTTCTAGTTTCATTTTCTACTACTCCCCCATCTGAACCTTGAACCACAGGCATGCTCAAATGCTTGCAGTTGCTTCCAAAGAAGGCTCCATGCTTTGGCATCTGCTCTGGTGGTGCCTTTCTGCACCTTTGTCCGTGAGGTCTGTCCTAGTCATACTTCAAGTCTCAGTTGACTGGTTGCTTCCTCTGGGAAGATTTCCCTCTCTCTCCAGGGGAGTATTCACAGCCCTGCCCTGTGGGCCTTTGCAGATGCTGCTGTAGTGGCCTGGCATGCTCTTCTTCTGGTTATTAATTTATCTTTCAAAATCTATCTCCCTGATAATTATGTGACACGACAGAGGTGTTAGCTAATGCTACGGTGGTAATCATATTGCACTGTGTAAATGTATCAAATCAACACATTGTACGCCTTAAACTTACACACTGTTATATGACAATTACATCTTAATTTAAAAAAAATCGATCTCCAGAATCACCCCAGGTCTGAAGACTCCTAGGACTCACCTGAGAGAACTGGCCGTACCCTCCTGATGCTCCCACTCAGCATATTTCTGTTGTTCTACCTGTGACACTGGACTGTGAGTTCCGTGAAGACAGGGACTGTGGTTCTGCCTCCAAATCTTCAACCTTTAGTAAGTGTTTGATAAATGAATGAATGGATGCATTCATCACATCCCATTGTAGTTAATCTGCCTATACTGTATGTCATGAGCCCCTTGAAGGCAGGGATTTCTTCCTCTCATCTATTCTATATTCTCTTAGTTCATTTTTCTTTCTCTAGCAATGGTATTTGCACTAAGTTGGAGGCAATGTTTGTTAGATGAGTGGGTCAAGACTCAGAAAACTCATCTGTCTCCATTTGGGTTATTTTTTAATCTTAAGCAAAGTAAAGTGACACAATTACGAGTCTAGGGTGGAGTCGAAAGAACACCTTACAAGAAGCCCTAAGCTCTGGATTCTGGACCTAGAGTCTTTATGATGACCTTGACCAGTCACTTACTCAGTTTGAATCTGTTTTCTGGGAATGATTTGTCAGCTAGAGTAATAATATCCAACACACAAAGTGGTTCTGAAGACCAAACAAGACAGTATACATAAAATGCCTGGCTCAACCAATGTTAATTTCCTCTCACTTGGTTAGTGTCATAACATGGCTTAGATTTGGTTAGTTCCTTAAAAGCAAAATTCTGTAGGTCTTTGAGCATTATAGACACTCTAATTATGTCCCTCGTCAGCTAGATGTCATATGGTGCCCTTGAAACCTGACACTGGACTTTGCCAGGAAGATATTAGCCTACTCCCAACTTATACTATTTTGAGATTTGATGGCTTTGGAAAGAAGATAACAGCTGACTTTTATGCAGATAGAGGATGGCTGTGCTTTGGAAGAAAGTGCCAAAACCTCAACTAACGCCACTTGGAAAGAATTCAGCAAGCTCTGAAGTTGGGCATTCAAAGGCTATTATTTCCATGCCAACATAAGAGTTTATTCAGGAAGTTGCAAAAAAATTTCAAATCTCATAACAGTGAACTCCAAGGGAACTGGAAAATTCTCTAACTCTGCTGCTTATACATGTTCAACAGTCAGGAAGATGGGAAGAAGGGTGCATTTGTCAGGATAGTCTTGTTTATGCTGTAGTTACAAATAACCTCAACATTTCAGTGACTTAAAACAGCAAAAAAGCAGGTTTTTTAAATTAATGCTATTGCTACATGTTAATTATGTGGAAGCAGGTTTCTGTTGTTCTCATTCCAGAATCAAGGCCGATGGACCCTCTACCAGATGTACTGTTGTCAGTCCTTGTGGCAGGGCTGTAGGTCATGGTGAATCATGCACTGAGTCTTACAACTTCTGCCTGGTGGTGACATATGTTACATCTGCACGCATTTTGTTGGCCAAGTAAGTCATAAGGCCTTACCTACGTCATGAAATGGGGAGGTGAGCCCTGAAAGAGGAGTGCCAGAAATACCAGTGAATCATAAGGGAACAGAGCAAGTAGATTCAAGAGGTAATTGGGGAGTAGAATTAACAGGATTCAGATAAAGGATAAAAGGGAAAGGAAGAAGTTTAGGGTAATACTTTCATTTCTGGTTTAGATAACTGTGTAAAGATGGTGCAATTTACTGAAAAAGATATGGTAGTTTGGGACATGTTGCATTTGCTCTGGCTGAAGACAACCAGGAGATGGTAAATAGGGAGTTGAGTATGTGGATCTGGAGCTTAGGAGAAACATATCAGCTGGAGATCAATGTCTGGTGGTCATCAGCTCAGAAGTGGTGATGAAACTAAGGGAGAATCGATAGAGTAAAAAATAGCTTCAGAAAGTACGACAATATCAGGTGTCGGTGAGGATGTCGAACAACCGGAATATTTATGCAATGATGATGGAAGTGTAAGCTGATACAACCATTCTAAAAAACCATTTTTACCTAGGAAAAATGTGCAAGCCTTCTCATCCAGCAATACCAGTCCTGATTCTATAGCCTAGACAACTTCAGAGATGATATAGAAAAATAGTTCATAGCAGCATTGTTGTACTAGCAAAAAAAATAGGAAACAGCCCAAATATCCATCAACAGGAGAAAGGCTGAATAAATCCTGGAGTATTCATACAATGGAATGATGAAGCAATAAAAAATAATGAAACAGAACCTCAGAAACATGGATGAACCTCAAGAACATAATGTTAAGTAGAAAAAAGAAAGTTACAGAAGAGAACATCCAGTGTGTTTCTTTTTATATAAAGTACAGATGCTTGCAAAACTAAACGATCATGGAGAAACTTTAAAAATAAGTGAGGAAATGATAAACACAAAAATCAGGAAATGGTTTTCTCTGGGGGGAAAGGGTAGGGGATAGAACCCCAAAAGTGCACACAGGGGGTTTCAAAGATGATTGTAATATTCTATTTCTTCAGAAAGGTGGTAGGGACAGGGGTGTAAGTTGTCCTTATTTCCTTTTTAACTTACCTCTATTTCACAAATATTTTTTGTTTCTACTCAATACTTTTTAATACTTTGTTTTTTAAAGTAGTAATCTAAAATGTAAAAACGAAAAACAAAATAAAGGAGGCTTGAGTCATGGGGCACAATACATCTCAAATGATAGTTAGAAAAAAAGGAACCTTTAAGGGAGACTCACCTAATGGCCAGAGACAGCCAGGTGAAAATAACGTCATAGAAATTAGAAGAAAGGTAATAATCAAGGCTTTTATTTATGAAGTGCCTTTAAGTGCCAGATACTTGGTTAAGCACCTTATGAATTTATTTCATTTACTCTTTCAACAGTACTGTGAGGTTGATATTACCATGTTCTTTTAACAGATGAAGAAAATGAGACTCAAGGAAATCAAGTAATTAGTCCAAGTTCTTGTATCTATATAAGTGGCAGAACTTGGATTAGAACAAGGTCTCTTTGACTAAAAGTCTGTCCTCTTAACTACAATGTTTTGTTTTCTCTCCTCCAAGGGAATGCAGATTTGACAAGGAGGAAAGAGTCAGCAGTATCAGATGCTGCAGAAAAATCAAGGAAAATGGAGCAGAAGTGCTTCCATTGAATTTGAGAATAAGGAGATTATTGGTATCTATCCACAGTATCAGCTATGGCAGTGGAATGGTGCTAGTGAAATTCAAATTGCATTAGATCAAAGCATGAATGGGAAGTGAGAAAGTAAAAACACAGAGTATAGAATATTCCTTAAAGGAGAAAAACAGCCTTAGGCAAAAGTTGCCTTAGTTTGGCGATAACTGGCACTTTGGGTAAGTAGGAGAGTTATAAGTGGGTTGCAGAATCAGGGTCCTGATTTGAATCAGGAAAGAGAGGATGAGAATATGTGAGCAAGAGGGCCAGCAAGGAAAAGACCAGGGTAGGAGATTTCTACTTTCAACCAGGATGAAGTAACCATGAATGAACTTCACCTCCTCATAAACAATAAACAAGAAGACAAAATATCTGAAAGACCTGTTCTCCAATATTGCACAACAGGTAGTGCAAAGCTGTGATCCATGAAAAAAGGTAAACAAATAAGATGAGTCTAAATCTCTGAACTGTAGGCTTAGGAAGGAAGAACCTGAATGAGCTTGGAGACCTCACTAACTTGAAGACAAGAGCAAAGACAAGGAAGTTGTGGTATTAGGAACTTTTAGGGCAGAGTTACAGAGAGAAGGGAGCCATGCAGAAAAATATCTCCAAAAATCTGCATAGGGTCCCCTGGAATCTTTGCTGAGTAAAAGGTCACACACGTTTGGAGTGAAGAAAGACCAGGCAAAGAATGACCAGGAGTTGTAATCAGAACAATTCCCAGAACTCATAAAAGTCAGGGAAACATTCAAGCTCCAGAAAGTCAAATTCAAAAGCCTTGGTGATCACCTGGGGGGCATTCAGTGAAAACTCCGGAGGCATCATTCCTTATCATGAGCTGAACAATTCCTCTAGTAAAGCCTATTCTGGAACTGCCTTAGAAAAACTTAAAAACAGGTCTCCAAGGAGTCAGACGAATCCACAAGTAATTTAACTACCTGCAAAAACAATTGTTTTCAGAAACACATTATGACTGGAGAAGAAAACTATCTCAGATCAAAACATTGTGTGCTTATTAATAAAATTAAGATAAAGATCACAGGATCACCTCAGTAGATGCAGAAAAGGCATTTGACAAAATACAACATCCTTTGAGGATAAAAACCCTTGACAGAATGGGTATAGGAGGAATATACTTCAACATAATAAAGGCCATATACGACAAACCCACAGCTAACATTATACTCAATGGAGAAAAATTGAAAGCTTTTCCTCTAAGATGAGGATGCCCACTTTCACCATTCTCATTCCATGTGGTACTGGAAATCTAGCCACAGCAATCAGGCAAGACAAAGAAATAAAAAGGCATCCAAATTGAAAAGAAAGACATAAAAATGTTGCTATTTGAAGATGGTATGATTTTGTTTATAGAAAATCCCAAAGACTCAACCAAAAAACTGTTGGAACTAATCAACGATTTCAGTAAAGTTGCAGGATACAAAATCAACTTACAGAAACCAGTTGCATTTCTACACACTAATGATCTGGCTTCTTAGATCCTTCAAGATCCAACCCTTGACATTCTGTCCAGTCTCATCCCTCACCACTTCTCTCACCAGGCTTTAAACTTGTGGTCTTCCATGCCTGGAACTCTTGTCAACCTATGCCTAGCTTCCACTGTTCCTACTCCCTGGAATATCCTTTCTTCATGTATTAACTAGGCTAAGCCATAGTTGACTTTCAAGACTTAAGTTACCTGAGAACTCTTCCTAGAAGACTTTCTGACTTTCCTTGTACTCCTTCACCCCATGGCTGTGCTATATAAGGTTTGTCTGAGTTCCCATATAGCCTACATAGACCTTGATCAAATCGATATTTGATCATATGGAGCGAATTCCTTCTAATCTTTCATCTTGAGGGCATGGATTGTTCACCTCTCTCTCTCTCTCTCTCTCTTTTTTTTCCACACCCAGAGCATTGGTTGGTATCTAGTGGGTATCGCTAAATATTTGTTGAATGGGCAGACCTGAGAATCACACAATTCATAGTGTATGAAAAGAAACTCTTCTTCAATAGAATGAGATATTCCTCTAAACCCTCTCCTCCAATGCTTAGTGCAGAACCTTGAACAAAGAAGGGATTTAATCAATGGTTGACACCCTGTTTGAAATGTGCATTTAAGAGAGGTTGCCTTTAATACTTCCTTTTATCTTAAAATCAAAGACTTTAGTTCTAGTTTAGTTCAAGTTTTGTTAACCTTGTGAACTTGGATATTCACTTTTTCTTCTCTTGGCTTAACTTTCTGCATCTAAATAATGAGAATGATAATAAAACTTACCACATAGGATTATTCTGAGAATTAAGTGAGATGTCATCTAGATCAAGGACTCTTTGTTGCATTTGAATTTATCAAGTAGGGTTTTCCCAAAGGGTGATAACCACAGTTATCCAGAGGGATTCAAGTCTGGATAACCTGGGAACACTATTTCAGAAAAGTTTCATAGGATATAAAACAGTTTTGAGGCTGATAAATAATCTTGAAATACAGCATGGATTGTGGCTTAGCAAGGAGAGGACATATCTTTTTTCCCCTCTTTCATCCTTCTGTCACATCTGGCTCAGGTCATCAGGTAAAATTAATTTGTTAGTTTCACCCTGTTGACATCTGTCTCTGTCAATGCAAGCCCTAGGCAGCTTGGGTGCAAATCAGCACAAGTGTTATCCTTCTCCCTGGAGAAGCACAGAGATTACGCCTGGATCAGGAAGGAGATTTGGGGATGAGGGAAAAGCAATTTCATGATATTGTCTGGGAATATTTTGGGTGCACTAAATGAAAAAACTTGAGCAAGGGCTACCTCTGGGTTTTATAATAGGTTTTAAATCTCTCTCTTACAAATAGTAACACAACAACAGCAAAACAAAAACAACTGCTTTGGTTCCTTTCTTGTTCAAAGTAGAAAAGGTTGGCTAAGAAAATATCAATGATAATAAGTATTGTATTTTAAAGCACACAGTATTTTTCTCTGTGAAATAACTATTCATGATTCATTTGACCCTCATAGCAACTACTTGGGGTAGATAGGGCAGGTATTACTCCCCTATTTTATAGCCAAGGAAAGAAAGATTCAAGTCCCAAAGGTTAAGTGATCTGTCCAAGGTCATCAGCTAAGGAGTAGGAGGCTTGACTTGAACTCTAGTCTTATGATTCCAAATACTCTTTGAAGGCACAAGGTTGTTCCTCTCTTCCGTGCTTTGGCTCATCTTGTTCCCTCTGCCTGAAACAACATAAAGGGAAGGAAGAGCTTTCAAATGGCCACATTTTCCAAAGAAAGAGTGAAGTAATGAGCTCATCATTGCTGGAGAAGAGTAAGCAGGGTGTTGGAGGTGAGATTCAAGTACTGAATGGAAGATTGGACTTGACAGCCAGAAGGTCCTTTCCAAACCTTGATTCCATATCATTAACCTGAAAGCACTAAAACTGACAATATAATCCATGGACCTGGAAGCCAGGCTGGGAGAGCAGAAGTGTGGATATGGACTCTAAACCAGAAGAGAACCTTCAGTTCACAGAATCCCAGAGCATCATAACCAGAGGGGTCCTTGGCCCAGCTCCCTGCACCAACTGTAAAACTCTCTTTCCCCCTCTACCACCTGCTAATTAGGAAAGCCCCAGCAATTTGTAAAAGAAGAACCTCAAGGTCTGTTCTGGCTCTGAGAATCCAGGAAAAGGTGCATCTTGATGGGTCTTGGAGTGGACCAGACCTGGAGCAGATCCTAGGAAGGACCCTCACAGATTCCACCTGAACTAGACCTCCTCATGACAGTTAGGACCAAAGACAATTGTTCTGAAGATTTAGCCTGGTAATTTAACAGGGCTCCAGGTAAAATGCATGGAGAGAAATAATTGACTTCAAAAATAAACCAGTGAAAAATATATACATATTACCAACAGGTAAATAATGGGCCAAACCAACTCCAGTTACTGATTCCTGGAGCAGAGTTCAAGTGGATGAGGCATGGATGGATACACTTTAGAGTTGAGGTAGAAATTCTGGTTTTGTCAATGAGTAGAAATTCTGGTTTTGAGTAGAAATTCTGGTTTTGTCACTGACTTGAGGTGACACGGCAAGTCAGTCACCTGTCTTTCCCTGTATCCTTACCTATAACTTCGGAAATATTCACGCCCACTTCTCCGAGGATTAAAACGACCGATGGACGTGGCACATAGTAAGTGTTCAATAAATTCCAATACCTTTTCCCCTTCCCAGAAGTAACAAAATGTCCAATTATTGAAAAGCAAACTGTTGTATGACATCAAGAATACATCAAAATACTACGGAAGAAATTTAGGAAATTGTCTACTGCTTTTCTTAGACGATTTGAGTGAGGACCAAGGGCTAATGTTTATCATCCATCATTTAGTGCAATTTGAAGCAAAAATGGGAAACTGTGGGTCATTAATCTGGCTTAAGGGGTCACCCTGCTCAAGGCCAAACCAGCTGCTCTTCACATCTTTGTCCTACGCTGGGTTTTCGCCTGTGCCCTGGGAGCCCTTCCCCCACCCCTCGTCCCCTGTCAGCATGACTGATGAATTCAATATCCCCCTCTCCCCAGCTGACAGCCCAGAGAGCTGACTCCAATCAGCAGGTCTCCTGGCTGCCTGACTCAGGCCTCCCCAGTCAGAGGCAGGGTCTGCCGTGGACAGACAGACAGGTCTGGAGAGGCTGGTAAGTGAGAACTCCCCGAGGGCCTCCACCAAGAACCCATTTGATGAAGCTGCCATTCACCCTGTCAGGTTGAGCGTGGGATTCATCAGGACCCAGCCAGGCTCCCCTTCACCCCCATCAATGTGACCTAAATGGTTGTTTTTTAGGCTTGATTGCTCCGAGGGCATTGGTAAATCCACCAGTTTGTGATCCATCCATGCCTGACAGTCTGTTATTCTAGAAGCATTTATGCTTTGAACTAGGAGAGTAGGAAAAGGCTTCTTGGTGCCATCATGGGACAGAGATTCGCTGGTTTATGGATGCATCCCACAAATATTTACTCAGCCAGCTGGTTAACTATGGAGATTACCTAATGGGGGGATGTTTGCTGGTGGGCCTCCCTATAAAGAAATCCCACTCAATGTAATGGAACCCAGAAATTTAGACTGAACGACTATGAGTATTGAATTACTATTGAACATATGTGTCAGGCATGTTGCATATATCACCGAATTGACTCTGTAGTGTCCCTGTATGTAATACTACTACTGTATCTCATTTTAGAGGTGGGAAACTGAGGCTCAGAGGCGCTCGGTGACTTATTTGAGTCCCATAGACAGAAGGAGTCAGAAATGGGGTCCAAGCAAGTCTGGCTCCAAATCCCATGATCTTATCCATTTTTTTTTCTTTTTTTTTAACTTTTGGGTTTGTTTATTTATTTATTTATTTATTTATTTATTTATTTATTTATTTATTTATTTAATTTATGGCTGTGTTGGGTCTTCGTTTCTGTGCGAGGGCTTTCTCTAGTTGTGGCAACTGGGGGCCACTCTTCATCGCGGTGCGCGGGCCTCTCATTATCGCGGCCTCTCCTGTTCCGGAACACAGGCTCCAGACGCGCAGGCTCAGTGATTGTGGCTCACGGGCCTAGTTGCTCCGCGGCATGTGGGATCTTCCCAGACCAGGGCTCGAACCCGTGTCCCCTGCATTGGCAGGCAGATTCTCAACCACTGCGCCACCAGGGAAGCCCCGATCTTACCCATTTTTGCGGCATTGCCTGTTCCCACTCCTTTTCTTAGCTGTTGGTAGGATAAAAGGAAGACAAAGCTGTTTATGGAAGCACTTTGAAAAAATATAAAGCTCTCTGTTGTAAGAGAATAATATTCTTTTGGAGGCATCTCAAATTGCGCTGGGTGTCTCTCAGTGGACAACGGAATGTTTGGGTCGACAGACCTCTCCTTCAAGTTCAA